>NC_138901.1:9036348-10236348 GCF_965194825.1 Balaenoptera physalus
AAAGCAGCCACGTGCTTGTGGAAAGAGACCCCCACGAAACTGCGTGACGTGGACAAAAGTGCACCTGGAGTTCTCGGGAGGGAGAGAGTGGCCACCGTCATTCGCAATCGCGAGAGACGTGAGGCAAAAACGGTTGTGGCTCAGACCCCCGCCTCTAAGAGGAAACCAGAGATCTTTTCTCTAAATGTCTTGCTGATGTGGTTTTTTTTTTTTTTTTTTATATCAGTGCTCTGTTGCCGTATATGAGCATGTCTGTTCTGGTTAGGGAAGGCTGCTGCAGTCTGGGGGAAATACGGGCGGCTATAAATACGGAGAGCTGGCCAGTTAACCCCATCTGTGGGCACTGAGAGCCAGGCACATGGGGGTGCTGAGCTTAGAAGGGACAGAGTGGTGATAAGTGAGCATCGCCTGGGACCATACATGGGCCGGGAACCGAGATAGATGCCTTCACCCTGCGTCTCCCCGAGGACCTTGCTGGGCAAGTGCCTCTCCATTTTACGGATGAGGACGATGAGACACGAAGTGAATGAGCAATAGCCAAGCTCACATAGCTCCCTAGAGGCAGATCAGCCTTTAAACCCTCCGGAAATGCTGAGTTCTATTTACTGCATCACGTCCCCCAGAGGGAAGAGGCAAAATTTCCCTTTCCAAGACCCAAGATGCTGCCTCTGTCACCCCAGCTCCATCCATCCAAGGCCCACGGGCCCAGGAAGCCCAAGGAGGCCCTGCCCCGCCAGGCTTCAGCCTCTTTTATCGCACTAATTTGCAGTGCAACGTGCTGCCTGCCACATGGTTGCACGGAGCTTATATAAATTACCCCACCAGTGCGATTAACTGTTTGTCCAGGCTAATCGTCAGTATTAAATCTCGCTCAGTCGCAGTTTTAAAGCTTAATTTAAAATCTCTATCTTTACGAAATCCGTACTCCCTCCCACCAAGGGGAAAAAATAGATTTAACGGGTTTAGTTCATTTCCATTTGTAGCAGCCCAAGTCATCATTAGGAGGGTACCAAGTGGATGAGGAAGGAGCCTGCAGACCAGCTCCTCTGCTCGCTGGCAAGTCCTGCTGGGAGATGCCCTTGTGTCCGCTCTCGTGGATGAAGCTCTGAATTAAGAGTTATTGCTTGGAGACCCCCGAGCCTCTGTGGTGGCCCCTCCTCGATTCAGCATAAATCTTGTCTGCGTGCTTAGAGACAGGGACGGAATTCATCCTTGAAGGCAGGGATGCACAGCAGGCACGAGGAAGCGGCCAGGAAGCCCCCTGTGCTCGCTAGACAAGGATTGAAGGGCAGCCAGGGAGGGAGGCGGGTAGGCGAGGGGCTCCTCCTTGCTGGGAGGAGTCAAAGACCCCAAGAGTGCACCGGTTCCCACCGCCTTCCTGAGACCCGCGCCCCTCCCTGCACACCCCCCTCCCTGAAGACTGATGTTGCCCTTGCAGCTTCTTAGGAGTGAGGCGGGGTCCCTTTCCTCTCACGGGACCAGCCCTTCCTTCCTCTTTCTTCCTGTTACCAGATCCCCCCTCAGAAGCAAGCAGGAGCCACCCCTAGGGGAAACCAGGAAAAGACAGAATTCACTGGAAGGAACCATCAAAGCCCCTAGTCTCCACCTCGTCATTGTCTCGGGGGGGAAACTGAGACCCAGAGAGGGGCTGTGACCTGTCCAAGGGCACACAGCTGGGTTGGCTTCAGGCTGAATCCCGGTGGTGTTGATACCCATCACCCTGCTATGATGGCCATGCAACTCATCATTCCAACAGACAGACTTGGGGGATGAATATTACTAATGCTCATTACTAATGATATGCATTATATACGCACACATGTACCTGTATTTGTGCCCACTGTCCGTCATCCTCTCACCTGGGTGTGGAGGGCGGGCTGCAGGGAGCAGAGAGGGGGGATAGGGCGCTCAGAAGTCTTGGTCTGTGGGAGGAGGACGTGGACCAGCATGAAAAGAGAAGAGATGGGAAAGAGGGCAGCCCCCAGGGAGACGGGCAAGACACGGGCATTGGGGAGCTCCAGGGAAGACTCAATAATAACTTCAGGGTTTGAGGCCAGAGGTACCAGTGACCCCATGGAGCCAGCGGCGGGGCCCCAGTTTGCTGGGAAAGGTGAGGCTGCCGGCGATGGTGCTACACGGACCTCTGCCAGGCTTCTAGACTCCTGCCAGGCAGGGCCATCTCCACCTTGGTGTCCCTAGTACCTGCCAAGCAGCCAGCAAGGGTCCCACACTCAGCAAATGTTGGTTGAATAATCTGGGTGGAGAGGCCGGCAGGAGCCGAGGAGAGGGGCCGGGGCTGCAGGGGATCGGCAGTGTGCATGGCTCACTCTTGAGTTGCCCCCAGCCTCTGAGAGCGTCCGCGCTTAGACAGTTGAGGCTGGGCTCTAGTGGCAAAGTAAGGTGGCCGGGAAGCAGGAGAGGGAGTCGAGCACAGCCACACACGGAGGGGGAGCAGAGCGCCCAGGAGAAGGGTGGCCAGCGATGCCCAGTGACCGAGGTAGATGAGGCGGAAGGCCAAGGCCAGGACCTTGGATGTGAGGTGTGAAGCACTGGGGGCACGCTCGGGTCTGCTGTACAAGTCGGCGTATATTCAGGGTGACCAGGTTAGAAGCAGAATTGCTTGGATTAAGAAAGGAGATTGGGAAGAACCTGAGTGCATATCTCTCTGGAGAAGTTGGGGAGTAAGATGGACGAGGCACAGGATGACGATTTGGGAAAGAGAGACATGAGGGGACCATGAGGACCATGGACGGAAGGAAGGAGGGAGGGAGGGGGAAGGGAGGAGGGAAGGGAGGAGGGAAGGAGGGGGGAGGGGGAGGGGGAAAAGAGGAGGGAAGGGAGGAGGGAGGGAGGGGGAGGGAAGGGAGGAGGGAGGGAGGGGGAGGGGAGGAGAGAGGGAGGGAGGGGGAGGGGGAAAGGAGGAGGGAAGGGAGGAGTGAGGGAGGGGGAGGGAGGGGAGGGGGAAAGGAGGAGGGAAGGGAGGAGGGAGGGGGAGGGGGAAGGGAGGAGGGAAGGGAGGGGGAGGGGGAAGGAGGAGGGAAGGGAGGAGGGAGGGAGGGGGAGGGGGAAAGGAGGAGGGAAGGGAGGAGGGAGGGAGGGAGGAAAGGGGATGATGGGGGAGCTCACTCTGGAGGCTCAGAGCCCCAGGAACACTGGAGTGAACGACCTTCAGGGCAGGATGGAAGGTGTTGCTGTCCTCAGCTGCAAGCATGCGGGAAGGTGGGTTCCTGCCCCTTCAGCAGTTTTCTGTGTGAAACCTGATGCCCTCAGAGGGTCAAGGAGGGGCTCACCGGGCAGGGAAGCAAGGTGTCTGGTGCTCCCACTGATTGTAGGCATTTTGCAGCACAGGAGGAAACAGCCTCCTAATCTCCTGCCTCTCAGGGCAAAGCCAAAAGAATCAGAGCGGCTGCCTTCCCCATGGAGCTCACACTGCAAAATTAGGGGAAATGAGGAGGAGAAATAACAAGTGAGACTGGAGGAGAAAAAGCCTTAGAAACAGTGTGCCTGGCAAAGGTGAAGGGGGGAGGAGGGGAGGAGAGGGGACGCAGAAACCTGGAAACGTGGTCCTCAGGCAGGATGCCGTTGGCAAGATGCTGGTGCCCGCTGGCAAGGGAGAGAAGGGCCTTGGCTGAGAGGTACCGTGAGGGCAGGAAGCAGGGGTGCCCACCCACACTGCCCCCCTTTTCTCCTGGCTCCTGGCGGCAGCCACACAGTGTGCGGGGCACCAAAGCCCGCCATTCCTGCCCCAGCGGGACTCCCCACGGCCTGGCCAGCTGAGCCTCCCTGAGTTGCAACGCAGCCTGAGGCCCTTCCCCAGGCCACGCTCCTTCGGCCGCTTCCTTCTCAGGGTCTGTCCCTCCGGTCACCCTTCGCAGGCATTTCCCCCAGCAGAGCTCCTGCACGTTTGATTCCGTCCTGGCATCTGCTTCCCAGGGGACCCAAACTGACACCTTCCTCGTGGCTCAAAGACAGCAGCTCCTACTGACCGCCCCCACCCCCCGAATTCCCTTCCACCCCCAGCAACAGGCCTTGCCCTTGCCAGGGCCACCAGACCTTCAGTCCGCCCGAGGGCACTTCAGCACCTGTTAATTTCTCAGGGGTCTTGTCTGGTGCTGGGGTAGGGTAGGGGTCCCGGGGCTCCTTGGCCAGGCCTTGAGGAGGTTGCCAGCTGGTCGGTGATGTGGGCATTTAAGGTAGCAACAGAAGTGGCTAATGATTTCTACTCTGGCTTCATTGGCTCAAAGGCCCATATGTGAGGAGGAAAAAGTCCTTTTCTGCCACCTCAGGGCACGTCCCAGTCCTGAGTGGAGAGGCAGTGGGACAGAGAGCTCACCGGCGGGCACCCCGGGAGAGGCGGCAGCCCCAGCCCTGGACCCTCACTGGCCTGGCCACACTCCCCCTGAGGAGGGGAGGAGAGAGAAGCCTGCAGTACACTGGAAGCTTCTGTCCTTTCTCTGCCCAGGAATCTCGGGTATAGGAGGTCTCCAGGGCTTGGACCTGAGCTGTTTCTTGCTGGGAACCCCAGCATTCACAAGGAAGGGAGGAGGCGGGGTTAGGGTCCTGGGGCTGCCAAAACAGAGTACCCCAAACTGGGAGGTTTAAAACAACACAGACGTGTTCTCTCATGGTCCTGGAGGGCAGAAGTCCAAAATCAGGGTGCCTTCGGGGCTGGTTCCTTCTGGAGGCCCCAAGGGGAAGTCCATTCGAGGTCTCCTGGTTTCTGTTGGTCACTGCAATCCCTGGTGTCCCTTTGCTTGTGGCCACACCAACAGATGTTGCCTCTGTCATCAGGCGGCCCTCTTCTCTGTGTCTCTGGGTTTCCTCCTTGTCTGTTTCTCTTTGGACTTCGGGCCCACCCTGAATTCAGGATGATTTCATCTCCATCCTTACCTGAATCACTTCTGCAAAGACCCTTATCCCAAATAAGGTCACAGCCTCAGGTTCTGGGTAGATGTGAATTTGGTGGGGGGGACCCCTATTCAACCCACTGCTGCAGGAGAGGGTCCTGAAACAGTGGGGTAGAGCTATGGTCCCCGAGGGCAGATGGGGCACCCACGTGTGTCCCAGCAGCAGAAATGGGCCCAGCAGGGCGTGCCAGGGTCCAGAGGGCAGAGGGAAAGTGAGCCCCTACCCCCCACCCTGTGCAGCTGGCTGAGTGCCCCCTTCCGGAGCCTTCCACCAATCCCACTCACCCCTACCTGGTGGGGCTGGGTGGGGGGGACCTGTGATGGCGCCTTTTGATTTAATCAAGTTATTAAGACTCAGTGACTCGGGAGCAAAGACAAATGCTCTTCAGGAAGGTGATCAGGACCCCAGGCAGCCGAGAACAAAGGGTGACGTGCGCCCTCCACCACCGTGGGAGCCGCCAGGGTTGGCTGACGATGGGGGGAGGGCAGAGGGAGGGGAAGACTGGGGAGGGGGACGTGGAATCTCCCCTCACAGCCAGGCAGGGAGGAAGCCCACCCTTCCCTTCCCTTCCAGGGAAGCTTGGCCACGATTTAATATGCAAAGGTGGAGAGGCTGGCATCGTGGCGTGCCATATTTCAAACAAAGAATATACAACAAAGGGCCAGAGGACGCGGGGATTTGTCAGAATTCAGCGATGGGAGAGATTTATCTAAGCAAGCCGAGTGGAGGGGCCTGTGACCTTGGGCTTGAGAGCTTTAGAGCGAACAGGCGGCTGTTGAAGACGGAACAAAGAGATGCTTGTGATTACAGTATTTAATAGAATGGTCTTAAACTGTTGGGAGGGGGAATTAGGTGGCACAAGAGAATTGTTTTTTATTCCAGGAGATGTAAGGAAGATGTAATGGAGGGGAAAAAGCAGGGGGGAGGAGGAGGGAGAGGGTGGAGAGATTTCTGAGAGGAGAGGAGAAGAGAGAGAGCAGTGAGGCAGTGAGAGGCAGCAGGAGATAAACACGGACGCCTCCTTCCCTCCCTCTCCTCCTCCCTCCCTCCCCCCCTGCAGGTTCAGGCTCAGCCCCAAAGAGCTGCGGCGTCAGGGAGGAGCTGGGCCCAGAGGAGAGGGGCTGGGGCTTGGGGAAAGTGATCAGGGATGTGGCAGGGCTGTCAGCTCCCCCAGGCTGGGGGGCCAGGTGGCCGGGAAACCTGGGCATCCTGCTCAAGGAAGCTTGGCACAGGGGGAGGGGTGTGTGTGCAGCCTTAGGGTCAGTGAGGACGGGGTCTGGGAAACAGAGCTGGTAGGAGGCAGGGAGCTGCGGGGTCCTCTCATCAGGTCCCCGAGAAGCGGACTGGGCCCCCTGGTGCAGGCGTCCTGGAAGTGCCAGCCCGCTGAGCTGTGGCACGCAGTGGGACTGTGGGCGCCGGAGGAGATGGCTGGCTGGGCCACCTCGCTGCCGGGTTGTCCCAGGATCGGACCCATCTGCGTGTGCCGGGTGTCCCTGGCGTCCCGGAGCCTGAGCAGAGGATCTCCGCGAGGACACCGGAGTCCAGGCCCTTCACTTTCATGGGGCTTGTCCCCCCCTCACCATTTGTAACTTGGCATTCTTTTTCTTAAAGTGCCCCGCACTCTCAAATTGTCTAAGTTTCAGGTCCCACTAAGACTGGAATCAACCAGGTGGTCCTCCCAACCCATCCATGGCAGAATGGCTGTGGTTCTTCCTGGAATGTGCCAGAAGCCTGATCCCCAAGCAACCGCGTGCCGGTGGGGCTCAGTAGAGCATCAGAACCGGGTGGGGATGGGGCAGGGGTGAGGGAGGGAGGGCCGGCAGCTGGAGCAGCTCTGTTCCCGGCAGTGGCAGTGGAGACGCCCAGGTGGGCCAGACAGGGACCCTCATTTCCCACCCCGGGGTGGCCAACCACCTAGAATATATTTCCACTAGAATGATTTTCCTCATTTCACACTAGCTGCTCAGGCCACAGGCTAACTCACACCCCCGAGAGCTGGGAAACTAGAGGAGAAGAAAATAGAGTTTCTAAGTCACACTGGGAGGGATGAGGCCGGGCAGGATGAGGCTTCTGGTGTTGGGGGGGGGGTCCCAGCTGTGGGGGGCATGCTCTGGGGAGGCACGGCACGGTACTGAAGAGGGATTGTCTCTGCTCCCAGACCTGGCTGTGCCCCAGGGGCGCTGGACTCGCTGAAATAAACCCTGCAGTGGGGGCGGGTCTCTGTGTTCTAACAGGTGCTCGGGAGACTCTGATGCCGCCAGCCCAGCACCAGGCCAAGCACTGATCCTGGGGCCAGTGGCAAAGGGCCCTGTACCTGGCAGGTGCCCTGCTTCGCTCCAGAGCAGGTGCTTTTGGGGCCTCACCCTTGTTCCCGGGCTCTTCTCCCAGAAGCAGGAGGGGCTGGAAAGCATGGGACCGGGAAGAGGCAGCTGTTTCTCCTTCTCCTCCACTCACTAGGGAGTGGGGGGTCAGGAAACTGTAAGGGAACGTGTGGACGCGAACGGTCCAGGAAATCCCCCTTTAAATGGGCTGGGACTCCAGCCATGGGGCCCTGGGGGCCCAGAAGCATCCACGTTAGAGACCAGCTCCAGGAGACCAGGATGATGTAAACGACACAGCATGAGGCCTCCCGCACAGGTGAGGGACACCCAGGGCTTTTTTGGTGGGTGGCAGTGTGGCCTTGGAGGAAGAGCAGGGCTGGAGTCAGGGCACCTGGACCAGTCACCTACTCGAGGTGTGGCCTTGGCCTCAGTCTCCTCTTCTGCAAAATGGGGGTAAGGGTGGGACCTACTCATGGGGTAATGGTGAGAATGGGGTGAGGTGATGTGCGGGAGAGGGCTCTGCAGGCTAGAGGGGACTCTCACCCACCTCTGTCACTGCTTCCGTCACCCGTGTAGTGGGTGATGGTCATAGATCATAGATCATGTAGTAGATCATGGTCATCATCTCCACAACCAGCATAAGATCAGCCCCCTCTGTCAACCCAGAAGGAAACCTGGCTAGGGATGGGGTGGGGGGGTGCGCTTACCAGAGGGAAGACAAACTTGTGCTTTTTCCTGCATCACTTTAACCTTTCTAGAGCCCAGGTTCATTAAGTACTCCATAAGGCCACCTAGGGAGTGTAGCTAGGCCACTGGAAACCTGGTCAGTGGTTAGAAACCAATGGTTGAGCCGAAAATAAGCCCCTGTATCTCTCTCTCTCTCTGATTCTCTCTGTCTCTGTCTCGTCTCTCTCCTCTATTCCCTACCCCAATGCCCCCAGGACATGTTTCTAAAGCTATTGGTGGGGCTGTGACCTCCTTATTATTTGGTCTTTTAGCTGCTGTCCTGGTGATTTTCTGTTCCCCAGGGTAGAAATTCCCTCCAAAAGGGAACTTCTCCCCAGCCTGGTTGTGAAACATCCTGCCCCCCAGGGAGAGTTGAGCGTGTCTGCCCTGCCCCCTCCTACTGGAAACCCCTTCTTCTCTAACCCACATCCTTCGAGCCGTCGCTTAAACTTATTTCATGTTCTGCTTTTAATTTTCATTCATTTCTCTGCTTAACAGACTCTGATAGGCAGGGAACGGTCCTTTACCAAACTCTTAATTCTGTCTCTGGACCTTTCATTCTTTTCTGTTTCAGAAGAGCCCAAGCCCATGGGGTCTGGTGCCCGGGGATCCTGGCTGAAGCCTTCAGCTTGGCCATCACCCAGCCTTGGCAGGATCCAGGCTCAGGGGTCCTCTTGCCGTGTCCGGGGTCCTCTCTCCCTTCACTTTGCATCACTATTAAGAGATGATGCTGGTCTGGGAGCAAGAACCCTTTGGCTCTGGAAAAATTATTTGTGACACTTTGCATATGGATCAGGTAATTAATGGACGCCCTGATTTCCTCCTCCAGAACATAAAGCAGGCGAGGACACGACTCTAATTCCAGATAATTAAAGAGTGATCAAGTTCGCTCGCGCTGCTTGGGGAGTGCGGGCTGCTGTCATTAACACCAGCAAGGCTTCTCCATCCTCCACACCTCACTGCAACCGCGGGGCCTCGGCTCCCCGGGGACTGAGGAGCTGGAGAGCCCACCCGCCCACCCATCATGTAATTGAAGTGGCCACATCTGCGGCACCAACGCAGCTTACAGAATAGGGTGGAGCATTCTGTCACCAAGGGGAAGCGGCCTGCTGCCATTGTCCCCTCCAGGGTCGGCCAGCCTCTCTCTGCCCTCCCCAGATGTGCATTTGCCTGTGTGTGTGTGTGTGTGTGTGTGTGTGTGTGCGTCTGTGTCTGTGTGTGTGTGTGTGTCTGTGTGTGTGTGCGTGCGTGTGCGTCTGTGTGTGTGTGTGCGTGTGTGAGTGTGTGTGTCTGTGTGTGTCTCTGTGTGTGTGTGTCTGTGTGTGTGTCTGTGTGTGTGTCTCTGTGTGTGTGCGTGCGTGTGTGCGTGCGTGCCTGTGTGTGTCTGTGTGTGTGTGCATGCGTGTGCGTGCGTGTGTGCGTGCGTGTGCATGCGTGTGTGTCTGTGTATGTGTGTGTGAGTGTGCGTGTGTCTGTGTGTGTGTCTGTGTATGTGTGTGTCTGTGTGTGTCTGTGTGTGTGCGTGTGCGTGTGTGTCTGTGTGTGTGTGTCTGTGTGTGTGTGAGTGTGTCTGTGTGTGCGTGTGTGTCTGTGTGTGTGCGTGTCTGTGCGTGTGTGTCTGTGTGTGTGTGTGTCTGTGTGTGTGTGTGTGTCTGTGTGTGTGTGGGGGGGTGGATAGAACCCCAGAATGACCTCTCCAGGGCAGCCACACCTGATCTTAGAGCCTTGGCTCCTGGGAACTGCGCAGAGCTCAGAGGCTGTGGCTGCCACCTGGGAAAAGTGAGTTGCACGGTGGCAGGGCGGCCCCAGGGAGGGCGCAACGTCCCCACTCCAGCCCCAAGTCACTGCCCCTCGCCCCGCTCGGTCACAGGAGACTTCCAGGACATCTGAGGCCATTGCCGCCCCGAGAGCTAAGGGCTCCCTGGGTTTTTGAAGTGGCCGTAACTGGTGCTCCATGAGATAAACAACAGACAACCCTGGTCCAAAGGAGCATCATTCCTGCTGACATCCAGGGTCACCAGGCTGTTGTTCCTCCGGGGAAGGGGCAGTTGTGGACGGGCGTCCCGTGGCGACCATGGGCCAGTCCTCCGCAGCCTCCCAGGAAGAGGGGAGCCGCGGCTAATTGTGGCTGAGAGGACTGACAGATCCCCGTTCGCGCTGCGCATCTGTCACGTTTCCTGATAAATATCAGCCGTTACTCTGTCAGCGGGGCCTCTGGGGTCTCCGTGCTTCTTTGCCCGTCTCCGCTCACTCCTGGTTAGTGGCCTCCGGAAATACGAGTGTGCTCATTTCCACAGATACTCACTGAGCGTCTGCTGGGGGCCAGGCAGGCACTGGGCTAGTCACCGGGCCGGAGATGGACAGAGCGAGCTGTGGGCGACTGGGAGCAACCGTGGAATTGAACCCAGGCAGCAGAGCTCGGCGGCCGTGCAGGATGAGCAGAGCCCGGGTCTGCTGGGGAAGCCTGCGGAGGAGACGGAGCTGGCCCGGTCCCTGCCAGGCAGAGAAGGCCAGGGGAAGGGAGGGAGCCCACGCAGGGTGTTCACGGCGGGCGTGACGGTGTGCGTGCCAGGATCCGGGCGTGTGCCAGCCAGCGTGTGCCTTGGGAGCTCCAGAGATCAGCCCTCTGCCTCCGGTGGCTGACGTCCTCCTCCAGGAGGGCCATTGGCCACTCCTGCTGGGAAAAGGCCTTGAGAAGTTTCAGGGCCTGGCTGGCTCGCTGGCAATCATTGCCTGGTTTCCTACAGATTCAGGACAGTGTGAAGTTTGCACGGAAACCCCCTTTCCTATAAGCCTGGATACAGGGTGGGGGGTAGTGCTCACACAGAGTGAGATTTTTGTTTCAGCCTAGACCTGTCCTCCAAACTCCAGACTCTTATGTCCACCTGTCGACTCAACACATCCACGTGGACGGCATCTCAAATTCAAGGTCAAAGCTAAACCTCTTCTTTACCTGCTAATCTGCTCCCGCCAAAAACCCTGGAGTTATCCTTACCCACTTCCTCCTGATTCATCCCTAAACCCAATGACAAGTGTCCTTAATAAGAGAAAGGCAGATCTGAGGCTCTGAGACACAGGGAAGAGGACCACGTAAAGTCAGAGGCAGAGACTGGAGTGATGCGGCCACAAGCCAAGAACCCCTGGGTCACCAGAACCTGGAAGTTACGAGGAAGAATCCTCCCCCGGAGCCTCCTTGGGGGAGTGTGGCCCTGCTGACACCTTGATTTCAGACTTCTGGACTCCAGAACTCTGATAGAAAAAATTCTTGTTATTTTAAGCCCTCAGTTTGTGGTGCTTTGTATGGCAGCTCTAGGAAACTAATACAATCAGCACAGGGCCCAAGGAATGTCCTGATAATTATAATATTGTTTACCATTTGTTGAGAGTGTATGTGCTTTAACCTGACAAGGAAGGAAGTACTGTTGTCCCATTTCACAGATGAGGAAGCTGAGGCTCAGCAAGGTTACACGACCTTGCCAAGCCCCTCCTCCAGGAAGAGGTATCCCTGGTCGAACTGGCCTGAGTCTGTGGGCACAGCTGCTATGCTCTGCTGCACACACCTGTGGGCTCCAATGAGCCATGACATGTTGGCTCTAGCTTTGCAGAAGTCCTAGAACTCTAGTGGCTGAATGGAGACCCATGGCATGGGGTGCTGGTCTCTGATTTTAGGTCCGAGAGCCTCTGCAGCCCAGCCTTGGTACCAGGGGCTGCCTTGGCCAAACGCCATGCACACTGCCCTGGGCCAGGGCCTTAGGCAGCTGCAGAGATGGGTAGAGTTTCCAAACTGCCCATCTGTCCTTCCAGCCTTTTCCCCACCTGGCCCTGTACCAACTGCTCAAAATGAACAGTGGGTCGCTTGACTCCCAGCCTCTCCCTCCTCCCCAGCCTGAACGGCTATCTTATTTGTTGCTCTCAATGACCACATTGCATGGAAGCAAAGAGGAAAATGGTTTCAGACTCTGAAGCCACGACCAGGGGTGGAGGTGTTAGGAGGGATTCTGCAGTGATTTAGAGCAGCCGTTTCCTGGCCTGGCTCAGTCCTGTATCCAGCAGACCTGCCCTCCAATATAAGCACCCATGAGGTCCTTTACCATATCACCACCCTCGACCTCTGAGAAAAATGCTGCAGCAGTCAGCGGGGGAAATTGTCTTTGTAGACCCTTGTACACACAAGGTGCTCAAGACATGTGGGCTGCATCGATCCAAAACCAGCATGAGCTCCCCTCCGTCTGCCGGAAGCCTGGCGTTTGAAACCCTCCTCCTCCTGACAGTCTTTTCCCAAAGCACCAGGAAGGCTCACCCAGGGCACCACTCCTTTAGGGCGGGTGTGGAAGTCATTGGCAAAGCAAATGCTCTCAAGAGAAAGCTTCTCATCATGTCAAGTGGGAAACGCAGGGTACACAACTGCTCTGGCAGTGTCATCTCAGCCACGTGAAAGAATATGTGCATAGAAAATGCCTAGAAGAAACCATCCCTTTGTGCAAAGAAAAAGTTTATATAAATAAATGCATAACTGCAGGTGGATGCATTTTTAAATTTTCTGGAAAAAAGAATCACAAAACTGTTAACATTGGTTAATTTGAGGGAAAGGGGAGGGGAGGTAACAGGAAGGCAGCTTTCACGGTGCCCCTTCTGTGGCCTCTCTTCTCTAACTCTGTGTGTATGTGTGTGACTTTTCAGATGTCGGTGGGGTTATCCGGGTTGCACAATGAGGTTTCTTTTGCTTGTTTTCTTCTCCACACCTCTGCAGAGTAAAAGAATTTTTAGAGAGAAATACATTTTTGTTCATGTTGTCAAATGAACGAAATAGAAAATTAAGGAACCCCCCTCCCAAAAAAAAGACCAGAAAAAATATGTTAAGGTTTTAATAATGATTTTCTCTCGTTTGGTAGATTATTGGATTATAACTTTATTTTTTCCCTTATAGATGATCTTCCTTGCAGCCAGAACCAATAAAAGTCATTTTAAAGCGAAAATGATATACCTAGGGAGCAGGCAAAACCATGAATTGGTGAGTTTATTTGGGGGGAAGGCTCCCAACCTTCCCATCACCTGCTGTGTCCTTAGCTGCAGATTACCTTTTGGATCTGAATTCATTGCACCAGAAAATCCAAATTCAAGGTAAAATCCTACCAGTCAACTGTGGCCCCTAGGGGGTGACACTAGATAGGGGAGCAGGACAAAAAATGATGAAGAACACAGAGTTTGCAAGCAAAGCGCCTGGACTGAAGTCACAAGCTGTGTGACTTTAGGCAAGTTACTTAACTACTCTGTGTGTCATTCCTCATCTGTAAATTGGGTATCATCAGAGTTCCTAACGTACTGAGTCGTCTGTGAGATGCTCCATAAACCCGGAGACGATGGGTGGCGTACACCGGGTGCCCGCAGGAGGGTCGCTGCGGTTGTGATGAGTAGCCAGTGCGTGTGGGAGGGCTTCCCAGCAGCGGCTCTCAGCATCACAGCACCGGGTACCCACGCTCATGCCCCTTGCACACAGAATCCAGCACCGGGCTGACTGCATACCGAGCCAAGGGCCCGAGAGAGAAAAGCAGGATGTCCGGTGTGACTTCTGTTGCCTTGGGGTGGGGTCTCTGAGGATCTGCAGGTGACAGGGAAGGCCGCCCATGTGTTGGGCAATTTCCTCCAGCCCAGGAGCAAGGGACAGCCTGGGGGAGGCTGCCTGCCGTCCCGGTTGCGGAGGCTGCAGACAACGGTCTGTGCATCTGCAAGAGGCGATGTCCCGCTGTGGGTTTGTTTTACTTTTTGTTGTTTGCTTTTATTTCGGCAGAATCAAGGTTGTCCTTGCCCAGAACAGCCACAGAGAGAAGCTGAGAGGTTCAGATCTGGAGGTGTGAAGGGTGCAATTTGCTCCCCCCGAGGGTTGCAGGAGGCGGTGGGGGGGGACGTGTAGGTTGACTTCTCTGCAGGCCAGTGGTTTCAGCAAGAGGCTGTGTCTCAAGGCCCCCGACCCAATCCATGGGGCCCAGGACGGATCTCTGGCCCCTTCACCTCTCAGCATCTCTGCGGTCAGCAGGGCGGCCGGGGAGCTCATTTCTCATCCACCTCCGTAAACCCCTGCCTTCCAGGACCCCAGGAGCCCCACAACCAACCCAGACCCGCTGCATCAGCTTAGGGCTGGGGCCTGGGGGTCTGTATTTTAGTGCCTCCCCCAGGCAGGATCCACCACAAGGGCTCTGGACAGCTCCGGCTCCTCGGCTGGCACGTCCTGGGGAGAGGGCTGGGCCTGTCACCCTGTGTGTGTCCCCAGGTCTGTCACAGGACTGGGCGAGAAGCTGGCTCCCAGTGGGTGTTTACTGGGTGAACCAGCGCTGTCGGTGGGCCTGGAGGTTCCCTCCCTGCAGAGGGACTTGGAAGGGAGAATTCGGATCCAGGGACCCGGCATCGTCCACACCACAGGCACCGCTGTTGGCAGGAGCCGATGAGCCCTGGCGGCTGAGGGTGGGGACACGCACATTGTACAACAGATTGACAGAGGGCCGGCTGGCTTTGTGCTCTTTAATTTTTATGGGGTGAGTCTGCATGCCTGTGTGTACATGTGCACGTGTGTATGTATGTGCCTGCGTGTGTACATACCCGTGTGCGTGTGCGTATGTGTTTGTGTGTGCATCTGTGTACATGGTCATATGTGCATGTGTGGCAAGAGGCGAGGGGCAGGGGGATGGGGGAGGCGTGGAGTTACTTTTGTCCCTGAGTTTTGAAATCCCCATTGTTCCTCCTTCTGCGAGGTACAAGTCCAGGAACCCCCAGTTGGGTTTAGGTTGCTTGTGCCCAAAGGTCTGGGGAGGGGCAGGACATAGAGAGGGGTAAAGGGACACGTACTCAGAGCAGCTGTGATGCGGGGCCAGCGGGGCAGAGGGTCGTGGAAGAGGTGGGGAGAGTGGAGCATGAAATCATCATTGCCTCATGGAGCTACGCTGGTGCCCGCCAGATCTGAGGCTGCCAGTTCTGCCCAGGCTGGGGGGGACTCCTGGCTCAGCCTTGACCTCCCCGGGGCCTTCCCCAGCCTGGGGTGCAAGCGACCCTCCCTGGGACCACAGGGCTCTCGGGACACCGGGAGGGGAGAGGGAGATGGCGAGGCCGTAGCCCCGGCTTCTTTCTGGAGGAGCCGCCCTGGGATGGATGTCTCCAGGGGCAGATCAGAGAGTTTTCCAGTGGCTCCTGAAAGGGGCAGGCAGGCTTCTCCGACCCCTTTCCTCCTGCCCTCCCCAGCCTCCCAGCCACTCTGCCCTCTCCCGCCAGCATTCCCCTCTCTCCTCCCACCTCTCTCTCCCCCTTCCCCTTTGGCCCCTAGGTCTCCGTCTCCCAGTCGCCCTCCCTCCCCTCCCGCAATCCCCAGCCTGCCGCCTCCTCTCTCCCCTCTTCTCCATCCTGCAGCCAAGAGAAGCGCGACCAAGCTGACAACGTCAGCTGTGCCTCTAATGAAAAGCGCGTATCCACGGGCTGCCTCTGCCTCCTGCCTCATTAATGCAAACTTTCCTGAGACGCCGCCTCCGCCTTTTTCCTGGGATCTGTAAATAAACGTAATTAGCCGGCAGCAGGCACTTTCATCTGTGCTTGCCCAGCGAGCTGGGTCCATCGGGTGGGTGCCAAGGTCTTCGTTAGCTCCCCAGGGGTTGATGGGGCCCGTTGATGACCCCTCCTCCCCCGTTGCAGGCCTGGGCTCTTGGGCCCTTGCAGGACGGGCCACACCTTGCTGTGATGCCCGGGCCGGGACGCAGCCAGCACAGGCCAAACCTGTGTTATCGGGGCTGAACCTGGGCTCTGATGGGGCTGGTGGGAGTAGGTGGGTGAGCTCGGGGAAGGGGGCTGGGCCCATACCTGCCTGGCCCGCGAGGGGAGGGAGGAGGTGGTTGGCTTTGGAAGGAGGGGGGCTATGTTTCTAGCTCTGGTGTTAAGTCTCAGGAGGTTTTACCGAAGGGGAGGTGTCCGACAGGTGACTCCAAACGGTGGGGGGTTTCCAAGCCCATTCCCTTCTGGTTTGGGGGTGATTTTCTTGGCTGTGCCAGGGTGATGGTGCAGCTCTTCCGCAGCCAGCCTGCATGCTTCCCACCGACAGGACAGTGCCAAGATGAGAGCCAGGGAAGCCTAGCCATGGGCTCATTTAAGTGGAGGGACCCAGGAAGCAGGGGCTGCACACAGGGTTTTGCCCTGAGACACCTGGGGTTTGCAAAGGTGGAAACAGGAATGTATGTTCTGTACGTGGGCATCTGTGTCAGTGTCCTGTGGCTGCCGTAATAAAGCGCCACAGACCAGGTGGCTTAAACACAGAAACCTATTGTCTCCCTGTCCTGGAGGCCGGAAGTCTGAGGTTTCTTCTTAGGCTTCTCTCCTTGCCTTGCAGATGGCGTCTTCTCCCTGTGTCCTCACATGGTTGTCCCTCTGTGTGTGTCTGTTTCCTAATCTCTTCTTATAAGGTCACCGGTCATACTGGATTAAGGCCCATCCCAATGACCTCATTTCAACTTAATCATCTTTTAAAAGACACTCTTTCCAAATATAAGCTGAGGCGCTAGGGGTTAGGACTTCAACATACGAATTTGGGGGAGAGATAATTCAGCCCACAACAGCATATATATGATAATAATACATTCTTAAAAACCAGAAATTCCCTTTGATCATTCTGCACAAGTTAAACGAGCTGCCAGTTTTCTTACTTTGGACGCGATTGTTGTCTGATGACGCAGGCTCTAGTGGACACCCAGCCTTTCTTGAGCCCCTGCAATGTTCCAAGTCCTGTCCTGGGCACTAGGGCACATGGAAGATATTATGATTCCACTTTACAGATTGGGCAACAGCAACTGAGGTGAGGGGACATGCCCAGCCAACAGGTGGCAAAGCTGGGATTCAAATCCAGGTCTTTCTGTTCACGACTGCTCTGTCCACACTGCCTTAACAGGCCACCTCTCTGGCTAGCTGCTGGCCGATCCGAGCTCTCTCCCATCTGCGCCCTGTCTCCGGATCCAGGTGTCACTCCAGGTGTGGATGACTCGGAGTCCCACCCACACTGAGATGACTGGCTTTCTCCCTCTTGTCCTACCTTGGATAGCCCTTGGGTCTGGGTTTGTTTCTGCTACAGATTTTCAGTGGAGCAGAGGTTAACTCTACTGGAAAGTATATAATTAAGGTGGCAACGGAGGAAAGCAGGCAGAGCGATTAACAGATAACGGCCTGATGAAAAATCACCCCATTTCAGTTCGTCTGCTAGCTTCCCTCCAGAATGTGGTTATCTGAAAGGCCACGGTAGGTCTGCCTCTGCTGTTGCTTTGTTGTAACCTGCTTCCAAAAAGGACTCAAGTAAGGCAAGCCCCTCACCCAGGCCGAGAGCCCCCAGCTGTTCAAAGTGGATATTGGTATTTGGGGAGAAAATTGTCCTGGTTTTAAAAACTAGGAGAGAGCTCTCCAGAAGGAACCTGAGACTAATTTTCAATGACTAGCAAGGTGTTTGGGAAACTCCCTTGTCATAGTCTGGGTTTATGGGAAACGTACTCTAAGACAGAGATTTGTGTGACAAAGTCTGTTGGGGAGTGGCCTGAGGACCAACATCTCTGGGGAGTGAAGGTAGCAGAACTTAGCAGAGGGAGAAATGAAACTCTGATGCAGTCACAGCAAAGGCCCCTCTGATCCCGGGGAGCTCCAATGATTGACGATGCTGAGCTTGGCTTCAGCTGCTTTTATATATAAATAAATAAATAAATATATATATAATATATATATTTTTATATATAAATATATATAAAAATTTGGTGAAGCATCTGTCCAAATCATTTTCCCATTAAAAAAAAATCGGGGGCTTCCCTGGTGGTACAATGGATAAGAATCCGCCTGCCAATGCAGGAGACACCAGTTTGAGCCCTGCCCCCGGAAAATCCCACATGCCGTGGAGCAACTAGGCCCATGTGCCACAACTACTGAGCCCGTGTGCCACAACTACTGAAGCCCGTGCGCCTAGAGCCCATGCTCCACAGCAAGAGAAGCCACCGCAATGAGAAGCCCGCGCACCACAAAGAAGAGTAGCCCCCGCTCGCCGCAACTAGAGAAAGCCCGCGCACAGCAACAAAGACCCAACACAGCCAAAAATTTTAAAAATTAATTAAAAAAAAAAAAAGGGTTTCCTGGTTACTTAAAAAAAAAAAAAAATTGAATTGCACCTGAAACTAATATAACATTGTAAATCAACTATACTTCAATTTTTTAAAAAAATCCCTAAAAATTGAAAGAAAGAAAGAAAACTTAAAAACCGAATTGTTGATCTTATTATTGAGTTGTATATTCTGGATACACGTCCTTTATCAGATATGCATATGCAAATGTTCTCTTTCAATCTGTGGATTTGCCTCTTCTTTTCGTTTCTCCAGCACCTCCAACAGTGCCTGGCACTTAGTAGGTGCACAAAATCCTTGGATGTTGAATGACCAGAGGCAAACCTCTCCCGCTGGGGGCTGGATGGAGAGCAAGAGCTGTAGGTGGCAGGGACAGATGTCTTTGATTAACAAAAATGGGGAAACACATGTCCACTTCCTTAACACATTCAGTTTTGTTGGCACCATATTTCAGAATATAGAGGCCATGCAGGGGAGGCAGTAAGGGTTAGAACAACCATAATTGGGAACATCGGGCTCAGAAGCAGAACAATCAGCCCTGGATTTGAGGCCCGTCCTGCAGCCCTGATCATTCACGAGGGGCTTCCTGCAAGTCCCGTTCCCTCCTCACTTCCCCATCTGTAAACGGGGATGCTGACATCCACCCTGCGGGCCTCACAGAGGCATCATAAGGATTCGAGGAGATAATCTGGGCAAAAAAACCCATGAACTTTACATAAAACTGTAAATTCACTACCTTAGTCATTCGGGAAAGAGTGATGTCAAGGAAAGACTCTGGATCATTCTGCATTTGAAACCAAACTCTCCCTTAATGAATTGTGTAAGCCTGGGTAAGGTAGACTAACAATAAAGCACACTCTTGGCCATGCCAGGCATCGTGGCAGCCGGGGGTGCCACTAACACATCCGACAGTCCCGGCAGCACGTGGGTTCTAGCAGGTACTGGTGCTGAACAAATGCGTGAGTTAAAATGCAGCCCCCTGGGCTTCCCTGGTGGCACAGTGGTTGAGAATCTGCCTGCCAATGCAGGGGACACGGGTTCGAGCCCTGGTCTGGGAAGATCCCACATGCCGCAGAGCAACTAGGCCCGTGAGCCACAACAACTGAGCCTGCGCGTCTGGAGCCTGTGCTCCGCAACAAGAGAGGTTGCGATAGTGAGAGGCCCGCGCATCGCGATGAAGAGTGGCCCCCGCTTGCCACAACTACAGAAGGCGCTCGCACAGAAACGAAGACCCAACACAGCCAAAAAAATAATAATAAATAAATAATAAATAAATTAAAAAAAAAATGCAACCCCCTGTGACGCAGTGGCCTCGATTATAAAAAATACCAATTGCACAGGCACAGAGGTCCCTCTTCTCATAATCTGGTAGTGGAGAATAATTACCATGAATGAGGAAGCGAGGAAGAGGGCAAGACCCGGGGCCTTTGTCCTAACCAGACCCAAGTTCCTACCACCCTGCCACGTAACAGCTCCGTGGCTTTGGGCAAATGACCACCGCTTTGTCTCCATTTCCTTCTCTGTTGGGCAAAAATGCAGTGCCTGCCAGTGGTGGCTATGAGGACCAGGCTCATGGTTTTGGAATCCTAGTCTCCATCCCCGATTTGAGAGATAGAATACGGCAAACGCAGCTGGTCCTGCGAGAAATGCATGGCCTGTCACCTTGGGTCCTGCCACTGTCGTCGGGCAGCGTTTCCTGGGGCTCTATACGTGCTGTTCAAATTTTGCAAGTGTCAAAACCGGCCACCCTCCGTCCCCGACGAGGGCACGTCAGCGGCCAGCCTGGGTGATTTAATTTGGAAATAGCACCATTTCAACTTCTCAGACACCACTGCTTTTGCTGCTTTTGGCCCACGCGGCCCAAGCTGTGGGTCACTTGCCAAGTGAGCAGTACCCTGGGTGGAAGGCGGCTTTGTGCTCCCATCTCCTGAGACTTGCACAGAGACTGAGCGAGGTGAGCCTTTCTCCCTTTGGACACGTGCGCACACGCCCCTGAGAATCCCTGCCCCTCTTCATCAACAAGGAGCCTCCGCAGTTGCTGGCGGGTCGCCCGCTCAGCTCTCCAGCTCCATGTCTGCCCTGGTGCCGTTAGTCTGGGCGCCACTGCCGGGGTGCTGTGCATCGGCTGGCCCAGAGGGATGCTGAATATCCGTCAATGTTGGGGAGCCCGGGTCCCAGTTGGAGTGGGTGCCCAGGTTGCCCAAGAAGCTGGCAGCAGGGTGAGCCCCCAATCCCTACTCGTGAACCGTCAGGCTGGCGAATTTGAGGTTCAGGATTCTGACCCCTGCGGTTTGGTTCCCAGGCTGTGCTTTAGCCGCTCCACTGCCCAGCCGCCTCGTCCCACCCAGTTATAATTCCTCTTCCAGTGAACCAAACGTTTCCGTGGCCATTCCTCCCTCCCCTGCCTCCTTCATTGACCATCGTTATGGCAAACTTAGCCAGACACACAATGCCCGAGAGTCCCAGAGGAAGGGACCCCATCAAGCTCAGTGGCCATCCCAAGCCACCCAGACAAACCTGCCAGAGTCAGGGGTGCTGGCTGCAGCATGCAACACACCTGAGTGGGGAGCCTGGGTTGCAGGGTGACTGTGACGCTGAAGGGACGGTCCCGCCGCTCCCCAGCCCTTTCCGTCCTTCTAGTTTCGGCCCTCACCAGTTGGCCTGGCTGAACCACCAGAGTTCCCAAGGCTTCCTGGAGCCCTCCTCAAGGTCGAGGTCACCTTCTCCTCTCACGCGGCCTTGCCCCCTCGTGACCTCTCCTACGCACTTGCCGCCCTGGGGCCAGGACAGTCAAAGCCGTGGATGCCGGGGCGTGTGGCTGGCCTTCCTTAAGCGGACGGCCGTGGTCTGGAGCGCCCAGCGCAAGTGTCCTCTCTGTTCTATTAGCCTGGGAGAGAAAATAGAGAGGGGGGGCAGGGGTGAGGTATAGGGTCGGTCAAGGGTTTCTTCAAGGTGGGATGCAGACGTGCACATTTGTAGAAAGAGGACGGGAGAGAGAGAAGCAGGAAGGAGCATCACCGAGATGGAAGAGAGAAGAGGCGGATGAGAGTCATAGGGTAGGCCGCAGGTGAGAGCGGGGGGCACGCCGGAAGCTGAACTTGGCAAGGGAGGGGACTCGGCCATCACTGCCTGAAAAGCCATCGGAGCAGAGGTGCTCCCTAAGACCCTTTCCGGCTGAGAGGGAGGAAACCCCTCTGATTGTCTGCCTTCCCTGTCCTCATCGGGGACGTCTTACCCTGTGACCACAGTGACTATCCCACTGCCTTCCTGCAGCCCAGCTCGGCTCCCCAGCCGCTCCTTAGTGCCCGCATAGGGGTTCCTGCAGGTGTGTGTGTAGGTGGCGGGAGGGACCTGCCCAGCTTCGCTTTGCACCTGGAAATCAGCACAAACCCTGCGGGCAGCCTGGGAGCTGAAACCCTGGGGTATGGGGAGGAGAGCGTGGAGATGAGTGGGGCAGATCCTGGGGGGGTCCAGGGCAAAGTGAAGGCCCCCGGTGACATGCAGTGGCAGCAAAGGGACTCGGGGAGCCCCTTCTGCTCAAGAGACATTAAGGGGCGAGAAACTCCATTTCTGGAGCCTCAAAGCAACAGGAAAATCAGTCTCCTGAGCCAGGTGATGTCTCCAGTTGGACAGACAGCTGCCATGTGCCCTCAGCAAGCCCGTTTCTTGCTGTGAAATGGGGGACCGAGACTAAGCGTGGCCCCGGGCCCCTTCAGGGGCTAAACTGCCCGGCTCTGCAGCTCGGAGCTTCTCCTCACTCCCCTAGAATTCTCTGTGCTCCTTTGAAGGCAGCACCAGGCGCCAGGCCCACCTGTTGCATTGAGGGGACACAGGTGCTGCTGCCGGGGGCCTCGCATCCTGTTAAGCTCACCACCGAGGTGAGGAAATGGAAGAGTCCTTGGCTGCAGACACAGAAGCCTCCCCGGCCAACGGAAGCAAAAGAGATTTATGGGCAGGCTCTGGTGGGGGAGGGGTGCTCACAGAGTTTGGGGTGCTGGCAGCAGGGGCTGCAGCTGTGGCAGCACCGAGAAGGACATCACCCAATTCCTGACCATCCTGAGCCCCCTGTTCAGGGATCAAAGTCCCAAGAGATTGTCTGGCTAAGCTCAGGACACGTCTACCCCTGGCTGTCCCAGGGCAGGGGATGCAGAACTGGTCCCTCTGTCTTCTGTGGAGGGAGGTGGGCACCCAGCATCACACTGCCCTGGGTACTACACCTCATTGGAGGAGGAGATGACACCCCTGGAGGAAAGCAGGATCCCCTTGTGGCAGCGTGAGCTCGGAGCTGGTGACAGGAACCCCACGTCCGTTTGGCAAGATATCAAAAGAGGAAGCCTTGAGAGCAGAGACCAGGAAAGCAGGACCAGGTGAGATGCAGGATGTGGGCGGGGTGGGGCATGGGGGAGAGTGCAGAGCCGGGCAGCGACCCTGCGGCAGGCCCTCGCCGGTCCAGGTTCCAGCAACTTCTGCAGACCGTGTATTGTATTTAGAAGCTTTGGCAGCTTGGGTTGAAGTTCAGACAGCGGCTCCACACTGAGGACTAATCTCTGCTTCACAAAACATCCCTGAGAACACGAGTGCTTGTTCCCACACTCAGCCTGGGCAGGGAATCAGCGGGGCTCTGCCTTCTCTCTCGGTGGCTTCTGAGCCCAGCGTCCTGGGGCCCTGGTTTCACGCAGCCAATCGGAGCGCATCTGCCGTGGCTTGGGTCAGCCTGGATTGGGAAACCTCTAGGAAAAAGGGGAAAGTCCCGCAAATCTCTGTTCCACGGAGTCAGTCCTTATTTCAATCAAGAAGCCTCAGGTTCACATATTTCTATTCTTGGGGGCTGCGGTTTTTCCTCTTGAAAACTGAGCTGTTCAGTTGCCTCTTTGCACAGCCAGACGCCGGCGGAAGAGGAAGGGCACAGACTATTTCCAGAGGGAGGGCGTGGAGGGGCCTGGCCAAGCCTGGGTTTGGACCCGGGTTTGGAGGGCTGATCTTTCCTGGCTCATCCCAAAGTGGCTGTAAGCCAGGAGTCTCCTGGCCAAGAGGGCCTCGCCTAGCGTGGGGGTCTTCTCCCAAAGCCAGCTCCCCCTCTGCATGCCCTGCACCCACTCCCAGCCCCTGTTAATGCTTGAGGCTGGGTAGGGGGAACCAGCCCCTCTCTTTGCATTTTCCCAGGCTGAGAGGTCTTCGTAGCCTCAAAGTCCTCCTTCTCCCACTGGAGTCTAGATTGGAGCCTCCTTGACCTGTGCCCAGACCCTCCGAGAGCCTTTTCTTCCTCGAGCCCCGAGCCCCGATGGGTGCGGGTGGAAGCATTCCCGGGCCCTCCTCCACCCGCCCCACCGCCTGCTTCTCCCTGCCCTTTCCCGCTGTTATTGCTTGTGTTGATTTGCATGCCATTTTGCTTGTGGTCTCCATAGCAACAACTACCAAATGGCCTAAGGATAATAGAGGGGCTCTGGGGATGGTGCGGGCGCCCAATGACGAGGGATTTGACTTTTAAAAAATGAACACGGTGACTCCACTGCATGCTTGGCACAAGCTGGCAGCCCCTCCCTGGCCTTTCCATCCCTCCAGCCCCCTGGTGTTCCTCCCCCAAGGGCCTGGTCCCTACCTTCCGAGGGGGAGGGGAGGCAGGATCCTACAAGGAGCAGTGCCTCTGGCTCTAGAACAATGGAAGGAACAGAGGGAAGCAGAGGAGGCCAGGGAGGGGATGGGAGCACCTACCGAGGGCAACCAGAACCCTCTGAAAGCGGCTCCATCTTCTGATAAAAATCTCAAGCCAAAGTCTCGTCTTTTCTCCGCTGTCCATTTTGTCTCTGGTCCCACCACTTCCTTCCACCCTTTCCAGCCTCCTTTCTGCAAAGAAAAACAAAACAAAACAAAACACAAAGCATTACTTCATGTCTTAGGGCCTAGCTTCTAGGTCCAGAATCAAGAAAAATAACCCTCTAATTCCTTACATGTGTCCAGCCCTGAGCTGTTTACAAAATGCGTTCATAGCCGCAGACCTCAAGTCCCGGTGAGGCTGGAGCCAGGACTGGGGGGACTTTCCTCGTTTAAAGATGAAAAAGTAGAGGCTTGGGGCTGCGGGGCAGGCGGGCGGTGGGGGGCCTGGCCTTCCCCCAAGCCTGTGCGTCTTGCCACAGGAAACTGGAAACCTGTTCCCTATTTTGAACGTTTTACATATTCCCAGATAATTTCTCACTTCCTAGTCCCAAAGCTCTGTGAGTCAAGATCTACCCCGGACAGGGCTCCTGCCACCCCCTCCAACTCTGCCGTCCTTGGCCTCTGCCGATGGCACTGATGTCACCTGGGACCGTGATGAGAGTGGGGGACGGGGAGTGGAGAACGTGCTGTAAAAAAACAAAAGAAGAAAATAAGCATTGCTTGGGGAGTGGGAATAAACCCATGCGTTGATCATTCCCTTAACAGATGCTGAAATGAGGCCCAGGGAGGTTAAGCAACTTTTCTGAGCATATGTGTGAGTGGACACACATGCACACACACACACACACATGCACACACACACACACACACATACAGTGTTTCTGTCGGGACCATAAGTGACCAAAGGACAGGCCCCACCTGATAGAAGTCTTCCTACTATGTCCTCAAGCCCAGCCGTGTTTAGTGTAGGGCAGGGGAGGGCAAACTATGGCCTGCAGGCCACATCCAGCCCTCTGCCTGTTTGTTATAAACAGTTGTTGGAGCAGTGTGCCCATTTGTTTGTGTATAGTCCACGCCTGCTTTCATGCTGCAAAAGCAGAATTGAAGAGTTGAAGCAGAGGCTGTATTGCTCGCAAGTCCTAAGATATTAATTATTTGTCCCTTTAAGAAAAAGTTGCCCGACTCCTGGTATAGGGGATTGATTACAGGACTGTTCTCAGGTTCATTAGTTTTCATTCCTACACAGTTGGGTCACCTGTTGTCCAACCACTATCTGTCAATCACTATTTGGGGAGAACCACTTATTTAAGGAATATTTATTGAACCTCTGCCACGGGCTAAGAACTAGAATAACCCAAGAACTACACAGAAGGAACACAGTGTCCTACCCTCAAAGGGCTCACAGGATCCCAAGCGACTGACCACAGACACAGACACAGGATACAACACAGAAGGTGGATGGATGACCCAGTGCAGGCTGGGGCTGTGGTGGGAAAGGCGGGAAAGGCCAGGAGAAGTTAGGGGAAGTTCCCAGTGGATGTGACAAGGAGTTGAATCTCAAAAGACCACTAGCCAGCAGCAGAGAGGAGAGTCAGATGCAGAGCTGGAAAGAGGCATGGGTGTGTTCAGTCTGGGATACACGGAGAATGAGGTGCTAGTGACATAGCCAAGTGGAGATGAACCCAACACCATTGTGTGTATAAGGGTCTGGTGTATGGAAGCGAGAGTCTGCAGATGTAGATGTGGGGTTATTACTATGTGGCTGGTGCGGTAGAGCATGAGCAACGTGCTAGAGAGAGGTTACGTTGGGAGAGGAAACTTTTTTTTTTATTTATTTAATTAATTAATTTATTTACTTATGGCTGCGTTGGGTCTTTGTTGCTGTGCACAGGCTTTCTCTAGTTGCAGCGAGCGGGGGCTACTCTTCGTTGTGGTGTGCGGGCTTCTCATTGCGGTGGCTTCTCTTGTTGCGGAACATGGGCTCTAGGTGCGTGGGCTCAGTAGTTGTGGCTCGCTGGCTCTAGAGCGCAGGCTCAGTAGTTGTGACGCACGGGCTTAGTTGCTCCGTGGCATGTGGGATCTTCCCAGACCAGGGCTCAAACCCGTGTCCCCTGCATTGGCAGACGGATTCCTAACCACTGCGCCACCAGGGAAGCCCCGGGAAGAGGAAAACTTTAAATGGGAAGTTCAAGGTGGGTCTTTCTGCAGCACAAGCTGTGTCACAGCCTTACACAGCCTTCGTGGTGATATTCTCAGTAACCTGCCAGAAAACAGAGCAGAGCCTTGCAACACCTCACAAAAATCCAGAAGTCTGACTCTGAACCCCAGGTTTGGCCAAACAACTCAGCCCCCATAGATTTCCACACTTGCCTCCAGGACAGCCCTTGCCCCACAGAAGCGATGGTGACATTACCACTGTGCACATCGGGGCTCCCTGCTCTCTGAGAGTGGGGGACGGTCTCCCTCAGCCCAGCAACCCCGGGGCTCTGCACAGCGCCTGATGTATACATAGCGGGGGCTCAACAAATGCGCCTCAGTTGATTGGCGCGGTCTCAGTGCAGGGTGCATGTTCGCTTCTTCTCCTAAGCTTCCATAAGAGTAACGTACGTGGATTTAGGCTGCAGTGAAAACAATTGTTAGGATGATCGCTGCAGGCATAAGGTGGGCCCGTTGCTGAAGATTAGCCAACAGGATATTCTGTGACAATGGAAAGGTCCTGTATCTGCACTGTCCAGTATGGTGGCCACTGGCCTCCTATGGCTACCCAGCGCTTGATATGTGGCTAGAGCAAAAGAGGAACCGAATCTTACATTTTATCTCATTGCAGCAGATTTTAGTTTAAATAGCTACATGTGGCCAGAGATTACCGTACTGAACAGGACGGCTCTGGAGGCTGTTCTCGTGTGCCAGGAGCTTCTAGCAGGGGGCCTGGGTCCCCTTCCTCCGGGAAGTCCCTGGGAAGTGCCGGCTATGGGGACAGACACCCCGTCTGCTGAGCTGACAGATGCGGGCAGGGGGAGGGGGAGTTGACCTCGAAACAGCTGGCTTTGCTCAAGGAGGATTCCCGTTCCCCCACCTCCCACTGCCGCCCCCCAGACCTGGCACGTGGGCAGCGTGTTGGACACTTGGCAAATGCAACCACTCTGCTTGCCAACTTCCACCCGCCGGCCTCCCTGCCTCCTTAATTAGCTCAGGGGCAGCAACTTCATTTCCCTTTGCCAAGATCAGGAGCTGGTATCCTGGCATGTGCCAGACCTGATGGAGTGGAGAGGAAGCAGCCGGCACAGGCCGGGCACCACCCCCTCGTTGGGGCAGCCTCCCCATCCCACCCTCCCTGCACCCCCAGAACCTCCGCCAAGCTCAGACCCTGGGCTCAGGGATTTGCATCTCCGTTAAGGGCTGGGTTCTGGCGTCTCCGGATCAGGCTGTGCTGAGTGACATCTCCATTCTGGGAAGGCGATCAGCCTGGGGGAGGGGCTGAGCGGAGAAGGGAGAGGCAGGGGGTGGAGGCCAGCTGGACCCCTCTCCTTCTCTGTTCTGCCCTCCAGTTTCTAATGGGCTTGGATTCACTCTGCAGGAGAAACGGAGGTTCCTCTCCAATTAACAAGGGGCACCCCAGCCTGCACTGCCTGCCCAAACCTCTCTGCTGCCTCCACCCCGGGTCCTGCCCTTGAAGCATCTGGTCCTGCAGCCTCACCAGAGGGTGCTGGTAGGCCTGCAGATTTCCAGGCCCCAAACCCAGCCATTTCAGCCCCGAGATTGGGAACAGGGCCTGGGAATCTGCCTGCTTAACAATCCCCCAAGGTGCTCCTGAAGCTGGAGGTCCAGGAACCACCCTGAGAACCTTAGCTCTGCCAACCAGGGCGTGGCCGGGCTGGAAGGGACCCCGGCCTCAGCTCACCAGGCCGCTGGTACAGACAGGCAAACAGTAGAGGGACTGACCGTGGCAGCCAGCTGGAAGGGGCGGAAGAGGAAACTGAGGCTCCTGGGGCTCCCCTGCCTCTCAGAGGCAGGACAAAGTGTCCTGAGGCAGAAGGAGCCCCAGGAGGGGTCATGTGGCCTGTCCCCTGCCCCTAACCTTCAGGGAGGTGAGGAGCTGGCCCGGGGACCGAAGCCCCCTCTGTGTCCCCGCCCGCTGCAGGTTAACCGTGTCTGTGCTTGCTTCCCCTCAGGGATGACGTAGAGAAGCCGTCTGACCTTGGTGTGTCCCAGCCCTCAGGTGACCCTTCCTGGCCCAGGCCCTGACTGGGTCCCGGAGGCCCTGCTCTGATGGGCAGGTGCTCCCCAGGAGACGGGGACGTGTGGACAAGGTTAGGAGCCAGGAAGCAGGACCGCAGCAGAGCAGCGTGCCTCCAGACCTCCCGCCGAAGGCCTCCAGATATTGCTTCTGCTACCTGCGGCTCACCCCTTGAAAGGCCCCAGGTGGCCGTCTGCAAACAGGGCTGAGTAAATAAACACCAGGGAGTACCTGGCTGTGGAAGGCTCCCTGCTATCTGTGAAAAGGGAGGGAGGGTGGGGAGGTGGGGCAGAAGGATGGGAGGGAGGAGGGAGGTGAGGAGGGGGACGGAGAGGGGAGGGAGGGGAAGAGGGAGGGAGGGGCCATTTTGTAAAAGCTGGTGGAGGAGCAGAAAAAAATGCTGAACTGGAAACTAGAAGTCTCGCATTTTGGTCTCTGCCCTCTCCTTACCCAGCAGTGCAACCTCGGGCCTCCTCCCCTCCAGACCCTCTGCTGAAGGGTGAGGGATTCTCTCCAGGCCTCGGGTGGGCCCAGGTGCCCTGACATTAGCTTTGACATCCTAGGATTCCAGCCTTCTCACTGCCGCGGGGATCTTCTCCGGAAACGCATGGCGTTTATGGCATCTGGGCTCCCTCCCAGGCTCCCTAGTGGGGCAGGGAGGAAGCATCGCCTTCCAGCCCCATGCAGGTGAGGCTCATCAGTAATGACAGGGAAGGATGTCAGGCTGCGTCTGAAGCCACCAGAGGCCCAGCAGCCTGCCGCGCTTTGTCATAAAATATGTTGTCACCTGGGGAAGGATCATCACCGATGAAATATTTCAGGAGACAAAAACAAGAGGTGCATTGATTTTTCCATGAGGTCAGACAACTTCTGGGAGGCCTCTTGTAACTCAGTTGTCACGGGGTCTCTCCCTGAACATCCATTTAGCCTGTGATGTCAGCGGCCTCTGACCCAGGTGAGCTGCCTTCCCTGACCACAGGCTGCTCTTTGCAGAGACCAGCGCCATCCTCTGGCCTTCCCGGACTCTGCGGAACAGAGATGACCCAGGTCCAGGGAAATTTTCCTCTCCGGACTCACCCAAAACGGTGCTGAGAAAGGTCTGCAAAGGTGACTCCAGGACGACCTCTGCTGATGAGCAAAGTTTATCATTAGTTAAGTTAATGACTCAGGCAGAAGCACCTGCCAGCCTCCCCGACCTCCACCCCCATCTGCAAAGCTGAAGCCAGAGTGCTCTAACATACAGTATAGTAAGAGAAAAGTTGAGGCATAGTGAGGCCAACAGATCAGGAGGAAACTGCCATTGAAAAGATAGTTTGTGACTCACTCATGGTTCCCAAGAGGACAGGGCACGCCAGGCCATGCAGGGCCACATGGGAAAACACCAGAGGCAGAGAGGAGAAATGTGGGCAAGAGCCTGTACTGTTGTTTCCATGGGAAGGGATGGCGAGGCAGGGTGATCAAGCTTAGGATTGGGTAGTTTGAGTAATTTCAGGAGGCTGTGGGGCATAGGGGCTGCCTTAGTTGTTTGGTACCTGGCCCTGGGGTAATTAGGGCAGGTGTTCAGGGGCCCAGAGTGTGAGAGCCCCATAGAGGAGGTGGTTGGAGGCATGAGCTCTGGATTGGTCTGTTTGTATACAAAAAGCACACTCAGGTGAGTTGTTTACAATCTCTAGAAATTGGCTAACCCTGGAAGGGTGTCTCTCCAGTAACTGCAAAGACCCAGATGTCAAAACATCAGAAATCCAGACAATAAAAGACATGGTTAATACACAGAGCTGAAGTGGCTGTCCTTTATTTGCAGATGGAAATTGGAATCTATACAATATGGCTGACACCTAAGCAGACTTTCTAACCTTTTGTGGGTCACAACAGGTCCCTTTCAAGAATAGGATGGATGTCGAAAAAACAAACAACCCGGGACTTCGCAGGCAATCCAGTGGTTAAGACTCCGTGCTTCCATTGCAAGGGGCACGGGTTGGATCCCTGGTCAGGGAACTAGATGTATGCCGCAACTAAAGATCCCGCATGCCGCAACTAAGACCCGGCCCAGCCAAATAAATAACTATTTAAAAAAAAAAAAAAAAGAGTAAGTCCAAAGATTTGGGCCTGACCTGAGCTCTGGTTGCATGTTTGCCACTGACCAGCTACTGGACTTGGAGCAAGTTACTCTCTCAGCCTCAGCCAGCTCTTGGTTAAATGACAATGATAAGCCCTCCATGGTATAATGAAGAACATATCTGGTCTTTGTCCCCAGTTCCTGGCACAGAACTTCAAAAACTCTTGGAATTTTCTGAGTGATGGGAGAGTCTTTGTTGCTAATGAGATGACCCAATGGTAGGTTCCTAGATGGCTTCAGGATGGGGGCTGGTCACCAGAAAGACAAACCGTGTGAACAGAGGGTTGGAACTTTGGACCCAACGTTTGGAGAGGGGAGGGGAGGCTGGAGATTGAGTTCAATCATGCAATTAATGATGTAATCAACCATACCTGTGTAATGAAACCCCAATAAAAATTCTGGACACCAAGTTCTTGATATATTCTGGATATTAATCCCTTATCAGATACATGATTTGCAAATATTTTCTCCCATTCTGTACCTTTTTACTCTGTTGATAGAATCTTTCGATGCACAAAAGCTTTCAACTTTTATGAAGTCCAGCTTGTCTATTTCTTTTTTTGTTGCCGTGCCTTTGGCATCATAAGAAGTCATTGCCAAATCCAATGTCATGAAGATTTTGCCCTATGTTTTATTCTAAGGGTTTTATAGTTTTAGCTCCTACGTTCAGATCTCTGATCCATTTTGAGTTAATTTTTTGTGTGTGGTGTTAGGACTGTCATTGGCCTTGACAAATTTGTCGAAATCATTTGACCACGTGTGTGTGTGTGTTTATTTTTAGGCTCTCTGTTCTATTCTATTGGTCTATATGTCTGCCTTTATGTCAGCACATTGCTTTGATCACTGTAGTTTTGTAGTAAGTTTTGAAGCTAATGGAGCTTCCCAGTTGGTGAACACATGGACGTACCAGGAGAACGATGTGTCCTGATTCCACAGAGAGAGGGCGTGGAAGCTGTGTATCCAGGACCCTTCTGGATCTTGCCCTATGTGTAACCTTTATAATAAAACTTTAAGTAAAAGTATAGCACTGCCCTGAATTCTATGAGTCATTTTAGAGAATTGTCAAACCTGAGGTGGTCGTAAGATAAAACCCCTGAATCTATAGCCAGCTGGTCGGAAGTGAGGGTGGCTTGGGGAGCCCTGGCTGGCCTCTGACATTGGAGCAGTCTTGTGAAGGGCTCAGCCCTTAATTTGTGGGTTCTGACAATAACCTGGGATGGGTAGTATCACACTTGAGTTGGAGTTCGCCCAGCTGGGGTGGAAACAGAACACTCATGAGGTGTCGTACAGATTCAATGAAATAATGAAGGTAAAAAGTCAGCCCAGTGCCCTGCCCACACCGAAAACTTTGCAAATGGTAGCTCTTACGTTTGATTGTTTTAACAAATTCTTCTTCTGTTTCTGTCAATGGAAGGAGGGCTGAACACTAAGGCCAGTCGTGGCTTCTAAATGACCACAAGGCCTCGAGGGGGGCCACACCACCTCTTAGTCCTCTGTTTCCTTTTCTGTGAAATGAAGATACTGAACAAAATCACTTCTAAGTTGGCCTCGGGCTCCAAAATCTATGAATTGGCATGCCAAATTTTACCGAAAAGCGTGCTTTTAAATCTCAGAAATATAACATTCTATGGTACTCTGGGCTTCCTCATTAATAAAGAATTCCAGTTCAAGAAAGAGATCCATTGTCATGGGGGACCATAATTGAATGGCGGCGTACTCATCCCCTCTGTAACTGATGCTGACGTTCAAACTGCAGGGGAGGCAAAAGCATGGCCACTGTCCAGGTGAGACTCCCCCAGACTGCAGGCAAAGCACCTGAAAAATCCAATGTTATGGAGGCAGCTCCTTTCTTACACGGGAAAGTGTCTGTTCTCCCAGACTCGAGATAACGAGGTACCCAAGCAGCTGGGATTTGAGCAGGGCTCTTCTGCAGCCCATATTTGACGTCCATCATGGGGGCTAGCATGATTTTAAGACACCGTGCAAATCATCCAAGACTGAAATGGGCTCTGCTGAGTGTGCTAAATATATTTCATTGCATTCTGATCCTTTTAAGCCCGTAACTGTGAGCTCTTCAGACGCAGGAGGCCTACGTGCCCCTGTGAAGTGCTGTCTCCCCAGGTCACTACAAGCATCCCCTCCTCACCCTCCTGCTCCCTGTCACCCCTTCTTTGCTGCCACCCACACGGCAGACCTGTCTCTTGCTCTCGCCTGGCTCCCTTGGGCCAATGCCTCAAAATCTTCTTTGCTTCCGGTCCAGGCTCAAGGTTTACTTGGGGTCCACTTCCCTGCACAGCTGACCTGGGGTGCAGGCCTGGGCCCACTCCTCACTGTGGAGGGAAGGGTGACCATCAGGCAATGGGGCTTCCCTCCGTCCTGGAAGGTTTAGTGGGGATGGGACAGTGGTTGTTTCCACTGGTGACTATCCCGGCTCCCCCAAATCATGCCACAGATTCACACCGTGTTCCTGCTCCAAGGATCTGAGGCATCTTCTGGGGGAAAAGAAAGTGTTCACCAATGAGGAAGGGGCTTGAAGCCTACAGAGGGGAAAGGCCTGGCCCCAGCTTACATCTTCTACATGGGCAGGTGTGAGTTCCGGGGTGCCCAAGGCCAACCTCAGGTTCAATAATTCACTAGCAGTACTCACAGAACCTGGCAAAGCCGTTACACTTCCACGAGTACAGTCCATCCCAGGGAAAGGACACAGATGAAAGTCAGCAGTGGGAAGGGGCACCCAGGGCAGCGCCCAGGCAGGACCAGGCGTGAATATCCAGGATCCTCTCGCAGTGCGGTCGTGTGGACGGCCCCCAATCCTCCTACAACGATGTTCGACAGTGCTCACTGAGCCTTGCCAACCAGGGATGCTCACCTGAGCCTTGGGGTCCAGAGTGTTCACTGGGCGTTGATCACGTAGACATCACTGACCACCCACGTGGCTGACCTTTGTCTGCGGCCCCTCCAGAGCCAAGCAGATGCCATGCAGCCCGAGACACCCACCACTGTCAGCACGGACTATCCAACGTGGCCCAAGGTCCCCAGGTAAACAAAGACCCTCCTACCAGGCAGGACCTTCCAAGCCCTCAGACATGACCTCCCAGGAGTCAGCGCCAAGGGTCAAACCTCTCTCTGGGTAAGGTTAACCCTTTACTGCACAGAAGGGACCCCATGGTCCTCCTGCATACCTACTAGAGCCTGGAGGCACACAGCAGATGCTTAATAATAAATACGTAGTGAACTGAAGGCATTACTTATTGGCTCTTATTTTCCTCTGGACTCCTCAAACGTGATTCTCTTAACTTCCTTCCCAGACTGTCAGACATCTCCAGCAGCACACTGCCAAGGAACAGGAAAGAGGGGGAAAATAGTCCCTAAATAGCCAAAATCGGTGTAATACAGTCACATCCTTATCAGCCAGAAACTTGGGTCTCACTCACAGACTACTCATTTTCATATCCCTGCTCTGTTTGAGTACAAATGGTTGGGTTTTACAACCCACAGCACATTAATTACGGGGGAGAGGAAGAGCCAGGAGACAGGGCAGAAGCATTTTGAGTCTGGGACCGTTTTGTGTAGGGGCGGGCAGTTCCTTACAATTCAATCACCATGGGCGTGAGTGGGACCAACCAGAGGGTGGTAATGAATCACCAGAAGCATCATTCCTGAAACTTCACCGAAAGGTTAAGTGTGATTTGTCATTTAGGAAGGTCATGCATTTTCAAGGGATGATGGTAAACTTGTGGTTGGCGGGAAGTCCTCGGGCCTGGGGTATTTACCTTCCCAGCAGCGCTGGTTAAGAGCAGCCGTGTGTACCTTCTACTCTCTTAGAAATTTCTGCTCCTCTTCCACCTACCATTGCACGTCACTGTAACTGGACACAAAATCTACTGCGAACTCAGTCCCCAAGCACCACACACGCTTCTGCCTGGAAGGGCTCCCCTCCCAGCTGGGCCAGCCTTGGCTATTCCCGGGATAGTACCTGTGAAGGTCATTTCTGGACTGCAGGTGACCATCAGGTTCCCAGGAAAGTGCATGTGCGTGTGTGTGTGTGTGTGTGTGTGTGAGGGGGGATGATTTAAAGAAGACAGACAAGGAACCACACAACGTGTTGAGGCCTGGAAACGCCTCTTGGTACCATCGGCCCAGCCCCTGGGCCCCCCTCTCTCCCTCCCCCGTCACTTTGGGCCAGCATCCAGCAGGGTGATAGGTCTGGTACATTTTCAAGCTCCCAGGAAGAGTAAAGCTGGCTCCCGGAGGACCAAGCAGAAAGTTCTCACTGCACTTTGAAGCTTTGGGACTTAGATTCTCTGAAACAGACCCAGAGCTCTTGGGGGGTGACTGAGGCCTAAACCCAGGATTGGGGCCAGCTAGCGGACAACAGTCTGATGCCACCCAGACGGGCCATGTTTCCCTGCTGGGGAGCGAGCACGGCTGTCTTCCAGCCCTGACTTCCTGTCGTCCTGCTCTTGGTCCCCAGCGACATTTTCCTCCCTCGAACCCTCTTCTAAGCAGCCTCCGATCCTCTCCAGCCCAGACCCAAACGCCCTTGAATCTGCTCAGACGTTGCCTGTCACCGGCCCCTTGGCACTGGCCTCTGTCCACACGGCACCCTGCCTGTGTCCTTAGTCAAGACTTCTGTTTAGCAAACTCATCGCCTTCCCACCCATCGGAACCCTGTCTGCATCACGGACCACTGTGAAAATGTGATGGACACCATAGACCAGAAGGGAGCCACACATAGCACTTCATGTGTAACCTTAGGGGGCCTCAGACCTCCCCAAAGTTCATCCACAAGCCCCTGAAGCTCTACAGACCCAACTCAAGGCCAAGACCCCTGAATCCAGCTCAGAGGTCCTTTCTACACGAACGTCTCTGTGGCCCATCTCCTCATCAGCCAACTTTTATCGAGGGGCTGCTGTGTGCCACGGATTGGGGTGGGCACCCCCGGAACGGACTGACTGAGGGGAGCCCCTCCCACTCACTGGGCCCTCGGCTCAGGCCTTTATCGGGGCCCCGCTCATCCGTTCGCACATTCTGCATTCACGTGACCATCTCCCAACCACACCACCAAGTCTCCTAGGGCGGGCATGCAGTACATCTCTGTCTGAGACCAGCGCGGGGTCACCGCTCAGGAAAAGTTCTCCAAGTGCATGAGCGAATGCAGTCACGGGAAATGTTCAGTTGGGGGTGCTATGTCCGAGGCTAGTTCGTTGGAAGGAGATTCCCTTCAAGGCCTCTGCCTGCACTTCGCCTGACTACCACCAAGGACCCAGCAGTTCCTGTTAAGAGGCGTGGCGGTCTGGCTCCAACGCTGCCTTCATTTCTCGCTTGTGTGCTTTACCCAAAAATGCTCTCTATTATGTTATTATTTTTACTCGTGATTGGGTATATAAATCGTTCTCTCTTTATGTTACAGTGCGGTCAGGAAAATTGAGTATGCGTCTCTCCTTTTAGCTTGTGATCATAATACCTTTACGGGGGTAACTCTGCAGTTTTGCAAAGTGATCGCAGACACATCCCAGCCTCCCAACAGCTTTGTGAAATACGTGGGTGATGGCTATTCTCTCCAGTGTTAAGACAGGCAACCGGCAGCTTCCAAAGGTTAAATTACTTGCCCAGGTCTCACGGTTACTATGCAGCCATAGTAAAGACCCCCTCCCACCCCTTGGCTCCCAGGCAGCTCTCTGTCCCCAGCCCACAAAGCCCCTTCCCCTCTTTCTCTGCCCTTGCCCTCCCTCCTTGGAGAACTTGATCATCCCGGTCGCCCACCCCCAAGATTCCACCTTGCAAGAGCTGAGTCTGCACATCCAACGCCGTGTTCAGTCATATCACGTTGGCAGTGGGGATATATACACCATGGAAATTGGCGAAGGCCCGGTGTCCACCCCCAGCCTCTATCCAGTTCCCTTTATCTCATCCCTCTTCCACCAGCAGGTTCTGGTCAGAACCTGGAGTTTTTGTGTCTCAGAGAGAAACGCACCCTTTCCTGGAGCCCCTTGGAGTAGGGCTGGGCTAGGCTGTGTCGGGAAAGGTGGGCCTGCCAGCTGGAGGTGAAAGGAGCCTCTCTGGGAGGGGCGGGAGGCAGCAGCCCGGAGTTTAACCGCAATGAGCCCTTGAGCTCATTTTCTCCCGGTCAAGCCTCCTTCAGAGCCTCCTTGTAAATGCCAGTCAAACCTTACGATTTTCCGCTTTCATTATTCAGCGAGGAAGAGGCAGATTAAAAATACATGATGGCATCTTCCAGGTCGGATCGCTCAGCGTGGCAAGGGTGTTTATCAAGGGTCCTTGTTCCCGCTGCGACGTCTGGGATATGAAGCTGGGCCCCTCTCCCTCCCAGCCCCCTCAGCCTCTCCAGACCTCATGCGGGCGTCTGCCGTCTGGGAAACGCAGGCACGGCTCCTGCCAAAAGAGGCAAGGCCTTTGTGCTTTATTGAAAGAGACAGGATTTATTTTCATTTTCCTTTGCCTCCTATGCTTTGAGGTTCCCTAAAGCCAGGGGATTCGGGAATAAGCAAAGAAATCAGATCTCCCATCAGAGTGGCTTTCTGGCTAATTGCCTCTGTGAGGATTAGCTGTGCATCCTCTCCTGCTTTGAAATCTGCTTTCTCATTAGGCCTTATTGATCCTCAGGTAGGATAATTCCCAGCTCCCCTCCCCTTTTATTTTAGGGAAACTTCTAGGAATCTCACTCTTGCTTTGGACAGAGGTTCTGTGCAGGGGTGGGATGTGATGCTTTAGGACGGCCTGGGCCACGCTGGCTCTGTTCCCATCCTGGGCTCACCTTTGCCCCCAGACCCTGCTCAGGCCTCCCTGACTGACGGACCCAGCACAACTTGGCCCCAAAGGCACCAGGCAGAAGAACAAAGGCCCCTTGTGCGCCAGGCAGGGGGCGCCTGGAGAAGTTGTGGTGGGTTCTGGAGCAGGGTTTCAGGACCATACATCGCTCTTAGACCCACCAGCGTGTCGCAGCTGCTCACACAGACCTGCGAGAGCCGATTCTGCACGTCTCTTTCCAATTCCATGTTTAGTGACATCACGATGGCAGTTTGAAATTGGCCGTGGTGGGAGCATTTACACCACGGAAATTGGCAGACACCACTGCCGGGGCTTGCGTGTTTCTGGAGAGCCAGTTGTTGGGCATTTACCAGCACGCCACCTCATTCCTATGCATCTCTTCTCCCCACCCCGGGGCATAACCCGCCTGCCAGGCACTTCTGCATGGAAGCAACAGGGCAGGAACTACAGGAGACAAGCTGGAGCCACGAAAGGCCAGTGGGTGCATCTGCTTTTCTAGGTAACAGAGCTGGGACTTAAATGCTCCTGACCAGGCTTCTCTATTTACCCAAACTGATGTGAACGGGGGCAACTGAGTAAGGCTAAATGACAGCCCCACCCCTAGCCCCCTGCAGAGGCCCCCATGGGTGAGACAGAGAGGTGAGGCCACAGAGAGACAGGTCTCCCCCCTCAACCACAGGCTTTGGACCATCTTCACTCCCCATGGGGAGGGGGGTCTCTGGGCCCAGGGTTTTGGAGCAGTGAGGTAGGGGCTGTGTTGGGGCACTGCTGCTGGAGGTCCCACCTGGGGACACAGAAAAGGATTAGGGAACTTAGCCCCAGTTTGGTCTTGCCCACCTTGGGCAGCCCAGGGAGGTTCCAGCAGAGGAGATCGGGACACGCCCAGTAACCAGACCAGGATAGAAGGTCAGCTGGGCAGCCAGGGCCCCAGAAGGAACAGGAGGTATCTGTCTCTCCATCCCCTCTGGCCATGTCGACCAGTGGATCATCTCAGAGCTGCAAATCACTTGCAGCTTCCCGGAAGCAGCGGCCCAGATAAGAGACCTGCCCCAGTTTATTCCAATTAAATGGAGGCCCAGGGCTGGCTCCTAGGAGGAAACAGCCCCACAACCTGGTGACGCTTCCAACCTCCTCCGCCTGCCCCGCTTTAAATTAAAGGGGCCCTGAAGTCCGATTACGGCAGAGAGGACGCTGCCTCTTTAAACCAGAGAATCTGACTCTGCTCAAGGGATATTTGCAATTGCCTCCAGCCTCCCCCCGAGCTAAAAAATTATATCCTTTCTCTCTTTGCTAAATTACCACATCCTCAGATTGGTACTGAGGGGGTCCCTACCGGAAAACCCAAGTGTCAATCCTCTTTGCAAACTCTGAGCCCGTAATTGGTTTGGAAATACTGAGTGAATAGCTCAAAAGGCTTCAGGGGGATTAATGTCAAATACTGAGTCCCCTTGATGGCGTGGGGAGTGCTGTGTGGGCATAGGTGGTGGCAGGCACTGTTAACGTCAGCCCATGGCACAGAAACATCATTAGGATTCAGATTCGGGCACGTGGCTTCCAAGCCCCAAACTAGCCCGTGGAGCCAAAGGATGCTGCAGACATCTTCCAGCTACACCCTCTCTTTTCCTCAGAGGGCCTGGAACAGCGCCAAGGGCTGGGACTCACCTGGCCCCAGAGCAGGCCACACCCACACCTGCCTCTGAGCAGCGTTGGGCAGGAATTTCCTTTGCCCAAAGATTATTCCCTGAACAGAGTGGCTGTAAGCAACTCAAGGGCAAGGTCCTTTCTGTTCTTCCTCCTTGAGCAGGGTCCACGCATGCTGGAGAAGAACGGTCGTTCATGTCAGAGACAAATCACGTAACCATTCAGAGCCTTGGTTTGTGAAATGAGAAGAATGCTTCCAGTGAGTCATTATGAGGATGAGATGATTCCTTAGACCTTCCCCCAAATCACCCAACCAAAGTCCGTATCCTATAACAGATTCTTCCTAACGTCCTGTACTCAGTCATCTCATGATTCCCCAGGGTGTGTGATCTCTCTCTGCAGCAAGTAATAAATCCACCTTGTTCACCTGCAAGTATATTCCTCGTGGTCTTTGGCTGGAGGACATTGACCCTAGCTACATTTCAAGTGTTCAATAATCACGTGTGGCTAGTGGCTACCATGTTGGACAGCACAGATGTAGAACAATTCCATCACTGTAGAAAGTTCTATTGGGCAGTGCAGGTTGACACTATGTGATTCCAAATCTCAGCTCTGCAGGTAACCCATGCACCTAGAGCCCATGTTCCGCAACAAGAGAAGCCACCACAATGAGAAGCCTGTGCACCGCAACAAAGAGTAGCCCCCACTCGCTGCAACTGAAGAAAAGCCCGTGCGCAGCAATGAAGACCCAATGCAGCCAAAAATAAATAAATTTATTTAAAAAAAAGGATTGTGTCTTCCTCCTTGTCCTCTTCTTGAATCACTCACTCTGGGGGAAGTTGGCCACCAGGTTGTGAGGACACTCAAGCAGCCCTGTGGAGAGGTCCACATGGCGAGGAACTGAGGCCTTCAACCAACAGCTGTGTGATCTTAGGAGCAGCTCCTTCTACCCCCGTTAAAGCTTTAGATGACTGCAGCCTTGGCTGACATCTTAACCATAACCTCATGAAAAACCCCAGGCCAGGACCACTCAGCTAAGCTGCTCTCAGACTCCTGACCCCCAAAAACTGTGTGAGATAATAAATATTTGTTATTTTAAGCCACTGAGGTTTGGAGTAATTTGTTACACAGCAACAGATAACTAATACACATGGCCTATGGTAGCGCTTAATTCATGTTAGCCGTTCTAGCCAACTGGCCATAAAGTCGGCCTCCAGGGAAAGAGCCCAGGTCTGCTGGTTCAAGCAGTATGGTTTGCCCAATCCTCCTTCTTCTAATTATAAATGAAGAAATTGGTCCTTGGGCCTTGGATGTCAATCTGTGAGTATGGTCAGTACAGCCATTCCAAGTGTGGTCTTCGGACTCAAAACATCAGTCAAGAAATGAGTGGATGCTGGCAAGTTGGGAATCTGGGTGTCCAGGGTCAGCCCTTGGGTCCAGCCCACTTTGGGAGGCGCCTTACAGCCCCAGAGGGCCTTTTTAGCAGGACTTCAGTGTCATCCTATGTCCACACTTCAGCCCTGAGCCTGTAGGAGGCTACCCAGGGGCCTGCGAGTGAATTCACACTTTGCAAGGAAAGGTGCTATGGGGCTGGAAGGGGAGAGGGAGGTCCAGTGCTCCCCAGCTTTGGCACCAGCCCTTCCTTAGCTGTCTCCTCCTAGAATTTCACTCATCCCAGGCCAGGCTGCAGACCTCATCATCTCGGTGCCCCCCACCCAACTACCTGGGACACCACCAAGTCCCAAGCAGATAAACAATCAGAGACAGTGTGTCCCACCCCATACCACTCAGGGACCTCAATGGCTCAGAACAGGCAGAATTCCCCAGGACCCCTCCCTGCCCCACTGAGCAAAGACCCCGGAGAGAAGAAGGGGCACCTCCAAAAGTAAGAAGACAGACGGGACCCGTGTGGCCCTCTGCCCATAATTCTTGGAGAGCCATAGTGTATCCTTTCATAACTGCGTGTGAGCATTCCCGGCCGGGGAGGGGAGTGACCCTGCCAGCAAGCACTTAACAAATTGGCCTGAAATGCCCCATCCCTGGCTCCCAGACCTCCAGACGCCCAGAGAGAGTAAGGAGGGGAAAGCCGAGAACACAGGCAAGCGAACTAATTGAAGGTTGAACTCGGCACTCAAAGGAAGAGGCCGTCCTCTCGGGTGAGTGCACATTCTAGAGGCTGCCGCCTCCTCCATGGGGTCTCCCTGCCCTGACGGCTACGCAAAGCAGGGGGCCCCCTCTTTTTCGAGTAAGTGAAAGTAAGCCGTCTACTCCGGGGTGAACAATATATACTTATGAGATGTTGCCAGCCGCTTCTGTGTTTTCACATGTGTTTGTTAATGAAAGGTAACCTAAGGGCAGATTATTATGTAAATAACTGCTGGGGGGGTGGAGGTGACCACTCGCCCCATGAAGCATCCCTCTGCAGCTTTCAGGAGGCACTAATGAATGCTGGATCTTGTCACTTTACTGAGTAGAAGGATGGAAAGGTCAGGCTCAGCTCCACCTGGGCTCCAACCAGCCACTTCTCCCTCCACTCCCGCAGGACCAAAGTGAATTCGAATTCTCCTGCATCCTCCTCCCTGCTCTGCCAGACTCTCGCATCCCCACCCAGACAGAGTGGGGCAGACGGGCCACGCTAGCTGCGGGCCCTTCTGGCTGTTCGCGGTTTGCAGTGTGGAAATCACAAACCATCTCCACTGACTGGACCCTGAAACCATCACCCTAGGCCTCCCCAGAAAACAGAAGGAAAAAGCTTGGCCAAGGAGCGTGGCATCCAGGGTCCCAGGCAGGAGGCTGAACACCAGGTGGCAGACAGAGGTGATGGGTTGGGGGGGAGGTGAAGCCCTCAGTGCCCGCCGGAAGCCGGACCCAGCGCCAGGGGTCGTGGGGCCCTGGACACCTGGACACCCCAAGAAGGGACAGCCAGCCTCTTTGCAGGGAAGTCCTGAGAGCAGCAAAGCACCGCCAGGCCATGGGGAGGGCCATCCGTGCCTGTCTGGCGGGGACGGAGACACAGGAGCTGGGTGGCCAGGAGAGGCTGCGTGGAGGAGACCGGCGTGTCGGGGAGGTGGGTCTGTTGTCCTCTGAGGGCTCCCGGCATCTCCCGGCAGGCTGGAGGGTATTTTTCCAGCCTTCAAGCTGGAGAGGCAGACGGTGCTGATGGCAGAGGGGTCGCCCTGCCCTGCCCTCCCCTCGCACTGTCTGTGCCAAGCTCACACAGGGCTCTGGGTGATGGAGTGGTACCACTGGGGTGTCTCTGCAAACGAGATACTGCGACCTCCCTGGGTAAATGAAAGCCAAATATAAATAATGTGCCTGCGTCGCACTCCAGCTCTGCCTTTGACTAGAGGGAACACACTGAAATGGTTGATTAAAGATAAATAAAATTAGGCTATTCTAGCTGCTCCAAACAGCAAGGCAGGGCTCCCCTCTCTCTGTGCGGCTGAGATAAAGCGCCCAGCGCACTGGGAGCTCTGGGCAGTGGGGGAGGGGGGTGCTGACTGCAGCTGGCTTCGTGGTTACCGGTGTGGTTTACGCAGCATGCAGGCCTGGAGCAGACAGAGACATTTTTAACCGGTAATTGTCATGTATATGGAGTCCTCGGGTGTCTGGTTGTCGGAGAACCATCTCTCCAGAGGAAGGTGGGTGTTCTCGTCTCTTCTGTCAGGAGAAGGGATGGCAGGAGACAGGTAATGCGGGGTGGCTTACAGGGGCCACCCTGGGAGACTAGGGGTCAGGGACACAAATGAGGCCAGCCTGGCCTTCCTCTGTCCCTTCTTGGACAAACACACCTTCCCCACTCCACCCTCCACCCCAGCCTCCAAGACGGGAAGCCCCTCCACTGCCGCTTTCTCCAAAGCTGGTGGGAGGGCACTTCACCTTTCTGAACAGGTGCCTGGCTCTCCTGTGTGGCTAACTCACCGACAAGATGGAGACACCCAAAGGAAGCAGCTTCCTTGTGTAATAACAACGTGATGACAAAACGAGACTCACGGCTGACATTTGTCCACTTCCCCGTGTTGCCACATTTAACCCTCGCCACCGCCCTTAACGCAGGCTCTGTGGGTGCAGACACTTAAGCAGTGTCAGCTTCGAGAGCCGACAGGGCGTGTCTAGGATCCACGGATAACAAGCAGGAAAGGGGCATCCGGACTCACATCTATCTTCCACCAAAGCCTATGCTTGGGACCAACCAGGCTGGAAGCTCCAAGAAAGAGACTGTGCATCCAGCAGATGCCCAATCAGTGTTCCTTGAATGAGATGTTTGATATCCAGTCGCTGCTTGGGCTTTGTCAGTACGTGTCTTGCTCTCAAGTTCTAGATGACATGCGATCCACTCTGTTTCGTTTCCGCCTCATGGCTGCCAATCCCGGCTCCGTGTCTTGTCCTTGGGAAGGTCTGCTGTGTGAGCTCGGATGGGGCACTCCACCTGGCTGGGCCTCAGCCTTCCCATCTGTAGGATGAAGGGGTTGTATTATGCAGAATGAAAGGAGCCAGACACAAAAGGTCACATACCGAACGATTCCATTTATATGAAGTGTCCAGAATAGGCAACTCCATAGAGACAGAAAGCAGATTCAGTTTGCAAGGGCTGGGGGGAGGTGGGGGGGTTGGAGAATGACTGCTAATGGGTCTCTCTCAGGGTCTCTCACAGGGTCTCAGAGACCTCACAGGGTCTCTCTCCGGGGAGATGGAAATGTTTTGGAACTAGATAGAGGTGATGGTTTTACAACACTGTGAATGTACTAAATGCCACTGAATTGTATACTTTAAAATGGTTAATTTTCTCTTACGTGAATTTTACTTCCATATAAGAAAAAGGAGGGGATTTGAGGGAGACAGGTGCAATCTTCCACGGTTTATTATTTTGTGTGGTCCTATTACTGCTCCCCTCCCTTGGCCAGACACCCCTCGACATCCTAATGGTGCCCCATTGGAATGGAGCAACTGGTCCTAACGCCTCACTTATGGGAGGGGAGGGGCTCCACCTGCACGCTTCAACGTCAGAAGCCTCACGACTCAAGGTACAAGTGGTACAGGAAGAGAGCACGCTCCAGGATGTCAGAGAAGGTGGATAGTGACATGACAACATCACGAAATGAAGGATACCAGCTCTGCTGGGCAGTGTGGCATCTGGGACGGGTCAGGAGCTGTCTGTGCAGCCAGGAAGCAGGACGAGCCTTTAGCACTGAGGGATGGGAGCCCCAGGCAGGGGGCAGGGACAAGAATGGAGGCTATAGCAGATATTCAGACTGGCAGGAGGCTGGGAAGGGAGGTCAAAAACACCCTGAGTATTCTGGTTCTTTCTATCACACCCGGATGCTTTGTGGGAAAGCGTGACATTTTCCTTAAAAGGTTAGGGCTCTGTCCCTAAGCAGCCCTGATTCCCCTCAATGGCCCACTCGTGCATGAGGGAGACACTTCTTGGATCGACATTTACATAGTGTTATTTGTCCAGAGACGGCTCACGGGGGGAGCTTGTGGCACTTTTCTCCTGCGACCCAGACCTTCAGATGCATCCTCATCAAGCCTCAATTTCCCTTTAAAACAAGTCAGTTGATGTGCGGGCGAGGAACCGGTGCTCCACCCTGCAATCTTCATCCCAGATGACTCGAGTCAGGACGGGAGGTCCGTGAGCCCCGGTGAAGGTCGGGGGGCGCTCACTCTGCCCACCACACCTGCCCCCACCCACCCAGCCACAGAGGGGGCTGTGCTGTGGGTTCTGTTTGTTTTAAGACATCCATCATCCTTTTCTTCTCTGATGAGAGCAACACATGTAGTGGCAGAAAATTTAGAGCTTATAGAAAAGCATGAAGAAGAAAATTAAAATCCCCTCCAGTCCTACGCTATAGCCCTTTGGGGAGCATCTCTGTACACAAATGCCGGCGGCTTCACGCAGGGAATTCCTGTGCAGAGAGGTTTCCGAGGGCTACCCCCGCTCCACCTCCCACAGCTCACACCCAGGGAACAGCCAACCGGAGACCTGGTTTCTACCTTTTCCAGAAACTTCCTTAAGTTTTCAACTCTAGCTCATTGTTTCATCTCTGGGGAGCCTAGATGAGGCAGGGGTGCCATCTTCCATGGGTTTGAGGAAGGCACAGAAAAGAGTGTTAACGGATGAGGCAGGACAACTTAACAAACAATGAACTCCACCCCTCCCCCTCCCCCCCCTCCTAATTTACATGGAAAGAGCCCCAGCTTCCTGGGCTTGCAGATTGGATCTGCCAGGGCCCCTCAGTAAGCACAGGTGAGCAGGGGCTCAGGCACCATAAATAATGGGCAGAACAGGGATTTGCTGATGATGGAGAGACCTTTGGAGAAGAAAAGCAACAAAATTCAGAAGGAACCCGCGTTTGCCCAGCAATACAGATGATCGGCGTAAGTGGGGTGGACATGTCATTAACATCACCTTGGCAAAATAATTACATGCAAAGGGAATCCATCAGCAAAAAATGGAAAACAGGTAAGAGCTTTGCAATGCACGGTTTTAAGAAGCATTGTGGATTTCCCAAGTCTGCTGGTGTTGTGCACTAATGCCTGGGCAGACCGTGAGAGTGGGTGGGATGTGCTGAGCGTTCCGCCCCAGTGGATGAGCGAACAGCACTGTTCTGGGAACCAAGAGACCTGTGTGGTTTGGGACTAGTTACTAAACCTCTCTGAGCATCGGTTTACTCATCAGACGTGTATATTTACCTCAAAGTGTTGTAAGCATCAGAAGTTGCCCTGGGCATTTGGCTGGAAGGAATGCGAAGCTTCAGTTCAAGTTGAAAGGGGTACCTCTACCAGCAATAATCATGATAAAAAGTTTTTGATAATCCTTTTTGAGGGAGCTCAGCCTCCCACCGTCCATCCATTGCTGACACCAGTAACCTTCCATCGCCCACTCCACTCACCACCCGCAGGGACATATTCTGCGCCAAAGGCAAAACACGCCAGGTGCTCTCAGGGTGTGTCCAGGGGAGTGGGAAGGATGCCCCTCTGCTTTCCACTGATTTCTTTGCCCAGAGTCTGCACTGGGATCGGAATGGGGCCGCCGCCTTTCTCTCATGCTGTTCCATCCTCCATAAATACAATTCCCTCCTTTTGTCTAGCCAAAAACTGCAAAAACTTCAAACCCCAGCACATATGTTATCTGCTCAGTGAAGTCTTCTTTACTGCCCACCATCCCGGGAGGTGGATTACATTTCTTGGTCTCTATGTCCGCCCCACTTGCTGCACGCTGGCTGCACACATTATAGTCGTGGGAGCAAGAACGCTATTTCTGAGGACAGGGGCATGCACGTACACATGGATGGGTGGATGGATGGCTGGACGGACAGAGGATGGATGGGGGATGGTTGGATGGATGGAGGATGGGTGGATGGATGGATGGAGGATGGATGGGGGATGGTTAGATGGATGGAGGATGGGTGGATGGATGGAGGATGGGTGGATGCATGGATGGAGGGTAGATGGATGGATGGAGGATGTATGGATGGGTATGTGACAGCAGCCACCAGAGAGAGTTAGTTCCTAGCTTTGGCAGCCCAGTGTCAGCCAATGGGAGTAGGTCATTCCAACCCAAGGAGGTCCAAGAACATTTGGGAGCCTCTCCGTCCCCATGCAGTGTTCTCCACGCCCCTGGAGACCATGGAAACTGACTTGACAACAAGACACAAGCTCCCAGAGGGAGCTTGTGTCTTCAGGCTGCAGCTTTTAAAATCCTTCTCCCATCATCAGAGCCCGCAAATAAAACAGTAGCTATGCCTTGCAACCTCAGAGGATCAAAGGCAGCTAGAGAAAAGCAAAATCAAATTACCTTGAAAGGCAACAGCCCCTGGAAGAAACATGGCTTTCAAAACTGAAAGCAGGGCTTCCCTGGTGGTGCAGTGGTTAAGAATCCGCCTGCCAATGCCAGGGACACAGGTTCGAGACCTGGTCCAGGAAGATCTCACATGCCGCAGAGCAACTAAGCCCGTGCACCACAACTACTGAGCCCACGTGCCACAACTACTGAAGCCTCCACGCCTAGAGCCTGTGCTCCGCAACAAGAGAAGCCACGACAATGAGAAGCCTGTGCACCACAACGAAGAGTTGCCCCCGCTCACTGCAATTAGAGAAAGCCAGCACACAGCAACGAAGACCCAACACAGCCAAAAATTTTTTTAAAAAATAAATAAATTTATAAAAACTGAAAGCAGGAAGACAGGAGACTGGCCCTCCGCCCCTCCTCTCCCACCACCCCACCAGCCCCTGGAGGTTTTCAGCAGGAATTGTAAACTGGGGTGTGGATGGAGAAGCCAGCCCACAGTAGGCTTTGTTTTGTCCATACTGTGCTTTTTAATTTAAAATTTTGGGTGCCAACACCTAAAAGCATATACTTTCACCTGTTGGTGCAAGACTGGTTGCCGGGGACTTCCCTGGTGGCGCAGTGGTTAAGAATCCACCTGCCAATGCAGGGGACACGGGCTCGAGCCCCGATCCGGGAAGATCTCACATGCCGCAGAGCAACTAAGCCTGTGCACCACAACTACTGAGCCTGCGCTCTAGAGCCCAAAAGCCACAACTACTGAAGCCCATGCGCCTAGAGCCCCTGCTCCGCAAGAAGAGAAGCCACCGCAATGAGAAGCCCGCGCACCACAATGGAGGAGCCCCCACTAGCTGCAACTAGAGAAAGCCTGCGTGCAGCAACGAAGACCCAACGCAGTCAAAAAGGAAAAAAAAAAAAAAAAAGAAGGGTTGCCAGGAAGAGGGAGGTGGAGAGAAAAGAGAGGAACGGGCAGGCATCCTACCTGTTTGCACTTGGATACGCAGTGGGGTTTGTGTGTGAAGAGGAGAGAGGGCGAGGGCTGTTTGCTCTGGGAATGGTTAATCCTTCTTCAAATTTATATCCTGAATCTTCACTGCAACTGTGTCAATGCAGAGACCCCAGCATCGCTCCACACAGCTGGGCCCGACTCAGGAGTAATTGACTCCTGCCCGAGGGGCTCTGAGCACGGGATCCCCATCCCAAACACTCACGCTTCTAGGAACCCCTGGAGCCTCTGACTTCCAGGAAGGTGGGCACAGGGACAGGAACAGGTGAACGCCCCACGGAACTGCACATTGTAATGAGCGGTGCTAAGCAGGCTCTGTCCCCACTCACTTGTAAAGCAGGCATGTTATACGGCTCTGTGTGGGAAGCTTGTTTTGTTCCGTTCGCAAGTATTTATTGTTTAAATAAGTTCTGGTGTTGGCTGGGAGTTGAGTAATCTCAAGCCTAGTTGAAGCAGTGCAGACCATGCGGACAGTTAAGCACCAGACTTCAGGGGTGTGGCAGCCTGACGCAGGCTCTCTGCAGAGGCAGGAAAGGAGGAACAAGAGCCCAGGGCACCCTCTCAAAGCGGCCACGATACTAACTGGAAAAGAACCTCCACAGGGTCCCCCCAGTGTGTACTGGTTCATGTTTAACAACCAGCTCTCCTTGGAGACAAAAAAAAGTCCCTGATGTGTAACATTTGCCAATGCCCGTGCTGTAAATACTCCCGCTATGGCCGATGTCAAGCTACCGATGTGAAGTTACTAATCTGTGCAAGGCAGCTCCAGCACATCTCCGAAGTAGCTTGTGTGCTACCCTGAGTTTTATCCTCTTTTCTGTTGAGCTGCAAACAGAAGAAATAGAAAACTTGGAAGGAAAAGCAGGATCTTTAAACAAAAAAACAATAAACAGACAGCAACAACTTTTGTCTCCTAGTGAAAGGGCAAGAGGACTGGCCAGAGGCCAAATGCAAACACAAAACTATCCTTGAGCCCCCAGACCTCCTGGCCTAAATCCAGCCAGGCCCCCACTGGGGGTACCCGGGCAGAGAGCAGTCAAGGCTGCTCAAGCCCTCCAGGCACAGGTAGGGGGTGGGCCAAGGCATAGGGATCTATTCTAAGGAGGAATCCAAAGCTGGTGCTGGGCCAGAAGAATGGGGGGAGCTCGGTGTCCTCATCTGTAAAACGGCATGATCGTGGCACACCCTGAAGGGAGTTGTCGAAAGAATTAAATGAACTAATGCATTGAAGGCATGGCTGTTGCCTAGCACACAGGATGTACCCACTCACTGTCATCCAGCGATGCCAGGGGTGAGGACCGGTGAGGAGTCACTGGAAAGCATGGCTCTGGTGGATGAGAAACGTCCCTAGATCACTGGGACGCTCAGCGGGGCCATCCACCCAGTTCTTGGAGAGTTTGTCTCCAGCCAGAAGTGCAGGGCGGGAGTCAGAGGAGCTTTACTGAGATGGGAGGACGGAACGACTGAGGCAATACCCAGCGGGGATGGGAAGGGACGAGGATTATCTAGCTGAACCAAGTACAAGAGCAAAACCACATGGGAGGAGAGAACAGTCAGGTCCTCCGTGGGGAGCACTAAGACAGGCACCGCTGTCACCACAGCTTGGGGCAAAGTCTTGACCATTTCTTCCACTAGGATCTCCCAGGCTGAGTTCCTTGGGAAACAGTGGTCGTTCATAGATAAATAGGTGTCCATCAAAAAGGGTTCCACGGCTGACACCAGCTGGCCTCCTGGCACAGCTTCTCCACCTGGTGCCCCAGTTCTTCTGAGTCTCAGCTGAGCGGCGGGGCTACCTGGACCTCTAATTCTCGCTATGGTGTTCATGGTTGCCAGTGAATTAATGCATTGCTCTTCTCAGATATTCCTCTGACGTTTTAAGCTAGGTCTCTCAGTGGCCTTGCTGGAAATATCAGGGAAGGTGAAGTTCTGTGACAGAGACCTATTTGGGGCAGAGTCTTTCTGATTCTTCAAATTATAACACCCAGGTAAGTGGTCGTGTTGCCCACACAGAAGGCTCTCTCTCTCTTTCTCTCCTTCCCTCCCTTCATCTCCTTCCCCCCACCGCCCACTGCTTTTTTTTCTCCCCTTTCTGAAATTGAGGAATGCCCAGGGACAAGAGGTCCCCTGCAGAAGACTGAATTTGCAATGTGGGTGGAGGGATTGGAGCTGGAGCAGGAGGGCAGGGGGGCTGCCAGGCCCCTTAAACTGGACGATGCTGGCAGAATTGTCATGAACAGCCAATCCTATGTCCTCAGGTGCCCCATCTCTGTGGGACTGGTGTCCTCCTCCTGCCTGGGGGCAGGGCAGTGCTTCCAAAGGTTCTCAGGTCCGTCATGGCCTCTCCTGGTTTGATTTTCATCCCACCGGCTTGCTGTGGGCCCCAAGCCCAGGCCCAAGGAGAATTCCTTCCTGCCTTCAATGCAGACCCCGAAGAACTGAGGACAGCAACCCCACCCCAGGTCCTCAGATGACCCGAGGAGGGTGGGCTTCCTCCAGCCCATCCCCTGCCCTCCAGAGCCTGCCAGTAGCCCGCCTGCCAGACCGTCCTCATCCCCCAGAGACTGGCCTTCAGCGAGGATAGAGTCAGCCCAGCCCAGTCGTCTTGTTAGCATGATTCAGTGCTAAATGATCTGATTAAATGGGGCTTTCTGCAGCCCAGCTGGAGGTGAGCAGCTCCAGCGAGGAATTTGTTTTACCTCAAACTGGGATGTTTAACCCCAGGAAGAAAAAAAAAAAAGTCCCTGCTCTCTCCCTTCCCCTGATTCATTCCTTTTGCTGCCTGTGGATGGGCTGAACTGAGCTGATGGGCCATTTGCCGGGACGGTTGGATGGAGCCAGATTTTGTAACGGGAAATGGCATCTCTCGTGGCCACTTAAGAGAAAGTAAAACGTGAACAAGGCAGCGGCTGGGAATCTCCCCCCGTGCGGAGGCATCGGGCCCGTAGGTCGTGGTGGGGGACCAGCCTCCCCATGGAGGCACTGATCACGGGCCAGCCTCCGTCCAGGTAGCCTCTACCATCCCAGAGACGCACCCCAGAAAGCTAGGTGTGGGGTGGGGGCGGCAGAGGGGCCTTGAGATCAAGGAGTTTGTCCCATGCCATGGGATCTGGGTTTGGTTCTGGCGCAGCCACTTACTAGCTATGTGGCCTTGAGCGAGTGACTCATTCTCTCAGAGCCATAGGATCCTGGTCTATAAAATGGGGATAATAGAACCGCCCACACAGCATGGTTTTGAGAATGAAGTGAGGTGCCCAGCACAGAAGCTGGCGTTTGACAGGGGCTTAGGAGATGGATGCTGGTGACGAATGGGTTGGAAGAGAACTCATCCTGGACGTTCTCATGACCTGTGACCCAGCCACCCCATTCTGGAGTATCCACCAAGGGAACATCTTGCACCCACAGATCCAGAGACGTGTACAAGAATAGCAACTTACATGCAGTAGCAAAACGCTGGTCCAAATGTCCATTGATCGGAGAAGAGATAAATAAATTACACCGTATTCGCGCACCTTTAACAGAGCAGGGACTCCTGAATGCCATGCCCTGAGTGAGTCCTTCAAAAGGGATACTGAGCTAAAACAAGACAAGACCCTGACCAGAACATGCACTCTATCTTTTTAAGAAAACTGAAAAACAAGCACAATGAATATCACAATGTTGATGATCATATATGTAAGGATAACACCTTTTCTGAAAAGGCCAGGAATGGTAAACACAGAATCCCTGTCTATTAGGTTTACTACTTACACGAGTATATGACAGATTCCTTTCCATGTATCAAAATCATTTTTTTCAAGACAATGAGAAAAGATGTACTGAGCCTGCGCTCTAGAGCCCGTGAGCCACAACTACCGGGCCTGTGAGCCACAGCTACTGAAGCCCGCATGCCTAGAGCCCGTGTTCTGCAACAAGAGAAGCCACTGCAATGAGAAGCCCGCGCACCGCAACGAAGAGTAGCCCCCGCTCACCACAACTAGAGAAAGCCCGCGCACAGCAACGAAGACCCAACGCAGTCAAAAATAAATTAAAAAAATAATTTTTTTAAAAAAATTATTAAAAAAAAAAAAAGTTCATCCTGGCTTGCAAATGAGGGAGTGGGGAGGGGCAGATTGGACTTGCGCTCTCTGTTGGTGGGAACCAGGAAGGTCCAACCACTTTGGAAAACAGTTTGGTCGTTTCTCATAGAGTTTAACACACACAACACCGTATGACCCAACGAGTCCGTTGCTCAACATTTATCCAAGAGAAAAGAAAACATATGTTCTTACAGAGACCTGTGGGCAAATAGTCACAGCAGCTTTGTTCATAACAGGCCCAAATTGGAGCCAATTCCCCTGTCTATCAACAGGTCAAGGGATAAACAGACAGACCTCTCCATGCAATGGGACGCTACTCATCAATAAAAAGGCATGAACTGCTGATACAACCACACAACAATGGATGTCCAAACCCTTATGCCGAGTGAACAGACGCAGACTCAAAGCGCTACATGCTGTATGATTCCATTTATAGGAAATTCTAAGAAAGGCAAAACTTTAGAATGAGAGATAGCACATCAGTGTAGTCAGGGTGGACTCCGCAGGATGGGAAAGGGAGTGAGGTCCCTTTTACCTGCATCCAGAGGCCCAGGGTGATCCCGGCTGACATCCGAGCCCATCCCTCTGCGGTCCAAGGTCCCCCAGGCTTTGTTCCACCAGGAGACCCCAGGGGTTTTCCTTCTCACTGAAGCTATCAGTCTCCCCTCCCCACCCCAGCCTCCTACTCCCAGGTCCCTCCAGCCTGGCCCCTCTTAACATGCCTTCGCCTTGTGTCCTTGTGTCCAAGCCTACTCAGACCTCAGATCCCACTGCCCTTGTCCCATGTGACCCAGGCCCCTTCCCAACCTCAGAGTCTCTATCTATCTACCTGGGTCTGCCCTCACCCCCGGCGCCGTGCCCTGGGTCCTTGTGAAACCTCTCAGGAGAAGCAAACTGGTCGTTGAAAGGCAGCCCTCAGGCTGGGCCCTGCCCCCTGGGGCCACACCTAATGCTGCCTCTTCTCTGCCCGGTTCCTGCTAGAGACACTCCAGAGGCCACCCCTGCCCATCCTCACCTCCCTTCACCTTCCTACCAGGATGTCCTCACACCCCACCCCACCCCCACCCAACCCAGGGCTGGCACATGCTGCCCCCCCCGCCTCCCCCTCCCCCACCAGTCCCAGCTTCGGGCTCTCACTCTGCTCTGTCTCCGCTGCAGCAAAACCTGCAGCAAAACCAGCTCCGGCCTTGCCCTTCAGCCCTCCTGCGGCCGGCTGGCCCAGCCCCGCAGCTTCCCTTGAGGGATGGTACTTCTCTGGCATCAGGGCTTATGTGGAAGATTCCAGAGTCAGACACGCAGACCTCAAAGCCCACCTGGGTCACTAAGAGCTGAGTGGCCTCGGGCAGCTCAGTCCTGCCCCTTGGAGTTTCAGTTTCCGAATGTGCAAAACAGGAATATTACTCTCCCAGAGCTGCTGTGACGCTGAGCAGACTAACGTGGGTAGTCAGGGCCACGCGTGAACTGAGGTTATGATGACCCCCGCTGCGACAGACACACCCCAACACCCCAGCACGAGATAGTGGGGTCGCACCCAGCGTCTCCTGGGACGCCCTGCTCTTAGCGTCACCCCTTCCTGTGCGGACAGTCACAGCCTGGTTCCTCCAGCACCGTTTCGGCTTTGCTGACTTTCCCTCTCGTGCAGCTGGGGCAGGGAAGGTCTTTGCAGGGGCCCGGATTAGCGGGGCCGTGGAGGAGGGAATGGGGCATTTGTGAGAGGTTTGGCAGGGCCACCAGCGTCCAAACAAGGATGCTGGGTGGGGACGCTGTGCAAACCCGCGCTCCGGCTCTCGGTGGCGCACACACCGGCTGCTGCTGCCTGAGCCCCTGTTCTTCAGGGAACCGCATGTCAGTGATGGATGAGACTTTAATTAAAGTAATGAGACATTTATAACGGTGGTTATCTCCAAAATTAGGCCTTTCAGCAATTATTCCTGGGGAATGTTCCCCGGGTAGATAACTTCCTTTTTAGAACAACTATGGGGCTGGGGAGGGGTCTCTGCACCTGACAGGGATTTTCCCAGCATCCCCTGGGCTGTGATGGGTCAATGGCGGGGCATGGTTTCCCTGGAGAACAGGATGTGGCCTCTGCCTGAGCTTTCTCCCCAGAGGAGCAAAGGTTCGATGACCCTTGGGCCCTGGTCAGGTCATAAGATGCTAGTGGATCTCAGAGACGGCACCTTCGGGCTCAGAAACCAAAGATCTGGGCGCAAGTCCTGCCTTTACAACACTTGCTGTCTCTGGGACTGTGGGCAAATCCCTGCCTCTCTGAGCCTCATTCCCATCTGTAAAATGGGACGAAGACCTCACCGGCTATAGGGAAAAACAGATGAAATAAGGTGAACAGAGTACTGTGTAACCTGTCAGGCATCAGATCCGTGATCTGTGGCTGTAATGTGCTCTAATAGCACATTCCAGAATATTCCTATTCAAACACCCTGGGCAGGGCCTCCTACACGTTAGCATCAATTGTCTGGGTTGCTAACACCATAGATGGCCATGTATTAAAAACCAACCAACCAACCAACAGGTCTCATAGACCCCACAGGCTGTGAGGCCATGGGAACTCTGGGCAAAGTTCGGAGACTTGGGTTCTGGCCCTTCGTGGCCAGGAAGGCGTGATTTTGGCAAGTTGTTAACTACTTGGGCCTTCGTCTCCTCACTGGAAACATGATGGTCATGGTCACTGGCCAGTGTATGGCCCAGAGAAGGCGTGAGGATGGAACGTGATTGCTCTTAGACCAGCAAGCTGTGAGCCTAAGACCTCTCATCACTTAACGCGGAAAGGTCACAGGACCAAGTCAGGACCCCAGCAGCCACCTGCCCAGACCCCTCCGTCCCTAACCAACAGGGAGTTCATCCGGAGACCAGAGAGACAAGCACATGTCCCAAGATCACACAGCCAGGTGTGGTTGTGGGGTGTAAAATCCAGGCCTCTTGTTTCCTGAGGCTTTTATCAACATCCACACTTTGGCTATTATTATTACTGGCAACTTTTCTCTAAAATTTATTAACAGTTAGCCACGTGCCAGGCACTATTTTAAGCATTCTCATGCATCATCACATTGAATCTTCATAATAACCCTGGAAAGGCTGTTGTTATTGCTGTTGTCATTCCTATTTAACAAAGGGGGAAACAGGCACAGAGAGGTTAAGAGATCTCCCCAAGGTCACACAGCAATATGGACCCAGGTCGGTGTCCCTGCAAATCCTGTGCTCTAACCATTACACAACACTGCCTCCTATTCTTGAAGGTACTCCAATGGGGTGGCCTATCCAGCCACTCTGGCTGGAGGAGGGGCTCCTGATACCTGGGAGTCACTGCTGATCTACCCTTTCTGGAGTTCTCCAAGGTCTGCCCTCACTCCCCTGCCTCTCCCACCCCTCAGCCTCTCTGCCATCCGTCCCACCACACACCTCCCGGAAGTCAGGCTTCTGTTCCATGGAAAGAGCGCAAATGTGCCCATCCTGGCTGGGGGAAGGGATGTGGTATTGTCACCTCTCCGATCACTTATCTGTTCACCCATGTGCCCTGAGCCCTGCTCCATGCCCAGTGCTGCCCTGGGTGCTAGAAGTGCAGCCGTGGGGAAGCCAGTGGGGCCTGCCCTCGGGGAGCTGGCATTCCAGAAGTGTGTCCAGTTCCCCACTGCCTGAGCCAGCGCCAGGCTGCCCATGGCCACCAGACACTGCACTCCAGGAGACAGGATGGAGGGAGAGCCAGGGCCAGGGTGTCTGCCTGCTCTTCCAGCAAGAACAGGGCACTGGGGAGGGCTGAGGCCCTGGGGAGGAGAGAAGGAGGGCCGGCCAAGCTGGCAGCAGACAGGATAAGTGACACTGCAGCTGCTGCCCGGAGGCCCGCAGCACAGCAACATGGCTGCCCTGTGCGGGGCTGGCCAGGATGGCCCCCTGAGCTGGTGGGCATGGCCTCCACTGGGCAGCCTGGGTGATGGAATGGACCAGCCGCCTGGGAGCAGGCATCGCTCCCCACTCTGCCCGGAAGAGGCAGAAGGACCAATGGCAGCGGTGGGGGTGGATTCTTGCCCGGGAACAGCTGCCAAGACGCCCAGGGCCGGAAGCTGCCCCTCCCACATCCTCTCAGTGCCCTGGCTTTGCAAACGCAGGAAACTGCCAGCTTGGGCTTGACAGATCCCACAATCAGAGCCAGCTCCCCGGGCTGGACCGCCGCAAGCGAACTGGGGTGCGTGACTGTCCTGCTGGGAAGCAGCATCTGAAATCCAGCCCTGAGATGCCCACTTACCAGTGCTCGCAGGGGGAGCGGGGTGGGGGGAGCAGGAAATGCCCACTCAGGATCCACGACCTGCAGTTGCAATGAATCAGCTGCCAGGCACCCCGGAAGGCGGGCAGGGGCATCAATGTTTCTGCCCAGCCACAGCCGGCTAAGGCCGCCGGCAGGAGCCTATCCACAGGGCTCTACTCAAGATCCTCTCCCCTGCAGGCCAGGCGCTGGGCCCAGAGCCCCCGGGAAGGGGCCTGCCCCTGATTGCCCTCCTCCAGGACCAGTGCCTTGTCACCTGGAGGGACCTGCACCCCCCTGTCAATGCATTTTTCAAACCAGAAATGGGGATGCATCGGTGGTCAAAGTGTTTGATCAAAAGCATGTGAAAGTGCTATACACGCATTCCAATTAAACTGCATCTGGCCACGCAGTTAATGAAAACTGCTACTGAAAGACCACAGTTACGTGAAAGCAGAATGCTCTGGAGCCCCTGCTTCTCAGGTGCTCCAGATGCCCATAGAGAGGACCTCGCCACATGGTTTGGATAGGCCAATAGCTCTGGCCGCAGGGGACAGAGTTCCCAGCCAAGGATTCCTAGACTCCATGTAGCCCCTCCCCATGTCCACATTTGTCACCAGACAGCCCCGCCCTGCAATGTCCCCTGTCTGTGAGTCAGCATTTACGGGTACCCTCCTTGTTCCCCTGACATGACAGAAATCTCACCCCCTGGGAGGGCATTGGTGGCCTTGACTTCCCCGAGGGCCCCACTGGCTGGGGGGTCCCTTCCCTGTAGGAGGCCCCTCAGGGCTTCTCTGAGTCTTTCTCTGGACTTGGACAGAGCCGGGCTCCAGGCAGGCCCTTGGCGACCCAGAGAAGGCGGGGATGCCCAGAAGGGTTGGCCACCTTGAAAATGGAAGAGGGGGTTACTCTACTGGGTTACAGTGTGGGAGTACCTAGCCTGTAGCAGGTGGGGCAAAGAGAACACGGGAGCGGGGAGGGGAAGAGGGAGAGGGCAGTCGCCCCCTCCTGGCCCTCCGGAAGGACCCCTCCCTCCTCTGCACCCCTCTCCCCTGCGCAGAGTTAGAAAGACCAACCCTGGCCATGGGTCCTGGTGGGAGGGGGGCACGCTCAGCCCCTCCCCTTGGAGAGAGAGCCCTGCACCCCTCCCGCACCCCAGCCTTAAGCTAAATGTGCTGCGTGCTGCGGGACAGGTGAGGCGCTGACTCACAGCCTCTCTTCATTGTTAGGGCCCAGACTGGCACGTGTTCAGACGGAACCCTCCGTGCCACCTGCCCCAGGGGCTCTGCTGTGATATTCCCCGAAAGCAGGTGGGGGCGGGAGGCGGCGGAGGGCTCCCCAGGGACCTCGCTCGCCTGCCATCAGTGCCCAGCCCCCTCATTCCCCCCCTCTGACCCTCCCCCAGAGGATCCGTGGGGTGCATTCTGTGTGGACCCCTGCCCCAAACCCCTGGCCCGGCTCTCCCCAGAGCTCTCTGCCTCCCTGACTTAGAACGGTAATAGCACGAGCGCGCTTTTTCTCTCTCCCTTAGTCAAAATCAATGACAGTGACAGAGTTATAAAGCGAACCGTGGGGAGGAAGAAGAAAGCGCCTGGTGTCAAAATTGAGGCAGGAGGCGGTTAGAGGAAGCTGTTAGGATTTCAGTTGCCTTAGGGTGTGCTGCTCGGCACGGACCAGCGTGATGTCAGGAAACCCGCCCACACCTGTCATTAATGTGGAAGGTGGAACACCGCGGCTATTAGTCTGGGGGGGTGGGGACACGGGGGTCCCCCCGGAAAACTCCATAGGGAGCCTTAAAAATGCGCTTTCCTGGCAGGGGAAGGGGGAGCCCGAGGCTCTGCTGTGATCCCGGGAGCCCCAAGTTGGCGGCTGGGCGTGTCCTTCCGGCTGTCTTGGGGCCTCCGAGGAGGGGCAGCGCCAGGCACAGGGGCTGATCCTTGCAGGTAGAGGGAGCCTGGAGGACATATTAGAGCGAGGATGCCCAGTGCCAGCGAGAAGTCCCTTTGTTTTCTCCTGTTATTCCCGCTGGCAGGAGGCCAGCACACCTGCTCACCACCTCCTTCAGGCAGCACCCAGGACCCTCCCTCCCCCTGAGCCGCACAGGGAAAGGGGGTGGGAGGGATGGCTGAGCCCCACCATCCTCTTGGGAGAGTCAGAGTAGCTGGGGTCCTTGTCCCTTTGCCAGAGTCCCTTTTCAACTTCCACCTGAAAGAGGGGCTGTTGTGACAGCGTTGCCACCTGTCCCCTCACCCCTCCCAGGAGAGAGAGAAACAAACCAGGGAGAGGGAGTGTTCACGTGGCAAAAACTCAAGCTTTGGACCCGCATTACCTGGCAATCTTAGGAAGCAGCCTGTCTCCTCGTCTGCGAAATGGGGGTGCTAATATCTGCTGAGGCTGAAGGCAGGGCCACCCCGCCCCCCGCCCCACACCGTAAGGTGGCTGCCTTCCCCTCTGTCACAATGTCTCGTGTTAACCGAGTCCCCTCCCACCAGGGAAACGCATGGAGAGCCAGGAAGGCTGGGCTGGGACGTGGTGTGGGATCGCGTGTGGCTAATATTCCCATTAAATAAATACGTTTTGCTAATTGGATTACTCAGACGGTATAATATACTACTGGATTTCCAACATGATGCTAATAAATTGTGTGAAGAACTTAATCATGTTAGAATCCTGAAAGCTTGTACGAGATGAAATTAGAAAATCAAGCCAAGTTGACATCTAGGGCTTCTGTAAGGTTTTCAGACTTGAGGAGTTTCCATGAGCTTCCCTGCACCGGAGTCTTTGAAGCTGTGTATTGGGTCCGGGGAAGGGGATGGGGGAGGAAGGGAAGGGAGAATCGGGGGTATTGAGCCAGAAAGTGAGAGCCCCTGTACCAGGAGTGGGTCCCTGGGGTGGACCCCTGGGGCTGGAAGCAGCGGGGGGAGAGGAGTGAGGCGGAGGAAGGCTCCTGGGTGGGTGAGAGCAGCTCTCTCACTCCACTTGCATCCACCAAAGTCCACTGTGAGGTTGGGCAGGACCAGGCAGCTGTGGTTCCCTTAAGGGTCCCTGAAAACAGCACCAGGACCCTGCAGACTGTTCTCCCTGTTTACCCCCACCCCCTCTCGGCAGACACCCACCATCGTCCTGGTGCCTCTAAGACATGCGTTTCCACTGAAGAGGTGGTGGTGGGAAGGGCCTGGGATTTGGGGGAGGGAAGGAACAAGGGCTGAGCCAATGGCTGAGACAAGGCCTTCTCCTCTTCCTCCATCCCCTCCCTGGGGGCCCCAGAGCAGGAGGGCCTTCCCTTTCATTTTCTAATCTGGAAAATGGTGACTGGTGTTTAATTAACCTTGGTAAGAGACCTGAAAAGTGAGCACCAGAATCTAAGAGCTCATTACTTCTCCTGCCTTCTTGCCCCGCCCCCCCCCAAGGCTACCCAGGAGGGGCTGAGGGAGAGGATTTGTGCGGGGGGGAGGGGGTGGGGGGGGAGCGGGGCAGAGGGGCAACAAAACGTGCCCCCCACCCAGCCCAGCTTGCAAATGTCAAAGCACAAGGCAGACGCTTCAAACAACATGCAAACACACACACACACACACACGCTCTCACGCACATCTGCACACACACCTGAAGTCAGCCCCCTAACAGGAGCATCTCTTCGAACCTCATTAAAATAATAGCTGGCTTTGTGGCAGCTTCCCAGGTATTAATGCAAATGTTTCTCTAACTCTCCAGGTTCAACAGCAACAACTTATACAACTCTAATTAGCATAACAAAATCCAGCTAAAGAGGAGGGAAAAAAATCTCTTGTTTGCTGCTTCCTGGCAATTAGCAAGAACAATTACTACAACATCCGGAATTTCCAGCCCCAAAGATGCCAGGGTCCCACTTGAGCACATCAGGAGCCAATTTAGAGAAGCCAAAATAAGGCCATTCTGAAGGATGCTCACCCCGTGCACGACATGCATGTTTGCAAGCCGGAAACACACACTTGTCCCTCCACCCAGGCAGCCGCTCCCCACATCAACACACGGCCGCACTCACCTCTGCTCACACACGCCTCCCCATGTACCACTCACCCAGCCACCCGTTCATTCAACAAATGTCAGTGGGTGCCCACCACGGACCTTCTGCTTTGTACCCAGCCCCCCAAAAGTCTTGTTCCATTTTCTCAAGACGCGCTTGGCGTTGGCCTTCTGTGTGCCTGTGCTGAGTGATGACAACGTGAAGGTGAGAACAAGACAGCCCCTGTTGGCAATTCCCTGGCGGTCCAGTGTTAGGGCTCCGCGCTTCCACTGTTGGGACCAGGTTCGATCCCTGGTCAGGGAACTAAAGATCCTGCAAACCTCGTGGCACAGCCAAAAAAAAAAAAAAAAAGACAGTCAGTCTTCACAAGGGAGCACGGGCAGGGGCTCTTGTCTCTTCTGGGTGGGCAAGGTATCAGGAAAGGTCTCCGGAACCAGATGGCAATGGAGCTGGGTTTGAGAATAAAAAGCAGTTGGCCCGGTGGGCATAGGTAAGAGGAGCAAAAAGAACGCTTATTGAGCCACCATGATGAGATAAAGCCATGAAGGCAAGAAACAGCGGGGAGACAAGTGGGCCTGGCAGAGACACCAGTGAAGGAAGGACCCAGCAGGAGACGGGGCGGGGGAAGCAGGTAACTGAAGGATTGTAGCAGGTCTGAAGCTGGGCCTGGGGAGCAGGGGAGAGGGACCTAGGGAAGGAGAGGAGGTTGGGTGGGAGAAGCAAGGCCACAGTCAGCAGGCCCAGGGAAGATGCCATCGTCCTATCAGCCCCTAAACCCCAGGCAGAGACCCAGAAGGGCAGTGAGGGATTCTGGACTGTCTGGGAGAAAGAATCCTGAGCGCCTGGATGTGAGAAGGGAAGGAGAGGGAGAAAAAGTCCAGAGTGACCGCGTGTATGCTAGAAGGAGAAGCTTGGGGGAGGGATGATATTGATGACATGGTTGGGGCCCCCAGAGAGGGAGGGGCCCGATCTAGAAGGAGGAAGGGGAAAATCCTAGTTTCCTTGGTCTTCTTCATACTTCCTTTTCCTACTCCCTTGGCCACTTTCGTTACTCTCCTCTAAGATTTTTGTTCCTGACACGACCTTCTGATAATGCCTTTGTTGAACGGGAAAAGCTGAGGGAAACACAAAGCCATTCAAATGACATTTCTTGTTCAACCCGCAATCCAGCCCTTGCAGTACAGGGTGGGGGACTGAGTGGCCAGAGGTAGAGCGCTCCCCTGGCCACCGACGCTGCTTCTCTGTCTCTGCACTGCCCAAGCCCTGGCTGCGCAGCGAGGGCAGGCGGAATCCAGGGTAAATGCAGAGAAGTCTCGGTGACAATTACAAATAGCAGGCAGTGATGTTATTTGCTGCAACTGGAAGTAAGATAATAATGTGAGTAATTTAAACCCCAGGCTCCAGGTTGGAATCTACAAGCAGTAGAAAGGAAAAGGAAGGGAAGGGAAGAGGAGGAGAGAGCAGGGGAGGGGAGGGGAAGGCAGGGGTGGCAGAGGTATCTGGGCAAAGGGACAAGGAGAGGAGAGTTCCAAGCAGAAGAAAGAGGAGGTGTAAAGCTCAGAGGGCTGGAAGAGCTCAAAGAAATCCTGGCCAAGCAGAGTAAAGCGCGAGTAGCCTGAGGTGAAAGAGAAGACCAGGCAGAGGCAGCTTTCAGAGGCCGGCAGTGGTGTGCTGGAGCCAGCTTCTACCTGCTCCAGAGACCCGACTATTAAATCTTCAGGAATTTTGTGAGCTGGTCGTTAAATCCCACAATTAAAACTTAAATCATGGGACTTCCCTGGTGGCGCAGTGGTTAAGAATCCGCCTGCCAAGGCAGGGGACACGGGTTCGAGCCCTGGTCCGGGAAGATCCCACATGCGGTGGAGCAGCTAAGCCCGTGAGCCACAACTACTGAGCCCGTGTGCCACAACTACTGAGCCCGCAGCCTAGAGCCCGTGCTCCACAACAAGAGATCTCAGCCACCACAATGAGAAGCCCGCGCACCACAACGAAGAGTAGCCCCTGCTCGCCGCAACTAAAGAAAGCCCACACACAACAACGAAGACCCAACGCAGCTCAAAATAAATAAATAAAATAAATAAATTTAAAAAAAAATCAGATAAACTCCCAATTGAATAAATTTTATTAAAAACAATGGAAATAAAAGTGCAAAACTCTCCACTTCCTGATTATTCCAATACATTTTATTATTACTGATTCTGTTTCTTGTAGCTGTATGGTAGAAATAGTATATAATGGTGACTAGCCCGCGTCTCCTTCCAACTCCGCGTTCAACGACGTCATCGTTTGAAATTGGCTGTAGTAGGAGGATTTACACCACAGAAACCGGCAAACCCTACAAATTAGAGCTTGATTCATATAGTTTTGTTGATTGTCTAGACTTAAGAAAGTGATAGAATGTTAATATAGAGTCAAATTAAAATGAGCTTATTGCCATTACACTGGGAATAGCACAAAAAAGACGATCAAATTTGGGTTGAATTGCAACAGAGTCAAGAGTTGGCTACAGATACAAGAGTTCAGCAAAAATCAGTGAAAGCATTCTGCGTATCAACTCGCTACATAGAATTTACAATAGGGAATACTGTGTATTTTATTATTCTTTGTAAATTTGTGGCACACATCCTTCCTATCAGTAAAATTTGTAATAAACACACACACATTTGTTTTTCAGAGCTGATTGTCAAACATTTACCAGAACACCACTCTCTGAAAGCCATTACTAGGTGGATGGACTTCATCCTGGGTTAAAAGGATATTACCATTCCCTAGGACTGAAGGCCCAGAGGGATCTGTAATTGGATTTGGTTTGGGGACACTGGTCCAGGGTGGAAAACAGCAAGGCCACCAGTGAGGAGGCTGTGAAAGATGTCCCAGCACTGTGTGTGCAGCAGTGATGGGGGGTAAGTGGGTGATAGGGGGTGAGTGGGTGATGGGGGGTGAGTGGGTGATAGGGGTGAGTGGGTGATGGGGGGTGAGTGGGTGATGCGGGGTGAGTGGGTGATGCGGGGTGAGTGGGTGATGGGGGTGAGTGGGTGATGCGGGGTGAGTGGGTGATGGGGGTGAGTGGGTGATAGGGGTGAGTGGGTGATGGGGGGTGAGTGGGTGATAGGGGTGAGTGGGTGATGGGGGGTGAATGGGTGATGCGGGGTGAGTGGGTGATGGGGGTGAGTGGGTGATGCGGGGTGAGTGGGTGATGGGGGTGAGTGGGTGATAGGGGTGAGTGGGTGATGGGGGGTGAGTGGGTGATAGGGGTGAGTGGGTGATGGGGGGTGAGTGGGTGATGGGGGTGAGTGGGTGATGCGGGGTGAGTGGGTGATGGGGGTGAGTGGGTGATGCGGGGGTGAGTGGGTGATGCGGGGATAAGTGGGTGATGGGGGTGAGTGGGTGATGGGGGGTGAGTGGGTGATGCAGGGTGAGTGGGTGATGCGGGGATAAGTGGGTGATGGGGGGTGAGTGGGTGATGCGGGGATAAGTGGGTGATGGGGGTGAGTGGGTGATGGGGGGTGAGTGGGTGATGCGGGGTGAGTGGGTGATGCGGGGATAAGTGGGTGATGGGGGTGAGTGGGTGATGGGAGTAAGTGGGTGATGGGGGGTGAGTGGGTGATGGGGGTGAGTGGGTGATGGGGGTGAGTGGTTGATGGGGGGTGAGTGGGTGATGGGAGTAAGTGGGTGATGGGGGTGAGTGGGAGATGCGGGGATAAGTGGGTGATGGGATGTGAGTGGGTGATGGGGGGTGAGTGGGTGATGCAGGGTGAGTGGGTGATGGGAGTGAGTGGGTGATGGGGGTGAGTGGGTGATGCGGGGATGAGTGGGTGATGAGGGTGAGTGGGTGATGCGGGGATGAGTGGGTGATGGGGGGGTGAGTGGGTGATGGGGGCGAGTGGGTGATGCGGGGTGAGTGGGTGATGGGGGTGAGTGGGTGATGGGGGTGAGTGGGTGATGCGGGGATAAGTGGGTGATGGGAGGTGAGTGGGTGATGGGGGGGTGAGTGGGTGATGGGGGGTGAGTGGGTGATGCAGGGTGAGTGGGTGATGGGGGTGAGTGGGTGATGGGGGTGAGTGGGTGATGCGGGGTGAGTGGGTGATGGGGGGTGAGTGGGTGATGCGGGGTGAGTGGGTGATGCAGGGGTGAGTGGGTGATCGGGGTGAGTGGGTGATGCAGGGGTGAGTGGGTGATCGGGGTGAGTGGGTGATGCAGGGGTGAGTGGGTGATGCGGGGATAAGTGGGTGATGGGGGTGAGTGGGTGATAGGGGGTGAGTGGGTGATGCGGGGTGAGTGGGTGATCAGGGTGAGTGGGTGATGCGGGGTGAGTGGGTGATGGGGGTGAGTGGGTGATGCGGGGGTGAGTGGGTGATGCGGGGTGAGTGGGTGATGCAGGGTGAGTGGGTGATGCAGGGGTGAGTGGGTGATGCGGGGTGAGTGGGTGATGCGGGGTGAGTGGGTGATGCAGGGGTGAGTGGGTGATGGGGTTGAGTGGGTGATGGGGGGTGAGTGGGTGATGGGAGTAAGTGGGTGATGGGGGGTGAGTGGGTGATGGGGGTGAGTGGGTGATGGGGGTGAGTGGTTGATGGGGGGTGAGTGGGTGATGGGAGTAAGTGGGTGATGGGGGGTGAGTGGGTGATGGGGGTGAGGGGGTGATGCGGGGTGAGTGGGTGATGCGGGGTGAGTGGGTGATGGGGGGTGAGTGGGTGATGCGGGGTGAGTGGGTGATGCAGGGGTGAGTGGGTGATGCGGGGGTGAGTGGGTGACCGGGGTGAGTGGGTGATGCGGGGTGAGTGGGTGATGGGGGGTGAGTGGGTGATGCGGGGTGAGTGGGTGATGGGGGGTGAGTGGGTGATCGGGGTGAGTGGGTGATGCAGGGGTGAGTGGGTGATCGGGGTGAGTGGGTGATGCAGGGGTGAGTGGGTGATGCGGGGATAAGTGGGTGATGGGGGTGAGTGGGTGATAGGGGGTGAGTGGGTGATGCGGGGTGAGTGGGTGATGGGGGTGAGTGGGTGATGCGGGGTGAGTGGGTGATGCAGGGGTGAGTGGGTGATGGGGGTGAGTGGGTGATGGGGGGTGAGTGGGTGATGGGAGTAAGTGGGTGATGGGGGGTGAGTGGGTGATGGGGGTGAGTGGGTGATGGGGGTGAGTGGTTGATGGGGGGTGAGTGGGTGATGGGAGTAAGTGGGTGATGGGGGGTGAGTGGGTGATGGGGGTGAGGGGGTGATGCGGGGTGAGTGGGTGATGGGGGTGAGTGGGTGATGGGGGTGAGTGGGAGATGCGGGGATAAGTGGGTGATGGGATGTGAGTGGGTGATGGGGGGTGAGTGGGTGATGCAGGGTGAGTGGGTGATGGGAGTGAGTGGGTGATGGGGGTGAGTGGGTGATGCGGGGATGAGTGGGTGATGAGGGTGAGTGGGTGATGCGGGGATGAGTGGGTGATGGGGGGGTGAGTGGGTGATGGGGGCGAGTGGGTGATGCGGGGTGAGTGGGTGATGGGGGTGAGTGGGTGATGGGGGTGAGTGGGTGATGCGGGGATAAGTGGGTGATGGGAGGTGAGTGGGTGATGGGGGGGTGAGTGGGTGATGGGGGGTGAGTGGGTGATGCAGGGTGAGTGGGTGATGGGGGTGAGTGGGTGATGGGGGTGAGTGGGTGATGCGGGGATAAGTGGGTGATGGGGGGTGAGTGGGTGATGCGGGGTGAGTGGGTGATGGGGGGGTGAGTGGGTGATCGGGGTGAGTGGGTGATGGGGGTGAGTGGGTGATGGGGGTGAGTGGGTGATGGGAGTAAGTGGGTGACCGGGGAAGAGAAGGATGCAGCTGAGAGCCAGGAATAAAGCCCTCTGATCGCTCGCGTGGCCTGCAGCCCGCCGCCCTGTGCTGCTTTACACACACCCTGGGCTGTGAGCCATCCTCCCGGGATCGTGGCTCGTCAGACTCGTGCTATGAGCGGCTGAGACCGCGGGTTGACCTTATCTTGCAGGTCTCTCCCACAGCTCCCGAATCAGGGCATTCCACAGCATGGGTTTCTACTCTGTGCACGTAGACCAGTTGTCCAGTCATCTGCCTTCCCTGGTCTCAGTCAAAATCTTTCCCATTCATCTCATTCTTATCAAGCAGACGGAGCCACGTCTGAATTCCTGCGGAGGCCACATCATCCGGGGGCCAAGCGCCAGACTGGGCAGCTAAGGCTTGAGAAGCGCACTCCTCCCACCCGACCCCCAGCCTGACGGGGGAGGCCCCTCCAAAGCCATCCAGAGGAAATCAAAGCTGGCGAGAGCAGCTGCCAACGTTCAGCGGAACTTTCTTTTCTCCGAAGCTTTTCACAGGCTGTGGGGCCTCGTGCCCTGTGCCCGCAGACACAGTGAAAAGCCGGCAGCCAATTCACTGTATTGTCTGAAGCCCCCGCGTGGTGCCATTGCCTGGGCTTTCAAACCTCTCGGCAAAAAAATCCGCTCCATCGGCCCCTCTGAAGCGCAGGAGATCGCTCGCTGTTCTGCTGAGGAATCGTGCTCTACAAGGTTAAGCATGTTTGCCCAAGAAATACGGATAATGCTCTTATCATGTATGACCTTTACTATGTGTGGAACACTGTCCGTGACAAAAATGCCATTTTTAAATGGTTTTCACACCAGGGTATCCAGCCGTTAATCATGATGTATGTGAGTGACTGTGGGCTCTGCCCAGGAAATCCTGGAGGCCCAGGTTAGATTCCAGGCAGGCTGCTGGCTGCGTGCGAGCCTTCACTTCATTATGATGGGCACGGCCCCAATGGCATCCTGGGCCAGGGTCTCCCAGAGAGCTTGGGGAAAGAACCTGCGTTCTCAGCATCCCCGGCAGCTGTGTCAGTGGGGGTCCTCCTTTTAAGGTGTCTTTGTATCCTCAGAGCTGATACCTAACTCATCCCAGGGTCTCTGCCAAGGCTGTATATTTAGCGTCAGCTGCGTCTGAGACTCTGGGGGCTGCACACCCTCTCTTTCCCTCTCTCCTGCTGCAGCCCTGGGTATTGTTCGGCGGGGGAAACGGCTGATGCTGGCCCACTCCTGCCTCTCCCCGCGTGCCTAATTGGAGGAGTGGCAAGCCATAGAATTCAGGATGCTCATTTCCACAAAGGCATTTTCTGATATCAGCCGGTGAACCCCTGTACTGTCCAATTATGTAGCCACGAACCACTCGGGGCTCAGGAGCCCCACTCCAGATGGAGAGGGGCTGCCAGTGTAAAATACACACCAGATTTCAAAAGCTTCATCCAAAAACAAATGCAAAATATCTTATTAATAGTTTTTATACTGATTACATGTTGAAATAATAATGCTCTGGATATATTGGGTTAAATAAAATGCATTATTAAATTTAATGCCACCCTTTTCTTTTCACTTATCTAACGTGGCCACTAGAAAATTTAGAATTACAGATGTGGTTGGCATTATACTTCTGTTGGGAGTGCAGCTATAGACCAAACACACGCGCTACGCATGCAGAGACCTGGCCTGGGTGCAGGGCAGTGGGGAAGCCCAGGTCCCTGCCACGCAGGTGGGTGCCCCCAACCTCATGGGGCTGGGGCAGTGCTCACACAAGCATCTGTGCAAACCAGCATCTTCTGCAGATCGTTTGTATTTTCCAAGTCTGATGCTCTGGCAAGGATGAGACACGACACATTTCCCCTTATGAATAGATACCTAGTGATGCACTTGGGGATAGATAGGCAGAGGCAACCAGAGCCCCCCGAGTCCCCCTTTTTTTTTTTTTTTAATAAATGTATTTATTTTATTTATGGCTCTGTTAGGTCTTCGTTGCTGTGCGCAGGCTTTCTCTAGTTGTGATGAGCGGGGGCTATTTTCGTCGCTGTGCGCAGGCTTCTCATTGTCGTGGCTTCCTCTTGTTGTGGAGCACGGGCTATAGGCGCGCAGTCTTCAGTAGTTGTGGCACTTGGGCTCCGTAGTTGTGGCTCGTGGGCTCTAGGAGCGCAGGCTCAGTAGTTGTGGCGCACGGGCTTAGTTGCTCTGCGGCATGTGGGATCTTCCCGGACCAGGGCTCGAACCCGGGTCTCCTGCATTGGCAGGCGGATTCTCAACCACTGCGCCACCAGGGAAGCCCCCCCCGAGTCCCCTTTTGGAAGGGAACTGGAGTGACCTCAGCAGGCAGCAGACAGTAGGTGCCCACCCCAAACAGCCAGCAGTGCCCCCACCCCCGGGTGATGCTCAGATCTCCCCCTCCCTCCTGCAAATTGATGCTTGGATCTATCCTCGGCCACTTCTTAAAATGACCAGGAGACAAGCACCAAGGAGCTGTCACCACTGAACCAGGAATTTCTTGACACCTTCTGGGTAGTTTCCAGGTCACACACAACTATAACGCAGTTTCCACCACTGTCCAAAAAAGCACCTGGGAAGCCTGGGTACCCGCCCTCTGACTGTGGGAGTGTCTCTCCATCAGGGCCATCCCGGGTCGAACTCACACACCGATGAAGATTAAGAGCCTCCAAGGGCTGAGGACAGCAGAGGGTGAACTCACGCAGAGCGCCGGGGGGTCCGTGGGCTGCCGTCCCCTCTCCCTGGCAGAATTTTTGGAGCATCCCTGTATGTCAGACTCTGCTGGGTGCTGAGGCTTCAGACATGGACACGAGGTACCCCAGACGGGCATGTTCACTGATCATTCCAAACACAGCAGTGAGTGAGAGAAGGAGGCCCGTGAGATGCCTGGGGCATTTAGCCCAACCTGCGTGGAGGAGATGGAGGAAATGATGCCTCCTTCCGCTCTAAAGGACAGGTTACAGGTACATGAAAAAATAGAGGTGGGAAGAGCATTAGATAAGCAAGTCTCTGAGGAATGTGGCAGGGTTAGACGTGAGAAGTGCATGGAGACTCCGGGCAATTTGGTTTTAGCGGACAGTAAAGGCCAAGGCAGGGAGTGACAAGAGACAAAGCTGGAAGAATAGAGGGGCAAGAGGGAAGGGCAGGAGGAGCCTTGAGTGCCACACCCAGGAAGCAGTCTTTCTCCTACAGGCAATGGGGTTCTCCTGAAGCGCTCTCAGCTGGTGCAGAGAAGGTCAGGTCTAGATTTTTCATAAGTTGCTCTGGCAGCCAGGGCATGAAGTTGGATTAATGCCAAAGGGACAAAGTTTGGGGCCTGAACTCGGACACAGGTAATAGGAATGAAAAAGAGGTGAAGATCCAAGCACTATTTAAAAGATATAATTGGCCAGATTCAACGTGGGGGTCAAGGGAGATCCCCTTGGGGGCACTGTGTGTCTCCCAAATGTGGGCTCCGATTTCCACATATGAGAAAATCATAGGCAGCTTCAAATAAATCCTGCGGGCAGAAACGGTAGCCGCCAGTGATGCATCCCTGGGACAGAGCAGCCTCGCAGCCACTCACCGGCCTCCTGCTGACTTCTCGCTGGCTGTCAGAACAGACCAGGGCACCGGGGTGAGTCCCGAGCTGCCCAAGGCAGCAGGTCAAACCCAGCTAAGTAACTAACTAAAGATGTGATTGTAATGATGATTAAATTGCAGCACCCCATTAATTTCATGTGAGAGGTGGGGAAACACGAGATAGTACTTCCTGAAACTCATTGTTTGCCTGGCCCCAAGACATCCCCATGCGACGTCTGGTTGGGTCTAATTTAAGTATGTAAATTTAATGGTTCAGTAAGTAAAATTGCCTTTATTGTTTGGAATGGTTTGTGCAATAATTTATGGGCTTGGCTGTTTCATTTGATGGATCTCTATGATGGAGTAGGTGACGGCCATGAAGTGGGTATTTATATAAAGAACTCAGGAAGGGTGTGGGGCAAAATTCAGCCATGCAATCCAGAGCATCTTATTCCCAGCCAGCAAGAGCAGACTGGCGGCCACCGAGGCATGAGGAAGCGCATTCTGACCCAGGAGAGGCCCGCTGCAAACAGTCAGAACTGCTGCAGCCTTGCATATTCTGGAGGGTCAGTGGGAAGGAGCCCAGATGAGCTTAAATCTTTCATTCCTTGGTTTTAAAATGCATTGAGTGTAACTTGGCATGCAGAAATTGGGAAGAACTGGAGCACTCTGAATGGGCAATCATCTAGGCATTTCGGCGTTTCATCTGCCACCCGCTTCTGACACAGGCCTGCGTGCTGGTCCTTCACCTGGATTCTAGCAGGCAGGCGAATCCCTCCCCCAACACACAGTCCACCCCTTGCCTGCTGGGGGCAGCAGGTGATGGTAGGGGACACGGGAGCTGGCAGTGATGAGTGGAGACGGACCAGCAAGTTGGGCAGACCCAAGGACAGGTCATGACCAAGCCTGAGCAGGGCCAAGGGCTGGTGCAGAGGTCAGCTGGAGGACCAGGTTGAGGGTCCACAAGGGACCCAGTTTCTCTGTCTTACTACGGATGGTGCCAACACAGCATTGAGAAGATCGAGGATTGGGAAACACGGGCTCGAGGCTCTCCCAAACTCTATGGATTGAGGAGTTGGGAGGGCAGAGCAGGTTGCCATAGAAACTTGATCTGCTTTATTTTTGCCCAAGATAATTGGTAAGTACCCATGACCACGTGCCAACTTGATAGCAAGAAGATGTTGTGCGCGGGGACTTCAGGCCCACTTGTGCCGTTGATTGATTCCTTGATCGTCCCTGCCCCTCTGTCCTCTTTCCACCTCCCCCAGTCCCCTTTGAGCCCCCGTTCCGCGCCCCCCCCCCCAAATTGAGTAGACATAGAAAGTCAGACAGAGATAGAATCCTTTATTGCTCTGCTTTGACTATGTAATTTTGTCCTGGGCCAGTGGTAAACTGAGTCTTCACAGGAAGAAAATCTGGTGGGTAAGTGGAGTTTGGGGAACCTGCTAAGAATGTGAAACCTGGGAGCCCTGTTAAAAAATATTCCATCTTTAAAGGATGGGAGCATTTTAGTTCAGGTCCCAAGGATACTGCTTTTGACATATCACGGTGGGTCTTGCCTCTTAAAGGAAAGATGAAGTGCGAGTGAGGGGGCTGAGATGTGCCCATTCCAGCACTCAGCTCCAGCTGGCAGCCTCCCCATTCCGGAAGGGGCTACTGAAGACCCTGCAGAGCTGAGCCCCTCCGGCTCTGTCCTGGTTTGAGCCCTTCCCTCCCTAAGCCTCCTCCCCCAGTGAGTATCCCTATCAGGATGAGTATAAATAAGCGTGACCACCTCTCAATTTTCCATGGCTGATTACCCACTTTGCGGATTATCTGAAGCCAAGTTTCGCTTCTAGACCAGCATTACCGCACCCAGCAGCCCTCCCCACCCCGCCTGAGTGGGGAGACTCAGAGGAGAAGTCTGCTCGTTTGCGATCTGGCCTCACAAAGGGGCATCTCAGGGGGACAAACCAAACCACTGTCGACGTAGCGCGCTGTCCTCATGAGATAAATGCCCAGGATTTTGCATCACCCGCCCCATTGAGCCTCGTTAATGGAATAAGAAAACTGTGCCCAAATCCATCCGCCTCCGCATTTGTTTCCAGTTCACTTTTCCCTGTGGGAAGATGCCCGCCCCCCCAAACCAAACTGACAATTAGAAACTGCCCATTTTAACGGTGATGAGGACCCCTGATACCCGTGGAGGGCTCACCGCGTACCCAGCCCCGAGCCGGTTCAGGTAGATGTTCTCATCCTTACACCCAAGTCGCGGCTGTGTCCCCAGGAAGCGGACTCGGAGGCAGGACTGGAGTACAAATCATTTAATCAAGAGGGGGAAGCAGGGAGGTGAGATGCGGACAGGAAGCAGGGAGGTGAGATGCGGACAGGAAGCAGGGAGGTGAGATGGGACAGGAAGCAGGGAGGTGAGATGGGACAGGAAGCAGGGAGGTGAGATGCGGACAGGAGGCAGGGAGGTGAGATGCGGACAGGAGGCAGGGAGGTGAGATGGGACAGGAAGCAGGGAGGTGAGATGCGGACAGGAAGCAGGGAGGTGAGATGCGGACAGGAAGCAGGGAGGTGAGATGCGGACAGGAAGCAGGGAGGTGAGATGGGACAGGAAGCAGGGAGGTGAGATGCGGACAGGAAGCAGGGAGGTGAGATGCGGACAGGAAGCAGGGAGGTGAGATGCGGACAGGAAGCAGGGAGGCGAGATGCGGACAGGAGGCAGGGAGGTGAGATGCGGACAGGAAGCAGGGAGGTGAGATGCGGGCAGGAGGCAGGGAGGTGAGATGCGGACAGGAGGCAGCCAATCAGAATGCCCCATCTGTACTATTACCTCAGCGGACAAAGGGGGCTCCACCCCCAGTGACTCTGGGGGACAGAGGCTGGGGGGCCTATCCATCCACTCCCTGAACACCCTTGGCCGAGGGCTGCTCCCACGGGCATAACTCATCAGCACTTCTGTCCTGACCTCTTCCCAGGGGGACACTGCCTCAGGCATCAGAGTAAACAGAGGTGACTGTCAAGGGGCTATGGGTGGGACACCAACTGGTTCTGGGACACCATTTCCCTGAGAAGAAAGTAAAACTCATCAAGGGTCCTTGCCCAAGGCCATGCAGCTGATGGCAGACGGGGGATGCCCCCCCCAAAGTCCAAACCCTCCAAGACCCACCAAGGGTCCCCCCACCCCAGCCTGGCGACTCCCCCAGGTAACCATCCCTCTGTGGCTCCCCTGAGGCATCTGGCTCCCAGGTTAGAGGATTTTGCAGCCCTCCTTCTGCTAACACTTCCCTTCACCTGTGCCGGAGTAAAGGCACCACAGAACGAAACATTCACAACATTCCCAACCAAGGTCAAAAGTTAGGTAATGGCAAGAGCTTGACCTTCAAAATCCTGTTTTCTTCACCGACACAAAGAAGAGATGACTGGCCAAAAAAAAAAAAAAATCCGGCTGACAAGTGCTGGTGAGGATGTGGAAGAGTTGGAATCCTCATACACTGCTGGTGGGGATGTAAAAAAATTGGAGCCGCTTTGGAAAGAAAACAGCTAAAACAGTTAAACATAGAATTGCCGTGGGACTGAGCAACTCCACTCCAGAAATACACCCAAAAGCACTGAAAATGGGTGTTCACATAAACACCTGAACACAGATGTTCACAGTAGCACTGTTCACAACAGCCAAAAGATGGAAGCAACCCAAAGGTCCATCAACTGATGTGTGAATGGATAAACAAAATGTGGTCCATTCACATGATGCAATATTATTGTCGCCATAAAAAGGAATGAAGTTCTGCTACCTGCTACTGAAACAGGAGGGAAGGGGGCAGGGCACAACATTTAAAAGAATGACATAGCCCAAGGACACAACATAACCTGATTAGAACCAAATGGGTCCAAGATGGAGGATGAGTCGACTTCCACTAGACCTTGAGCCTCAGTATAGGCTCACTGTAACACATCAGCAAGCTAAATGACACACCCACAGGCGCCAGGACAGTTCCAAGGTCCATCATAAAGGTCAAAAAGTAGGCGGTGGCCCAATTCCTGGAAATCCCCGCCCCTTCCTGAAATAGCTGGAATACTCCTCCCACTCATTAACCTATGAAATTACCCACCCCTATAAAAACTGACAACCCCACACCCTGGTGCCTTTCTCACCTTCTGAGATGGTCCACACTCTGTCTGTGGAATGTGTTTCTCTCTAAATAAATCCACTTCTTACCTATCACTTTGTCTCTCACTGAATTCTTTCTGCGATGAGACATCAAGAACCTGAACTTCATTAAGTCCTGAAACCAGGTGTGTGATCTCAGTTAAAAGAACGTGGGTTCAGGTTCCAATCTGAGTTGCACCGTTTCACTACCACATGGATGAACCTTGAAAACATTATGGTCAGGAAGAAGCCAGATACAAAAGGATACATATTGTATGAGTCCCTTTATATGAAGTGTCTAGAATGGACAAATCTATAGAGACAGAAAGCCGATTCATGGTTGCAAGGGCTGGAAGAAGACAGGAATGGGGTATAACTGTTACCTGAAAACTGGGTTCACCTCTTGGTGGATGTCAAACCAAAAGACACAACCAAGCCAAAGAGTGGGAGAAGGAAGGATTTCTTATTACTTGCAGCAAGTAAGGAGAACACTGGGGATCTTTCCCAAAGTAGTGCCTCCCAAAACAGCAAAATTGGGGAAGTTTTAAGTTAAAGGTGTATGCATATTCATGAAGGGGCTGGAGCAGGGGAGAATTCGGCATAGAATTGGGGCAAAGGTCAACAGAGTCCAAGTTCTAGTTGGTTGAAGTCAAGAGGGTCAGCAGCAACATTCCATCCTCCCCCTGGGGGGGGGGCCTTAGTTCCTGGAGAACTCAAAGACTATATCAGATTGTGATATATATCCTTGAGGAGGAACTAAGACTGTTTTATTGCTGACCTATTGTTTCTTGACTGCATTTCTTTTGTTCCTGCATTTCCTTTACTTTCCCTAAGATCAGTGATTACGGAGACCTGTTCAAGGGCAAGCATCATGGCCGGGCTTAGATCACAGAACAGCTTAGACCAAAATGGCCTCTCTTATGTCAAGAAAGCCATGCCTGGTTCTCTTGCTCTGGGGACCCCCTACCCTATCTGCCTACCTAACTGCTTGTGGTGGGGAGTTCCTTTTGCAGTGATGAAAATGTTTTGAAACTAGATAGTGGTGATGGTCACACAGCACTGTGAGTGTTCTAAATGCCACTGAATTGTATTTAAAATAGTTTAAGTGGGAACTTTTATGGAATGCGTATTTTACCACAATAAAAAAAAAAAATAGCCACCCACCCCAGAAGGGAGGAGTGATATAATCTCAATAAACTTTTACTGCACATAATTCAAAGGGGGCACTTGAGAAACATGAGAAATCACGACTCTTTTTCATACCTACAATGGAGCCTGGGGACAAGCCCAAACCAATAATAATAAAATAATAAGACCTAACAGCTGTGGGGATAAAAATCATCTTTTTGGCTCACATGTGGATAATCGAGAGTTAACTCTTAATAAAATGATAAAACGCAGGAGCAGCTGGAATAAAGATTACCTCCTGAGCCAACTGCCAGAGACCATCTTCATAAAATAATGACTCCCTTTTTTATTTCCCTCATTTTATTGTACAAGATGTAATTGTAGCCAGGCTGTTCCCCAACTTCCAGGGGAAGGTAATTGTCAATCAAGATGAAAAATGTCATAATTTAAGTCTGTCCCGGCCTGACAGGAAGGTCCATATGGCCTATGAGGGAGACACGTGGAGTGGTGATTTACACCATCACTAGCAGGGTGGCTTTCTTCACAACAGTCAGGGGCCACGTGGGCTGGAAGGTCACCTTCAGCAGCTGGGGCCACCAGGTCGTGCTCCACGCTCGGCTGCAGAGAATGACCGGATGACATCCACCACTGTGGGGTCCTTGGTGAGTCCCCCGAGATGGAAGAAAGGGGCAGGGTCCCCACCCAGAAAACACTGGCGGAGAGATGACAGTGAAATAAAATAATTGGTTTCCGCTGTCCTCTCCTGCTGCCCCCAAAAGCTTAAATCTCGAGAGCAACCGACAAAGTCTGGAAGTCTGGGGGTCTGTCGTATCGGGTTTTGTCTTTGTTGCCTTGTTGCATTTCTTTGTCTTAAGTTTGGAAGTGTTGTTTGTTTCCTTTGCAGGGATGCTTACCTGGGACTGAGTTTTCAGGGGTCCGTATACTGTTAAGTTTCCCTCGAACCTGTACCCAGCCAGGGCCTGAGGAAGCAGGACACTCCTGCAGAGAGCCTGCCCACCGCCCCACCAGCCTCCTACAAGCTTAAACCGAGGCTTTACGGGCTGAACCCTGTCCCTCCCACCCCCCACCCCAACCAGGAAGCCGGAGGTCATGTTGTCAGACTCTGCAACCCAAGAATCAGAGGCGTCTGGAGTTAGTAGATCCTTGAAGCAGGACCATCCCTGACCTGTCTGATGTCCAGCCTCGCAGAAGGAGCGTTCCCTGCCCCCTGCCACCCCTGACTCCCCCCAGGTAACCCTTCCTTGGATACCCCATGCTGGGGCTGCTGCTTGTCAGGATGAACAGAACAAGTCCTGGCTCCTCCTCCTTTGGAGCCTGTCAACTACCCGCCTCGTCCCCCCCGTGCTGTTTACGGGTTTTTAAAAATTTTTTTTAATAAACACCATCTGAATAGCAACACAGTCACACGGTAGGGGCTGCAGCCTGTCTCCTCCATCCCCCTCGGGTACACTGGGCCCAGGGAGACTGGCAGAGTTTCTCCCGGGCAATCAGGAGCCTGGGGAAGCTCCAGGAATTTCTGAGGACAGCAGCAGGAGATGGCAGAGAGCACGCCCACCGCCCCCACCGCGTGCGCGCGCACACACGCACACGCACTTTCGCACACGCACACACGCTCGCGCGCTCTCCCTACTCTCAGGAGCCCCCACACACACACACACACACCTCACGGGCATCCAGTCCCGTTAACTGATTGCTTCTCCCCGTCGTAATATTCTAGGCTGTTCAGCAAACCTCCTTCTTTTGTTTCTGCTTCCCACCGTCCTTTGGAGAGAGGCCTGTTTTGATTAATATTAATGCTCCGTCTGAACCTCTTTCCCAACCATTGTAAAGGGCAGTTCCTCTCTTCGGCAGAGGCATTGATCAATTGACACAAAGCAAGGGGCAGGGATCAATACGGAGGGCGGGCCGAGGGAGCAGATTCCGGAGTCTTTGGACGGCCAAGATTTGATATCTTTTTCCTCCCCAGAAACGCCCCCTTCTGCTGCTCAGACTGAGCTTCAAACAGCGGGGCTGGAGGGGCTTCTCGGACGCAGGGCTCGGTGCCTGAAGCCGACCAAATTACCTCTGAAACAATGTGATAATCAGCTGAGCAGGGGCTGGCCGCCTCCGGGCACCATCCTGCTAATCCTGTTTGGCAGTCTCCGCCCCTCTCCTCCCCACGGCTCCGAGCCCCCTGCTCTGGGTGGCAGCCCCCTCGTTCAAGAAGCTAGCCTCCCTGCCGGCTAGCTCGCCTAGGCCAGGGCACCAGCCTGGGGTGGGCAGCGGGACGAGCCCCCCAAATCCCCGCCAGTTGGTCCTCCCCCTCCCCCTCCCTCCGCCCCACCCCTTCTTCCTCTCCCCAGATCTGCTGTAACTGACATTTTCCATCTGACAGGTTCTGTTTTCCCTGCCTCCGGTTGCCGGGGAAACAAGCAGAGAGGACCGCAGCCAGGGAGCCGTTAGCTGCCTTTTTAAGGGGCCCTGGACGTAAACAGCACTCTCCATAATGGGAGCCGGGCACAGAGGTTTAAAAAAACAAAACAACACCGAAGAGGAGGCTAAAGTGGGAGGAAAAAAAAAAAAATCAAGGGAAGGGTCCCCCCACTGGGATAATGAGAGAGGAGAGAGTGAAGGAAGAAAGATTCGAGAAAGCCTCACACTCCTTTGGACAAAACCAGCAACCTTTGTGGAAAGTTCTAATCCTCTCCCTGATGTGCAAAAAAGCAGACACCTGGCCCCCAGCCCTCTGTGGGGCCGCCTCCTAAGGTCTTCAAGACCAGGAATCTCTGCAGGTAGGACTTGGCCAGCTACCTGAGACTTTGGCGCCATTGAGCTGCAAGGGGGGCTGTTAGGATTGAAACCACCTCGGGGTTGAAAAGATGCTCTCCTGGAAGTGATGGGGACCATGCAAGCTTATCCTCCCACGCAGGTTTGTCAGCACACCTGTCAACTGTCAAGAGATTCTATCTCTTGAGTATTTCTGACCTTCACCCCTCCTGCCAAGGCGGGCTTCTACTATTTTCCCTGGGCCTTTGCAATTGCCTCCTAATCGGTCCCTGCACCCTCCTGGCTCACATGCTGTTGATGTCCAGGACGGGACATCTCAGCACAAGGGTTGCTCCCCTTTTGTGTGTACCAGGGGTTCAGGGGTGTCCTGTGGGCCTCCCAACAGTACAAGGCAGCCAGACAGAGGGTGAAACAGCTCTGAACTAACAAAAGCAGCAGCTATAAGGAGCCACCTCTCTATGGGATCCGACCCTCGGAAATCTCCTGCTTTTCTTTCCAGGAGCAAAGGGAGCCGATCTGTGATGAACAAAAAGTTCTTCTCAGGAAGCTCAGGCCCACCCAGCATCCAGGTGGCCACATCCCAGGGGGATGAGAATTATCATGCACTTCATTTGCATCATGCTTTTTAATTTACCAGAGTGCTTTCCCATCTTTATTTCATTTTGTCTTCCCTACAATCCTGTAAAATAATCAGGGAAGACACAGGCTTACCCTTCCTCTATGTGCGTAAAGCTCGGCCACTTCACCACATAGATTGTCAAATGATTATATAGGGAAACTGAGTCCCCAAAATGTTAGATCAACTGTCCAAGGGGCCAGAGACAGAGCAGACACAAAAAGGGCGGTGTGTATCTTCTATGTCAGGGCTTTTCTTGAACAATACTGCCTCCTGGAAGAGGTCCTTGATGATGATGACGGCAAATACAGCGATGGTGATGACAACGATTGTATGTATCAGACTCATGTTCTGTAAGTTTACAATAGATGAAGAAGTTGGAGAGGGTCAGGAACCAGACTGAGGAGGATCTTGGATGCCAAGGTCAATAGTTTCAGCTTTTCCCAGGAGCAGTGGGGACCCAGCATGTTTCCAGCTGGGAGTGTGTGCTGGGTTGAATGGTGGCCACCCCCCACTGCCCCAAAAAGATATGTCCATGTCTTAATCCCTGGAACTTGGGAATGTGACCTGATTTGGAAAAAGGGTCTTTGCAGATGTGATTAAGTTGAAATCTTGTTTTATCCGGTGGGACCCAAATCCAATCACAAATATCCTTATCAGAGGGAGGAAGAGGGAGATGAGAGAGACAGAAGAGGAGGCCATGTGGCCACGGAGGCAGAAATTGGAGTGATGCGGCCACAAGCCAAGGAACCAGGGTCTGCAAGGGGCAGGAAGGATCGTCCCCTCGAGCCTCCGAGAGAGCATAGACCAGCCAGATGCCAGACTTCGAGCCTCCAGAGCCGTGAGAGAATAAATCTCCGTTGTTTTAAGCTCCCAAGCTTGTGCTGATTTGTCACAGCAGCCACAGGAGACTGATACAGGGTGACCCACGCCACACCAGCAGGTCGGGTTTCATTGCATTTGCTGCCCCCTGCACAGGCGGGTCAGGCCTGGCTCATCGCCCAGGATGGGAGAGCAGGCACCTCAGGGCCTTGCCCAGGTTCCCGAGGTTGGCGAGCACAGAGGCACGACCAGGGCCCACGTGTCCTCACCCCGTCCCAGCGTCTCCCTCACCAAGGTCCAGAAGGCCCCGGTGCCCCAGGCAACTGAGGACTGTGCCCCCCACCCCATTTTGTTCCTTAACACAGACCCCACTCCTCAGGAGCTAAAGATATTTTCACCTGATTTGCATCAATTAAGTAAAGGCTCAAAAGAAATCTCTGCCTTTGCTCAGAAAGAATCTACTTAAAAAAAAAAAAAAAGAGCATGAGCTGGGAGGCAGACCTCAAACTCCAGGAAATATTCTCCTTTTCTCTGGCCGTGATATTGGTCACCCCTCAGAGGCCTCCACTGAGCCCAGGGGAGTCCAGGGAACTCTTGGGAATTGCTCTCATCCTCAGGTTACCCTCTTGGAGGTCAGACCCAAATCTCTCTGGTCTTCAGTTTATTCATCTGCAAAATGGGATCATTTTAGTGGCTACTTCCCAAGGCTATTAGGAAGGATAAAGACAATGAGATAATATGTGCCATGTGTTCAACAAGGTGCCTGCATGAGTCAAGATCTCCATGGATGATGGGGATGGAGGTGGGGATGGGGATAAGGATGGGTAGGGGGATGATGGATGGAGATGGGGATGGGGATGGGGATGGGGATATGGATGGGGAGGGGAAGGGAGATGGTGGATGGGGATGTGGATGGAGATGGGGATGGGGTTGGGGATAAGGATGGGGATGGGGATGGTGGAGGGAGATGGTGGATGGAGATGGTGATGGGGATGAGGATGGGGATGGGGTTGGGGATGGAGGATGGAGATGGGGATGGGGATGGGGATGGGGATAAGGATGGGGATGGGGATAAGGATGGGGAGGGGAAGGGGGATGGTGGATGGGGATGTGGATGGAGATGGGGATGGGGTTGGGGATAAGGATGGGGATGGGGATGGTGGAGGGAGATGGTGGATGGAGATGGTGATGGGGATGAGGATGGGGATGGGGTTGGGGATGGAGGATGGAGATGGTGATGGGGATGGGGATGGGGATAAGGATGGGGATGGGGATAAGGATGGGGAGGGGAAGGGGGATGGTGGATGGGGATGTGGATGGAGATGGGGATGGGGTTGGGGATAAGGAGGGGGATGGGGATAAGGATGGGGAGGGGGATGATGGATGGAGATAGGGATGGGGATGGAGATGGGGATGGAGATGGGGATGGGGATAAGGATGGGGAGGGGGATGATGGATGGAGATGGGGATGGGGATGGAGATGGGGATAAGGATGGGGAGGGGAAGGGGGATGGTGGATGGGGATGTGGATGGAGATGGGGATGGGGTTGGGGATAAGGAGGGGGATGGGGATGGTGGAGGGGGATGGGGATAAGGATGAGGAGGGGGATGATGGATGGAGATGGGGATGGGGATAGAGATAGTGGATGGGGATGGGTATAGGGATGGGGATGGGGATGGTGGATGGTGATGGTGAAAAATCATGTGACTAGTGTGGGCAGGACTCCCAGGAGGCCATGCGGCTTGTTTGGAGGCTGGAGGACTCAAGAGGAAGGAGTCCACTCTTCAGCCTTTCCAAGTGGAACAGGCTTGCCCTGAGCCAGGCCAGTGTCCACAATGTCCAGGGCTCCAGGACCATGCCCACCACCCACCTGGAGAGGAAGCTCCACTTTGCTGCCCAGGGAAAGCCTTGGAACATGTCCATCCCGGGGGCACCGCCAGCCCTACCCACCAGTCTCTTTCCTTTCCTGGATCCAGGAGCACTGCCTGGCCTGCCCTCTCCCTGTGTGTTAGATCCAAATTAATTGCCTTTGTTAGGTTAATCGTGCAAGTGTCCCTTTGATTCTTTTTCATCCAGCAGATTCCTGTGTGTTGCTAAAAATACAAACGCATGACTCACAGCTTCTGAGGACCATAAAGGAGAGAGAACACTGCATGGCCTTTCTGCGCTTTGGAGTCAGGCCAGGGTACCAGCCGGGGCGGGGGAGCTGAGAATGAGCGCTGCACTTGCGCCCAGCTGCGGAGGGCAGAAAGAGGAGGGGTCCAGATGGGCCAAGAGCTCCGAGCTGTCTGCAGCGTCTTCAGGGCATGGGACCATAGTTGTTAAGAAAACTTTTGCCCCTTTTCTTTGAGCTCTTCATCTGCTCTGCTATGTAGGGTGTTATCTTGCGAAAGGTCAAGATCTCAAGATCCCGGTTCTTGTTTATGGTCTTTTGTATTCTACCTCCCACCTGCTCACACCAGCCTTTAGGAGGCAGTAAGAGGTTCTCAGATGTATGCCCAGATGTGCCCGCTGTCTCTGGGCCCTCCACAGCCTTGCACCAGTGGAGAGAGATCCGCAGGGCACCAGCCTCACCCGAGATGAGCAACATAGACCCATTCTCACGCCTTCCCTTCTGATGTCGCAGCGGTCCCCCAGCAGCCCCCCACCCCAGCCCTGCCCTGGGAATGTCTTCCACGTTCCGTGAGGTTGGCCTTCATTTGCTTCAAGGAGAGACCCCGGGACCAAGAGGCAGCATCTCATGACCTTGAAGAGATGGGACTTTGAAGTCAGAGACATTCTCTCAGGAAACCTCTGCTTCCTCCTCATTCAAATGGGGGCATTGGTAGACGCCCCCCCCGCCCCCCCCCCCCCGAGGGTGATGTAATGAGGATTAAGGGAGAGCAAACATGCAAAACCCTCAGCCCAATGCCTGGCCCAGAGAAAGGCTCCATACACATCACCACTGATCAGCGGGTATTGATACTGTTACTGCATTCATTGCTCCCACACGCGGGGCCCACGCTTACCCCATCCTCATCCCACATCTGGGTCTTCTGCCCTCCCCTTCCTGGGCACCTCTGAGTCACAAAGACAGTTGGCTGAAAAGCAAACACCATCCGTCCCCGCCCCTGGGAAGCAGCCTCTGAAAAACAACAAAGCCTTCAAGAGAATTTCCTTGGCAGCCAAGGCCCTCCGATGAATCAGGGTTCTTTTCTGATTACTTACTGTATCCCAGGTGACCTGCTGGGTCATCTCCGATTCCCCTCCAGGGTGCAGAGCCAGCAGGAACAGGAATGCAGGGTAGGTGAAGGGGAGAGGAGATGTGTCCGGGCTCAGAAATAAGGGGCTGACCAATCCCTGTCAGGCTCCCAGGGAAATTTGTGTTGCTGTGACTGGAGCTGAGGGACCAGACATCCCTTCCTGCGCGCCTGAAGCCCTTCCACAGAGGCCGCCACCTCCTTCTCCCTGAGGCAAGGGCTGTATTGGGGTAGCCTATATGCCCAGCACCCTGGAACGCTCCAGCCCTGAATGGGCAGAAGTGAGAGCATCCGGCATCAGGTGAGAGCTGGCTGCCGGGGCTGCACCCATGCCTGCCCCCCTGTGTTCTCCTCTGTGATCATTATCTACACGGAGCAGGACAGCAGGACGCCTGGTCCCCTGGGCACTACTCCCCAGTGCTTCCAAACTCACTGGAAAAAGCTTAAAGGTAGGTGTTAGCAGAGAATCACAGTAAACAGCAAAATGACCCAGCTGGAGATGTGGTGGAGGGCACTCCGTACCCCCAACACCACCACACGTACCCCTTTTATGAGCGCTGGCTGCAGCCACACTGTTCCATAGGCAGCTAACTTCCCTGCAGCCGAGCCCATAATTCAACCTTTGAGGGTGACATGTTCTTCCCGTGTTGAGGACTGATTGATCCAGAAAGAGTTCGGTTCTATTGGAAGGTCAGTCCCCATACTGGCCACTCCTGGTCTACCTTGGGAGTTATGTAGGATTTTTTAAATTATTAAGATGGTGGACTGTTCGAATTTTATTTTTATTATATTGCCTGCCAAAGCAGTTTCCATCTTCTTGCCCCTCTGAGGCAAATTGTTGTAATAATGGCCCCTACTTGCTCATGCCTGCCTCTGTGTCCATGCCCTTAGCCCCTGTACTGCTGATTCTGAGCCTGGCCATGTGACTGGCTTTGCCAGTGACAGAACAGCAAACGTGACACCGCGGAGGCTTGGAAAGCACTTGTGCACTTTGGACCCCTGAGGCCAGAGTGAGGAAGCATGGGCTCACCTCCTGGAGGGTGAGAGGCCACGCGGAGCAGAGATGGGGCGTCGCAGCTGGGATCCCCGGACAAGCAACCTGCCGCTGGCCGGAATGTGAGTGAGGCCATCCTGGAGCCCCCAGCCCCAGCCCAGCCACCAGCTGATCATGCAGATCAGGTAAACCTGCCCAGAAAATATCTACCTAGCCAACCCATGGAAAACTGAGAAATAATAGGCACTAAATTTGGGGATGGTTTATAACTGATACACTCTCCAACCTCTACCCAACTGTGAGCTGCCGGATGGCAAAGACTGTATTATTTCAATGTGTATTTCTATGCCTGGAGCAGTACATTGTAGAGAAAACACTCAGTAAAAGGGGGTACATGGAATACGCATGTACACACACACAAACACAACACACACGCATGCAGCAGACACGCACACACATTTCTCACGCATTTATCTTCTAAGTGAACTGTAGATGCGTGAATTTCAAGCATCCCTCCTGCGACTTTCCTGGTGGAGATTTTTGCTGTAGGTACCGCACCTGGCAGCCAGGTCAGTGGGCGTGGCTGCCCTGCATTCTCTGGCCTTAGAGCAGGTCACCCTCAACGCTGCCTGGGACATACCACCACCTCAGCTGGTGCTCCAACATCATACATGAAGAAGCATCACCGCGTTCTTGACTAGCTGGGCAATGAGACCTGCAAGAGGGTCCCTGGAGATAGCAATGGAGGTCTCACAGGGCAACAGAGACTAGGTCACCTCTTGACGCCCCTTCCAGGAGCAAAATTTATGGGGTCCTAGGCTGTCTGCGGGGACCACCTCTTTCCACACAGTTAAGACCCACCCCCGACTGTTTTGCCCTAAGAGCCCACGTGTACCTAGGTGTGACTGGAGTTTCTCCCTCCAGCATGAGTGGCTTTTTTTACAATCTGACTTATGGTCTGAGCCAGAGAAATAGCCCCCCTTCCCTCCCTCTGTATCAACAGGGCTCCCACCTCACCTTCCTCTGTATATAATACTTTTGAGAGCATCTCAGAGTTTACAGGGTCCAAGGTCAGGTTTTCTTCTTGAAACCGTCCAGCATTCAGAGCTGCCCAACATAGGCTGGTGAGACAGGAGCCGGCCTGGGACGGGGCTCCCGGCAGGATTCCCACCTCACCTCCGACTCCTCAGCCTCCAGCCTGGTGGCTGGTCACATGGCAGCCACCCCGCTGCCCTGAGAGCACCAGGACCTGGAGTCACCCTACTTCTCTCTCAGCCCAAGCCCGACCCAGTTCCACGGGAAATGCTCAAAAACCACTGAGCTTAATAAAGTGTTGCCCAAGGGTATTGTCATAGACCGCTTTAGGAGAACAAATTGCTAGAAGCTTTACGAGGGCAATTTGGCAACATATATAAAATTTTTAAGTGGCCATCCCTGTTGACATAGCACTTTTCCAAGTTAACCTCGAGTATAAAAAGTTTAAGAATGTTTGTCTCAGGATTGTTTGTAATAGCAAAAGAAATTGTGAGTGGCTGATCATCTATACTACACAAATCCAAATATCCAGGGAACCAAATGCAAAGGCACACACACAAAAAAAGGTTTTATTTTTCAGGGGGGGAGAGGGGAGAGACCAATTGGAATATCTCTTTTTTAGGGTTATAATAACATACTGGGGGCTTCTCTGGTGGTGCAGTTGTTAAGAATCCACCTGCCAATGCAGGGGCAGGGATTCGAGCCCTGGTCCAGGAAGATCCCTCATGCCACGGAGCAACTAAGCCCGTGCGCCACAACTACTGAGCCTGTGCTCTGGAGCCCATGAGCCACAACTACTGAGCCCACGCGCCTAGAGCCCGTGCTCCACAACAAGAGAGGCCACCACAATGAGAAGCCCGTGCATCGCAACGAAGAGTAGCCCCCGCTCACCGCAACTAGAGAAAGCCCACGCACAGCAAAGAAGACCCAACGCAGCCAAAAATAAATAAATAAAAATTTTTTAAGTCTTTAAAAAAAAAATAGTATACTGAAATTTATCACCTATAATATTTATTTTCTTGATTAAGTTAGATCTTTTAAAACATGTTCTACAAAATAATAATTTAGAAATACAGCTTTTCTCCCACCCATATATTTTGCGCAACGACCTCTTCCTGTTTATCTTCAGCATGTGTCCTCATCACAACCACATCCTACATCCTCTTTTGGGACCTCGAACAATTTTCAGAAGGCATCATTTCCCTGGAAATTTCATCCTAGGCCACAGGGGCCCATTCACTTAATATGAGGACAGTGTTTCATTTTGTTTTGTTTGATTCATTTATCCTGTCGGGCATATTCACAGTTTCCACAAGATAACCACTTACCGTATTACATTTTAAATTGATATTTAAAGTTGTTTACAACAACATTGATTGAAGTCTAATAGATCAAATATAAAGTAATTCCTGTTTTTAAAAACTCTTGCTTAATACTAAATCATACACAATAAATGTCTATCAACAAGGGATTCCTTAATCAGTGATGGCACCTCCGTACAATGGAAGACTACCTCACCTTTAAAAAGAATGTGATAAGGAGATTGGTTCAAGATGGCAGAGTAGAAGGACGTGCACTCACTCCCTCTTGCAAGAATCACAACTAACTGCTGAACGATCATCGACAGGGAGACACTGGAACTCACCGAAAGAGATACCCCACATCCAAAGACAAAGGAGAAGCTGCAATGAGATGGTAGGAGGGGCGCAATCACAATAAAATCAAATCCCATAACCGCTGGGTTCGTGACTCACAAACTGGAGAACAATTATACCACAGAAGTCCACCCACTGGAGTGAAGGTTCTGAGCCCCACATCAGGCTTCCCAGCCTGGGGGTCCAGCAACAGGAAGAGAAATTCCTAGAGAATCAGACTTTGAAGGCTAACAGGATTTGATTGCAGGACTTTGACAGGACTGAGGGAAACAGAGACTCCACTCTTGGAGGGCACACACAAAGTAGTATGCACATAAGGACCCAGGGGAAGGAGCAGTGACCCCAGAGGAGACTGAATCAGATCTACCTGCTAGTGTTGGAGGGTCTCCTGCAGAGGCAGGGGGTGGCTGTGGCTCACAATGGGGACAAGGACACTGCAAGCAGAAGTTCTGGGAATTACTCCTTGGCATGAGCCCTCCCAGAGTCCACCATTAGCCCCACCAAAGAGCCCGGTAGGCTCCAGTGCTGGGTTGCCTCAGGCCAAAAAACCAACAGGGAGGGAACCCAGCCCCGCCCATCAGCAGACAAGCAGGTTAAAGTTTTACTGAGCTCTTTCCACCAGAGCAACCCGCAGCTCTACCCACAACCAGTCCCTCCCATCAGGAAGATTGCACAAGTCTCTTAGATAGCCTCATCCACCAGAGGGCAGACAGCAGAAGCAAGAAGAACTACAATTCTGCAGCCTGTGGAACAAAAACCACATTCACAGAAAGACAGACAAAATGAAAAGGCAGAGGAGTATGTACCAGATGAAGGAACAAGATAAAACCCCAGAGAAACAACTAAATGAAGTGGAGATAGGCAACCTTCCAGAAAAAGAATTCAGAATAATGATAGTGAAGATGATCCAGGACCTCGGAAAAAGAATGGAGGCAAAGATTGAGAAGATGCAAGAAATGTTTAACAAAGACCTTAGAAGAATTAAAGAACAAACAGAGATGAACAATACAATAGCTGAAATGAAAAATACACTAGAAGGAACCAATAACAGAATAACTGAGGCAGAAGACCGGATAAGTGACCTGGAAGACAGAATGGTGGAATTCACTGCCGTGGAACAGAATAAAGAAAAAAGAATGAAAAGAAATGAAGACAGCCTAATAGACCTCTGGGACAACATTAAATGCACCAACATTTGCATTATAGGGGTCCCAGAAGGAGAAGAGAGACAGAAAGGACCCGAGAAAATATGTGAAGAGATTATAGTTGAAAACTTCCCTAACATGGGAAAGGAAATAGCCACCCAAGTCCAGGAAACGCAGAGAGTCCCAGGCAGGATAAATCCAAGGAGAAACACACCGAGACACATAGTAATCAAACTGACAAAAATTAAAGACAAAGAAAAATTATTAAAAACAACAAGGGAAAAATGACAAATAATATACAAAGGAACTCCCATAAGGTTAACAGCTGATTTCTCAGCATAAACTCTACAAGCTAGAAGGGAGTGGCATGATATATTTAAAGTGACGAAAGGGAAGAACCTACAACCAAGATTACTCTCCCAGCAAGGATCTCATTCAGATTTGAGAGAGAAATCAAAAGCTTTACAGACAAACAAAAGCTAAGAGAATTCAGCACCACCAAACCAGCTCTACAACAAATGCTAAAGGAACTTCTCTAAGTGGGAAACACAAGAGAAGAAAAGGGCATACAAAAACAAACCCAAAACAATTAAGAAAATTGTAATCGGAACATACATATCAATAATTACCTTAAATGTGAATGGATTAAATGCTCCAACCAAAAGACACAGGCTCACTGAATGGATACAAAAACATATATATGCTGTCTACAAGAGACCCACTTCAGACCTAGGGACACATACAGACTGAAAGTGAGGGGATGGAAAAAGATATTCCATGCAAATGGAAATGAAAAGAAAGCTGGAGTCTCAATACTCATGTCAGATAAAATAGACTTTAAAATAAAGAATATTACAAGAGACAAGGAAGGACACTACATAATGATCAAGGGATCAATCTGAGAAGAAGATATAACAATTATAAATATATATGCACCCAACATAGGAGCACCTCAGTACATAAGGCAACTGCTAACAGCTATAAAAGAGGAAATCAACAGTAACACAATAATAGTGGGGGACTTTAACACCTCACTTACACCAATGGACAGATCATCCAAAATGAAAATAAATAAGGAAATAGAAGCTTTAAATGACACAATAGACCAGATAGATTTAATTGATATTTATAAGACATTCCATCCAAAAACAGTAGATTACACTTTCTTCTCAAGTGTGCATGGAACATTCTCCAGGATAGATCACATCTTGGGTCACAAATCAAGCCTCAGTAAATTTAAGAAAATTGAAATCATATCAAGCATCTTTTCTGACCACAACGCTATGAGATTAGAAATGGATTACAGGGAAAAAAACGTAAAAAACACAAACACATGGAAGCTAAACAATACACTACTAAATAACCAAAAGATCACTGAAGAAATCAAAGAGGAAATCAAAAAAATACCTAGAGACAAATGACAATGAAAACACGATGATCCAAAACCTATGGGATGCAGCAAAAGCAGTTCTAAGAGGGAAGTTTATAGCTATACAAGCCTACCTCAAGAAACAAGAAAGATCTCAAATAAACAATCTAACCTTACACCTAAAGAAACTAGAGAAAGAAGAACAAACAAAACCCAAAGTTAGCAGAAGGAAAGAAATTATAAAGATCAGAGCAGAAATAAATGAAATAGAAACAAAACAATAGCAAAGATCAATAAAACTAATAGCTGGTTCTTTGAGAAGATAAACAAAATTGATAAACCATTAGCCAGACTCATCAAGAAAAAGAGGGAGGGGACTCAAATCAATAAAATTAGAAATGAAAAAGGAGAAGTTACAATGGACACCACAGAAATACAAAGCATCCTAAGAGACTACTACAAGCAACTCTATGCCAATAAAATGGACAACCTGGAAGAAATGGACAAATTCTTAGAAAGGTATAACCTTCCAAGACTGAACCAGGAAGAAATAGAAAATATGAACAGACCAATCACGAGTAATGGAATTGGAACTGTGATTAAAATCCTTCCACCAAACAAAAGTCCAGGATCAGATGGCTTCACAGGTGAATTCTATCAAACATTTAGAGAAGAGCTAACACCCATCCTTCTCAAACTCTTCCCCAAAATTGCAGAGGAAAGAACACTCCCAAACTCATTCTATGAGGCCACCATCACCCTGATACCAAAACCAGACAAAGATACTACAAAAAACAGAAAATTACAGACCAATATCACTGATGAACATAGATGCAAAAATCCTCAACAAAATACTAGCAAACAGAATCCAGCAACACATTAAAAGGATCATATACCATGATCAAGTGGGATTTATCCCAGGGAAGCAAGGATTCTTCAATATACGCAAATCAATCAATGTGATACACCATATTAACAAATTGAAGAATAAAAACCATATGATCATCTCAATAGATGCAGACAAAGCTTTTGACAAAATTCAACACCCATTTATGATAAAAGCTCTCCAGAAAGTGGGCATAGAGGGAACCTTCCTCAACATAATAAAGTCCATATACAACAAACCCACAGCAAACATCATTCTCAATGGTGAAAAACTGAAAGCATTTCCTCTAAGATCAGGTACAAGACAAGGATGTCCACTCTCGCCACTATTATTCAACATACTTTTGGAAGTCCTAGCCATGGGAATCAGAGAAGAAAAAGAAATAAAAGGAACACAAACTGGAAAAGAAGAAGTAAAACTGTCACTGTTTGCAGATGACATGATACTATATATAGAGAATCCTGAAGATGCCACAAGAAAACTACTAGAGCTAATCAATGAATTTGCAGGATACAAAATTAATGCACAGAAATCTCTTGCATTCCTATATACTAATAATGAAAGGTCAGAAAGAGAAATTAAGGAAACAATCCCATTCACCATTGCAACAAAAAGAATAATATACCTAGGAATAAACCTACCTAAGGAGGTAAAAGACCTGTACTCAGGAAACTATAAGACACCGATGAAAGAAATTAAAGATGATACCAACAGATGGAGAGATATACCATGTTCTTGGATTGGAAGAATCAATATTGTGAAAATGACTACACTACAATCTACAATCTACAGATTCAATGCAATCCCTATCAAATTACCAATGGCATTTTTTATGGAACTAGAACAAAAAATCTTAAAATTTGTATGGAGACACAAAAGCAATCTTGAGGGAAAATAAACAGAGTTGGAGGAATCAGACTCCCTGACTTCAGACTATACTACAAAGCTACAGTAATCAAGACAATATGGTACTGGCACAAAAACAGAAATATAGATCAATGGAACAGCATAGAAAGCCCAGAGATAAACCCATGCAACTATGGTCAAATAATCTATGACAAGGAGGCAAGGATATACAATGGAGAAAAGATAGTCTCTTCAATAAGTGGTGCTGGGAAAACTGGACAGCTACATATAAAAGAATGAAATTAGAACACTTCCTAACATCACACACAAAAATAAACTCAAAATGGATTAAAGACCTAAATGTAAGACCGGACACTATAAAACTCTTAGAGGAAAACATAGGAAGAACACTCTTTGACATAAATCACAGCAAGATCTTTTTTGACCCACCTCCTAGATTAAAAACAAAAATAAACAAATGGGACCTAATGAAACTTAAAAGCTTTTGCACAGCAAAGGAAACTATAAACAAGATGAAAAGACAACTCTCAGAATGGGAGAAAATATTTGCAAAAGAATCAACGGACAAAGGATTAATCTCCAAAATATATAAACAGCTCATGCAGTTTAATATTTAAAAAACAAACAACCCAATCAAAAAATAGGCAGAAGACCTAAACAGACATCTCTCCAAAGAAGACATACATATGGCCAAGAGGCACATGAAAAGTTGCTCAAGGTCACTAATTATTAGAGAAATGAAAATCAAAACTACAATGAGGTATCACCTCACACCAGTTAGAATGGGCATCATCAGAAAATCTACAAACAACAAATGCTGGAGAGGGTGTGGAGAAAAGGGAACCCTCTTGCACTGTTGGTGGGAATGTAAATTGATACAGCCACTGTGGAGAACAGTATGGAGGTTCCTTAAAAAACTAAAAATAGAATTACCATATGACCCAGCAATCCCACTACTGGGCATATACCCAGAGAAAACCATAATTCAAAAAGACACATGCACCCCAATGTTCATTGCAGCACTATTTACAATAGCCAGGTCATTGAAGCAACCTAAATGCCCATCGACAGACGAATGGATAAGGAAGTTGTGGTACATATATACAATGGAATATTACTTAGCCATAAAACGGAATGAAATTGGGTCATTTGTAGAGACGTGGATGGACCTAGAGACTGTCATACAGAGTGAAGTAAGTCAGAAAGAGAAAAACAAATATCATATATTAGTGCATATATGTGGAATCTAGAAAAATGGTACAGATGAATCAGTTTGCAAGGCAGAAATAGAGACACAGATGTAGAGAATAAACGTATGGACACCAAGGGGGGAAAGTGGCAGGGGTGGTGGTGGTGGGATGAATTGGGAGATTGGGATTGACATATATACACTAATATGTATAAAATAGATAACTGATAAGAACCTGCTGTATAAAAATTAAATAAATAAAATTCAAAAAAAAAAGAATGTGATAGACCTCAAACACAGAAGACATCTGCACTATATTTCTGAACAAAAAAAGCACAGTATGGAACAAGATGTACAGTGTGATCCTATTTTTAAATACATTTATATGTTAGTAATTGCATTAAATGATATAAATTAAAACAGATCATATTATTGAGTTATTATCAAGGCAAGTAGGATGGTGAAAGTGCTCACTTTTCTGAAGTGCTGGCATTGCCTGGGAAGTGGGAAAATATTATATTTCCTTTATATTAGTCTTTAATAAATCAAGGAAGAATGTTGTAATCTCTAGTAGGATAACCACTAAAAGAATAGTAGAAGTCAGTTTAACTAACAAGCTAATGGTGGAGGAAATGAAATAATAGTATTCACTTGATTCATCCAAATGAAGGCAAGAAAGGAAATAAAATGGAACACAGAATAGGTGGGACAAGTAAAAAACCCATAGTACAATGGGAGATTTAAACCCTAACACATCAGTAATTAGATTAAATGTAAAAGAATTAAAAGACACAGATTGTCAGACTTGATTTTTTTTTTTTAATAAATTTATTTATTTATTTATTTTTGGCTGCGTTGGGTCTTCGTTGCTGCGCGCGGCCTTTCTCTGGTTGCAGCAAGCGGGGGCTACTCTTCGTTGCGGTGCGCAGGCTTCTCATTGCTGTGGCTTCTCCTGTTGCGGAGCACAGGCTCTAGGCACACGGGCTTCAGTAGCTGTGGCACGTGGGCTTGGTAGTTGTGGCTCACAGGCTCTAGAGCGCAGGCTCAGTAGTGGTGGCTCCCTGGCTTAGTTGCTCCACGGCATGTGGGATCTTCCCGGACCAGGGCTCGAACCCGTGTCCCCTGCATTGGCAGGCGGATTCTTAACCACTGCGCCACCAGGGAAGCCCCTGATTTTTTCTTTTTTAATTAAACTATATGTTTCTTATAATATCACAGAATGTTGAAAGTAAAAGGATGGCAAACAGGACAGGTTTATTTGTGGCTCCTGTGAGTACGCTGGGGGGACGGGGTGCCTTCCAGGGTGTGGCTCAGCCTTGCTCCTCCCGGGTGCTGGGGAGTCACACAGGCAACTCAATGCTTCCTTCAGGATGTGGCAGGAATCACCCTGCTCACGTTTCATCACCAAAGCATGTCACGTGGCCTCGCCTACCTCAAGGGGGCGGGAGGTGCAGCAACAACATGCTCAGACGGAGAAGAATCTAACACACACAGCGAGCGGGGAACAGCAGGACACGGGGGGTGGGGGGAGCAGCGGGACACAGTGGGGTGCAGTCTTCTAACTCACATCTCTGTCCTCTTAGAGGGTCCTCCAGATGGCTGGCTGCTTTGCTGTTTTGTGTGTGCGTGTGAAAGTCAGAGAGAGACACACGTCTGTAACGTTAACTGCAATCAGCAGAACTCCAGCTGGCCTGCTGGGCAGGTGTTGGCTGCCACCAGGTCCAGGGAAGCTCCCTTCCGAGGCTTCGTTCAACCTTGTCGGCTGGAACTGGGTCACAGGTAGAATAAGTCACGCTCCAGAAAGAGGCAGATGACCCAGGAAGCTGAGGGGAGCAGCCGTTCCGGGCCTCAGTGGCCCACGAGCAGCCCGGCGTTCCCTGTCTTGAAGGACACTCACTGCCCCAGCCACGTCCTTTCAAAGACTGCTTCACACCTCCTCCTCTCAGCTGAACTCATGTCCGCGCTGTCCTGGCAGGTGGGAGGGCAGTAAGTGTAGGCGAGGGTTATGCCTTCAACCAAGTACAGTCACGTCTGTTGCTTTCTTCCACAGCCAGACGCCTCGCTGTGGCCAATCTCCAGCACGTGTCCCTGCTGGTCACAAGGGTCAGGATGAGCATGGTAAACGGGCTGGTGGAAACTGGACTCCACGCTCGCTCTCCTGTCTGTTGGTTTGGGGCCTCATTTGGTCCAGCTTTGCCCAGGTTATCACCAAGGGTTTCAAATGTGGATGCTTCAGCCTAGGACACTTTAGTCTAATTCACCCATGGAAGATTCCAGGTGCTTTGGAACCTTAGAAATGTCCACCAGGCAGTAGGATGTGTGGATCAGAAGCCCAGAAGAAAGGCTTGGCCTCGAGATACACATACAGGGACTGTCTCAGTTATCCGTTGCCGTGTGACCGGCCACCCCAAACATGGTGTAGAATAATCCCTTTATTACGCACAGCAGGGGGGCAGGAATGTGGATGGAGCGTGGTGTGGGTGGCTTGTGTCTGTTCTGCAATGTCTGGAACCTCAGCTGGAAAGACTGTGTACAGGGGTGACCTGAATGGCTGGGGCTGGAATGCGCTGGAAGCATCTCCCTGGCACCTGGGCTGGATGCCTCTGTGGGACCGGTCCATCCGAGCACTTACCACTCGGGCCTCCATGGGCCTTCGGTCTCCCACAGATGGTGACCGAGTTCCAAGAAAGATGTCCCAAGAGCGTGTCAGAAATTCACTGTTCCAAGGGACCAGACAGAGGCTGCTTGGCTTTTTCTGACCTTGTCTCAGGAGTCATGTGATCCACAGGGTCTACTGATGACAAGGGAGTCACGAAGTTCAGCCCAGAGTCAGGGGAAGGGAATGAAACCCCAGTCCTCAATGGAGAGAGGCAGGATCACGCTGCAGGAGACACGTGGGGAGGGACAGGAGATGTTGATGAGGCTGGAGTTACGGGGCCCCAGGCGTCATCAGCGCTCGGTGGGATTTGGAATAGTGGAATCAAGATGTCAAATGAGAAGAATGTCGTGCAGGGCAGAGGGAGAGAAACCTCACGGGAGACGGGAGAGAAACCTCACGGGAGACGGGAGAGGGGGAGAAGCATCGCAGGGAAGGAAGGACCAGGGCGTACGGCATCTCCAGCGCATGCGCAGCGGCAGGGCTTCCAGCTCACCTGCTATAAGCCGACCAGTGATTTATGTGCGGGCTTCTCAGTTCCCCATCCGTTGGGAGGGGACGTGGAAAGGAGTTCTGAAAATTTAAGGTATTGACCCCTTTAGATTGTTCTCACCGAATGTCATTTAAGTTATAGTCAGGGTTGGGAGGGGACAGGGAAGGAAGGGTTCACTGAGATGGAAGAACAGGGTGGGACTGAGTTGTCGGAAGGAAGACAGAGCACCTTGCAGAGCCTCCTCTGCTAATCCCGCTCGCTCTGTCCGAATAAGGACCCAGCTGGAGGTCCTCAGCGCCCCTCCAGCCTCTGGAGCGTCCTCACCTCCTGCCTCCACTTGCCCTCATCTGCCTTCACACACACACACACACACACACACACACACACACACACACACACACTCACTCACTCACTCACTCTTCCAAATAGACATGACGGTGGCTTCTGCTCCATAGACCTGGGAGCTTTCCCAGATCAAAGGACAAGGAAAAAAAGCAGGGGCTTGATTCTTCTTTATCCAATTACCACTTTTATTGGAGCCCGGGATCCTTCAGGTGGTGAAGAGGGAGGAAGGCACTGATGAAATCTCACAGAGAAGCTCATTAGAAGCAGCAGCTGGGAACGTCCCACTCCTGGGAGCCGCTCTTCCAGGGACAAGTCACCGGAATTCCCTGCTTGGAGGAGGGAGGTTAAGGCAAGGCCACCTCTCTCCCCACCCCCACCCCCCACTTCTTGGTGGGGTGAGGAGAGTGCCCTGCGCTTGGGGAGTTTGGGGTCACACCTGCCTGGCATCTCGCCACACCTCTGGCCTCTCTGTGCTACCAGTCACTTATTCCATGCCAGCCTCAGTTCCCATATCTGTAAAATGGGAATTGTAACGTCACAAACCTTCAAAGGTTATTTTCGGAACATCCCAGGGCCGTGCCCATGCGCGCATTTGTAAATCATTAATGCATGCACTGTAAAAATATTGTGTGTTAAAAAAGATATTTTGTGTTCATGGAGAGGGAAAAACAACAGATTCTGGGAACTGTGAGTGTGAGCTCAGGACATCTAGAGCAGGGCATGGAAACGACTTCCGTGGCCCCGGGGCCAGGGCAGCGGATGAAGGATGCGTGGACGGTGAGGCGGCACCACAGTCTCCGCCCGGCCCGACACTGTACAGCTCTGCAGCGGCCAGTGAGCCAGAGCTGGTCCCTCGCCTCCTGCCTTCCCCTCCGAACGGTTTCCAGGAAAGGCTCTGTTGCCATGGGAACACATGTCCAATTATTCTACTTGCAGAAAATCACTCATCAGCCAACTTGGCTGGAACATATTCCTTTCTACAGAGCAAAACTGCCTCTTGTTTTTTTACCTCTGCCATGACCAGATCTTTGAGCGAAGAAGTGGAGAAGCGGGTCAGGGGATTCAGGCCACAAGAGAGATGGTCTTCTGGGCAGAGAAGGCAGAGGGTACTAGAGAGAAGCAGGCCCTTTAGTAAAGCACAGGCAGTCTCCCCATGTCTGCAGGTTGGTGCTCAAGCTGGCGCCTCCTGAAGGGGCTGAGGGATGGCCGGTGGGCAAGGACTGGGGCCTTCGATCCCCTCTGGTCACCTGCTCTGAGCCAGGCTCTACTAGACACTGGGCAGAAAGGGATGCTTCCAACACCTGTTTATGCCTTCAGTGGGGGGAATCAGAGTCCAGATGGGAGTGGAGACTGGTGAGCAGATCAACAACAATAAGTGATCAGGACACAATAGAATATGTTCAGAGTAGTCAGAAGTAGACCAAGGAGGCAAGAGAATGGAGGAAGGTAAATTGGAGGCTGGGTTTTGATGTATGAATAGGAGCTTGCCAAACAGACAAGTGATGAGGGTGTGTGCTCTGGGCAGAGGAGACGTGGTTAAGGAGTGGAGTCCTGGAGCAACAAAGTGCATTCAGAGAGCCAGTGGTTGAATACTACCCCAGTGGGGCACTCAGATGGGGAGGGGAGGGAGATGGGACGGGCAGGATTAGAGGTTGGAAGCCACATGTGCCCTTCAAGGAGGGTGGCCTTCAGCCTGTGTACAGCTGGAAGAACTCAGTCAGGTTGGCATTCGGCAGAGGCAGGCAGGACAGAGAGAAGGATGGAGCCTGGAAGACTGGCCAGCAGGTGGGACCACCATCTGGGGAGAGGAGAGGAGGCCCAAATGGTGTCAGCACAAAAGGAACAAATGAGGATCTGCAGGTGGGGGACCCTGAGGGCGGAGCCCCAGGACCAGAACTCCACCCAGTTCTCAGCTCTGGGAGACCATGTTTGGAGACAGACTGAACCAGCTGGGGAACAGCGGAGGGGTGGGCCTGGGGGAAGGAACAATATCAGATGGGGTCACGCTGAGCGGGAGGCAGTGAGGTGTCGATCACCTGAGTTCAAATCCCAGCACTGCTGCTTAGCGGCCATCTCTGTGGCCTTAGGCAAATCACTGACCCTCAAGGAGACTTGTTTCCTCTTTTGTAAAATGACACCAATTTCCTTGGGTCCTCGTGAGGATTCACTGAGGTCAGCATGAAAGATATGTGGTAAGTACCCCAGGACGCCAGCGGCTCTGAGCCCACAGCTCCCAGGGTTCCGGGTCAGGGTCCTCCTGCAGCTGCTGCAGCGCGCGGGCCCTGCGAGGCTCAGTGAAGGAGCCGGTCCCCTGCACACATTCCAGTGCTCACCCTGCCATCCTAGACCTCGCATAGGTGAGCAGTCCTCCTCCCGGGATTGTGTCCTCCTGGACAGTCGCTGCAGCAAGCCCACCGGCCTGGCATTCCCAGCCTGTGGGCCCCAGCTTATCACTTGGAGCACATTGACTGAGGCTTAATCCTGGGTTAGGTGTCCTACCTGCCTAGGGTGGCGTGACTTCTCAGGGACAGAAGCTTCTCTCCCAGCTGGCCCACTCGGAAGACCTCGTGTGTTCGTGTGTGGCCCCCTTCCACTGAGGACCTCCTGGCTCTTGGGATGGAGCAGTCAGGTCTCTGGACCTGCTTCTTGTGTCTTGGGAATGCCCCAGGAAATGACTTACCTCGACTGCCTTCACCCACCAGCACCTCTCAGCCAGACACGCCACTAGTTCCCCCCAAGCAAAGCAATAACAGGGACTCCAGCATGGTGGGCCTTCCAAAGGTGCTGCCCCCACTCAGGCTTCTTCCTCGGCACAGCGCCCGCCCGTCTGAGACCCTCGGTAAATGTGTGTTAGTGGATGAATTAATGAATTAACATAAAACTCCGTCCCTAAGGCGGCCTCAATTCTCGCTAGTGGCCAGCGTTCATCTGCAAGGAATCGGGTGGGTGTCTGAGTAGGAAGCCCCCAGCTGAGACCTGGTAGGGCCATCTGGTTATTTCAGGGCAAAGTGGAATACCAGGTGGGCAGGACCAGGCAGGGCGATTCCAGGGAGCAGGCATCCCAAGGGGCGGCTCAACCCAGGCTGGTGGCTGGCAGCAGCGGTGGAGGGGGGGCATGGGCTGGGCGGAACCACGGCATGAAGGTTAAAGCACAACCTTGACCCCAAGGAGAGGAGGAGGGCCTGAAGCAGCAGGACCCTTCAGTTGGGGCAGACAGCCCAGGGTCACTCCCATACGGTGATCGGTCAGTGCTCTAGAGAACATCTGACTGGAGTTCCAGGGGATCTATCCCCCCACGTCCCCAGTGCATCTGGGACCACCCAGGGAGCGAAGACTGACTTCTACAGTCCAGAGATTCCTAAATCCCCAGACCATCTGGGACCATCTCTATCTGCATCTCTGTCCTCCCAGGACGAGGACCTCACTGCTGGCCTCATGGGGCTTTTCCTTGTTGGCATCTGCTGGAATGGCCCCTGGTTCTCCAGCTGGGGGACTTCCAGGGCCTCAGATGCTCCACACACACCCCACCCCAATTTCCCAGACCATGGAGTGGCCTTCTTGAGACATATCCTTGCAGGGAGGAAATCATGAACTTTGGGCTTTACAGAACTGTATTTGAAAACCACCACTTACAGCTAGTTGACCTTAGATAAGTCAGACTCCCAGGGCTGAGATTGCCTGTCTATTCAGTGGAGGAGATGACACCTGCCCCCCAAGCCCTGGCACACCACCGCAGGGAAGGGAAACCAGGAGCAGACAAGCTGGGAGCGCTTGACACAGGGCTTCCCTATCCCCGCCCCCATTGCTCCCACCCCACCCTGCTCCGTGGTTTACTAAGCACGCCTTCTGAACCAAAATTTGGACCACGTGGCTTGACAAAGGATTTCTGTGCTCTTGCTTCAACATACACAGGAATTCAGACTGATTCCCCTGGACAGACACACGCATGCATGCCACCCGACCCCGGAGACCAGCCTTCCTGCCTCACCTGTTACCTGGGCCGTGACCCCGACACCTGATCCTTGACACAGCGACATCCATCAGCCTGGATTTCATGGCTCAGCCCTGAGTCAGGCCAACAACAGCCCCTGAAGAGAACCAAGTCCCACCCCCACCCCAGAAGCAAAATGATGCAAATAATAAGGGCATCAAACACTCACCGGACCCTCCAGGTAGAGCCAGACAGAGGCTAACACAGAGGTCCTGGGGTTCAGTTACAAATTACTCTATTTGCAAAACAAGAGTGGAAGGAATCTTCACAAAGGAAAACCCTGTCTCATTTTTGTGTGTTTTTTAGGGCAAAGCTCTCAGCTCTGTGGAACCATCCAGGTTCCTTGTGATTTTATCACAAAGGTGGGCTCTTTTGGTCCACTGCAAAGTATATGGCAACATTTTCCGGCTTTCTATTCCCTTCCAATAAGAAGGAATCTCTTCCTTTCTAAAACAATATAAAGGTGGATAATTAGCGTGTAATGGTTAACGGATAATTTTAGAGGGGTGAGCCGAGTTCATAACATCATTCTGAATATATTTGCATTTAGCTGATCTCCCTTTTTTTCCCCCCTATTCTGTGATTTTTTTATTTTTTTTTTGTAACTGTAATTAGTTTAATTGCGATCTTCCCTAATGAAAACAAAGAAAAGTGTCTGTGGGAGAATTGGCTCCTGGGGAGGCCATGGATGCTGGCAGCACCCCCTTTCCCCAGGCAGCCTCCGGGTCCCTGGGGACCCACCCTCAGCCTCCGGTGGCTTCTGCCCTCCGTCTGCCAGCCGAGCAGGGGCAGGTGGGCTGTGTATGTCTATTTGTCTTCATTCATTTATTCCCCCTGTTCCAGAAGGACAAAAGTCCAAGAGCTCTGGATTTTTATTCCTATTTGCTACCCTTACCCAGGGGGTGGCACTGAGCCCGTGGCACAGGAAGAGAAGGCTGCCGGCATCCCACCCTCTGGGTGTTTATGTCAGGACTCGAAGGAACAGCAGAGGGGCAAAGGTTAGCGGGCAACAGACGGAGGGGGGACCCCGGCCCCGACCTGTGCAGACAGGAGTTCCGGTCCTCGGACTCTGGCCCTGCCCACCTTGCTCTGGGCAGGAGCCTGTCCTCTGCCCGCAGGCAGCTCCAGGCGCTTGGCCACTTGATTCTGACTCAGCAGCAGCCCAGTTCTCAACTCCCACATTCCTAACCCCGTGCCCCATGCCGCGGACTGCTCCACGCGGGGCCCCGTGCTGCGGACTGCTCCACGCGGGGCCCCGATCCCCGGGTTTCCGCCGCAGCCCCTGAGCTGCTCACCGGCCCCTGACTCTTGGAGGCATCTTGCATTCAACGGCCCTGCCCCTGAGCTGTCCCTGACGCCACTTGGCCGGCTCAGGTCTCTTCCTCTGGCAAACACAGGAGTGCGGGGCGCATGGGGGTGTCCCCGCAGACCTGTCTTGGTGGCTCCCAGGCAGGGAGGCCTGGTCCCTGTCTCTGAGGACTTCCCAGGCCAGACATTTCAATGGGTCTTTCGAGCGAAGGCTGAGGGCAACTGTGCAAAGGCATAAAGTAAAGGCTCAGGAAGCTCAGAGTGAGGCCAGTGGTCCACGGGAGAGGCAGCCCCAGCCGGGTCCCAGGGTGAGAACTCTAGGGCATACATTGTGCATCTACCAGCCACAGATCTGGGGTCCTAGATGTGCCAAAACACAGCAAGTACAGTGGGGTGTCCCTGCTCAAAGAAACGTTTCCTCCCCGACACCAAGGGCGGCTGTCCCTGCTACCCCAGCTCCCTGCCTCGTCAGCATGGGCCCAGCTGCCTCTCCCCACGGTCACCAGGACCTTTGCCACAATGGCCAGTCCCGGGAAGATAACAGTGACCTTCACAGAATGACGACTATGGTCAAGGCCACCACGTGGCCAGTTGCATGGTGGGCAGGTCCCAGGTCAGCAGAAGATGCAGCAGGCGGCAGGGCCAGACCCCGCCTCCAAAAGGACTGGTGCAGAGGCCCTCCCTGCCTGCCCAGCCCCAGCGGGGCCCCTCCCTCTCCAGCCAGGCCCCTCCCTGCTCCCTGCCCACAGAGCTTTCCTCCCGAAGGTGCTCAGAGGAGGAAACTCCACCCTGGTTTTTCATTGTTTTCACAGAAAAGTTAGTTTCTGCCAAAAAGGGAAAATTAAAATGGGAACAGCCTTTCCCCACCCCCACCCCTCTGGGAATCGTTATTCTCTTCATGAAACCCTCTGGTCTGGCCTGGCTGGCCACCGACCCCGGGCCTGGCAAGTTCTTTCTCCTCCTTGGCTGAGGAAGGCCTCCCCTGCTTGGAAGGCCCAGGCCCCCTCGCTGTTGGATCAGAGGCAGGAAGAGAGGCAGGACCAGTCGGGACGGCCTTGAGTGGGAGAGGCAGGAGAACCGGCTGCAGAGAGAGTGACAGGCAGGGGACCCCTCCAGATGCCGGCCACCCCCGTGAGGCCGCTGCCACTCCGGACACACGATTCCTATTTTGAAAGCCCATCAGTGAGTTTCTGTAGCCCCCCCCAGCCCTGATCACGGAGCACAGCCCTCTTTCCTGAAGTCTGGACTCCATCCCGCTTCTTGTTGAAATCCACCAGATCCCGAGCTCCCAGCTGCCACCGGCTCACCTTCAAGCCCGCTGAGCTGTGGGTGGCTTATATTCCCTTTCCGGTTTCCTCTGACTCACATGGTGTTGGGGGCGGGGCGAACAGCTCTCTGAGGCAGGCCCTCTGCTGCCCCCCAGCCCTGAAGAGGTCCCAAGGGTAGCTAGGCTTGCATCCCTGCCCAAGCCAGATCGTAGGCCTCCCAGGTACTCTGTCATCTGTTGCTGCTCAGGGAGGTCAGGTGAAGGGGCGGGAAGGCACCTGGGCCAGCAGATATTGAAATGATGCTGCCTTCACACACTAGGGGAGAGAACAGAAGACCTCCACCACCTCCTGCCCCCTCCGGAGAACTCCAAGGAAGAGTGCGTCAGAGGCTGGCATGGCTTTACAGGAGGGCAATGGGGAGGCCCGCCCACATCCCCGCAGCCCTTTCCATTTCTGGGCTCACTGACTGGACTTCCCAGCGCCAGCGCCTGTGTCTCCTTCTCAGCCCTGAGAACACAGAGCGGAAGACCAGGGCGTCCACACCTTCTGCCCAACAAAGCAGCCGCAGTCAAAACCCAGCAAGATTTGGTGGGGACATAGCTCTGGTCTCTTGCTCTGGCGGGAGATGACCTCTGCGCCACACCGTCTCCCAAGAGACCCACTCATCCCCCTACCTCCCTACCGATGCTCTCGGGGGTCATCCCCCGATATACCACTGGACTCAAGTACTTGCTTCAGGGTCTGCCTTGGAGGGTTCCAAAATAAGTTGGGTAAGGTAAGGCCACAAGCACCCCTTTCCCTGCTCCCATTCACTCAAGTCACACAAATAAGAGGACTTTCCACTGGTCAGTGCACTCTGAGTCAACAGTGCAATAGGGCTGCCTAAGAAAACTCATAATAATGCAATGATCCTTGTGCATAGAAACACAAAAAATTGTGTCCAGTGAAATGCAGCTGAATATCCAGTGGAATGCAATTGACTACTGCCCTGTGGATGGAGACCAGTTTTGCCTATTTGTAAATTTGCTTTAGCCTTCCCGACTGCCTATAGATAGATGTGAGGTTCTTAGAACCAGTTGTAACATCATACTGGTGTCTTCATTAATTAATGAGTTAAATAAAATCTTTGGCATGTATTCCTTTTGAATTTGTATGAGAGTCATGGTCTTACCTTTTATCAAAAATGTCCTTTAACCAGTGTTTTGGGGGAGACACAATTCAGCTCATAACATACGGTCTGTGAATTATATCTCAATAAAGCTATTTTTTTTAATAGTAAAGGTTCCCCACAGCCTTTGCCAAAATAGGGGATCAGACTCCTTTCCACGGGAGGCCACAATTTAACTCCCTCCCTACTTCTCTGGATGCTGAATCAGAAGGTGACTCTTGGCTGCCCCACCCTCACAACAGCCAGACCAGGTGGTAGGCAGGGAGTGATCACTAGAATCTAACAGGCAGATCCTCAACCCAGTGGAGCCGGGGAACTCGATGGGGCTGAAGCATCTCCAGGAGCTACAGCTCATGGCCAGGCGACAGGTGTCTCTCCAAAAGTCCACAAGAAGAGCTAATCGAGCTCGTGGACATTTACTGAGCTCTATGGGAAGTACAAGGAAAAGCAACACACAGCAAGTCAGCTGCCAGAGCCCCACCCTGAGGCGGGGGCACCAAGATGGGTTTGGTTCTGACCTCAGGCAGCTCACAGCCTGGCCAGCACCACCCAACACAATCCTGAAAGGCTGTGCCCCAGACCATGAGCGTGGGTGGGAGGTTGCGGTACACTGGGTGGCAGACATTTTTCATCCTCTCCTCTCCTCGGCCTCCCAAGGGCTCCACAGAGAAGGCCTGAAATGCAGAGCAGAACTGGGGCTCCCCCAGAACCAAGTGTCCGGGACAAGCCCTAGGAGAGCTCTGCTCCCTCTCCAAAGAAGGCTCACCCATCAGGCTGCTCGTTAGAGCCTGCAACCCCCTCGTGATGCCCCGTGCGGTGCACAAGGTGGGAGGCGGCCTCAAGATTTTGGCCGTCTCTCCTTTTCTTATGAATCACTCTCCTTGGCAAACGTCTCAGGCTCAGGCACCTTCAAAGCCCTCCATGGATATTAACTAATTAGTGTAAATACAGGAATGCGGAGACTACATGTTAGCAGGCTGCTGCTGATATTAGATCATTAAAGGTGATGAAAACCCTCCCTGAGCGCTCCTCTGGGACTCGGCTCCAACTTTTTCCCTGCAAGTCTGGTCTCAGGGCCAAAAGAAGCATAATGAGGTGAGAGTCTGGCGGGTTTGCAGTGGGTAAGAAACAGCAGCTCTTTCTGTCCCCTCCAGTGGACTCTACGGCCATGGCTGGTCAAGAGGAAATCTCGGCCTGGACTATGGGAGGCGAGAGAGGCGGACCCGTTTGTGATGGCCACTGGGTGTCCAGGGAACCTATGAACCCTGGAGTGTCCACAGGTCAGTACTCACCTGGTGCCAGGAGGATTCTTGTCCTTGGGACTTCTAAAAGGATAGCCGTGGGGCAGGGCGGGTCACGGAAGCCCATGGTTTCCATGTCGTTCTGGGGTACTGACCAGCTCAGTATCCCTAGAAAATCACTTCGTTCACTCATTCATTCAACAAATTCTCTAAGGCGTTCAAAACAGAGATTCTCACTTGACAGCAAAAGCAAAAATCAACAAGTGGGACTATATCTTTCTAAAAAGCTTCTACACAGCAAGGGAAACCATCAACAAGAAGAAAAGGCAATCTATTGAATGGGAGAAAATATTTGCAAGCCATTTATCTGATAAGGGGTTAATATCCAAACTATATAAAGAACTCAAACAACTCAATAGCAAAAAACCAAACAATCCAATTAAAAAATGGGCAAAGGATCTGAATAGGCATTTTCCCAAAGAAGACATACAGAGGGCCAACAGGTACATGAAAAGGTGCTCAACATCACCGATCAAAAAAACCGCAAATCAAAACCACAATGAGATATCACCTCACACCTGTTAGAATGACTATCATCAAAAAGACAAGAAATAGCAGGAGTTGACCAAGATGTGGAGAAAAGGGAACCCTTGTGCACTGTTGGCGGGAATGTAAATTGGTGCAGCCACTATGTAAAACAGTATGGAGGCTCCACAAAAAATTAAAAATAGAACTGCCCTATGATCCAGCAATTCTACTCCTGGGTATTTATCCAAAGGAAAAAAAACACTAACTCAAAAAGATATCTGTACCCCATGTTCATTGCAGCACTATTTACAATAGCCAAAATATGGAAACAAGGTAAGTGTGCATGAACAGATGAAACGATAAAGACATTGTGAGATAGGGAATTCCCTGGCAGTCCAATGGTTAGGACTCCACGCTCCCACTGCCTAGGGCCCGGGTTCAATCCCTGGTAGGGGAACTAGGATCCCACAAGCTGTGCAGTGTGGCCAAAAACAAAAACACAAAAAAAGAAATTGTGAGATACACATGTACGTGCACACACACACAATGGAGCATTATTCAGCCATAAAATAAAATAAAATCTTGTAATTGGTGACAACATAGATGGACCTTGAGGGCATTATGCTTAGTGAAATAAGTCAGACATAGAAAGACCAAAAAAAAGGAAAAAAGTCCATAGATACAGAGAACAGATTGGTGGTCACCAGAGGCCATGGGGGGGTAAAATGGGTGAAGGGACTCAAAACATACAAACTTCTACTTATGAAATAAGTAAGTCATGGGGATATAATATACAGCATGGCACTATAGTTAATAATACTATATAGTTAATAATACTGAAAGTTGCTAAGAAAATAAATCTTAAAAGTTCTCATCACAAGAAAAAAAATTCTGTAACTATGTAGGTGACAGATGTGAACTAGACTTGTGATGACCATTTCACAGTATATACAAGTACTGAATCATTACGTTGTACACCTGAAGCTAATATAATGTTATATGTCAATTATACCTCAATTTTAAAAAACCCTGAGATTCTTATCTCATCCACCAATCCTGGCCACTCTCACCTTGTAAATTTACCCAGAATCGGCCACTTCTCATCTTCTCCAAGCTGTCACTGTGGTCCAAGACAACTAGGTTACTGCAGTAGCCTCCCAACAAGGCCCCATGCTCTCGCCTTGCCCCTGATACCAACACACACACACACACCATCTACGCATCTGCTTCACTCATTCCCACCGGCCTCCGCGCTGCCCTAGGCCACAGATGGCACATCCCCACACCTGGAACATCCGCTCTCAGGACCGTGGCACCTGTTGCTCTGGGGCCTTGAACCGTCTTCCCACAGACATCGGCGGGGTGCACTCCTTGCTTTCCCTGAGCAGCCTTCCCTGACCTCATCCTCTACAGAGGGGTCCACAGACTTTTTCCATAAAGGGCCAGACAATAGATCGTTTCCACTTTAGGAGCCGTAGTCTCTGCGGCAACTACTCAACTTAAAAGAAGTCTTAGGCAACATGTAAAGGAAGGAACATGGCTGTGTTCCAATAAAACTTTATTTATAAACACGGGCTACAGTGAGCCAGATTTGGCCCATGGCTGATCTGAGAGAACAACACCCACCTTTCTCTCGTCCCTCCCTCTGCTACTCATTACCACATGATGACATGTATATCTGTCCACTTCTTCGTTATCTGCCCCACCCAACCCCCAGAGCATCAGTGCCACTGACACAGGGACTCTGTTTATTTTGCTCATTGCTGTGTCTCCAAATCCTAAAACACTGCCTGGCACATAATAAGCCCTTGATGTATTGGTATAAAAATAGATAAATTAAATAGGCACAAACTGTTAAAATTTTAATGAGAGTAGCAGAAAATCATAGTTAACATATAGATAAATATAGATAAGTATAATATATATATATATGTATACACACACACACACACACACACACCCCATATAGTGCTTATATGCCAAGGCAATAAGAAAGCAGAGTGAAGGAAAGGTTAAGTAACTTGTTCAAGATCACAGGGCTAGAAATAACACAGCCAGACAAACCCAGTTCCGGAACCTGTATCTCACCCCTTTCCTGTGAAATGAAGAGGTGGGAATAGATCTGCACATGTGGCACCCATGCATCACGCCCCCATCCCCATCTCTCAAGGCAGACACCCTCCTTGATGACAGCCCAGCCCTCCAGGCAGCCATCACCAACGGATCACATGGTTCTTTGGATGCTTCTCTCTCCTGCTCACCTGGAAAAGCCCACCAGAGAAGTCCCCCCACCCCACCCCACCCTGGACCACTCGGGCAACGGTCTGATTGCTCCCTGGGGTCTTCTGCCTCTGCCTGAAGCCCCTGAAAAGTCATGAGGACTTCAACTCAGGAACAGAAAAGAGTGCTGGTGTCTTTTAAATCAAATCTGCCCTGAATGTGAGATTGAAGTGTTGATATGAACTATGATTCGCTGCAAAGGGTGGTGAATAAGTGTGAGAAGGTATTGCCCTCCAAATCCTGGCAAGAAAATTGGTTTCTATCTCCCGGTTACTGTTCTCCCCATCTTCCTCTCTGTCTTTTCACCCAGAAACCAGCCCCCAGTCACCTCATGTTCGTGAAGGTGGCTCGTGACCCCGTTCCATCTGCCCGATGCAGGGGGGAGCCCTCATTAACCTCGGGGAGACAATCCAGCAGTTTCAACAAAGACTCCAGAATCACATCTCTTCAGGACCGTCTCTCTTAACAAGAGAGGAGGGCCAGGTAAGATTAGCAGGGCCTTTAGACCAGCTCCCGCAGCTCTCAACAAGAAGCTCCATCTGGGCCTTATTTGGAAGGGAAACTCTCCAAGTCCCCAAGCCCCGTGAGTCACCCAGCAGGAATGCCTGTGACTTTTCATAACAAATAATAACAATTCCTTACCTCCGTGAGCCTCTTAATAGACTGTCCCATTAGCTCATTCGACCAACACAAACCTGTGAGTGGGTGGGTCCGATATTTTATCAATAAGGTGCGCAGAGCGCAGACAGCCTTGCCCGACATCCAAGCCAAGCCAGACAATCCAGGCTTCTGGCTCCCATCCCAGGGCAGCTCAGACGCTTCCTCCTCATAGGCCAGGCCTCCTGCTTCTCTGATGCATAAACCAGTGCTAAGGCAACATATCACTTAACAAGTATGCATCAAGTTCCTATTTTATGAAAGAAACTGAGCTAAGCATCAAGGAGGAGATGAGTAAGACATGGCTGTAGAGCAACGGTCCCCAACTATTTGGCACCAGGGACTGGTTTCGTGGAAGACAATTTTTCCATGGATGGGGCAGGCAGGGGAGGATGGCTCAGGCGGTAATGCGAGCGATGGGGAGCGATGGGGAGAGGCAGACGAAGCTTCGCTCGCTCGCCTGCCGCTCACCTCCTGCTGTGTGGCTCGGTGCCTAACAGGCCGCGGACCGCTACTGGTCCGCGGCCCAGGGATTGGGGACCCCTGCTATAGAGTCTCCAGGATGGAAACAGACCCGTCGGCGAGCCAGTCTGGCCTTCGGGCTGATGCACCATCTCTTCTACAACATCCTGTCTTTGTGACCTGTTGCTGCTTCACAGTAACACCATGACTTAACCGCTTAAAAAAAATAGTCACTTATATCTCGCATCTCTGTGGATCAAACCCAGAGTGGGCATCCTCAGCTGGGCCCCAGACCCTGTTCTCGAAGGTTCTTGTGGAGGCTTATTGGGCACATCAGCTTTTTTTAGAAAACATTTTATTAAAGTATAATACACATAAAGAAAAGTGTAAAACTACACATCCAACTCCATGAATTTTCACGAAGTAGCACACCCATGTGAGCGACACCAGATCAAGAGGGGAACGTTGCCAACCCCCCAGGTCCCCTCCTGCCTCCTCATGTCACAGACCCCCGCACCTGGACCAACTTGGCTCCCACGCCAGAGACTGATCTTGCCTCTTCTTTTAACTTTCCGTAAAGGGAATTACACTGTACGTATGCTCTTGTGTCTGCGTCTTTCATCCAGCTGGCGGCTATGAGATGCACCCCATGAAGGTGTGGAGTTGCCCCTTGGTTCTCACCGCGGCAGCACGGTCCATCTTGTGAACAAACCACAAGGTACCCATCCTCCGCTGCTGGGCATCTGGCTTTTCCAGTTTGGCTGTTGTGAACGGTGCTATTGTAAACAGTCTTTTGGTGAACATTTGTACACATGTCTTTAGGGCATATGCCTGGAACGGAATTACCGGGTTGTAGGGCAGATGGATGTTTGGCTTTAGCAATACTGCCAGTTGTCAAAAGAGGTTGTACCCACCTCCACTCCCGCCACCGGCGTGGGGGTTCCAGTTGGCCACCCCTTCACCCACACTTGAAGATCAATCTTTTTCATTTTAGCGTGTTTAGGGTATACTTGTATCTCGTTGTGATTTTAATGTGTATTTCCATGATGATTATGAAGTTGAGCACCTTTTTATACGCTTGGTTTTTGTCTTTTTCATATTGATTTGTAGAGGTTCTTTATGTATTTTGCGCACTAAACGTAGATATGGGTGTGGCTATAAATGATAGCGATAGAGATGAACAGAGACTACAAATGCCCTCTCAAACTCTGTCACGGTGATCTTTCTCCTTTATTCCATTAATGCAATGAGTTACTGTGATAGAACTTCCACTGTTAAAACAACTCTCCATTCCTGCAATACTGTAAACCCAACTTGGTCATGATGCATCCTTCCTTTCACACAGCATTGGGTCTGATCTGCCAATGTTTGGTTCAGGACTGTTGTACTCACATTCATGAGCGATGTCAGCCTGTAATTTTCCCTTCTGGACATGACCCTGTAAGTTTAGGGCATCAGGGTTAGACTCATACAGTGAGTCGGTCGGCCCCCCACTCCCTGTGTCCTGCGAGTTAGTGGAAGATTGGTTCGATGGGCACATTAATTGTTGATTCGGGGAAAGGGCCACACAGCTCATCTTTCCAGGCCTGGGGACAGTGTCTGGGGATCCTGAGTCCGTGGCCTCATCTGTCTTCTGAGTATGGGGGAGGGGGACTTAGGGTCTCACCTGACAAACATCCCCGAAATGAACAGGAAGGCGGGGCTGCACCCAGGGGCCCCCTGGAGGCTCTGCTCTGCCGGCTTCCGGATCCTTCCTTCCCTTTCTGCTCCCAGCTCTCCTGCCCTCTTCCTGCTCCCTCTTGCTCTGTCTCCATCTCTCTCTCTCTCTCACTCTCTCTCCCGTCCAGGACCACCCATAGACCTCTCCTCAACACTGTGTGTGTGTGTCTGTGTGTGTGTGTGCGGTCAGCCGCAGTGCCCACTGCTGGAAGATGCTGGATGCTGCTGACCCCGCCCCAGTCACTCACCTGCAGTGGTCGGGGCTCAGGCTTAAGCCTCCTCCAGGCCCCTTCCTGTGGCCCCCACCCTGCCCCCTAGCGGCTGACTCTGCCCCCTCCATCTTCCGGCTCTGCGCTGGAGCTGCAGCCCTGCAGCGCCCTGTGCCGTGTGCTTCAACAGCCTTCCAAGCGCCATGAAAGATTCATGAGGGCAAGTGTGTGTATGTGTCCGGATGTGTGTGTGGGGGTGTGTGTGTGTGTAAAGGCTGGCGCTGGGCTCTGAGCTGGGGGGGAGGGGGGTGGGCAGGCAGGGAGGGCGAGCCCTGGCCATGGGCGGGGAGCTGGGAAGGGCAGCCTGGCACCAGCGCTGGCCACAGAGGAGGGTGCCTCACTGTGGTGCCCCCAAAGTCAGCACATTGCTGCCAAGGGAGGGGGGAGGGGCGCAGGTGTTCCATCTGCGCAGGCACGAGACCTATGCCTTGAATGGCCTTGGCAAGATGTTGACGGCTGTCTTGGAGGCAGTGCCTGGGCAGCCACTGCCTTTTGAAGGGGTTGCTCCCTAAATGCCACTTAAAGGTTTAGCGAGACAGCGTGGGCCGTCACCCAAACACCTGCGTGTGTCTGTAAAAACACAGCTCTCTCAAGGATGTGCTGAAGGTGGAGAGATTAAAGTGAGTGGGCGGGTGCTGCTCCAGGAATAGGGAACCTAGAAAAGGACATGCGTTCCAGAACCTTCCATGCCGGATTCAGGGGGCCGTGATGACAAATAACAGTGCCGCAGGATGGTCCTCCCCATCTCCTGGCTTCCTCATCCCCCAGCGGCCACCCCCCACCCTCAGCAAGACCCCAGGCAGAGGCTGGTGAGGACGAGCGCTCTGGCACTTGCCGGGTGGGGGTCTGCCCTCCCCTTTGGCTGGCCTGTGTGGCTGGTCTGAGAGGCTGGCCCTGAGCAGGGAAGCAGCGGGAGGGGGCCCAAGGCCGGAGCCACCAAGGTCTGACTCATGTGCTAAGGCTAATTTGTGTGATGCTCCTAAACACATCCCTTCACTCCTTCTGTGAAGGGACACAGTCACCCCAAGTGACATGAGCCATTCCTTCCCACCCCGATAGTCCACAGCTCCATGGGATCTGGGATCAGTGGAACAGGCACGTGGCACCAGGGCCCCCCGGGGCCACAGGGGGTGGTGGGACGCTGCCTGCATCCCTGGAGAAGGGTCTCCGTGGGCTTCCCCCGAGCTAGGGGCTTTGCGGGCTCTCAGCAGAACTTGTCTCATCATTACTGTTAATTGCGATAATGAGAATAATAGTGATCATCCTAATCAGAGCCTGGCCGAGTGGGACGGTGGCTGCATTAAGGGAAGCATTAACACTGAGGAGAGGATAGTCTTAGAAACGAGAGGCATTCCCCAGGCTCCAGACCGCTGGGGAAGTGACTGGGGAGGAAACAAAGCCCGCGACCTGGGCCGTAACCGGTGGCCACGGGTTGACACCCGTGCCGGGAGGCCCTAGTGATGGCACCAGTAAACAGGAGGACTTCCTGTCTGGGCTCGGGCGCCGGGGACCTGTGCTGGGCCTTGATCTTATTACTAGAAGCCCCAGGTGCCATGGAATCCCCAAGATCAGCCATCCCGCTGCAACCCCGGGAGCACACCTCCTGCTGGCTTCTGCCCTGGACACCTGTTTGCAAAAGAGATTCTAACAAACTACAGTTTGCCCATGTGGTGGTGGAGAGAGGGAGGCAGGTAAGGATGGGGAGGGAGAGAAGGGAGGTCAGAGAAACTGTGCTGCGGACAAAGTCCGGTTGCTGGAGGGGAAGCTTTGCTTACGCAGGGAGTGGGCTGGTTTTCCGGTGCCTCGCAGACCCCGCGGGCAGAGCTGTGTCAGCCCTCAGGGAGGGTGAGAGCGGGGCTGGCTAGTGTCGGGCAGCAGGTGGTGTGGTCTCTCCGCCTCCTTCTGCCCGGTCGCTGCTCCTGCTTCCTGCTACCTGGCCGGCCCAGCAGGAGGGCGCTGCCCTCAGCAGCTCTGCCCTAGAGCCTGGCCTGATCCAGTGACATCCGTCCCAAGTGCCCAAGACAGAAAGCTGATGGGCGCGACCTGGGTCCAGTTCATCCCTCTCCCAGGCGCCTGTGGCCAGGGGGAGTCATACAGAATCCATGTGGGGTAAGCAGTTAAAGGGTGGGCCCCCGGCATTACGGGCTGGGCTGTTATCCTCGAAGGTGTCTGCTACGTGTCACATCCTATGAGACGTGGAAGGAGGAGTGTGGTCCACGAGGCAGAGGGAAGTCTTACCGGAGGCAGTGGGGGGCCTTCGGGGGAAAGTGAGGGGCGGCCGGGGGAAGATGAGATGAGTTCTGTGGCCCCAGGACCCTGGGAGGGCAGGGAAGGGAGGGAGGGTGGCACTGGGGAAACAGGCTTTAGCTTGATGTCAGGAGGCTTCAAGTAACTAGATGAGCTGAGCCGACTCTCGTGGAAGGGCTGCCTTGGCGAGGCTGGGTCCTGCACCACAGCAAACGTTCAGGTGAACTCACGCCCACCTGCCAGGAACACTGAACAGCAGGGTCCCACGTGGCCTCTGTATGGGTCAGGGGTCTCCAGAGAGACAGAACAACAGGAGAGAGAGAAAGAGAGACAGAGATGAGAGGGAGATTGATTTATTATAAGGAATTGGCTCCCACAGTTATGGGCACCAGGAAGTCCCACCATCTGCCATCTGCAAACCAGAGCCCTAGAAAAGCCAGTGGCGTAAGTTCCAACCTGAGGGCAGGAGGAGACGTGTATCCCAGCTCAACAGTCAGGCAGAGAGAACTCTCCCTTCCTCCACCTTTCTGCTCTACTCAAGCCCTCGAAGGAGTAGGTGATGCCCACCCAAGCTGGGGAAGGCAGTTCGCTTTACCCAGCCCACCAGTTCACATGCTAATCTCTTCTAGAAACACCCTCACAGAAACCCCCAGAAATAACTTTTCACCAGCTCTCTGGGTGCCCCATGACCCAGTCCAGTTGACACATACAGTCAACCATCACAGCCTCTTTGGGCCGCTGCATGGCAACCCTGGGTCCTTCATAGTCCTCACAACCCCGTGTGACCAGGCTCCTGTTCATCCCTCCTGCATCCTCCCTCCAGGCCCTCAGCATCCCTCGGGCCACATTCTCTCCCTTCCAGGGCTGGGCACCTGCTGGTCCCTCCGCCTTGCTCCTACCCACCCTTCACTTTTCATGGTAAGCATCACCTCTTCCAGGGAGCCTCAACTGTTAGGGTCAGAGACCACCCTCTCCTCACCATACCGAACTCTCTCAGGGCGATTTGCAAACTGAGATGAAGGAAAGGAACCAGCAGCTGTGAAACACTGCAGGGGTGGGAGGTGGGACAGTCTAGACAGTGAGGGAGGGTGGCCAGCTCCCTCAGGGCACGGGGCGCTAACACGGCATCCAGGAAAATCAAAATTGTATTTTCAATCTTCCTTTATCAACATGTTACATGATCCTGAAATCATTTAATAAAAGGACAGCAAGATGCAAAGTCCAACTCCAGCGCCTGAGCAGCTTTCAGAAGACTGAGTCCCCCGGTCCACCCAGCCTACCTCCCCGGGCAGGTGGCCACATTGCTGGCCAGAGAAGGGAGTGACAGCTGAGTCCCCGCCGAGCCTCCTTTGCCTGCAGTTGCATCATGACTGAGCCCTGGGTGCCAGCAGGGAGGGGAGACGGAGGAGGAGGAGGAGGCCACAGAGGGAAGGAGGGAGTCGGGGAGGCTGGGGGGTGCGTGCGGGGATAGAGCTCTGCTTCTCATTCCCCGGGGAGGCCGGGATGCTGACGTATGCAGTCAACCCAAATCTAATCTCAGAAAGGAACAATGAAAGTAAAAAGGCTGACCCAACTCCCAGGCTTTTGCATTTTCTGCTTTGAGATCCGCAAGGAATCCCGACATTTGAGGAGTGGTCCCCTGCACCGGCACAACTCCTCGCTCTGAGAGCCTGGCTGGACTCCAGGAAGAAGCGCCCACCCCAGGGAGGCCCCCAAAGCCAGCCAGGCCCCGGGCAGAATCGGCCAGTCTCCCTGGGTTCCTCCTCGGCTCTGTCCTCTGCCCCTTCTCGCCTCAAAAGGAGTGGTGGGCTCCTCCCAGCCGTCTCCCCATCCCACCTCCGCATGGGCCCCTCCAGGTCTAACTGGACCAATTATGATCCTTGGTGAGCAGAAAGCACTCATGGTGGGGACCCCCATCCGAGCCCCAGGCATCCGGCCCCTGCTGAGCGCTCTGCTGCGCCGACCTTCTGCCCCCGTGAGCGGGGGAGCCGTGGCAGGCCAGGCACAGGCCACGCCAAGGAGCCCATCCTGGGGCGTCATTGCAGGCACTTTCACCCCTCCCGTTTCTGTCTTGCCAACAATTCCCATCGGGTCTCTCTGCTTACTGTCCTGTCTGCTTCTGTCTTATGTCACTGCTGTCCAAGAGGGATGGGGAAGCAGGAGTTGTTGGCCTTGTTGAACATGGAACATAGATTCACAAGGGCCAGTGTGTGGCCTGATCGCTGGGGGCTGCAGTCTTTTTTTTTTTTTTTTTTTTTTATTTATTTATTTTTGGCTGTGTTGGGTCTTCGTTTCTGTGCGAGGGCTTTCTCTAGTTGCGGCGAGCGGGGGTCACTCTTCATCGCGGTGCACGGGCCTCTCACTGTCGCGGCCTCTCTTGTTGCGGAGCACAGGCTCCAGACGCGCAGGCTCAGTAGTTGTGGCTCACGGGCCTAGTTGCTCCGCAGCACGTGGGATCTTCCCAGACCAGGGCCCGAACCCGTGTGCCCTGCATCGGCAGGCAGATTCTCAACCACTGCGCCACCAGGGAAGCCCGGGGCTGCAGTCTTAATGCAGAGACCAAGATCCACCCACGTAACATGTACGGGTAGACGGAATAAATAACACCCATCTCAGGGTTATTTTTCAGATGCAGATACATGTGGTTACGAATAATCAGATACAAATTGATTTTAAACCACTACTGAATTCAAAGTAGCTTTTTGTCCTTGTGAGTTTTCTCAACCAATGAATCCTAAAAATAAAAGCACCAGCATGTGAAGATCCTCAAAGAGTTTGACATTAAAATGCAGCTCACAGACTCGAATCTACTCCATGGCAGATCCTTACTTTTTGCTGAAGAAAATGCGGTTCAGGGAGGTTAAGAACCTTCACCAGGGTCACACGGCTTATGAGGATGATGGTGCCTGGACCAACCCAGGTTCTGACCTCAGACCAGGGAATTTTAATCCCTCTGAATCTCCATTCCTCTTCTGTAAAATGGTATTGTTGCAAGGATTCAGTGGAAGGATCCGGGCACAGGGGTTGACACGGTGTCCAGCGCATAGTAGGCACTCGATGAGTGATGAAGATCATTACCATTATTATTATCACTATTGTTATTATAACCTGCAGATTTGTGCATACTCCCCCTGCTTCTAAGGCACACTCACCCTGTGAATCACTGGCCACACACACACATCGGAGCTGGGTGCAATGTGGTCAGGTAGTATGGTCCCCTTTAATGCTACCCATCCCTACCTGCATGTGGGAGCTGAGAAATAAACATCTCTCAGCACAGAGCCCTGGCTGTGAGCTCCATAGCAACCAGTACTTTTCCTACCACGGCTCTGCTCTTTCTGAATTGCCTTCACCTGGGTACAAGTCTGTGTCCCACAACAAAGAGCAAGCAGAAGTGGGATTGAGAACCAGGTGAAGAGTTCACTGGTTACCACTAGTGCTTAACAGAGTAATCAATCAATGGGTGATGGATAGATGGTAGAAAGATGGATGGATGGATGGGTAGGTCAGTGGATGGAAGGATGGTAGATGACGGATGGAAAGATGGATGGATGAATGCATGCATGGATGGATAGATGGATGTGGATGGGTGGGTAGGTGGATGGGTGGATAGATAAATGGATGGACCATTTTCTCAAGATACATCCTGGAACTGAAGAGAGAAAAGGGTTAAGCAAGAGGGTGAAGAAGCCACGCACAATACTTCAGGTAGACTCCAGATGACATCTCCAGAGAAATGGAACACCATGAACAGCTGCCCAGAATTCCAGCATCTGTGTCCACTCTCACAGGTCAGCACTGCCTTGGAGATAAGGATTGGGGGGCAGGTGGGGGACAGAAAGAACCCTGGAACCTCATCCCCGTCCCAGGAGCGAACCACCTTCTGCCCTGAGCAGTGGAAGGCACATGCAGAGAAGGCCAGGCCTGCTTGGCCAGGGAAGGAAGGAGGGACTTGAATGGTGGCTGAAACAACACAGCAGTTGGAAGAAGGGGTTTTCTCTGAAGAGGAACTCCAGGCTCTGGCCCTGGATGAAGGTGGAAGGTCGAGGGTGGGCCTCTCCCATCCCCAGCCCAAGGCCAAGGGCAAACGTCTGGGGCTGTGGAACTGGCCCCATGGCTGCTGCTCCCACGTGGGGAGGGAGTGGGCAGCTGCCTGTAAGCTCATCTTGCTTTCATCTATTTATAACCCGGGATGCTTGTTTTATTTATTTGTTTTCTGGCTCCTGCATCCCAAGATCCTGTGTGCTTTGTTCTTCTGGAAGGAACACAGCTTCGTGGCCTTGGACACTGCCTCCACCTGGGACCCGCACCTTGGTGTGACAACAGAAAGCCACCCACACACTCACACACTCACGTGTGCGTACCCACAAGGTGACCACTCTCGGGTCTGGGTCCTCCCCTCCCTCCCCTCTCTCCCTGTCCCTCGAGCCCGCCCCATCACTCCGAGCCCTAGCCCCTCATCCACCTCTGCTGACCAATGCAAACCTTGTTTTACACAAAAACTTGTCTCTGAAATGTCCACACTGGCGTCTGATTTTGAAAATCAAATGCCTTTAAGGACTGAAGTTTCAGGTCCTTCTGCAGAGGAAACCCTGGAGCAGGTCTTGGAGTAAAGTCAGAAATTCTTTTTGTAAGCAAAGGCCTGGCTGTCCATCATCTGCTGGGAACCCATGGTGGGAACTCAGAGTTTCATCGTCGCCTCTTAGAAACAGTCCATCTTGCGAGCGAATGGGTTTGGGGCCTCGAGTTTTTCCTGCCAGCCCAAAGGGGTCAGTTTTATGGGTTCATGTCCGGGCTCACTGGGGCACCTGGGAGCCAGCCCCCCTGTCTCTCCCCTGGTCCCCTCAGAGCGGGTCGCGGGCGGGTTTGCCTGACCCAGCGCGGGCTCTCCACCCTTTAGCGATGCCTGGGCAGGACCTGGTCCCCGCACGCCTGGGGCTGTCACTCCTTTGGGGAGGGAAGGCAAAGAAGGGACCCTGCCACCGTCAGCAGGGGTGTTGGGGAGAGGCGGGCCCCTCTGGATCCCCGGGGAACCCCGGTGGGAGTGAGTCCTACTTGACGTGGGCACCTTGGGAGCCCCTCTCGCCTCCACCGGGCAGACTCGGACCAGGTCCGGCTGTTGGCAAAATAAAAAGATGCAGTTGTTCTAGAAATGTCATGGATGTCCTTCGTTAGTACTGGACCAGGAGGGCTGTGCGGAAAACCTCACCAGGTGAGAAGCTGAGGCTGAACCTAAAAAGTCCGCGTGAAGTAGGGGCCATGGTGATAGTGCTGGGCAGGGGTGAGCAGACCCAGGTTGCCTCCCCCCCCCCCCGCCCACTAACCACTGGTGGCTTGTACAGCATGTGACAGTCTCTGTGCCTTGGTTTCTGCATCTGTAAAGGAATGGGAGAAAGCTGGACGAGGGTAGCTCCAAGGCCTTCTGAACCTCAGGGTGACGCATGCCGGGTCCCCTCAGCTGCCTTCTGTGCCAGAAGGAGGGGCAGTGGACTGTCTGAGGAGCAGCACAGGGCGGGCCTGGAGCCGCCCACCGCCGTCCGCTCAGCCTCCCCTCCAGAGACCACCTGCCTTCTCCGGGCCCACCTCCAGCCCCCTGAGACTCTCAGCCACAGCCGCCTCCCAGCCCGCCTGGGAGAAGGGCTTCGAAGCTCCTGGCAGGTGGGGGAAGCTTAAAGAACGTCACAAAGATAAGCAGGACTCCTGGGTACCAGAGGGGACAGACACCACATCCTAAGGCCAGCCGGGAAGTGGACACCTGTCACCGCACTCCTCACCTAGCTGGGTGCTGGTGGGGTCCACGCTGGCAGGTCCCCATGCGTTCCGCTGGCCGGGCCGATATGGGGGTCTCAAGATGACGGTGGATGGTCTTGAGGGTCTGAGCCGCAGGACGCATGGAGGCCAGGCAGTCCCCTGAGAATTCCCTGGAGCAGGTCAGTGAAGGCGACATCCAGCCCCTCCACTGCTCTGGGCCCAGAGGAGACAGCTGACTGCCCCTGAGGCCCTCCCAGGTCACGAAGACCCTCGCATCTTCCCGTCTGTGGATGGACAAGCACAGACACATCCACAGGTGCAGGTGACCCAGGGACCCCTGTAGTGGCTGTCCAGGTAGGGGACATGCCAGGGTGGGAGGGTGTTCAAATCTGGCCAGTGAGCCACTGAGACTCAAAGACCCTGGCAGAGGCGTCCTAGGCGGGGAGGTGGAAGGGGCAGTTTGCTCTGGACGGTCAGGGAAGGATTGGGGTGAGCGGTGGCAGCATTGGGGGTGGTATTTAAGGCATTTATACAATAAGCAGGCTTGTTTTTCCTTAGGTCCGCTTACTGAGACCCATAGTTCTGTGTGCACACGCATGTGTGTGACCTACGTGCTTTGGATCATTTCTTTCTCTGCAGAGAAGAAAAATACCAAGATAAACAATCACCCGAGCTTGGCCCCCTCTGGCCAGATCTCCCACTAAAACAATGAAATGCCCAGAGAGCCACCGCTCCCCACCTACCACCCACCCAAGTCTCCCAGGGCCCCCTCCCCACTCCCTTGGAGGAGAGCTCTGCCAGCCTGACAGCCAGGCCCAGGCCGGACCCTGCACACGGAACGGCCAGTGCTATGAGGGCGGATTTCTCCTTTTTCTGGCTGTGACGCTCCAAGAGGCCTCTTTGGGGACCAGCCAGCTGCAACCAGGTAGATCTAGCAGCTGAGCCTCCACAAAAGGGTCCTGAAGGAGAGCTGTCCAGTGCATGTCCCTCCAGGTCTTTTTCCATTATTGTTAAATGACAGTGTGTTCTAGAGGTTAAGAGCCAGGACTTTGGCTCTGATAGGGCTGGGTTCAAATTCTGCTCTGACACTTCTTAGCTGTGTGACTTGGGGCAAGTTACTTAACCTCTCTGTGCCCCATTGTCTTCGGTCTATGGAATGATGGTAATGTCACTATCACCTCCCTGGGTCGACAGGACGGGAGGACATGTAAAGCAACCAGCACGCTGCCCAACACAGATAAGTTATCAGTGATGAAGATATTATTGCCGTTTTTATTTACAGCTTACTATTTAGTGAACAATATCATTCTATTTACAGCAAACTGCACCTAATAGATGACCTGGGCCCAATGCCAGCTTCTAGCCCCGTCCAGTAAGCAGCACTCAGCCTGCCTTGAAGTAGGGCTAAGGGGACTCAAGGCCTCCGCCCTGGCCTGGCCCACCCCTCATCTTCTTCCTCCAAATCCTCAGGCACTGTTGCACATCCACGCTGGGCTGGATGTGGCCTCCACCTGCGGTTTCCCAGATTCAGACATGCCTTCCTCACGGCATGCACTGAAGCTAAAGAGGTAAGTCTTTCTGGGGCTGCCCACATCCCCCTGGAATGGGCTGCCCCTCCCTGGGAAGAGGAAAGGAAACGCTTGCCAGACCTCTAGTCCCTCTTTCTCCATTTACTACTGAGCCCAGAGAGGGTAAGCCACTTGCCCCGAGACATACAGCAAAGCAGTGGCAGAAGATTCTCAGGGTTCTGAGTTCCAGCCTTTGATCTTCTCCACCGGACTAGTTTATAACGGAACTGCTTCATGTCCTGGGGACACGGAGGGTAAAATGAGCCCTCAGAAAATAGTAAAGGCCCCCTCCTCCCTCCTGAGGCCTCCTGAGAGCTGCTCACACATTTCCTGCTGTCTTCATTCTGTGGTCAAAAGCTCATCTCTCTTCTCCACCTGCAGGAAGAGAAGCTGCTCTGCTGGAGAAGACATTAAACCGAGCCGGGGACGGGAGAGGGCATGGGGGGACAGGGCGCTGGGAGAGCTGACAACCTTGCTGAGCAGCCCTGAAAGCCACCAGCCACCTCCACCCTCAGCCTGGAGCCCGGGGTCCTGGGCCAAGCACCTAGGGTGTTGGGCAGGCCTGCTTCTCCCGGCCCGAGCAGGGCCCCAGGGAGCTCTGGCGTTGCCTTCGCTCCCCAGAGGCCTTGGGCATCCCGGGGTGGGGGAAGCTCCTCTCTGCTCAGCAGGCAGCCTCTCGGCAGTCTGGGAGCCTGCGCAGCCTCAGACGACCGTCAGCAGATAAAAATAACTGCGTGGATCCCTCCCCCTCTCCACATCCCTGGACCTTCTGTGGTTCCAAGCCCTGCAGGGGAAGCTCAGGATGCGTGGCCGCAGCTCTGAGTTGGGGAGATAGGCAGGTCAGAGGCATCTAGGGCACCAACTCCCTCACTTCTCTTCCTTGGACCAGTGAGAAAACAGAAGGCTCATTAGCCAGAAGCTGTTTCAGGGTTGTACTCTTATTTGAGCCCTGCAATAGGCCCTTGGGGGAGGCCAGGGCGGGTGTACCCATCCTGCCTGTCAAGTGAAGCGACGGCGTGGGTGCTGCCCCGGCACCCTGTCCTGCGCACACCGGGGGCTTGAGGCAGGTGCCAGCAGCATCGATTCTCTCCTCACTGTCCTTCCTCCAGGAGAAGGTCAGCCAAGTGAGCACCTGGGCAGGGGTGATGGAAGCACTTATAAAGAACATTAGAGAAACAGGTGGAGCCCCATCTTACCAGCTGAGGGGTTGGTTAAAGGAGCGCTCAGGTTTGCGTGGAATCAGGGCTGCCTTCCTGGAAGAGGAGGACTGCGAGCCAGGTTTGGAAGGACAGGCTCCACGACTAACCTCAGTCCTGGCATTAGAGTGTGTACACAGTGCCGCCCGCCCGCTTGCCTGGCAGGGCAGCCTCCTGCCAGATGCCGTTCTGTGTCCTCCAAGAGTTGCTGTCACCTCCGAGGGATCCAACACAAACCGGGCTGGGGCCTGTGTTCGGGGTGACTCTAGGGTGTATCTGAGTGTCATGGGTGAGAAGATGAAACGGCAGTCTTTTCCACTGACTCATTGTCACTTTTCCATTGTGACCTTCTCGTTGCCCCGAGCAGTTTTGAGACTCCAGGAGCCGGGCCTATCAGAAGCCGCAGGTGGGTGGAGCCGCCTCCTGCCCGCAGCAGCTGGGCATGGGAGAAAACCAGGGCCTTCCCGGGACTGGGCACCCCCTCCCTATGGCCTCTGCCGGCAGCGTGGATTCCCGAATAATCTCTGGGTCCCAGATCCATGGCTCAGGGGAGGAGAAGCTGTCCACAAGCACCACCGGCCTCTGCATACACACACACACACACACACACACACACACACACACACACACACACACACACGCACACACAAGTCTGGGCGGGAGGCCCTCCTTGGCTGAGGAAAAAGGGAAGGGCAGACACCATGTCTGGGAGTCATATCAGTCAGGAGCCCCCATAAGAGCAGCAAACTAAGTCCCAGGTGCTGGGTGGACCTCATTTAAGTCTGGAAAAAAAGGGGATTCCGAGGAGGGCCAAAGCAGGCAGCCAGCTACAGGGCTACGAGCCCACAGAGCCCGCCGTACAGACCAGGAAGCTCCGCAGGCCGGGCCCCGGATGCCAGGGAGGCTGGGTCCCTGGGGAGGGCCCTGGGGAGGCCTGGGGGACCCTCCCGGCCCACAGCACTTTCCTTAGGGATGTTTAGCCTCTCAGAGCTGTTTCCTAATTATCAGGTAAGGAGACGGTGTCCAGACTTGAAGCCAGCTGGCCCACTTGGGAACCGTCTTGCCCCATCAGCTTTGGACTTTACAGCCCGCAGGCCTCTCGATGGAGGAGGGTGTCACCTCCACCTGAAAGGCCTTTCTGAGAAGAGCCAGGGACAGCCAGCTGTCTGCACGAGGAGAATGGAAACAATAGCCCAGATTGCGCAAGCCCACAAGTCCACTCTGTCTCCATCACCTGTCCTTGGGCTGAGCGCCGTGACCATTGGCCCATTGGGCCCCCTCCCAGGCTGTCTGTGAACTTCTGTGAGCCCAGGCCTTACAACGAAGCCCATTGTCTTTCTTTAAAAAGCAATAGTAGGGGCTTCGCTGGCGGTCCAGTGGTTAAGACTGTGCTTCCACTGCAGGGGGCACAGGTTTGATCCCTGGTCAGGGAGCTAAGATTCCACGTGCCGGGCAACACAGCCAAAAAAAAAAAAAGCAACAGTAATGGATAAACATCATATTTAATCTGTGGTCCATCCAGACAATGGAATATTATTAAGAGATTAAAAGAAATGACCGATCAAGTCATGAAAATACATGGAAGAAACTTAAATGCATGTTGCTAAGTGAAAGAAGCCAGTCTGAAAAGGCTACAGACTGATTCCAAATATATGATATTCTGGAAAAGGCAACACTATGGAGACAGTAAAAAGGTCAGTGGTCACCAGGGGTTAGCAGGGAGGGAGGGATGAATAGACAAAACACAGATAATTTTTAGGGCAGTGAAACTATTCTGTATGATACTGTAAGGGTGGGTACATTTGTCACACAAATACCATCTGTTTGTCAAAACCTGTAGAATGTACAACAGCCAGTGAACCTTAATGTAAACACTGGACTCTAGTTAATAATGCTGTCTCAATATTGGTTCAGTTATAACAAGCGTACCACACTAACGTAAGATGCCAATAATACAGGAAACTGTGTCTGTCTGTCTGTATGTCTGTCTGTGTGCTGGGAGTAGGAGGTCCATGAGAGGTCTCTTTACTTGCAGCTCAATTTTTCTGTAAACCTAAAACTGCTCTTTTAAAAAGTTTATTAATTAAATAATAATAACAAATTTACATGCAGCACATGTTTTGTTATGTTCCTGTATTAACTATAGTTTCTTATTTTCTATATTCTTGATGCTCTGGTATCCGGGGCCTTGCTGACCCTGGAGGGCCTGCCCCTCCCAGGGCGGGCTAATTCCTGGAGATAATTTCCAGGGAGCCCGTCTTTCATGTACAAACCAACAAGCCCAGAGCCCACATCCCCCTCCTCTATGGGGCTCTCACACTCAGGGCCACCATCCACCTGCCCTAATCACCCTAGTACCAGGTGCCTGACACCTCGGGACAGCACCTGTGCCCAGGGCCCTCTGCAGTTATTCAGAGTAGCCAATCCTAAGCCTGCTCACCAGGCCTCACCTGTTCCTTCCCACGGAAAGCACAATACACGCTCTTGCCCACATTTTTCCACTCCCCTGCCTCCTGACCAACCTTGGTGCTTCCCTGTGTGGCCCTGCGTGGCGCAGAGTGCCCCTTCCTCCTGGGAACTGTGAGTAACAACTCTCTTTTTGGTGGCAGTCAGCTCCTAATCTGTTGGGCTCTCCATCCTTGAATAATAAGAAAGCCTACATCTTAAAGCAGTGCGGACCCGGGGACCAGCACACTGTGAGGCCCTGGACAGTGTATCCACCAGGACTCCAGTTGCAAACGTGACCTTGGCTTAGTTTCCAGGGCAGCACCAATAGACCCTAAACAGAAAGCAGCTTCAACCTGCAGGGTAATAACAAGACCCACGCTCTCTGGAGCTCCTGGGAGGTGGGAGCAGGGGTGGAGATCCCCCCGCTTCATTTCCCAGGTGAGTAAACTGAGGCCCAGATCGGGGAGGATTTGCCCAAGGTCTCCAAGCTAGTTGGCGGCCCAGCTTGCACTAGGTCTGTGTGGGAAACCACAGAAGCCAAGTGTGGCTGTGTGTCCCCGTGGCTGCCATGCCCCTGGGTGGGTGAGGGTCGGTCCCTTCTGCCAACACTGCTGCTGGGTTCCATTCAAGCTCCTGGAGGCCCCACCCACGGAACAGAAGGCAGGTCCCAGTGCATCTCACTCCCCTTCCCGCTCCCCAGTGTCCTGGCTTCCCCTGGCCCCGGCACCTCCTAGAGCCCCAGCCCTTGAGTTCGGGAGGTCCCGAGGCACACAGGGGGGGTCTTAGCGTTGACACGTAGGAGGACCGTCTGTGCTCACCGCCAGCCTCCCCGTCCTCACCCTGTGGAAGCAGCAAAGCCAAGAGGTGCTCTCAGCAGAGCAGCCTGAGAAAGCGGCTGGCTCTTGGGGGCTGTCGGCAGCTGTGTGCCGCCCAAAACTGAATTCAGGGACACCTCCAGAGCCGAGATGAGGCCGGCCAGAGGGGACAGAAAAGGGGACCAGGCTGTAATGTAATCACATCAGATAATGGGATGTATTAGGTAATGGCCTGAACCCCAGTGGGCCTGTGGAAGTGGGGTCTGGGGCCCGGGTCATGGGTGTATGTGTGTGCATGTGCGTGTGTGTGTGTCTAGAGGTGGGCGGGGCTCTCCTTAAGAGTGTTCTTAAGCAGATCTGGTGACGTTATCAAGAAATACTCAGAGGGACTTCCCTGGTGGCACAGTGGTTAAGAATCCACCTGCCAATGCAGTGGACACAGGTTTGAGCCCTGGTCCAGGGAGATCCCACATGCCGCAGAGCAACTAAGCCCACGCGTCACAACTACTGAGCCTGCGCTCTAGAGCCCGCGAGCCACAGCTACTGAGCCTGCGTGCCGCGACTACTGAAGCCCACGCGCCTAGAGCCCGTGCTCCGCAACAAGAGAAGCCACCTCAATGAGAAGCTCGCGCACCGCAACGAAGAGTAGCCCCTGCTCGCTGCAACTAGAGAAAGCCCGCGCGCAACAACAAAGACCCAACACAGCCAAAAGTAAAATAAATAAATTAAATTAAAAATTAAAAAAAAAAAGAAGTACTCAGATGAGCCGCAGGAAAAATAAATAAATAACCATTTAAATAAACAGCAAGACGAGGCAGGAACAATCTTTGGAGAGAAAATTGTTGGGGAAAGACTGCGAGCGATGGAAAGTGATAAATTTCACGTCACTCTGAAAATTGCTGCTCTCCAGGGGGCTTTAGGCCAATGAACGTCGATACAGCTCTGATGCGCCAACACGGGAGGGACACCAGCTCATGGTGCCACCTCCATAAGACCACTTCAGCAGCGCCGGGCTTGAGACGGGGCTTTTTCCTCCCCGCGGTTGCAGGCCTAGGTCCCCAGCTGTGCCCTGTTATCTCTACCCCTTTAACTCAGCCCAAACCACAGGGAGTTCAGAGAGTTCAACGTCTGTAGGATGGGAAGCTGGGGACCAGCTCGCTGACATGGTGACACCGGAGGAACAAGCTTTGTCCGGAAGCAGTGTCCCAAGCAGAAGGGAGGGAGGTGGCTGCAGGTGATGACGAATGAAGAGGGTCCTTCTTCACGCAGGGGTCGTACAGCCATCTGCAGCTGACTGCAGCCTCCAGGCCCTGGTGGGAGACCACGCACCTCCACGCTTCCCCTAATTAGTTCCCAACTTGGGGAGGATAGTTCTGTCTGCTCAAGGTCAGGATGATGCGTCTACCTTGCAGATGCTTCAGAACCCGGAGCGCGCACTCTGCAGAATGAGGCAGCGTGAAGTGCTGCGTGGCACCTGAAACACAGATTCCCAGGCCGGGCCTGGGCGAGGCCACCGGGCAGGCAGTTTTGAAAACCACGAGAGAAGCGATGGGGTGTTTGATTTGGGTCTACGAGGCCAAGATGGTTCCCAATTCACTCATCCTGCCCTAGCTTTGACCTGCTGTGTGAACTCGGGCACGCCCAATCACCTCCCTCCATCTTGGGTTTTCTCCTCCATAAAATGGGAATCACGGCTTCAGCTCTGCCAGCCTGTCAGGCTACAGGCAGATCGAGTGAGAAAATGGGACATGAAAGCGCTTTTGTAAACCATCCAGCACTGAACAAATACAAGATGCTGTTGTTATTATGTCACTTCCCATGTGCTGTACTGAGCACACAGCCACACCCACGCCAGCCTCGGGCTGGCCCTGACCCTCTGCAGCCTCCTGGGTTCCCAGCCTCCCCGCTGAGGCTGCATCGTGGAGTCTTCCCAGTTCCTCCTGCGTTTATCCCACCCCTGGGGTCCTCCCCGCAGCAGCGGATCCTAGTAATGGCAGTCGCTAACTTGTGTTCTGTGCATCAGCAGGTTTTATTCTCCCAGTAGCCCCATTTTTCAGATGAGGAAACTGAGGCTTAGAGAAGATAAGAAATTATCCAAAGTCAGCATGAGCTAGTGGTGAGGGTGGACCTCAGCCTCGGGTCTGTCTGGTGGCTTCTGTACCAAGTGTCACAGGCATTTGCCCTCCACTTTCAGGACATTTGCCAGGTCTATACCCTACCCGACTGTTATGTACAACAGTGCACATAAGTGGATTCTGTACAGTTTACTCATTCATTCAACAAATTTTTATTGCGGACCTAAGATGTGCCAAGCACCATGTAGTGATTGAAGGCAGAGAGGGAACAAAACAGACAAAAATACAATGTGGGGTCTACCTTCCAATATGGTCCTCTGTTTACTTAATGGTTTTTAGTCTTCTTTTAAAGTAACACTTACTGTAAAAGAAAGTTTCTGTTGCTACTACAGATCAAAACCCAGTATTGGATTTTCTGATCCTTTAAGCATGAGTACCATTCAAAATCAATGTCACCGTAGTCTAGCTGAGTGTTCTTGCCTACTGGAGGTTTGGATCCCGAAGCCTGCTCTGGTTTGATGAAAAAGGGAGATTTCCATTCTTAGAAAGTGTAAATGTAGAATTATATATGGCCCAAGAATTCCACCCTTAGATATATACACAAAATAATTTTGAAAAGAGATATCCAAATAAATACTTGTACACAAATGTTCACAGCAACGCTACTCACAAGAGCCAAAGGGTGGAAACAGCCCTCTGTCCAGCAGTGGATGATGGACAAACAAAACACAGTCGACCCATACAATGGAATATTCTCAGCCAGAAAAAGGAATGAAGCTCTGACACAGGCTACAACAGGGATGGACCTTGAAACATTATGCTAGGTGAAAGAAGCCCCATAGAAAAGGTCACGTATAGTAATATTACATTGCTATGAAATATCCAGAATATATAACTACATAGAGACAGAAAGCAAATGAGTGGTTGCCAGGGATGGGAGGTGGGGATGGGGGGTAGGTGGGGAGAAGGGAAATGGGGAGTCATTGCTTAATGGGGGCGGACTTTCCTTTTGAGGGTGATGAAATGTCTCAGAACCAGACAGAGGTGATTATTGCACAACATTGTGAATGTAATAAATGCCACAGAAGTACACACTTCAAAACAGTTCACGGTTAATTTTAGGTTATGCGAGGTTTACCTCCATTTTTTTTAAAGGGAGATTTCCAAGTGTTAGCAAGGCGGTAAAGACGTATCTTTGCCAAATGAGATTTTCTCCTTAATGGAATAAAAAAGAAAGGAAGAGAATGACATATTGCCTACTAATCGTCACGGTACTGTCACTGGAAGTCTCTCATTGGGTCCTTACAATGACCCTGGGCTGTAGACAGAAAGGTGATGGGGTCTGTATCAGTCAGCTCAGGCAGCCATATTAAAGTATCACAAACTGGGGGCTTAAGCAACAGATATTTATTTTCTCACTGTCCTGGAGGCTGGAAGTTCAAGATCAAGATGCTGGCAAGTTTGGTCTCTCCCAAGGCCTCTCTCCTTGGCTTGGGGATGGCCACCTCTCCCTGTGCCCTCACACGGTCTTTGGTCTGTGCGTGCGAATGCCTGGTGTCTCTTTGTGAGCCCAAATTTCCTCTTCTCGTAAGGAAACCAGTCAGATGGGACTAGGGCCAACCTGAAAGGCTTCATTTAACTTAATCATCTCTTTAAAGGCCCTATCACATTCTGAGGTGCAGGGTGTAAGGACTTCAACATATGGGTTTGGGGGCACACAATTCAGCAGTGTCCCAGGTGACTTATGAGAAGAAGCAGGCAGAGAGAAGCTAGCGCAAGTCACAGAGGTGGCAGGGAGCAGAGCAGGCCAAGAACCCACATAGTCTGATCCCCCATTGAAATATTTTCCTCTATGCTGGCTGCGTCTAGCAGTGCGGACGGCTGCAGACGTGGCTGGGGTCCCGGGAACCGTGCTAGTGGGGGCAAGGTCATCCATTCACATGGCATCTTGTTTCTGCAATCAGGTCCCTCGCCGTTATAAATCCCTCTCCATCCAACAACCAGGCAGAACTTCACAGAGGACCTGATCTAGCATCTGGGCAGTAAGTGTATGATTAGCTAATTAAATCTAATGAATTATGTGTCCACAAACCTGGTGGAAAGATGCCATGCCGAGGATGCCTGCTCTAAGCCGAGCATTTGTACCTGGAGAGATTGATAACTGTGGCAAGTGCTCGGAATTCAGAGCTGAGTCTTTGTTTAATATGCATCTTTCTTCTTCAAAGAGATTTATTTGTTAAACAGACTTCAAAACATCTGGTCTCTGAGAGTCTGTACCTGATTTGGCAGTCCTGGCTCAGACTGCCCCAAGCCTTCATCATTTTGCAAGTGGATGAAAGAGAGGGCGATAGTGGAGGGGCAGAGGGGAGGGGGAAAGAGGATGCCCAGGGAAGTGCCCTGCGTGCTGGTTCTGCTCCTGCAACTGAAGCCCAGGAGCTCTGAGCCAGAAACAAAGGGCATCAAACAATGCAGAGGAGACCAGCCCCCCCCGGCTCGCTCCTCCCCACACCCACCACCTTGTGGGAACCCTGTCTCCAGATATGTTGCCGGATATGTCAAAGGCTGTGCCCATTTCATTCCAGGCTGTTTTAAAGGACATCCCCTGAAAAGATGCTCAACTGGAGAAGCACGTTTTCTCAGAATCAGCTGGTTGCCTCCCCCTCAAGCAGCCCTTTCCTCCAGGAATGGCCCCTCCACACTGCTAAAACCAGAAACCGGGGTCCCCTTCAAGGTCTCTGTGCCCCTTGACCCCGGCAGCCAGCCCCCAAGCCTTCAGAGACCACCCCACCCCTCTGAAACCCCTCATTCATTTAATAACACAGGGCCCCTGCTCACGTCCATCACCCTGCCAGCCACTTGGCTCTGCCTACCCTGCCCTCTCCCAGTCTCCATGCAGGGCAGCTCCTTTGGCCTTGAGTCTTTTTTTTAAGGTTATACTCCATTTATAATTATTATGAATATTGGCTTGGCCTCGAGCTTTAAACACACTGCTCCACCATCAATACTGGTTTCCTCCCCCGCCAACTCCTCTCCACCTGCAGAACCCCGCTGTCCCATCTCCACCTCCAGGGTGCCTCCCCATCAGCTTAAAGGGCTCCAGGAAGACAGTATCTTGCTCACTCTGTATGCCCTCCTGCACCAAGAACAGTTGAATAAATGCTTAATTAATTAAAAGCCTTGGCTGCTTAAAGACAAGCCAGTCTAACAGTAGTGGGAGTTTACAGCACATCATCAGAGACCCAGAAGTCTTCTTGGCTCCTGGGCTCAGTAACCATCGCCCCCACCCACCCTGCAGGGCATCACTCTGGGATATATGGCTGCCACCTGGTCATGTGACCTGGTGGGTCTAGAAGACCTCGGTGAGAAAAGAGGCACAGTCCCCGCCCAGGCTGCCATCCCCTCCATCCCTTGATGTAAACACCACTTGGCACTTCTGTGTTGCCAACTGGCTCTCTGAAGGATGTCTCCTCCACTAACGTCCTGTTTGCCGGCAATCGCCAAGGGGTAAAGGGCCTCCTGGGAAATGGGTCTAGCTCTTCCCTATTCAAACACCAGGCAGATGATTAAATGATTAGAGGGACTGGGAAAAGCTACAGACCCTTTACGAAGCAGGTTAGGGCAGATATTCTTGAGGGAACCAGATCGTAAAAGGCAAGTTGCTTTAATAAGCCAGGGCTGAGCTAGGGGAGAGGAGAAGGGGCCAAGGGTGCTGGCCAGAGCCAGGTGGGAAGGGGTCGTGCTGGGGCCAAGGGACCAAGGCCCTCATCTTTTTCCCAGCACAGGTGCTGAGACCTAAAAGGGCAGACGGAGCTTTTCTTTGGAAAGTAGTGATGGATATGCAACTGCAGAAATAGACTCGGGGCCTCATTTATGATCACCGGGAATTAAAGAAACGCCACTTCTAGGGCTTCCTTGGTGGCGCGGTGGTTAGGAGTCCACCTGCCAATGCCGGGGACACAGGTTTGAGCCCTGGTCCAGGAAGATCCCCCATGCCACGAAACAACTAAGCCCGTGTGCCACAACTACTGAGCCTGCGCTCTAGAGCCTGCGAGCCACAACTACTGAGCCCACATGCCACAACTACTGAAGCCCGCGTGCCACAACTACTGAGCCCGTGTGCCGCAACTACTGAAGCCCGCGCGCCTAGAGCCAGTGCTCCGCAACAAGAGAAGCCACCACAATGAGAAGCCCGCGCACTGCAACGAAGAGTAGCCCCTGCTCGCCGCAACTAGAGAAAGCCCGCGCACAGCAACGAAGACCCAACGCAGCCAAAAATAAAATAAATACATTTTAAAAAAAAGAAACGCCACTTCTGTACCGAGCTGCTGCTCTCCCCGCCAACACATGCAAGGTGCACAGACCAGGCCGGCAACGCCCCACAGTGTCGGGAGCCATTGCACAGGGCCACCACACCCAGGATCCTGTACCTCCTTTCTCTTCATGTACTTCCCACGCTGCTGAATTCCCCCATAGAGGGAGAGCTCCTGAAGGTGCGAGTGCAAGTCCCTTGCTCACTGCCCTGTCCCTCCTGCTTGGCTGCACGCCAGGAACTTGGTGGGCACTGGCACACCTTTGTTGAATAAATGAATGAGTGATTTTCCACATCTAGAAGAAGCATGGAGAAAATAAGCCCCGGTGGCATCTCATGGGACTGGGGCCACCATGAGGTATAAAATAAGGAACACCGAGAGCAAGACCCCGTTGCCTGCCTGCACGTGAGGAGGCCTCAGCACCACCTCTCGCCAGCTCAGAAGCCAGGACGACATCAGGCCTGCGTCTTAGGCCAGTGGGCTCAGGAGCCCCCTCGGTGAAGCGGAAATGAAGAGGCCCCCTGGCCTGCTTATCAGACCCTTGCCCAAGGAGGGTTAGGCTGCTTATTCTAAAACAGCTGAGTTTGGAAAGGGAAGATCCAGGATTTGGGGCACTTGAAGCTTAGACATATGCAGGGACTCTTTAAGAAAAGAACATAAAAATATCTGGCATAAGTTTTATTAAACCCGGCGACAAGTGAACTCCTTGCTGGACGCCTCCCAGGGCTTCATGGTCATCCCAGGAAATCCACCTGGAATGCCTGGAATAGAGAGGCCAACCTGGACCCGTTTCTCTCCTGCTGCCCCACCCTCACTTGCTCTGTGCCAGCCAGGAATACCACGCTGTGCTACTCTAGAGATGTAACTTAACTTCTCTGTGCCTCAGTTTCCCCATCCTTAAAACGGGTACAATATCAGTGCCTATGTAGTAGTTGTGTTGGGAGGTTCAAAGGAATTAACACAAGGAAAGGATTTCATCCAGGTCCTGGCACATGCTAAGTACGCAAGGAGGTGTTGCTCTAAATGGCTGTTTCTACAACCTTCCACCCCTCGTGGGTCAAACAGGAAGTCACAGCCATCTGTAACTAAACAGTGGAATTGCAGCATTAAAGGCCTGCCTGGTGTGACCACGGATTGTGGTCACGGTATTTTAAAGGGACTTTATCTTTTAGAGACACACACACACACACACACAATTTTAATTACTCATGTATTTCTGCAAATTTTGCTCCCAATTGTGTGTGATTTTTGCTTCTACCTTGTAAGTAGACATTCTTAAATAAAATAACTACACCAATAGGGAAAAATCATAAGTGACTCCGTCATACCTGATTGTTCTGACATCCCAAGAAGCCCCTGACCTACGGTTCATGAGGCTGTGCCCTCCAAAGGCTGCATTTCTATGAGATACCCAGAATAGGTAATTCCACCCCTAAAGCGCCAGCAGAGTACCCAGAAAGACCCAACCGGCCTCCAAAACCCTCCCAGCCCCGCTGAGGAGGAGGCAACCGCCTCTCTGCCCGTCCCCATCACTATGGATGGCTCCGGAGCCCATCCCCTCCTTTCCTCACCCGCCCCTGGCCTTAGTAGCGGAGGCGTGTTCTGTACTGGCCCGTTGTCTGAGAACAGGTCGGGAGGAGGGGAGGCACCATGTTATGGGGAGACCCAGCTCAGCCCAGCCACGCTGGTTCAGGACATCCCTGTGCTGACATTGTTGAGCCCCATCCTGGACCCTGTGCTGCTGGGCCCACCCTCAGAGGCCCGGGTCGCCCTGCCTCTCCCCATCAGAGGGCTGGACCCTCAGCACCAGACAAGCAGCACCTAGGGCTGGGCTGGCACCAGACAGACCTGGTGGGATCCCAGCACTTCCTCTGGGACATCATGGGCACGTTCTTAACCTCCCTGAGCCAGTTTCCTCTTAAGAAAAATGGAGATGGTAACCAACCGTCCCTTAGGAAAAGTGGAACAGGGAACCGCTCCACATAGAGCCAGCACTCAGCAATCACCAGCCCTTTCTCTCCCCCTGCACTTCCCCCTGCCCCTCTGCTTCTGGGGACGCAGGGAACTGCTGAGGGGTCCGGGCCCTATTCCTTGCTCAGGCCAGAGGGCTGCCCGCTGGCAGGTCCTGACCGCAACAGCAGTTCCCTACGTGACCCTCAGCTCCTGGGCGCCACACGCTCCCCCGGCCCCCGGCCCCCACTTGTCGGTCCTGAGGGAGCCCAGGCTACAGAAGCATCCAGGCTGGCTCCAGCCTGGCCACCCTGACCACACGATTGCGCTAATTCTGCCAGAAAGACCAGCCTGTGGTTGGGAAGAGCAGCCATTAAGGTTTCCAGGAAATTCCTCTGAGCGGGGAGGAGCTCTTTGCCATTCCTGAGGCCTCTCCAGCCTGTTTGAATGAGGTTTTCCGATTAAGCTGGGGCTGCTCCCAGATTTCCGGTTTAAAAAACCATCTATCTGCTTTCCCTCTAAAGAAACAAAAATCCTCGAGACATGGACGTTCCTTCCTTTTATTTTTTAAAATGACTTCTGGCTGTTTTTCTTTTCTGATTATCAAGCAGCGCCTGTTCCATCATCCAGGAACGCTGTGGGAGCCCTGGTTGGGGTCGGAAGGCTGGTGGGGGGTGGGTGAAGTGGTGCCGCTCCCTGAGTTGGAGACCACGTGGGGAGAGACGAGTCTGGGGGGAAAGATGACGCCTTCCTCTCTGGCTGGGATGATGCAGATGCACTTTGGAATTCTTAATTCTGCCTGTGGGCAGGAATGCGTGGGAGAGGGTTGGAGACCCAGGGCCAGCTCTCAGGTGTGGGCTGGAGGTTCGAGGTCCAAATGAGGCATCAGCATCACGGGGCTGGATGAGATCTCCAGGACAACGTGGAGGGTGGAGAGAGAAAAGGGTCGAGGGTGAAACAAGGAAGAAGGACCCTGGGGAAGAGAAATCATCAGAGGATCCTGGAAGGAAATGGAGAGGAGGAGGAGGACCAGGAGAGAGGAATGCCTCGGCGGTCAAGGGTGAAGGTAGGGCAGCCAAGTCCTGTGGCCAGAGGCGTGCATTTAGATGAGGCCTCAGTGGTCCACTGGATTTGGTACTTAAGATGTCATCGGACCTCCCATAGCTGCTGTGTCAGTTCTGGGTCTAGTCTTTAAGAAGACTGACAGCTTTCACTTCCTCTTTCTTGAAATCACCTCTCTTGGGGCACTCCCTTGCAGAACCAGGTCGCCAGGCTGTGAGAAGCCCAGCCTGGGACACGCATAGCCTTGCCATCAACAGCCCCAGCCGAGCAACCAGCCCAGGGTCAGCATCAAATGCCAGTCACGTGCGTGAGATATCTTGGGGGCTCTGGTCTAGTCAAGTTTATGCATGACTACAGCCCCAGCCGGAAGAGCCTCCCAGCTGAGCCCAGTCAACTCATAGATTCAAGAGATTTTTAAAAAAATATCATCAGAGACTTTTCCAGAACACATTTAATGGCATGGTGGGGATGGACCCCCTAACCAAGAGGGATAAAAGCACGAAGAGGTGCACGTGTGTGTGTGCACCTGCACGTGCGCAGGGAGGAGAGATGCTGCTTAGAAGCTCGTTGACTGAGGAATCTGAGCATAGAAGGAGGAGAGGATGGGACCTGCCTATTGTCCCTCACTACTTAAAACCCTCCTTCCTCACCGAGCCTCAGGCCATGAGCACCCAAGACAGCTTGCCCACAGCCTCAGCCAAGGGCCCAGCCAGAGGTGCCGACCTATGTGATCCAGCCGCCCTGCACAAAGAGCCTTGAGAGGGGACAGGGGGCCTGGGTCCCAGTCCCAGCCCCGCCACTGAAACCCTTGGGTCTCAGATTCCCACCTTGTAAAGTGGGCCTAATGACACTTGGCCTGCCAACTTTTCAAGGCCATTGCTGGAAAGAAATAAAATGAAGGATTTTAAACTATCAGGGCGGGCTTCCCTGGTGGCGCAGTGGTTGAGAATCTGCCTGCCAATGCAGGGGACACGGGTTCGAGCCCTGGTCTGGGAAGATCCCACTTGCCGCCGAGCGACTGGGCCCGTGAGCCACAATTGCTGAGCCTGCGCGTCTGGAGCCTGTGCTCCGCAAAAAGAGAGGCCGCGATAGTGAGAGGCCCGCGCACCGCGATGAAGAGTGGCCCCCACTTGCCGCAACTAGAGAAAGCCCTCGCACAGAAACGAAGACCCAACACTGCCATAAATAAATAAATAAATAAATAAAATTAAAAAAAAAAACAAACTATCAGGGCAAAAGCCAATGTAAGAGATGATGGTGATGGTGATGATGATGATGATGATGATAATGATGGTTCAAAGGGAGGAGGAGGTTGAGGTCCAGCCAGGAGCTCACAATCTGCTTCAGTTTACACAACACGTTTACATAAAAGAAGCTCAGGAAGATCAAGGTTGCCCAAGATGCTTTGAATCTCGCCACCAACCTGGAGAAAGTCCCCAGTGTGACTCCGCTTGTCTTCTGAGAGCCCACCCAGCCTTGGGCCCCTGTGAGGATGTCTGGATTTGCAGGTACATTGAGGATTCCTCCTGCCACCACCAACAGCAGCCATTTCCACAGCACCTGCCAGAGGGGCTGGCATCCTCTCCATGTATCATAATCCCATTTTCTGCCTCCGAATCTGTAGCTGCCTCCTGGGGTGGAGGTGTGAGCACCAGGGGATGAGGCTGAAAACACCATTAAGTTTTTGAAAATCATTAGCACCTTTACTCTCCTGACCTGCAGCCAGCTTCCCGAGCTGATTCCGAGGAGCCAGGGTGAGAGTGGAAGAGAGGGGGTGAGACACACAAAGGGGGAAGTCAATAAACATCACTCGGCACATTAGGGAGAGGGTCCAAACGGTGGCCGATGGTGGCAGCTTGCAGGGCTCTCCGAGTAGTTTCCATGGCACCCGTGCCTTCACAATCTTCACCCTACAGCTCTCTAATTCAGCTCAACTTGTGTCACCGAGCCAGAAGAGAGATGGAGTAAGTGTGATATACATGCTGATATGGAGAAAGTACGTGTGTGTGTGTGTGTGTGTGCACCTGCGCATGAGAGAGAGACTTGGAGACAGAGAGAGAGAAGGAAAGAGAGGCAGAGCCAGGGTTTCCCTCCAGAATAAGTGACCTGAGTCCCTGCCTGGGGCTCTGAAGGCATTTCTGGGGCCTGAGCCCCGCCAAACTGATTTAGAAAAATCAGTGGACTCAAATCCGACAGGGTCTGGAGGGGACGGCGATCTGGGCTCCTCACCACGGATGCTCACTTAGGAACGCAGAACCCTGAGCCTTTCTCAGCCTCAGAATCCCTCGGAGAAAGAGGTGTGGAAGGGATCCCTGAGAAGAGTCTAGCCTCCATCTGCTGATTTTTTTTCTTTTATTCATTCAATCGTTGTTGGGCGCCCGCGAGGGCTGGACATGGGGCTGGGCTGCGGGCAGATTTCCAGCCAGACCCATCGCCCAGCACCTCTCCTTCCCGTCCCGGACTCGCCCCCAGGCTGAAATCTTGCCCCGCCATATATCCTCAATTTCCTGCTCTTCACATCGGACCCCGAGCGGCGGTAGGAACGGAAAAGGATTTCCAGGCATTCCCCTCTCCCTTCTACCCTTTTCTCTCTCCCTTTCTTGTCTTCTTTTTAAAAATGCTCTTTAATAGTAAAGTTAGCATGAAAAGGAGAGAAAATGAGGCTCAGCGAGGCTGTGTCAGATGTGCGGTGACATGCTAACCTGCCAGAGGTCCTGCCTCGCTGCCCCCTGGCTGGGAGACGGGCTTCCCTTCTCCCTCCTGAGAACAGGGGCAGGAGATGGGTCATGGTAGGTGTCCGGCCTCATGGCAACAGGTGAGGTCAGGACCGTGGGGGACCAGGGTCAGGTCTGCTGCTGGGTCCCTGATGGCACCTGCTGCAGCCGTGCCGGGTCTGGAGAGTCGGTCTCCATAAGGCATCGTCCTTCTCCACCCGGGGCAAGAGCCTGCTATCAGGGGACAGCTGGAAGGTGGCGGATGGGTGCCTAGACTCAGGCATGGCGTCCCAGCAGGGCGGGTTCAGGGCGCCAAACGGACCAGGTCATTCCAGGGATGCAGGCCACCACTGCCCCTTCCCTTCCACCTGGCACCTGGCCCTGTGCCCCACTGCCCTGCAGAAGAGGCAGTTGGGCACCTGCCATGGGCTCACCCAGGACACCAGCTGGGCACCCCCCTGGAATGACCGTCGTGCCACCCTCCTTTACCCACACGATAACACCAGGACCCATGTCTAAGAAGGAGCCGGCTGGAGAAGACTCACCACAGGCCCCCATCCTTGGGGGCGCGGGGGGGCGCCGGCTGCCCACCATGCAAGGCAGGGCTCTGGGCCAAAGTGCCCCCAGGGTGAGGAGGCTGCTAGAGCTTATTTGCCTGGAAACGACAGAGGGTGTGTCACAGGCAAGCCATGAGGTTCAGGGCTCAAGAGAAGCTGGATGGCTCTGTGGTTAGAGCATGGACTCAAGAACCAGCCTCGGGGCTTCCCTGGTGGCGCAGTGGTTAAGAATCCGCCTGCCAATGCAGGGGACACGGGTTCGAACCCTGGTCCGGGAAGATCCCACATGCCGCGGAGCAACTAAGCCCGTGAGCCACAACTACTGAGCCTGTGCTCTAGAGCCCGCAAGCCACAACTACTGAGCCCGCGTGCCACAACTACTGAAGCCCATGTGCCTAGAGCCCGTGCTCTGCAACAAGAGAAGCCACCGCAATGAGAAGCCCGCGCACCGCAACGAAGAGTAGCCCGCGCTCGCCGCAACTAGAGAATGTCCGCGCACAGCAACAAAGACACAGCCAAAAATAAAAACAAATAAAATAAATAAATTCAAAAAAAAAAGAACCAGCCTGCCCGGTTCACATCAAATCGAATCAGCTTCCCACTTGTTAGCTGTGTGATCAGGACCATGACCCCGATTTCTTGCCCATAAACTGGGAGCGGCAATTGCATCCTCTCTCTGAATCACCCAGCCAGGCCCTGAATGAGCCTTCTTCTCCACGCCAGGCGGGTACCTCCCACCCCCCAGGGGCAGGGCAGGAGGATGGAGGCTGGGTGTTCCCCCCACAGCCAGACCCAGGAAGCCCAAACTCCCAGGGGGCCCTGTCCCCGGAGCCCCAGACCTCCTCCACCGTGACTGAGGCAGAGCTGGGCGCGGGACAGGGGTCACCCCGCACCACGCAACTCTAGGGGGCGCTGGTACCTGAGGGCCCGTGCCCGGGCTGAGGGCGCTCCCTGGAAGAGGCAGGGCGAGACTTCCCTCAGGGCCCTTTGCCCACCGCAGGCTGTGTAAAGACCCGGAGGATGAGACCAGGAGGCGGGAGGTGGGGTGGGGGCCAGAGCGCCTGGGACTCACTTTGCCAGTCAGGCCCAGCCTGGGGGAACGCGGGGTTCTCGTCGCCTGCAGCACTGTGGCCTGGCTTCGTCCTTGACACTGAACAGGGACTGGGAGAAACAGCTTCACACCCTCCCTCCCCTCCCCGGGGCCATCTCACCCCCGCCTCTCAGGCCACTCCCCGGCCTCGGCTGCCCTTCCTCCCCCAGCGGGCAGGAGCTGCGGGCGCCCTGAGCGAGAGTGCGGTTTCCTCTCAGCCTCTGCCACTCGGAGACTTCCGCTCGGCGGCGGTGCTGGCAGCCGGTCCTCAGGAGGCCCCCCTGCACTGGGAGACAGACAGACAGGAGGCAGACAGATGGGCGACCAGGCCAGGCCCCTACCCTTCCAATGGAGGGGAGGCAGGTGAGGCTCCCGGGGAGAGAAGGGAGACTGCAGAGACGGATGCAAGGGTGTGTACAAGTGTACGTGTGTGCATGGGTGTGTGCGCACGTGGGTGGGTGTGTATTTGTATGCAAATACCTATGCATGCAAATGTGTGTGCCTGCACGTGTGTGTTTCATGTACATGTGCGTCCAAATGCAGTTGTGTTCAAGTGTGCAGGTATGTGTGCAAACGTGCACGAGTGTGCATATGCAAATGCCCATGTGTGTGAGCACATGTGAGTGTGCGTGTGTGAGGGTCCTGGGGAGAAAAGGAAGGAGGGAGAGCAGAGCAGAAAGACACCCACCGTGAAAGCCAGCACTGCCCAGCGACCCTCAGGAAGCCAAGGACGTAGGAGCAGCAGTCCTCTCTGTCCTCTCCATCCTCTCCAACCCCTCCTTCCTCTCCGTCCTCTCCGTCCCCTCCATCCTCTCCGTCCTCTCCATCCTCTCCTTCCTCTCTGTCCTCTCCTTCCTCTCCAACCCCTCCTTCCTCTCCACCCTCTCCATCCCCTCCTTCCTCTCCTTCTTCTCCATCCCCTCCTTCCTCTCCATCCCCTCCTTCCTCTCCATCCTCTCCGTCCTCTCCATCCCCTCCTTCCTCTCCATCCTCTTCTTCCTCTCCATGTTCCCCACTGGCTCCCATCTTAGCACCTGGCGCACAGGAGGTACACAGGCACTTGCCGGAGAGATCACACAGGTCATCGATGCCTCCTCATCCCAAATACAGTCCCCACACCCTCTCGTAACTCCACTCCTCCCCCTGCCTTCACCAGCCAGCCCCGTCCCTCCTAACCTCCTCCCCGGCCTGGTCCAGGACAGCAGGCCCTGCCCACTGACTGCTGAGGGGGCCCAGGGTTGTACGCGCTCACTGCCTTCACTCACAGCGCTGGCTCTCCTCACCCAGGAACAAGGGGATTTCCTGACCATTTCTTCAGGCAGGTGATGTAAGCTGTTTTTCTAGTGTTCAGCCACAGAACCTTCCAGGCCTTCGTTTCTCTGAACACGGAGGTTTTGGGGAGTTAGTCTGGCTGGCTTATTTCCATCCAGCATCTTAGAACAGTTCAGACACTAGTGCTGCCTTTAGATCATCAGGACATAAGAAACAGGACACAGCAAAAGGACTGGCGAGACAAGGTCCTTCCTCAGACCAGGTGCTCCAGGGGTGGATGGCGTTTCCAGCCGTGTCAGCGGCAACTGGAACTGAGCCCCCGGAGGGTGAGACCTCACGGCGCCAGCCACAGCACTGACCGGAGAGGGTCCAGCCCCGGCCCTGCTCTGGGCTCTGCATCCCGAGCCATGAGATGGCTGACATGTCCAGAGAGGAACAGAGAGCTGACCTCACCCCAGAGGGCTTCCCAGGAGGGGGTCTGCTCTCCTCTGGGGCTCTCCACGGGGTCCTGAGAGCCCGCTCTCTGCATTATGCCCCTCAAGGTCAGGAAATTCTCCTTGGGTGAGTCTCCAGGACAGGCAGCCTGCTGTGCGTGGCAGACCCCACCCAACTCTACGCCGGGACCCCCAGATTTGGCGTGGGAGAGTCCACCGTAGAACCCGCCCCCAGAATCAGAGCTGGGCCCCCCCTCCTCTACCAGCTGCACCTCTTTGAACCTCAATCTCATCTACGAGGTGAGAGGTGGAGGTGAGGATGCCCACTTCAGGGTCTTGTGAGGACCAAACGCACCCCCTTCCCTCCTAATCTGAACGAGGACAAGCCCCACTTCCCTCTCTGTGCTGTCTTCCCTAGCCTGGTTCCAGGCTCTAGCCGCTCAGAAGCTTGCAGATCCCAGTCTATCTCTGTCTCTCTTCCTCCCTCTCCCTCTCTCCTTCCTCCCTGCCCGCCTCTCCTCCCTCCACATGGCTCTCTCGCCCGCATTCTTCACGACTGACTCCTTCATCCTTCAGGAAGCCAAGTAGACATTCCTCTCTCCTGGTTACCTTTCCTGCCCCCAAGTCTGGGTTAGGTGCCTCCCCTGGGGGCTTACATCGTGCCCCAAACTTCTACTATCATAGCATCAATCATGGTGGCCTGGAATTACCTGACTACCTGTCCCCCCAGCCCTGACCTAGAATCTCCTAAGAACAAGACTGGGTCCTGCAGCCAGTTGTGTGCCCAGTACCCGACACGTGTAGGTGTCCATGGAATACATGTAGAATGAACAAACTTTCTCAGCACAGAGAGCATAGCGCCACCCGGAACCAGTGACCTGACTGAGATGGGACTGGGAGCCTCTTCCGAATGGCTGCTGGGAGAGCCACCCATCTCGCACCCCCCTCCCAACCCTCCAGCTCCTCTCCCCCGCCAGCCCCTGCCATCGCAGCCCAGCTCCCACTCCAAGGCAACCTCAGGCTGGCGGCCCTGCCATCTCCTGATGCAGACTCATCAGCTGTTGCCATGGAGACCAGCCAACAATCATCCTGGTGCCCTCCTGTTTCATGGAGCGGGCAGAGCAAAGGTGGCAGCCAGCTGTACACAGAGAGAAGCCACCCAGCAAGGGCAGGAGCCTGGCTCTGGACTCGGACCAGCCTGAGCTGGCGCTACCCACCCCCACTCTGCTTCCCACAGGTGTGATCTCCAGTCACCTCCCAAGACACACAGGTTTTGAGGGATGAGATGAACCATGCAGGACCAGGGCTGTCACTGTGTCATTTTGGTGTGGTGAGCTCTGCGTTAGCTTTCTGGGAGCTGTTTCCAGCATCTTTGTCCTTTGAGTTTTGTGTCCAATCCCCCCCAACTCAGATGGGGCTGGAGGAAGGAGACACTCCAGTCCATGGTAGCAGGAAAAGATTTCGGGGGACATTCGAAAATGAAGAGGAAGTCTACGAGGTCGCTTACGTGGGTGCCAAACTGGCCACTAATTTTAAAGAGCAAACCCACTAGTGGCGTGGCCTCTGCTCACCAAGGACTTAAGGTGGCATCACACTCACCTGACAGCCTCCAGGTCTCCCTAGAGTCGGGGGAAGGGTCACCCCATCTCCTTATTGCTTTAAATGGTGCTTATTTCTGCTAAATGTCCCTGTGCCAGCTGGGTACCTGGGGGCAGGGATGTGCTGAGATACAGCAACCTGCCCCTGGCACCAAGGAAGCCAGCTGTCCACGGCCCGCCTGAATCCTGGCGTGGACCTGAGCACCTGCATCTCAGGCAGGCCTGGGCCCTGATACAAAACCCGCCCACCCGCCTCCCTCTCAAACACGGGGACTCAGCCCAGCTGCTGGGCTTTTGTCACTACTGGGGAAAAGCTTGGCTGTGTTCTCAATAGTAGGAGACAAGAAGTGGTCCCTTTCGTTAAATGAGAAATGGATGGATGGATGGACAGATGGAAGGAAGGGAGGAAAGTAACAAATAAAGGCTCCCTTCTTGGAGCAAAGGCCCACTGAGACCACGAAACTGGGTGAGGGCTGGGGAGGCGCTGGGAGCCAGAATCACAGGGACACTGGATTCCAGAACCCAGTTCTCTGAACGATTCTACAGTGGGGTGTTTTGGGGGTTAGGGCGAAGAAAGAGGGAACCCACGGCTCTGCTCCTCAGTCCCCCTTCCCCTTGATCTCTTCACACCCTGAAAGGCAGGACTATATCCTTCAACCCCAGGCAGGAAAGCAGGAATCCCCCTCTCCCCAGCCAGCCCATCACAGCTGCCCTCCTCTCATGCCCACCACACCACCCACAGACTCACTACCTGTTAGAACAGACGCAGAATGGTGTCCTGATCTCACTGCCAGGGCGATCAAGACACAGTGAAGTGAGGCAGGTAGCAAAGGGATTGTCCCAGATGGGTCCCCCTGTGAACAAACTTCAGTGGTGTCAAGAAATGCCTGAAAAGAACATTTAAGAGCCTTTTGTGTTCTTCATTTTCCTGAAAAACACCGAACAGAAAGTTGGAGAAAATTTAGAGAAAAGGTGACTAAACATAAGTTTTTGATGAAGATAATAGAAATAAATCATGCCCTAAATTCTTAGAAAACCTGACAGTTTTCTGAGAGCTGTATTTGAGCCCCAGTGAGGCATTAGCGGTGTCTGATCACCCCATTTCACAGAGCAGGACACTGAGGTCTGGGCAATTGAGACTTGCCGGTAACACGGGGCATGTGAGAAGCAACACATAAGAAGAAGTGTGACTGGGAGTTCCCTGGCAGTCCAGTGGTTAGGACTCTGCACTCTCACTGCCATTGACCCGGGTTCAATCCCTGGTCGGGGAACTAAGATCCCGCATTCTGCGCGGTGTGGCCAAAAAATAGAAAAAGTGTGATTGAGGCATCCTTACAGAGTTCAGCATCTCCATCCTGTTACATGACGCTGCCCAGTCTAATGACGTAAACGACCTTGACGGCTCTTGAGGGATTGACAAGCTGTGTCTGCTGTTTGCCTAGAGCTCCTGAAAAGTAGACAGTCCTGGAAGTTTTCATCTTAATTCTTCTTCAGACCCTTGCAGACGCTCACTGGCAAAGAGAAGCTGGCGTGATAAAAGCACCAATTCCTAATTACCATCAGTGTGTGAGGCTTGGGAGGACCCACAGACCAGGGGGGACTCACCTGACACGTGGGATAGAGGGGTTCACAGCAGTGGAGCGTGTGTGTGGCTTTATCCCCAGGACGAGGGGGAGGGCCATTGCGCCCTGCGGCCGTGGGACCCTGGGCCTGTCTCTTTGAAGGTGAAAACACGAAGAGGTGGTAGGACTTGATGAGTCCTAAGCTGTCGTCCAGATCTGGTGTTTGAAAAAGGGAGAAAGACGAAGAAGACTTTGTTCCTCGTCCCTGCTTCCCAGTGGGGCCTGACGGACAGGAGCCGGGGAATCACTGGGGGAAATGATTACTCAGGACCCCAATACATAACCCAGATGATAAGAAGGGGGGTAGCTCTGGGTGAGCAGTGATGCGTCCTGCCTGTTCGGGTGCCCAATCCCATCCTCACCACCCCAAACTCTGAAGAACCCCCAGGCGACGGGGGAGAGACTTTCTCTTGTCTCCCCACAGCTTGAAAGCCAGGGCTCTATTATACAGTAGGCCCATGGAGGCTAGGGACAATCTAGCGACCCTGTCTTTCCATCTCCAGCACCTAGCCGAACTCCTAACCCATGGCGACCACTTGATATTTGTTGAGTGAATGAATGGCCTACGAACTCATCAGCTATTGCTGCGATAATGCTGCATAAGAGACCATTCCCCAAATCTCGATGATTTACAATGATAAGCATTGACTTTTTTTTTCTTATTCATGGGCACAGGTCAGCGGGGGCAATTCCAGGATCCACCGTCTCCTTCTGGGACCGGCAGCTGCAGGCGGCCCGTTCTGCTCACGGCCAATGTCCCAGTCCTGCACCCACACTTAAAGCCTCTGCCCACATCACGTCCACAAACACTCCGTGTGGCCACACCCGGGGTCAACAGGGAGGGGGCAAGTTCTGCCCCCTCTAGTGGGGAGCGCTGCAAGGCCCCCCCCCAAAGACGCAAGTGTGAGATTCTATCCAGGGAGGGAAGGAAGAAGTGGAACCGAGAACCCAGTTTGCCACAAACTACAAAATGGAAACAATGAAGAGAATCTGCCCCTTGCAGTGTCGCCTTGGCAGGATGTGTGAAAAGGGCAACACCTCGGAGCAACTGTTATCACGACCAATGTCCCCACTGCTGGACAACACAGTGACCATCTCCCCGGCAGTAGGAATCAGCCTGCAGTTCCAAGGAAAGCATTTAAGGGCAGACTAAACTCTGCTCCCCAGCTCAGGAGATGGGAGTGTTGGGGGCAGCTGGGCCGGCTCTGCAGAGGCCTTTCAGAGAGAGGAAATATGGGGGCAGAGTTAACCCATCAGCCTCTGTCTCAGTGTATCCCTGGACTTCGGGTATGTGTGACCGGGCACACACACACACACACACACACACACACACACACACACACACACACACACACACACACCCTCCCTCCCTGCTGCTCCCCTGAAGAGACTCATTTCAAAGGTGTCAATGCCCTGGGTCCGCCTGTCTCTGGGCTGCTGTGAGCGTCAGATGAGAAAAGGCCTGGGACAGTGACCTGAGACCAGGACACACTCGGATTCCGATTCTGCTCTCGGGGAGAGAAAGATGCTCCTGCCAGCTCTGCTTGTTTTCAGGAGTTTGTCAGTCTTCTAGCTTCCTTTTTTCCCCTTTCCAAAGCTCCACTCACCCAAGAGAATAATGTAAACACTTACAATGGCATTTTAATAGTCTTGGGGGCATTGATCATTATTACAAATCTGGAAGTAGCCGGATTATTAATGTTTGACAGTGTAATCATGCGGCGTGAGATACATCCTAAAATCGTGAATGGCCAACGATGCTTTTCATTTCCAAGCACTTTCTCATCAGTTGCCTCAAAGGGGAGGAGTTATTCCCCCAATTAGGGTGATTGGAAAACAGGGTCAAAAAGGGTCAGACTGCTTGTCAACTTGGGGGGTGCACCAGGAGGGATCAGAACCTGGCAGCCTTCTCCCCACTCTCATCCTCCCCGATGCTGAGGGACCACCAGCTCGTGGGAGATGCATGCTTCCTTCCTCGCTTCCTCAGGACACCCTCTCCTCTCCTTCCCACCCTGAGATTTGAGGTTCCCGCCTCACTCCCCAGCCCTGCATGGCCCCAGCTGTGCCGCCTCCCCCGGGCCTCTGGCTCCACCAATTATATCTCCAACTCCTTCACGTCTCCCGCCTTTCCCTCTGTGTGACTGCTGTCCAGTTTCCGTGTACAGACGTGTTCACGCCTCATCCCCCCAAACAACCCACTCTCCACACGGGGCCCCCTCCTGCAAACACACAGATGCCCCCATTGCTGTGTTGGCTCAAGCTCCCCTGAAAGCAGAGGCAGCAGGCTCTTTGGGAGTTGACCCCAGGACGATGGAGTCGGAGGGTGGGGTGAGAGAGGGAAGAAGAGGGAGCAAATAGAGAGGACAAGCTGTCTGCACCTGGACACCTGGGGACAGTCCTGCTGGGGAGCCTCTTCTAAGGAACGAGTAGAATTAGCCTAAGACCGTCTGTTGGGAAGAACCAGCCACTGTGCAAAGCTACCCTACAAATGGCTTTTCGGTTTCACTGTTCCACAGGACAGCTGGGATGGGGGTTCCCAACACGGCTGGCTGGCATCCTTTGGAGCTAGTTGCTTTTTTAGGGTCTCCCTTAGAATCTGGCTCAAGCTCTAAGCTCCAGGGCCTTTGATGCGCAGCCTGGGTCCACATCCACCACTGGGTGACATAGGGAGATGCTAACGGGTCACCCTGGAGACCAAATACTGACGCTGGACATGTGAGGTGCCCGTACAGCCCTGGGAGTTCAGGTACACGTGCTGCCACCCACACTTCCTTGGATGGATGCCTTGCCTGAGCTAGGGGTTGGGCCCGGGCCTCAGTGGTAAGACCACCTCGCCGCCCCCCAGTACCATATCGCCTTCCATTTGTCCACCTCCCCTGTCCAATTCCCACCTCCCTACCTGCTCTGGTCACCAGCTCACCCTCCCCATCTCCCCGGCAGTAGGAATCAGCCTGCAGTTCCAAGGAAAGCATTTAAGGGCAGACTAAACTCTGCTCCCCAGCTCAGGAAATGGGAGTGCTGGGGGCTGATAGTCATCAAGCCCCCATCCTGTGCCAGGTGCCAAGATGGGTATTTTGTGCCCCTGCTATCATCTCAGTCTCCGTGAATCCTGTGAAGTGGGACTTATTATTCCCATTTTGCAGATGAGAAAACTGAGGCTCAGAGAGACTAAGGAGTTTGCCCAAGGTTACTCAGTGTCTTAGCTCAGGTTGCATTAACAAAATACCATAGACTGGGTGGCTCAAACAAGACATTTATTTCTCACAGTTCTGAGGGCTGGAAGTCTAAGATCAGGCACCAGCAGACTGAGCTCTTGGTGAGAGCTCTTGTCTTGGTTTGCAGACGTCTGCCGACTTGCTGTGTCCTCACATGGCCCAGAGAGAGAGCGCGCAAGTTCTGCTGTCTCTTCCTCTTCTTAAGGTCACTAATCACATCATGGGGGATCCAGGGATTTAGACTCATGACCTCATCCAAACCTAATTACCCCCCAAAGGCCCCAAGGGGTTAGGGCTTCTACATATGAATTTCAGTCCATAGCACTCAGCTAATGAGAGGTGGTGCTAAGATTCAAACTCAGGCTGGGTCAACACAGAAGCTTTTGCCCTCCTCATGAGACCAGCAAATGCCCTCTCTCCAGGGTTATAGACAAGCTCACACGGCAGGGCCCCTGGGTCAGGGCCTCCAGAGAACAGGTCTGGAGACCGTGGCCGAGGACCCCCTTCCGCTCCACCAGAAACATCCACCTAGCCTTACATCAGAGCCAGGGACCAGCCCAGCTTTCCCAGGCTGCCCCAGGCCGTCCTTTCCCAGTGAGCTACTTTCTCAAGCAAAACTCCCTGGAGAAACTCGGGATGTCCACCAGGGGCCATGTTCCAAGGCCATTTGTCCACCCTTCACTGAGAGGCCTGCAGGTGGCCAGACACTTCCCACAAAGGGGCCCTGAGAATTCAGTCCAGGGTCCTCTCCCCGAAGCGTCCCGTTGCTGTGCAGTCCGGATGGCTTAAATGGACAATTCCATGGTCCCCTGGATGGTTGGAAGTTCCAGATCAGTCATCTCACCAAGGCTGGCGCCGGCTGGCTATCCTTGTTGGTACCACGCTGCTGTCACCAGGACCCGCTCGACTGGGCTTTATCCTGGAGTGTTGGTCTAGGGGGGTCAAATGTGGGAAGAGGGCCAGAGAGTGACACTAAGAACAGTGTGTGATGCTCACGAAGTTCAGTGTCTGTGAGGGGTTGAATTATTCTGCGTTCCCCCAAAAGGTCGTGGTCAAGTTCAAACCACAGTACCTGCGAATGCAAACTTCTTTGGGAATAGGATCTTTGTAGATATACTCAGTTAAGATGAGGTCATACTGATGAGAGTGGCCCTAAATTCAATGACTTCTTATCCTTATAAGGATAAGAAGAGGGAAATTTGGACACAGACACACACAGGGGAGAAGGCCATGGGATGACAGAGGCAGAGATTGGACTGATGTGTCGCCGCCAAGGAAGCAGGGAGAGAGGCCAGAGACATTTTCTGCCCTAGAGCCTCAGAAGGAGCCAACTTCACCAAAACCTTAATTTCAGACTTCCAGCCTCCACACTGTGAGAGAATAAAATGTCTGTTCTTTTAAGCCCCTGGGTCTATGGTGATTTTTGAACTGCACCTAAGGATGGGGGGTGCTGGTTGCCAGCAGAGCCAACCCTGTGATTAGAGGCTTGGAATTTTCAGTCCTACTCCCTTGACCTCCAGGAGAGGAGAGGGACTGGGGGTTGAACCAATCACGAATGGCCAGTGATTTAATCAATCATGCCTACGTCATGACGCCTCCATGAAACCCAAAAGAACCAGCTTCCGGGTTGGTGAGCACATGGAGATTTGGGGAGGGTACTCAGAGAGGACCCAGAAGCTCCGCCCTCTTTCCCAGACCTAGCCCTGTGCACCTCTTCCATCCGGCTGCTCCTGAGTTATATCCTTTTATAATAAACCAGTGAATAAAAGGGTTTCCTGGGTTCTGTGGGTCACTCTAGCAAACTAATCAAACCCAAGGCAGGAGTCATTGGAACCCCAGTCGTGTGAGGTCAATCAGAAGCACAGGTGAAAACCAGGGTTTGTGATGACTTCTGAAGTGGGGGCAGTCTCGTGGGGCTGAGCCTGTAACCTGTGGGAGCTGACCCTGTCTCCAGGTAGGTTATGTCAGAATTGAGTTGAATTGTAGGACATCCAGTTGGTGTCAGAGAATTGCTTGGGGTGTGGGGAGAAAACCACACACGCATTGGAACTGGGTCCCAGAACCCTTGTACACTGTTATCAGGGCAGCAGAGAAGGCAGGACTTAGGGGTCAGAGAGAGCTCTGTGCAAATCCCAGCACTCCCATCATCTCCAAGAGAGCATCTCCCCAGCCTCCCTCCAGGGCCCCCTCCAGATGCCCTAGCCCTCCTCTTGGTCCAGGAGAGCTTGTTCCCCAAGCCAGTTGAAGGCCAGAGCCAGGTGCTGCCTGGGTGGTACCTTGGAGGCGGCCGTGGCCACCCTCCCTGCTGCCAGAGCAGCGGCCCATCCCAAGACTGCAGAACCCCAGCCATTAATCATCCTTCTCCTGCTTTGTCAGGTCCCGCAACCTCCTGTACGTGCCACATAAATACACTTAACCTTTAAAGGGTCAGGTGGCAGCCCTGCCAGGGTGAGCCATCACCCCCTCCTCTACTCCCCGTCTCTCTCAGTCATAAAAGGCGAGAGAGTTTAAAACAAGGAGGAAGAGCTCCTTGTAAACCTAGCCCATCCATCAAACTGACGACGCTCTGGCCGCCAAGAATCCAGGGAGGTTTGCCAAAGAGAACAAAGGCCAAGGAATGATGTCAGTGTGAGCAACAGGGCCTATCTGTCTCACTTCCCCAGGGGGCAGCTAAGTCCCTGATGATGGGGCCTTTCCTGTCAAAGGGGCCAGCAGCCGTGAGGCCCCTGGGCTGGGGCGGGGCTCTGCCTGGGGTCTGACAGCCGGGGGGCCTGCGAGGCTGGAAGAGGGTACCCCACCACCCCTCACTTGCTCTCGCTCCATCATTCATCCAACAAGGCCAATGAGCATCTTCCCAGTTCCAGGCACGGCACCAGGTGCCAAAGACGCAAGGAGAAATCAAAGATGGTCTCTGACCCCAGGGGACTCAGGGTCAGTGCGGATGGGGAGGCAGGCTTGCAAGAAATCATTTCCATGGGATGAAAGTGACTCCTAGGATGAGGTAGGGAGGAGGCACTGTGGAGCCCTGAGAAGGGAGAGAAACACAGATGGCTGGAGAGGGGAATTTGATCTGGGTCTCACTGCATGAGTAGGAGTTTTCTACACAGACAAAGAGAACTTGAATGGAGTGGCTAGAACATGAGGAGCAATAAGACAGAGGCCAAGGTGGGATTCCTAGGCCACACTGGAGGGCCAGTGAGGCCAGCCCCAAGCCACCGCCCTCGTCCACCGCCACAAAGGGGTGGCCACTGGGCTATGCCACCCAGATCCCCCTTTAATGCTGGAGACGTTGCCCCCAGCTGGCAGCACGCTCGGGGTGGCCTCAGCTGCAGAGAGGCGCCCTGCCCAGGGCCTCGCCCTCCCCTGGGGGCCACGTCCCGGGACCTACGGATGAAGTATAAAGGACTGGCTCAGCCCAGCCCAGCCCAGCTCTGAAGGCCAGCCTCGTCCAGACTCTCCCTCTGCCCGCACCCACTTCTTCACTCCTTTCATTCTCTAACGAACATCCCGCAGGCTCAGGACGCCTCCCGGGAAACCAAACGTGCAATACAAGCAAAGGGTGAAGGGAGGGCTGTAGTTTAGAAATAAATGGTCAATAAACCAGATCAGAAATAAAAGCTCCCCACCAACTGGAGACATGAACTCATTCCAATTTCACAATCAAGACTCACTGTGCTGCTAAAACACCCTCCATGGAGAACAGCGGGGATCAGAGGCTTCCCAGCGAGCAGCTCGAGATGCTGTGCCCTCCATGTCCCCCCAGTTCCTAAACCAGGACGCTGCCTGAGAAAGACGTTACCGTGTGGTGGAGAGAGTACGTCCTAAAGAAGCACTGTAATGTCAAGAGTGGGATTGCCAGGGGTGGAAGTAACATGCACAGCTACCATGACACAGAAGATGCAGAAGGACGTGTCCCAGATCTTCAGGAAGGGAACCAAGATGTTGGTGCTCAGGATATCTCAAAGCCACTCCTGAAATAACAGACTTCTGGAATCCACAAACATACATACACATACGGTTCCAACTCGTAGACGGGCCCACTGAGTTATCTGGGGCAGCAGATGAAGGTACCTGAGTCCTCAGGGTGGGAAATCAGGAGAAGCAGAACTCACCTCCTCCCCTTCCTCTCCTCCCTAGATCCCTGGCTGAGAAGCTCAAGGTTGGAGACAAATTAATTTGCCTTAAGGTGCTTGAGTTTATCCATTAATTACACTCGCCCTCCCAAGCAATTTTCCATAAACATCTCAGTGCCTCTGGTGCGGTGCTAAACCAGTACTACCCTGCTTGGAGTGGCTGGTGAATTGCACTTGTTCATTTGTTTATTATGAAGAAGCTTGGTTGCCAGGGATTCATTAAATAAGACACACGGTATGTCGTTCACTTATTTTGACCCGCCTGGCTGTCTTTGTGCATATAGACAGGGAGGCATTTGGTCCTCCGGTTTTCCGATATGCCAAGCACAGGTGACAATGGATTAGAGGTACCAGTCCCTGCGGGTTGAATTGTTCCCGTGACAGTGTGCAGGTGAGCATGCATTTTCCCTGCTCACCTCCTCCCATCAGACCACGGCAGGCCCACAGCCTAGGGGCGTGGTGAGTCTCTGGTGGGCAGCGGGGGAGGCCTGAGCTGGGACCAGGTAGAGACTCACCCACTAAGGCGAGACCATGGCAAGGGACCTGGACACAGGGTGGGCTTTGGGACTGCAGCTCAGAGGCTGCCCTCGTGGCTGGGGTGAGGCAGGCGTGAGTCCCTCCAGGAGCAGCCCTGAGTCCAAGGGTTTGGGGGAGCCAAGTAGAACCTGAAGGGGTGGCTTGGAGCCTGAGAGCAAGGCCAAGTAGAAGACTGGGAAATAACTGGGGACAAGGCAGAGGGGCCAGAGAGGACCAGGGGTCTAGGGGAGCACAGAGCGAGACAGGACGAAGCCCTTCGTGTGACAGGTGGGGTGAGCTGCAGGTGCAGGTGCAGGTGTGACATCCCGTGGGCCTGGGTAGGTTGGGTACAATGAGGGGCAGGCAGGCAGGGCCTGCAAGCCGGACCCTCACCAGGTGCCGAGCGTCTGGACCCACCTGGCAGACCCAAGTCTGGGCCACGTCCCCATCCCCAAGGGGGCGGGGCCAGGCAGGCCACCAGAGGCCAGACCTGAAGAGCAAGATCGGTCCAGGGCGCCTTCCGTGCACTGAGGCAGACCAGGAGACGACGAAGAAACAGGAGCAGTTGGGACTGTGAGAGGCCTTGGGCGTAACCCTGGAGCCACCACCACGGCTGCAGCGCATCTCGGGGGAGGCTTCTCGCCAGTTGCACAACCGCCTGAGATGCTCCCTGCAAAGGTCTCTTTCCAGCCAGGCCTGTGGCCTGTCACGGTGACTCTTTGGCACATTAACCTTTGAGGACCAGAGGTGACCAGCAAGAGCTTTGGGGTCATGACCAGGTTAAGGTCTCCATCAGGCACTTAGAACTTATCTGTCTTATTGACTGACCTAAGCCTCAGTTTCCTTGTATGGAAGTGAGGAACAATGATTATCAACAACTACCTCGTAACACATAAAGTGCTTTAAAAAGGCCAGGCAAATGGTAAATGCTTAAAACGTGTTTTTGTCATTATTGTTCTGTTATTACTACTAGTGGCTTATCTCCAATCCCTGCCACAAAAGGGTGTGGGGACCACAGACCTACGTTATTTCAATCTCTGTGTTTGTCTGATACCCAGGCAGAGCGACGGCTGAGGTTCAGGGGTGGCCAAGGACATCAGCCTAGAGGATGTGGGGAAGAGAGAGACAGAGAAGCAAGGATGGTTCCACCAAGACTGGAACCTTCCAAACTCAGCCACCCCAGCAGGAGAGGCATTAATGCCAAACTCAGCCCGTCCAGCCACATCAGAGCACAGACTGCGATTGGACTTGAGGGTCACGGAGCAAGACCAGGTGGCGTTGGATTTCTCTGGAGACGCTCCTTACGCACCAAAGAAAATGAAAACTGTTCCTGGACGTCCTTGGCCGCTCCTGCCACCCTCTCTCACATCTTCGTCCTTCCCTCCTCACCTCTGCAGTACAGCCAAGCAGAGGATAAAGAGAAACATTCCATACCTCCTCCCAGTTCCCCCCACACCCGCCCCCCCACCCCTGGCCTGCTCAGACCCAGAGGGAAGGAGGTGTGACCCTGTTTAATCCTTCTTGTTCACTCAGCGCGAAGGGGTGGCTCACCTGCCCCCAGCATCCTCCACTCCTCCCCCTTCCACCCCTGACACCCCACCCCAGGCCCTCTCTTTCCAAATCACCCCTCCCTGCCAGCCCCCCACCTTCAGCTCCTGTGGTTGACAGCCCCTGGCTGCCCTAGGAATTAGCGTCGTGACCTTCCACTTGATCCTCTGACCTTCATCCCCACCACACACCCCCACCCCGGCCCGTTCTGGGTACAAGGGCAGACTTTGTTGCCTTCATTATAGACTATCACACAAAAACATAATAAAATAAAATGAATGTTTTCTCAGTGAAAATCCATTAGATGAGTTACTGTTGTAATTTAATAATGGGATGGGAAACTACAGCAAATTACCGAAGTATATAATTAAAGTAAATCTATTTTAAAGTCCTTTATTGCTTAGCGTTTCTCAGATCTCAGCCTCTCCCCACCGCACCCCGCTTCTCTTTTTCTCAGTGTGGGGAGGTGGATGGGAGCCGTGGATTCCTTTGAAGCCATCAGTGGTACTCGGTGGCAAAGGCCGCTTGCCTGATTCTTCCGAGGGAAGACCATGTTCCTGGCGAGGCTGAGGCCCCAGGCTGGGCTCCCGCTGGCAGAGCAAGAATAACTGACAGGCACTGGCTGAGGTCAGATCCCAGGACCCACCTCTGCTAGATCCTCAGGGCTGAGGGTTGAGTTTTGCCCTAAATGCTGAACTGATTAAACTGAGGTGGGGGGGTGGTGAAGGGGAAAAGGGAGGTGTCAGCCCTGAGAATACCCTTCACAGACGACAGATGCCACTGACCCCTGGATCTCAGATTTGCTAAAGATTGTCCATTTCAAGATGGTGTTGAGGTTAAGAGGCAGCAGGAAGCTAAGACTCAGGGAGATTTGAGACCCACCCGGGATCACACAGCCACTTGTCGCGACAAGTGGCGGCGCTGGGATTTGCTTTTGTCAGGCAATTGACACAGGACCACCAGCGAAGCTCCCCGAAGGGGTTCCTGTCTGCTGGGCATAGAAGCCCTCCGCAATGAGCCGGTCAGCTATTGCCCATTTTCAAAGGAGAGGTCAAATGTAGCCGTGGTTGCCATCACTGTTTTCCACTTTCTGGAATTCGGTGTCAGGGTGTGAGGGGTCCAGTGAGGGCACAGTCACACCAAAGCCTACACGGAGCTCGGTCTCAATCCCTCCGCTTTCTAACTGGGAAAGGGTAAAGGCTTCAGACCCTCTAGGATGAATCCCCTTCATCAGAAGGCCCCGGGTAGGTCCTAGGGGACTTATTGAAGACCCCAGACTCCGAGCTTAGCCTGGCCTGCCATGGCGAAGGGGGTCTGCAGGCCGGCAAGTGCTAGGAAGGGGCCAGCTGAGCCTGTGGTCACCTGAAGTGATCACAATGGCAGAATTTCTGTACTTCATTCAAACCCAGAACAATGCATTTTTCCCTTTCTAAGCCCTCGGGACCGCTGTGCTACTGGCAGCCGCAGAAAACCAAGTGACCCAAACTGAGATTAAACCACAAGGGCCAATTCGTTAGCACAGCAAGCTCTTGGCTTAAGAGAGAAAATGATTCCCAAGAAAAGGAAGGAGAACTCCCCTGCCCACCGGCAGTTTTCCCAGGGAACACTGGACCTCAGGAAAGCCAATCCTGCACCCCACCCCTGCAGCCCTGGGCAGGGGCCCTGTCCTCCTCTGGCTGGCCCCCCTCCTCTTCTCCAAAGGAGAGGACCTGGAGGAGCCCCCCCCTCCCCACCCCCACAGAAGGATGAGTGAGAGGTGTGGTCTCCGCAGAACTTGGTCTTATGCAAATGAATGCAAAGTGGATGCAAATCCAAGCCTGCTCTTTCTGAATCTCCCGTTTTCATCTGGTAGCTGAGTCGCTGCAGCCCTCCAGGCGCTCTGAAGGCCACTGTCTCCTTCCAGCTTCCTGTCCATCAAGGACAGCAAGCTCTGGTGACGGAACAAACGAGCAGGGCCTTGTAGAGGGCAGGGGGCTGCCCACCCAGCGCAGGCCTGACCAGCCCTCAGGAGGCCAAATTTCCTGGAGCTCAGGACGCTGCCATGCCCTCCTCTGGGGCCATCCTTTCTTGCTCCAGGGCGGCACCCAAAGATATGCATGCCCAAAGTCCCAGGGAATGCCCCATCCTAAACATGAAGTAACTCTGGAACGCAAATGCCACCCTGCCTCTCTTTAGCTGCAAGGAGTGGTTGCTGAGGGTGTACAGTAGTGAGGGTGAATTCTCCCCCGAGATTCCAAGTTTGGAGCAGACTTGGGGCTGTTTCCTGCCCCAGAGAAGAGCCGAGTGGGGAAACACCTCTGCACCTCCCAGACTGCACCTCAAAACCACACTCAGTGCTTCTCAGACGGGACCCCTGCTTTCCCACCAATGCCCACGTTGGTCCTGTGCCTGCTGCATTAACTTTCAAAACCATAGAGCTCCTCCAAGGTGGGGGTCATCAGCCACAGTGAACAGGAGCCAGGACACAACATAGCCCTGGGCAAAAACAGGATAATTCACCAAAATGGCCAGGCAAGCCAGATCCTGACACCAAAGGTGCCCTCCTACACGAAGAAAGCACTGGCATCTCCAGTGATCGTTAGCCAGCCCTTCTGGATAATGTTGGCTGCAGCAGACCTAAGTGTGCTTCTTAGAGCTAATTAACACAGACACAGGAATGAGGGTTGATCCAGAGGCCACAAATATCTCTATAGAAACAGAACATATAAACAAGAGTCTGGGGTGGGGGGGGGGAATTCCCTGGCGGTCCAGTGGTTAGGGCTCCGCGCTTTCACTGCTGACCGCGCAGGTTCGATCCCTGGTTGGGAAACTAAGATCCCATAAGCCACGCGGCCAAGAAAAAGAAAAAAGAGTCTGATCTGCCCAGGACCCCAGGACAGGAGACATCCTGTGTGACCTTGGACTTGTTCCTTAACCTCTCTGGAGTTCTGTTTCCTCATCTGTAAAATAAGAAAAATCATACCTTGCAGCTTTGTCATGTAGATTACATTATTTTTTTTATGTAACTAAAGCTGTGCTTTATTGTGAACTTTCTATGGACTAAGCATTCAGTTAAATCCTCTTATACACAATACTTCATTTATTCATTCTCTGAGAAAAGGGAAGATACTATCTCTACCTCTATTTTATATATGAAGAAACTCATATATTGAGCTGAGAGCATTCATCCAGCATCATGCAGCTAAGAAGTGGTCAGCTGCATTCAGCCCAAGGCATTTTGACCCCAGACCTGCACTCTGAATCACTAACTCCTGGTACCATCCTTGCTGTTGAACACCTGGAACAGCATCAGGTACACAAAGGCTCTCAACAAATGGCAGTCTCTGTCTCACCCCAAGCCCTGGCTGCCACCCACCCAATGGCTCTTTCACCCAGTGGGGGAGAAAGAGGTATGCAGGACTCATGTCTCTCCCCAGGCCTGTCTTGTCATCACAAATGACCGAAAAAATGAACAAACCATCCAGGGAGCCAGATACATTCACCCAGCACCTCATCAGTCTGTCCCGTTTGGGAAGGGGCCACGCCTACAGAAAAGGCAGGTGCACCCAGGTTGAGGAGGGCTAGTAGGGAGTTGCATATCCCCCACCCCCCCACCCCCGCTGGAGCCTAGACTAGCCTTCCAAGCCACAGCCCTTTGCTGTTCAAAAGAAAGAAAAGGCTTTTGTTATAAGAGCCCTCTTGAATGGGAAGGGACTGTGGTCTTGTCAAAAACCCAGGGTGGTAACACTTCCCGAACACAACACACGCTCGTGACAACGTCTAATGAAGACTTTTATGATAGGAATGTAATTGTAAAAAAAAAAAAAAAAATGATTACAAAATTGGTTTCAATGCTTTGTGATCCAAGAGTTCATTTGTTTCCTCATTCATGCACTAAATAAGCCCCTAATTAATCTTGAACCTTGGAGAAAGGAGACCAGATTGCCATTTTCTCCAGAAGGACGCACTTCACATTTTGGAAAGTTTGAAGAGGCTCTTAAGCATTTTTCTTTAGTGGTATTTTATCAGCATTTTAGAGAGGCTTCATTAGGCTGCGAAGGCTGCTAATTGCATTACCATATTTTTAAGCCTCGTAGGTGCGGGTCAAGTTCATCTTTCTCCACATTCTCCCGTTAATTTGCTGATTTGACAGGTCAGAGACCTGGAGAAAGGGAAGGTAAGCCGAGGGCGGACGCAGACTCCTCTCAGCTGCCAGCCCATGACCAGAGGAGAGAGGCCACCCCTCACACCAGCTGGTGACCGAGCTTTCTCCTTTAGCAGAAATTTTAGCTTCAAAGGTCATTGTGATGTCATTATTCCTAGGGAGGAGTAAAACCCTCCAACTTTCCAGCCAAGAAAAGAAAAGCGAAAGGAGTATGTGCATATGTGTGTATATAGATAGATGTGAACACATGTGTATATATGTGTGTATAGAGAGGTGTAAATATATGTGCATATAAATGAATATATGTATATGCGTGCATAGATAGATACGAATATATGTATATATGAATATATATGTGTATATAAATAGATATGAATGTGCATATGTATGTGTATACACAGAGATACACATATGCGTATACATGAATATATGAGTATATAAATAGATATGAACTTGTGATGTATATGTATACATAATAAACATATGTATAGATATGAATATATGTATATGTATGCATAGTTATAAATATACATGCATATAAATGAATATATGTATATGTGTGCATAAATACATATGTATATAAATAGATACGAATATATGTGTGTATGTATAAGTATATATAGATATAAATACGTGTGTATATATGAATATATGTATATGTGTACATAGATAGATATGAATATATGTATATACAAATATATGTATATAAATAGATATGAATATATATGTATATCTATGTATGTATAGATATATATACATAGAGAGCTATAAATATGTGTGCATATATGAATATATGTACATTGTGTGAATAGATAGATATGAATGTGTGTGCATGTGTAGTGAGCCAAGATGCCATTTGTCTGGATATTTCCCCTCTATTTAAAGAAAATTTCGGGACTTCCCTGTTGTTGCAGTGGTTAAGAATCCGCCTGCCAACGCAGGGGACACAGGTTCGATCCCTGGTCCAGGAAGATCCCACATGCCGCAGAGCAACTAAGCCAGTGCGCCACAACTACTGAAGCCCGCGTGCCTAGAGCCCGTGCTCCGCAACAAGAGAAGCCACCGCACCACAACAGAGTAGCCCCCAATCGCCGCAACTAGAGAAAGCCCGCGCGCAGCAACGAAGACCCAACACAGCCAAAAATTAATAAATAAATAAATTTATTTTTAAAAAATAAAGAAAATTTCAATGGAAAGCTCATTCCCAAACCCAAGCAGATGGGCAGGTAAAGGTGGGCACTCCACCAAGGGTTTCACGTACATTTTTTCATCTAATCCTCACTTCATCCTGGAGAACAGTTGACTGGTATTCCCTCATTTTACGGAGCAGGAAATGAATTCTGAGAGATCCTAAGTCCCAGGTCTCCTAGGTGGAAGAGTCAGAATTTGAAGCGAGGCCGGCAGACTTGGAGGCTGATGTGCTTGGTGGTTGAACGTCCTGCACAAGAGTCAGGAGCCCAGGAGGCGAACAGCCCAGGGTCCAAACCCTGGCTCTGCATCCCCAAACAAGTGTCTTAACCCCTCTGAGCATCCACACCCCCCCCACCCCAATCTATAAAATGGAATGATGATGTCCACCCTGCGGAGTTAAAAAGATAAAATGAAATCAAATAGGTACAGCCATAAACCCCGGCCTGGCCACTAGCCACTCACACCGGTGCAGCCCTGAATGGACATTTGGACCCTGTGATCCGAGGCAGGGACCCCACATCCTCAGCAGACCCTGACCAACACCCAAACCAGGGTCTCGCCAGCCAGCGCCACTCGGAGACTTGGGACGGAGACAGTTCCTGTCTTTTGGCTTGAAAAGACTTACCCAGTTCCCCCACCCCCAGCCCCAACCTCATCCCTAAAGCTGTTGAAATAGATACTGCACTGCAGCAGGGTCCTGGCTGGGTAGTGAAACGTTCCCCCTCGGTGCTCCATCGCTGGTTTCCCATGGTCTTTTTTTTCTTTTTAACATGAGTGCCAGGAACCCAGGAGCCACTTTTTCCTTAAGAGCCCCCTTGCATGCCTTCCCTCCATCTCCTCCCCATCCTAAGCCCACGCTCTCCAGTCTCGGGTCACCGAGGCAAGCGTAGGAATAATGGTGCTGGGCTTGGAGGCGGTGGAGAGGGGTGACTGGGAGACTGCGCTCAGGCCGGAGTCTCGGGTTCCCTGATGGCCACCTGGGGGGTGCCGGCAGCAACCAGCCCAACAGGGCCCAGGGAGGGAGCACTGCTCCCCCGTGATAGAGGCTCTGTGTTAATGCAAGGACCTCTGGAGATGGACAGTCCCCTCCCTGCTAGGGATACGGGCCCCCAGGCCAGCGCTGCCGGAGGGCCATCTGAGTCTCTGTTAAGCACAAAATAAGGAGACTTCTTGACTGGACCCCAGGCTGCAAGGCAAGGCCAGCTGGTCAGGCTACTCTGCCATAAGAGGAAGGGGACAGCAGGTGGCCGGGGGAGTCTCCAGGGGAAAACCCAGCTGGTTACCTCCTGCCTGTGGCTGACTCCCGGAAGTGCAGACGGTGGGAGTCGTGTCCCCCCAGTAAGCTGGCCACTGCCCCTCTTCCAGTTGGGCAGGTCAGCTGAAGGGCCGTTGTCTGCAGTGTGTTTGACGCTCTGGGAGTCTGTCTGGGCACGCTGCTCTGATGGATCAGAGCACAGAGGAAGAGTGGGCTCTCTGTTGGTTCTGTGTCCCCATGTCTTATAGAAGGAGAGGGGCATGTGCGTGGGGTCAGGACGTCGCCTGCACAGGATCCGGGGTGGCAGCGAGGGGGGGTGGTTTCAAGCATGATTTGGGGGCCAGGCAGGCAGGAACCCAAGGGTCAGCTCTGCCACATCCCACATGGGTGGCCATGGGCAGGTGACTCAGCCTCCAGACACCTGTTTCCTTACCTGCAACACGCAGCTAAAATCGTCACTACCCCTAGGATTGCTGAAAGGGTTACATAAGACCAGTCTTTCAGCAAATAGTTTCGGAGCCCCTCTCCTGTCCCAGACATAGGCACACAGTCCAGCGGGGAGACAGCCAAGAAACAGGTAAACCAACAAGTGCGACAGAATAAATTGTGACAAGTGCCATGAAGGGGAAAGAGAGGAAACCGTGATGGAGAATGAGGAAGACAGCCTTCCTGGTTTGGGGGTCCTGGAAGTCTTGGAGCCAAAGTATGAGAAGCCAACCAGGCAAAAGAGTGCGGAGAGGAGCCCGGCAGGAGGGAGTGTGCAGGCCCCGAGTCAGAAAGAGCCGGTCGCGGCGTGGTCAGCGATGCTGGCACAGGACGCATGCTCCAGGTGCGGGGGCTCCATCCATACCGTGCTGTGTCCCCCTGAGGCAAAAGTGCCCAGCAACGACTGCTCCCCTTCCCACCCAGGGGGCCTCCCAGGACCGCCGTGTCCCCTGTCCCAGGGTGGCCTTCCAGCCGGCAAGCGTGCATGCTGACCCCTGGAACAGCTGGACCACAGAGAAGCCACGCACGTACCCAAACACCACACCTCATCCCATCTCAGGACCAGAGCGCCAAATCTTAAATCACATACCACACCCCAAAAATGGTCTCCTCTTCTACCAGGAAACCCATTCTCATTCTGATTTTTCTTCTGGCTGATCTCGCTAGAAACTCAGGCAATGAGAAGACAGATCATGTGAGTCAGTAGGAACCATTTTCTATCCCAGGCCACCTGTTCTCTCTCCCCTTCTCTCTAGCACGCACATATGCGGACAAGGACCAGCCATAACAAGAAAGCACAGATTGCAGCCAACCCTAAAGATTCAAAATGACACACCTATTCCACACCTGTAAACATCACTCCCCCCGATCTTTACCACCAACGTGAAGCTTACACACTAACAAATGGCCATAAAATGCTGTGATACGGGTTTACGCGTAAAAGGCAGGCACCGACATATACACATACATTGATCTGAAACGAGCCAGGTATTGTCTTTGAGGTGTAGATTTTTGTCCCATTTAACAGAAAGGAACTCCAGGCCCAGTTACTAACCCAGGTAACACTGTGGCTTTGCTGTGGGGACATGTGATGCCAGCAATGGTCCCGCCCTCTGAAGGCACTTTGTTTCTCATCAAGTGACACTTTTTGCCTTTTAGTCTTATCCCTCCCACCTGAGAGCAGGAATGGTGTCATACGTCTTGGTATCCCCAGGACCCAGTGTCTCTCATACAGTAGGTACTCAATCAATATTCGTCAGATGAATGTCCTCCCAATGCCTAGGCTGGTGGAAAGCGAGGTGTTCAAAAGGGTCACTGGGGTTCTGGAACAGCAGTGCTCTTTCCCATGCCTCCACCTGAATTCCAGCCCTATGCGGGGGAAGCCCCGCCCTGTGGCATCCTCACCTTGATGGCTCCATGCGGCAAAACTTCAAAACAGAAAAGTAGGGAATGAGCATGGATGGCCACCTTATTCTCTGAGTAAGTACAATTTTTAAAGCATTCGCCATCCAACATCACCATCATTTTATAAAACCAAGGACCTTCTAACACCAAAAGGTAGAAAGGATATAATCTCAGAATAGAGGGCAGGTCTTTAAAGTGACTATGAAATCTAGCGCTACAAACAACTCCCCATTCTGTCCACTCCCCTTCATTTCGCATCCGGTCACATCCAGGGTCAGAGGCTGTCCAGCGTTTAGGAGGATAGCACTGGCTTAGTGGGGGATGGGGGCCGGGCCAGGAAGGCAGGGGGGAAGTGGGGGGCTCACAGTCAGCAGGAGACGCTGGGTTCTGACGCAGAAGAGACCTTGGGAAGGAGATGCTGGGGGTCCTGACCAGGAAGCCCACCAAAGAGAAAGCTGAACTCTAGAGCTGGGAGCCAGCCACGCTTGGATGGGATTTCACCTGGAAAGCTGAACAAGAAACCAGAAGTCTTAAAGATCCCCTCTGGACACTGAGACTCTTTCAGCTTCTCAGTTAAAGAACCGAAGACAAATTGTGTTCAAGGCTGGCTTTCAGTCAAAGCTCTAATTTTACACCGACATGGTTTTCATTTTCCAAGAGCGTGTCCTGTGAAGCCAGGGCCAAAGCGAACAGAAGACCTCACATCTTCGACCACCTCCCCATCTCTGCCCCCACGACCACACCCGGTGAAAGCATCAACTAGAGGAGCCTGGGTGGCCAGCGCGTCACACCCCCCCACCACTACCCATCCATCCACCCTCCTCCCACTCCCATCCCCCATCACTATCCACCCATTTTTACCCTGCATACAGTGGTTCGGTGCCTTCTCTGTGCCAGGCACACGCAGCCACGAAAGGTCCCCAGCCTGTGGCCCTTTTTGTCAACCAGACGAGGTGGGAGGAAAGAGGAATTTGCTTCGAGGCTCTTCCCTGCCTCCCCTTACCCCTGGCCTCTCTCCTTGCCCCTCCGGCTCTGCCTCCTCTGAGCTGGTTCTCAGAGAGCAGCCACTACACCTAAGGGAGATGCGTAAGCACAGAAAGGGTCAGCCCAGGGGCTCTCAGCTCTGGCTGATGTTAGAATCGGCTGTGGCAGTATAACTGCTGGAGCCCAGGCCTCCCCTAGAGACTCTGACTTCACAGCCTCGGGTGGGGCCCAGGGTTCTACCGTGCAGCTCAGAGACCCTCTGGCACTAAAGGCCACCTGGGGCTACTGTGCTAAGGAATTACCTCCCAAGCCTCCGAGAAATGAGTTCTGGGCTCTCAGTGGCGCAGAGCAGAGCAGAGGAGGGCAGGGTGGTCCTGGGGGTCCCAAGGCGGGCACCATCCCTCCCCTGCCACGTATACCATCCTCCACCCATTTCCCCGCAGCTGCCCGGGGCTCCACACTGGTTCGTCTTAACCTGCCGGAAGATGTGCACATAAGATCATTTACTAATAATTGCATTTTCCCCCAGTGATTTTCTTTTTAGAATACAAATTTGAACTGAGTCAAGGTTATTATTCCTCTATTAAAGAGCTCCTCACTTGGGTGCTTCTCATCCAGCATGCGTTCCTGGGGGGGCATTAAAATAGGGAAGAACTCCACACCTGCCTGACCAAGGGAGTGCGGCTCATGCGATGGTCACTTGTCATGTGGGATATTTCTATGTGTGCCTCAGTTTCCTTGCCTGTAAAATGGGGGAATAACAGTATCTCCCTGCTGGGGTTGGTGCGAGGATTAAAGGAAACTTGGAGCCAAGCTTGGTCCATCATGTTAGCTACCATCATCATCATCATCATCATCATCATCATCATCATCATCATCATCATCATCATCATCATCTTCATGTGTGTACAAAAAGGAGACCTGGGCTTCCCTGGTGGCGCAGTGGTTGAGAATCTGCCTGCCAGTGCAGGGGACACGGGTTCGAGCCCTGGTCTGGGAAGATCCCACATGCCACGGAGCAACTAGGCCCGTGAGCCACAATTACTGAGCCTGCGCGTCTGGAGCCTGTGCTCCGCATCAAGAGAGGCCGCGATAGTGAGAGGCTCGCGCACCGTGATGAAGAGTGGCCCCCACTTGCCGCAACTAGAGAAAGTCCTCGCACAGAAACGAAGACCCAACACAGCCATAAATAAATAAATAATTAAAAAAAGAAAAAAAAAGGGGACCTGAAAACTGGAGCCCTGCACTGTAGCCAGAGATGGCTGTGAAGTACATATCTGATCACTTTCTCTCCCCTCTAAATAATCTCTCTATGGCTCCCCAGTGCCCTCAGGCAACGTCTTTCAAAATCTGGTCCCCGCTGACCTTGACAACCTCCTTTTGCACCACGCACCCTCACCCATCCAGCCATACCAATCAACTTCATTGGAGGGGGTGGCAATCGGCCAGCACAGGGCTAGCCCTGAAGAAAGCTTGTTCCTAAATCTCTTCAAAGCAGCAGGATGAGTTTGCACAGCATCTGTTCAGAATCTGCCTCAGGCAGTGTCCTCCAGTTTAAGGGCAAAATGCAAATGACAAATTTTGAAATTAACAGCAGCCAAGATTACTTATCAGGTTCAGGGAGCTCTTCTTTCCCTAGCCAATGCTGCCTGATGGTGTCTGCAGTGGTTCCCCAGCTGCCGTTCGTGTGTTATTGCAGGTGCCTTATCTAGGTCAACATTATTATTTTTTAGAGGATAAGATAGCAATGTTAGTTCTACACAGGATTATCAGCCTGCAATTGCAGTTACCTGTACTTGGTATTCACCGCAGAGGCAGAAAAACCTTCCAACACTTGTGAAACCAATCTGAAGCAGCATTGGGGAAGGAGGGGGCAGAGAATAGAAAAGAAAACCAGCAAAGAGCCAGGTGTAAATTATTATCCTAATTAAGTATGGGGGAGGAGTTAATGCACTAAGGTTAAAAAAAAATGCACTGTTTTCCTTTTCTTTTTTCTTTTTGCAAATTGTGTTCTTGTGTGTTTCCTGATGACTAATGCGATATATTCTTGGCTTGCAGAGCAAGAAAAGTCATCAGGGTTTCATTTGTTATGTTTATGCCAATAGAAATAAATCTCGGCCGTGGTGGAGAAGGTTGTTCACACTCCAGTCACTGTCTGGGGAAGCCGGCTGGTCGCATCCCCGGAGGGCGGGCAGAACTGATTCGGGGTAAGATACACTTTGGCTTTATTGATCACAAAGCTTCTTCTTTACTTCTGTGGGGCTGCAAATCAATAGACAGGCCCACAGACACATAATAGATTTTTTTTTTTAGAAAATCAATTAAACAGAATATTTTTTTTGCAGACTTGAGTTTGCATGGCCGTTGTCTTGGGCATGCTACATGACAATTTTAATGTGATCTCCTTCTAAGGGCTGCCTTATCATGACCAAGTGGCAATGCCTTGTTTAAAAGGTCGAATTTGAAAGAAGAAGAGAGGATGGTCTGGGAAAAGCAGAAAGCACCCCGTTCAGCCCTGCGACCCTGACTGGACACTACAGCGTTGCTAGAAAGCCACGGTCAGCCCATCGGTCATCACGTGGACAGAATCTGTCAGCGTGCCTCCTCTTGGGCTAAAAACGTGGAACTGAAACTTCTTGGAAAGCCCAGATTGATGTCTGAATTTCCCCATTCCGAAAGCAGAAGGAAGCTCAGTGGGCATGAAGGTGAAATACGGCCGGGCTGGGGCTGCCCAGATTTGCCAGCGTGCTGCACACTCGCCCCTCTCCCCCAGGGACACAGCTGGAGTCTCAGGGATGCTGAGCTCAGGGGACACCTTCAGCCTGGAGCCTCAGCCAACTGGCCACACACATCTGGGCTTTTTTTTTTAGATCACAGATACGCAAGCAAATTCCCACCATGCCACTTGTAGACAACGCGTATCTCCCCAAATCCTGGTCCTTAGCAGGCTAGGGCTGGCATCACTCTGCTCCCTGGACTTCAGCCTTCTTGCCACTTTCTTCCTGGTCTGGGATGATCCTAGATAACATCTATTTTTTTAAAAAAAATCCTCTTTCCACTTCTGGCAACTCTACCAAGAAGGACTCAAAGTGACATGGTCACGTGGTGTGGAACCCAGCAGGATGGCCGAGCTGAAAGTACTCCAGCAACGCCGAACATAAGGAATTATATGTTCCTCATGGTACATAATAAATAACAAAGCTGTAATTCCAGAGAGGAGGCTGGTGATGACATTTAAAAATCTCCCTTAGCTTTGTTCTTGTGGTTCATGTCATCAGAACCCGAGGATGGAATCTCAGCCTGAATTTATGTCCATTTCGGGGGTGTATGTTATTTAACATTATTCCCTTTCATCCGTCTCTTGTCTTGGGCTTGCCTTTTGGTAAGTCGGGCGTTCCATCTGGGTCTCGCTTCCTTCACACCCCACCCCAGGGCAGCTGGCACCCTACTCTGAGTGCCTAGGTTATGTACATTACTAAAGGAACATGATGCTTCAGCTCTGAGATTCTGAATTGAAACAGGAAAGCTGGGACGAAGTATAAAGCCCTTCTCCCTTTCTGCAGGGCCAAAAGAGAATCAGAAAGATCCCCCAAACTAATCTAAAGCAGCAGGCTGAATTTGCTTGGAGACCGACATCTGCCTGAAAACTGAGAAGCCCGTTCCCATCCACGTTGAGTGTCTGTCCTGAGTGTCTGTCCGTCTGTCTGCCCCTTTGTCTCTCCGTCCCAGTGGAGAGCAGGGCTGGGTGGGGACCAAAGGGTATTGGAGCAACATGCCTTGTTTAGGGAAAGGGGAGCATTAGAAAGCAGTACAAAGTTTGAAGGCCAAGTGGAGGTTTTTCAGATCCAGTGATTTGGGGGAAATTACTGCTTCTAAGACCATGTTTTCAGTCTGGCTGGATTTCATGGTACATAATATGTGTCAGCAAAACGATGAATGACCATTGAAGGCTCAGCATTAAACCTTCCATATTTAGTTGTTCAGAAATTCAACTTGGACCCATGATATACACTGAATTCCAAGACTTTGAGGAAATATTAAAGGAAAAACAACAGCATTGCCACGATAAATAATGTGCAAAAAAGAAAATCCATTTTGTCATCTGTTGGGACATTTCTACTTGGAGAGCCGTAATTCCAAATTTTTACCTCTCAGAGATGGTCCCAATGGGACATTAACTCATTCAATAAACACTCACTGTGGGCTGCCACTTGGGGAGTGGCTAATTCACAGGAGAAGTTCCTGCCCTCAAGGAGCATACATTCTATGGGTGAGACAGATAATAGACAAACACATATGGGTGTGACATAAACTCCATGAGCGCAGGGCTTGTCTGTGTGTTCACTGCTGAATCTTGAGTGTCAGAAGAGTGCCTGCACATAGTAGGCCCTCAGTAACTTATGGACCATAGTGGGTCTATACTGTATACGCATGTCAGGTGGTAATAATGCGTGCATGAAGGTCCTACCAGGGCCGAGCTTCAACAGCTCTGACCCTGGAGCCGGGCCAGCTTTTATAGCCCTACAAACAGCCCCACACCCACCCTCCACACACCACTCAATCAGGCAAGTGAACCACACACATAAAGGGGCGCACACACATACACATCCCTGACTTGCATCCAACTGCAATCTCCCCTCCCCTCAGACAGAACATGTTCTCCACAAGCTTTTTCTGTCGTGCCAGGCCTCAGCCCCCAGGCCTCATTTCACATCCAGAGTAGGTGATTTTTTACCCCACACCTCATACAACAAATTTATTTGGGTTAATTTATGGTAGGCTGAATAATAGCCCCTCCAAAATATCCTAATCCCTAGAAACTATGAATGTTACCTTTTATAGCAAAAGGGACTTTTCGAAACATAGTTATACTAAAGATTTTGGGATGGGGCGATTTGCCTGGATTATCCAGGTGGGCCCTAAAATTCATCACATGGGCCCTTATAGGAAGGAGGCAGAGGCAGACTTGGGAGTGGAGAAGGAAGCTACGTAAGGACAAAAGCAGAGGTTAGAGTGAAGTGCTCTGAAGGTGAGACAGGAGCTACAAGCCAAGGAAAGCAGGCAGCCTCTAGAAGCTGGAAAAGACACAGGATTCTCCCCAAGAGCCTCTGGAGGAAGCGCAGCCCTGCCAACACCTTGATTTTGGCCAGGGGACACCCCATTTCAGACTTCTGGCCTCCAGAGCTGTAAAATAATAGATTTGTGTGGCAGTAAGCCCCTAAATTTGCGGTCATGTGTTACTTCAGCCCTAGGAAACTAACACTGTAATAAAATGTGTAACAGCTATTCTTTTCTTGATGGGTGATTTTAAAAAATCACTTTGAAAGAAGAATAAATGCTCATCTTAAAAAGATTATTCACATTCAGTAAAATATTTCACATATGAACTAAAATCGGTACTCACCAAACGTAAATACTTCTTGTCACGGTTCATACTGCTTCCCCGTTTTAAATTTTAAACACTGATGTGAAGTCACACAGAATGACTGCGGTGGCTGTGCTGTCATTGTTTATTTCGAATCTGCTGTTTGAAAGCAGGAAAACGCAATTCCACGGGGGTGGGACCCACAAACTGTACCCGAAGCGATCTCCAGCGACCCCAAACCCCCTTAAGCTTATTCCCCAGATGAACAGGAGCGGCCCTCCCCACGCAGGGAGCCAACAGCACAACTGGGCTTTTCCAAACTGACTCCCACAAAGAAGGGGATGTTTATCAAAGGTTAAGTAATAAAAAAAAGGTGTTAATTCAAAGTTTACTTATATATTATTAAAACCCAACGGTAACAGCCATTGTTTAAAACTTAGATCAACAAAAATTGTTTTTCAGGTACATTTTTTGGGAATCACGGGTTCATGATACTAACAAAAAGCAGAGCAACTTTTGCCGGTTTTATTGCTGTTTTCGGATTTCTTACAGATAACGTGTGTCCTCGTTGCCGCTCTTGGAACTGTGGTCCTCCCACTCTGGACCCTGCAGGATTCATCACATTCCAGGTAAAAGGAAAGCCAGGTTTCCCCCGACCCGCACCCGGGGCCAGGGGGCTGAGGGGTATTCTCAGGCAGCGCCCCGCCACACAGCGCGGTACTGAGATCCCCAGGGCGGGGTGGGCAGAGGCCTGGGGGCGAAGGGACTTCCACAAAACGCCCCCAGACCCTCACTGAGTATCAGGTAGGACGCTTCCCGCTGGCCTGAGGCTGGCAGCTGGTAAGGGATTTGCAGGAAGGGCCTAGACACAACTGCACAGAGTCCAAGTGGGTCCCCGATGGGAACCTTCTCCCCGGGGACACCCCAGTCCCACTGAGCCTGGCCTCCCAGTGAGGCCTGTCCAGCCTTCGCCGCCCTTGGAACTCCCCTACCCTGGTCTTACCCACGAGGGACACCCTCAACCAGGAACTCACCCACAAAGCTGGCAACTGGCAAGTGACTGTCTCCACAGACAGGTGCCACCCCGGAGTGACTGGCCCTGCAAAGTGGGGGGATCTGGAAGTCTCTGAGCATGTAGGGTGGAAGGATGAGGTCATCAGGAAGCAGAGAAGGAGCAGGAAGGGGAAAGAGGGTCTGGTTTTCAGAACTACCGAGCCACCCCACCTAGCACCTCTGGCCACCATCCACCTGCTCACAGCCTCCGAGGCCAGGTGGTGGCTGGTCCCTGGTCACCACGACCCGCCCTCTTCTCCCCTGACGCCCTCAGGGTGCAGCTGGCCTCCTTGTGACCTGTGAGCTCTGGAGTCTGCAGATGTGGATTCAAATCCTGCTTCTCTCAGCTGTTTGCCCTCAGGGGACGTGCTGGGCCCCCGGGGGTGGGGGGAGAGGGCACCTGGCACCAGGGCGGGCAATCGGTCATCCCCTCCCCCTTTCCTCCTCCCGGCGCATTCTATCAGAACCTCCAAAGGGCGGGGCACAGTGTCCCGAGCCCCCCACCCCTTAGAAACAGGAGCCTTTTGGTGACGCAATGATCATTTTCAGCTGTTCCCGTGGGGTTCAAGGGCTTTAGGGCCCCCACTCAAGGTGACCGTGGGGCAGGCAGCCCCGTCCAGAGTCGGGCTGGAGTGGGAACGGGGGAGGAGAGGGGAAGGGTGCGCAGGGGAAACGAGCGCTGAGAGCGGTGGTTCCCACCCCGCCAGTATGCAAATCACTCGCCGCCGAGATAAACGATCCGGCAGGAAGGCCGGCAGGGTTCCCAGCGGGAGCCATTTGTCATTTCTATTCCCGAACGAGTGAGCAAACCCACAAGAGCGTCCCCATCCCTCCCTCCCACCCAGGTAGCTGCACCGTCACAGGTGCCCAGAACAAAGAGAGGCATCTCCCTCACCTCCGCCTCCCCACATCCCAACAGGGGCTGGGGGCACCTCGCACAGCCTTGGACTTGGGTAGCCCAGCACCGTGCGTGGAAAAACGCTCCTCGGAGGCCAGGGCAGAGAGCGCTTTGTCTCTTGGAAGGACAATGTGAAACCACAAACCTCTTTCTTTTGGCAGTCAGCTCTCCACCTAATTGACAAGTGTGTGTCCTGTGCATGAGCTGCTAAGATTTTCCATGACGTCAGCAGAGCCCAGCATTATCTGGGGTTCACCTGGCAGGCCTGGCACCAAGTGGAGGAAGCGTGGGACCAGGTCGTGTTCCAGCAACAACTGGTGTATAGCTCGGACCCCCCAGCCTCGTTCATAAACGGCTGACGAAGGGGTAGACGGATCAATCGATCCTGGAGATTTTGAAATTGCCAGAAACCCAGTCCAAGTCACCCCACCCTTTCCTATTTGGGGCTCCTCGTCTTAAGAGCAAAGGCATGAGAACATCACATTGGACTCAGAATGCTATCTGGGAGCGAATGTCAGGCGTAGTGATTTAGGAAGCAAGAAAACAAAACGCGTTGTCACTACCAGGGATGCTGCCCCACCCAGGCCGACAGGCTTCCGGTGCTGGAGACGATCTCCCGCAGTGGTGATGGGCTGGGCTGCTGCATCCCACCCCTTCCCAGAACTCAGAGCCTGGTTCATGGTGGGGGGGTCAATAAATATTTGCTGAATGAATTAATAAGCAACCAGAGAAAGCCCCTCAGAGGACCACATAACACAGACTAAACTCTAGAAAGCGCTAAAGCTCTTTGTCACAATTAGGGATTGAACCCAAAACCTTTGTGGTTAAAGCATATGGCCCGAGGGACTTCCTTGGTGGCGCAGTGGTTAAGAATCCGCCCGCCAATGCAGGACACGGGTTCGAGCCCTGGTCCAGGAAGATCCCACATGCCGCGGAGCAACTAAGCCCGTGTGCCACAACTACTGAGCCTGCGCTCTAGAGCCCGCGAGCCACAACTACTGAAGCCCGTGCGCCTAGAGACCGTGTCCCGCAACAAGAGAAGCCACCGCAATGAGAAGCCCGCGCACCGCAACGAAGAGTAGCCCCCGCTCGCCGCAACTAGAGGAAGCCCGCGCGCAGCTATGAAGACCCACCGTGGCCAAAAATAAATAAATAAATTTTAAAAACAAATAAATCAAGCATATGGCCACACTTTGGCCTTTCATTCACTTGTTCACTCACTCATACATTCATTCATTCATTAGGAAATATTTATTAAGTGCCCACTGTGCTCAGCACTGGACGCTGCTGATTCTCATTAGGTCGTAAGTTGCCAAGGGCAGGAGCCTTACCAGTGATCCGTGGGCTCTCCACTGTCAATGGTGAGTCATTACCAGGAGTCCTCATGCGCCAATGCCCTGAAGCTCCGGGACAGCCCAGGATGTTGTTGGGTCCTGCTGACGTCACGGAAAATCTTAGCAGCTCACACACAGGACATGCCCTTGTCAATTAGCTGTGAGCTCAGACGCCAAAAGAAAGATTTGAGGTTTCACATTGCCCTTCCAGGATACAACGGGTCTTCGCCAATAACCAGCATGACCCTGGCCACCTCTCCAGTGGAGCCCTTCTACTCCTGGTGGTAAGAAGCTGGGTGGGTTTGTCAGCTCTCATTTGAGGTCCCCATCAGAACACTCTGAGGTCAACTCGACCCACAGATCCCTTACCACCAAAATTTGGGAAAACTCCAGATTTGATCCACTTCAATTCAATGACACATTATATACCTACTACACACAAGGTACTCCATTAAAAGTTCCTGACGCTACAAGGATGACAAAAGATCTGGTCCCTTTTCTTCGGGGCCTGGTGATCTGGAGGTGAAGACAACGCTAGCGCCAGTACCTGTAATACAAGGCTGTGAGGTGGTGCCGTAAAAGGAGTCTAGGTATAGTCGTTCACTGAGCACATCCTCTGCCCTGGCCCGTGCACTAATCACTCTGCAGGCAGCAGGCAGGTCTTCACTTACCTGTACCAGCGCCACAAGGCAGCACTCGCTGCCTCTACTTTACAGGTGAGGATGTTGAAGCTCAAGAGGCCAAGCCACAGGCCTAAAGTCTTAAAGCTGGTGAGGCCCGTTGACCTTAACTGAACTTGGCTGCCTGGGAAACTTGATGGATCCATTGACCCAAGTTTGGGACACAGCAGGGCAGGCAAGCCATTGTCTGCTGGGCAAGCAAAGGGTGTGTGCTGATGAGATTTAAGCCTCAGGAGTGAGGTCCAGCCTGTCCCGGAAAGCTGGGCAGCCCCAGGAGTGGCCAGCCGTCTCGGGACAGTTGAGGAATCAGGGAGGGAGGACAAAGGAGGAGGGGAGCAGTTCTTAGGGACAGAGTTTCCACTGTGCTGTGGCCAAAGTGGAGAATGGGGGGGAGCAGGGAGGAAAGCAGCGGGAGGTCAGAGAGATGGCATAGTCGTCAAACAAGGGCGGTGAGCTCTCAGAGACAGTCACGGCGCCACCACGACGGAAAGAGAAGGGAAGCAGGGTCAGCAGATGATGGTGATGGTGGAATGACTTCTTCAGCGGAAGAAGGGCTAGGACCTGGGGCGGTTGTTAGCCTGGAAGCATCCACGGGAGGGCGCCGTCCGGGTATCTCTTCCCAGCGGGAGGTGGGTATGGGGTGGGACAGAAGTGCAGGCAGTCCTGGAGGGAGGCAGGGAGATCCAGGTTTCTGTGAATTCAAGGGAGAGGTTCGATGGCACCTTCCAGGAAAAGCTCAAGGATGTGGCAGGAAGCCCTCTGCTCAGAAGGAAAGGGGCTCGGAAGGGGCTGCCAGGAGGCTGGGATGGGGAGGTGGAGGAGGACCAAGGTGAAAGGGGGCAAAGGGAGTTCAAAACAAATCAAAACAAGACAACCGCATCTGTCCCCAGCGTCACGCCCTGCCTGTGCAGAACCTGCAGTGCAGCAGGAGGCCCCGGAGCTGGTGTGCCGGCCAGGTGTGCAACTTCTGCGTGCCCCCATCGTGCAGTGGCCACGTGCCCCCGCTCTCTGCCAACACCAGTCTAGTCGCCGGTAAGACAGTGAGCAGACAACCATGGTCACTGCCCTCTTGCAGGAAATAAACATGATGCTTTGGTAGCAGCCATGAGGAAAAATAAGCAGGGTGTGGGGAAAGCAGCAGGGGCAGGGAGTGGGGTGGGATAGAAATTTGCATCCAAGGAACTGCAGAAAGGTCTTCTTTCTTCTCAAAGGAATCTGCTTTCTTGAGTCTCCTTCCACCTCTCCAGGGGGCGCAGGCTGGCAGACACACTCCCTCCTCTAGCGGGTTTTGAATGTGCTGAGGCTGGTGGGCTGCCGCTAAAGGAAGTCTGGTGGGGTCGCCTCTTCTCTCCCCCACCCCCCAGCCGAGCGGTCTGACCCCTGGAGTTTTATCTGAGCCTGGTCCCAGCGGGTGGCAGCGAGGCCCAGCAGGGCAAGCTGAATCCCACTGAGAACTCATTCTCTGATCCTGCCTCCCTTAGCTCTGGGAAAAAGCACCTCCCCAAGCAAAGCTTATTCTCAGCTCCAAGTTTAAAGAGGTACAGAGACAGGACCATTGTCTCTCAAGCGTCCTGACCTACAAGGAGGCTGGGTATAGCTGGAGGAGAGCCAGGCAGGGCCTGAATACAGGGGCCTCTCCAGTAAGATGCTGCCCGCACCATGCTCCCATCCGGGCTTGTGCAGGGCTCAGAGCGGGTAGGTAACCTGCTCAAGCACCGTCCTCTCCTATGTCCCTCCTCCCCCTCCTCCCTGCTGCCCGGGCCCGACCAGCCCCGACCAGCCCTGGCTCCCTCCTTCTGGGCCCCATGCCTCACTCTGTTCTCTGGGCCTCCCGAAGTCTCTTCTTGCACATCTGAGGCTGTGGCCCGGCTTGGTGGAGATGATAATTACCGTGTTAGCCCAGTGGCCTGAAGAAAGATTGGGGTGGGGGGTGAACAGAGAAGAGGAGGAGAGGAAGGTTCCTTATTAAATGCAGATGTTTTTAAATCACTGTAATTAACTGGAATGGATACCATGAATCACAGGCATAAAAGCTAAATGGGCTTTTGTTTTAACTGTTTGTCATATATTTAAAAGGTCATTGGAGAATGTAACACACAGAGATGTTCTTCCTGTTTGCTTTTGCCAGGCAAAGGCTTCCCCTGGGCACGTGTGTGGTCACACACACACACACACACACACACATACACACATACTCAGTGGGCCCAGACCAAAAGGGTCTTGACTGGAGGGGGAATGGGGCTCCATCAATGCAGCCGTGGAAGCTTCCTCAGAGGCCATGGCACTTCCTGCACCGGATGCCTCACGGCTGGTGGACATGCACAGAGGCCCTGGCCGAGCTGTTGGCCTCTGATCACCACCGCCCAGGGGCGTATCCATGGAGACTTGCTGCTCCAAACCCTTCCTGTCCCAGGAAAAATTCGGGAGACAGATATTCCCCCTTTGGGGTCAGACTCCCCCTTTCTGCCTGGGATGCTGGGCCTCTTTTCCACCTGGACAAACGCCTTCCCCTTTTCCGGGCTCGGGAAGGAGGCAGGGTCAGGCTGTGACTAGGCTGGCAGAGGTGCCTCGAGAGCCTTCGAAAGGTCCCCCTGGCCAAACACCTCTTCCTGCCACCCCCTGGGTCTGGACCCTAAACACTGGGGGAAGCAGGGCCTGCAGCTTGCATGGCCCCTGGGAGCAAGCAAATAGGACAGGCAGACACGTCTGCGGCAGCAGGGGTGAGGGGTCTCCCAGTATCTCTGGGCCAACGTGAACTGCCCTCCCAGAACTGCCCCCACGGGGCTGAACCACCGTCAACCGCATCCCTTTTCAGGAGAAACCCCCCCCCCCCTTCTACGCCACACAGCCAACAGCTCTGAGGCTGGATGAAACTGGGGCTCTGGGGCCCGACAGCTGGGTGCCCACCTCCAAGCAGGCTGCCAGAGCCCCCAGCCCCTGCATGCCCACCCTGCCTACCCACGTCCCACTAGCACAGCTAAGTTTTCCCTTTGCTCTGCCTGTCTTCCATCTCCAGCCCCCTCACCTAAGCAGAGCCCGTAAAGCAGGAAGGGGTCGGGAGGGGAATGGGTGAGGCTCCCCAGGTTGTGGGGGGAGGCTGATGGGGGAGATGTTCCCAGAATGTGCTGTTGGAACCAGAAACACTTCCCATGGAACCCACGTCAGGGCACTGGGATGGCCAGTGTGGCGTTTAAGGTTGCAAGGTAAAAAGCTACACCCTGAGTCCAGCTGGGACCCCAAGCCCCTGAGAACCAGGCCCAGAGGCACCTCCAGGCCCAACGTCCACAGGGAGTCTCATCCTCCAGGGCAGGCTTGTCCTTTTAGTGTGGTCAGCGGAGACGCCCAGGTTTCCAGTTTCGAGGTCAACTCCCAGGGCCGCCCTCCCCCACTCCTCCCCCCCGCCCCCGCCCTCTCCGCTCCCTCCGCCACTTCCAAAAATCCTTCTTGGGCAACACCTTTCTGCCTGGGCTCTCCGGGCCAGTGGCCTTCCAACCTTCTTGGCCAAGACCCACAATAAGAGACAGATGACACCATGTGACCCAATCCAGAAACACACATGCAGACAAGTGTATAAATAACCAAGACAAATGCATCACAAAGGTCTCGCCCTCATAGGGGGCACGCACACGAAGATGTTCTCTTCTATTCAGTTTTCCTATTTTTAATATTATTTTTTCTATTTTATTCTATTTGTATTTTTCACAGCCCACAACCTGGATTTCACCCCTGAGTGGGTCTCCATTTGAAGACCACTGCTCTAGGCCACCTTCACATTCTCAGTGAACCAAGCTTCCGCGAGCTCTCTGGCAACAGGCAGTGTCGCTGCACGCAGAAATCTCCCAGGTTTTGCTCTTCCTTTCTCACAACCCAGAACAAACATCCAGAAGAGTGTTCTTACCTGAGCTTGGGAGCTTTGATATGTCACATCATCCTTCCTTTTGTCCTTCCCTTCTGGTTGCCTTTTTTTATCTTTTTTTTTTTTTTTTTTTTTTTTGCATCACTAGGCTCCCTCTGTAGATTTCCTTTCTCATGATTTCCTCCCAGTTTTCCAAACTTGGAAAGCTTCTTCAATATTCGGAGAACACTACTTGGGTCTCCATGACCTTGAGAGCCGATGGCCAAGAAACCCAGCTTATTTCAGTTTCAAGAGTCCATTTGCATGTCTGGCCAGCAAGGAAATTGCCCAAATTATATAAAGAGTTTCACAGGAAGGAGAGGAGCTGAATGTTTATTGAGCAGCTGCTATGTGTTCAAAGCTCTCCAAAGCTCTTTGTGGAGTTCTAAAGGCATCATCTCATTCACTGCTCTCAAGAATCTTTGAAAGAGGATCTTATTACCACTATTCCAGCAGGAGACTCAGAGAAGGGAAGTCAGTTACCCAAGGCCAGGGGGTGGAGGGATTTGGGGTGGGGTGGAAGTGGCAAGAATCACACCCCATAGGTGCAGATAGGCCAGAGGATAGCAAAGCTCTGTTCTTTTCTGCTGGGGAGGTTGCTTTCCCAAGAGGAGGTGAGCAATGCCGAACAGGCCAACAAGAATCGTTTCACTGCATGAATGTGGACCAGTCTTTTCTACACACCCCTCCCCCTGTGTAAATTTCCAAGCTGAAACCCTGGAGAAAGGATGGAGGAGGGAGAGGAAAGAAATGGTGAGAAAAAGAGTGAGGCAGAAACAGACAAAAATAGAGACAATGAGAACTAATCACACCTTTTAAGACCACATTTTCTCCATTTGAAAATAAACATGTTTTTCACTTTCTAGTGTTCTCGAAATGGAGGTACATCTTATGATCAATGTCAAGAGAAACTTGCTGGCTAACGGTGCATTTTATAATCATGGTGTATTGGAATGGGGTTTGGAGGGTTGTGGAAATATGGTTCCAGTTTGTTTCTGAGGTGAACAAGGTGAACAACACCCGGGGCAGCCTAAACTTCCTAGAGCAGCTCAAAGATACACAGGGACTTCTCTGGTTTGTTATCGGCCAGGCGCTGTGTAATCTGGCCACCACGCTAATTTATGGGGAAGAAAATTGGGGTGCCACAATCATATTTTTATTTGCACAGTCTTATGTATCTGTTTTCAAAATGTATGTTCTCAGCAGTTTGGGAGGCTTTTTTTTTTCTTTTTCTTTTTTGGTTTGGTTTTTGTTTTGTTTTGTTTGTGGCAGCAATTAACCTAATAAACCACATTTTCATTACTCTGGTAGATTAACTACTTCAGAGAATATCAGATAAACATGGTGCTTTGCATTCAAGCACCTTCAGAAGCCCGGCTGAACAATGGGGTTGTTTTAACGGTGCAATCCTGGTAATTAGAGAGAAGAGGCCCCTCAGGTAACCGCTGAGAAAGGTCCCTTAATTTGACCCTGTTTCACACGGTCCAATTTTCAATAAAATGAGGCACTTCAGCACTGTCCCCTAGGAAATCACCTCGGAGCCTGTAATCCCTAGACTTTCCTGGGGGTTATTCGGTCTAAAGTCCTCCTTTCTGATCTGTCTTCATCAAACCAGCTGTCCCTTTCCGCTCAGTATTTACCCAGGGATGTTTCCAGACCGGCCCCCATGCCCTATGGCAATATCAGTCAAGGGCGGCAGCGGTTTCTTCCTTCTCCGGTTGGCACCTTGCTTCTTACCATCATTTTTGATGATCTGCTTGAACTTGCTTCTCCTTCCGACTGTCAGTGGAAACCCAAAGCAGGATTTAATGGTTTATTCATTATTTACTTATTTATTCATTGAATAGCATTTCTATTGCAAATACATTTTTGCCAGAAGCAGAAAGAAAAATATACTCCAGCTCCTCACCCCCAAAGTCCCCTCCCCTACCCGACTCTGATATGCAGCATATATAGTCTCGCGAATCCAAAACCACCCCTATTTACTGCAAAATTTCTTCCCCAGGCGCTTTAGTGCTAGGTTGGTTTTTTATCCCCAATATTCCCTCCTTGAAGCTTGATCTGGCAGTCCAGGACCAGACAACAGTAAAACGCAACCTTCCTTCAGGCAGAATTCCCTTCTGTCAGGGCATAAATTTTTCCACTCTAGGACCCCGGAGATGTGACGCTCCTGGAGGCCCCTATGCAGCCTTCAGAGCTTGCTGGCTTGTGCACGCCTGCATTTCTCATCCAGACCTCTGAGTCGCTGGGTCTGGGTACTGAGGAGCACATCAGGGATTCAAGCCCTGCCCTGTGGAGTCAAGTCCCCACGCCTGTGCTGCCCCTTGCTTCACACCGTGCGCTCTAGGGACTCCGAGATGCTAACAGCTCCCCAGCTTTAAGTCAGGTGATTCATGAAAACTTAGCTCAGGTACCTGTTCCTCCAGGGAACCACCAAGAGCCCAGGCTCATCTGAAGTCATCTATCTGTGTCCCCAGCAGGACAGAAGGCTCTTCAAAGAGAGTGTATAGGGAAGCGGTCCTCTAGCTGCAAATTTCAGAAAACCAACCCAATGGGATTAAGCACAAGAAAATGTTTTGGCCCCCAAGGCTGAAGGCAGGGCTGGCTTTAGATGTGCTTCATCCTAGAGCCCGGACAATGTTATCAGGACTTGTCACTGCGCATCTCTGCACTTAACTCCCTTGGCTTGATTCCCAGACGGACTCTCCCCTCATATGCTCTCAGGTTCACATCCAGCGGGGAAGACTCTGGTTTCCCAGTAGTTCAAATAAAAAGAATGGAATAGACTTGTTGGGCTTGATGGGCTTTACTTGATCAGAGAGCCATCTCATTACCAGTCCAATGACTGGGAGGATGAGATGTGTGGTGAGAATCCGTGAGTTCACTGGAACCATATAATAATAATAATAATAATAATAACTACTCATTGTGAGTCATTAAAAGTAGGGGGTGGGTCCTTAAATTAAAACTGGGGTGACTATTATCACTGCAGGGAAAGCAGAGCTTAACCTCAAAACCAGCAATGCCTACTGCTGCTGGCAGGGACTGCACTGGTCCAGGCTTGCCCAAAATAGAACATTTTGAGAATATAAGAAATTATCAAAAGAAAACAAGTCATCAATAATCTCATCATCCAAAGACAACGATTATTAGCATTTCGGAGCGTTTTTCCTTTCAGTTTTTTTCCTATATGCAGACGTTTTTATGTAGCTGTGATCATGTTATCTATATATTTGATGTCTTAACTTTTTTTCACTTAACACTTCACTTTTCTCACTCAACCTACAGCTTTTGCATAAATGGTAACCGAGATGAGGTATATTGATCTATTGAATCATTTTATAATGGGTTGTTTTTAAAATATATGCTATTATAAAAATCCAACCTGAAGCATTTTGAAATTTCAAATTGGGCATAAGAGGTCATTCTTTTAAAAGTGGGTGATCATCTGACCTCAGGAAACCATGCTGGGGAGCCTAGATTTCGTAAGACTCTCCCTCGGTCTACCTTCTCCAGATTCTCCTTAGACCTGTGTTGAGGAGAGTACGTTTTGCTTGGTATTTCGAATACTCCCAGCCTCACCCAGGGAACCACACTGGGCTCTCTGGTGATAAATTCATCACAGGGACACGGCTGCCCTCCTAAAATTCTCTTCAGGGAACAATTTTCCGAGGTCTAACATGGTGCCTAATTGACAACTTTCTTTAATGGGCTGGGATGGTAACTCTTTCTTATTTAAGCCACAAATGATGATTAATGGAGTTCCAACAGGACAGTATCTTCACTTTATTCCCACCTTCATTATTTTAATCTCTCTCTGAATGACTGTCTAATGCGTCTGTATTGCTGTGAAAGTCCATGAATGGTGGGTAGGTGCCTATAAATCCCTCAAAATCACAAGAGGTCCCTCCACTTGATTAAGGAGGCTACGGAGAGACTCCGTGAAGTCTGTCCAATGCTGGCATGCAGGAGGGTGAGTACAATTGGAAGAAATGGGCCACAGACCCAACGATAAAGCAACCGGGCGCCCACAGCATCACCAGAATAGCTCCGAGAGTCAACTCACATTTATTCCTTGTGGGAAGGGATGAGAAGCAAAGGTTGAAATGGCAAGTTGGAGACTGTCAGGATACAAAGGGTTGTGAAGAATTAATAATGAAGTGGTCGATGGATCCATTCAATCATTTAGCATTTTATTGAGCCCACTGGTCTGTGCCAGGCACTGTGCCAGGCAGGCACTGGGAAATCAAGATTAACTGGAACAGCCCCAGCCCTCCAGAACCTCACAACCTCCGTGTGGGAAGAAAAATCTACAATCCAACGATGAACATCTTGAGCGAAGTACTGTTAAAGTGACATAAGCCAGCAGGGCCCTGCACATACAAGGACCTCACCCTTGGCTTAATGCTCTGCTGGTGGGCATCGACTACCCTTCAAATTCATTCACTCTGCAAAGATTTACTGAGGGCCTACTCTGTGTCAGACACTCCTCTGGGCACTGAGGACAAAACAGACACAAATCCAGGACAGGCCACAGCAAATTACTATGTAAAACATACAGGATGTCAGTTGGGAGTAGGTGCCAGGGAGGAGAACAAGGATGAGGCCAAGGTGAGGGCAATCCTAGTCGGTGGTCCATGCAAATCCCGAGTGCCCACCTACCACCTCGGGCACCAGGGTTGCTGGGATGGTTAATTTTACATGGCAACTTGGCTTGGTTAGACTAAGGTACCCCATGGTTTGGTCAAACGCCAGTCTAGATGTTGCTGTGAAGGTATTTTTCAGATTTTTCAGATTTTTTTGAAGGACTTAAGAGAAAAAAGACTTAGGCTCCCATGAGGGAGAAGAAATTCTGCCTCCAGACTGTTCCCGGACTGGAGATGACAACATCATCCCTTCCCTGGCTCTCCAGCCTGCTGGCCTGCCGCAAATTTCAAACTTGCCAGTGTCCCCCGCCCCAGTCACCTGAGCCAGTTTGTTACCACACCAAACTTGGGTCCGCTTGCCCGTGCACAGTAAAGCCAATCTACCGACACCGGGTTGTAGTGAAGGAAAATGCAGCGTTTAGTATAGGTGCCAAGCAAGGAATCCAGGGCAGCTAGTGCTTAAAAGACCCAAACTCCCCCAAAGGCCTCCAGGGAAAGGTTTTGGTTTTTTTTTTAAAATAAATTTATTTATTTATTTATTTATTTTTGGCTGCATTGGGTCTTTGTTGCCGCACGCGGGCTTTCTCTAGTTGAGGCGAGTGGGGGCTACTCTTCGTTGCGGTGCGCAGGCTTCTCATTGCGGTGGCTTCTCTCGTTGCGGAGCACGGGCTCTAGGTGCGCGAGCTTCAGTTGTTGTGGCGCACGGGCTTCAGTTGTTGTGGCGCACGGGCTTAGCTGCTCCGCGGCATGTGGGATCTTCCCGGACCAGGGCTTGAACCCGTGTCCCCTGCGTTGGCAGGCAGATTCTTAACCACTGCACCACCAGGGAAGCCCCCAGGTAAAGGTTTTTAAAGACAGGGTGAGGGTGAGGGAGAGGGGTTGTGGGGTGCGTGATAGTTCGTGGACATTCTTCCGATTGGTTGGTGGTGACGTAATCGGGAGTCATCATCAACTTTCTGGTTCCAACGGGCCTGGGGTCTACATGCTTGTGCGCAGCACGCAGTTAACTTCTTCCACCTGGGAGAGGTTTCAGTAACTGCAAAACAGCTCAAAGGACATGGCTACGAATACTATCTATAGCCCTTGAGGAGGAACTAAAGGGCCTTGACTTTGTTTAATGGCTAAACTATTATTATTTTGTCTTACTTGACTGTTTTCCTTTCTCTCTGCATTTTCTCACTTCTCTGATTAAATTTATTCTTTGACTAAAGTTTACTCCAGACAAAAGGCAGGTGGAGGACCTGGGAAGGGGGGTAGTTCTGTTCTCGGAAGGCCCCATGGGGTCCTGCTCGGTTACAAATTCCTTAAAATAAAGCTCTGTCTCTCTCTCTCTCTCTCTCTCCCTTTCTCCCCCTGGTTATGTTTCTCTGCAGAACCCTGACTAATACGGCAGCACACGAGGCACAGCTGCTGGCTCTGCCATCCTCCTTGCTCCCAACCTCACCAGCTGCCAGAGTCAGGACGCAAAGGGTGGGCGGGGCGGGCGGGGGGAGGGAGATGCCGCTGAGCCGGGGGTTGCATCTGAAGACTCCCTCCGCAAAGTTTCTACTACAAACAGCTGTAGGAGCTGCCACTACCTGTGCTAATGGCCTGGCCACAAGTGCCTTCTATTTCCTCTTTCAAGGACTCCGAGGGATGAAAAACACACCTACCACACCTCACAAGTCCTCTGGGCCGTTTGTGGGGAAGAGGCTCACTTTCTCTCTGACAGCTACCGTATTTGGCTTGAGTTGGACCCAGGGTGGAGGGACTCTGTGGCAGGCACTGTGGCAGGTAAGGCCCTTCCATCATGTCCAGTATAACCTTGCCAGCTGCCCATCACTGCATGTTTGGCTTCCCCCACCCAGCAGGCCCCGAAGAGCTTGCTGCTGCAGCCATCTGGACGATGTAGAACAAGGATTTTTAGTGAAAAGTACAGGATCCTCCAAATAAATTTTTGCTGGAATGTCAGGCTCTGCTCCTTTTTTTTTTTTTTTTTTTTCCTTTTCGCACATTGAAACGCGTGTCATTGCCCCAGAACGCTGCTGTCTTCTGGGAACAAACACAGAGGCCCATTGTTTACACTGCCAATTAGGAGCCATGAGTGACCCCAACACACAAAGGCCCGGCTGTGCCCGGGCAGCTGAGGGAAGTGTGTTGAATCTTTTGACACGGGTCTCTGGATGGAGGAGCCTGGGCTAGTCATTGATGGGGTTCTGGGGAGTCGTTTTCTCCTGTTCGGCCAAGCTGGCAGTGCAGCGGGAGCAGCGGGGTGCAGGGCACCATACAGGTCCCTGGGGCATCACTCCACTGACAACCACAGCATCCAGTGGGCTTTCCAAGGGCCCGTCTTCCCCTGGGGCAGCCGCTGTCCCTGAGGTCAAGCAGCAGCTCCTCCATGCAGAGCTGGGGAAGGAAGTTGGATTGTGAAGAGGCAGCAGGTAAACTGAGGCTGCCAAAGGCTTCACCTGCTTTAGCAATGAAGACTCACGGAAGTAAGATTTTCCCAAATAAATGCAGCAGCTACTAAAATCTGTTCTTCAGGGGTAAATTTCCATCTTTAAAAGCAACGGAGATGCGTTTTCTAAAATATATTTCTACAAATATATTTGTAGCAAAACAGTGCTGACCCCTACAAATGCATCTTTACATCATCATTGGTGGCAGTACCACTAAATGCTATTAAGAGCCCCCGGGTCCAATCAGAGGTGAGGACTTAGATCTAAGACCCTTTTGTATTTAGCAGGAGATTCGTTATGTAAAATATAGCAAATTCATTTGATAAAACAGTATGAATGCCATTAAGATGGTTTTTATAGATTTTATTGTAATAACATGAAAAAATTATAATGTGAAAAAGTTTTTTACCCCTAGACTAAACATGTTTCTCTTTTCCCCAGAGAGTAATTCCAAAACAATTCGTAGAGCATGAACATGTCTCTGGTTTTTTAAATTATGCTAAGATATGAGTCTGGAAGGAAACACTTTCAAATGTTCGCACAGGCTTCTTTGAGGATTGAGACAATGTGATATTTTTCTTCTTTCCATCTTTCCATATTTTCTACATTTTTTCATAAAGAGCCTTATTATTTTATAGTTGGGAAGAATAAAATAAACAAACAGGCAGTTGCTATGATGAGAAAATAGGGTGGGAACTTCATTATCTAGCTTCTCCGTTGTTCCAGGATCACATTAAACCCGTGGTCTGAAAACTGGCAGCTGGGAACCCTGCCCAGGCTACACAAGATGAATACCCAGGACCTCTTGGCTGACTCCAGATCACATCAGACGCCAAATTTAGAGGTTCGGCAACCTCTGAATTTCACCAGGTTGGGGTTTTTCCCCCACTTCTGGCTCTACACACACACACACACACACACACACACACACACACACACACACCCAGAATCTACACATTTTGGTTTGTGGGGTTCACCATGGGTGGCACCCCTGCAAGAAGCTGGTTTGCAGTACCCGACACAGTCTTTTTGCAAGAAGGTAGACTCTGCAGACGCTGGAGTCCCAATTCTGTTCATCTCCAAGGGTCCCTGACCCTTGAAGCCTAGCTGTAGATGAGACAGATTTCAGTGATAATTCCCAGAGTCATGGTTTCCAACACAAAGGCTGCGTTCCAGAGGCGACTTTGAGAGTCAACACAGGGCACCTCCCCGAGCTTCCTGCCCTGGTCTAAGAGGAGGACCAGTCCCCAGGAGGAGGGGCGCACCCTCACGGCCCAGGAGGTGGGCATGCACGGTGACAGGCAAACAGGTAAACCTGCCCTCATTCCCACTGCATCAACTGATTGAAATCTGTGGTTTGGGCAGCTGCAACAGCTTGAGACTTTCTCTCTGGCCTCACTCCTCTAATTATTTATCCTGTTTATTTTAACAAGAACTGCAGCTGAGTGTCTGAGGTCAGAATGGTTTCCATTACCCAGATGCCAAAGGGAATCTGATTCTGTACCCCAGACTGGCTTCCCCACCTTTACACACGTGGAACTCTGAGCCTAGAATGCCGCTCTCTCCCTTGTTTTCCTGATACTCACCGACTCTGTCCGTAGTGTCATCTCTGGATGACTCATTCCCTGCCACCCACAGGCAAGGGGAAACCAGTAACACCTGGTACAGAAAACCATTCATTCATACGACAGATATTTATTGAGCGCTCTTCGTGTGCCACACTCTGGGGATACAGCCAGGAACCAGTTGACGTGGGTTGTAGAAATGGGTGGATACTTAATAAAAGGCCAAGAGGAAGCCAGTGGGAAGCCAGCTCCACTGTCAGAGCAGAGCAGACATCCAAGCTCACCACACCACTGAGATGAAGTGAGGCGACACCTTGCTTGAAATGGGGTTGAGACTCCCTTGGGTTGACTTGATAACAGACTGAATGTGGTTGGTGATTTGTTTACTCAAATATTATTAAAGATGAATTACCATCTGAATGTTAACCCACCCTCCTGGGACCCTACTATTCCTGCTCCTGGCAGCACCATTCTACCAATCGCCCAGCTCATCATCTGAGTCACTTTGACTCCCTCCCCCCCGACCCCAGTCTCCTGCTTTCCAATTAGTGGCCAAGTTCATGGCTCTCTCCGAATTGCCTCCAACTCTTTCATCATGGCAACCACCCCACTTATCTCTACATTATCAATGGTTGTCTTTCCTTTCTTCCACAAACACTTATTAGACACCTGCAGTGAGCCACGCACCGTGTTAGTGCTGGGACAGAGCAGTGAGCAAAAGAGAAAGCACTATCTGCCATCGTGGAAAGTGCCGTCTAGCGGGGGAGACGAGCGTTAACCAGGGCCCACAGAGCACATGAGTGGATGAATGAATGAATAAATGACCGATTGCCTGGACTGTCATGGTTCCCACTCTGAGCCATCCTACAACGGTCCTGCCTGGATAACCAGCCCCTTGTATAGCTTTGCTCACGTTCCCTGCCTCAAACTTTCAATGGCTCCTGAACACACACTTGTCAAGTTCAAATTCCCTAGCCTGGTGGCTCTCCACGGTCTGGTTTCAACCTACCTTTCTAGCTTTGTTTCCTTCTAACCCTCTAAGATAACCTGTGTACTACTCAAACTATTGCTGTTTGTTTTGCCTGTCTAGAAAACTCACCTCCAATTCTGCTGTTGAAATCTTATCCATCTGAAGGAGAAGAAATGTGTAGGATGCTGGAATTAGTGTAGAAGAACCGAATCCTCATCTCCTAGAATAGGAAGTCGGACTTCCCTTGTGGCGCAGTGGTTAAGAATCCGCCTGACAATGAAGGGGACACGGGTTCAAGCCCTGGTCCGGGAAGACCCCACATGCCGCGGAGCACCTAAGCCTGTGCGCCGCAACTACTGAGCCTGCGTGCCACAACTACTGAAGCCGGCACGCCTAGAGCCCATGTTCCGCAACAAGAGAAGCCACTGAAATGAGAAGCCCACACACCGCAATGAAGAGCAGCCCCCATTCACCGCAACTAGAGGAAGCCCGCGCGCAGCAACGAAGACACAATGCAGCCAAAAATAAATAAATAAATAAATTTATTAAAGTAGGAAGTCACAATGTTAAAGTAGAAAAATCAAGAAGGAAGTGTATAAGCATACTTTTTAAGAACAATGAAGGTAAACAGCAGAAGAAACAGCTAAAGGACTTGCAAATGTTTGCTTCTGGGGGTAGAAATTGAGAGGGAAGAAGGATGGCCATGAGATTGGGAGTTTGTTTTAAGACCAGGAGTATGTAACTGCCTTTTTTCCTTTTTTTTTTCTTCTTTTGGCCGTGCCCTGTGGCATGTGGGATCTTAGTACTCCGACCAGGGATCGAACCCGTGCCCTCTGCATTGGAAGCACAGAGTCTTAACCACTGGACCGCCAGGGAAGTCTCTATAATTGCCTTCTAAAACTATATACATGGATTAGAGTTTTTAAATTGTTTTTAATGCTTACAATGTAGCAAGATAAAAATTTTTAAACATTAAGTGAGGTAATGTGTATAAAGTGCATATTGTAATGCCTGGCATGCAATAAGCAAAGAAGAAAGGGTTATCACTACGTATTTTTGTCTTTTCTATGAATCTCACCATGAAGCAGAGGCAGGAATGAGGAGGCCATGCCTCTTCACATTATGTCATGTGACAATCCCTGCAACAGCTTCCGAGCTAATTTCTTGTCCTTCAGTGATTCTCTCCCTCTTACTTCATCACCTTACTGATCAATGGCGTATTCATCTTCCCAAGAGTACTCTTCTCCTGAAATCCCTATTGAAAGACTTTACAAAGGTTTTCTAATATGGGTTAAGGTAACGGTAGCTGCTGGAACTAACAAACCCTGAAGTCTCAAGGGCTACATGTAATACATGGTTTCAATATGTGAGCCTGAAGAGTCTGGGGTTTGAAATTTGTTTCAATAACAAAGATACAGGAGTATATTTTCCTATTATGTTTATTTGTTTGTTTGTTTGTTTGTTTTTGGCTGCACTGTGTGACTTCTGGGATCTTAGCTCCCTGACTGGGGATCGAACCCGTGTCCCTTGCAGGGGAAGCTCAGAGCCCTAACCACTGGATGGCCAGCGAAGTACCCCCATTAGGTTTAATACACCACAGATGACAAATTAAAATGTCATACTATTAATATAGAATAAAACAATAATTTGTATTCAAATACCTATTGAGTTCCAAAAGATTTAGAAACAGAATTTCAGACCCAGGAGGAATCTTAGGCCACTTCAACTTCATCAAAAAAAAAAAAAAAGAAAAAAGAAAAAAAGGGGCTTCCCTGGTGGCGCAGTGGTTGAGAATCTGCCTGCCAATGCAGGGGACACGGGTTCGAGCCCTGGTCTGGGAAGATCCCACGTGCCGCGGAGCAACTAGGCCCGTGAGCTACAACTACTGAGCCTGCGCGTCTGGAGCCTGTGCTCCGCAACGGGAGAGGCCGCGACAGAGAGGCCCGCGCACCGCGATGAAGAGTGGCCCCCGCTTGCCACAACTAGAGAAAGCCCTCGCACAGAAACAAAGACCGAACACAGCCCAAATAAATAAACAAATAAATAGCGTTCCCTTTAAAAAAAAAAAAAAGGTGGTCATTCCCTCCATTTTTTGCAAACCATGCTCCCCATTTCACACATGCATGTGCGCACACACATACACACGCCTCTGCAGCTATCTCCCCTGGCTCCCTCTGGTCTCAGTAAGACAAGTAACCCCCTTCCCACCCCCTATCCCCCACCCCCTCACCCCTGCATCTACTCCTTACTCAACCCCTTTCAAACAAACAGACATCTTCCTCTTTGCTGTGTCCCCTTTACTGACTATTTCCTCTCAGCATATTAACCTGCTCACGTCTCCCTCTTTAAAAGAGTAAAACCAAACAAACCAATCAAAAACACTATTTCTTAGCCTCAAATTCCTCTCTAGTCATATTCCCCCTTTTCCCTTGGCTGCCAAACTACTCTGTGTAACAAAGTACCACGCACCAGGTGGCTTAAACAGAAATTTACTATCTCACAGCCCTGGAGGCCAGAAGTCCAAGATCAAGGTGTCGGCAGGGCCAGTTCCTTCTGAGGCTGCGGGGAGAATCTATTCCACGCCTCTCTCCTGGCATCTTTGGCTTTCCTTGGCTTGTAGGCTCATCACCCCAATCTCTGCCTTCATCTTCACATGGTGTTCTCCCTGTGTGCATGTCTGTGTCCAAATTTCCCCTTTTTACAGGGACACCAGCCATATTGCATTAGGGCTCACCCCAAAGACCTCACCTTAACTTGACTCTACCTGCAAAGACCCTATTCCTCACATGCTGAGGCACTGGGGGCTAGGACTCCAGCAAATCCTTTTGGGGGATCACGCTTCAACTATGTGCTCACCCTTCCAGCTCACTCTGCAGCCTGCTGCCCCCGGCTCCCCCACCGCTCCTGCTGAGGACCAAATGGCCTCATGGTTGCCCAGTTTGGTGGACACCTTCCTGTCCTTACCATGTGGGCCTCGCAGTCACACCATTGACCACCGAGTCCTTCCTCAAACTCCTTCCCCTTCCGGCCTCTCCAGTTCCACGGGGTCACCACCTAGGATTCTGAATCTCGGACGATCCCTTCTCAGACTCCTTTAGGGCTTTCTCCTCCTCCTTGGTGTCCCTCAGTCTCAGTACTCAGCCTTCACATCTTCCCTCCTAACCAACACCCCCAGCTAATCACCTATGCCCTGCCTTCAACATCCACCCCTATGCAGACCACCCCAGAAAGATTTCTCCAGCCCAGACATCTCTCCTCACTTGCAGATCTGACCATGCCACTAGCTGTCCCCCAGTGCCTCCGACTCCAAATGGACCCAAGCAGACCCACCTCTTGTTTCCCAAAGTCCCACCTAAGGCCTCTGGCTCAACCTCCTCCTCTTCCTGTAGCCCCTCCCTCACCATCCTCCCACCTCTCACTGAGCAAGAAAACTGGGCATCGCCCTTTACCATTTTCCTTACTCACTATATGTATATACCAGACCCCAACCCCCGCCCCCAGAGTCCACTGGCATTAAAATTATCTTTCAAAGGGATCCTTTCTGTTTGACTTCTAGGGTCACTCTAGTTCCTTCCACAGTTTCTCATTTCCTGGCTATGTGACTTTGCGGGCATCCTACCCTGTGCCATCACCCCCTGCCTTACCTTCCCTGTCTTATCCTTCTTCTCCCTGTCATCCACAATGTTCCCAGAGAGATCTCTAGGACAGCCAAGTATAAGGTTTAGAATCATTTAAGGGCCCTCCATGGCCTTCAGGATAAAGTCCAAATGTCCTTAATGTGACATGATATGCTCCTTATAACCTGGTCCCTGCTCACCTCTCCCCCTTCTCCTTACACATTCGCCGTTCCAACCCTACTGACACTCTGCAGCCCCCTGAAAGTGCTATGCTGCTCTCTTCTATTTCTTTTCCACTGGCTGTTCCCTCTGTCTTCAATGCCCTTCCATCAGCTCCTGGTCATTGCAGCATTCTAACCATGGCTCCCCTTGCATCCTTCAAGACTGAGATCAGAGGGCCCTCTGGGAGGTCTTTCTGAGCACTCCAGAATGACCTGGGTCTCCCCTCCTGCCCCCTTCAGCACCATGGATGTATTGTAATCCTAAGTCAACCATGGCTTTCAGCTTTAAATCCCCAGCACCTAGTCCATTGCCTGGCACACAACACAGGTTCAATAATTGTTCAGTGAGAATCTCTAACTCAGTGAGGAGTACAAAGGAGAAGGGTGAGGCCCAGAAAACTGCCTAAGGTCACAGCCAGTGAGCAGTGGCGCTGAGATTCAGCCTTGCTCATATCTTAAGATCCTGGTCTCTACTCCAGTATTTTCCTCAGTGCAGTGGGAGGACGATTGCACCAGAACCACTTGGGGGGTGGTTAAATATGCAGCTTCACAGGCCTCACCTTAGACCCACATGAATCTGTATTTTAAACAAGCTACCATGGTGATTCTTATGAACAGAGTTGGAGAATCAACACGCCATGCCTCACTGCCTGCCTGAAAGGCCTTTTAAGTTCATCATATTTTTTTCTTTTTTTGGCCGCACCGCGTGGCATCTTAGTTCCCTTAGGAGGGATTGAACCCACTCCCCCTGCATTAGAAGTGCAGAGTCTTAACCACTGGACTACCAGGGAAGTCCCATTCATCACATTTTTTTAAGGCCAAGTCAGTAGCTATCTGCTTGGTGATTAGCAGCCCTTCTCCATTACATTTTCCTTGAAAAGCAATCATTTGTTGAGTCTTGAAGCTTTTCCCTTTTAGAGTCCACTGTTAGGATGCAAATTCTACTTGCAAAATCAACACAGGTAGAAGGATGTAAGGAGGGGCTTCAGGAGGAAGCAAAGCAGCCCTGTGTGGTTGGAAGTAGCTGGGAGTGGAGGGCAGGCAAGTATTGCATACAAATAGGACCCTAAGGAAATGTGCCCTTTATTATTATTTTTTATTCTCCAATTATAGCGTGCATCAGAATCACCTGGAGGGGGACTTCCCTGGCGATCCAGTGGTTAAGACTTTGCCTTCCAGTGCAGGGGGTGCGGGTTCGATCCCTGGTTAGAGAGCTAAGATCCCACATGCTTTGTGGCCAAAAAACCAAAACATAAAACAGAAGCAATATTGTAACAAATTCAATAAAGACTAAAAAAAAAAAAAAAAAAAGAATCACCTGGAGGGCTTATTAAGCTGCAGATACCTACCCCCACCCCCGAGTTTCTGATTCAGCAGATCTGGCAGTGGGGTCCAAGAAGTTGCATTTCTATCAAGCTCCCAGGTGATGCTGATACTGTTGCTGGTCCAAAAAGCACACTTTGGGAACCACTGAGCTAATTCAACCTTTGTGCCCAATGCAGTCATTTAGTCTGCAATATCTATGGAGATGAGGATGTGATCAGCCTGTCTTTCTGCTTAAACCAGATGTGGCATCTTGTTACATTTCAAGCTAGAGTTTCTATGGAACTCTCGTGATTCTTCCTTGAATGGAACCAAAATTCACCTCCAAACCTTCCACACACTTATCCCAGGCTTGCCTCCTACATTCTCACAGATGTGTCCAGCCAGGTCTTCTCCATCTGTCCTTAACTACTTGACATTTTTTTTTTTAGACATTAAAAAATATATATTTGTTTGTCTGCACCAGGTCTTTGTTGCAGCATGCGAACTCTTAGCTGCAGCATGTGGGATCTAGTTCCCTGACCAGGGATTGAACCCAGGCTCCCTGCATTGGGAGTGCAGAGCCTTAGCCACTGGACCACCAGGAAAGTCCCTTGACCTTTTAACTTAAGAGCTACACTTAATATTTAATCCTCTAACATGTAATTCTGTGGGGTTTGCCCATTTTTATAGATTATAACCCATACCTTAGTTATGAGGTGGTAGTGGCAGGACTGATAAAGGGATAACAGACCCCAAATATGCACTGACCCATTTTACAACTTTGCCTGGGGGCTGCTCATACTTTATTCAGCCCAAATAGCCACTGATAAGTGACACTGCAGTCTCCACACTGATGGCCATCATAGACCTCAATGTTTCTGGATCAGCCCTAATTTCAAGTATTCTTTCTGTTGCTACAGGCCCACATGCCAAACCATGAGTCTAATTTTTGGTTCAGAAACTATGGTCAATATAAGTGCTGCCTTTTCTCCAGGTGTTTACAGTGTAAGATAATAGGAGAGGACAATTATTTTTCCTGGTTTAAGCTGAGCGAGGGGGACAGTAAAAAGAACAAGATGGAGAAAAGTTGAGAGGTTACAGTCACAAATTCAACATCAAGGACCAATATTAAATCATGTAATTTTGGTTCAGTTTTCCAAAAAGCGAAGTTCTGCTTATTGCTATGATGGGTCCACCCAGGTATCTGGATTTCTCATTGATTTAGCAGTCTACTTAGTGGACGCTGAATATTTTGAAGATGTTATTATTTTGAGCTCCCTCCTGGAGCATGTGATGATACCTTTATCTTTGAGAAATACAAAGGATGCAGGTTTCTCCGAAGTCAAGAACTAAATTAAGGTAAATAAAACGTTGAGTGGAAAAGGCAGAAGCCTCTATGTCAGCTCCGGCTGACTTCAGAGTTTTCTAAGTGATGAGGGTTTTCGGGAGGGGAAATACCCAGCACAGACAGACATTTGAAGATGATTTTAGAGCGTGGTTTGTGACTCTGACTACCGGAGAGCTTAAAATATGGCAGTAAGAAGAAAGGAGGGCGCCGAGCTCATGGGACCCCGGAGGGAAACGAGAAAGGGGAATTTGTTGTGTCCCTTTCATCCACAGACGTTTCAAAGCAAGACACTCGCGGTAACAAAATTACACTGCGAAAGTAACGTGTCATCTGCTCTTCAAGACGGGGACACGTAGACAGGGAATGGTCTCCAACACGAGCAACTTTCAAGTAGCACCGCCGAGCCTCCACCGCACAAAGGGGAAAGCTGGCCTGCTTCCACCACGCTTCACGAAAATGGAGAGAAATCTTGGTTTCAATATCTTCTCGTGACTTGAACCGAAAGTTAAAAAGGGACTTTTAAATTGCACATCGCTCCTGACCTTATCCACGATTAATGACTAGTGTATATGGAAGAGGAGCGGCGGGATGGAGGACCACTACCGGGTGCAGAGCGCCGGGAAGGAACCGTGGGCGGTGGGAGCCGGAGCGCTTGGGTTCGGCCCAACAACTGTTTGCGCGGTGGGGGCGGGATGGTCGCGCTCCGGGGACAGGGATGTCTCCCGGGGGCTGTTTCGCAGCGAGGCTTGTTTGGTTCGCAGAGGGCGCGCAGGGGCAGGCTGAGAGGCGGGCGGCGAGCAGGATGCTCCCTGGCCCGGGCCGGCGCGTGTACGTGTGTGTGCACGGTGGGGAGGTGCAGGGCGTGTGCACGGCACGGGCGGGACGCGCGCCCGGGCCGGCTCCGGGTTCCGCCGCATAGAAGGCCAGCGCCGCCGGGTGAAAATACAGCGCAAAACCCTGGCTCGGGAGCCGCAGGGGGCCGGCTGGGGGAACCGAGCGGGCGCACAGAGCCGGGTCCTCGCCCCGCGGCTGAGCGCGCTAATGCGGACTCGCAGCAACCTAAGACAAGGAATGACGCCACGCGAGTTTCCACGCACCCCCAAGCAGAGCGCGAGCCCTCGGGACTCGCGCGCACCCGCTAGCACCCTGGCGCGCTCCCCGCGCGGTCTGGGGAATGACACTGCTGGCGGGTATTAAGGGGGGAAAGGGGGCGTGGCTTAGCTGGAAGTAGCCAATGGGCCGGGAAGGGGCGCGCGGGGGCGGAGCTCGGGTTTAGAGTGCCGATTGGCCAGTTGGCCCTCCGGTATGCAGATGCGGTGGAGTCACGTGCCAGGGGCCGGGACGACTTCCTGTTGGAGGCCAAGGCGGGGCGGGGAAGGGGGCGCGAGCGCCCCGTCTGGCTGGAGCGGGGGGAGGGGGGGGTTCTTGTCAGTTAGAGCAACAAGATGGCCGCGGTGGCAGCTCCGCACCTCAGCGCGACGGCCCCGGGAGCCGCAGCCGCCGCCGCCGGCCCTGCCGCCCCGCAGCCCTGAGCGCCGCCCCGGCCGCCCCCACCGCCCCTGACAGGGCCGTCCCTGCGCCTGCCGCGCTCCTGCCGCCGCCGCAGCGGGCCCGCCCGAGCCGGAGGCGGAGGGAGCGGAGCCGGCCGAAAGCAGAGCGCCGAGCGCAGCCGCCGCCACCTCGGATCCCGGGCCGCGCCGGAGCTGCCGTCCCGCCCGCTGGTGCGAGGAGGAGGGCGCGTCGCGGCGTCGCCGGGGCCGGACCTGGACCCGCTGGGACGCGTCGCCGCCCACCCGCCCGCGCCGCCGCCGCCGCAGCTCGCGCCGGGACCTGAGCCCGCGGCGCCGGCGCTGAGCGGGCCCCCGCCGCCCGAGCGCCCCGCAGGCCCCGGGGCGGCTGCTCGAGTCGTTTTTGCCGCCGCCGCCAGGCCCGCGCCGCCGGAGCCCCGCCGAGGAGCCGCCGCCGCCGCCGGGGACGGATCCCAGGTGAGCGCGGGCCGGGCCTCCGAGCCGCCGCAGTCGGCGGAGCTGTTGGCGTCGCCTTTGTTCGGCCGGGCCCGGAGCGCGAGGGGTCGCGGGTCCCGGCGGGAAGGGTGAGCGGCGCAGGGCGGCGGGAGGAGCTGCCGGCTGCGCGGGGCCGGGTGCGGGCGCGCGCGGGGAGAGAGGCTCGCGGTGCCCTGCGCGATCGGCACGGTCGGCGCGGCCACACGGCGGTTGCGTGTGTGGTGTCTGGAAACGATGCGGTTGGTGGAATTGGCTCCCCCGAGCAGTCACCCACGGGCTTTGCATTTCTGATGGCATGCATGAACCCTAGCGTTTTCGGTGTGGGGCCTCCCGCGCCGTTGTTTGGGGGAGAGCAGGCGCGGGCGTGCCTAGGCGAGCGTGGAGGAGCCCCTTGGCCTCCCACGGGTCTGGAATCAGGTGGGCTGCTCGCCGCGCTGCAGGCTGCAGGGCGATGTGCACGGGGGACGGGAGCCGACCCGCAGTTGCCCCGCTCTTGGAGCGCGGAACCCGAGCGCCTCGGGGCCACCCCCGCTCGAGCGACGCCTCGTCTGCACCTTTGCCTGGTGGATGAGATTCATTAATAGATTCGTGCCTATTAAATGTGCAGATGCGGATACAGGGGTTCCCTGCGCGTTAACTCGGTGGAGAACCTTTCGCTTGCAGGTTACACGCAGCTTTGGGAATCTCACGGAAGATGCAGGATTGCTGCCTCCACGTCGCGGGGCGGGGGAGGAGGAGCCGCAGATCCTGGCTGCACCTCTTGCGGTGTAAGACGCTCGACAGCCTCAGGGATTCTGTGCAAAATGAGTGCAACTGTCTCGAACCTTTGCCTCTGTCAGATTGAACCTCCATTTGAGTGGTCTGCTCGGTTATGTCTAGGCGTGAACTGCAGATTCTGAACTCAAAATGGTGCTCTGTAGATGTCCAACTTAAGCGTCTTTAAGGAGTTGCAAGTTGGAGGCGTCTGGCTGGTTTAATCCATTGTGTTGCTGAGGTTCGGGTTTTCTCCTGTATCCGGTGTTCACGTGGATGTGCTGCGGTGTAGGTGGTCAGTTTGATGATCACTGTGTAGAGGCTGCTACGTCTCTGAACGTAATTTGACCCCGCAGGAGGCTTATTTTATGCAAGTTATTTCCTACATTTAGAATTGAGTAACTATGGGGATGAGTTGAGGCACTGGAAATGTGGCTTGAGTGATCTTCGAAGACAGTGGTGGCCAGTTTGAAATGTGTAGGGGGTGCGACAGTTCTACGCATAGATTCCAGACTTCCTTCAATACTACGTGAAGGAATAAAGGATAAAACTTAGCCCCAGGCCAGGTGAACTTGGTTGGCAGAGGGCACCTTGAAGAAATTTACATTATTCCAGAACCACGGAAAGTGGTGAAGGTCTTTGAACACCTTTCAGTGTGGCACTCCTAGGATGCTTTGTTGGGGGAAATGATGCAAAATGAGGTTTTCAAAAAGACTAGCCCAGTTGTATTATCCGAATTAATTTTATTATTGGTGTTCACAGATGATAATCGTCTGAATAGTTGTTACTGTGTTCTAAGTCTTTCATACTTCTTGTCCAAATCAAAGACCTTATTGTCTGGTACCTCTGATTTACTGTTAAGGTATGAAATTAAAGTTGACACTGAGGCTGTCATAAGACTTAATCCTAACTACTTTATTTTGGATTCTGGCATTTAAATATTTTAGTAGTAACCTGGGGTACACGTAAAAGTTGACTTTAGGTTTTCCTCCTTACAATGTTTATTGTTGTTATTTTTCAAGTGGCATATGTTTTAACACTTTGACAAAGATTATTTTGTAACAGGTTTGTGTTTATACTTAGTTGGCTCAGGAATTTGGGAACAAATAGTTGCCTTAGAGTGCTGATTCTGAGGGAAAGTGGAGCAAATTGTTTCACTTGACTCTCAATGATTAAAATATAACTAAACCATGGGGGGAATATAGGAAACTTTAAATTACAGTATTTCTCACCACCACCACCTTTTTGTTAAACAGCCGGCTTTACTGAGATAAATTTGTGCTTTTCCAAATGCTGTCATCTGGCTCACTTCCAAAACCAAGCTGGAGGAGGAGGAGGTCAGGGCTGGAAAGGCGGCAGCCTTTTTCCTTAGTGAAGAGAGCTTTCAGTTGGAAAGAAATGGAAGATAAAATTCCTACAGTACTGGCTGAGAATGGGTTATTTGCATTACTTCCCAAACTCCAAGTGGGGGTGATAAGGTCCTGAATGTAAACTTACTATTGCTTGACTCAAGAAAGTGATGCTAATTTTAAACTTAAAAAAAGAGGGAGTACTAGTGAAAGTTAGTCTATTTCTCTGTTATTTGATTTGAGCATATAGAATGTCTTTGACATGTGTAACTTCTTTAACAACTTAACATTTTAAGGCTTAGAGCCATTTTAAAGACTATTTTATGGGGGGTATTTTTGGCCTTCCCCAGTAGGAATTAGATCTATGAGATTGCATGCTTGTGTTTTCCATGATATGGACCTCTCAGTCAGGGTTTATTGTGTAAAGATGATATCTGAGAAGATTTTGTAAGAAAGAAAATAGATTGGCTGTGAAGTCTGAGGCTGTTCCGCATATCAGAATAGCATATGAGTTAAGATTTGGGGATGGAGCAAGCAAAGATTACTTAGCCAGAGCAACTGAAGCCTGTGTGGGAAGCATGAGAAATGGAGAGATGACAAGGGAATATGACAAGGGACAGATTTATAGAAAGCCTTGGAACGAGGGTAGGCTGAGGGAGCAGGAGGTGGAGCCCTGAGGAGGCAGTGCCTGGAAGGTTGTAAGTGGGGAAGAACCAGGTAACTTTGTTTTTGTTTGTTTTGCTTTTCTTTTTCTGTGATTAAAACTGTTTTGGCTTCTTACTCCTGATTTTGAGACAATCAGGTGGGTTTTTACCTTTTATTCAAGCTTTATTTCAGGGGCTCTTCTGATGTTTTATTTATTTATTTATTTATTAGATGAGCTGTAAGGCAATCTTTTCAAAGAGTATTGGTGTCGTGGTCTATTTTGTATGATAACTGGCTTCACGGTGAAGGTGACTGAATTTTATTTGCTTAATTAAGACAGTTAACGTCGTAATTTTGCTTGAAGATGTCATAGATTTAAGTAGAGGGAGCAGAGTATCAAGTGAGAACTGACCTTTTTTTTTTTTTTTTTTAGGACATTTTACAGATTTTCTTTCTTTAAGCCAGTCTGATCATGACTATCTACATTTTTACAAATTAGCGTTTATTATTTTTAAAATTTTTATTGGAGTATACTTGATTTACAATGTTGTGTTAGTTTCTGCTGCACAGCAAAGTGAATCAGTTATATATACGTATATATATGTGTGTGTATATATCTATATATGTATCTCCACTCTTAGATTCTTTTCCCATATAGGTCATTACAGAGTACTGAGTAGATCAAATTAGCTTTTAAATAATTGTGCATTCATGAGGAGAACATTCTTTACTTTGCAAAATAATATACAGTAAGCTTTAAGATGTTTTCAATCATAAACATTCAGCTTATACACAACTCTTCAGGAATATAATTACTTAAAAATATAAAGGTTCCTTGTTGTCAGAAATAACTATAAAAGCTTACGCAGAGAATGTACGTGTGACATTGAAACCAAAAAATGTGTAATCCTTGCCCAGTGAACTTGTTTGAATAACTTGATTAAAATAATCCTGTAACTTTTCTCTTGTGCAAATTATGTATTTGAACTGTAACTCATTTAAGGAAAAGTAAAATAGTTATTTTTCAATTCTCCAACTGGAATGTGACAAGGATTTGCGTGTTAAAAACATGGTGAAAATTCATACCCTTTGTGCTATTTTTGGAGTTTTACTAAAAATGAATTCTTGGCCACACATGCTTTCAGAGAATGAAGAAGCTATTGCAGGGATGGAGAGCTGTTTGTTAAGAATGCATTCTTCCTCTGTAGCCCTCAAAGACTATAGAGCTGTGTGCAGAGCTAGACAATCTGGGCATCCAGCCATAAAACATCCCTGCTGTAGCACAGATAGTTGTTCGCACCCTCCTGAGCCCTCCATGGCTGCAAACCACAACAGAAGGAATGGCCTTGGGAAAGCAGCGTTCACTGCTATTTTGAACTCTTAATATTCTGCGTGGCTCTCTGAGTTCCAGCTCCGCATTGGGACTTTGGTTTTCTAAGATGTAGTAATGGTTAAGGGTAGGCAAGAATACAGCTTCTGAAATATGTCTCTTCTAGGCCAGTGGATTTCAATATTTGCTGTGGGAAATGAGGAGCAGCGGGTTGTCTGCCTCAGGGTCTCCCTCTCCTTGTTTGCCTCTTTGTTGCAATACTTCTATCCTGTTGGGGAACGACCTGCCTGAAGACACATCACCTGGCCACTGGGCCCTGTGTACAGGGCCCAAAGGAGAGAGTCCTGTGGAGTTTGTCCTCCAGAGAAGAGAGCCTGTGGGCTGCATAGGTCCCACGTGGCTTGGATCCCACTCTACTTCCTCATAGACCTTTTTTGACACAAAATTTTAAAAAAATTTTTGTACAAAAATATGAAAATGGAAGAGTGTGCAGACATGTCAGCTCATCTTTGTTATAAGGTTACAGCATTTTCTGTGAACACCCATCTACTCGTATAAATCCAGATGATCCCCTATGATCCTCTAGAATACAAACACCTGAACAGCTTGTTTTCTTCAATCTAAAGACCTTCTCTGTTTTCCTTCTTTAGAATGTTTTAGAAATTATTACACTGTTCTATTTTGTAATGCCCTTCCTCTGAAGGCCTGAAGTGCAAACCTACAATATCACAATATCAAGTCAAATTATTCTCAGCAGCGAGATAACCCCTGTCTGTGGCTGAGTCTTTTACTAACACACAGGCTGGCTAGTGCCAAACGTGGTTAGTGCCGAGGTGGTTATTGGGCGTATGTGTTTTGCCAGATTCATTTTATGTGTATAGTCTAGCTTATTAAGGATAAGATTTCTCACAACTAAAATCAGTTGCTTGGGTTGAGTCTGGCAAAGGCATTGTTTATTTTTTATTACCAAAGATAATTTGTTTTTTATTTTTCTTTTAATAAATGAATGATTTATAGCAACCAGGAATTAAAGTTAAGGTCTGAAGCTGGGAAATGGCAGCAGAGGCAAAACTTATCACCTTCCCAACCATTGGGGCTGTGAAAAGATGTTAACATCAGGAATTGGGGGGGGGTGGGGTAGAATTACTCCTTTGATTGCATTATGTTTTCTCACACTATGTATGAAATGCACAGGGGGAGGGGAAAGTGTGTAGGAAGGGAATTTACAGCAATAGGCTTTATATTCTTCAGGAGGCTGATGTTTTTTGTTTGTTTGTTTTTTTAAAGATATGGCAATTTATTATTTATTTTTATTTATTTATGGCTGTGTTGGGTCTTCACTTCTGTGCGAGGGCTTTCTCTAGTTGTGGCAAGCGGGGGCCACTCTTCATCGCGGTGCGCGGGCCTCTCACTATCGCAGCCTCTCTTGTTGCGGAGCACAGGCTCCAGACGGCAGGCTCAGCAATTGTGGCACACGGGCCCAGTTGCTCCGCGGCATGTGGGATCTTCCCAGACCAGGGCTCGAACCCGCGTCCCCTGCATTGGCAGGCAGATTCTCAACCACTGCGCCACCAGGGAAGCCCCGAGGCTGATGTTTTAAATGAGGTTTTGGGGGTAGGTGAGGGAAGCAGGTGTTGGCTGTGTGAAAGCAAGTACATTTGAGTCACTGAGGACAGTGGAGAATTGTGTGTGCATGTTGGGGGGTTACGAAGCATCCTCTCAGGTCGCCAGATCTCAGTTTAAAAATAATCTTCAAATAGGTACAGCTAACATTTGAGCATTTACTATGTGATAGTGTGCCAAGGACGTGAGTGTTACTATCTTACTTAATCCTCACAACACTCCCAGAAACTGGTTGCTTTAATTCTATTTTACAAAGGAGGAAAGGGAGGACAGAGAAGGAAATAAAAGATCCTACAGCTTGTAGGAAGTGAAGCCAGAATTTACACTCAGACAGTCCACTTCAAAGCCCTCACACATGGATAAATAGCTTGGATTATTTGAATAAGTTTTTAATTAGTCTCTCTTCCTCTGGTCTGTGTCCCACCGATGCACTTTATGTATGTTTTCCATTCCTCAGCAGCAGCTTGTAAGGTAGGTAGTATATTATGTTCATTTTCTAGATTGGGAAGCTGAGGCTGATGGAAGTTGAATAGTTTGCCCGAAGTTAGAGCCTTAATAACGTGTCTAGGTCCTCTGATGCCAGAGTCTGAGCCACTTTCTAAAGCCCAAGCCTGGTCATGTCATTCCTTCCTTTACTCTACAAAAATTTAATACCTTCTCTGTTCAGTGGCCACAGTGAAGATTGACCTCTCCCTGCCCTCCATGAGGTGTCCTTAGTGAGGGAGACAGGCACCAAACAAGTAAAAACAAACAAAGCAAAAAACTGAGATACCAATTAAATGTCGTGAAGCTTCCTTAAGTTCACAGCAGTCCATGTTGGTATATAATTGTGCAGCCGTGTTCCGCATCTCCCCTCTTGAAGCTGCACGTTAGCACGTGGGATGCTTAGAGAAGTCCAGCAGCAGAAGAAACGTTTACCTTCGTTAGCCCAGTCAGCCTTTCCCAGACTTACGTGACCACCAAACACTGTTTTCCCTTCGATACTACCTTGTAGTGTAGTTCAGTGGAACAGACTTGGGAATGTGAAAAGAGAGTGCCCAGTCATTCGAAAGAGGGAGGGGACCCATGGGTCACAGTGGTCAGGCAGAACCTCACTTGAAATGGGCCTTGGAAGATTGATAGATAGCATTTGGCTGGATGGAAGGGATATTCTACAAGGAGACGAATGGGCAAGCCATGTTTGGGGAACATTTTGGCAAGTACCTAAGCATAGCAGCTGGAACTCAGTATTTTTATTGAATAAGTGAACACCGAGACCTAGCTGTAAGTGGAGTTTTCATGTTGGCAGTAAGGTTTAGAAGGGGCTATATGGGTAGAATCTCCGTTCTTTGGCTGGTTAGGAACTTTGGATGGTTGTTGATGGGCATGACACTGAACCAAGTGGTAGATTAGAAACTTGCGTGGAGCTGATGTACAGTGGATGGTTGGAGGGGAGATCAGAAGCATGAAAACCATGGCTGTTGTGGTTGTCTGTGTCAGACGATGCAAGCTTGGACAAGCATAATGGTAGGGACACACTGAAACGGTGTTAGGAAAAATCAGCAGGACAAAACCATACCGAATGATTGGTGTGGGCTGTTGGAAAGAAAGAATTCTAAGAGGTCAGACACACCGTGCTTGCTGCTCTTTCTGGGATGTTCCAGAGAGGCTTTAAATTAAGTAAATAAAGAAGCTAATGTTAAACTGTTTGATTAAATACATAAGTGAGTCCTTTTAAAACGCTGATCGCGGAAAGATGGCACATAATATAGCAGTTTTAGGAGAGTTTATTGTTTGAGGTTCTGGGGTGGAGATTTGACTCACAAGCATAAATCCCAGTATGTAATGAGCCATGTAATAATAGGGTTCTGCTGTTAATTATGGTGAGTACTCTCAACGAAATTGAATTTTCTTAGTACCATCCCTGTAAAAAAAAAAATCTTAACTCAGACTTTATATAGCAGTCCCAGATAATATTGTAAACTTTATGGATATGGAATATTGACAAAAGAAGGGGAGAAAACAAATCTTAAGTATTTCCAGAAAATATGAGATCAGATTATAATGTAAGTAGTATACCAGTGTTCATGGTGGCTGTGTTGAAGTTACTAGAACTTTTTAACAGGTGGATTTACTAGAAGTGATAATATGTTCTTTATTAACAAAGAAAAAAATTAAAGCAACAAAATAGACTTTTTTCTTTTTTTTACTCCTCTAGAATGGGGTGGGGAAGCTTTAAAACAGACAAAAATATTATTTATTTGCCACACTCAGGTGATGAATAAGAACTTTAGCCACTGTTGTACCTTTGTACGTATTATGGTTTTGCATTTAATTGGTGAGCACTATTTATTCTCCCTGCTCATTTTGGACTCTAAGCCCCAGCATAGCCACTTACAGATTAGTGCTTTACAAAAAAGCCTTAATTATCATCATCATTTCTCTATTAGGTTTTGAGTTCCTTGATAGCAGGGATAATAATGTTTTTGTCTTTGTAATATCTACAGTATTTTGTGGATACTAAGGTTGAAAAATTTCAATTTTGAGTCATCTGTTTCTTCAGAGATGTTGCTTCCACAAATGATCATAGGGGGAAGGGAAGAGATTGATAATGACTACTTTTCCTCTGCTTTTTTTTCTTTTTTTTTTTTTTTTTTTAGTCTTTTTAGGACAGTGACCCACCATATTTTCAGCTAGGCAGCCCGGCACGGGAGCACGGGATGCACCTGCAGGTGTGAGGAGAGTTATGCAGTGAGTCCATCTTAACAGCCCTCGGCGGAATGCCTTGCACCGTGTTTTCTGTGGGTACCTGTAGGGATGGGCAGTTCTCTTTTCAGGCCTCTGGGCGTTGCCAGTAAGTGCCACCAACCAAATTGTAAAGAAGTAATATGTGACATTTCTTAAGGACATTTGAACTTTAGGTATAATTCCTGGTTTGCCTTTCACAGATCAGGTGACTATCATTAGATACTAGCCATTGGAAAAATGAGTGTTATAACTAATAGGATCATTCTGGCCAATCTGCAATGTCTGGCTAGCATATATTAAATGTATTTTTCTATACTCCTCTAGGGGGACTTTGGAAATCAGATCGAATTTTAAAAGGATGTTGTCAAAATTCTTTTTCTTAAAATCAATTTATGTTAACTATAATTGAAGTACTCTTTTAGCACAGTTATTAAATGTGGTTAATTAGTTTACACATATGCCTATTTAGCCTTTGATGGCAGAATTTTGATTATGTAGATCCCATGGCCTAAGAAAATGGGGTTTTCTCTTTAGCTTATGGTCTTCCAACTAAATCTCAAATTAGTGGACATTGATTTCAGAATTCAGCCTTTAGGATTACTCAGAAGTTTTTCTTGCCTTTTATTTGTCTTTCCTGTAACCCTCCCCCTCTGCTTTTTTCATTTGCTCTTTTCATGTTTTTAGGGTTTTTTTTTTTTTTATATTTTCTCTCCTGAAACTTTGCACTTCAGAGATGGGAGTAAAGTCTTATCTTGAGGCAATAGGATGAACAGTGTGCTTTCTTTCATTTCGATGTATTGTTGTTTTGCTAAGCCTATTTGCTCTGAAGATATAAAATCACTACTGGAGAAAGGATTGCAAACTTCATAATAGCTATAGTTTTTTGAATGCTTGTCATGTGCCAAGTACAGGGCACTTAACACATTACCTACTTTATTCTCATCAATAGATGTGGAAACCAGCGCACCTCAGAGAGGTCAGGGCTCCCTGATTGCTGGGACTGTGCTCCTGGCTGTTCAGTTGTTCCCCCTCATTCAGATGGACAGAGTGATTTTTATTACATTAAAGATCTAAGAGATCAGGACTTCCCTGGCAGTCCATTGGTTAGGATTCCTCACTTCCACTGCAGGGGGCACGGGTTCCATCCCTGGTTGGGGAACTAAGATCCCGCATGCTGCGCAGCATGGCTTGGGGCCCCAAATTTGATGTGTGGCATTTGGCTTCTTTCAATTTTAAAAATTTATCAAATGTTAACATAAATTACCTGTGTCTAATGGGTTCATAGCCCCAATATCAATAGTATCATTTTGGGCTCTAAAAGTACATTGAAAGAAAACTAACTTTGATGTGTTTATAAGAAACGTTATTTCTCTTGGAAAAACCTGATAGTGAATTCTTTTTTCTCCCTGATTTCTAACTCTGGCATCTAGAACGCAGCTGAGGCAGGAGCGTGTCTGTGAGACAAACATAGATCTCCTGAAATCTTATGGATTACTTTTTTTTCTGCCACAGCAGCAGGTTTTTCTTAAAACACTGTTTGAAATTTAACATTACTGAAAATTTTAAGCCTGCTTAAAGGGGTTCTAGTTTTGATTCAAATTATAAAAAGTAAGGCATTTTTATAGAAATCTGTGTCACCTTGACACTAGGATGCTTTAGTTATTAATGGGATAAGCTAGAAGTAAGCTGCCTTTGGTATATATGAGCAGTATATGATAACTGTCTGTCTTCTGTCTAATTCAACTACTTCCTACTACTTCCTGTTCAATCTCACATTTCAGTTGGAAAGCAATTTCCTCACTTGACCCATTTTTCTTCTGTATTGTGTCTTTCTTCCAGTTCTTCAACACAGAGAGTTTGAAGGAATGGAGTGTTGTAAACCCTAGCAAGGTGAAGAGATTAAGATACCTGCTTTGGAATAAGCATATTCTCTTTTGTTTCTTCCTTTGGCTCTCTGATTGGAGGGATAATGGTTTTGCTTGTTTACTTTCATGTCACAGTTTTCAGAAGAGATACATATTGTATGACTGAGAATGGTAGAGAGGCATATGGGTAAAGAAAAACACAGGTGTGTGGGGGTAAGGATCTTGTTTTAGTAACATGGATAATTTAAGGATATTATAATTTTAGTAAATATATGTGCAGTAAGCCTGGCATTAATAAATCTATATTGTAAAATGTCTGTTTATCTGGAGACCTGGGTCTCTTGATATCATTATCGTGTTATCATTAATGCCACAATTAGTCGCAGGTTTGACATGTTATCGTGTGATGACATTTGTTTCACACCCATGGCTTTATAGAGTGCTTGAATTGGCTTCTGTCCTTGCCAGATCAAATTCTAACTGTCCTAACATACCTAACAGAACACCAGTCTCCTTCCTGAAACCATCTCTAAGTTCACTGTGTAAACTTTCTCTTTTCTGTCTACACTTACGCCTTTGGTGACCTTATTCAGTCCTGTGACTTTAAATACCATACATACTCTGAAGACTCCTACGTTTTGTTTTGCCAGCCTGGGCTGCTCCCAAGACTCAGTATTTGCATAGCTAGTTGCCTTCTCCACATCTCCACTTGACTGTTGAGTGAGCATTTCCACCCCACAGGGTCAGGACCTGGCTCCTCCTCTTGCCCCCGCATCCACTCTGCCTGTACTCCTCCCTGTCTTACTCGAGACCGCTTACATCATTCTAGTTGCTCCAGGCTCAAAACTTTGGAGTCCTCCTTGGGCCTCTCTTTGTTTCCATGTACAGTACATAGGACATTAAACAAGTGATTTCCAAGTAGTCCATGAGTCAAAGAAGAGATCACAAGGGAAAGTCAGAAAATACTTTGAACTGAATTTTAAAAAGAAAACACAACATATCAAAATTCATGTGATGCAGCTAAGCTGTACTTAGAGGGAAATTTATAGCTTTAAATGTCTATATTAGGGCTTCCCTGGTGACGCAGTGGTTAAGAATCCGCCTGCCAATGCAGGGGACACGGGTTCAGTCTCTGATCCGGGAAGATCCCACATGCCGCGGAGCAACTAAGCCCGTGCGCCACAACTACTGAGCCCGTGAGCCACAACTACTGAGCCCGCATGCCTGCCTAGAGCCTGTTCTCCGCAACAAGAGAAGCTACGAATGAGAAGCCTGTGCACCGCAATGAAGAGTAGCCCCCACTCGCCGCAACTAGAGAAAGCCCGCGCACAGCGATGAAGACCCAACACAGCCAAAAATAAAAACAAATTTTTAAAAAAATAAAAATAAAAATAAATGTCTATATTAGAAAAAGAGAAAGATCTCAAAGCAACAATTTAAGCTTCTACCTTATGATTCCAGGAACTGAAGAACAAACTAAACCCATAGCGAGCAAAAAGAAGGAAATAAAGGTTAGAGTGAAGTCAATGAAATAGAAATAGAAAACAGTAGAAAAGATCAGTAAAACCAAAACCTGGTTAATTGAAAATATCAACTAAATTGAGAAACCTGTAGCTAGATTGACCAAGAAAAAGAGAGAAGATACAAAGTACCAAAATCAAGAATGAAGAGGGGACTTGAGAACTGATCTTACAGAAATTAAGTAGATACTCTGAATAACTTTGTGCAGACAAATTAGACACCATAGATGAAATGGACAAAATTCTAGAAATAGATAAATTACCAAAACTGACTTATGAAGAATGAAAAGTCTGAATGGACATCTAACAAGTAAAGAAACTGAATTAGTAATTAACAATTTGGCACAAAGAAGAGCCCAGGTCATCTTGGCTTCACTGATAAATTCTGTCAGACATAAAAAGAACTAATACAAAGCCTTCACAAACATTTCCAGAAAATACAGGAGGAAGAAACACTTCCCAGCTGATTCTGAGGCCAGTATTGCCATGATAACAAAGCCAAAGACATCATAAAAAAATAAAACTACAGCCCATTATCTCTCATCAATGTAAACACAAAAATCTTTAGTCTAATATTAGGAAGCCAAGTCTAGCAACATATAAAAAGGATTATGACCAAATGAGATTTATCCTAGGACTGCAAGTTTGGGTTAACATCCTAAAATCACTTAATGTCGTACACCATATTGATAAAATCAAAGACAAAACCACATGGTCATCGCAATAGATGCTGAAAAAGCATTTGACAAAATTCAGCTCCCATGCATGATTTAAAAAAACAAAAAAACCTCTCAGCAAACTAGGTAAAGAGAACTTCTTCAACTTGATAAAGGGTGTATAGGAAAAACATACAAAACACAAGGAGTTAACTCATATTTGAGGGTGAGCAACTAAATGCCTTCTCCCTAAAATTGGGAACAAGACAAGAATGTCCATTCTCCTCACTTCTATTCAACATTGTACTGGAGATTCTAGCCTGAGCAATCAGGTTAAAAAAAAAAAAAAAGGCATTTATTGGAAAGGAAGAAGTAAAACTTTGGCATGATTCTGTATGTAGAAAACCCTAAGGAATTCTTACACACACACACACACACACACACACACATACACACATACACACACACACACAGCTACTAGAACTAGTAAACAAGTTCAGCAAGGTCACAGAATACAAGATCATTGTACGAAAATCATTTGTACTTCTGTATACTAGCAAACAATTTGAAAACGAAATTAAGAGAACAGTTTCACTATGGCATCAAAAAGAATTAAATACTTGAGAATAAATTTAACAAAAGAAGTGAAAGACTTGGACACTGAAAACTGCAGAACGTGGCTGAGAGAAATTAAAGAGGATCCAAATAACTGGAGAAACGGTCTGTGTTCACGGATGGGAAGACACAACGATGTTAATTTAGCAGTTCTCCCCAAATTGATCTATAAATTGAACGCAGTTCCCATCCACATCACAGAAGGCTTCTTTTTTGCAGAAATTGACAAGCTGCTTCTAAAATTTACATGAGAATGCAAAAGACTTAGAATAGCCAAAATCATTTTGGCAAAAAACAAAGGAAGGTCTTAAAATTTCCAACTTAAGAATATACTATAGGGGGACTTCCCTGGCGGTCCAGTGGTTAAGACTTGGCGCTTCCACTGCAGGGGGCGTGGGTTCAATCCCTGGTCTGGAAACTAAGATCCCACGTGCGGTGTGGTGTGGCCACAACAAATAAACAAAAAGAATATACTATAAAGCTAAAGCAATTAAGACAGTGTGGTACTGGCACATGGACAGACATATAGACAAATGGAGCAGAATTGAGTGTTCAGAAATAAACCTTTATCTTTATGGTGAACTGATTTTTGACAAAGGTGCCAAGGCAGTTCAGTGGAGAAAGGATAGTCGTTTGAATAAATGTTCTAGGACAGTTGGCTGTCCATATGCAAAAAACAAAAAAAAGGTGATTTAGACCTCACACCATATGCAAAAAATGAACTCAAAGTGGATCATAGACTTAAATGTAAAAACTGAAACTATAAAACCGTTAGAAAAAGTGCAGCAGAAAATCCTCAAGACTTTTGGTTAGGCAAAGAGTTCATAGATAAAACACCAAAAGAATGATCCAAAAAGAAAAAAGTTTATAAAGTGGAATTCATCAAAATTAAAAATATTGTGCTTCAAAAGATACCATTAAGAACATGAAAAGACAATCCACAGACTGGAAGAAAATATTTGCAAATCATACAGCTGATAAAGGACTTGTTTCAGATTATATAAAGAACAACTCTTGTAACCCAATGATAAGACAAAATACCCAGTTAAAAATGGACAAAGGATTTCAGTAGACATTCACCAAAAAAGGTATACAATTTGCTAATGAGCACATAAGATGCTCAACATCATTAGATTTCAGGAAATGAAAATTAAAACCATATCCACTTCATATCTACTAGAATGACTGCAATCAAAAGGACAGGCAATAACAAGGACTTGAAGAAACGGGGAACCTCATCCATTGCTGGTGGGAATTGCTTGGTGCAGCAGCTTTGGAAAACAGTTTGGCAATTTTTGAAAAAGTTAAACATAAATTTAGCCTATTACCCAGTAGTTCCTTTCCTACATATCTACCCAATACAGATAAAAGCATATCTTCACACAAAAACATGAACATGAAAGTTATTCATAATAGCCAATAAGTGGAAGTAATCCAAACTACCATCAGCTGGTAAATGGGTAAATGAAATGTGGATATCCATATGGATATGCATACAATGGAACATAATTCAGCAATACGAAGAGTGAAGTTGGGATACATGTTACAGTGTGGGTGAATCTCAAAAACATTGTACCAACTGAAAGCAGCCAAATTTCATTTACGTGATATTTCCAAAAAGGGCAAATCTGTGGGATCCGAAAGTGTGTTAGTGGTTGTGTGGGGCTAAAGGTGAGAATGGGGATTGGCATGAAGGATCTTTGGTGGATAATGAAATTGTTTGAAAACTGGATTATGGTTATGGCTGTATAACTCTAAATTTACTGTGCATCTTTTTTTTTTTTTTTAAGAAGGAAAAATGCTATCTTAAGGCTTTGATGCATGTTAAAATATATATACTTATTATCAGACATTTTCATCTTATTTTTTATTAAAAATATGAGAATTGTTCTTTGTGGGTTTTGTGGGTTTTTTTGGTTTTATTTTGGGGGTATATTACCATTGCTATTTAATGTTCTTTATAGTCAAGGTGTTAATGGATTAGCGACCAGCATTATATCTTGTATATCTGCTGCATTTCCAAGAATGAGTCTTAACTAATTTAAGCTATTTAAAATTCGCAAATCTTTGGGGTTTATAGAGGAGAAAACTGAGATCCAAAGAGGTGGTGTGACTTGCGTAAGATCACACAGTCCTGGGTTCAAACCCAGGTCTTGCCAAAAAAACCCCACTAGCTTTATGTCTTTTGACATAGGTAAATGAGCAAAGAAAAAGATAATTTATAAAACAGACTAGTAATCAAACATTTAAAAAATTTATCTTGCCAGTAGTCAAAGAAAAGCAAATTAGAGAAACCAGAAAATTTTTTTGACATATTCAGTTGGCAAAGCTTAAATATAATCCTAAGGAGAATGAGAAAAGAAAATCTTCCACTCATATGGTGCTAGTGAAAATGTGGCAGTGAAAATGGGTACAAACACCTGTAGGCAGTGAAAATGGTAGTACATATCAAAAGATTCAAATACCTTAATACCCCTGGTGAGGTTATTTTTGGGGCATCGTTATTAAGGTATTTTCCCCCACATATACTAAACTGCACATATTTAAAGTATACCGTTCAATAAATTTTTATATACCTTTGAAACCATCCCCACAATCAAGGCAATGAGCATATCTGTTGAGGTTAAGTTTTGAAGTATGTTGGTAGGAGTGGTGGGACAGTGCACTGGAGGAGGATGAGAAGCAAAATTTTAAAACCACATGACCACTGGAAAACGATGGTAGAGGGAATGGGGATGCCTTCCTTATAATTTTGCCCATAAAGGTAAGCTACACATAGCAGTTTTTGAAATATTTGTCATTCTTGTAGGAAGGTAATTATCTCTTAAATATTATTTTAATCAAACCTTTCCTTTTGGGGCTAAAATCTATTCTTTTGAAAATATAGAAAAGCATTGTGGTTAAGAGATTTGGAGACTTCACACACAAGTAAAGTTTTAACAACGGAAGTGGGAGCTGGCATTTGGTTGCCGTCTTTTTTTTTTTTTAATTGTTTGATTTAATATTTATTTATTTATTGTTTATTTATGGCTGCGTCGGGTCTTAGTTGCGGCACGCGGGATCTTTTGTTGCAGCGCGTGGGCTTCTCTCTAGTTGTGGCAGGTGGGCTCCAGAGCACATGGGCTCTGTAGTTGTGGCACGCGGGCTCAGTAGTTGCGGCATGCGGGCTTAGTTACCCTGCGGCATGTGGGATCTTAGTTCCCCGACCAGGGATCGAACCCACGTCTCCTGCGTTGGAAGGTAGATTCTTAACCGCTGGACCACCAGGGAAGTCCCGGTGGTCCCAACATTTGAGTGAAAACCACCATCATCCGCTCTTATCATTATTTTATAAAACAAAAGACGTTCCCATGCAAAGAAGTAGAAAGGACACCATCTTAGAGGAGAGTCCTATAAATTAAGTGAATGTAACTTTGTGGAAAATGTTCCTCATTCTTATTTTTCTAATTTTGTGGCGTTATCTGGAGTTACTTGATAGTGGGGTTGGTTTCACAGCTGTATACATATATCAAAATTTATTGAATGGTATACTTTAAATATGTGCAGTTCATTCTCATTAACTGACAACCAGCATTTGAGGACCACCGGTATAAGCATGGTCTTGGGAGTATAAACTCCGGGATAGATTTCTGGGAATGCCATCTATCAGCTCAGTGACTTAATTTCTCTGAGCCTTTGCTCATCTGGAAGAAGTGGATAATAGCGCCCACTACAGGGTTACTATACAGATTAAATGAGATAGTGCATAAATTTGATACATTGTAGGTACACGTTATCTTCCCTGTATTCAGCCCTGCCAAATCTATTCCTCCCTACCACACATTTGTGCTATCATCTATTTGTGTGTATATTACTGTAATTTCAAAGGAGTGATTCAAGTCTAGAGAGTGGTATTGTTTTAACCCTATCATAGACATGACCATAGTAATCACTTTGGTATGATTTGTAAGGTGTGGGAGGGGGTTGTTTTATCCTGAAAAGATCCACAGATGGCCTATAAAATTATTGCTTGAACAAAAGGCATGGAATAGAGATTGAATCTGTATTCTTTGTAGACTGTTAGGATTTGTTCTTGTGATGATTATATTGTCCATTTAATTTACTGTATTTCACACGGAGAAGCCCCATTCAGGGTTCCAGAAGTGCTTATTATTAAATCGATCTTCTGTGGCATTTAATTATCATAATGTGGTAAAACTTTGTTCAGTAAGATCAGATACCTAAGAAATATACAGTCACTCAGACACGTATGTTAAAGAGAGAAAGGAGAGGAGAGTAGAGTGAGCAATAATATCCCCTTTTCAGTTCCACTAATATCTTTCTTAGATCTGTAATCTCCAGTACTTTTAAAGCTTTGGGTAATGAAAAGCAACTTCTTGATTCAAGAATAGTAGGTATTTATGCCCTGGTGCGAAACAAAAAGACAGCTTCTTAGGTCAAAAGGAGACATTTATTGAGCCTTAACCTTTTAAGTAGTCACAGAACCCTTTGAGACTCCAGAAAACCTAAATGGAATGAAGAAGAAATTTTAATTATAAAATAATTTCTCTCCAGAAAATTCCTTCTTTTTGATAATGTTAATAAAATTCTTTCATGGGAATTCACTCGTGGTCCAGTGATTAGGACTCGGTGCTTGCCAGGGCCCAGGTTCAATCCGTGGTTGGGGAGCTAAGATCCTGCAAGCCACGCAGTGCAGCCAAAAAATAAAAATAAAATAACAAATTCTTTTATACTTTTTAATATTTACTATTTAAATTGTCTCAGAATTTTAAAAAGAGGGAAAGCTATTGACTTTCCTTTGTGAAGCTAGCATAATTATACCAAAAACATGAAAATGATATCAACAAAGCTATCTTTAGATTTCTATTAACATAAATATAATCTGAGAATCTTAAGTAATTTATAGAAAGTATAATTCATCAGTGTTAGCATTATTTCTTTAAAATCTCTTTCTAAAGAGAATTAGAGACATGCAGTAGCATAAGATTATCTTAACTGCTACCTGGAAAGTCACTGAGTAAAATTCAATATCCTTTCGACTCCTGCTTCTGGCTAAGGCAGACTAGCTGTATCTCAGACCACCCCTGCTGCCAAGAACTAAAAAAGTTAGGTGGAATATAAAAAGCAACTCTTTGAAGGCATTGGAAGCTACCAGGGTATTGAGGATTTTTTTTTTAATATATTTATTTATCTATTTATTTATTTTTGGCTGCTTTGGGTCTTCGTTGCTGCACGCGGGCTTTCTTTGGTTGTGGCGATTGGGGGCTACTCTTTGTTGCGGTGTGTGGGCTTCTCATTGCGGTGGCTTCTCTTGTTGCGGAGCACGGGCTCTAAGTGCGCAGGCTTCAGTAGTTGTGGCCCGTGTGGGCTCTAGAGCGCAGGCTCAGTAGTTGTTATGCACGGGCTTAGTTGCTCCGCGGCATGTGGGATCTTCCCAGACCAGGGCTCAAACCGATGTCCCCTGCACTGGCAGGCAGATTCTTAACCAGTACCCCACCAGAGAAGTCCCAGCATTGAGGATTTTGAGGGGCCAAGATCCCCCAAAAGAAGGGAGGTAAGAGGCAGAGTAAACATTTGCTGCCACATGACCCCTCAGAGGCATTTGCCAACTCAAAAGCTGTAACTGAAGAGCTGAACAGAAAACTGAGGCTGAGAAACTAAGTAGAGTGTTCAGACTTGGCAGGGTTGGGGGGGGGCACAAGAGGGATGTCAGGGATGACAGTGGGGAAAGGACCCTGGTAAACATCCCAGGCTTTTGATTGGGCCTCCCTAATTGCTTTCCCCCACCCCCAAACAAAAGTTTTATCCTAGGAGTAATGATGAACATAAAGATCATACTGAAATCCAGCCCTTGCAGAAACTGAAACTTACTTTTGAATTGGTTAAAATAGATTAAAGTGATTTTACCTCTACTCTGAAGTGCCTGTCAGAAGCAAAAGTAAATAAATGTCCTCTAGAAGGAGATAATATCATCCAGTCTCAGATATCTCCACAATTTTTCCACGCAGTGACTAACATTCAGTCCAAAACTAGGCCTGTGAAAAGACTGAATATCAAGAGAAAAGACAGACAATAAGGACACCCATAGAAGATCCAGGTATTAGGGTTATTAGACTTGGACTTTAAGATAACATCAATTAATATGCTCAGAAAATTTAATGACATAAGAGTTTCAGCAGAAAACTGGAAACTATTAAAAAAAATTTAATGGAAATTCTAGAATTGAAAAGTACAATAACAGAAGGGTTTCATAGCAGATTAATCACAGCTGAAAAGAGCATTCATGAACTGGAAGACAGATTAGAAGAAAATATCCATGCTAAAGCACAGAGACAAAAGGATAAAAAAGGAAAAGAAAAAATACATAGACAAATGGGACACTTTGATGTCTAAAATACTTATATTTGGAGTCTCAGAAGGAGAGAAGAAAGAAGGTCAGAAATAATATTTAAATGGCTGAGAATCGGGACTTCCCTGGTGGTCCAGTGGTAAAGAATCCGCCTTCTAATGCAGGGGACACGGGTTTGATCTCTGGTCGGGGAATTAAGATCTCACATGCCATGGGGCATCTAAGCCTGTGTGCCACAACTACTGAGCTCACACGCCTCAATGAGAGAGCCCACGTGCCACAAATTACAGAGCCCATGCACCACAACTACAGAGCCCACACACCCTGGAGCCCACGTGTCACAGCTAGAGAGAAGCCCACGCACCACAACAAGGAGCCCTCACGCTGTAACAAAAGATCCCGCATGCCTCAACGAGGATCCCGCATGCTGCAGCTGAGACCTGACGCAGCCAAAAAAGAAATAAAGAAAAAAAATGGCTGAGAATCTTCCAAAACTGATGAATGCTATCAAGCCATAGATTTAAGAATCACTATGGACCTCAGCAGGATTAAAAAAAAAAAAAAAAAGGGAGGGAGGGAGGAAGGAAAGGAAAGGAAAAACTGCTAAAAACCAAAGAAAGTCTTAAAATTAGCCAAAGAAGGAAAAAGGCATTACCTTCAAAGGAGTAACAGATGATTGACTTTGCAGAAGAAATGGAAATTGGAAGACAATGGAATATCTTCAAAGTTTTGCAAGAAAATAACTGCCAATTTAGACATTTATATCAAGCAGAAATCAAGGTAGGATATAGACATTTTCAGACAGATAAAAACTTGTGAGAATTCATTACCAGGAGATCCACACTAAAGGAACAATAGAGTTCTTTAGGTAGATGGAAAATTATCCCAGATGGAAGCATAGAGATGCAGGAAAGAATGAAGAGCAGTGGAAAGGGTAAATGGTGCATAAATCTAAAGTAATATTAACTGTATAAAACAGTAGAAATAATAAATGACAACAATAGCACAAAAAGCAGGAAGAGGTTAAATATGGTTTAAATACTTGAAGGTCCTTGTAATTTTTATTTTAAAAAAACCTAATGAGTCTGGGATATATGATGTAATATCTAAGGAGGCCCTTCTCAACTATGTTTAGTGAGAGAATCACATCCTAATGTCCAAAGATAGGGACCGTCAAACTTCAGCCCATGGGCCAAATCCAGCTTGCAAGCTGTTTAAATAACGTTTTATTGGAACACAGCCATGCCTATTAGTTTATGTATTCTCTATAGCTGCTTTTATGATACAATGCCAGGGTTTAGTAGTTGCAACAGACACAATATGGCCAACAAAGCTCAAAACGTTTATTCTCTAGCCCTTAATAGAAAAAGTTCGTCAACTCATGTGCTAAAGTATCCTTTGTATGTAATGAATGAATCTCTGTGCTTCTAGCATGGCGCTAGCTATGTATCATCCTTGGAAGAATTGAAAAATAGTCACTCAAGTTATTTTCTGTAAGGCACAATTCTCTCATGGAACTTTAGTTGGAAAAAGCTGCTCCAGGATAGCCACTAAAAGGATAGAAAGAGAATTTATAGATACCAAGCTAATAGAGAAAGAGAGGGGAAATGGAATAATAAAAAAATACTTACTGGTCCAAAAGAAGACAAGAAAGGAGAGGAAATAAAGTGTAAAATGAGTAGTAAAATGGTCAATTTAAGTGATATCAGACAAAATAGACTTCAAGGCAATACACATCCCTAGAAATAAAAAAAGGAAATTTTGTAATGAAAAATGAGTTAATCCACTAGGAAATTTGTATGCACATAATAAGATAGCTTCAAAATACAAAAAGCACAAATCAACAGAATCAAAAGGAGAAATAAATAAATTCATTATCACTATTTCTTCTGTTAGACACAAATTAGGAAGAGCCGGGTATTTGTTTAATGTGGTATAAACTCTCAGACTAGCTTTCCCTATTGTACTCAATGGTAAAACCCTAAAAGCTCTCTCTAACCAATTATTATACCAAATAACCCACTTGCAGAATTTCTGCTTTTCATCCTAGAAACTTTTGAGCTCTGCTGGGGTTTGGAGTTCTTACTTTCCAAGTGGGGAATGCTTCTGCAAGAGTTCACAGAATAGTTTCACTGAGTTGGACTATGAGGCTGCCCCCCATTTGGGGCACTGGAGAGACAATGGAAGGAGGAAGAGAGGGACAAAGGGGGCTTCCCTTCCTGGTTCTAATGTGCTTTTTTGGTGCAGCAGTCAGCAGATTAGCATCTGGGAGTCCTGGTGGTTCTCACCTCAGTGGCACTTAAGGAGCAGCTTTGGTCCACCCATAATACCCTTGGGGAAGATTATTTGCCATCTAGGAGGGCCCTTGTATGGACCATCTCTGACCTGGGCCCTCTGTTAGGTCTTTTTGCTACTCACCAGCTGTGTGTCCTATGGCAGCCACACTGCCTCCAGTCCACATGGAGGGATCCTCTTCTAAATTCTTAGCCCCTTATTTATACACCCTCAGCCTAGAGGTAGTAAATTTCTGCTCTCTGCATTTGCTGCTTCTGGACCACTTAAAGACCTTTTTTGCCCCTCTTAAAAGTTAGCCAACTTTTACTAGTTAACAGATCTATTAAATCTACCCTGTTCAAATTACTGGTGTGGTTTCTGATGCCAACTGTTCTCTGACTGCTAAGACTTACTGACATTAGTATTTAATCTTCTCTAACATTGCTTTCTAAGTCCCTGCCAGTTAATAAGGTGTGTTAGTTTTCTATTGCTGCATAGCAAATTACCACAAACCTAGCTGTTTAAAAGAACAACCAATGTTAGTTTAGAGTTCTGTGGGCCAAAAGTCTGGCATGGCATGACTGAGGTCTCTGCTTAGGGTCTCACAGGGCTGAACTCAAGGTGTCGGCCAAGCTGAGCTCTTCTCTGGAGGCTCTGGGGGAAAATCTGCTTCCAGGCTCGTTGTTGGCAGAATTCAGTTCCTTGTGGTTGTAGGACTAAGGTCCTTGTTTCCTTGCTGGCTGTCAGTGGGGGTTGCTCTCAAGGCCACAATGTTCCTAGCCATGTACCCTCCATCTTCAAACCAGCAACTGTGTGTTGAATCCTTCTCATACTTTGAACTTCTGACTTCTGTCTCTGACCTCTAAACCTGGATTCAGAGGGTTCATGTGATTAGGTTGGGCCCACTTGGATAATCTCCCTATCTTAAGGTCAGTCGATTTGGGACTTTAATTACATCTGCAAAGTTCCTTCACAACAGTGCCTAGATTAGTGCTTGATTGAATAACTGGGAGAAAGTATGTATAAACCAGCAGCTAAGTATGGGGAGAGTGTCTTAGAATTCTGTCTACCACAATATGAAATAGAAATGAGAAATAAAAAGGTGAAAAGAAGATGGTTGTTTACAGATTGTATATCCAGAAAACCCAAGGTGGTCTGCTGTAAAGTTTTTTGATGCAGTAGAGATAAATCAATAATCTGACTAGATACCTACCATCAGTTACCATTTAGGCAATACATAGACTATTTGATCCTAACATAGTAACAATAAAGTATCATAAAATACCTAGAAATGAGCTTAACATGTATAGGAAATAGATATAAAGAAAATGACAGTTTCACTGAAAGAGGAAAGAAATACATTGAGAGATTTCCTCAATTAGGAAAATTAAATCCTACAGAGCTTTTGGTTCAATTAATTTGTAGGTTTAAAGCAATTCTAATTTTTTTCAAAATATATGTTTTTCTTTTGGAACATGACAAAATGGTTGTAAATTTCATCTGGAAGGATAAAAGCATAGTTAAGTAAATTTTTAAAAAAGAATAATGAGGGAAACTAGTGGTAGCAGATAACCAAAATTTTATGAAACTGGAATAATTAAAATAGTGTGGTCCTGGCAGAAGCACACAGTGATTAATGGAGCAGAATGGTCTTCAGGCCCATCTGTTATATGTGGTTTTGATATATGAAGAGTCAGAGTCACAAATGAGTTGGGAGAGGAAGGATCATTCAGTCCTGGGCACTAAATGACATCCAGGCACTCTGTTGATGTAAAAGGAGGCAAGATAAATCCTAGCGTCTACCCTGCACCTAAAGAAACATTAAATAAAGCATCATCTGTGTAAAGCAATTAAGAAATCTAGAAAATAAAAACAGAATTTGAGGAATGTTTCTGCACTAAAAATCTCGTGGAAGTTTTTTGTGAGATTTTATGGGAATTTAAAACGTCTAAATGTCGAAGATAATTAAAAGATGACATGCAACTCAATATCAAAAAAACCCCAAACAAACCAATCAAAAAATGGGCAGAAGACCTAAATAGACATTTCACTGAAGAAAACATACAGATGGCCAACAGACACATGAAAAGATGCTCAACATCACTAATTATTAGAGAAATGCAAATCAAAACTACAATGAGGTATCACCTCACACCGGTCAGAAGGGCCATCATCAAAAAATCTACAAACAATAAATGCTGGAGAGGGTGTGGAGAAAAGGGAACCCTCCTGCACTGTTGCTGGGAATGTAAATTGGTACAGCCACTATGGAGAACAGTATGGAGATTCCTTAAAAAACTGAAAATAGAGCTACCATACGATCCAGCAATCTCACTCCTAGGCATATATCTGGAGAAAACCATAATTCAAAAGGATGCATGCACCCTGATGTTCATTGCAGCACTATTTACAATAACCAGGACATGGAAGCAAACTAAATGTCCATCAACAGAGGAATGGATAAAGATGGTGTGGTACATATATACAATGGAATATTACTCAGCCACAAAAAGGAATGAAATAATGCCATTTTCAGAAACGTGGATAGACCTAGAGACTGTCATACGGAGTGAAGTAAGTCAGAAGGAGAAAAGCAAACATTATATAATATTACTTATATGTGGAATCTAGAAAAATGGTACAGATGAACTTATTTGCAAAGCAGAAATAGAGTCACAGATGTGACTATAGAGTCACTCCAGAGAACAAACTTATGGTTACCAAGGGGGGAGGGGAGATGGGACAAATTGGGAGATTGGGATTGACATATATACATTACTATGTATAAAATAGATAACTAATGAGAACCTACTGTATAGCACAGGGAACTCTACTCAATGATCTGTGGTGACCTAAATGGGAAGATATATGTATACATATAACTGATTGGATATAAAGAGTATATATATAAAAGAGTGGGTATACGTATACATATAACTGATTCACTTTGGTGTACAGCAGAAACTGTACAGGTGTGTTACAACACAGTAAAACAACTGTACGCCAATAAAAAAATAATAAAAACTAAAAATTAAAAAATTAAAAATAATTAAAAGGCAAACTAAAAATAGGGAAAATGTTTACAGCAACAGGATAAAAGGTTAATCCACTTAACATATATAAATTCTTACAAATTGATAAAGAAAAAACCAATTAAGAGCCCAAGGGATAGACCAGAAAATGTAAATGGTTGATTCACAGAAAACAAAATTCATGCAGGTTAACAATATATGGGGAATTAATAGTCAAAGAATTGTAGGGCTTCCCTGGTGGCGCAGTGGTTGAGAATCTGCCTGCTAATGCAGGGGACACGGGTTTGAGCCCTGGTCTGGGAAGATCCCACATGCCGTGGAGCAGCTAGGCCCGTGAGCCACAACTACTGAGCCTGCGCGTCTGGAGCCTGTGCTCCGCAACAAGAGAGGCCGCGATAATGAGAGGCCCGCGCACCGCGATTAAGAGTGGCCCCCACTTGCGACAACTAGAGAAAGCCCTCGCACAGAAACGAAGACCCAACACAGCCAAAAATAAGAATTAATTAATTTAAAAAAAAAAGAATTGTAAATTAATGCCAGTGAGATACTTTTTCTATCTGATAAGCAGAGATTAAAAATTATAATACTCAGTGCTTGTGAGGATATTTTGAATTAAGCACTCTTATACTCAGCTAATAAAAGTACAGATTATTAAAATGCCTTTGGATAACAGTTTGGCTATAAGTATTGAAACTCTTAATTATACTCTTTTGTTTTAGTAAGTCTGCTTCTGGGAACCTCTCAAGACAACAATCACAAATATAGAACAAAATAGAGTAATCACAAATACAGAACAAACTACACAAATGAGGGTTAGTGATGAAAGCAGTATAAAAAGGAAGCACCTAAGTAAATAACAGGGGAATTGTTAGAAAATTATGGTCTGTCTACACAATGAAAATATTATGTTGTCTGTCATTAAAAATTGTATTTGTGAAGCTTGCTTAGTGTGAGAATACCTTGTTATATATGAAAAAACAGAATATAAAATTTTATATATAGAATTATTTCAATCATAATCTTTTTTTTTCTTTTTTAAGTTTAGAAAATTCCATTAACTGAACTGAGCGTTATTGAGAGTGTAAATTAACACTGTGGTCAACCATGTACCAGTGGTACTGTGCTAATTAGCAATATTTACCAGGTCTTTACTCTTTATCGCATCTTCTTCCCAACATCAGAATTTCTTCTCTGCATCTGCCCATCTGTGAATCTGTTCTCCCTGAAGATCACTTCTGTACTTTAATGATTCCCTGGTTAAAAATGCACAGCTCCCCCCCACCCTTTTCTTTCATGTCTGAGCATATTTAGAGTCCAAAAGGGTTTGGTTATAATTAGCATCTTTTCCACTAGGTGCTACTGTCTGTTTTTCAGACTGTAAAAACTTTTTCAGTGCGATTTGAAAGTACACAATTGCTTTTTCAGTGTTGGATGTCATTTGTTGGGTGCTGAACGTTTAAATCTCTATTATGGTACATGTGCCTACAAATGACTACAGACAGTTAATGGAGAAAATAACATTAATTTTCAAGGAAACTCTTTGTACTTTTACCTGAGAGATGCCAGGGTGTATAGATTTTAAATATAAGAACCACATTCTGGATCGTCTTTATTTCAAGTAGTTGTGTGTTTATTCTAGTTTTCTAAAATGTAAGCTCGGACTTCCCTGGTGGCGCGGTGGTTAAGAATCTGCCAACCGATAACAGGGGACACGGGTTCGATCCTTGGTCCCGGAAGAGCCCATGTGCCACGGAGCAACTAAGCCCGTGCACCACAACTACTGAGCCTGCGCTCTAGAGCTCGCAAGCTGCAACTACTGAGCCCACGTGCCACAACTACTGAAGCCCGCGTGGTCTAGGGCCCACATGCCGCAACTACTGAGCCCACATGCTGCACCTACTGAAGCCCGCACACCTAGAGCCCATGCTCCGCAACAAGAGAAGCCACCGCAACGAGAAGCCTGCACACCGCGACAAAGAGTAGCCCCCGCTCGCCGCAACTAGAGAAAAGCCTGTGTGCAGCAACGAAGACCCAATGCAGCCAAAAATAAATAAAAAGTTACCATATGATCCAGCAGACCCACTCCTGGGCATATATCCAGAAAAGACAAGAAACTCTAAAATGTAAGCTCTGTGAAGGCAGGGACCAGAACATTGTCTGGCACATAGTAAGTACAGTTGACCCCTGAACAGTGTGGGGGTTAGGGGCGCCAGTCCGCTGCACAACTGAAAATCTGCATGTAACTTTACAGTCGGCCCTCTATATAGGTGGTTCCACAACCTTGGATTCAACCAGCCTCAGATCGTGTAGTACTGTAGTATGTATTTGTTGAAAAAATCCACATATAAGTGGACCTGCACAATTCAAACCCATGTTGTTCAAGGGTCAACTGTATATATCGAATGAAAAAGAGTGATTGATTGCCACTTCATGGAAATGTCTACAACTAGAATTCATTAGTGTGGATACCTCAGTGCCTCTCCATTTCTTGGAATTTGTGTCATTTAGCAGGGTGTACTTCGTTGCCTTAAAGCAGCAGTTCTCAGCAGGAGAGGTACCAACTCCTTTGGGGGGCATTTGGAAATATGGAGATGTGTTTAGAGCTATGGCACGATTGGGTTCAGGCACAGTGGCATTTAGTGGGTTAGGAGCCAAGGATCCTAGATGTTCTGTAGTACCTGGACCAGTCCCATACAGTAAAGACTGGTACTACATCCCTGATGACTTTTGGATAGCCCTCTGGATATTTAGGTAGGTGAAAAATTTGTTTATTCTCACACAGAACCTATTTTACATGTATATACAGTTTGTGTGTGTGTGTGCTGTTGTGATATATACTGAATTTCCCAGGAAAGCAGCTCTCGTGTAAGTTGAGGGAAGATTATACTTTGTCTGGAACGTTCTCAGTAATTACTCATCATTTTGGAAATCTCATCACTGATGTCATGCCATCATGGAATTTGAGTTGCGATGCCAATTTTATTTTCTTCATAGCACTGTCACAAACTGAAATTATCTTATTTTCTTGTGCTTTTTATTTGGTTACTCACTAAACTGTAAGCTCCTTAATAATAGGAAGCTTATGTATCTTGTTCACTGGGTATCCTTATACCTAAAACAGAGTCTGGCATATTGTGGCCAGTTACTAATAAAGAATTGATGCATAAATAATGGATGGGTGTTTGAGTGACAGTCTCCTCCTCCTGAGTCTGACCTCTGAATGCTGATGTTCCTTAAGTCTTTGTCCCAGGCCCTCTTTTCTGTTTACTCTAACCCCATCCCTACCTGATTTCAGCTGTGGCCATGGCTTTGATTTATCTCTGCATTGACAGCTCCCTAGATTTCTGTCCAGCCCAAATCTTTCCTCTGAATCCAGAATTATATATTGAGCTGCCAGCTCCCTTCCCAGTTTAATGCTCAAGCATCTCAAATTCAGGGTGTTCTTCTCCAGTGTTTATCTTGAACGATGCCATACACTTAGTCACACTGGTGAGAAACCCAGGGGCTGTTCTCGATGCCCCCCTCTCCCTTATGCCCATATGCAGTTAATCACCACGTTCTATTCATTTTATCTCCTAAATAATTTTCAAACCCTGCTTTCCATCCCCAAATCCTCTGCTGCTCCCCAAATCTAAACTACCAATTCTAAACTCTTAGACTGACAGCAGAGCCTACTCATTGGTTTCCACTGGTCCACTCTTATCCACGTATATTCCATTCTCCATGTGGTAGCTAGAATGACCTCGTAAAAAGACAAATATGATTTTTATTCTCTTGCTGAAGATTCTTCAGTAACTTCTCACTGCTCTGAGGATAAGACCAAAAACTTTAACTCACGTTTATCCCACCAGACTTGTTTTAGCCATTTCTTCATTGTCCCCATGCTTTAGGCTCAGTAGTCATCTTGCTGTTCTCAAAACGTGCCGTATTTCTTTTCCACCGTAGAGCTTTCATCCATGCTGTTCCCCTGCCAGTTCAGCTAGTTATCCTTCAGAGCTTAGCTCACCTCCACAGGAAACCTCCCGTGCTCTCCTGACTAGTCCAGCACCCTCCTCCCTCATGTGCTCTCACAATGCCCCGTGCTGCTTCTTTTTATATATATATTTTTTAATTAATTTATTTTATTTTTATTTATTTTTGGCTGTGTTGGGTCTTCATCGCTGTGCGCGGGCTTTCTCTAGTTGCGGCGAGCGGGGGCTGCTCTTCATTGCAGTGCACAGGCTTCATTGTGGTGGCTTCTTTTGTTGCGGAGCACGGGCTCTAGGCGTGCGGGCTCAGTAGTTGTGGCTCGCGGGCTCTAGAGCACAGGCTCAGTAGTCGTGGCGCACGGGCTTCGTTGCTCCGCGGCATGTGGGATCTTCCCGGACCAGGGCTCGAACCCATGTCCCCTGCATTGGCAGGCAGATTCTTAACCACTGCGCCACCAGGGAAGCCCCTGCCCTGTGCTTCTTAGCAAATTGTAATTCATGTGTTATGAAAGTAGCTGTCTGACTTTCCCATAGAATTGAGTGGGTTTTTTAAAAATTCATGAAGTGTATGTATGACCTCCATATATTTATTTATATTATCATCATAAATAATGGCCTAGTAGCAGCAGTTTATTTTCTAAAATTTAATTGGTTTTTGTCCAGTAATTTCATAGGGTAGATCACTTTGATTTGTTATTTCAGGGGCATACTGTATTTCATTTGTTCTAAGAAACACATTTTTCCCACTTTTAACATCTCTGAAATTGGCATGCATCTTATAGACAATGGTATGTCATGGTGTAATTGGCAACGTTTTTCTTTCTTAGTGCATAAAAAATAATGGTGCATCTTATATTTGAAAGCATCTTAGATTAGATAAAATTTGGTATTTTTATAACAAATTCATTCTGGAAGATTTACTGGAAACCTTGTGATGCTCAATCATTCTGTAGAAGCATTACTAGGATTTTTCTGTAGCCATAGCAAGTAACTGGTGACATCTTGATCCCTTGAAGAAGTTTCTGCCCAAAATCATTTTGCTCATATTCTATAGAGTTGAATGTTGGGGACTTGATTTATGTATCATTTGTTCAAGTAACACACAAACTCAAATCTGTATCTGTGTATGTATATCTGTTTTGTTTTGGAAAAATTACCTACTTTTTATCTTCACATAGAGATGGGGAAGCTCTCCATCAGTTCTAGAAACTGTTAATTTTCCCCCAGGAATGCATTTTCTCCTTCCTTTTGGAAGAAATTTTAGATGAGCACACCTAGATTTCCCCAGCCATACTTGTATCTAGATTTGGGCATATGAATAAAGTTCTGGTTAGTTGGATATGAGCAGAAATAATGTATGAACTTCCAGGGCATGAACCAAAAAGAAAATGATTTGCTCTGCAGTTCTTCTTTTCCCTCTTCTAGTGAATGAAAAGAACTGGGTCGCTAGATGATTTCCTGGAACAAAGGTACCTGGCCAGCCTCCGGACTTGGGGGAGAAACGTCTTGAGGACATTGTATTTTGGGGTCTCTTAGTTATAGTGGCTCTGCCTGTACTGTAACTAGTGTATCATCTAAGAGATTGTCTTAATTGGACTCTTCAATTTCCAAAAAGTGGGGTCAGCCTTACTGTCAGCTTGTCTTCAATCTGAAGCACATGGCTCTTGCTCTTGGACTACGTACAGCAAAGCATATGTGCTCTTTAGGGATGCATTGTGCCTGATGAAGGAGCGTGTGCTTGAGAGTCAGTCACTTACTGTCTGCGTCACAGTGGGCTACTCGCCGAGCTCCTCTGAGCTTCAGTCACCTCCTTTAAGATGCAGGTGTTTGTCCAAAACAAAGTTGTTTTGAGGAGTCATTGGGGTCATCTACTGAAGAGGCCTTGCAAGCCCAGTGTTTACTAAATGATAGCTATTGCTATCATTAGTTTTTCCAAAGACTACAACCTCAAACTATTTTTCTGCCCTAGTATTTTTCAGTTGAACCTGGTATCTATGGAGGATTGTTTGATTTTCTAGGTTTTATCTTTGGATTCAGCAAAACCATCAGAAACCTTCATACCTGGACCATGTACCTTGGCTCCCCAGAGAATTGCTGAGTTTTTTTGACAGTTCCCTGAGTTTTCCCATCATGCTTTTGGCCATGTGCATGCTTTAGGGCCTGAAAGAAGCTGTCTAGAGCCTGACTCTATGTCACCTGGGAGAGGTATCCCCTGGAAAACTTATTTCTGGACCTGAGTGCTAGGGAAACTTTTTCTTCCTTTGTAGAACTGGTGTATGTTCTCATGGTTTTAATGAGAAGCCATAAAGAACAGAGTGAGGAATTGAATCATTAATAGTAACATAATTTTAGTAAGTTGCTCATTGCTTCACTATAATAGGCAGATTGTAGGTTAGCTCTGAGCACTTATACTAATCCATTACCAGATGTGGTTCCATTAGAGTCCTTTAAGGAGGTGAACTCTGTTTTTTTTTTTTTGTTTTTTTTTTCTTTAAAGAAACCAGAAAACCAAAATGGTGGCAACTAGCAGAGAGTTGACTTTGTGAGAGTAATAGGAAACATTTGCTCTTTTAAATTGGTATGTGAACATAGTATTGGACATCCAGGTCATACAAGTTTACATACTTTGAGTATTAGAGTTGTTGATTTAAGACAGTAATTCCCAGGCTGTAGTTTAAGGTACTGACACAACAATCTGTGACTAGTAAATACTTCTTACTATTCAAAGTATAGAACTGAACAAGTCAGGGTCCAGTGGACAGTTCACTGTTTTGTGTTTGTTGAATGAATGACTAAGGACTAGACCTGATTATATAAGAGCACCATGGCAAATTATAGAACACTTTTTTTCTTAATTAGGTTCCCATAGGACCTCTGTCTAGACTTCGTTGTTTTGTTTCTTTATTTTTGGTCATATGAACCTGGTGTATGTTTAAAAAACAAAACAGAAAATTTAATTCTTTTAATAACTGATATTTTTCAGGTAGGTTTTCTTCCTAATCATTTCTGAAATGAGTCTTTGTATTTCACATTTTTAATGTGAAATATTAACAATCCCTTTCAGTACCTGTGTTTTTTCTGCACAAATAAAATTGGTCATATAATTTATCTCCTGCCTTAGGTTTCTTTGTAGAAACTGTTTAGACAGGCATCTGACGCCTTTATCACCTCATGACTCCAGCGCAGACCCTTGAAACCTTCTTTCCTACTATCCTTTCATATAAACCCTGGCTTCACAGATGTTTCTGGATCAGGGGACTGGGTGGATGGTGGTGGTATCATCTCTTTTTATATTTGACTTTTCCATTGTGCAGATTGTCATAAAGCTATTTCTGCCCAGGTCTTGTGCACTTGCCTGCTCTCCCAAATTAGAATCCAACTTTGAGCACAGGTTAGTTTAATGGCTCCGGAAATTGAATCCACAGTTAACAGTCCTTTTAGTTCACAGAATTGCAACATTTTTTTTTCTTTTAAAGAGTTTTTTTTTTGTTTTTAAATTTTATTTATTTATTTATTTATTTTTGGCTGCACTGGGTCTTTGTTGCTGTGCGCGGGCTTTCTCTAGTTGCGGCGAGCTGGAGCTACTCTTTGTTGCGGTGCTTCGGCTTCTCATTGCGGTGGCTTCTCGTTGCAGAGCACGGGCTCTAGGCACGCGGGCTTCAGTAGTTGAGGCACGCAGGCTCAGTAGTTGTGGCTCGCAGGCTCAGTAGTTGTGGCGCACGGGCTTAGTTGCCCCGCGGCATGTGGGATCTTCCCAGACCAGGGCTCGAATCCGTGTTCCCTGCATTGGCAGGCGGATTCTTAACCATTGCGCCACCAGGGAAGTCCCAGAATTGCAGCATTTTTAAACAGAAAGTTACCCTGGAAATGATCTGCAGTCCAGCTCTCTCATTGATAACTGCCCCAGGTATCTGTTTCATCATTTTAATGAGTGGCCTGCGGTTATATGGTGCCAGGACTTTGTTCTTTCTTCTTCATAATCATGAAGGAGAACCTTCTCTAAATTTGCCCAGATGTATCACAAGTTTTAGAGCATAGAAATATTATTGAGTCAAACAGAAAATACTGGGCAAGTGATATTAGGCAAATCCAGGCAAAGAGAGTCTTTTTCCCCACCTATCAGGTTTCGTACTTCAGGTCTATGTGCTATTAATTAAATTTAACTTGTTTTATATTTGATGTCATTTATTTGTTATTTAGGCACATCTGTGAATTTTACTTATTCATTAGTGTGGCAATATTAAAAAGTCTCCGGTTTGTTGACAGGATTGAAATAGGCTCTAATTTAAGGATTCTTCTGTCAGGAGAGAGAAACCAAACGGTAACATGAACAGGGAACGTTGAATATAAAGAATTGCTAAGTCTAACGGGATTGGAGTAATGAGGGATTTGCTAGTCAGTAGAGAAAGCTTTAAATTTTTCAGGCATGGCGGTATAAGGAGTAGCCACTGCCCGCAGGGCTGAGATGGGGTGCCCAGTGAGAGCCCCCCTGGCTGAGATCCAGACCTCTGGAGAGAGCACAAGGGATGGCAGAAAAGTCACTGAGCATAGCGGGGGTGGGGGGACCACTGGGAAGTTCTCAGGGTGGGGGAGGGAGAGGGCTTTAGGAGTCAGCCAAGAGCAAAACTCTTTTCCTGCTGTGTCTCTCTAGCACCCTCTGTTGAAAAAGCTTAACATCGTGCCAGCTGGCAAAGGAAAATGTTTAAAGGTCCCAGTTTTCACAGAGTGGGCAAAAAGCTGAGCGTGGAGCTGAGCGGCAGTAGATCAATAGCCAGCACAGTTCCCCACCTCCACATTCCTTAGTAGCTGGAAGTAGACACTTTTGGGTAAAGCATGCTTGTCATTGGTTACCCAGTACCTATTTTAAAATTTTCTAGCAAACAATGAAATCCTGATCATTATTAATAACCACTCTGTGGCTTACATGCCAGGATGTGCCAGCCAGGACTACTGTATCTGAGAGATTGCTTGGAGATTTGCTTCTATTATTTTAAGCATATTTAAAGTACACATATTCAAGTATCATTATGTAAATTGACGATGAAAATGGAGCAACAATAAAAAGTATAGTGTCATTTTCTGACTTAATTTGAGGCTACTTTAAACTCAGAAATGAAATAAAAGGTTTTCACAAAATGGTACTTAGGGACTTCCCTGGTGGTCCAGCAGTTAAGACTCCACGCTTCCACTGTGGAAGGCACGGGTTCAATCCCTGGTCGGGGAACTAAGATCCTGTATGCTGTGTGGCTCGGCCAAAAAAAAAACAAAAAAAGTACTTATAACTTCTGTACTTGTAACTGACATGTGATATAGTAATTCTAAAGCAGTTTTTATAGTGGTTAAAAATGTTTACTGAACATGATTAGTTTTGAGACATCATAATTAAATAGTGCTAGATCCAGTCAGCACTTACTTTTACTGAGTAAGTCTAAATTAAATAAATAGATTGTTGAGAAACTGTATTTATCAGGATTCTTTGGTTACAAGCAACAGAAAGTGACTCTGTACAAATTAAGGGGGGAGGGGAAGAGGGACTTTGGAATGATATGAGGTGGCTGACATCATTGAAGGAAAAACTGAGAAGCCGGGCTCCTCAGCCTGCAAAATCTAGGTAGCAAGTGCTAATGGACAGATCTGGAGGCTGCAGTCGCTGAGATGGATCTGTCCCAGCTGTTTGCCACTCAGTTCAGGATTCACATTCCAAGGAGTGTCTTGACTGGCCTAGTAGAACCAGGCAAGGGCAAGGCACTGAGGTACCAGGCCACAGGAACAACTTGTTCCTGGGCTCAAAGGACATACGTTACCAAGACTTAATTCTCACGCCATTTCTTTGCTTCTCTTCCTTGGCGTCAGCTTCATTTCCAGGCCCTCTGTGGTTAAGGCCTTGAGTTTCCGTTCAAAGTCCTTCCTGTGAGGTTCACATGCAGAGTCATCCTGAATCTAATCACTGTGGCCCAGGAAATGCAGTGCTTTTTGATTGGCCAGACACATCTCTGGAGCCACTGTCCTAAACATTAGCATGAGAGAAGGACTGGTACTCTGGGGGAAATTGGGGTACAATTTCCAAAGGGAGGAGTAAAGGAAGCTTAGCGGCAAAAATAACAGACGGAGGTAATCAACTTTATTGTTCAGAGAAAAGCCTACCAAATGAGGGACATCATTTGCTCTGTGACAAAAAGCCAATGGAAGAAGATAATAAGATGTAGAGAAGCATTAGTGGGACAGGGAAGTGGATATATCTGTCAGTGGTTAGACAGCAAGCACCATAATGTGTGTTTATCTGATGAGAGGGACTGCTAAGAAGTCTGGTCAGTCAGACTGCTTCCTACTAAGGGTGCTGCTGGCTTTTGTTCTGGTTTGGTGTTTTAGCCACAGTAGTAAGTCTGTATTAGGCACTAAAATGAAAATAATGTCAGAGTTCTTTTGGAATACCTTGAGGCCAGCTGATTTTGCCATGCCTCTCTTCAGATCTCTGTGATGCTTCTCCATCCTTCTAAAATAAAGGTTCCTGCAGTCAGCATTCCCAATCAGTGTCTCGTCCTTTTCTCCACATCTTCCCCCTGTGTCTTATGGTACACCGGTTCTGTGGTAAATGAAGATCTTTATCTTTAACTCTGTACCCTCGCAACTCACTCCATGTCTCCCCCTCCATTTAATTGAAACCCCATCTCTCATTAGGCCAGGAATGGAGGGAGAAGAAGATGCATGAGGGAGGGATTCAACATTCTCCAGAACCACCACCTCCCCTGCCCTGCCCAGTGACCATTTACAAATCATTATTTTTTGCTTTTGTTTTTTATTTTTGTTGTTTTTATTCACTTTTTTAAAAAGTTTACGTACAGTACAATTCACTCTCTAGTGTACAGTTATCTAAGTTTCAACAAATGCATACATTATATATATGTAATGTTTATAGGTGTATATAACCACCATCATAATCAAGATTCAAGATAGTTCTGTCATCCTCCAAAGTTCCCTTGCTCTCTGCCCCTTTGTAGTAATATCTTCCTCCCTCCCCAGCCCCAGGCAATCACAGGTCTGTTTTATGGTCCTATAATTTTTCTCTTTTTCCAGATTGTCATATAAATGGAACTATACAGCACATATCCTTTTGAATCTGGCTGCTTGTACTTAATATATGATATATCTGAGTGTGGTTTTCTCCGAGTTTATCCTATTAGGAGTTCACAGAGCTTTTTGCATCTGTAAATTTATTTATATCACCAAATTTGGGGAGTTTTCCACCATTATTTTTTCAGATTTATTTTTCTTCACCAATCTCTTTCTCCTCTACTCCTGGAACCCTAATGACATGAATGTTGGACCTTTTTGGTATTGTCCCATGGTCCCTGAGACTCTTCATGTTTCTCAGTCTTTCTTCTGTCTGTTCTTCAGATCATTTCTTTTGCTTGAATTAAGTTCACAAACTTTTCTGTCATTCATTCTTTCATTGCACTCATCTAGTGAAGTTTTTAATTCAGGTACTTTATTTTTCAGTTCTAAAATTTCCACTTGAGGGAATTCCCTGGCGGGCTAGTGGTTAGGACTCTGCGCTTTCACTGCCAAGGATGGGGGTTTGATCCCTGGTCAAGGAACTAGGATCCTGCAAGCTGCGTAGCACAGACAGAAAGTAAAAAATAAGTGAATGGATGAATGAATAAAATTTCCACTTCTGTTTTTACAGTTTCTATTTATCTGCTGTGAACACCTATATTCCCATTCGTTTCAAGGGCATTTACCTTTATTTGCCTCCTGGAGCATAGTTACAATAACTGCTTTAAAGTCTTTGTCTGATAATTCCAACACCTGGGTCATCTGGGAGTTGGCATCCCTTGTATTTTGTCCTGACAGTTTGCCCACATTTTCCTGGTTCTTTGTATGAAGAGTAGTTTTGGATTTTATCCTGGACATTCTGAATATGTTGTATAGACTTTGAGTCCTATTAAACTCCTCTAGAGCATGTTGATTCTGCTGTTGTTATTTTGTTTTGTTTTTGTTTTAGCAGGCAGTCAACCCAGTTAGGTTCAGACCACAAAGTCTGTCTCGCCTTCTGTGGGCAGTGGTTCAAATGTCGTTCAGTTTCCGTAGCTTTCACTATGCTATGCTGCTTTGGGCCTTGCCCACCCATGTGCCACTCGGGTTAGTCCAAGACTTGGGGGAGAAGAGGGGAGGGTAGTTGAAGTTGTAGTTCAGTTTTCAAAGCAGTTGCTTCGCTGTTTTGGGTCTGTCCCACACGTGCATGACTCGAAGGTGAACCCAGAACTCTGAAGGTTTATGCACAGACTTTCGGGGTCTCCTCCAGACGATTGCTCTCTGGGTCCCCCACACTGTCTAGCTCACAAGAGCTCAGTTTCCTAATTCTCTGTTCAGAAAGATGGGCTTCTCTCGGTTTCAGCTGCCTGGGCCACCACAGCACAGCACAGCTCTGTGACTGGGGCCCACCTTCGGTCAAAATTACAACAAACCAGCTTCAAGAGGAGAGGAGGTGAGAAACTCGCCCCCATACAGTCACCTCCCCAAGTTTTGACTCCTCTGCCTAGTCCACCTGCTTTTGTTTACTTTTCATAGTTTGTATTTTTGAATTTATATTGTACCTCATCCAGTCTTTTGTGGTAATCAGTGGCAGAGAGGCTGTGGTGGGCTTACTCCATCTTGGCTGGCCCCGGAAGTCTTAAATCACGACCTGTGTTAGTTTTCTATGCTGCATGACAAATTACCACAAACTTAAAGCAATACATATTCATTATTTCACGGTTTCTGTGGGTCAGGAGGCTAGGCATGGGTTAGTTAGCTGGACCCGCTGCAGGCTGCAGTCAAGGCCAGGTCTGGGTTTTCATGGGCGGGGTGTTTGTTGGGGGGGAGTTGACTGGGGAAAGGTGGGCTTCCAAGCTCACTCAGGCTGTTGGGAGAGTTCATTTCCTTGCAGCAGTAGGACTCATGGCAGCTGTTTCTTCAAAGCTAACACCTGAAAGGGAGACTAAAGCAAGTCTGCTAAACAGATGGAGTCTTATAAATGTAGTTAAGGCAGCAGCATTCCATCACCTTTGCCATATTCTAGCGGTGAGAAGCAAGTCACGGGTCCCTCCCACACTCACGGAGAGGGCATTATACAAAGGTGTGAACATCAGGAGACCTTAGATTCTCTCTAACTATGTTTTCCTTTAATCCTCAAATAAAAACTCTTCCTTCCACCCTCTGCTCCTATTTGTCAGAGCTGTGGTGCCCTTTTCCACCCCACGTCCTGGTGTCACGCTGAATGACTGCATGACAGTCCAGTTCTTTTACCCAGTCCAGCCCGTACTTGAGCCTACAGGTTCTTGACCTCCTATGCTAGTGACCTTCACTTTCGAACCTAGTTCTGTGACTCTGAATCTCAAGCATAAGCTGTCTACTACATTATTCTGTTTATTTCCATAGTCTATCAAGTATTAAGGATAATTCAAGCTTTACTGTCACTTTCCTATTAGATTCTGTGCCCCTCAAGGTGTAAGACTATTTTATGTCTTATCCTTTCCGTACTGCCCACAAGGGTGTATCACGTATTCAAACACATGTTGAAAAATTAAGAATCTTAAATATTTATTTGACAACTGGACAGGATACCTCTTCCTTCCCCTTCCCTTTTAATTTTGCCTGATAACACTTAACCAGCTCTTCCTAACGTAAACCCCGCCAGGAAATTCTAATTGAATTAGCCAAACTGTATATAATGGCATATAACACACACACACACTGAATTAGTGAATATTTTAATGACATGACATTGGAGTCTAACTTCAGAGCATAAGCTGTGATGTGTCCTGTAGGTGAAACTAGGTTACAGTTTCTGGTGACTAAACCTCACAGGCAAGAACAAGCCCACCCTCTTTTTTGAATCCTGTTCATTTGCAAAAAGGGAGTAATCAACTAATAAAAGACTGGAAATTTGGAAGACTTTCCACCTAGAATACTTTGGCATAGGGTGGCTACAGCTGTCAAATCATGTTTCCCTGGGAAAAAGTGTAGTTAGCTAGGAATACTGAGATGATTGATACCCACAGAGTCTCCATTTATGGGCAGTCTCCTACCTCCCAACGCTTCCTTCTTCTAGCTGCCTCCAAAATATGAGTGTGGCTTCTTTCTCCACCCAAAGCCTCCTAATCCAGTGATTGCTAAACTATTTGAGAATAAAAGAAATATGCATCTTGAAAATCCAGATTATTAAAAATATTTTCTTTCAATAGAATTCAGTATACTAGGGACCCATGACAGTATGCCTTGCCACACAAAGTATAGGTAATTTATGTCCATTTTGCCCCTTCAGACTTGCTCTGGGTCCTGAAGTTGAGCCCCGTATGAGATTTCTCCTTACCTAGTTTTCACTATTACTGAAGCATTAGCTATATCACTAATTAAAGCAATGCTGTTTTCTTTAGCAGAAGCTAGATAGACTAAAGCTGGAGTTATTTGTAATGGTGATAAACTGGAAATGAAGTGAATGTGTATGAATAGAGGAATAACTGAATAGAATACGGTAACATTCACACCATGGTATGTTATGTAGCCATTAGAAATAATGGATATGGATTAGATCTATCAGTTGGGAGAGGGGATGAGGAGAGAGAGACACATATTGAATGAGAAAAGCAAGATGCAAAAAAGTTTACATAACATGATCCCTGTGTTACAAAACAATGATCAAATAAAATCCTTTGTAAAAGTATATAGGTATGTATGTTTCCATGTAATTACATGAGCATGGAGAGAGGCACAGAAGGATATGAGAAGGATATGGAGAAGTGAACCTTTGAGATGGATGTGGAGGGAGAAGAAAGAATGAGTAAGGGATGCCAAGCAAATGAGAAACAAAAGCAAAGGTTATATTGGGAAAAAATATATAAGTTTATATGTACACATGTATATAAAGTCATATGTATTTAAATTTAATTTTTTAAGTTGAAATTAAAATTTAAAAGTGAAATTCTCCCAACCTGGCTATCCCTCTTCTTTATTTCCCTTACAGCTTGACTTGTAAATCTCACAACTTCTCCACATAGAAAAAAAATACAGTTTATAATCTTCTTACCAGCCTCAAAAGGTAGATAGAAATTTATTAAATATTACTTGGTCATTTCAGAAAATGAAGTTTCCCTTGAAAAGAAAATACAGAAGATTTTTTTTCCAGTATAAATTTCACCTGAGATTATGGACCAGAAGTTGGTACTAGAAATGTCGTGAATGATGACAGGCTTTTCTTGGTGCCACAGAGACAGAAGACAGTCCTGCCACCAAGGTACTTACAGCCCAGAGTACAGAAGGAAGCACACAATGTTCATTAAAAGCAGGACATAACACCCCCTTAACTATAGTAGAAAGATAACATAAGCAGGAGGGCATCAGCCAGCAGACTTTTATGTTCTCGTTGCATTTTGTACATATCACTGTTGTAATAGTGATCATTTATTTGATGCATTATTTATATGAATATCCTTAAAAGCGTATGAACTCTGCCTTGTCACTGCTGTAATCTCTGCTATAATATTTGTTAAATGAATCAATCCCTCTTTTTGTCCCTGGTGCCTACCACAGTAAATAGCATATGCTAGTTGTATAGTTCCTGAGTGACTGAATTAGTGAACATATGAGATGATCTTAAGGTTTAGGCTCTCCGGTAAAGGAACTGATGAAAATAACTTAGAAGAAAATGGAAGACAAGGAATAGGAGTTTTTGGTAAAGATAATGAATGGGTACAGTGGAAATAGTAAGGAGAGGAGGTTATGGTCAGAATGCAGAATAATGACATCTAAAATTTCAGCAGTTCTAGGTGGTTAAAGTCTACTAGCTAATACTTTGAATAAAGCACCCTGGTAATCAGGGGAAAGGCTGCATGTTTTCGCCTTTGAGGCTATTTTAGCGAAATAGCCAGCTCCCCAACCTGTCTCCCTAAAGCAAAGCCAATGAGGAAACAAGTCCAGCCCATGCACACAAAACTAATTGGTTTTTTGGGTTTTTTTTTTTTAAGCCTGAATGGTCAAACCAAAGATGACCAGACAATTGAGAAAAGTCTCTCACATCAAAGGGAGTCTAAGGGAAGAACTGTTCAGAAAGGAAACAATGCAGAAAATTTAGCAGAACTTCAGAAAAACCCTAATTCATATCCTCTGCTAGCATAAAAATGATTTGCGTCCATAAAACAAGAACCCGGTATTGTGGGAAAAGAGCAACTGGAGAATAAGGAAGTTATGTAAAATTTTAATATCATGGAATAAGAAGCTCAGTAGAAGGGCTGGAACACCAAGTTCAGTTAAGCACTCAGAAAATTGAGAATAACAAAAAAGAGTAGAAAACATAAAGATAAATTATGATGATCCCTCCAAGAAACTTAATATGTGTTGTTCAGAAAACAGAAGATGTTTTCAATAAAATAGAGAACTGAAAGAAATGTCTCTATATGGAAAGCATCAGCCAAATACTAAGCACAAATAATGGGGGAGAAAGATACCAAGGTGCACATCATCATGAAATTTCAGAATCCCAGGGGTGAAAAGAAGCTTTGGAGGGGGGAAAATCACCTAGAAAGGACTAAAAAAGCAAAATGACATCAGACTTCTCTTGAGTAGGTAGTGAATGCTAGAATACAGGGGCACTGTGCCTTCAAACTTGATTTTCAGCCTAGAATTTATGCTCAGCCAAACCATCAGTGAAACAAAAAGGTAGCCAATTCCAGCATAACTGAGGGTATCGTTCAAGGCAGAAGACAAGGGAAGTCACAAGATGACCGAATTAGTAAGTTTAGGTCAGCATTCATGGATGGGCGATGATGGGGAGTTTGCACACACTGTTCCTTCTGGTTAGCCTGTTAGCTCCTCCTTTCCCACTGTATCAATCTGGATTGATAGAAATGATACAGAGATACAGAGTTAAAAATAAGGAATACGTAAACTACGGTAAAAGAGTAGGCTCCACAAAGATACACAAATGTCCAAGAAACGTATGAAAAGATGCTTGATATCACTATCATTAGGGAAATGCAAATCAAACCCACAATGTGGTACTTAGGGTTAGTCAATAGAAGCAGAAAATAGAATGGTGGTTGCCATGGCCTGGGGAGAGGGGGCGTGTAGTGGGGAGTTGTTTCTTGGGCACAGAGTTTCACTTTTGCAAGATGAAAACAGTTCTGGAGATTGGTAGTACAACCATGGGACTAACATTACTGAACTGTACACGTAAAAATGGTTAAGATGGCAAATTTTATGTATATTTTACCACAATTAAAATTTTTTTTTTTTTTTTAATAAAATAACTAGAGGATATTAGAAAACTCTAGCAGAGTGCTCCCGGCCCAGAGTGAGCTGGACTGAGGCTCCGGAGAGGAGTTTGGGGAATGCAGTTGAGCAGAGGGCTCATGTCTTTAAACTGGAGGAGGGCGGATGTGCAAAAAACAGAAACAGTTTTTGTAAGGAGGATATCGCAAGAGGAAAAGAAGAACAGTTAGGAACTCTAGAAAAAAAGCAGCTACACAAGAAGTTAAATGTCCTCACAGTACCCTACCTAGCTCTGCAGCGAACATTAGCATACTGTTTTTAAAGCAAATGCCATTCATCGTTTGAACTCAAAGCCATGATGGGCTGGAAGATAGGGGTCTGAAGAACCAAATCTGTATCCAACATTATAGAAATTAAATTGTTACTATCTCAAATTGATAAGTCAAGGAATAGGGATCCAAGCATTTTTAAAGATACACAACTGTATATTCACATAGAGAGAGAATGTTCTTAAAAAAAACTCCTTACCTCCAAGGAGAGAGCCTGCGGACACTGGAGAAGGGAGAATCTGTCTTTTTGTTAACGTATCTTTGGTACCGTTTATGTTTTCTCATGAGCGTGTATTACTTTACAAATAAAAATGAGATTCAGTGTTGATTTTTTAAAAATTATTAATGAAAAATTGCAGGAATTGTATACCAGGAGTTAGAGGTAGAAGAAATTAGTGCTGGTTAGGGGGATATTAGATAAAACTTTATTAAAGTTCATACATTTGAATCGTGCTTTGTCATAGGAACATGAGCTCAGGCAGGAAAGTGTAAGATATCTCAGGGCTACGTGAGCTGTTTATTTACAGCATTTTATTTTACCAGTACAGTAAAACCTTAACTGTACTGCTGGGGGAATAGCTGGTTCTAATTAATTTAACTTTCAGAGTAATCCAATCAAGCAAAAATCATTTTTATTCCATCTTCTATAGAATACCTTTTTTTAAATGTAGCTCTACTTGCCTTCTTTATTAAGTTTAATATCTGAAGATGACTTAAGACTTTTGTTATGCTGTAGATTAACAAAGTATAACAGTAGCGGTGGACAGCCACTACATTCCTAGTTTTTATTTGTTCACTTTTTCCCTAGATGTGTGCCAGTAGCGTGGTGATTACAGCACCAACCCATCACTCACAGGGCTTGCCTGTACCTTGTAAGAATATTTAAACACAGATTTCTTAGTGTCTCTGCATCCTTTAACATGAAAATATTCCTGGAAAGTATCATCTAAGGTAATGAATAATAGCTGGTTCCCAAGCTTGGGAAATGTACTGACTTCCTTTTAAAAGTTGTTTCTCAGCCTTGGTTGGACATTGGAGTCATCTGGAAGCTTTTAAAACTGCTGATGTCTGAGTTCAATTCCCTGATTTCACTGAAAAGGGATACAGCCTTGGCATTGGAAGTTTTTAAAACTTCCCAGGTGATTCTGATGAGCAGCCAAGAACCACTGTTTTAAAGGAAGAATAATCTCTAAGTGCCCCATCACCGCCACCTTGTTGATTTAAGTTACTTTTATTACGATGGTATTCAAATATGTACAAACGGACGCTAGGTTGAGATTCCCTATGCATGTAGTAGTTGTAAACACATTTACAGGTTAAAAACAAACTCCAAAATTAATAAGTTAAACAACGGTGATGGGTGGACAGTGGTGTTTTGCTGAGGCTTTTGTGCATGTTGTTGCTTCTGCTGAGTCTATTAAATCCTCCTTCCTACTTGTATCAGTCTGGCCCAGTGAGGAGACAGAAACTACATGGTGATATAAACAGGGAACGTTTATTATAAAGAATAATTAAACTGTGATAAGAGAACAACTGTAGAGCTAGCTAGGGCTGAGGGGGAGAACCTGAGGAAGGGCCGATTGGAGGGGGCCCCTCCCCAAGGCTGGAGCTCACACTCACTGAAGAAGCTGTAGGTGCAGCCCCCTGGATGGCAGAGTGGCTCCCAGCTTCTCCCAGGTCAGCCAGTGGGCAGTTGCTGGCAGCAGGAAGCACTCCTCCAGCCCGGGAAAGCCGGTAGCCCGCCACACGGGCACACAGGAGGTGGGAGCCCTGGTGGCAGCCCTCCTGGTGGCGAGCTGCAGTTGATGGCCAGGCGTGCAGGTGTGCAGACAACGTGGCAGTGTCAGTGCCACGGGCACGGAGCACGTGGCATCCCCGTCAGGAGGGCCGCGGCCACATCATTAGGAGAAGGCCACAGAGACTGGTGTGGGAGTGGGGCGAGTAGCAGGAGGCCCGCAGTGCACAGTGTCTGTGTTGACAGGGTCACTGGAAAGTGACACTAGATCACGCCAGAGCTGCAAGTTTGCTTAGAGACTGCCCTTCCTTGGTCCGTGGCTGGGGTCCTCACCAGGTGTCCTTATAGCCACATGCTGACCCCACCCTGCAGCTTCCAGAGACAGTGGGACGGCCCCTTGCTGCTGCAAGCCCCTCTAGCGCCCTTCACTGGGAAACCTCTGCATTGCACTCACAGGGAAGGAGAAGTGCTTGAGGGGACAGGTCCATTATTGGCAAAGCGCGTGCTGGAGGGTGAATCTGGAGCTGACAGGCAGTGAATTGATAACTGACACAGCACCCCATGCCAGCCAAACACTTTTGCCGCATTTAAGCTGTAGCTCATAGGCTACCTGACTCTTCCAAGTGTTGCTCTGTGCCATGTTCCAGTGTACCCTTATAGTAGCTCACCATGCTGTGTAGGGATCTTTGTTTAAAAAACAATTGTTTTGTCCAGCCAACATAAAAGGTGTGCATAAGAATCACCTCCAAAGGCTCTGATTTGGTTGGGCTAGTGTGGGACCCAGGAATCTACACTTTTAATAGGTAGATTCTGATGATGGTGGTCCCTGAGACAGCACTTGTAGAAATATTGGTCTGGGGCTGGACTCTGGGGACTATGTCTTTCTCCATCTTGTACCCTTAATTCCTGGTACACTGCCTGATAAAAGGTTGGTGTTCAACAGATGTGGGCCAGTGAATGACCGCCGCCAAAGAAGTCAGGGCCACGTGCTCTAGTACTTAACAGAGAAGTGGAGCTGGTGGGGGGAGGGCTGAAGGTCCATTTCTAACACCGCTTCTCAAAAATGTCCTTCTTTATGCTACGCGTGAAACTCTGTTTGACTTAAAACTTTCTGCAGCTAATGTTTTTTCATTTTTTTAAAAAATAAATTTATTTATTTATTTTTTGGCTGTGTTGGGTCTTCGTTTCTGTGCGAGGGCTTTCTCTAGTTGCGGCGAGCAGGGGCCACTCTTCATCGCGGTGCACGGGCCTCTCACTGTCGCGGCCTCTCTTGTTGCGGAGCACAGGCTCCAGACGCGCAGGCTCAGTGGTTGTGGCTCACGGGCTTAGTCGCTCCGCGGCATGTGGAATCCTCCCAGACCAGGGCTCGAACCCGTGTCCCCTGCATTGGCAGGCAGATTCTCAACCACTGCGCCACCAGGGAAGCCCGTTTTTTCATTTTTTAATTTTAAAATGGACATTATACTAATACCACTTTATTTTTAATAGGGAGAAAGAACAAGAAACACAAAAAGAGGAACGTTTGATGGAAGAAAAGAAAAAGAAAAAGCAGGAAGAAAAGAAAAAGAAGGAAGGTGCTCAGAAAAAGGTTTGGCTAGAGTTCCTAGTTCATTGTTTCTGTCATCACTCGTGTCTCACCGCGTTATCATAGCCACTGCAGTACAGAGGTTCGGTTATTACTTTTAAAATTCAGTGTGCTCAATCTAGAGTGCTAGTGACATAGATAAAGGGTGACAGCCACAGAATGTCTTTTTTAAGGAATGAGAAATACTAGAGCTGTGTTTTGAAGGACTTTGATTTTAGTCATTGGTAGTAAAGAATGTCCATGCTATTTTACTTAAATTGAACTGTCCAGAGCAACCATGTCTAAGGGCCATTTAACTGATTTTGTTTGAAAAGCTAGAAATAATTTTTGCAGCTTTGGCAAGTGTTCTTTTACAACTTGTTCTAGTAAATATTCAAATTTAAAGTCCTACTGTAAATCTTATGGTCATGCTTGAATTTTAGGGCATTTAATGTACCAAGTTATGCCATTTGTATTGTTCTTGCCTGGTTTAATGCATCTTATAGTTAAAACTGTATACGTTTTAGTTTGTATTAAAATACAGAGCTTAAATGAGCTTCCAGATAGATTTTTTTGCCTTTAGATCAATATTGGCACATAATTAATAGAATGTAGACAATTATACATTTTTCCCAGTAGTAAATTTTAATAAGGTAACTGGGCAAAAACTTGTTTTTAAAGTTTCCAATATTAAAGTCTGCTTATAAACTTTCATATGGATGTGTACATTCTACACATTATTCCTAAAGAGTTTCTGATTTTTTTTTTTCAGGCTGCTGATCAAAAAACCAAAGGTAAGTTTACTTTATTTTTGGGGGATACATTTTATGACAGTACCAAAGTTTATGATGATGACTTTTTTTTTAAATTGGTGGTTAAAAACAAAAAATCTCACCCTGCCTTTGAATCTGCTTCTTACTATTCCCTGTGAAATTCCTCATTTATCATTGGTTTTACATCTGCATTTAATTGGCATATGCTTAATCTAAAATGCCTAAAGAATGTTATATTACCTTTCTAAACAATGCTTTATAATTTTCCTTTGGTTTGATTTCCACCAATCAAGGATTAAGCTGATAAAGTTGGTCCAATTTGAGTAAGAACAACCAAAGGATATTGAATTTTTTTAAAGCTTCCAATTTCTCTTTGCCAACTATTTATAATAAAAGGAGGTATATTCTTTCTATATTCTTCCCTTTTTGCTTAATAATGTGTGAAAGGTTTCTTTTTTATTTTACAAGTCCAGAATTGGCGTATGGTTGTCTTAGTGGGTGTGGGTGGGAACGTACGTGGTTCCCACAGGAACCTGGGCATCTCTGTGTGACGTGCTGGGGGACAAGCAGAGGGAAGCCGCTCTCGGAGCCTCCTCACTTCGTACTTGATGTGTTCAGGGACTGTCCGGTGCTGGGAAGCACACGCTCAGGACTCGCACAGACCGGCTCTGTTTAATTTGGGGCAAGGCACTTCACATCTTTAAGCCTTGGGTATCTCATATTTACAGTGAGAAGGGTAAGGGGTGAATGGTTCCCACCTCATAGAGCTATCTTATGACTCTGTGAGATCCACACGGACAAGGCTTGGTGCCTGGCACAGAGCTGGTGCTCACTAGAGGTTGCCTGTGATTAATTGTAAGTTTTATTTCTGTTGGACTGTCACATATCATTGTAGACACAGAGACGTGCTCTGCAGAGGCTTGTGTCTCAGGCAGCGCCACAGCAAAGGCTCCACTTTTGTTTCACATTTATAGTTTTCAAAGTAGAGTTTATGTTATCTCATTTGAACTTCATAATTGAGCAAGGCAGGTGTTAATTGACAATGAAGAAACTGAGGCCGACAGTGTGACTTACGTGGCTTGCTCTTGGCCTCGAGTTAGTGTAAGGACAGGCCTCGAGGGAGCCCGGGCGTCTGGCCCCAGCGCAGGCGGCCGCAGAGCTTCCACAGCAGAGCCACGGTAAGAGATGGATTTCATGTAAAAGAATATTTAAAGACAGCATAGTTTTCAAAAAGGATGTTTTTCTCTCTTACACTCTCAGTGGTAGTGTGAATTTACAAAACACTTGTCAGAAGGGCCCAAAGGGCTGTGGTACGTGGTTGTTTTGAAATTATGATCTTGAATGAGAAATAATGGATTCTTAAAATTGTCATTTAAAAGTACAGAATTATTGCTCTGAATCATCCATTTCCTTTTTTTTTTTTTTTAACATTTTGAGAAGTTTTTACAACCTGATTCAGTACCAGCAGTGTTCTGTTGTCACTGTCATAATAATTATTTTCTCCTGAAATAATAACAAATTGCTTATGATTGTATAGCGATCATGAATTACATTGTCCTGCCACCTTACACAGAGTTATTATTTTCTATTACTGTTCTGATGAGTATTTTCATTGCTGACTCCAAACCCTCCTGGGTTTTTATCTTTTCCTTTTATCTTCTCTAAAATACAGCTCCCTTGGATACAATTTGTCAGTAACTGTACTAACTATAACTAGCCTCGGAACATAATGATGATTATTAACGTCCTTCTAAACAATGAAAAAATGCTTTTTGAATTATAAATAATCTAACGGCGCTGCTAGGTAATTCATTAATAAATATTAGCAGCACCAAGGTCTGACTTTTTCTCAGACTCTCCATTATTACTGGTTCCTGTCAAAATTAACTGCCTGCAAGATGGTGGTTCTGAATTTCCAACTGGACATGGGTGTTAAATAACACAAGCTGGGCCTGACCGAACGTTGAGATATATTGTAGGAACAGTATGAGTGCTCACACAGAGCAGTAGGTCCGCTTTTCTAACCTTCTGGCATTTGCGAGTCTTTCCCCTACTCTATTCTGTGCAGCCAGAAGGGCAGGGCCAGGTTTGCCCTGCGCTCTCTCACACGCCCAGCTCCTTGCTCTGTGTGCGCAGTCAGGAGGCCTGAGACCGGCACCCTCATCAGCAGCTGCTTTCAGACAAACCCTGTACATGTATTAGTTCCAGTTGTTGTTGGCACTGTCTGCAGTGTCCACACGAGTAAACTGAAGCTCTGAGAGTTTGCCCAATGCCCCCAAGACTGTATAGCTAGTGAACAGCAGGGCTGATGTGCCCAGAAGCTTCCTGAACTTACGGCATCCAGGAAGGGCACACGACAGACATTCATTAAGCATTCACTGTATCTCAGTACCTACCATGCTTCAAAACAATCCTGTATCGGGAAAGGGATGCTCAGAGAGGTATGGTAACTTAGATAAGGTCACAGAGCTAGTGAGTAGCAGAGCTGGGTCAGTCCTGCCTCTGATTCCCGAGCCAGGTCTCTGACTTCCTGGACAGATGTGATGACCCACTTCAGAACCACAAGAAGCCGGAGAACCCTGCTCTCACCACAGGGCAGCACCCAGAAGTCTCAGGGCCCTGAGTTGTTAGAATGTAGGAAAGAGTTTAGCAATTTGAGTGAGTCCAGGAGTTGAATACTCTTAAGAGAGAGGCTACAGTTATAAATAAGGTTATATACTACACTGAATCAATTAACATAGTAGAAGTTTGAATTGATTTTATTTTGATAATTAGATAACTAGACCATATCAATTAGTAACTTCCTTGCTCTGCAGTATTACACATGGCATAAATAGTAGTATTAGTAAAGCAGTGCCTCCACTGTTTAGCATTATATTTGACTTAATTTTCTCAATAACTGAAACTTAACTTCTTTAAATTTTGATTTATTTTAAACATTTTCAGGGAACTCTTTATGTTATACACATACATATATTATACCTTTCTGCTTTCTCCTAGAGAATAACTAGCCTAATCCATTCTTAATAGATGAGTCTTCATTATAGCATTAATTATGCTTAAAAAGTTTTTTATATCTGGCTATAACCATTGAACTTGAACTATGAATCTTCTTTTAAGAGACATATGGAGAACTGAATCTCACTGGAAATTTTTTCATTAGCTTAATCTAATATATAGCATGCTTCTCCTCCCCTACTCCAATCTGAAAACCAGGTGCTAGAAATTCTGCTTTACAAAATTACAAGTAAAATTAAATTTAGTACCTGTTTTTTCAAATCCTGACTTGCGATTGCTTTGTTAAGGTCATTTTCTTTTTGTTTTAAGATTCAGGCAAGCGAGTCGGTTTGTTTGAAACACTGTGCTGCCAGCATTTGTGCCCAGCATCCACCCTGATGTCAGGGGGGAGCTGCATTTTCTCTGCTTAGTTAAGCCCTGGAGATTTTTATGCAAATAGTGGATTCACCCTCACCTTTCACCAGTTTCCTCCTCCTTCTGTACCCCTGAGTATCCTGCACTCCTAGGAATCTGAGCATGTTTCTGTGACTGGAACTCTTTTTCCTTCAGTGCTTTCTAGTCTTGGGTGGGGTTGTTTCAATCATCCTTTCTGTATTTTTCCTCCTGTGATGAAAAATGTAAGTAATAATATTCTCATTGTCTAAAAAGAAGTTAAAGTTCACGAGAAATCCCTCCATCTTGAGATATTTAGCAGTTAACATTTTGTTGACTGTCCTTGAAAGCATCTCTTTATGAATACATAAATATGCATTTTATATGGACTCTCTGCTGCTTCCCCTAATTAAACACTTCCCCATCCCTTGCCCCTCAAGGAGCTGCACTAAGTAACTTGAAAACCTCTGTATAAGCCTATTCAGAAACAAAACAGTCCTTAGTAAATTCTTCTAAACATTGTCTTTGCATTGGTGACCAATGAAAGAGCCAGCTGAACACAATGCCTTAGTGAGACCCTAGATGTTCTCATAGTTAGGGGGAAGAGGAATCAGATATAATCCTGTTTCGAAACACCATTGACTTGTGTATTGTATCCCTGCTGTGGAGTAGCTAGTGTCTAAGTGTTGGACACTTTATAATGGGTTTTGCTTTGGTAATCAGTAATCTCTGTTCTTTATTTGAGGCATTGCCCTTAATTTGGGCAGAGAAAATAATAGCTTTACATGTGATGTGATGACCTTATGAGCATAAATTTTCCGTATTGTCTTCTGGGTTTTTTCATGGATTTACAGGGGTTTTTTAGGATTAACTGTAATATTCATAAATGTGAAGAGAATTTAATTTAGTGGTTTTAGCCAGATTTTCTCAAGTTCATAAAATAGATAAGTTTTCATACAAAAAGCTCAATGTTAATTATATCATGTATAAAAGTGAATATTTTGATGACCCAACATGGCTCAAACTTCATATGATTAATGATTCATGGTTTTGAGTCATATACTTTTAAAAATTCATAGATTTTAATTAGTTTCCTAATCTTGCTTGAAAGGACTATAAGTTTTGCAATCAGGTATTCAGCTTCTCCATGCATTCAGTTTCTAATTGTTAATTTTAAGCAAACTTTTGTATGCTTTTGTTAATGTAAATCAGTTGAAAGCATATTCTTTCAGTAGCCTTATGTTGAGTGATAAGGGCTTGGGGGGGTCACTGTGCTGTACTGCTCTTAAGGCTCATTCTAGACATACATACATATATATATATATACACATATATATATACATATATATATATGTATATATATACACATATACATATACCTATTTTTTTTTTGGCCGTGCTGTGCAGCTTGTGGGATCTTAGTTCCCTGACCAGGGATTGAACCTGCACCCTCGGCAGTGAAAGCGTGGAGTCTTAACCATTGGACCACCAGGGAATTCCCTAAACATATATTTATAAAGCTTTCCCTCAACATGAGTGAAAAAAGTGAGAATTGATGTTTAAAGCATGCCTTCCCAATTTCATAGTCAGATATAGATAAAAACAAACAGAAATGAACCCAGATTTCTGCACCTCACCAATTAGGTGGCACTTTTCTTTAGCTGAGGCAGTTGATTGCTGTCTGCTCAGTCCTTCAGGGGTCTCAACACAATAATCAGCAGTTAGTATTTATAAAGCAGCAGATCTGTGTTTTCCTGAGTTATACTGTGTAATAAAATTGGCCAGGTTCCTTGAATTTACATGTATTCACGTTCACATCCACATAACCAAAGCAAACGTTATTTTGAGTATATGAGTTGCTCTTAAAAGCAGCATCTAAAAATCTAGTCCAGCGTGCTTAGCACAATATTTTCTATAAAATATGGCATTTTATTTGCCTGTCTACAAGATTAATAAAATCTTAGAGCTTGAAGGATCCTTAGAGATTATCCAGTTCCTGTTAGATGGGACATGAGATTCAAAGAGGTTAAATGATTTGTACAAGTTTTGACAGCTAGTTAGTAGCAGAACTAGAGCTAGAACGCTCATCTTCTGGTTGTCAGTCATATGTTTTTCCCGCTGTCATGTGAAGGGACTGGAGACGTAGCTGTGGTTTATGTATCGTCAGTACTGTGTGAGTTCCTTTTAAGAAGTAACTTAGGATATTTTCAAATAAGACTGGAAGAAATTCCTAAGAGATTTGTTATATGAGGGATCTTTATGGGATGGTATCTTACAGGATTTTAAATATTATCTATGTCATTCTTTAACCACATTGCTCTCTGCTTAAAGGAATTATTTAATTTTACTATTAAATCCCTAGGGAAGGAAGATATAATAAATGCATGAATATTTTTTCCATGGGAACAAAAGAAAGTAATTAAGATGTATTTTTCCCCTAAATATGTAGACAATTTAAAAGGATAAAAATTTAGTGGAAAAAAAACCTAAGGAAATATATATATATATATTCTTTCTTGATCAAATTTTAGAGGAAAGGAAGTAAACCCAGTGATAATTTATCTGTTGTCTGCTCCAAGCCCCTTTAACTGCATCTTCTGGATAGGTCTCAGGTGAAGTCCACATCTCTATTTAGCATAGCTTCACTGAAGTGTTAAACATAATCATGATCTCCAGGCATAAAGTTATAGTTTATAGCTCTAAAGGAAGCCGGCAGTCTGCTTTCTGAGAAATCATTTGTTTGCCCAGATTGCTTTCCTTTCTTTGTTTTTTTTTTTGTAAGAGCTTTACTGGGTTATAGTTGACATACAATAAACTGCATGTATTTAAAGAGAACAGTTTAATAAATGTTGGCATGGGCACACCTGTGAAACCATCCCTGAAATCAAGACAGCATCCATCACCCCTGAAAGTACCCCTGTGCCCCTTCCCAACCCAACTCTCCTACCCCTCCGTCCCCTCGCCAGTCTCTGGGCAAACACTGATCTACTTTCTGTCACTACAGAAGGTTTTCTAGACTGTTACGTAAACGGAATCGTACAGTATGCGCCCTTGGCCGCTTTCACTCAGCCTAATAACACTTGTGAGAGTCATCCCTGTTGTTGCATGTATCAGGAGATCATTCCTTTTTATTCCATTCTGGGTAGTATTCCATTGTTTGGATTTTTCACGTTTATCCATTCGTCTGTTCATGGACATTTGAGTTGTTTTCAGTTTTTAGCAATGATGAATAAAGTGCCTATGAACATTCATGTACAAATCTCTATATGGAGATATATATATACTTTCATTTTCCTTTGGTAAATCTGTGGGAGTAGAACGGCCAGATCTTATGATAGATGGATGTTTAACTTTTCAAGAAACTGCAGAACTTTTCCACAGTGATTGTCCCATTTCACAGTTCTTTGCATCCTCATCAACACTTGGAAAGTCAGTCTTCATAATTTTAGCCTTTCTAATAGATGTGGAATCTCCTTGTGGTTTTGATTTGCATTTCCCTAATGGCTAATGATGTTGAACATTACTTTTATGTGCTTTTTTGCCATCTGCGTATCTTCTTTGGTGGATGTGTATTCAAATATTTTGCCACTGCTTCCTGAGTTATTTGCTTTCTGACTCCAGATTGGTTTCTAATATTAAATTGGCCCCTAGACTCGGCCGGAAAGTCTCATCACTGCAGCTTAGTTTTCTGCATGCCTCAGTCATTTCCCTTTCTTTCTGTGCCTGCAGTTATTTGTATGATAGTTATGCACTTTCCATTGTGATCACATTTCATCTAGTTTTAACATACTAAAGATTGCATTAATAAATTAGCTAATTAGTCACATTTTATCACCTAGAGTTGTCAAGTTAGTTCACTAATTAATAAATAGTTTATAAATACCTATCAGACAGCAGAGATAAGTTCTCTGTTCTCAAAGAGATATATTAATGGGAAGAGTTAGCTGTATTAGCAAATGGATATATAAGCAAGTGAATACAATAAAATGTTCTGGGTGTTGTGATTTATTTATCCCACATCTTCTACCTGAAGGGATTTAAGTTACATTCATTTGATCATCTTTTCATCCTATATTTATATTTCTATGAGAAAAGATAACCTGTTTTTAAAAATAAGTGAGAAAACTGGGGGAAAGGACAGTACTGATTGAGAGTGAGATAAATGCATGCTGGAGCTGGGCCGCTCTTCCCATTGACCCCTAACTTAGCTGTGGAGACAAGGACGAGGAGGGATGCCTTATGCCAGTCATCCCAAACCCGTTCATCAGGTGTGAGCCTACCCTATGAAAAAGGAGAGTCATTGGAGAGTTCTGAGTCGGGGAGTGACATCATGAGATTTATGTTTTAGAAAGATCACCGAAAGCACCAGATTGAAGGTGGATTAAACAGTTGGAGAGAGAGCTGGAGTCAGCGGGTGCAGTGAGACCGCTGCACAGTTCAGCCTGCAGATGCTAAGCTGATGGGTGAGGGTAGGGAGGAGGGCTCATGTTGACAGAGTGGGCAGAGCCCAGAGGCCAACCGGGCCGCTCACCATCTGATCCAGCAGATATTTATTAAACACCTACTATTTGCCTTGCGCTGTGCTGTTCACTGTGGGGAGAAAAAGATTTAAAAAATAGATATAGGGGCTTCGCCGGTGGTGCAGTGGTTAAGAATCCTCCTGCCAATGCAGGGGACACGGGTTCGAGCCCTGGTCCAGGAAGATCCCACATGCCGCGGAGCAACTAAGCCTGTGCGCCACAACTACTGAGCCTGCGTTCTGGGGCCCGCGAGCCACAACTACTGAAGCCCGCACGCCACAATTACTGAAGCCTGCGCGCCTAGAGCCCGTGCTCTGCAACAAGAGAAGCCACCGCAATGAGAAACCCGTGCACCGCAACGAAGAGTAGCCCCTGCTTGCCGCAACTAGAGAAAGCCCACGTGCAGCAACGAAGACCCAACACAGCCAAAACTAAATAAAATAAAATAAAAAATAAATAAATAAATTTATTAAAAAAACAAATAGATATATTTCCCACTCTCCTGGAACTTAAGAGTCTTATGGGGAACAGACATAAACATCAGTCACACAGTCACAATGCTATAGGTATCGTTACCAACTGCCGTGAAGGAGAGGAGCATTGATGAATGAGAGCACAGAACACAGGAGCCTGGACTAGGCTGGGATTAGGGAAGGCAACTGAGTGCTGCTTCAACTGAGATCTGAAGGATGACGAGAACCTGGGCCCGGGAGAGTGGAGAGAGGGCGAAGGGCTCCCACGTACAGAGGGAGCAGCGCTCGCAAAGGCTAGCTGGCTGGACCCTAAACAAACAAAAGCCCTCAGGGCCTAGGAGCCATCAGCAAGGGGGAGAGAGTGGTGTGAGATGAGGCGAAAGTGGTAGATGGAGACCAGGGCGTGACAGAGGTGGAACATTCCTTTTCCTAAGAACAGTAAGGAGGCTTTTCAAAATAAATTAGCAATATGGGCAGTTTCCCTCCCCATCCCCTGCCTTCTCTGACTAAATGTTGGAGAAACTTGGGCTCCCTCTTCTGGCAGGATGTAGGATTCTGCACTTTGGGGGGAAAAACATCTCAGGATTATTGCTAGTCCATGATTTATTTATTTTATTGAAGTGTAGTTGATTTACAGTGTTTCAGGTGTACAGCAGAATGATTCAGTTATACATATTTTTTTTCTTTTTCGGATTATTTTCCATTGTAGGTTATTACAAGATATTGAATATAGTTCCCTATGCTATACAGTAAGACCTTGTTGTTTATCTATTTTACATTTGGGTTTTTCCATAAGACGGTACAGAAAAACCCAAACAAACTTTTTGGCCAACCCAGTATGTAGTGGTTTGTATCTGCTAATACCAAGCTCCTAATTTATCCCTCCCCCAGCCCCTTTCACCTTTGGTAACCGTAAGTTTGTTGTCTATGTCTGTGTGTCTGTTTCTGTTTTGTAAATAAGTTCATTTCCACAATTTATTAATTTATTAAGACACAGGCACACAGCCCTCCTGCACAAGGCAATATACATGTCCTGGGAGAACACTGGAACACTGGTGAGACATAATCCCACTTAAAACCTCTGTTTCATGAGATTTCGGATTTGCTGTTTGCTTCCAGAGCTTATTCAGCTCCGGATGATTCTGCGTGTAGAGAGAAGAGGTCAGACATAGAAGCTGTACACTCACTGGACTTTCTTTACCCTTCACGTCTGTCCAGTGTGTCACCTCTTTGGGGAGTATTTCAGTTGATGGTCCGTATTGACAAGGTTATAGTAAAGCCAATATATGTTAATGCTGTATTGGCCACTTGGCTTTAACGTATGCTGTGATCAAAATTTTCGATTTTGATTTTCTAAATCAGCTAGCCGATGTTTAAAAGAACCTAGAAACATTTGCCGGTGTGACAAGTAATACATTTTCTTAGAGTAGAAGAATCCAAGTTTACCAAAACAAGGTAAACTTTTTTTTTCCAATTTATTTATTTATTTATTTATTTTATTTTTTGGCTGCGTTGGGTCTTCGTTGCTGTGCGCAGGCTTTCTCTAGTTGCGGTGAGCGGGGGCTACTCTTTGTTGCGGTGTGCGGGCTTCTCATTGCAGTGGCTTCTCTTGTTGCGGAGCACGGTCTCTAGGCACATGGGCTTCAGTAGTTGTGGCTCTTGGGCTCTAGAGCACAGGCTCAGTAGTTGTGGCACATGGGCTTAGTTGCTCCGTGGCATGTGGAATCTCCCGGACCAGGGCTCGAACCTGTGTCCCCTGCATTGGTAGGCAGATTCTTAACCACTGCGCCACCAGGGAAGTCCCTAAGGTAACCTTTTAATGAAATGATTCTTACTGTTAGTAGCCTTTATTAAAATAATTTTACTGTAACATATTATCCAGTCTGATACATTAAGAGTAGCGTTTAATTTAATTTAATACCTTTCAGAGAGGTAACTATAATCCATTACAATAGAAAATAACTCTGAACAGCATTTCTCATTAGCAGCAGACACGAAGTTAATGTAGTTAGTAGCTAATGAATTTGTGCTCATTTGAGTTGGACTCTAAAAGTTGCTATGGTGACAGATCAGCCAGAAGCCATCAACAGAACAAACAGAAGGCCACCGCTTTGTACCCCACCGGGTCTGCGATAAACACAGCAGATGGACCAATGCTCATAGCTGTCTTCTCCTTGCATCTCTGTTGTTCTAAGGGAACGTCTCGCTACAATGTTTGTTGCTGTAGAGGTTGCAGAAGTAATTGTAATAATGAAAATATTCCTCGGAATCACTGATTATTTCAGCACAGGAGAATAGTTCTCTTTCATAGTCACATTTTGCAAACAGTTAACATATACATTTCGGTAAATTTAAATTTTTAAGAAACTCTGAATCTTGGAGTATATATTCTGAAATGGCTAGAATTAATGCATGATTTTAAAATATTTTTCCTTTTTTGTCATTGTGTGGTGTCTTATGCATAAGAGAAATTCTGTGCTTTATCATATAAAAACATCTGTTTCTTAAGTTCTAAGATACCATCAATTATAGGGCATACCATTGATTTAATAATGTCTTATTGATGGAGCTGGAGGGTGAATAAGGAAAATATGTTAAATTTATACACCAATTGTAGAAGCATCCAGATTTCAGAAATAAGACGTATTGAAATGTGTAGGTTAAAACGTCCCTTTAGGTTAACATTTACCTATAAAAACTTACTTTTAAAATATACTTCTATAACCCGTTGCATGCCTGCTTGTCAGCATACTTGAGGCTAATGGAGGTAGCCTCTGAGAGTCTAATCCAGGTGTACGTAGGTAAGTCCCGTTACAGTAAATGCCATTAGTTGAATATCTAGCTCATACCATATACTGTGATACCGTCTAGGTGAATGAAAGATTTAAATGTCCTACTTGCTAAAAAAAAAAAAAAAAATCTGTGCTCTTAACCAGAGCTGAATTGAAAGGTATAGAAACCACTCTAGCTATTTTAAGCAGAAATGAGTTTAAGTACAGGGAATTGGGTGCTTATAAAATCAGTGAGGGGGTGGTGCCCTAGGCTGGGAGGCAGATATGACTCCCCAAAGGGTCCTCCAGAAGAGCTGCTCCCTGGGGAAGAGTCAGGAGGCCCCGCTGGCACTGCTGGCTTCAAGAGCACAGTGTCACTGCCGCAGCCCAGCCGTCAGGAAGCTGCCACCAGCGTTGCCTCTCCCCACCACCAAGACAGTGATAGGAACCGGGACCCCATGCGGAGACCTCCACCATCTCCAGGGCCGTGCTTACACTTGGAGCTGGCGCAGCGGACGGAGCGCCTGGTCACTGCCGGATCCCTCGCGCACATGCCTCCTTGCAGCTGTGAACCGACCCCTGCGGGGCCTGCCACTGGTGTGCCTGTCGCTGGTGTGCCTGTCGGGGAGCAGGCACCTTTGATTGCTGCTCTGTAAGGCTTTTAAAAGGCTGGGATGGCTGTTCGTTAATAATATTTGTATAGTACTTCACACTTTTCAAACCGCGGGAATGAGAGACCCAAATTAACGGGAGACGTCTAGGGCCAGACTGGAGATCTAGTGCTCCGATGATCCTGGGTGCAACCGTCATTGTCTGTCCCAAGTTGTCGCCTGGCCTAACCTCTTTGAGTGTTGCCTCCCTTCTTCCCTTGTTTACTTCATCATCTGCAGTTCATTTAATGTACGTTGGTTTTTGTTTTTAATCAGCCTAAAATACTTCCCATTGCTTCTGAGAGGAGGAGGATTATTAAGACTGACAAAGATTCTTTGTTTGACCAAACCTTTCTCAGGCTCCTGGACCTTCTCTTAGGCCCATCTCTGCACCTCCCTGTAAAAATCTAGTTTTAGCAAGAGCCCCGCTGGGTTGCTTTAACCAGGTTCCTTCCTTCTCCTCCACCATCGCCCAGGTGATGTCTGACGACCACCCCACCCCGACCCCGCCCGCCTGCAGCAAGAATCCTGTTAGGTTGGTTTAGCCAGAACGCCCCCTCACCCCTGATGCTTCGTCTTAGTATTTTCCATCCACTGACACCCTCACCCCCTGCTCCTTAGCTCTCAGTTCCCACTTGCCCATGCTATATTCCGAGTTGAGCCCAATCTCTCTCCCACACTGTAAAATCCCATTACAGTGGTCCCGTTGTGATGGTCCTGAATCAACTCTGCTTTACCATCTTCAATAAGTGTCATTGAATTTTTTCTGTAACATAAACACTTATCATGCACTCGCTATGTGCCTGACACTATCCTAAATGACTCTTTACATATATTAATGTTCACTCCTCACAGAACCCTCTCAGTGAGGTATTGTTACCCTCACTGCATCCTCCACTTACCTACATTTCTGCAAGTGGCACCACTGAGGGACAGAGAGTTAAGTGACTTGCCCAGGGTCACCAGCCAGTAAGTGGAAGAGCTTAGATTTAAATAGATGAGTCTATGCCCATAGCCACTACACTGCATCTGAAGAGAAGAAGCACATGGGAATGATAAACCCCAAAGTGCTCATGGCCACCGTCTCCTGGGGGAGGTGGAGTATGAAGCCAGGGAGGGGGAGAGAAGAGCCTTTGGTGGAATTGGCGACATTTTCTTTCTTAAGCTGGAGATTGGCTCCATGGAGGTTTGTTGACTATTTGGTCTTTATGCCTTTTTGTACATCTTAAATATTTCCAAATAAATTTTTTTTTTTACAAAGAATGTCTTGTAGTATGACTTGGGTAATAAGATGGAAACACCTCAACACACTGGGCACCCCACCCTCCCCTGCTCTGTGAAGTTTCTGATAAGCAGCACAAGGTACCTCATAGCGGGAACCGAACCTCTCAAGTTTATAGAACAAGACAATGAGGGTGCTGCTGCTCTGGGCCGTGGCTGCCGGGAAGGTGCTGTCGGGCAGGACCGCCTGGCTCTGGAGCCTGCACAGACAGGTTCTTGATCAAGGTCACCTGCTTGTTGAGTTTAAACAGCCAGTGGTGGTCACAACATCCTGGACTCTCTGTGAGTTTGTAATCAGAGGAGCCTGTCCCCAGAGAACTTCTGCCCGAAACCGGAAGCTCCAGACTTGTCAGTGTGCTGCAGCCGGGACAGGAGCACCACGGGGTCGCCCTCCACGGGCTGCCCCGAGTGCTCTTCCAGCCGCCGGCCAAGTGATGGGGTCCAGAATCTTTACAAAGTCCCCGCCTGCCTCTCCAGCCTGGTGTCCAGCAGCTCTTCCCTTGGGCACTAAGCTCCAGCCACACCAGCCTTGTTTCAGACCTTGAAAGCACGGAAGCCCTTTCCCATTTCAAGACCCTCCCGTGCCCTGTCCCAGCTGGTGGGAGTGAGCTCGCAGACGCGCTCCGCCCAGCCAACAGTTTTCCAGGCCCAGCTTAGCTGTCACTTCCTCAGAGGAGCTTTCTCTGAGTCCCTAGCCTAAGCTAGGTTCTTTTATCCTATCACTTTTATCATGTTTGTGGCAACTTGTAATTGTATATTTGTGGAATCATTTTTAAGATAGTATCTCTTACTAGACTATAAACTACAAGGACGGGAACCGTATCTATTTATTTTCCTCAACGCACCCAGTGCCTGGCACAAAATAGGCGCTCATTACATATTTCCTAAATAAGTAAATAAAGAGAGGATAAATGAGGATACTGACACATGTGGGGCGTGAAAATGATAGGCAGATAACATGAGAAAAGTCAGCTTGAGCCCTTAGTTACCCTGCCCAGCTTTCCTCGTTTTCCACAGCACTTAGCACCTTCTGATGACTCCTTATCTTAAATGCATCATGTTCATTGTTGTTTTCCCCTGCTGAGATGTGAGCGGAGGGGGTGAGGAGGTGGGAGTCTGCCTTTTTTGTTCACTGGAAGGCCCCAGCACCTGGAGCTGGGCTGTAGAAAGGCTTCGTGTGTGTGAGTGAGTGAGTAGCATCGATCTCAGGAACCTAGAGTCCCAGCCAGAGATTGAGAGAAGGGGCTGGGTATCAGGATTTAGAAGAAGTACGGAAAGTTTGAAACAGTTACTATAAGGGACTTTGGGCAGACCACGTTAGATTATAAGAGGAACGTTAGCAGCAGTAGGGGCTTGGAATAGCGTAAGTGGGTACAGAACTCGTCTCTTTCTGAGCCTGCAGTTTTAGGCAGTCTGGAAACCAGATCGAAGGTTGGGATGGTACAGAGGTGTGGATAGCATAGTGGAAGGAAGGCCAGTGGGTCTGGGGGGTGGGCAGCGTCCAGATGGCAGTTTTGGGGCTTGGGCCATGTAAAATGCCTAGAGAAGCAGAAGAGAGAACGGGGTAGTCCAGAGTAGAATAAAAGTTAAGGAGGCTGGGTCAGCAAGGGCAGAGCCTTCTGTCTTGGTCTCCTAGAGATGGCAAGATGTAGTACAAAAGTTTGAAAGGAGATCCTTCCTGAAGTCACCCAGAGACCTGAAGGGACAGTCTAAACTTCCTGCCCATACTGTGGCCTGTTGTTTTGGAAAAGCAATGGTAGGAATTTATAAACTATTTGGACCCTGGTGTGACAATGTCCCCTGAAATTTTTAACTGAAAGCAGAAAATTGTTTCTTGGAAAGAAAATTGTTGAAAGGACTTGCTTTCTTATATAAGGATTTAACATCTTACCTTTTCGCCAGCAGGTGTCGCTCTCATTTAAAAGAAAAAAGTAAAGGTTTATTAAAGAAAGGAACCAAAGTGTCCAGCTTTCTGAAAGTTGTTTATTAGCTCTGTAGTTATTCACTGGCTGCTATTCTCATTTCTTCTAAATAAAACAAATCATTTGTTGACGATCCATATGAATCAAGCTAATAAAATTCCCATTGCCTTACCGTGTTCTACGGTGTGAAAATAGTGATGTGTCGGCTCGACTGGTTTGTGAGACTCTCATTGAGGTATCACCTTAGATCCGGGTCTGTTTGAGAAGAGGAGTGTCAGAATTGCCTTGATACCCTAGCCTAGTTCTTTGGGCAGCGATAGATTGAGAAATTTGGATCTGAAGAGAGTATGGATAGTCAAAACTGACCATTTGATTTATCTGTATTCTAAGAATAGATCCAGATTTTAAGATTCTCTATTTCTCAGTTGAGATTGTTAGTTGCCTGCTAGTTTCAAAGATCTGAAAAGTACTAGCTTAAAGAAGGTTTATCACTATCTCATGTAAAAGAGGCCAGAGGTGCAGCTTGGCAGGGTCAGAATTCTTGGTTCCCTCTCCCTCGTCCCTCTGCTGAGTGACGCTTCTCTTCCTTTTCCTCAGCATCCAGGGTGACCCCACCCCCCAGACCACCAGCCATAACACTAGTATCTCAGGCAGCTGGAAATGCAACCATGAGAGTGAGTGTGTGGGTAAATTGGGTATACTGGGCTTGCTCTGTATTCTGGGCCCTTGGTCTCGCTTGCTACTTTGCAAATATCTAGTGACATTTTTCTGTTTGTGAGATAAGGTGCTAGTACTTCAGTTGGTAGAGTTGTAAGGGAAAATCTCTCACCCGAAAAGGCTTGTGATCTACCACGATTGATGGTCCTTGATGAAAGCAGTTATTTAAATTTAACATATTTCTTAGAAGCCAACTCAAACTTTAACCCCTTCAAGAAGACAGTGCTATTTCTAGACCAGCGCTATTCAGTAGAAATAGAATTCAGGCCACAAATGTGAGCCACATAAGGAACTTTAAATATTCTAGTAGCAACATTTTAAAACTAAAAAGAAACAGGTGAGATTACTTTTAATATTTTTAACTCAATATATTCAAAATTTTATCATTTCAATACGTCAATATAAAAATTAATGAGATTTTTGTGTACTAACTCTTTGAAATGCAGTGTGTATGTATTTACAGCACATCTCAGTTCAGACATCAAGTGCTCAGTAGCCATATGTGGTTAGTGGCTACCATGTTGGGCAGTAAGTACATGGTTATCTTTCCTCTAAGTGACCAACTTCCAGTCTATACCACATGCTTCTGTGTCTTGTAACTTTTATTTCCCCTGTTGATTGTTGGTTCACTTAGGTGAGAAACCCCTTATGCTTCAGTGCCTTCCTACAACAATCAGCACCATCCTGGGCGCAGACCAGGAAATCCTGTTTGGCCTTTGGGTACTTTGAGTTGAAGGGTGACAGCTTCCAAGCATCACCGTCCAGTACACAACTGAAGATCAAGGCTGAACTAGAGCTGGGGGCAATATAGAACAGACAGTATTTGGGTGCCAGCCTAGAGATGATGGTCATAATCGTGAACCTGGATGGCCTCTCTGGAGAGTCCAGGGCAGAGGAATGAGGCCAGAGATTGGAAGTCTGCTTCTTGCTTCTGGTCAGAGGGCCAGCAGAGCAAATAGGAAGATGAAGAGGTGCGCAGCTCACCCAGTCTGTGTTGACAGTGTAACAGAGAGTGCGTTGTGTTCTCGCAGCTCAGTGCTAGGCTATATTAAAAGCACCTGGGTTTCTAAGAGAGTGATCAAATAATCTCTTCAACTTAAAGTGTTCCCTTTGTTTTCTTGAGTAATAGCATCATGTCACCCTTCATTCAGTAATCATAAAGAGGGTGAGCCTCACAGTTGGAGAGGAGACATGAAACTAATTAGTTAGTTATACTTATTCTTATTTATCTATTAAAACAAAACAACGCCCGCACAAGACTTTGGCATACATTACTTAGATTTTTCCCCTAAGAGATTTATATGTCTGAAGCTTAGTCTAATAGTACAAGAAGTTTCTAGTCCCTACACCAGGAGCTGGTCATACTTCTCCTGTGAAGGGCCAGATAGTAAGTATTTTAGACTTTGTAGGCCATATATATATGGTCTCTGTGACATATTCTTCATTGTTTTTTCCCTACCTTTTAAAAATGAAAGAAACATTTAGTTCACCTGCTGGCTCCTGCCCTAATCAGCAGTTCTTCACGCGGAAAGGGAAGACTGGCCTAGAGTACTTTCACTCTTAGAATGAGGCTATCTTATAGAGACACAGATGTAGAAAACAAACGTATGGAAACCAAGGGGGGAAAGCGAGGTGGGGGGCTGGTGGTGGTGGGATGAATTGGGAGATTGGGATTGACATATATACACTAATATGTATAAAATAGATAACTAATAAGAACCTGCTGCATTAAAAAAAAATAAAATAAAATTCAAAAAAAAAAGAGGCTATCTTAGATATAAAAAGGACTACACATAATGCATCAGGCAGATCACACAAGGAAAACTGAGTATTTCATATCAAATAACTTAGAACTGGTTGTTTAGATTCAAAACTAGTAACTGATAACATTCGTTTATTTCTTCATTTCTGTATCATGAATTACTTTTCCTCTAAAGGTTTTGAAGAAAAATAGCCCTGAATTTGTCCTTTGATCTTTTTGAAAAGATAACAGCGGTGTCATGGAAGACGAGTCCCGACAGCAGCTGTCCTCTTGGTTAGCAGACTTGGGCCGAGGGGGTCTGTGTGGACGCGGGTAGGACGCGGTGATTTCTTAGGCTCCATGTGGGTTCTTTGCTTCCAAGTCCTTGCCAGTTGTTTCCTCCAGGTTTTGAGTTCAGGTTGGTTTTCTTCGTTTCCAGCCTTTGAACAGGCAGGATGACGGGTGGAAGCGCCTTGCCTGGTAGTAGCTGGCCAGCCGATGTCGGTTACTACAAAAGAGAAACAGGGTTTTGTAACAAGGGCAGGTAGAGCTCTCTGTACTTGCTAATGGTTCTCTTGCTTCCTTCCTCCCTCTCCTCCTCTTCCTCCTTTTTCTTCTGCTTCTTTTGAATTTTGTAGTAAAAGGAAAGAACCAATTGCATTCAGACTCTGAGCTTCCTAAGAAGCAACTGCAAGGTCTAGAATAAAACCTTTGGGCCAGATACATTAAAATGTGCAGTTAAGTGAATTGATATGCTGATTACATGTTTTTAAATAAATTCAGTGGTTCTAAGTTTCCCAGACAAATGTACCTCTTACTCTGCTCTCAATTTCATTTGCAAAGTCCTAATGGAAAGTGAGAGAGACATCAAGTTTGCTTCTCTGCTTTTCATTTTTTGTCTTTTTAGTTAATAGACTTTATTTTTTAGAGCAGTTTTAGGTTTACAGAAAGACTGGGCAGAAAATAAGGAGTTCCCATATATTCCATCTCTCCACCCCCAACTCACCCTCAGTGTCTCCTATTATTAATATCTTGCCTTGGTGTGGTGCATTTGTTACAATTGATGAACCAGTATTGATACATTATTATTAACTAAGTCCAAAGTTTACCTGTGCCTTCACTCTTTGTGTCCTACAGTTGATGGGTTTTGACAAATGCCTAATGTTGTGTATCCAATCTCACAGTATCACAGTGTCACTGCCCTAAAAGGCTCCTGCGCTCTGCCTGCTCGTCCCTCCCTCCCTCCCTCCCTCCCTCTCCCCCAAGCCCCTCTCAACCACTGAGTGCCTGATGGTCTCTGTAGTTCTGCCTTTTCCAGAATGTTATAGGAATCATAGAGCATGTAGCCTTTCCAAACTGGCTTCTTTTACCTAATAAAATGCATTTAATGTTCCTCCATTTCTTTTTATGGATTGATAACTCATTTCTTTTAACACTAATATTCCGTTGTATGGATGTACCACGGTCTGTTTATCCACTCACGTATAGAAGGACATCTTGGTTGCTTCCAGTTTTTGGCAATTATGAATAAAACTGCTGTAAACATTCCTGTAGAGGTTTGTGTGTGTGGACATAAGTTTTCCACTCATTTAGGTAAATACTTAGAAACTTCTGCTACTTTAATTAGCTGAAGGCCAATATCAGGAAAAAGTATATCTGAAGGCCCCTGTACATTTAAAAATCAACCTATAGGGACTTCCCTGGCGGTCCAATGGTTAAGACACTGTGCTTCCACTGCAGGGAGTGTGGGTTAGATCCCTGGTCAGGGAACTAGGATCCCGCATGGAACACGACGCGGCCAAAAATTTAAAAAAAAAAAAAGAAGAAAAAGGAAACCTTAAAAATCAGCCTATAATAGGTTTTATCACTTTCTTTAAAAAAAAAAAAAAAAAAAGATGTAATGGGTGTTCATCTAAGCAACATACAATGCTGAATGCATTGGGAAACACCCAAACTGGCCTAGGAGAGTCAGGGAAGGCTCTGAGGGGAAGTGACATTTAATTTGATATTTAAAGAATGACTAGGAATTACCATGTTTTATTGAATCTGAGATATGATCAATTGTTTTATGCATTATTTTGTGCACCACTGAGAAAAAAAGCATTGCCTTTTAAACTGATACATACAACATCAATTGTAAGATGCATCTCAGTTTGAGAGATGTTGAAATGTGGAAATATGTTGCTTTAGGACTGATGATACATGGAGGTTAGACAGAAGAGGCGGCACCATGGCCCAGAAGCAGGAAGTTCAGCATCGTGAAGTTAGAGGGGGCTGGAAAACTGGGCATTAGGACAGCTAACTGCTAGGACCTTGGACTTTATCCTAAGGGCCGTAGGAATCCGCGAAGCCTTCTAAACCAGGGAGACGATCTGCATCTCAGAAGGATCACTCTGGCCGCAGTGGATGATGGATTAGAAACAGGCTCTGGTCATGGCAAAAGGAATGGAAATTGATGGAGCAGTTTGAGGGCTACTTAGGGGAGACATTTAGGAGCTAGAAATGTCAACGTTTGGTGATTGGTTGGATGTAGGTTTGGGGAGATAGGGGGAGTAATCAAGGATGGAACCTGGGTTTCTGACTTGGAGCCATTTGCTGGGAGAACGACGGGAAGACTCAGAAGAAGAATGAGTCGAGAACGCTGATGAGTGTTTGGGACACGTTGACTTTGAGGTGCCCGTAAGACTTCGATGTAGGTATCTAATAGCCATCCAGGTCTCAGACCAGGACCACAGGGTTGATAAATGAAGCGTTGTGAGTAGATTAGATGACCCAGGATTAGTGTCTGCAGCAGAACCTTAAAGAGGCAGAAGAAGCAGCCTGTCATTGGGGAGCAGAAAAGAGCGGCTGGAGAGGTCAGAGGAAATCCAAGAAAGGACTTCCAGTGTCGTGGAGGCCCAGGAAGAGAGGCTCAGGACAGCCATAGCAGTCACCGCCGGTACAGACGACTGAGAGGGCAAGCAGAGGAAGCTCAGGGGGGCATAGGGTTTCAGCGTCAAGGAGGAGGAGGAGGGTGAGAGGAGCTGGATGAGAGGCACACAGCAGGCGAGGAAGCAGCACCAGAAGCGTGATGGAGGAGAGGAGAGGAGACAAGTCGGGAGGGGGACGTGGGTCGAGAAGAGCAGCAGCGCCGCTGTCTGGAGAGAGCAGAGGTGTGGGCATGTTTAAGAGCTGACCAGGAGGAGCTGGTGGCAGGGTGGCCACATCCTGGCCTGCTTACCGGTTGCAAATGTGCTCTCCTCCACTCCACGCGTGAACTCGGTGGCCGGACTTCTCTTTTCTTGTACACAGTGATGTCCATCTACTAAGCCCTGGAAGAAAAAATATAAATATTTGTAAAACAAAGAATTAATCGAAGACCGAGTCTTCAACTTTGAGCCTTTATATCTGCTCTGGAGAATGTCATGAGTTGAAGATCCAGGACACACAAAGTCCCTGAGACGGGACCCAGAGCTGTGGAGGCAGCCGTCTTGTGGTGCCTCGCTGACACCACAGACAGTGAGATGCCCCAGTATTTCATGTGCCGCTGAGAAAGGGATGTGCCGTCGATGGTAAGACACATGGCGATGCAAGTGATTTTAACATGTGAAGAAATGTGAGTCTTGGAATTGGTGAAATATAATACTAGCCTTGGATAGGAATAACGGAAGTGTGGGGCAGAGAACAGTGATGTGTATTGTAGGAGCAGAAACCTGGTTTTTGCCTGCTGGTCTTTATTTCTTTGGAGAATAAGGTCCAGTTTATCTTCTGGGGATGGGAGATAAAGGCATTATCACTGGAGGGTGGAAGGTCTTTGAATGAGTCATTGACAGCAGTGGAACCAGGCAGACCCAGGAAATCATAGGCGGGTCAGGAAGCACTGAGCGTGTCCTGAGGTTAGGGCCCAGGAGTTCACAGGGATGCCAAACTGCACGGCTCTGTTTTCTTGAGAGACTTCGCAGTCCAAGTCCGGGGTGGAGAGAGTGGACAGTGCCAGTGGCTTCATCCAGAATTGAGGGTTTGCCAGGCAGGGTGACAGAAAAACGGGGCAGCGGCCTCGCAGATACTGACTGTGTACAGTGGGGTCGCGGGGTGGACAGCAGAACCCATCGCGGGAGGTGAGAAATGCAGGCTGCTCGCAAGGGATAATCAAAGGCAAACAGTGTCGACTGGAAAGGTTTTTATAATGCTACTTATGCAAACAAGATATACAGAGAACTAGGTATAAACTCGTTTTGCACATAGCTTTTACTCAACTCTGAAATCAAAGACATATATAAATTAAGTCGAAGAAAATTTTTTTCAAATAACAAGATAACATAATATTCTGGATATTAATGTTTCAAATTCAAGATGGAAATGAACTTGAGGCTCAGATTCTTTGGCACTTGACAGGCCTGTGCTCCGGCTCCAGGTAGCGGCAGAGGGCTCAGCCCTGCAGGCCCAGCACCCTGGGTGGGGCTCACACTGGTCAGAGCCAGGGTCACCACTCAGATCACCTTTTGCATTTGGCATGCTCACTAGCAGGACTGTCACTCAACTCTCCTGCTCCTTTTTTCTGTTTACATTGCTGTGAAACCTTTGTTTATGCAGCATACTCTGATAGCATTTTGGCTTTCACCTAATGCATCATTTGCAAATTAGCCCACCTGCATTCTTTTCCAATAAATCTGAGAGGAGTGTAGTGGTGCTATAGATACCATCACCACAAATGCCTTAATTATTCAGATAACCCAGAATGCATATATATATATATATATATATATATATATATATTTTTTTTTTTTTTTTTTTTTAGATTGTCTTCAGAATTAAAACAAATACATATATAAATTCATGGACATCTAATGATCCCTTAAATTTGAGAAACTCAGAGTGAGAGCAGTTTTTCTCAAAGTTGGGCCCAGGACCCGGGGCATCACCCTCACCTGGGAAGTTATCAGAAATGCAGATTTGCAGTCTCCCCTCCCTTCCAACCAAGTGAATTCCCCAGGCGGGGCCTAGGAATCAGGCCTTTAACCTGACTCCAGCTCAAGCTGAAGAGCTGCTGCTCTAACCCAGTGTGATCACCTGTCTTACAGATGAGGAAACTGGCCAAGAGCACAGCTCAGGATCGAGGTTCATTTATAGGACAACTGGGTCTCAAGCCTGGAACTCTGGGCTTTGGTGCAGTTCGATTCCAAAGCTCTCCATTGTCATTTCTTTCTCAGTTTTTGGTTTTGTTTTCTTTGGTTTGGGTTGAAGGAGGTGATACTAAAGTGTTGGGGTCTTTTCCTTTTGTTCCTTCTAGTGCCAGAACCTACTAAGACCTGTTCAAGCCAGCCCCAACCTGCCGGGACCAGTACCAGTACTTCCACCAGCACTCTCTCCAGCAGCAGCAATGGCAAACGTGCGTCTGCCGGCGGCCAGCAGCCAGCTGCATCCCGTTACCTGCCTCGCGAGGTGCCTCCACGCTTCCGCCAGCAAGAACAGAAGCAGCTGTTAAAGAGAGGTCAGCCACTGCCCACGGGGGCTCTGACCAGCGTGAGCCCCACCCAGGGTGCTGGGCCTGCAGGGCTGAGCCCTCCGCCGCTACCTGGAGCCGGAGCACAGCCGCACCCCAGCAAGCCCCAGCCAGGTAAACCGCACAAAACCCGGCGTTCTTTCTATCTGAGAAACTGGTTTGCTACTTTCAACTTGCTGCCCAGAAATAGAAATGGACATATTGTGGTCCATGTTTACTATACACTTAGTAAAGCTTGCTAGCTAGATGATAGATTGATTCATTTCAATTAGATTTTAAGGTTTACTTCTGGTTCCCCCTACTTATTTATATTGTTCCTCATACACTTTCAGATGGCAATTAGCTACTTCAGCTAAGTTTGTTGCTCACCAGAAACTAAAGGTTTATGTCAGTACATATAAATCTGTCAAGGCAGATGCTTTAGAACCCTGCAGTGAACACTTCTAAATAAAACCCTTTTCCCTCAGGTTACTAGGATATCTCATGACTGCACACATACTTTCTGTGCAGGGAGGTAATAGCATTTTATGGGGAGCGGTGTTTCTGAGTAACTTATTCAAGCATCCTGAGGCAACCCTGCCTGCTGTCTCCCCGTGCTCGGCCCCTGCGGTGTCTGGGGCTCTACGCCGCCCGCTGCTTGTTGTGTCCTTGCCTGCAGTTCAACGCCAACTTTCTCTGGGCTCCCAGGAGAGCTCGCCACTTGCTCATTAGCTTTCCAGCTTCCAGAATGTCAGCATCTCTCATCTCCTCTCTCTCCTGTTCCCATCTTCTTGACCTCATGGATTTACACTTCTAAAAATTTCTTTACTGGAGTTTTAGGGAAATTTTTGGAAGAGAGCAAAGTACATGTGTTCAACTGCCATGAATCTCTTATTTTCTTAAATCTTTACGTTTCAAGTAATTTAACAATTGGCAGTGGTTCTAGCTTGGAAAGCGTATTTGCTGATGGTAGTGAAATTCAGGTCTGTAATTAGAGAGTCAGGGAGGCTTCTTGTGTTAGATTAGAATTTAAAAGAAACATGTCACAATTCATATTAATATTTGTTTTCCTTCATGTGCTGCCTTTTTATATGGGGAATAATTCCAGCATGACATAGAAGTATTTATAGCAGAATTTCTCAAAACCATGACTTTGTGGTTTTATTTGGAACAAATATTTTTAGACAGCTTTGCCATGTCTCTTCAAATAGTCTTTACTTTCATCTGCTAAATTCCTGGTAGAGGGGATGTAGGTCAGTGATTTTCAGCAAAAAGCTAGGAAGAAAAGAAATGATCAAATATATTCATTGAATATAATCCCATCTGCTTAACTGCAACCAGTTTATAGTCAAACATATGGTTACTTTCCACACTGAAATATGGTTCTCCGACCAGTCTCAGTCTTAACAGAGACGAAGACTGTATAGTCAGAGCTGTATAGCTTGGGGTATTGATTTAAGACGCTTATATAGAAAAACTGAAAAAGAAGGGTAACAGCCCTGCTTTTTTCGGGGCTTATCTCATCGTTGTAAGATTAGTTGGCAGTCTTGCATCAGTGTTCTCAACAAATGCGAGAGGTGCAAGATGTTACTGGTATCTTCTTAGATAAGTAGAAAGTAATCAAGAAATTGATTCAGTAAAATTTTATATGAAAGTAATATTCTTTAATAAAATATTTGGCTCTGTAATTATAATAACCTTCTCCAGAAAGTTATTCCTAGTTGTTTGTACTTTTTAAAATATATACATTGAAGACTAAATCATCATTTTATACATCAAAACACCTTGAGACATGGAATCAGTCTATATATTTATATTAATAAAATAAGAAATGATTGATTTTTTTGGCTCCCAAGCAAAAAGTCTTTGTTTTACACCAATTTCATCTCTTCACCAGCAGTCTCTGGTATCACAGCTGCAGCGGTCCCCTCGGAAACCTGTCCTGGTTTCCTAGTTCCTAATGCAGTCTCCGTCTCTCTGCCTGGCTCAGTGCCCTTCCCAGCCTTGTCCAGCCAGCATGTTTCCTTCTGTCCCCAGGTCCTGCTTTCCGTTCTGATGGGGATTGTTTCCGTATGGCTTCACAAATAGGCCACACTCAGTGTTGCCTTTCCCAGCACGTGCACACACCTGATCGCCCTGCCCCTTTCTGTCTGCAAATCACAGTCACCCACCCTCCGTGAAGCCCCTTGAGTATTTCTGTCCTCAAGCTCCTCTTGAAGCTGTAGGATACTCCATTGGTCCGCAACATGCAGCCTCACACGCACTGTACACTGTGTAACCTGTATTGTATCCTAAAAGGACAGTGTCTGAACCTCCTCTGTGTGACTAGTTGAGCAAAGTGAAAGGAACTCTGAACTGAAGGGGAAGTCCTGGCAGCCGGCACTGGTTATGCCACAGCCAGTACTTCCATTTCTCACCTAAAATGAGACTTCTAAGGTCCTTCCCCTGGAATCTCCAACTCAAACCCGCTTCCAAAGAGCTCGCTTGATTTTGTCAATGCAAAGCATTGCTGGGACGCCATCCCGTGTCCTAGTGGAATCAGCACAGGGACCTAGGTTGGCGTCCCCGGGCACGGAGGCAGTGTGGCAGCGTGGTCGAGAGACAGGTCCGATTCGTTTTCCAGACCCACGACCGCTGTGTGACCTTGTCACTTAGCCGATTGGCAAAAATTTTAACTGTTAAGTGTATATAGTCGTATATAAGTGTAGTGATTCACCCTATTAAGCTTCCAGAAAAATGTTATTTTCTATTCAGACTATGTTTTTGCCAACCTGCAGTACAACTCCAGCTTGAAACACTTGAGAGCTTTTATCTTTTTTAAAAAAGGAAAAACTCTTTCTCGCTGCGCTTAAGGCAGAACAATGTATTGTTTTGGTGGCTGCTTTGTACATTCATAAACTGAGGTTTTGATTAATACGCGGTAGTGTTTGCTACTTAGATCTTTTGTAGGTAGAAGCAGGAAAGTAAGAAGTTGGACACGTGCCAATTTACATATGGGGCTCATTTAGAAAATTATAGCTAGTGTTGGTATGCCGAACGTTTAGCGGGTGTTCAGGAAAAGCGGGAAAGAGGAAGGAACGGAACACAAAGGAGTAGGAAAGGGCAGCGGTTTATTTGCATGCAGCCAATGGGCAACGCGCCCTTACTCTTTTGGCAGACTTTCAAAAAACAGAGGAAAAGTGGCTCTGGTGCTGCTGTAACTGGGTCCTGAAGTGAAAATGGTTGTGACAATTGAACGAATTTTAAGAGGCAGGAAGATCGGTTTAGTGTCAGCTGCAATTAGATAATCAAAAGCTTTCAAATCCTCTCCGAGGATGCCTCCCCCCGCGCCTTCCGTTGGAGGGGGTGATCGGCTCCCTCCCGGGAAGGGAAGGGCAACGCCAGCTCCTGCCCCGCGGGCGCCTGCAGGTCGCCGGGCGCAGCCCTCACGGAGCCTCCCGGTAGCGACAGCCGGCGGCCCGGGGCGCGCGGCGACAGGGTGGAGCTGGGAACCCGCGCCGCCCTAGATGCGGGCGCCCGGGCGTCCGGCGCGCAAGGTAGCGTGTCCAGGGGGTGGGCGGCCCCTCTCCGCAGGTACTTTCGCCCCCGCGGCCCGCCGAGCCGCAGAAACAGCCGACACGGAGCAGACAGCAGCTGCTTCTCCGGGGCCTCGGACGGGGCGCGAGGGGCGCGCAGACGACGCGTAAGATGGCGCCCCCGCCGCGGCGCGCGGAGCTGCTCCGGGCCCCGCGCCGCCGCCCCGGCCGCCCCGCTCGGCGGTGCTTCTCACAGGGTCTGACCCCGGAGGAAGCAGCCTCGTTTTCCTGCCGTTTTGAAGAAAAACAAGGCAATAAGCGTTTTCTTTTGGACACTTTCATTATTGTTTTCAGGAAACTTTTCACTCGGTTCTGCATTTCATAATTCCTTGCATTGATAGAAGTTGACGGAGGAGATGCCTCGGAGTCTGTCCAGTGACGGAATTCTGAACTCAGAGCACTTTCTCCACAAGATTTTGAAGGCAGTGGAGAGGGAGGTGGCTTCGGTTCTCCAAAGCTGAAAACGGTGGTTACGTTGATCCCGCCCCTTGAAACCGAGGAATGCGTCTTATCAGTAAGCGTAACACTCATGTGTTTTCAACTATGGAAGGCATTTGGAATGACTTTATAATTTATTATTCTGTCATTTCGGTTAAAAGGACTGCGGTGAGAAGGAATGGACTACGTACTGCTTGTCAGTGTTAGCGATAATTAAGCATCCCGCGCACTTCTGAGTAAATCTTGTCCTCACTTCCCTATCTGATTAATTTGATACCTAATTAAAAGTTCGCTTACTGTAGCTTTAGGAAGCTCTTTGTTAAATACTTTTTCTTAAAAATTTTATCTTTACATGGTAACATTTTGGAATTTAAAAAAAGAAGAAAGCTTTTTTTCTTTAAACCATGCTATCGTGTGATCCTTTTTAATTTAATCACTTAAGACTGTTTATGTTACTTGCATTTTTATAGAGACACCTATTTTTAGAACGTGTAAACCATTCAAACAGCAGGAAAAAAGTGAATTTAACATTTGGTGATAGGGTGTTGTAATGGATGGAGCACTAGAATTTTATCCTGAAGATAGGCATTTCTGTTCAGGCCTTACTGGTTATTGGTTATATAACACCTTTTCCAAATCTGGCCTCTGAGCCTCTGTTTCTCCATCTGTAAAACAGATGTAATTTGTAAGTTTCAGTTAATTTAATGTGTGTGGAAATACTTAGAACTTCAAAGGGCTCTGAAATATGTGATGTCTTAGGGATAGGAAGACTTATTTATAAACTCTCTCAAACTTGCTGCATAACAGATGCCTGGATTTTAGCCTTTAACAGTTCCTGGGCTTATACTGGAGAGTTGAGAATAACCTACAAGAGAATTCAGTCTTGGTTTATTTTAGAGCTTTCATTCATTTCAATATGCCTGTTCCCAGAAGTCAGTCATTTCACAAATTTCTTTCATAGAGTCTTTTAGACTATAGCTAAAAGATGGATTTTTGAATTGATAGCACAGTCAGGAGACTTCGGTTTATGAGAATCATGTTATTCAAATATTCTTGAAGTCATAAATTCTCCCAAGAAGAATAGTGTGCTTTAAACATAAAGAGAGTCATAGTCTTAAAAATGTAAAACGTTTTCATTTTGGGGATAAATTCTAGTGTCAGAATATGTGGTGGTGGTGGGGGGGGAGCGTATTGCTGCTGCTACTGGTGGTGATGGTGGTGGTGGTGGTGGTGGGAGTGATAATGCTGTTGATGTGATGGTGATGTTGGTGATGATGACGATGAGGGGCAAGAGAGGAGAGACTTTAGGGAGTCCCCAGAACAGAACTAATCAAACTGTGCTCCTCAGAGACCCACAGAAGACTTTAAAGGAGTCTGAGTGGGGAAAGGATGGTGGGGAGTGGGGAAAGCCTAATTTTTCCCAAGTGGCTTTAGGTTTAACTCCTTTGTGTGTTGGGGAAATAGGTTCTGCTCTTTGTTTTCTGTTGTTTGGTTTTTACCACTGCGCTAGGAAGACGGTGAGTGGTATTTTCTTTTTTTTTTTTTTTTTTTTTCTTTTAAAAATTACATCATGTATAGTTTTCACTACTTGCCTTCTTCAGTTTTCTGATGTAATTCCTAGAACATTGTCTCCCTTCCCCTGACTCTCACTGCCAGATTTTTTTTTTTTTTTAAATTTCTATTTATTTATTTATTTATTTACGGCTGTGTTGGGTCTTCGTTTCTGTGCGAGGGCTTTCTCTAGTTGCGGCGAGCGGGGGCCACTCTTCATCGCGGTGAGCGGGCCTCTCACTATCGCGGCCTCTCTTGTTGCGGAGCACAGGCTCCAGACGCGCAGGCTCAGTCATTGTGGCTCACGGGCCCAGTTGCTCCGCGGCATGTGGGATCTTCCCAGACCAGGGCTCGAACCCGTGTCCGCTGCATTGGCAGGCACATTCTCAACCACTGCGCCACCAGGGAAGCCCGAGTGGTATTTTCAAATCAACTTAAGTCTATATTTGAAAATCATAAATATTGCATTAAAATCATAACTTTCTGCTTTCTAGTTTTCAAGTCCTTTCCAGCTTTTAAATGCATTTATGTGTTCAAACTGTTTTTTGTTTTTTTTTTTTAATGACAGCACTGCAATATTTATTTATTTATTTATTTATTTTTGGCTGTGTTGGGTCCTTGTTTCTGTGCGAGGGCCTTCCCCAGTTGCGGCGAGCGGGGGCCACTCCTCATTGTGGTGCGCGGACCTCTCACTGTTGCGGCCTCTCTTGTTGTGGAGCACAAGCAAACTATTTTTTTTTTTTTTTTTTTTGGCTGCGCAGGATGCGGTATCTTAGTTCCCCAGCCAGGGATCAAACCGGCACCCTCTGCATTGACAGTTCCAAGTCTTCACCACTGGACTGCCAGGGAAGTCCCCAGACTTTTTTTTTTTTTTTTGTATTAAAGTACATAGGACACAGTTGATTCCCATTTTAAAACTTTCTGAGAAGGAAAAAATGAGAAAACAAGATAAAGTGAAAGAAGGAAAAGAAAAAACTAAAGCAAAGAGTGGCACCTTTGTGCATCATGCCTGTCTCGGCACAGAAAGTTCTTTGAGGGGAGACCAGGTCTTGTTCATCTGTGCAGTGTTTGTAAGCTCATCAGTAGGGCTGTTGAACATGCATGTTCAGCAGAATGTGAGTGTCTCAGGGAACTGTCATCTGGGGACACTGTGACTGGAGTCACACAGGAACAGGCTCTGTACGGGGCCCCAAACTGTAGGAAGAGGGGATCCTGTAAAGAAAGCTCCTGGGGCTAAGAGCTTTCTTTAATGTACCAGAACTGGGAACACTAAGGAGTAAGGCCGAAAATCAAATTGTAGAACCAAGGCATAGAGTAATTTTTACCATTTAGCCTTAACTTTTTGGTTTTTAATGTATTTAATGTTCATTTTGACCCTATTAACACCCCCAGAAGTGGTATTATCTTGGAAAAATCCATATATCATTTTGGTGTTCTTTAATTACAATGAAAAACATCGTAATATTTGTCTCTTTCATTTTGTTTCCTTATCCACTGTTTTCATTACAACTAAAAACATTTTAAGTAGAAAAATATTTTTAGTGGCTTACATAGTAATAACACATATAAATGTATATAGCAAATTAACTTGTTAGCCTCACTTTAAGCCCCTCCAAATAGTTCCTTATATAAGGGTGGCCGTCTTTGCAAGCTTAGGACAGAAGCCCTCACCTGAAAATGGACTTGAGCTGTTCCATGCACTGGTGAGAATTGAGCTTCTCCTTTAGGTTCCTTTAGTAGCAGTGACCCCCTGTCCTTTATACCTTCTGTGCCAAAACACAGGTGTAAGTACCCGTTCAGTAAAACTCCCTTGGTGTTTGGGGGACATTTCTTTTTTTCTTCCTTCCTTCCTTTTTTTTTTTTTTTTTTTTTTGCCACGCCACACAGCTTGAGTGATCTTAGCTCCCTGACCAGGGATTAAACGCAGGGCCACAGCAGTGAAAGCACCAAGTCCTAACCACTGGAGTGCCAGGGAATTCCCAGGGGGGGACATTTCATCTCACGCTTTCACCTCCTTCCCTCTTTTATCTCCTTTCCTCTAGCCTTCTCTCTCTCGTCTCCTTTCCCACCATCTGTACCGAGTTCCAGAACATTTAGCTCACCTTTGAGTTAGGAGCACTGGTCTCGTGGCGTGCACCACTTGCAGACACATTCTCGCCTCTGAGAAAAGTGTCCCTTTGAGTGGATGACAGCCTATAGATTCCCCAGTGCTTGCTGGACGTGGCCCCGCTGGATCCAGCTGCTGAAGCAGGTGATGGAGGGCAGTGAAGAGGGGAGAAGAGTGGTGCTAACGGCCTTTTAAGGAGCTGGATGAAGCACCTGCAAGGATGCGTGAGTCCCCACGGAGGGACTGCTGATGAACTGCACATTAACGTCTGAGCTTCTGACTTGCTTCTCCCAGGGCTGAGGACGGATCCACTCGGAGGTCTTGCAAGCACCCCAGACTCAGTATGTCTAGATCTTAGTCCATCGTCTCCCTTTCTTCTCTCCTTCCCAGAGCTGCTCTTACTCCAGTGTTCCCTGTTATAGTTTAATATAGTTCCCTGTGCTATACAGTAGGTCCTTGTTGTTTATCTATTTTATATATGGTAGTGTGTATCTGTTAATCCCAAACTCCTGATTTATCCCTCCCTCCCTCCCCTTTGGTCACCTTAAGTTTGTTTTCTATGTCTGTGGGTCTGTTTCTGTTTTGTAAATCAGTTCATTTGTGTAATTTTTTTTAGATTCCACATACAAGTGATATCATATGATATCTTCTTTCTCGGTCAGTGGACATTTAGGTTGCTTCCATGTCTTGGCTATTCTAATAGTGCTGCCATGAACATAGGGGTGCATGTATCTTTTCCAATTATAGTTTTGTCTGGGTATATGCCCAGGAGTGGTATTGCTGGATCATGTGGTAACTCTATTTTTAGTTTTTTAGGGAACGTCCGTACTGTTCTCCATAGTGGCTGCACCAGTTTACATTCCCACCAACAGTGTAGGAGGGTTTTCTTCTCTCCAGCATTTATTATTTGTAAACTTTTCAGTGATGGCCATTTCTGACCAGTGTGAGGTGATACCTCGTAGCTTTGATGTTAAGAGGATTTTGAAGTGTGTGAGTAGGCATTCGTGATCTGCTGGAGGTCCATTTGGAAAGACTATTCGGTGCATTACTGAGAAGAGACTGGAGAGGAGCAGGAATGGGTCTGGGGGAGACAGTTAGAAATTCTCCTAGATTCTCATAGGAGAATCCAGTCGTAGTAAGTGAAAGTGTCCTAGAGACTCCAGTGTGTAAACGCACAGGCGAGACTTCATCGTGCCCTCTGTCGTCTCGGGTGCTGGGGCTCCTGCCGGCACTGCCTCGGTGGTGTTGAACTGGCTCTGCTGCCCTTGAGCTCTTCCTCTCCACTCGAGGGAAGGACTGAGCGGTGGAACTTGATCACTGTGGGGGCCGTCCCTTCAGAAGGCGGACGCACTTGTCAGAAAGAGCCCAGGCTGCGCGGCGCCGCTACATACCTTTGGTACACCTTTATGGATGTGTATTTTTTTTACCTAATGACTAATATTTTTCTTGAAATTTGGGATTTTTTAAATTTATGTGAATGAAAAAAATCCTTTTTCTCACAGGATTATTTTCTTAATTCCAACGTTAGCCTTTGGTCCTTGGCCCTTTGTTGCTCTTGTAAAGCTCTAAGGGCAAAGGACTATCCATGAAAGTAGAGAATTCAGGTATTTATCAGCATATTGATTCAGTGTTCTTCACGTAATCTTTCTCCTCGTTTTCCATCTCCCCTTTTCAGGTTTAGTTACTGTATTTTTTTTCTTTTTTGGCTGCACTGCACAGCTTGTGGGATCTTAGTTCCCCAAACAGGGATTGAACCTGGGCCCTTGGCAGTGAGAGTGTGGAGTCCTAACCACTGGACCTCCAGGGAATTCCCTAGTTACTGTATTAAATTCATTACTTGCCTTACCCTCTCTCTATCTCATAGAGAAGTTTATAAATTATTTTATCTTGTAAAATGTTATGTAGAATGTTATATAGCTCAAAATGTAATGATCTAGATTTAGTTTTCTCACAAGCAACAACATTGCCCCTACATTTTATCATCTCATAATGTCAGAAATTAAATAATATTTATTATTTACAGTTTTATGTTTTGATTATAAATATTTGTAGAAAATTCCAAAACAAAACCATCTGAGTAGGAGGATGGCATATTTTGGAATTGTTTTACATTATTTATTGAAAACTCATTGGGTTTTATGGTTTTTTTATATGCAAACAATGTAGTTCTTTGATTGTTCATTTTAAACGAAATAAATCAGTTTGATTATAAAAATGTCTTTGCTTTACACGTGAAAAGATACCCACCATTACTAATCATTAAGGAGAAGCAAATCAAAACCACAATGAGATACCACTTCACACCCATTAGGCTGGCTGTTATTCAAAAATCAGAATATAACAAGTGTTGGCAAGGATGTGGAGAAATTGGAACCCTGGTGTATTGCTGGTATGGTGTTTCATCTTAGGATGAGGGATAGTGGTGATGGTTTCACAAAATGAATGTACTTAACACTGCTGAATTATATACTCAAAAAGGGTTAAAATGGAAAATTATATTTTGTATATTTTACCGGAAAAAAAATCTTCTCTCCAGTATTATAGTTGAGATTGACAGTGTCAAATATGTTGCCAGGTATCTTTTTGTGTGATTCTTATGTAGTATATATAAGCTCTAGATTATAAATTTTAGAGCTGAGACCCTTAGGGCTTATGTAGTTAGTTCATCATCATCTTTGTAGAGTTAAGAAATGACTTAAGATTGTTCAGCTAATTGGTGGCTTTAGCTAAAACTCATATTTGGTTCTATACATTGATTCTTTTGTTTGTCCAACAAACGTTTATTGGTTGCCTAATATGTGGCAAGCATTATGGATATAAAACCTTGCTAGGCCAGGCTGGTAACCTCCTACTCCTGGGTGCAGGTTGCAGTGAGTGCTGGCCTAGTCAAGAGGTAGGTGGCCTGCCTTTGGGTAAACCTTGTCCCTGCAGAGGCAAGACCGAGGGAGAGTGAACTGTGGTAGGTTTGCTGACAAAAAGTGATAATCTTTGGTTTTTGTTTGTTTGTTTAATTGGGGTATAGTTGTTTTACAATGTTGTGTTAGTTTCTACTGTACAGCGAAGTGGAGTTCCCTGTGCTATACAGCAGGTTCTCATTAGTTATCTATTTTATACATATTAGTGTATATATGTCAGTCCCACTCTCACAATGCATCCCACCCCCCCTTTCCCTGCTTGATGTCCATACGTTTGTTCTCTATGTCTGTGTCTGTATTTCTGCCTTGCAAACTGGTTCATCTGTACCATTTTTCTAGATTCCACATATATGCATTAATATATATATTTTTTCTCTTTCTGACTTACTTCACTCTATATGACAGTCTCTAGGTCCATCCACGTCTCTACAAGTGACCCAATTTCGTTCCTTTCTATGGCTGAGTAATATTCCATTGTATATATGTACCACACCTTTATCCATTCATCTGTCGATGGGCATTTAGGGATAATCTCTGTTTTTTAACTTGGTCTTATTTTCATTGTTAAATGATGAGTGGCTCATTGATCTCTTTATTTTGAGGGCCACCAGGGAAGCCCTCATTGATCTCTTTAAATTGGTTATTACATAAGCTAGTTTTTATAGTATTGGCAAAACCAACAGAGGAAGTTGTCATAAACCAGGGTAGCAGAACCAACCCCTAATATCAATATTTGGCAATAAAGAACTTCGTTGTTTTATGGTAATTTAGATACTTAAAGTTTTCTGTTGCCTATCTTCATTTTCCCTTTGTAGTTTTCACCTGGAATTACCTGGCTACTTTTTTTTTTTAATATTTACTTCTTTATTTTCTTAAGAACAAAAGCCTCGAATTTCCCAGGTTGTGCAGTGGTTAAGAATCTGCCTACCAATGCAGGGGACACAGGTTCAAGCCGTGGTCTGGGAAGATCCCACATACCTCGGAGCAACTAAGCCCGTGCGCCACAACTACTGAAGCCCACGCGCCTAGAGCCCGTGCTCCACAACAAGAGAAGCCACCACAGTGAGAAGCCCACGCTTGCTGCAACTAGAGAAAGCCTGCATGCAACAACGAAGACCCAATGCTGCCAAAAATTTTTTAAAAAGAAGAATAAAAACCTCTTACAAAAAAAAAAAAAAAAAACCTCTTACAAGCGACACTGTTGATTTTTTTTTTTTTTGACCACGCCATGCAGCATATGGGATCTTAGTTCCCCTACCAGGGATTGAACCCATGCCCCCGGCACTGGGAACACGGAACCTTAACCACTGGACTGCCAAGGAAGTCCCTACCTGCCTACTTTAGAATCACCTAGACCATCATTCTAAATTCATTACATTCCTTTTAAATCAGGCAACAAAAGTCATTTGTTTTGGGCTTTTTTTTTAAGGTTGAAGTTAGTTTTAGTATGTTCTTTCTAGTGATAGTGATAATTCTTTGAATACTTCCTCTTTTCTTTTAGCTCCATCAAACTACCAAAGAGATTTGGGGGGGGGGGGAACCCAGTTTTACTGTTCATGAGTAAGATTTTTCTTGTTGAAATTAATTTGCAGAGAACATAATAATGAAAGGGTTCTAAAAGAGAAGAAATATTTAATTGCAATTATCTATATATCATACTATTTAAAGAAACTGTCAAGGATTTCTAAACTGTGTGAGGTCTTAAGTGATGCATACTTCGAATAAAGTCTGTTGGAAAATTCATTGGAATATAAGTTTGATTGCAATGTTAGAAATCTTCAAAAAATTAGGAAATTATAGGAGATAAAATACAGATACCAAATACTAGCTTCTTTAAAAGGATCATAAGAGTGAAATGATATAAATACTATAGAAGATATCATATAAAGTTAGTCTGAGAATCTCCAAAGAAAAGACTAAATTAAGGAAGTAGAAAGCAAATGTAGAAGGAATCCATAGAGATCCGAGAAGATACCAGATATAGGGCTGAGAATATTTTTTATTAATGCACAGGAAACCAGGATAAACCATAATCACTGGTAATAACAGATAAAGTAGTATAAGTGTAATCAAATGGTTCTAACTCTTGTACCCTTGATAACATGAGAGATCATTTTCTAAAACCTCTTCTCTCTCTCTCTCTCCCTCCATCCCCCACCCCCAAAATATTGGTTCTGTTATATGATTCTGCGGGGCATTCACAATTCTTTTCTACCAAATGAGCTGTGTGACTTCTAATACTGTGACTCATTAGAAGTCTTGAAAAGAACTGCAAATTGCACTCAGCATCCATGTGCGCTTCAGTGTTGTAGCCAGCGTTTCCCAGAAGCTGAGTATTCACAGGTGTTGCAGCGTCGCATAGATTCCAAACTGCTTCCAGTTAAGCCACTTTCTTTACTACAAATGCTTTCAAAGATGCTCCTGTGCTAATGTGCGTTGTGAATCTTCTCAATAGTATGGTGTAGTGGTGAGAATTAAAGAATAACTCTTTTTTTTTAATTTTTTTTTTAATTTATGGCTGTGTTGGGTCTTCGTTTTTTCTGTGCGAGGGCTTTCTCCAGTTGCGGCAAGCGGGGGCCACTCTTCATCGCGGTGCGCAGGCCTCTCACTATCGCGGCCCCTCCCGCTGCGGAGCACAGGCTCCAGACGCGCAGGCTCAGTAGTTGCGGCTCACGGGCCTAGCCGCTCCGCGGCATGTGGGATCTTCCCAGACCAGGGCTCGAACCCGTGTCCCCTGTGTTGGCAGGCAGATTCTCAACCACTGCGCCACCAGGGAAGCCCAAGAATAACTCTTTTTTGAATGGGAGCTACTTAGAAGACAAACAGCTTTTTTCTTGAAGTCATTTTTTAGTATTTGTCATTCAGAATTGAAAACTCGAAATAAAGAGCTTCCCCCAAAGACTAGTTTTAACAGTTGATTCACTGATAAGTGGGAGGAAAATCTAACTTTGAACTTGTTTCATCTTTTTCAGAAATCGGCCACAGCGGGCTGGCAGAGCATTATGAAAGTTCCCACTGGGGACAGCAGCCCACTTACAGAAGCGAAGCCAACGGCAGCTGGGATAAAGTGATAATAGATAGGACCGATAAGGAGGCGTGGCCTTCCATCACGGGAACAGAGGCTGAGTCTGCCTCAGAATGTACGACAGACACTGACTGTACCTCCAGCTGTGGCTCAGAGAACAGTAGCATGGCTACAGGGAGTGCCCAGGGCAGCTTCACTGGACATACCAAGAAGACGAACGGCAATAATGGCACCAATGGCGCACTCGTCCAAAGCCCTTCTAATCAGAGTGCCCTTGGGGCGGGGGGAGCAAACGGTAATGGAAACGCAGCCAGAGTGTGGGGCGTAGCCACGGGCTCCAGCTCCGCCCTGGCTCACTGCTCCCTCAGTGGTGGGGATGGAAAGATGGACAACATGATCGGAGATGGGAGAAGTCAGAATTGCTGGGGTGCTTCCAACTCCAATGCTGGCATTAATCTTAACCTTAATCCCAATGCCAACCCAGCTGCCTGGCCTGTACTTGGACATGAAGGAACTGTGGCGACAGGCAACCCTTCCAGTATTTGCAGTCCAGTCAGTGCCATAGGTCAAAACATGGGCAACCAGAATGGGAACCCAGCGGGCACTTTAGGTGCTTGGGGAAACTTGCTGCCGCAAGAGAGCACAGAACCACAAACGTCCACTTCTCAGAATGTGTCTTTCAGCGTACAACCTCAGAACCTTAACACTGATGGACCAAATAACACTAACCCCCTGAACTCTTCACCAAACCCTATCAATGCAGTGCAGACAAACGGACTGCCAAACTGGGGCATGGCTGTTGGTATGGGGGCCATCATCCCGCCCCACCTGCAAGGCCTTCCTGGTGCTAACGGATCATCAGTTTCTCAAGTCACTGGGGGTGGCAGCGAAGGAATCAGCAGTTCTGTGTGGGGACTGTCCCCAGGTAACCCTGCCACAGGAAATAGCAATTCTGGGTTCAATCAGGGGAATGGCGACACTGTGAACTCAGCATCAAGTGCTAAGCAGAATGGCTCCAGCAGTGCTGTGCACAAGGAGGGAAACGGAGGGAACGCGTGGGATTCGGGACCTCCTGCCGGTCCTGGCATCCTCGCCTGGGGGCGAGGCAGTGGCAACCATGGCGTCGGTAACCTCCATTCGGGAGCTTGGGGCCACCCCAGCCGAAGCCCCTCTAACGGGGTGAACGGGGACTGGGGAAAGCCCCCAAACCAGCATTCCAGTAGCGACATCAATGGGAAAGGATCAACAGGGTGGGAGAGTCCTAGTGTCGGCAGCCAGAATCCTGCCACGCAGCCTGGCAGCGAACACACGAACTCTTGGGCCAAAGCTGCGTCTTCTGGAACGACAGCAAGTGAAGGAAGCAGCGACGGTTCTGGCAGCCACAACGAAGGAAGCGCTGGGAGGGAAGGAACAGAAGGCCGAAGGCGAGACAAAGGGATTCTAGACCAAGGGCACATCCAATTGCCAAGGAACGATCTTGACCCAAGAGTTCTGTCTAATACTGGTTGGGGACAGACTCCAGTAAAGCAAAACACTGCCTGGGAATTTGAAGAATCCCCAAGGTCTGAGAGAAAGAATGACAATGGGACAGAGGCCTGGGGTTGTGCAGCTACTCAGCCTTCAAACTCAGGGGGGAAGAACGATGGGTCCATCATGAACAGTACAAATACCTCTTCAGTATCGGGGTGGGTCAGCTCACCACCTGCTGCTGCGCCAGCAAACACAGGTTGGGGAGATAGCAGCAGCAAAGCGCCAAATGGCCCCGGGGTTTGGGGAGACACGATAAGCTCTACTGCTGTTAATAATGCTGCTGCGGCCAAGAGTGGCCACGCTTGGAGTGGGACCGTAAATCAGGAGGACAAGTCACCCACCTGGGGTGAGCCTCAAAAACCCAGATCTCAGAACTGGGGAGATGGACACAAATCGAATCCAGCCTGGAGCGCAGGCGGGGGAGATTGGGCAGACTCGACTTCTGTCCTTGGACACTTGGGGGATGGGAAAAAAAATGGCTCTGGATGGGATGCTGACAGTAATCGATCAGGGTCTGGTTGGAACGAGGCTCCAAGGTCCGGGACCAGTGGCTGGGGCAATGGCACAAATGCAAAGGTGAATCCAGGGACGAGCTGGGGAGAGTCTTTAAAGCCCGGCCCCCAACAGAACTGGGCGAGCAAACCCCAAGACAGCAGCGCGAGTAACTGGGGAGGAGCCACTTCCGTTAAACAGACAGGAACAGGGTGGATTGGGGGGCCGGTCCCTGTCAAACAGAAGGACAGCAGTGAGGCCACGGGCTGGGAGGAACCTTCCCCGCCATCTATTCGACGCAAAATGGAAATTGATGACGGTACCTCAGCTTGGGGCGACCCGAGCAACTACAACAATAAAACTGTAAACATGTGGGACAGAAACAACCCGGGCATCCAGAGCAGTGCCTCGGTCAGCACCACCACCAGCACCAGCACCACCACCGCGAGCACCAACGCCAACGTGGCCGAGGCGCCCCCGACGCACCAGGCCAGCGCCCAGCTGAACCGATCGCCACTGCTCGGTCCAGGTACGTGGGGGACTGTGTGTTCCTTTAGAGGTAAAGAGAAAAAGTTTATTCTCATTACATTTGCACACATACTCGACTAGTGTTTTTGTAGCAAATAACATTAAACTGATTTTAGTGCCCTTCACCTTACAATATCGTATTGAATGTTACCCAAAGAGAAGAAAGTTAAGTAGGATTCTCTGATAGCTTTTGATTCAAGAAAAAAAAACATTAAGCACCTTCAAAAGAAAGGAGAGGAAAGAAGAAATACATCCTCTTTGGAAAACCTGGAGACCACTATGTTAGTTTGTGTTTACTTATTACGAAGTCTTTTTGGTGTTTTTTTTTTTTTTCTTTTTTTGGCTTCGCTGCACGGCATGCAGGATCTTAGTTCCCTGACCAGGGATCGAACCCGTGCCCCTGCAGTGGAAGCTCAGAGTGTTAACCATTGGACCGCCAGGGAAGTCCCAAGTCTTCACTTCCTTATGAGATAAACCAGTGGTTCTCAACACCAGAGGGCTTTCGTTAGAATTACCCAGGAGCTTGGGGACTGGGGGATACCAATCTCAGAGATTGCTAGTGTCATTGGTCTGGAGGGAAACCTGTTTACTGGCCATTTTTAAAGCTCCACAGGTGTTTCTGATGTGGTTAACGGTGAAAGAAAACCATTTTTGTAAAATGTGATGACATTATACAGTACAAATCATGTTTTGATTTCAGTTGAAAGAAAAATGCTAAAATTAGACTAAAATCTGTGTTTTGAGTTCCTGCTTTGTGCAAGGCATTCTACTAGATGGTGCAGTGGAAGAGAAGAGAAGATGATTCAGACCAGAGCCTGCCCACAGGGAGCGTGAATGGTGACTGAGAATAAACATGCAGCCCGGACCATGAGAGAGAGAGAGAGAGAATTCAATTCAGCTGGATGTCGTAACTAGAGAACTAACAGAAGCTCCACATCTCTGACTTGAATATTGGTCCATGGTCCAAAGGGTCTGCCCAAGTGGTGAGAGGACTGGGCTCCCGGGGCTGGGAGGGACCAGCAAGAGAATATAATCCAGGGACTTCCCTGGTGCCGCAGTAGTTATGAATCCGCCTGCCAATGCAGGGGACGCAGGTTCAATCCCTGGTCCGGGAAGATCCCACATGCCGCGGAGCAACTAAGCCCGTGTGCCACCACTACTGAGCCTGCACTCTAGAACCCATGAGCCACTACTACTGAGGCCGTGTGCTGCAACTACTGAAGCCCGCGCTCCTAGAGCCCATGCTTCGCAACAAGAGAAGCCACCGCAATGAGAAGCCTGCGCACTGCAACAAAGAGTAGCCCCCGCTCGCCGCAACTAGAGAAAGTCTGCATGCAGCAACAAATACCCAATGCAACCAAAAATAAGTAAATGAATAAATAAATTTTTAAAAAGAGAGAGAGAAGATAGTCCAACTCAGGGCATTATGTTGTCATCTGGAAAAGCTATAGCTTGTGGGTCCTCGTGCCCAGAACTGATGTCATTGCTTTAAGTATGGTTTAAACAGTGCAGAATTAGTTGAGACTAACCTCCCTCGTTCCCACAACCGTACTCCTAGCAATGCATTCTAAGTTTCATTTAGTCTTCTTGAGCCACGGCACACTATTTTTCTTAAATTGAGCTTAAAATCTGAAGTCTTTCTTTTTGTTAAGGCCACTGTGAGACCTCCTCACTCAGGACTGTCCTTGTGCAGTTGGCGGCTTGATCCCAGGTGTAGCACTTTGTTCCTGGTAAACTTGCATTCAAGTCCCCCAGCCTCTTGAGATCTTTTTGAACCCTGATTCTGTAATTAGCATATTAGTTATCCCTTCCAGTTTTATGCCATCCCTAAATGTTAAAAACATGCCATAAAGACAAGACTAAGGATAGAGTCCTTTCTCCGTGGTCACTCACTCAATCATCTTATATATGGAACCGAATTTACATCCAGAACCCAACCTGCAAGGGAGTCTACAGTGTAGTTTTTTTTTACCTTTGGGCCTCTATAATACAAGAAGGCTAATAGAAAGCAGTAGAATGGATGCTGAGTGCCTGTTGACTGTCACATGCAGAGATTTGGGTTAAAAAAAAAATTGTCGTGACCATCGGACATCATTGAAACAGATATGAGGAGAGACTGTGTTGCGCCTCCACTGCCTTGTACCAGAGCTCCATCCCAGACCCAGCCGCCCTGATCCAGCTCCCACCTCCTGGCCTCCTCAAGCACGTGGTTTATGGTCACCCAGCAAAGCCCTATAGTTTGTAAGTTTTCTCATGCTCTCATACCCACCGGTATGAACGCTTCTAGAACTGGTACCTTTATCATTTTATTTGGCATACATTTAATCAGAATGCATTGTTGAACACCTACTGTGTGCTGAGGTGTAACTGTAGAAGACGGAAGGTCTGCCCTTTTTGAACCTCCAGAAAGACAAGTACCCAGACAATTACGGAATGTGGACCAGGAAAGTATGGCATATAGGATGGCACCTAACCAAGGTTTTGATCATGAGGGGTCGGGGGTGAGCAGATACTGAGTGATAGTGCAGAAGAGTGTTTCAGATAGAGGGACTAGCATATAAAGCCTGGAGGCAAGAGAGAAGGTGGCATATTTGAGGAACAAAAAACTTCAGAGTGGTTGGTGCTTGGGATAAGTGGTAGGGGTGACGGGAAGGCCTTGCAGAGAGAAGAGACCAGGGCAAGAGCGGGCAAGTTCTTTCAGGCCATGTGAAGGAGCTGGGGTGTATCCAGAGGTGTGGGAAGCTATTGAGAAGATTAAGCAAATTGAATGATCAGACTGACTTGTAGAATCATTTCAGCTATAAAATGAAGAGGGGACCACTGGGAAGCAAAGCTGGAGTTGAGGAGCTGAGCTAAGCCGTGTTTGGTGTGATGGGGCAGCCTGGGTTGGAATAGTGGCAGGGGGTGCAGACAGAGATGGCAGCCAGACCTGGAAACCATTTGGATGCGGGAGCAAAGAAGGAAGCTGAGCAAAGAGGGTTCAGAACTCCGGCAGGTGGGCAGATAATGGTGACATGCACTGACTTATCCAGGAGCACAGGAGAGACATGTCCCGTGGAGGGGACAACAGAGGTTGGCTATGGAAGACTGGATCTCAGCCAGAGATGGGGCTGAAGATACAGCTGTGGGAGAATGGCAGTGAGCAGAGGGGCAAGGTCGAGAGGAGAGATTTTTGTTTAAGATGGTAGAGTTCTGAGCGTGTTTAAAAGCTCATAGAAAGGGGCATGCGGAGAGGGAGATGGATGCAAAGGAAGGAGACCCCACATCCCGTCGGAGAGGACACGCCATCTGTCTTGTAGAGGAGGCCGGCTGGCTGTGACCAGAGGGTGAGGGGCACCTTCTGGTGTTCTTTTTCCTCAGAGAATTGAGGACACCAGCCTGCGGGTGCAAGGGCTTGGCGCAGAGGTGTGAGCAGAGGCCAGGTGTGCGTGGGCCCGTGTAGAGAATGGACAGAGCTGACCAGGGGCCCCTGAAGGGTTGCTGGGCAGTATTCAGACCCAGAGATCATGGTTCCGCAGTGGATATACGCATTCATTCCACATGTGTTTACTGGGACCTGCTAGGCGCCAGGCAGCGCTCTGGTTGCTGGGGATACAGCAGGGAGCAAAACAGACAGAATCCCTGCCTGGTGGGTGTGCGGTCTAGCAAGGGAGGCCAGGCTCCGTGAGTTAGCACGTACGCAGGTAGAGCGTCAGGTGGTGAGGTGCCGTGGTCGGGTGGAGGGGCCGTCATCTTGCCTAGGGCAGCCTGGGCATGTGGGCAGCTGTTTGGTTTCCACTGCAAGCATTCGGCAGCTGGGGTGAAAGGAGAGCTGTCCTCCTTTCTGTGTTCAGTTCAGATACCTCCCTCCAGCCTCCTCTCAGGCTCCCTGGCAGCTCACCACGTCAGGAATTCTTTACGGAGCTCAAGACTGTCTTAGCCTCTACATGCACTTCACTGTCACTAAACCGAAGTTCAAAAACCTGGTGGTCCATGGGCTACACCTGGTCCCACAGATGTGCCTTTTGGGCCCACATTGTTTATGTGAATCAACTTTTTTTTTTCTTTTCTTTTGGCCACACTTCGCGGCTTGCGGGATCTCAGTTCCCTGACCAGGAACTGAACCCGGGTCACGGCAGTGAAAGCCCAGAATCCTAACCACTAGGCCACCAAGGAACTCCCCTGAATCAACATTTTTTAATGAAAATGTTTTATATAAAATTCCAGAATCTGGCTTCTTTTGGAAACCTGGAAGCTCTGATACATTGGATTTCCACAGCAGCAGTGAGCTAGAATGGTCCCCTTTGGATGAGGCGTGTGCTTTCTGGTTTGCCACACTCCCCACCACCCCCTATTATACCCCAGCACTGAAGCCTTTGAGCAGTAGCTATTGATCATCAAGCTTTTGCTGTTATTCTTCTTACGTGGGCCTGTTTACATTAACTGGCTGGTTCCCTGGGGTATTTGAATTTGTGATTCCTGTTTTTTACTAATACATGATTAACATTTCTAGACACTTAAATTTGATAAAGTACTTGAGAGAATGAGGGGAAGCAAGAAGGAAGAAAGATAATTGATGCCAGAAGTGAAGGGATGTAAACATTAAGATATGGTCTAGTGGGAGAGGCCAGTAATATAAAATTTAGTGTTGTGGTTAGCATTATAGTAAAGGTATACAAAAGTACTCCAAGAAGAGCTGATAGTTAAAAGCAGCTATCGTGTCCCACCCACCCAAGTCTTTCTTCTGGAAGTCCTCATTCCCATGACTATTCCTCAGGGGTCACGGTTTGAGCCCCCTTATCCCCTGCTCATTGTCTTCTGGAAAAGCTCCAGCTGAAATGTGCCGTGTGCCTGGCTCCGGGGTCCTGGCGATAAGCGTGGCCTGGCAGCACCGGGCGACCACGTGCGGCACATCTTCATGCATCATCTCATGTGGTCCCCACGGCCCCCAGGGCCTCATTTTACAGAGGAATCCCTGGGCAGTTAAATAGCTTACCGAGGGCACATGTGGTGAGGAAGTGGTAAGGTCTCAGATGGTAATACATACCTTGCCTGCTGCCACTTCTAAAATATTACATCCATGACACCCCACAGAGATTGGGACATCATTACGTACATTTGTGATCTTTTTTTTCCTCTTTAATATTTTACCTTTAGAATCTCCTCTTACTGGTTTTTAGTAGACAAAGAATGAGCTTTACCCTGGAAAAAAGCATTCCTGTTTGGTTGGAAGGGCCAAAATCATTTTCTTGTATGTGAAAAATATTTATAGATAATATTTTTTTAACAAATTGCACATAGTCTCACTGAAAGTAGAAGAAGGAAAATGTGCTCCATTCTACCACGGTAACTGTTTCTGTGTTCCTGTTCTCCCCTCCGGCCCTCGGGCCTCATGCACGTAGTTGTGGTGATGGTGTGAAAGCAGTTGTGGATTTTATTTTACCACTTTACAGAGATAAACAAACACTTAGAGGAATTGTTTCCACGTACTGAGCCATATGCAGAGACAGTGCACACGTAGCGTATCGCAAGGGATGATGGGGGGCTTACTCTGTAATTTTTTTCATTGATATCATTAGTCTCTTATTCTCCCACGACACAAGGTAGCTGCGTTGAGACACTATTCCTGCCCCACATCACCCGTGATACGCACGTCTGACCTGAACCAAGCGCTCGTTTGCGACGGGAGCAGAGTCCATCCCTCTCAGGAACCACAGGTGACCTGAGCCTGTCGCTGTCCCAGCCCTCGAGACCAGCTGTTCTTTGCGCCACAGGAGGAGCTGTCACGCCTTCCCCAGTTCCCTTCATAGTGACAACAGAGCGCTGCTTCCTTTGGGTCCTCTCCGTGCATTTTCATGCATGCAGCCTGTGGCCCCCCTGGTCGGGGATCGTGATACCTGGGCAGCTCAGGTCAGCGATGGGAGCAGCAGTGACAGCATTGCTAGGCAGTGCCTTAGCTAGTGGCTTGAGCACTTGCCCAGCCTGGTTGTCACAGATCGACTGGGATTCCCCCTCCAAATGAAGGCCCACACCTGATGACTATCTGACGAGGTTTCTGCTATTTACAGAGTGGGTCTTTTATAGATTCTGCAGTTTCGCTCTTGACCTACACTGATTTTACAAAATGTTCACTCATCTCAGAGTTTGGGTTGCTTTTTAGTTGTTGATCATCACCACTTAAGGGTATTGATCTCTGTCTTACAAAATATGGTTTCTCAATCACATAGGGTTTTGTGTGTGTCCAGTTTTATGAAAGTAAATGTTACAGGACTTCCCTGGTGGTGCAGTGGTTAAGAATCTGCCTGCCAGTGCATGGGATACAGGTTCGAGCCCTGGTCCGGGAAGACCCCACATGCCGTGGAGCAACTAAGCCCATGCGCCACAACTACTGAGCCTGCACTCTAGGGCCCACGAGCCACAACTGCTGAGCCCTTGTGCCACAACTACTGAAGCCTGAGCACCTAGAGCCCATGCTCGGCAACAAGAGAAGTCACTGCAATGAGAAGCCCGCGCACCGCAATGAAGAGTAGCCCCCGCTCACCACAACTAAAGAAAGCCCGCGTGCAGCAACAAAGACCCAACACAGCCAAAAATAAAATATAAAAAAATAGATTTATTTAAAAAAAAAAAGTAAATGCTACAGGACAGTTTTTTTGTTTTGTTTTAGTTTATTTATTTGGCTGCATCAGGTCTTAGTTGCGGCACGGGGGATCTTCGTTGCGGCGTGTGGGCTCTTCATTGCAGCGCATGGCCTTCTCTCTAGTTGTGGCGCGAAGGGTCCAGAGCGCGTGGGCTTAGTTGCCCTGTGGCATGTGGGATCTTAGTTCCCCGACCAGGGATCGAACCCACGTCCCCTGCATTGGAAGGTGGATTCTTAACCACTGAACCACCAGGGAAGCCCCGGGACAGTCATTTTTTTGTCCCATTCTTGTTAATATTAGTTTCCTGATGAGCTTAAGGATAACTGATATTAATTTAGGAAATGCAGTGTAGCTTCATAAACTGGATTATTTGGATGTGGTTCAAACCCATTCTGGAGCTGGGACACAGTACAGTAATAATCTAGAGAAATACCCCATGCCTGCCTTTTGATCAGAGATGGTAGGCTGCCCTTCCCAGTCCTTCTCAGACTCAGGGGGTCTCACTGGTGGCGTAGGGTGTGAAGTGGTGTCAGCTGGCTTGGAGCAGAGCCTCCTCCTCAGCTCTGCCCCGAGGCCTGGGGTAAGTCTGAGCCAGACCTGCAGGCGTAGCCCTTACTTATGTTTCTAAGGAAGTGAAAGCAGATCCTGAAATACAGCCCGATTATCTCGTGCACTTAGAAATAAATATTCTGGGACACTTAAAAATCAATTTGCAGGCACAGGAGAACATTGAATATTAATTAATAAAACATTTGATGAATAACTTATCTTCACAGTAAACTCTGAATCTAACAATGAGATTAAGGGAGAATCTCCAGAGACGGTTTCTTTCACCCCTGAACTTTGTCAGGTTTCATCAGGACGTACAGATAATTTGAGAGGGATTGGGAGGTGGTGAGGTGAGGGGTTAGAGAGATAACTACCCAGTTAATTTAGAGTCAAATATGAAGGCCATTATAGGCTTGATCTGAGTGAAACCAGTGACATGGTGGGGTCATGATATCTTGCCTAGGGCTGTGTCCTCCCGGGGTGGATGGAAGTGAAATATAGTGCCACATGTCAATCAGAAAACCAGAAGAATACTGCTAATGTCGCTTTTATTCCAGAACATTTTTTTAATCCGTATTCTACCTACCTATCTACCTATTCTCCTCAGCTCCTCGGAAATGTGTCTCATTAACCTTCACCAGGCATTCAGCTGTGCCGGTGGTAATCCCTGTAGTTGTCTCATGGGGTTGCAGGAGGCCCCAGCCAGAAGCAGACTTGACTTTGCATTGGATTCTTACTCTAATGATATTATATTTGCTTTATCGTTTAGTTTTCTGGCACAAACATAACCAAAGGCAGAGATTGTGTGAGTTAATCATGGAAGAAGCATATCACGCATTCAATAAACTAAAACTTGGAAGAAATTGGATTTGGGAATCCTCTCCCTATGTAGATAAAACACATGTGCTGTTTCTCTAAGTCTCCTTAGAGTAGAAGCTGGAGGACATTGTCCTGCCTGCAAGCCGCCCCGTCCTAGAAGCTCAGTTGCTCTTTTATCATCCTTTGGTATAAAAATGATACTCAAAAGTGGAGTCACCTGCAGATGGAGTGAATCCGCAAGATGCTGTTAGAGCGTGACTATTTTCACACCATAACCTCAGAAATCGATCTCACCGACCCCTCCAGCCAGAGGAATTCTATTTTAAGCACCATGCAGTAGTTGCTGAAAGAGGAATGAGCTGTGAGCAATCGATGCTTTGTGTGGGTATGAGATTTTTCTTGGGTTTCGGTTTGGTTAGGCTGTTTATACTTTCCTGTGTGTTGAGGGACTTGGTAAGTGGGGCTGGATGTGAGGGAGGACCAGGGAATCAGAAATCCTGCTCAAGAAGTAGGAGGAGATGCCGGTCAGTGCAGGTCCTGGGGACACACACGAAGGTTTTCACTTTAGGTACCTTCAGTTCAAAATGAATAGAAAAATGAGACAAAGATGCCATTTGCCCCCGTACACAGCATATCAATAAGAAAGAGTTAGCCCATTTAAAATTGGTATTAATGCACTAAAATAAAAACTTCTTTTTCTGTTTCTGATACCTACCCTCTGTGATGACCCAGTAAGACGAGCAAAGGCAGCTCTTCCTAAGAGGCTGTTGTGCAACTTGAGACCACGTGGTCAGCTTTAAAAAGGACCCTTATCTGTAACCCTCAGGTAGACTCCCCTGTTTTTGGAACAGAAGTGCCAAATAAATGCCCAAGAAACAGGGCGTTCTAAAAAGTATGGGATGCTTTGCATCTGACTGAGCAAACCCTTCCGCATAAAGCTTCACTCTAAGTACCTGTCTTGATTTCAAATGTGAAAAATTAATCGTTGCTGCAGTAAATATGAAAAATTGTTGCTGCTCTGCCCCTCCGTAAGCCAGTAGCCATCCAGGCATTGTAATAAATTTACATTAAGCTTAAGTGCCATCATTATGAACAAACTCCCATCTCGTTAATACTTGAGTTAGTACCTAAAAATACCAAGCACATAGCAGGCGCTCAAATGCCTAATCAATTAAATTTTCAGTCCTTTATTTTTCCTTCACTTAATTGTAATTGGTCACTTTTTAACTGAACCTTTCTTCCCCAAAAGGAGTGCCTGTCACACTTACAAAACTCTCTAAGTAGCATCCATGGAACAAGCTAGCATTGATTTCTTATTTCACAGAAGAACAAATGCCACCTCCCAACTTAACTGTCTGTAGTGCTTAGGATGAGAATCTTTGAGTCGGGTGAAGATGCTCTTTCTCTAGGTTCTGTTTCCTGGCCTCTTATCTGCTCTGTGCTCATTTTTACGCCAGTCTTCTGGGCCTGCAGCACTTGGGAACCCTGGTTTTCTCCGTTCTGATAGAAAGATAAAGAATGTACAGTAAGTCCCCTACATACCAACCTTCAAGTTGCGAACTTTCAAAGATGTGAATGTGCGTTCACATGTCCAGGCACATTAGTTAGTTCACATTGAAACGGAACAGGACCCTAGGGTCCTTGCCCCCTCCCACCATGTCCTCAGCCTGCCTTTTGTCTGTGGAAAAACTTCAGCCGAAGAATAAGTTTAATCAGAGAAGTGAGAAAATGCAGAAACAAAGGAAAACAAAGGAAAAGTTTAGTCAGTAAACATAGTCAAGGACCTTTAGTTCCTCCTCAAGGGCTGTAGATAGTATTCTGAGCCGTATCCTGTGAGCTGTCTTATAGATACTGAAACCCACACCAGGTGGAAGAAGTTACCTACATGATGACCAGGCTGTAGCCATGACATAAGCTGCCACAATTCCAAGAATTGGCCTCAAGGAACTGGAAACGAACAGACCCTGGAACTAAAGATTAACTGAACCTAAAACAATCCAGATGACTCTGGTCAGACCACTGATGACCAATTTCAAGATGCCTGTCAGAGCTGACTGTATTGTTTCTACATGTAGCCCCCGCCCTCTGTCTATAAAAGCTCTTGCCCCCTGATTGTCGGGGGAGGGGGGAGTCGGTCTTTGGACAGGCGTCTGCCCTCCCCACCCTCCCCGCTTGTTGCCAGCATCCAAAATAAAGCAAACTTTCATTTCCACCAACCTGGCCTCTTCATTGGCTTTTGAGCGGCGAGCAGCCGGACCTGGGTTCTGTAACGACATGTCTGGCGTACGTTGTCACGTGCGTGCATCCTCTACAAGTGGTTGTGCTTTTGTGTACTGTACTGTACAGTGCTGTATAGAGTACAGTAGTACAGTATATTTATTTCAAGCCCAGTAAAATTGCAGTTTGCCCTTTGTCTCCTATTGCTGACGATCCTTCAGCTCTACCATCTCCCACCTCCTCTCCCTCCTCCAGTCAGTAACTCTTCTTGCCTGTTCACTCGATGCCAGCCCCTTGTACTGTACGCCAGCTGTTGTACTGTACTTTTCAAGGTACTGTACTGTAAAATTAAAAATGTTTTCTTTATTTTTTGTGTTTGTTTTTTTACGTATTATTTGTGTGAAAAGTATTATAAACCTATTACAGTACAGTACTATATAGCCGATTGTGTTAGTTGGGTACCTAGGCTAACCTTGTTGAACTTACGAACAAATTGGACTTACAAACGCGCTCTCGGAACATAACTCGTTCGTATGTAGGGGGCTTACTGTATATTTAAAACGGACTGAAAACTACATATTCTGGTGGCATCTCATTGCTGTTGTTATTTTATTCCCAGCACTGTGTTTGTTCAGTTGAAGAAGGGAGATACTTGGGACTTCCCTGGCAGTCCAGTGGTTAAGACTGCGCTTCCACTGCAGGGGGCGTGGGTTCAATCCCTGGTCAGGGAACTAAGATCCCGCATGCGGTGTGGCCAAAAAAAAAAGTGGGGATTGGGGGGTAATGACTCCTGTATCCCATGGACCATTTTTTAAAACTTTAATATCAATGTTTTAATGCAAGATAGAAATTTGTTCAGCCTCATTAAGCCCAACTTTAAAAGAACTTCTATAAAATTATTAACAGCAAGGATACCAAATTCACTTGAGCAATAAACATTAAAAGTGGAGATCGTATTTATTTTAGTAGTATGTATTTAAAATTATTTCCTAGCTACCGAAAATATTTGCTTTGCATCAAAGCAAATGTTAGTATATTTAGTTTTGACTAATATTTAGTTTTTGACTAAATATTTAGTCTTGACTTAATTAAATAATTTGTAGTACTGTCTTTCAAAGAGATGGCAGTATAAGGGTGACAGATTTTAGGTGAATTTGTTATTTAATTACCAACAGTAAATCAGTATTTTTACAGCTGATTGGCCTTTAGCAACACCTGTATTATTTTATCTTCCCAAAACTTCCATAATTTTTGTCATCTGTGTTAATTTTCCTAATTTAATTTTGTCCCTTTGATTTGTAAAACTCCTTCTCCCAAAATGCATTATTGTTTTATGTATAATTATAGGTAATATTACAGTTAGCAATTGCTGACAACAGCAATTAAGACTAACTTCCCTGATATTGGTAATAATTTACATAATATATTGCTTAGCATAGAGCTTGTAATTTTAAATGATTCATAGGTTGCATGTACTTTTATTGTGAATCAATATTATTGCATTTTATTAGAGTAAAGCATCATGGGAGCTGATCGCATGCTATTTTTAGTCAGAAAATTAATTTCATAATGGAGATGGTAATATCCATATTTTAACCAAATAACTTAAAATTTGTGGTTGGCTACTTGTATTTTATGCTTTCTATTCTTCAGTTAGTATTTAAAACATTCACAGTTCTGTCTCCGAGAAACTGTATCTGTATGAAAACTACAAGTGATATGCGCTGTCAGTGTGACTATCAGTAGTGTCAAGTGAGCTTATGGGCAAAAGCAAAAAGATCAGAAATTGGGTTGATTTGGAAAAAATGAAGTTTGCATATGTAACATAAAATGTTTTTCTTACTAAAGTATAAAGAAGGTGGGGAGAACCTTACTGTTGCCTGGTCTCGTGACCTCTTCTGTGCCTGTAGATAGTGATGCCATAACCTTCTGGATTCATTAGGGACCCTTATCTAGTTTCATTGCATCCCAGTCCCAGATCAGGGTGCTATGGCAACAGGACTGGGTGGAGGAATGAAAGAAGAATTCTGAAAAACACTTGCAATCAGTGTGTCTGTTGGAACCACCCTTATCCATAATTCCTCCACTCTGTTCCCATCTTTAAAGACGAATGCCTCAGCTCTTTCTCAGCCCACTGCTGGTACCTGAGAACTGTCTGGGTTCTCTATTATTACTTTTTTTGTACATGTCTAATCTGCCATCTTCTCATTTCTTTGCCCAGATCTATGTCTTTGATGGTTGGTCAAAAGATAAGCAAAAATAATTTTCAGTGTATATTTGCCACTTGTAAATTTTTTTATAAGAGATTAATATAACATGAAATTTCTTTTAGGTTGTTACGTATAATACCAGAAGTAAAAGAGCTACTTCTTAAACTTTAGTTTTTAAACTATTCTTTTAAACTCTATCATGTTGCAAATACTGTGAATTGAATAGTTTTTAATATAATGGACTTTTAAGTGGATAGGGGTCAGGAGTGAGAACAATGCAACTTTAAAAAAAACTGAACAAATCTGATTAGATTCAATATTGTCTCCTTTTCACTTTCTACTGAAAGCCATCCTAAAGATAGATTATCTCAAAATTATTTTGAACTTGAAATTACCATTTTTACTTTCTCTCTCTGTTTCATTTTTATTGTTTTCTCTCTCCCCTGGTGCCCTTTTCAGTTTCGTCAGGCTGGGGAGAAATGCCTAATGTTCATTCAAAGGCTGAAAACTCTTGGGGAGAGCCATCCTCCCCTTCTACCCTGGTTGATAACGGCACAGCAGCATGGGGCAAGCCGCCCAGCAGCGGCAGCGGATGGGGGGACCAGCCCACCGAGCCGGCGGTGACGTTTGGAAGAGCCGGCGCCCCCGCGGCCGCCCCAACCCTGTGCAAACCAGGTGAGCCGCGCTGCCTGCCTGCCCTGGGTTGGCCGGTTCGAGATGGACCCAGGTAGTCTGTTTAGAGGGGTACTTCTCATTGAATTTTAAGAATTAGTGTTTTAGGACGCTCTCCTCATTTTTAAGTCTAACATTAAACTAAAACTATAAAGAAATATTACCCTGTCTGATACATGAACACAAGGGAGCTTTTAAGAGAAGTCCATGTTCTCCTTTTTACAGAAAAATAAATACAAGGATCAGAGCAATAAAGCTTAGCTGCTCGATGGTTACTAGCCTCCACGCTTCTTCAGCAGTGTTCGCCTACCTGCCATTCAAACTATTTAAACTTGCTGTTTCACTGAGCAAGGTGGATAAGGCAGGCCATTTTTCTTTTTGAGATTAGGTTTTGAAACATACATTACATAACAGCAGTCTGACACTTGCTTTGCTTTCAAGTAAACAAAATTCTGCTTTAGATTCTCCAGGTTTATGCTTTTTCTCTCTTTTTTTCTTTTCTTAAAAAGAAAAACCATGCTGTTTTCCTCCCATTATCTGAAAGTATAGTAAGTATACATATAAAATGTACATCCTTACAAATGTCCAGATCATGTTTACCAAGTGGAATCCTGTAATGTGTGGCTGTTTTGCAATGTGATACTTATGACAAGAGCATGAATATATTTGCTGATTTAAGTCTGGTATTAAAATTAATTGTTCACATGGCTGCAGAAGCTCAGTTTTTTTTTTTTTTTTGGACACCATTAAATGTCTCCGATCTTAAAATGAAACTTTATTGTTTTAGTATTTTGTTACTTTGTTAACACTGGATAGTATGCTCTGTATACCAACCATTCTGCTGGATTATTTATTTCATTTGTATTACTTCTTGTTACACATCTAAAGGATGGGGAGCTCCTGGGTATTTAGATTCAGGCGCTGAGGTAGTATATTTGTTTTTATAATTTGTCCTTGGAGGCCTAATTATATGCCTGTCCACCTTGTAAGCCTCATGTCTTCATCGTCTTACAGACTCTAGCTAACAGTACTGTCACCTGATCTTTGTCCTTCTTCAGATTCCCCAGCAAGTGAAAATTTGGGGTAACTTTTATACCAAGAATTGCTTTGTATTTTAAGAAAGGAGAAAAATAATATCCTGAAATCGAAACTCAGTGTTCAGCTTGTAGCTCCCTCTGCCTATAGCCTCAGCTGTCTGCATCCTGTCATTCTGGGAGCATCTCCTGGGAGCCTGTCAAAAGTGCAGACCTGTTGGGCCCAACCACAGACCGCTGCATTTCTCCTGATCCCCTGGCGACTCGGGTCTGGTCGCACTGGGGGAACACTGGTCCACGTGACACACCACATGACAGGCAGGATAGTGACGCTTTTCAGGACTCTGCGTTTTACCAGCCGTTCCACATCACGCAGAGGCTGCCACCTTCGGTAGCCCCAGGATTTACTGTTAGAATGTCCATGCTTCGAAATGACCTCTAGTTGGTTAAAGGAGTTTGGAACAGCACAGGCTACAAATAGCTGAAGTTTGAAGAAAAAAATAGGTACACATATACATGTATATTACATTTCTAGTAGAAAATTAAATTCTTAGGTCTAAGGGAAACAAAGTAGTAAAAGGTAGGTTATGTACACCCCTTTTGTCCTGCCTCCCCCTAAATGATGTGATAGGGCACCCTTGTCTGCTTTGGGAATGGTGAATCTGATACGTTCGTGTTCCCTCTCTTTCTAGCTTCAAAATCTATGCAAGAAGGCTGGGGCAGCGGCGGGGACGATGCGAACCTCGGTGCCGGTCAGTGGGAAGACGAGGACGGGGGCATGTGGAACAACGCCGCTTCCCAAGAAAGCACCTCTTCCTGCAGTTCCTGGGGGAACGCCCCCAAAAAAGGACTCCAAAAGGTGCGTGCGACACTAAAGGAAATAAACTCTAAAAATCAGTGGTGGTACTTAAAAACATTCAGTTTCAAGGTGGTATCTCCAGGTAACAGTGACAGAGAGATCTGAGGTTCTCAAAATGCTCTCAGGACCCTGGTGGTCCTGAGGCCCTCTCAGGGGGTCTCTGCCGAGCGTAGAATGGGGTTTTTCCGAGACTACGTGCCATTGCTGTCACAGCAGAGCAAAGGCAGGGACAGATGGGTGAATCCAGCTGCTTCTATGAAGCCGGACAGTTGAGAAATGTTCAGTCAGGTACGACAATGCCACTCTTCTCACTAAAAATTTTTGTTTTAGAAAATATAATTATTTTCCATTATAAAACATTGTTATATTAACATATAATGTCTTTGTTATGGTTATCTTTAAACAAATTAATACAGTTTTTAAAATTTCTCAGTTTTAATTTCTAATACAGTAAATATCAATAAATACAACCCATATAAACAAAACTTCTTTAGGATCCTCAGTTTTTAAGAGAGGTAATGGGGTCCTGGGAGCAGGAAGTGTGAGAACTCCCCAGGGACTCTGTTCTCTGCACCCAGATGCACAGCCTCTGGAAGAAATCAAGTGAGGTTCATAGCACAGATGCGCACCAAGACAGCTTCCAAGTAGATCACAAATTCAAATATGAAAGAGAAAAATGTAAGAGAATTTTGAAAACTATCTTGGCGAGGAAGAGGCCTTTCTAACTGTGACCAAAATCTAAAAGCCATGGAATGAAAGGCTTATAAACTTCAGTAAACATAAAAACTATACCTGATAGAAAATTTCATCATCAAAGTCAAAAGACAAATAACAAACTGGAAAAAAATATTTGTAAGTCATAGAGAAGACTCACCTTCCTGATAAATAGAGAAAGATCCTAGAAACTGTTTTTTTAAAAAAAAAAACCCACCAGTAATCCAGTAGACAAATAGCGAAGAATGTAAGCAGGCGATCCATAGAAAAGGAACACAAGTCGCTGTTAAACGTGTCAAAGGATATTCCACTTGCAGAAAGAGAATTCAATTTAAAACAACATAAAGAAATGCCATTTTTTTTTGGGCTTCCCTGGTGGCGCAGTGGTTAAGAATCTGCCTGCCAATGCAGGGGACACGGGTTCGAGCCCTGGTCTGGGAAGATCCCACATGCCGCGGAGCAACTAAGCCCATGAGCCACAACTACTTAGCCTGCACATCTGGAGCCTGTGCTCCGCAAGGGGAGAGGCCGCGACAGTGAGAGGCCCACGCACTGCGATGAAGAGTGGCCCCCACTCGCCGCAACTGGAGAAAGCCCTCGCACAGAAACGAAGACCCAACACAGCCATAAATAAATAAATAAATAAAGATAGATAGATAGATAGATAGATAGAAATGCCATTTTTCATCTCTCAGCCCAGCAGAAATCCAAAACACGCTGTCTTCGCAAAGCTGTAGGAAAACCAGCACTCTCGTACGTTGCTTGTGGAAATGTAAACTAATGTAACCCAAAATGGAGGGCAGTGTGGCGTCATCTGTCAAAATTACAGATGCGTCAGCACTTTGACACAGCCCTTCTGCTTGTCAAGGGACAGCAAAATAGTAACTTAAATGCACATTGATGGGGTAACTAGTTAAATTATGCTACATTCGTATTATGAAAAACTAAAGTTTTTTTTAAAGAAACTAAACATTGATATGAAAAGATCAACGAAATATATTGCTAAGTGAAAGGCAACATACAGAGAATCTGTATAGCACAACCCCGCTTTTGGGGGGCAGGGGGAAGAGAAGAGAAAATGGGTGTGTGAGTATGAGGCACACACGTACTCGTAATGGCCTCTGTTGAATTTAAAGTTCTCTGGAAGGATGAGTAAGGAGAGAAGAACTCAGCGGACGGGCCATGGGGCGGGAAGAAGATGCTTCCATGTGCCCCTTTTTTCTGCTTTTGAATCATGTGAATGTATTATCCGTTCAAAAATTTTTCAATTTGAAAACCATTCAATTAGCAGTAAGCAGAACCCAGAAACTAAAACCACGGCTTTTTGCTCATAAAGAGTAGAAATGATTGCAGACTTCAAATTAAATCTTTTCACAATCGGGCTGGCAAATAATCCTGTTAATGATGGGACCAGAAACACCAAATTGATCAGTTTAAATATTGTATATTCTTGGCAAACCTGGCTCTGGCCGCAGAGTAATGATTAAAATCACCTCTAGAGAAGCCACTTCCTTGAGGAGAGTGAGCGTGTTAGTTTACAGTCACCCCACATGCTCCGTCCTGTGATTGTGGCAGGCTCAGTTGTTTTTTTTTAAAAATGATTTATTAATTAATATATTCATTCATTAATGACACATTCTTTTCCCAGCCCTAACTTCATCACTGCCAATTGTACTTTTTTTTTTTTTTTTTTTTTAATTTATTTATTTGGCTGTGTTGGGTCTTCGTTTCTGTGCGAGGGCTTTCTATAGTTGCGGCGAGCGGGGGCCACTCTTCATCGCAGTGCACGGCCTTTCACTGTCGCAGCCTCTCTTGTTGCGGGGCACAGGCTCCAGACGCGCAGGCTCAGTAGTTGTGGCTCACGGGCTTAGTTGCTCCGCAGCATATGGGATCTTCCCCTTCCCAGGGCTCGAACCCATGTCCCCAGCATTGGCAGGCAGACTCTCAATCACTGCGCCACCAGGGAAGCCCGCAGGCTCAGTTTTGAAAGCACTGTGAAGAATCCTTTGTATATGGTAGTAACGCACTGTTAGATCCCCCGCGTTGCAGAAGAGCAGGAGATTCTTGAGGGGCCACATCTTGACGCTCAGCCCTTCCGCGGTGCCCTGCTGCCCCTCTCCGTCTCGCTGCCCTTTCCTTTCCACTGGACTCCCTCCTTTTGTCTTCATCCTCTCCCTCACCGCCATTTCCCCACTTATTTTTTTTCTCCACCCTACAGGCCATAAGCGATGAATAATTAACAAAATTAATAGGTTTTTTTGGTCCCTTTCATCTTGTCTTTTCTGTTGGAACGAACACCCTGTATTTTGTCATCTTTTAGAATAAAGCTTATAAAAAGGCAAAAGCTATGTAATTTTTAGTAAACTTCATATGGTTATTATAGGGTCGTGTTCAAGGGAGCACTTATTATGATTATTTGATAATGGAAGCGGTACATATTTGTGATGAACTAAATTCATTCTCTGGGGAAAAGAAATAATTATCTTGCTTTTTTAAGTCCATAAATGGCACACACATGCCAACCTCAGAAGCACCCTGAAGCGTTTCCTAGCACGAGCCGCCAAATGCTGTCGGGGCGATGTGGAGCACAGCATTGCTCAGCGGTAGCAGAGACGCTGTGACGTGTAAATCGACACGAATTTTAGGCGTCTCCCATTTCTGGAAGAAATGCATTAAAGCGTGGCTCATGGCCTTTCTCCTTCCCACACTTGGTTCTAGGGCATGAAAACATCTGGCAAGCAGGACGAGGCCTGGATCATGACCCGGCTGATGAAACAGCTCACAGACATGGGCTTCCCGGTGACTGCGTCTTACCTTACTCCTCCCGCCATGCGTGCTACCCCGCATGGCCCTGTTGTGTCCTGCCCACCTTTGTCATGTGTAACGCGGAAGGAAGACTTGGGGGATGAGATTGTTGGCAAAGCCTAACTCGTAAATTCCCCTTTCACCTGGGCGCTTCTGCTTAGGGATCATTGCTTTGAACTGCAGCAAAGATCCACATCATTTCTATCAAGAAAGGTGTGAGAACCTTTTCCTAGAATGAAAAATGATGTGGGGTTTTTAATTTTCATTGGTTTATACAGTTTTATATTTTCTTCTCATCTATAATTGAAAGTGCGTTTCGTTCGTTTATGCAGTACATTGACCAAGATCTCAAGAGAAAACTTGGTATAAAGTACTAAAGCCTCGTGTCCAGATAAAGAATCCTAACCAGAACTATTTGCTTCCTGAGTTTCAGATCATGTGTAGGGAGAGTTGGAAATCTTAGGGTCTTCTTCTGAAAATGCCTCCCGGTCTCTTCGGTGCCTGAGAGCCAGTGGCAGGAGTTCAGACCGTGAGCAGTACCTCCTGTATCTGCCACGTAGCCCCTTCGATATCTGCCACCTAGCCCCTTCAAATGTCTTCTTTCCAAATCTTTATTCAAATGAGTGTTTACCTTTTGATTGCTGCAGATGTCCCTAAAGGATGTGTCTAGAGTGGCCCCAGACTGGAGCAGGGGACCACATACTTCACGTGGGGCGCAGGTCCCTGACCCTGTGCGGGCGCGGCCGGGGGCCCAGCCTCCCCACGGGTGAGGTGATAGGCCCACACTGGCCCTGCAGTGCTTCAACACCATGCCCAGCTTGGTTTCGGCCTCCACCGAGACTAGTCTGTTTCAATCAGAGAGATAATTATCAAAATGAACCTATGTGTTTTGTGTCATGTTGTTTTTACATTTTTTAGTGAAAAGTAGTTTACAGCAGAGCCTAGAATCTGACTCTTACCGTGACTTCCTGCAGCTGCCCTGGGAGAGGTTTCACCCTGCTGAACCACAGAGTCAGAAACAAGACTCTCCTGGCACTGGACATTTGGGGTTTAAAGTGTGAAATACAAGTTCTTCCCTCTAAAAATCAATTCAGTACATTTTCTTATTACAAGTATTTTTTATTTAGAAGATATTTATCTCTAACCACAAGGAAGAAAAGTATTTCTAGTTCCAAAACCTAACAATATTAGGTTAATATCAATCACTTCCCTGAGTTAATAGTGATAGAGCTCTTTACAAGCTTTTGCTTTTGTTAACACGCAGTCCTAGTGAAAACTCTGTTTCCCTCCACAGAGAGAGCCAGCTGAAGAGGCCTTGAAGAGTAACAATATGAATCTTGACCAGGCCATGAGTAAGTAAGATGACATACCTAAAGCACACTTTTTTTAAAGATACCAGTTTGTGAGTTTTCATGTTCAGAGTCGTGGGTTAATGGTTGAATACGTGCTGGGGAGACAGGACCACCCACAGGATGTGCACCTGCCACGGGGCCAGTCCCTCAGGACTGGTGGGCACTGGGGACAAATGGCCAAACACCACATTGAACCGCGTTTGCTTTTTCTGTTTGTTGGGGTGTTTTTTCTTTTCATTTTTGCAACAAATAGATGAATTTTTTCTATCTCCATCTATTTTGAGGGGGGGAGATAGTGACCCTCTTGGAGAAAGGCACTGGGACCACGTGCCCACCTCGTTGGGCGCTGAGTCAGCTGTTATTGTGCCGCGCCCGGCAGGGCTTGCTCAGGGCCCCACGGGAGTATCGCCTGCTGGCTGAGAGACGAGAGTTACTGTCAAGGAACAAGCAACCCTAGTTCTGGAATTGCTTTAAAAATAATATCAATTATGTTAAATGTTTACATGTAAAATACAGCTGATTCTCATCATTCGTGGTCCTTATGTCCTGTAAAGTCCCTGCAGACACTGAATCAGGAAGTACTAAACCCTTGCTCCTAGGGGACATACAGGATTGAGGTCGTCTGAGCCTCTGGCCACAGCATTTTTGTCAACCAGTCAACACGTAACCTTGTTTTATGTGTGTTTCTGTTTAAAGACACCGTATTTAATATGTATTTCTCACAAATAATTATGTGCCATATTCCTTTATAATAAAGCATTAGCTACGAAGGGTTGAACATCCTCCTGACCCTGGATACCGTGACCATAGATTTTGTTCCCTTTTCGACTCACACCAATGCCGTGAGCTATCCTTTTTTTAAATAAGTCATCATCTTGTGAATCCACAAATTGAGCCACTTTCCATCTTTTCTGAAGCTTCATCTCACACTGTAGACATTACTTTAGCTCCCCCCACACAGCCTTATACACGATGGTGACTTTCTGTCCCTGTTCCGGCTGCACTGCCCTGTTCATCAGCTGAACTCGGCCGCCTGGGCAGCGCCGCTGCAGCAGCTGCTGAACGAAGCAGGCACCGTGCGGCCTTCTTGCGCTTAGGACACTAGACAGCACGTTGGCTTGGGGACCATGGGGACCACTGCGATGACCAACCAAAAGCAGAGATGGCCCTAAATACACCACAAAAGGACACCTGTCGCTTTGTGAGAGCCTGATCTGGGAATGTGTGCGTCGGGGGCTCAAATTCTTCACCGCCCCACGCGTCCACAAGTGACCCAAAAGCGCCATAATATTGATTTGGGGGCTACGAGTATATTTTGGCAAGTAGGTGAATTCACAAGCTCGGAATTCACAAATAATGAGGATCAACTTTATTATCACATGCAAATGCCAAATGGGTGGTATAAGCTGCCGGGACAGAGGGAATCGGTGTGAGCTGGAGGGGGTTAGTCCCGCCTCCTCAGAGCCGTGAGGCGGCGCAGAGTCAGAGGGAGTGGAACAAACACCAGCCTCTGAATCGGAAGAGCACAAGGACAGACTCCGTCAGGTCTGCGTTGTGTTGTGTCCCCGACATTCGGACAGGCCCTTACAGCCAGTAGGGACTCAGCAGGTGGAGACCGATGGCCGTGAGGCGGGGCGGCCAGGGGAGGGCCCTCTTTGGAAAAAGAGGCGACAAGTCCCAGGGGAGAGGAAGGGCCTAGCACCACAGTGGCAGAGGTGGCCGGCGTGGCTGCGAGGGACGAGGCGCAGGGGCCAGACCACAGGTTCCCGGGCCCGGCCAGAGCCAAACCGAGGCCCCTGTGTTCTGGGGGGTGAGCGTCTTAACTCCTTCCCGGAGGTGTAGGCTGGTGCCCGTCTGTGCTCAGAACGCGCAGCCGAGCCCCGAGGCGTCGCGTTTCAAGCGCTGCTTCTGTCTGCTGTGCCCCAGGCGCTCTGCTGGAAAAGAAGGTGGACGTGGACAAGCGTGGACTGGGAGTGACCGACTACAATGGGATGGTCACCAAGCCCCTTGGCTGCCGCCCACCCATCTCCAAAGAGTCTTCCGTGGACCGCCCCACCTTCCTGGACAAGGTATGAGTTTAGGTGGCTTTTTGTTTGTTTTTAACAAGAGGTGTTTTTCATTTTCACTGTGTTGGATTAAAAAGTTATTGGGCTATAATATTTAAGTGACTTTTACCCATTTGTCTAATATATATGAATGTTTAACTCAAAAGAGGTTGTGTTATATTTCATATGATGGGACTAGGAATAAAAATACTGAAATTGGAAACTGATTTTCATGTTCGCAGGTGAACTTGGCTGCTTCAATTTGTCCAATAGACAAGGGCCATCACATTTCCGTTTTACGGTCTTACTTTATATGCACAGTCCTTCCCACTGGAAATGATGTATTACATGTCTAATCTCAGGAAAAAGGGTCTAGAAGTGGTTAGGCATGGGCACCCATGTCTCGGGGCCCTTGCTTGGATGGGCTACTTCAGAGAACACGCAGGGGTCTGTGGGAAAATCCCCTTAGATGTTTCAACAAGTGTAGTCGCCAGTTCATTCCCCTTAGTATTGTCAGGCTTGGCGCTCCCTCTCCAGGTTGGTGTGACCTCGGGGGGAAACAGCATCCCGTTAAAATCAGTCAAAATGTTCATCCTTGAAAACAAAGTGGAAGCAAGAAAGGACAAGTTTAAAGCAAACAAACAGCCTAAAAGCAAGCTCCTAGGAGAAGAGATGAGAGTTCGTCTGTTCTCAGATTAGCTGTGTCCTCTGCCAGCTCCCCACGGAGTGGCGTGCTCGCCTTGCCCGGCGCCCCTGTGCCCAGAGAAATCGGAATTTCAGACAACAATGAGTCGTTTTTGGACCATATTTATTCTAAGATGTTATTAGTAGTTTATCTGAAATTCCAGTTTAACTCCGCACCCTGTATTTTTATTTGCTAAGTGTGGGACCCTGACTTATTTCCGTATCTTTAAAATGTGAGATAATACTACAGGTTTGGGGACTTCCCTAGTGGTCCAGTGGTTAAAACTCTGCACTTCCATTGCAGGAGGCACGAGTTTGCTCCCTGGTCAGGGAACTAAGATTGTGCATGCCGCATGGCATGGCCAAAAATAAATAGATAGATAGATAGATAGATAGCCAAAAATAAATAGATAGATAGATAGATAGATAGATAGATAGATAGATAGATAGATAAATTTTTTAAAATGCTGCAGGTTTGTTGTGAAGTTAGATGAGATAAATTTACAAAGGACCTGGCACCCAATAAATGTAAAAAAATAATAATAACAAGATTTTTGTCTGTTTTATAATTTACCTTATTATTAGGTTAAACCATATGAAATCGCGTTTGTAGGTCAAAAACATTTGAATGTCAGCAGATTTCAACCTAATGTATACCTAGAGCCTTGCTAATAACTTCTCAAAAGGAGCCTCTTTATTTGAAAATGGTTGTAAAGTGTTTTCCAAGTAAGACTTTTTACAGTGTTTGTCTCTCTCCTGATTCCTACCCGTAGGCAGGGTCAGTAGTGATGAGAATATTATAAGCTGATATGTGTTTGTAAAATAATTGTTAAAATGAAAACAGCATCTTAATCCTGTTTCTCTTTTTCTTTTTCCCCTCTTCCTTTTGACCATTTCTCCATTTTCCTGTCCACACATTTTTGATCTTTTAATTCTTTGTTCATCCGCATCCCTTTCTGTGTCCTGGGAAACTTGTGCTTTGTGTGCGGACGGGCACTCCACACAGCTCACGCTTTCTTTCCCCAATCAGGATGGCGGCCTCGTGGAAGAGCCCACGACTTCACCATTTTTGCCTTCACCAAGCCTGAAGCTCCCCCTTTCCAACAGTGCACTCCCTCATCAGGCCCTGGGTGGGATTGCCTCAGGGCTGGGCATGCAGAACTTGAATTCTTCTAGACAGGTAAGGCGGTTGGTAGAGGGCCACCGTGGTCTCTCTCGCTTGCCTTTAAGAAAGTGTGTTTGACACGCAAACCTTCTTATTTTTAATTAATGTCTGCATTTGAGAATATAACTGAATATGTAAAGGGAGCTGAAATATTGTAAGGATTTCCTTTCAAGTGACGTACTGCTATCAAGAATTGAATCCAGTTCTTGAAATTTAACCATGTTATAGGAAATGCTTCAAAATTATACTTATTTTTACATGTAACTAAAACACCCTTGGTACTAAAGTACTGCTAGTGAAATGACATGGACCGCAGAGCAGTCTTCACCTGCCTGATGCGTTCACAGGTCCAGGCAGTGCCGTCCTTTCTCTCCTGACACTCGAAACCTTAAATGCATTGATCTGCAGGAAAACGCCATACTCTCCCCTTTTTCCCAGAGATAGAGGTGACGTCTCTTGCAGGTTCTCAGTGGTTTTCGGAGAGTGATGTTGGCATTGTTCCCTGCCTTTGACACTCTTGGGGAAGGTGAAAGTCACCCTCAGACGTCCCTGAACGGAGGGACCTGGGGTTTTGCTCGACGGCCGCTTCGTGTCACTTCTCTCCCCTGGAATGAAATGATACGAAAGCGCGTCACGCTCTTCCCGTCCACAGAACTGCTCTTCTTGATTTTCTCCCCGGGGAGGCTCACATACACACAGCTCTGAGCCTTCTTTTCCAGCGATGCTGTGGGATTTGGGGTGGCCGGCGGCAGTTCTCAGTGGCGCCCCATCCGCGTGATCCTGGCCGTCTCTTGTTGCCCGCTGGGCCACGGTGCCAGTTTCAGCTCTTCTGCTGTCGGGAAGTCAGCGGCCTGGCCGGCGGGCCCCGGGAGTCAGATACCCAGTCAGGAGAGTAGAAAGAAGCACTCAAATATATAGTTATTATATTTAACACAAATATATGTGTTAAACACAAATATGCCTGGAGTTGTTCATGTATTCAATTTCAGGTTTGTTGAAATCATAATTATATTTCCTTTTGGAAAATGTCCTGTTCTCCCAGGTTCGTGGTCCACGCACATGATGCCCTTTACCCCAGCACAGACGGTGCCCACACAGCTGTGCCTGCCGCTCCTGTGCCTGGCTCTGTGTAATTATAGGTTCCTGGAACACGACGGCCTTGTGGGGGGGCACTTAAAACTGGTTCTGTGGGCGGCTTCTGTGATTTAAAGACATAGGCAGGCTTCGCGGGCAGATCTTCTGTCATCTGTACCCAGTTTAGACAGCGCTTCTTAAACATCCCCTTTGGTACACGTTGAGAGCGGCAGGAACAGGTGCAGCCTTGCCCCCCGCTTGCTCCCGGGCGACTGTGTAACGAGCCCTCCGCCTCCCTGCAGACACCGAGTGGCAATCTGGGCATGTTTGGCAGCAGCGGAGCAGCACCAGCGAGGACCTTGCAGCAGCCGCCACAGCCGCCCGTGCAGCCCCTGAGCTCCTCCCAGCCCAGTCTCCGTGCTCAAGTGCCTCAGTTTCTATCCCCTCAGGTCAGACCCGCGTCCGCGCTACACTGAGAGCCTGTCAGCCCGCCCGTGTTACCCTGTCCGTCCCACCCTCCTGCCCTGGGTGGCGTTTCCAGAGCAGCTCCCCCAGGGCCCCCACCCCACAGGCCAGGGCTGGGCCTCCTCCCGTCAGAGTGCTGTTGCCAGTGACACATGCCAGTGATGGGACTTCTGTCCTGGTCTTGAGATTACTCGGATGAACCCATTGAATTCTCCTAGGTTGGTGGGAGAGGAAAGTGAAATTGCTTGGGACGTAAAAGAAAATTCTTAGAAGCAGTGAAGGACTGAGTAATGCTTTAGTGACAAACTAAAAGTGACAATATATAATAGTGTCTATATCACAGACTTTTTAGTTAAGTTTATTCTTTAGTATTAGATCGTTTTAAAAAAAAAAGAGCAAATAGAATTAAGGAAAAGGATATTGTTGTTTCACATAGCTCTAAAGCATAATATCAGCTTTTTTTCATATTAATATTGTTTACTTTTAGAACATTTCCATAATTTTTGACTTTGGACTGAGTTTTTAATTACAGTGTTACAGTCCTTACCCCTTAAAAGAATATTCAATAATAGATTAAAATGGTAAATCGGAGAATTCACTGGAAGTAATTATTCCTCCACAGTTGTTTGACCTGAGATCTGTGCACTGAGTTGAGATGGCTGAAATCTGGGTAAAATAATAGTAAAATTCATTAAACAGGATACACTGTAAGCTGCTACAACAAAGAGACCCCGAAATACAGATGCTCAGACTTGACAGACAAGTAATTCTCCCCCAAGCAACAGAGCAGAAAGTAGCAGCTCTGCCTCGGCCCTTTCCCGATGACAGGAGGGAAGACGAGAGACATACCACTTCCACTCATGTCCCACTGCCCAAGCCTAGTGACATGGCCACCCCAGCTAAGGCGCAGGAGCAGAGACGGGTCCTGGAGACAGAGAGCAGCCTTCCACACACTCAGCAAGCCAGCGTGTCCCGAATGTCACTCATCTGTGTGCTTCCCACGACTGTTACATAATGTGTTTTCTTTAAGTTGACTTGCCTTCTTAATTTAGATAAATTTATTCTTAAAACTGAACATATCCGTCATAAAGAGAAAAAGCAACATTTTTCTAATACACGTTAGACGACTGTAAAAGATACTCTTTCGTGCTCTGCGTAAAACCATCTTGCGTAAACACTGTGATAAGCGTACAGCGCACGCCGTGGAAAACACTGAGCTGGCCAGTGCCAGGCCCCTGACGGGTTCAAGGCAGTGAATGCCAGTTGAGCAGGGAGACAGGCTGACCGTCGCGGTCAGGGCTGGCCGGCCACACCAGTGCATGTGCCACATGGGAGGCTGGGCAGCCGGGCCCCCTGAGAGGAATGGCTGGTCCCACGAGCAGGGGGAGACCACTTCCCGAGCGTGTCAACTTGAGAAGGGATCCCTGCCTGCCCTGGAATGAGGCCCTCCGGTCAGGTGGCCGCGGTGCCATCTGCCAAGCTCCTGCGAGGACTGGTCCGAGGCGCCTGTGTGAGACGCAGGCACTGGCCTCCTTTGAGGAGGCTCGAACTTCCTCCCAGAGACCACGCCTTCGCCATCTCCCACCCTTAAATGATGCCCACTTATCTTCATTTCGACAGAACGTGAAATCAGTTACCGATAGGAGTAACCCAGAGCCCTAGAAAGTTAATTCGTAACTAAAATATTTGGAGGAAGAAATCTCTTTCTTGCCTTCTGCCTTTACCTCCCTCCCTCCCTTCCTTCCTTCCTTCCTTCCTTCCTTCCATATTATCCACAAAAGCATGTTAACTACTAATGTTAAAATGTCTAAATTTTTTAATGGCTTTTGAAGTTCACTGAGACAAATATAACTGTCATTTAATCAGCTTTGAATCTCAGAAAACTGCACAGACAAGTAAATGTTTGAATAGAGAATTCATGTCTAATGGTTCATTTTTTTGTTAACAGGTTCAAGCACAGCTTTTGCAGTTTGCAGCAAAAAACATTGGTCTCAACCCTGCACTATTAACCTCGCCAATTAATCCTCAGCATATGACGATGTTGAACCAGCTCTATCAGCTGCAGCTGGTGAGTGGGTAGATCTGCTCGGGTTCGAGGACAGAGGAAGGGCCTTCTCCCCGTGAGCCCGGGGATGTGCCAGCAACATGCGCGCCGGCTGCAGCAAAGCAGTCACTGTAACGCTTTTCTTCACATCAGGGAATGTCATTGAGACTTTCGTGAAGTTTGCAAGCTAGTAAAAGAATTAGGAAGCTCTTCACTTAAGGGTGTTTCCACTAAGCTTTGTGGATTCTTTGGCGCCTTCGTGATCACAGTCTTCCAGATCTGACAGTTAGGGTGTCTGTTAGCTCTCAGCCAGCCTTCCTCATCTGAACCACAGAACCTAACAAATCATTTCATGATTGTTCTCTAAATTCTTCCAAGGATGGTCTACACAGATACCATTCTAGAAGCAGAAGACAGAAGTTACTTGGTTACATACAGGAGATGAGATGCCTTAGAGATTAGGACTTGATTCTCTCAGAATCCCTCTTGAGAAAGGCTGATGTAGCCTAATAATTCTTGCAAGTTTTATAGTTTAACATATGTTGAATTTTTAAATTTCAACAATCTTACTGCTTTTACCATGAAATGCCATGGCATTGTATCCCTAGGTGCATCCTGAATTTATATTCCCTTAAGGACCCAGTATATTATTTCCTTCTGTAATACGTTGACACCTGATTTATTTAGAAGTCTTGCCCAACAGCTCCTCGAAAATGACCAGGAGTCATGAAGGAAGAAAAGCCTCCAATAGACAAAACCATGCTGTCAGCCTTTCCTTACGGGGGAGCCCTGGGCTCTCAGTCCTGACCCTTCAGCGTTTGTTAGACGCACGTCTGACCGTCTGGGTGTCTGGTTCCAGGTAGTGGCCAGGTGGGGTGGAGGTGACCTAGGACAAGCCACAGTGCAGTGAAGTACCCAGGGCCCTGGGCACGGGGTCCAGGCCGGGACTGGACTTCACTCGGAAAAGGGAGCCAAGCTGCCTCACAGGCATGCTGTAAGGCCCCTGGGCGGTGTGCTACCGCCAGCGCCAGGAACGGACCACTGACCTCAGGGAGCAGCTGAGAAGCATGCTGTTTAGAGCTCTCACTGCAGAGGAAAACAGCTTTCTACTCCTTGATAACACAGAGGACGGCTGGATTCTGACGTGAGACAGAACTCATTATCAGTCGTACTGATGTTCTGGAATCCCTTATTTATACATAATTTTTATTGACCTCTGTAGTGTAAAAGATACCAAGAAAATGTTGGATTATGTTTAATCTGCTCTGTTTTAAAAACAATGTACACTGTTTTGACATTTTTTTCCGGAAAAATTCGTAAAATGAAGTTTCAGTACATCCTAAGGTTAAGTTTTAGAGCCTATAAGGATTCACTTAAGTGAAGTATTTTATTCCTCTCTAATTTACAGATTAATGAGGCATTTCTAGTAGTATAATCTCTACTTCTACTTGGATTCTATTTCAATAAATCCTCTTGCCCAAAACGTCCCCAAAAATCCATGTTGTAAAGAAAAGATTTACAATATTCAGCCAACTTTCGAAACAAATGATCCGGCCTTCTGCCTCATTTTGGGAAGAATCTGACGATCATTCTCGCTGGCTTTGTGGACGGGGTCTGTGTGGCAGAAGAGCCACAAGTCTGGATTTCAGGCTCCCTGTGGACCGTGACCACCCGTGGCTCCTGGTCGTTACGAGCCCTTTAACGTGTATTATTCTGTGACCGCCGATCACTGCTGTCCCGCCACATTGTCTGAGCCATTCTGGACAACTTGCATCTTTATAAGGGAAAAAAAAATTTTTATTTTCCCCTCATTTCTTTTTATTTTTAGTTTATATGAATCGAGCAGAAGAATTTTGATCTCTTCATTAACTGAAAAATATTTGCTGACAAACCTCATTACCAGCACTAAACAGGGGTACTGACTGAGTTACTTTGTAAAGTCTGTGCACTAGAAAGGTTTTGGAAAGACGTGTCTCCTTTTGAAAAAGCTTCATGCCTCACGCTATGCTTAAACCACAGGATGGTAAGGGGACCGAGAATCTGTGCCTTTTTTTTTTTTTTTTTAAAACTAATGTACAGAAGTGGAACCCTTTGTTGGGGCTTTCTTACAATCTACTGGATGCTTCTCTTTGTGTCCACAGGCGTACCAACGTTTACAGATCCAGCAGCAGATGCTACAGGCCCAGCGGAACGTTTCCGGACCCATGAGACAACAGGAGCAGCAAGTAGGCGCCCCCCGGGTGGCTCAGCCGGGTTGCTAGCTGTCACCTCCCCTGACCTGTTACTTGTCACTGGCTTCTCTCTCGCTCAGCCTCCCGTTTTGAAAGCCTCGGCGTCACCTGGGCTGGGGAGGAGGGCGGCCCGGGCGGCCCTCCCGACCCGCTGACCGTGCGTCCCCGCCCGCAGGTTGCGCGCACAATCACTAACCTGCAGCAGCAGATCCAGCAGCACCAGCGCCAGCTGGCCCAGGCCCTGCTCGTGAAGCCGCCGCCGCCCCCGCCACACCTGTCTCTGCACCCCTCTGCAGGCAAATCGGCCCTGGACAGCTTCCCCCCCCACCCCCAGGCCCCCGGCCTCCCCGACCTGCAGACCAAAGAGCAGCAGTCTTCACCCAGCACCTTCGCTCCCTACCCTCTCGGTGAGTCCGGCTCGACGCCGACCGCGTGCACCTGGCGGGGCTGAAATAGCCGGGCAGAGATGCAGTTCCAGAGCGAGGCTGTCTCAAGTCTCCTTCGTAAGGGAGGGACCCTAGCTGTCTTCGCAGAGCAAGAATTTTGCTGCGCCCATAAGTGCTTTCAGTATAAAATCTTTGAAAGTAGTACCAGAATGATCTCCTCTCCACTGTTGAATCGGCGCTTTGTTCCATCCCTGGCTCTCTCCAGCCTGAAATGCCGGGAACAGGAAAGGTGTGCAGATGTCCGTGAACCAGGCACTTCTTAAAAAGCCATGGTTGTCCACACAAGTCCTATAGTGCAGAGCACGATTGTGTAATCACCCCGATCAACACGCACGCCCTCACCCCCAACCGATAGGGCGCCCGCCCAGCACTTGAAACCCGCAGGCCAGTGGCAGATGTGGTGCCGCCCTCGAGGTCACACAGGCCAGCCAGGAGGGACACAGGTTACGACGCTGAAGACCGTCAGAAGGGCTGTGTCAGGAAAGTGATTGTACGGGGAATACTGTTGACCCATGAACAACACGGGCTGAAGCAGCGTGGTCCACTTACACATGGGTTTTTTCCCATAAATAACGGTGCTACATGACCTGCGGTTGGTTGAATTTGCAGGTACAAGGGACCGGGTGTAAAGTTATACCCGGATTTGTGACCCCTGCGTTGTTCGAGGGTCAGCTGTAATTTGCTGTAAGAATCCAGAAGCAGGTGAAAGCGCCTCAGGCTTGTCAGGTTGGCTGTTAGAGTCTGAAGCTACAGGGCAAAGGGAATTAGTTACCTGAGAAATACATATCCAAAGGGTCGAAGGCCAGTTGAGTGACAGCGAATTTCGGCTAATGATGTCCCTTTCTGTGTAATACTGCCAACGTCTCTGAGAAGAGAGGTATGTTCTGATCACATGAGCACTCTCTACTTGACATGTAACCAGTGTGGTGTGTCTTTAATACAAAACTGACAAATGCTAAACTACGGTTCTTCTGTCCCTTCATGATTGTCCCGCCCATTACTTTCCTCCGTGTTGAAGAAGCAGAATAGTCTAGTAGTTAAGACCTGCCTTAGAAATCAGACCACCAAACTGCCCCCACGACTAAGCTGCCTGGCTGCTCTTTGCCTTAATTTCCCCATCTGTAAAGTGGGAATACTTACCTCATCGGGTTCTTCTAAAGATTTAGTGAATTAACAGGCAAAGTACTTTGTAATAGCAAGCACTTAGTAGAATGTTGGCTACTTATGTAAATACTTCTTTTTTAACAATAGTTGTTTTAGAAGAAAATTCATTTCCATCTATTGTCCTAAAATGTTTAGCTTCAGCTTCCTAGTATCCTAGTATCCATCTGTCCTCTTAACCAATATTTAGAAAACGAAGTACACAAATCTTTACCCTTAAAGGTTTTTTCTTACTACAAGTGAAAAAATTAGTGCCTTGAATCTTCAAAATTGATGAAAAATACTTCTGATAATATTTTATAATCACATTAAAGTTTAAAAATAAATGTGTTAAAAATAGATAGCTAATAAAGTGTAAGAAAGTTAGCTTGTGAAATTGCCTCTCTGGCTGGTTCTCACCCCTTTTCCTCAGCAGCTGTAAGTCCCGTCCGCCTTCCTTCCCGTGCAGCCTCTTCTCCGATGCTGTCTTGACTCCCGAGCTTGTCGTCTTCCCAGGAAGACCAGTCATATAAAAACGAAAACCAGCCTTCATAGGCAGTGCAATGTCGTTATTGCAGAGCTTAGGGAAGGGAGAGTGCGTGGTCACCTTGAGCGGTGAAAGAAAAATCAGAGCAGGGTTTAAGCATGGACCTCAAACGAGTAGAGTTCCAGTGGAGCAGAGCCAGCGTCGCATGGAAGAAGGGCCCGTCCCGGGGCCGTCGGTGTCGGCGAGGGCCGGCCAGGGCCTGGCTGCCAGTGGAGGGAGGAACAGAAAGAAACGAGACGGGGAGGGTGGGGCCCGGCCATGGGACTTGGGGCGCTGTGGAGGCCAGTCTGAAGCCCGACCTAACGGTTGTGCCCTCACCTGACTGGGTCTGTGTGGGTGGAGGTGAAGGTAGACCCCAGTGGTGTCGGACTCCCACGGGCGTTTGGTTAGGTCTGCAGTGTGTGTGTGTGTGTGTGTGTGTGTGTGTGTGTGTGTGTGTGTGTGTGTGTGTGTGTGTGTGTGTGTGAGATTGCCAACATTTAAAAATTGGAAATTTTCAACTAAAAGTGGCTTCTGGCTTCTCTTGAAAATGGCTGCCTTGGGCCTGTGTTCCATTCACTGGTTGCACGGTAGCACCTGTAGCAGGGCGGGCGCTGTCCCCACCAGGCCCGCATCACCTTCATTTGTGTTGCCCACTTGGCCCATATGGGCATTTGAGTTTGAAGCTCTTGATTTAAAGTTAAGAACAAAAATGTTCGCTACCTTTGCTTCTGTACCAGGACATGTGGTGTGGGAACCGCAGGTTAGAAATGGCCTGGAACCACTGGGTCGCACCTGCACTGGTCATTCTGTCCGGCCAAGCAGCCTGCCCAGCTCATGACGGGTGTCCCATCAGGGACTCTTCACTTCAGCCTTTTTGCTATCGTCCCCCTCATCCCTCTCCACTAACCCAGCACAGTGATGGCACTTGTCACGTGCCCCAGTGCGTGCCTGCCTTTAGCTGTAAGAAATAAACCCAGGATCAGCTCACATTCCAGCCGGGGCAGATGGCAGCACCCGCACTTTGAAATAGTTCAAGTCCTTTAAGGGAGTTTTATGTTTAATTCATAAACTCCTTAAGAGCAGACTTTTGTAAAGTGAGTTCACTAAAGGCAGATTTGGGGTCTCCCCACCAGCTTGTTCTGTCGGTGGGACCTTAGGGTACCGTTTACGTCTCCGAGAGACTGGTTTGGATCTGGTTAGTTTGCACAAGATGCCCTGAGGTCAGAAAAGATTTTCCTAGTTGTTTGGACTTGTTCTGTTTTTCTGTGGGCTCTGACTGAGAAGCTTCAGGACCACGTTTGGCACCAAAGCAAGTAAAATGAAGAGAATCATTGGTCTTACTTAATCAAAGACTATTTGTTACCATCGTCCCCTTAATTTAGGAATAAAATTCCTAGAGATAAATGTTATTAAAAAGGCAAAAAGGGGGTTTTTTCCTCCAGCATTAAAAGTTACGTTTAAAATATTTGGCTGTGAATTAAGACTTAGATTGATTCTCTAGGAGAGCTTTAGAAAGTGAACGTTTACAGGAAGAGCAGACATATCCTGATAGCGTTTTTATTTTTAGCTGGACTGAACCCAAACATGAATGTCAGCAGCATGGACATGACTGGTGGTTTATCAGTGAAGGACCCGTCTCAGTCCCAGTCACGCCTCCCTCAGTGGACACATCCCAACCCGATGGATAACTTACCCGGTGCTGCTTCTCCACTCGACCAGAACCCCAGCAAGCATGGTACGTCCAAGCCGAGGTGCCTGGAGTCTGGTCACTTCTTTTCTACTCGCTGATTATCCTCGTTTCGTTACTTGTACTGCATTTCTCTTCCAAGAATTCAGTGCTGAAAGCTGAATAGAAAATATTCCAAGAGACCAAACCAAACAAAAACAAACACAGAGATACAGGGAACTAGAGTAGTGGTAACCAGAGGGAAAGGGGTGGGTGGAGAGCAAAATGGGGAAAGAGGGTCAACTGCGTGGGGACGGATGTAAACTAAGCTGTTGGTGGTGAGCGCCCTGTGGTGTAGACAGAAGTCGAAATGCAGTGTCATACCCGTGAAACTTAGATGTCAGAAACCAGTGTTACCTCAATAAGTTAAACATATATATTCCACTTCATTACAGAGTATGTCAGATCCCAGGTAGTCAATGATCAAACCTCTCGAAGCCTCAACTTTCACACCTTAGCTACAAACCAAGAAGTAATTGAAAATGCCCCAAAGCAACGAAGAATACAGGTCATGGCCGCACACTCAATGTATCTGTATCTTCAACCAAAACTTTGTCTAAAAGAAAATTTTTTCAATAAAATGATAAAACACAATAGAAAATCTAATGCCTAGAAAAGAGAAACAGCAAATGCTAACAACCAGGGAATTCCCTGGCGGTCCAGTGGTTAGGATTTGGCGCTTTCACTGCTGGGGCCAGGGTTCAGTCCCTCGTCGGGGAACTAAGATCCCGCAAGCTGCGAGGCATGGCCGGGGGGAAAAAAAAAAGCTAATAACCATAGGAGGTGATCTCACTTGCATTAAATTGAGCTCTTAATTTCCTGGTAGCATAAACAGCAAAGGAAATTTAATAGGGTGTATAATTCTCTCTTGATATAAGGCATTCTAAAAAGAAAATTCTTTCTAATGGTTAATTCTACAAGAAAATCACGTGCTGTTTGGGCACTTTCTTTGGCAGGAGAGAGCTCAGTCGCCCAGGGTGGGCGGGGTTAAGGCCTCCAAGTCCACATGCCAGTTTGTCCTTACGTAGTGAGGGCAGCGGACTGGGGAAGGGGCACAGGCAACAACAAGGACAACAGCTGACCACAGGGACTCACAGGCTGTCCCCAGAGAGCTTCACCGTGGTGTTGGGTATGCATTCATCAAGAATTCCAACTTGAAAAACTGAAACAGTTCTTAAAGAGTTTGTCTTTCAAGGCCAAGTTTGGGCTAACTGGAATAGTCACTTCCCCCAGAAAGTGCTGGCCAAACCGAGTCTGACAGTTCATGCACCTCTGCAAAGGGCAAGGCCCGGCGCCCAGCACAGGGACTCGGGGTCCCTTGTTCACTCGGCTCTTTTATTCCCTGCCGTCCCCCCAGGTGCTATCTCTGGAGGTCTGAGCATTGGGCCTCCAGCTAAGTCCTCCATCGACGACTCCTATGGCCGGTACGATTTAATCCAGAGCAGTGAGTCACCAGCCACTCCTCCTGTAGCTGTTCCCCACAGCTGGTCACGTGCCAAATCTGACAGTGATAAAATCTCAAATGGCTCCAGCATCAACTGGCCCCCAGGTAAGAAAGAGTGTGCACATTTCCCTGTGGCAGCCGATCAGGACACGCCAAGCCTACGGGAGCGATTAGGCCCAGGAGAAGCCAGGATCCAAGCTCAGAATCCTGGAAACCTTAACCCCATAGCTTTGGCTTTTTCATTGGAAATCCATTCATCAGATAAATTTTGGGTGTGGTTGGCATCACAGGGTTTTCTGCAGCCCTCAGTTGAGTGGAAGGAGAGAGGGCAAGGAGAGTGGGGAAGGAGAGAGGGGAAGGAGAGTGGGGAAGGAGGGTGGGGAAGGAGAGAGGGGAAGGAGAGTGGGGAAGGAGAGAGGGGAAGGAGAGTGGGGAAGGGGCGCTGTGTCCCATCTGGTCAGAGTACGTCTGGGTTTTATCCTCCCGTCTGGACATCCATCTCAGTGTTCAGCGTGGTAGCTATAATACCTAGTTTGTTCCGAAGGATTGATGATTTACTAAAGAAAGTCTAAAGTGTGCCTCTTAACTTAATTAGCAGATTGTAAACATTTCCATAAACTATCATGAAGCAAGATGAAGGTGCTCTGATACTCATGTGTTGATTTTCATTTGTTTGGAATTTTCCAGAGTTCCATCCTGGAGTTCCCTGGAAAGGACTTCAGAATATAGATCCCGAGAATGACCCTGACGTCACTCCTGGAAGTGTCCCCACTGGGCCTACCATCAATACCACCATACAGGATGTCAACCGCTACCTCCTCAAGAGTGGAGGTGAGGGGGCGCCCCGCCCGTGTCCATGCGGTGGTCTCCGTGCAGGCGCTCCAGGGCAGCGGGAGGGTGTGGGTGGTGAGGCCGGGATGTGCAGGGCACGTCCGACGGGGACCTTCTCTTGCCGTCTGATGCAGCACAGTGCTTACGGGGAAATGGAAATTGATTTGGGTTCAGTGTCTCTGCTGGATTTATTAACACATCGTTTTTTATAAACATTGTGTTATAAAATAACAATATTAACCATCAAGCTTTTTAAGAAAAAGGTTTCCACTTGAAATCTCTGAGCTAGAAGTGAACTGACCCTTTACTCATCCATATCAGCCAATTTTTCCTTTCCTCAAAAAGTCTGGTAAAAAGACTGAGATCCTTTGCCAGGACTTCTTTCCTGGCACAAACTCCTGATGCTGTAAGGTTTGGCACATCCTCTTCAGACTTCAGGATCCAGTCAGAGCAGGTGATGAGCTGAGCTGCAAGGTTACAGAACATAAACATAGATTTCAAGTGCAGTATCGAGAAGGGCAGTAACTTGCCGTCCCTTAAAGCCTGCAAATGAAGACGCTCTGTAAGTGCCATTGCTGATGGAGTTTTATCCTCATAATTCTAATAATGGGAAAGAATAGCCAGCTTACCAGAGATGCTCAGCACTAATAAGGCCACTCGGATATTTCCCAAAACATTAATTTAGGTTTCCTACCTAAATATGGCCTGTGGGGGAGAGGCAGGTCTTATCAATGGTTCTTTCAAGTGACAGGATTCTGCGTGTGCCTGTGGTTCACGTAGAAAAGCGCCTTAAACACAGATCACCTTCCCATTGAGTGCCGTGCATTCCTCGTGTCGTGAGGCGGCTGCATCTCAGAGCGGGGACGTTGCAGGCCACCCCGAGGTCAGGGACGGATGAGTGGCACGGGGGACGAGAGGCTGTGGGACGTGGAGCCTGTTTGAAGTGGTGGGGACCGGGGGGTGGCACAGCCAGAGGTGAGACTTGGCCGTCGCTCCTCGGCACCCTGCGTGTGGCCGCAGGGTTGAGCCGGGCAGCGGGTGGGTCAGCGTGTTCGAGGTTGTGGAGGGTGGGTGAGCCATGCCGATCAGGGCAGTAGAAGACCTTGGAAAGAGTCGAGGCTGCTCGGCACAGAGCAGAGCTTCCCAACTGGTGCCTGATGGTCAGCCCGTGGTCCCTGGCACCTGGGGCATCGTGGGCCACCTCCGCCTTTGCACGCGTGTGCCGTGACGTGACACAGGCCTCCTGGAGGGGCAGGGGAGTTCCGAGGGCAGAGCTGAGCAGATGAGACGAACGTCAGGGCAGAGGGAAGCTTAGCCTCAGAGACGTTGGCTGAAACGGGACCTCAGCTGTAGGACAGAGAGAGCTCCCTGCAGCCTCACATGGCCCTGTGTGACTTCTGGGGGCTGGAGCCCGGGGACAGCACCTCCTCCACCCCGTGACCAGGCCTCGCCCCGGAAAGCCCTGGCTCCCCCGCCTCCTGGTTTGTTTATCTGAGAGAAGGGGCGGGGTGAACGGATCTTTATGTAGAACTTATTTACAAAAGGCACCACAGCCGCAGGGCCAGAAGTAAACTGCAAAGGCCAGACCTCGCTGACCACCCCTCTCCAGGGCCCACGTGCCGCACCCCACAGCCCCAGGGGCTGACCTCGCTCAGGGCCCAGCCACAAAAGCCTGTCGTATTTTTGAGTGACCATCTTGATCTAAAATACAGAGAAGGGACTTCCCTGGTGGCGCAGTGGTTAGGAATCCGCCTGCCAGTGCAGGGGACATGGGTTCGAGCCCTGGGCTTGGAAGATCCCACATGCCACGGAGCAACTAAGCCCATGCGCCACAACTACTGAACCTGCGTTCTAGAGCCGGCGAGCCACAACTACTGAGCCCACGCGCCGCAACTACTGAAGCCCGCACACCTGGAGCCTGTGCTCCGCAACGAGAGAAGCCACCACAATGAGAAGCCCACGCACCACTACGAAGAGTAGCCCCTGCTCGCTGCAGCTAGAGAAAGCCCGTGCGCAGCAACGAAGACCCAACGCAGCCAAAAATAAAATAAATAAACAAATAAATAAAATACAGAGAAAAAAATTGAGAAAATGTGCCCAGAAGGAAAAGAGTGAGAAATGCCACTGACCTCTTGTTGTTGGCTTATTTATTTTACATATTTTCATAATGGAATTTTCTTTTATTGAGTATACTAGGTGTTGGGTTTTTATTTGCATTTTTGTTTTTATTTATTGTCACTGGTGTTAAGTTCTGATTTGATATTAAAAATTTAAATTAGCCCAGTATTTGTTTGGATGTTATTTATAGTTTTAACCTTTAAGAGGTGAATATTAACCAGAATGGTAAAATGCAGCTGTGCCATCTCCTGACAAATTGATACAAAAAGGAAAATTAACCATAATTTTATGGGACAGTTTCCACTATTAAACTAAAAACGTCAAAACTAGAACACTGTTAAAATCTAAGTACCCTACTGTTAATTATAAAAGAAATGCCACGTAGGGTTAAATAGTCTATAATTTGGGATCTTGGGTTGATTGCATTTTGTTGGTAAATGGAAGCAGAGGGTTCAGGAACTACCATTAGGTTGTCAGTAAAGCTGACATCTTTTAAAATTGAAGACCTGCAGATTACAAATAAATTTTAATGTTCATCCACTCTCGTGCCATATTCTAAGGAGGTCAGTTACAGCAGAGCAGCTGTAAACAGCTGTGCAGGTTGTAGACTGCACAAGTCTGGGAGGTGCCACATGCCTGGTAGTCCCCGTGAAGGTACTCCTGAGGTGGTTCAGTGCCATGCCAGCTGGGGCCCTACGTCAGGGGCCCGTGAGATTCTGTTCACGGTAGTAAACTTGACAGCCAGACTGTTGTGTGCGCCTGTCCCCTCCCCCGGCCAGCTTCCACACGCTGGCCGAGTGACTTGCCAAGTCAGAAGAGCGCTGATCCGCCCTGCTTTAACCCACAAGTCACCACTGCTTCCTCCTCCCTCTTACCCGGCCCCCTGCTTTCCCCAGAAGACGGACGGGCTGACATGGAAACAGCACCGGCAGGGGTGCTCCGGGGGCCACACCCCGTCAGCCCCCCTCCCGGGAGCAGGCACAGGATCCTCGACAGAGGGAACCGCGGCTCTGGGGACACGATAGCGCACAGTGACACAGTTACTAGCACACATTTCTCCTCATTATTCCCTTATTAAAAAGAGAAATACGAATGGGGGAGATGGGATGCGTGAGACCTTTTGAGTCAGGAAAAGTGCTCGTCTTTTTATGGCAAAATCTGTAACAGAAAGCTTGGAGTTTTGTTTTCAGTTCTGTGGGTCTTGTTGGAGGTGTGAAAAGGTGGAGTTGGCCCTGTGTTTTTATTTTTATCTTACTTGGAAGCGGAAACCCATGGGATCCTTCCGAACTCGGACATGTTGTTGTAAACACTCGGTGGTCGTTCTCTTCCCTCCCGCTGCCCGGTCTCCCCCACCCCGCCCCGGCCTCTCCCAGGGCCCCGGGCCCCCAGAGGCGGCGGTGTGCCCGTGGCTTCCTCTCCTCCCCATGGTCTTGGCCGTGTCACGCTCTCATTTTCCACCATTTGCACAAGCGGCAGCCTAGGAGGACGTTGGCTCTTGGCTGTCAGGACTCTCACGCCCAAGCTGAGCGGCTCACCCCGCAGGCCCGTGCTCAGCTTTCTTAGTGCCGCGTTTGGTTCTGCAGGGTCCTCCCCACCGTCATCTCAGAATGCCACGCTGCCTTCCTCGAGTGCCTGGCCGCTCGCTGCCTCCGGCTACAGTCGCTCCCTCAGCAGCCTCGCGCCCGCTCCTAGTATCGCAGGTACGCACCTGGCCTCTCGACTTGCAGGTAGCCTTTTCTCTCTTTCCGCAAACAAAACGGACGGCCTGGCTTTTCCCGGTGGTCTGTCTGCTCCTCCCTGAGCTGGGAGGCCATGTGGTATGATGGAGAGCGGGCCTGAGCTTTGCTGAGCAGCCGTGGGGCCTCGGGCACCACTGCTCCCACCTCCCCACCCCCTTCCCACCCTCCCCACCCCCCAGTGGAGTGGGAATGGTGACACCTCCTCCGTGGGCTGTCACGAAGGTCCGGGGATTCTGTAAACTCCCCAGGGCAGGATGTGACACAGCTGCTTTCCCCTCTCCTCCCTTCCTGCCGTGGCCATGAGACCAGGGGTATACGAGGCTTAAAGACCTGAAGGCGGCAACCTCTGGGGACGTGCTGTTAACTTGCGTTGGCCACCAGGGACTAGGAGGCCACAAGCAGCCCCATGCTTCACTGCCGTCTCTGGGATCAATGCAGGGCCTGGGTTATTCCTCTCTCAGTATAGACTTCACGAGTCTTTCAAGTTAGAAATTTCTTTTAGGCTGAGAGGAGAATTGAGAATTGTTTTGTCATAGTAACTTCAAAGGCATTGTTATCTGGAAATTTTAAGACAAGGATAGAGAGAGATAATGGACACACACACAAACAGAATGTGTACAGGTTTATAAAAAGAGGTGGAACTTAAGTAAAGAGGGTTTATTGTTTATAAATTTCTTCAAATATGTTTCTGCATTCCACCAGCCTTCTCATCCAGACTTTGTTTAAATTCATGGAAGAATGCTGTAGGAATTCCTTTTATACCAGTGCCTAGGGGAGAAAGTAGTTTTGATGTACTTTAGCATCTTATTTAAAAAGAGAAAAAGAGCTTCTGGATTGTGTCTATTCCTTCAAATGTTTATTCTCTCTAATGTTTACAAAGGGGATGCATTAGGCCTTTAATACTTCCCAATCATTTGGCTAAAGAGATGGGCAAACAAAACCATCTTCCCGTATCTCAGGCAGTTTTTTATGGCATTTTGGTTTTTCTGATCAGTGACGCCTTTGCTCAGATTAGCATTTGTTGTTGTGAAGCTGCAGTCGACCCTGGCCGCCAGGGTGGCAGAGGTGCTCCGCACGGGGCTTGTGCCGGCCTGGGCGCTGCCCTGCTGCCCGAGGAGCATGGTGACAGCGACCACTCTGCCTGCTGTCCTCACAGCGCTGGGCCGCTGAAGCGGGCGTGGCAGGTGCCCCGGGCACAGGAGGGGCTGGGGCTGGTGGTCATTACTGGTTTTGGTTTGTCTCCCCAAGAGCCTTAAAACAGGCTTCCCCCAGCCAAGGTGCCAAGATGCCAAACCGCTCAGCCCTCGGCCACACCCGTTTCTATAGGCGTGGAGAGCGAGTCTCAAAGCTGCGAAGATGATGCTGGTCAACATGAGCTCAGGCGGGTTATGTCAGAGGGGGCGTTGCTTTGCAAGGGGGCTGACACCTAAAGAAACGGCGTAAAGGCTCTTGACCTTGATTAGTTTGTTATGTGATAAGATGTGTCCCAGCAGAATTTGTTAAATTAGCTTTAACACTGAACTACAAAAATGCTGTTTTTCTGGGTGACAAGCTCATGTCTGGCACATTTAGCAAATTAAGTATCAGAAATACTGGCAAGATGTATACCGGACACCAGCAGACTGTGTCTCTGGGCAGAAATTCAAGAGAGAGGGTGCCTGTGGTCCTCGTGTGGGAGCTCGACTCGGTGCTTCATTTCGGTAACGCAGTCCTCTGGAGCCAGAGAGCGCCTGGTGTGATTCCCGAGGCGCTGCCGTGACTTTCCTTCTCTGTCTCAGGAATGCCTATGCTCCACTTCTCTGCCTTTCCAGGTAAACTGTCAGACATTAAATCGACGTGGTCCTCTGGCCCTGCCTCTCACACACAAGCCTCTCTGTCTCATGAACTGTGGAAGGTGCCCAGAAACACTACTGCACCCACAAGGCCACCTCCAGGGTTAACCAATCCCAAGCCTTCCTCCACCTGGGGAGCCAGTCCCCTCGGCTGGACCAGCTCCTACTCCTCGGGTATGCGTCCGTTCTCGTGTCCAAACGGGGTGGCGGGGACGGGGGTGTCCGTGCCTGCTCCGCTTGTCCTTTAGGGAAGATGCCTATCATTTTGTCCTGCAGCTCCTTTGTAAGGACTCCTGGACCCTGGGAGGGCTTAGGAGGGGCCAAGGCGCCCTAGACCCTCAGGGATTATCTGGGCCCAGGCTCTGCTGCCTGTGTTTCAGCATCAGCCCTGGGTGCTCGCACACACAGCTTTGTTCGGAGCCAGGAGGTCCCGGCGGGCGGTCTCGGCACCCACTGAGGGGCCGCACCGGGCCCTCGGAGAGGCCCGATCAACCAGCATGAGGGTCTCGATTCCCAGTGTGAGCGCACCACCCCATCCTAAGTTGCAGCTCTGGAGGCTTTTTCCGGCCCCCTGCTGAACTGCGGGGATGAGGGGGTGCACAGGGCATTTAAGAAGCTGAGAGTGAAGCCAGCCCTGCAAGTCTGCTTCGTTTTTGTTAGCAAGTGGGATTTTAGAGCATTGATTATAAAGCTGGGGGGTGGGGGGCAGAGGAGGAGACCAGAACTTCCAGGCAGTTCTCAAGTCTCTGCCGCCACACCCGCCTCCCGGGGGTCTGCAGGGACTGTGGGTTGGTTTCCGGGGGTTGGGAGAGGCTTGGAGCACAGATTCGGCCCGTGCTGCGTCCGTGTGGTGAGACGGGAGGGCACTGGGAAGAGCTGTCTGACTCACCGCAGCCTTGTTGACCGGGTTCTTCCCTGGGCACAGGTTCTGCCTGGAGTACTGACACCTCAGGAAGGACAAGCAGCTGGCTCGTTCTCCGCAACCTCACGCCCCAGGTACAGGCACCCGGTGGGGGCATCGCCAGGCCTGAGGGCCTTGTCGGTGACCCGAGGCCTCACTCAGGGCCCAAAGGCAGCGCCGGCAGCAGGGGTCATTTAACCATGTTCCTGGTGCATTGTTTACCTTTCACTCTTCCAAGACTTAAAGAGTGTCCCCTTATAAACAGAATTGCTCACCTGTACCCACTCCAGAACGATTTGGCCTGTGCTCACCTTTCCCAGGGTCGGGGGCCGCAAGGCTCTGTGTGATGTGCTCTGGCGAGAGGGGGTCGGAACCAAAGCAGGGTTTCCTCCTTCTTCTGTTAGCCCAACTCAGAAACTATAACTGAAATGTCCCAAGATTTTAAATTACACAGTAAGTTACAAGGTGCAAAAGGTTAATACCATAATCATATAGTAAGCCCTTTCAAGGACAGACTTCTTCCCAAGGTACCGTGCACCTGGATTTCATAAACGTGTGTAGTGAAGAATTCCCAGGACACGTGTTACCGCCCCTCTGCTTCCTCAATCAGATCGATGGCTCCACCCTGCGGACGCTGTGCTTGCAGCACGGGCCTCTCATCACATTCCACCTGAACCTAACCCAAGGCAACGCCGTGGTCCGGTACAGCTCCAAGGAGGAAGCCGCCAAGGCCCAGAAGTCCCTGCACATGTATGTCCCTCCCCTGCCCCGCGCGGCCCTGACTGCGGCCCAGTGGTGCCAGGGCTGGGCGTTGTGGGCGAGTCCTGGGGCCGCAGCCACAGAGCACCGCGGGCGGGCGGGAAGTCCGACGTGGTGTGGACAGGGTCGGCTGCCCCCGGGGCCTCTCTCCTCGGCTTGCAGTCGGCTGGCCAGTCCTGTGTCCTCAAGTCTCTCAGCCTGAGTGTGTCTGTGTCCTGACTTCCTCTCCTTCTAAGGACACCAGTCTAAGTGAATTAGGGCCACCCTCCTGACCTCATATTACCTGAATTCCCTCTTTAAAGACCTCTTTCCAAATACAGGCACAGTGAGGTCTTGGGGCTTAGGGCTTCAACATATGAATTTGGGGGGACACAATTCACCCCGTAATAGGTGCCTTGTGACGTGTCGGTTTCTTCTGCTGCTGAAGTGCCGTGGCTTGGCCCCCCCACCCAGTAGGGAAAGGGTCCCCCAAGAGAGCACGTGTAGAGCCCAGTGATAGAAGATGCTCTGTCCATAGATATCTCCAGGCATACGACACATTCAGGCCCACTGCTGGGCCTTGTAGTGGGCCCTGCAGCCAACTCCTCTCCCCTGATTAAAGGACGCTTTTGATGAGATGTGTGAATAGACCTACTCAGTGACATCACTTGGGGTGTGGGCCCTAGAAGTTAATCATTCCTATTTTTAGCCCAGGGTATAAATTGCACTGACCCTAAATGATGCCCAAGTTTAATGGTCCATTCATGCACTTCCTTAAGAATGTGCTCTCTGCACCGACACAACATAGCTACTAGAATTCTAAAGTGAGAAAAAGGGTCATGATCTGGCCTTGGAAATAGCTATACTAAAACGTGAACTGCAGGACCATTTCTGGGTGGCCTGTGACATGAAGCCTCTAGCTGCCCTTTTCCCATTTTTTAAAAAAAAGGGAACGCCAACGAGGTGAACACAGGAAGACACAGAGCTGCTCCGCTCACATGACCCCTGTTCTGCTTTTTTTGTTTGTTTGTTTTGAGTTTTTGTTTTGAGATGTAACTGGCATACAACAGCGTGTCAGTTTAGAGTGTAGTGTTGATTTGACACATTTATATATTGCAATATGGTTACCACCGTGTGAGCTAACACCCACATCAGGGCACATGATTATTATTTCCTTTTTGTGGTGAGAACATTTAAGATTAAGATCTACTGTCTCAGCAACTTTGAAGTAAAGGATACAGAATTGCTAACTGTAGTCACCACGCTGTACACGAGCTCCCCAGAACTCACTCATCTTCTAACTGGAAATTTGTACCCTGAGACCAACCTCTCCCCATTTCCCACCCACAGCCCCTGGGCACCACCATTCTACTCCCGAATGTTTTGACAAGTTTGGCTTTTCTAGATTCCGTATATGATTGATATCATGCAGTATTTATCTTTGACTTATCTCACTTAGCCTAGGGCCCTCAGGATTAATCCATGTTGTTGCAGGATTGCCTTCTTTCTCATGGCTGAATAATATTCCAATGTGTCTGTATCTGTGTCTGTGTGTATGTGTGTGTGTGTATGTGTGTGTGTGTGTGTGTGTGTATATATATATATATATATATATATATATATATATATATATATATATATAAACATCTTCTTTATCCACTGATTTGTTCACAATTAGGTTGTTTCCATATCTTGACTATTTAAGTAATGCTGCAGTAAACATGGGAGTTCAGATATCTATCTCTTCAATAGCCTATTTTCATTTCCTTTGGATATATATGCAGAAGTGGGCTTGCTGGATCGTATGGTTGTTCTAGTCTGAACTTTTTGAGGAACCTCTATACTTTTTCCACAGTGGCTGCACCAATTTACATTCCCACCAACAGTGTAGGAGGGTTTCCTTTTCTCCACATCCTCACCAACACTTGTTATTTCTTGTCTTCTTGATGATAGCCATTCTAACTAGTGTGAGGTGATACCTCATTGTGGTTTTGACTTTCATTTCCCTGATGATTAGTGATGCTGAGGATCTTTTCATGTGTCTGTTGGCCATTTCTGTGTCTTCTTTGGGAAGATGTCTATTCAGTTCCTTTGCCCATTTTTTAATCAGATTGTTTGAGGTTTTTTTGTTATTGAGTTATATGAGTTCTCTATATATTTGAGTTACAGGATATTCTCTATATCAGATAGATGGTTTGCAAATACTTTTCCCATTTTATAGGTTGTCTTTTCATTTTGTTGATGGTTTCCTTTGCTGTGCAGAAGCTTTTTAGTTTGATGTAGTCCCACTTGTTGATTTTTTCTTTTGTTGCTTGTGCTTTTGGTGTCATATCCAAAATTTTGTTGCCAAGACCAGTGTCAAGGAGTTTTTTCCCTATGTTTGCTTCTAGGAGTTTTATGGCTTCAGGTCTTATGTTTAAGTCTTTAGTCCATTTCAAGTTAACTTTTGTGAGTGGTGTATGGTAGGGGTCCAGTTTCATTTTTTTGCATGTGGTCATCCAGTTTTCCCAACGCCATTTATCAAGGGGACTATCCTTTCCCCATTGAGTATTCTTGGTGCCCTTGTCAAATATTAGTTGACTGTATATGTGGGGAATCTATTTCTAGACTCTCTATTCTGTTCCATTGATCTATGTATCTGTTTTTATGCCAGTACCATACTGTTTTGATTACTGTAGCTTTGTAGTGTTGTTTGAAATCGGGAAGTTTGATGCCTCCAGCTTTGTCCTTTCTCAGGATTGCTTTGGCTATTTGGGGTCTTTTGTGGTTCCATACGCATTTTAGTATTGTTTATACATTTCTATGAAGAATGCCATTGGAATATGATAGGGATTGCATTGAATCTATAGATGGCTTTAGGTTGTATGGACATTTTAAGAATATTTTTAATTCTTTCAATCCATTAATACAGGATGGCTTTCCTTTTGTATCTTCTTCAATTTCTTTCATCAAAGTCTTGTAGTTTCCATGGTACAGATCTTTCACTTCCTTGGTTGAATTTATTCCTAAGTATTTTATTGTTTTTGATACTATTGTGAATTGGATTTTTTCTTTATTTCTTTCTCAGATATTTCATTGTTAGTGTATAGAAAGAAATGCAACTGCTTTCTGTGTGTTGATTTTATATTCTGCAATTTTACTGAATTCTTTGATTACTTCCAACAGATGTTTGATGGAGTCTTTAGGATTATCTCTATGTAAGATGATGTCATCTGCAAATAAATTTTACTTCTTCCCTTCCAGATTGGATACTTTTTATTTCTTTATCTTGCCTGATTGCTCTGGCTAAGACTTCCAATACTATATCGAATAGAAGAGGTGAGAGTGAGCACCGTTGTCTCGTTCCTGACCTTAGAAGAAAAGCTTTCAACCTCTTACTATTGAAAATGATGTGTTAGCTTTGTGTATATGTATGGTTTTTATTATGTTGAGGCCTGTTCTTTCTGTACCCTCTTTGTTGAGGAGTCTTCATCATGAAAGGATGTGGTGTTTTGTCAAATGCTATTTCTACGCCTGTTAAGATGATCACATGATTTTGATCTTCCATTCTGTTAATGTGGTGTATCCCATTTATTGATTTACATATGTTGAACCACCACCCCTGCCTGAATCCCAGAGATAAGTCCCACTTAACCAGCATGTACTTTGTTGAGAATTTCTACTTTTTTGAGAATTTTTGCATCTATATTCATTTATATTGGTCTGTGTTTTTTTGTTTGTTTGTTTTTGTGTGTGTTTTTGGGGGTTTTTTTTTTTTGTTTTTGTTTGTTTGTGGTGTCCTTATCTGGCTTTAGTATCAGGGTAATATTGGCCTTATAAAATGAGTTTGGGAGTGTTCCCTCCTCTTCAGTTTTTTGGAAAAGTTTGAGAAGAATTGATGTTAATTCCCCTTTAAGTGTTTGGTAGAATTCATCATTGAAACCATCTGTGGTCCTGGGCTTTTCTGTATTGGGAGTAATCAGCTAATTATTGATTCAACCTCCTTACTCATTATTGGTCCATTCAGATTTTCTATTTCTTGATGATTCAATTTTGGTAAATCATATGTTTCTAGAAATTTGAACATTTCTTCTAGATTATCCAGTTTGTTGGCACATCCTGTGTATTTCTGTGGTATCAGTTGTAACGTCTCCCTTTCATTTCTGATTTTGTTTATTCGTGTCTTCTTTTTTTCTTGGTTAGTCTAGCTAAAGGTTTGTTAATTCTGTGTATCTTTTCAAAAAACCAGCTCTTATTTTCGTTGCTGTCCTGCTCTTTTAGGTGTGTTCTGGGAAACACTACCATCTTGGCCGAGTTCGCTGGCGAAGAAGAAGTGAACCGTTTCTTAGCCCAAGGCCAAGCACTGCCGCCCACCTCCAGCTGGCAGCCCAGCGCTGGGACCAGCCAGACGCGGCTGGGCGCCTCGGGCAGCTCCCACGGCCTGGTGCGCAGCGACACTGGCCACTGGAACGCCCCGTGCCTGGCAGGCAAAGGGAGCAGCGACCTGCTGTGGGGCGGGGTCCCCCAGTACTCCAGCAGCCTGTGGGGCCCCCCCAGTAGCGACGACGGCAGGGTCATCGGAAGCCCCACCCCGCTGAACACTCTGCTTCCCGGCGACCTTCTCAGTGGGGAGTCCATCTAGCCTGGAGAGGCCGCATGGGCGCCGCAATCATCAGCACTAGGAAGAAACGCTGACCCTTTCCAGTCCGGGCGTCGCTGAGGACCCCGCTTGACCCAAGCAGCCCGGCAGCCCTTTCGAGTACCTCTGTTCAGTACTGAAGACGAACCTTGGCCGCAGTCCTTGCGAACTGTTCCCAAGACAGTGCGGGCTGCGCTGGGTCAGTGTCATGTGTAATGACAGGATGCTTCTCACAGCTTTTTATTTTGTGTCGTCTTATGTTTGTATGGTGTGTTGTCATTTTGATTTTTTAAGTATAAAAGCTGCTTAGAATAGTTCTATCATGAAGGGCACTTTTCAGATTGTGGGCTGGAAAGGGTTATTTTATCAAGGGGGGGGGAGGGAGGGAGGGAGACGAGAAAGCCTATTTAAAACGAGCCTGTGACGATTATGCACATTACCAGAGGCGGACCCCGTAATCAGGGGGAGCTGGCGTCCATCACTGGGACGCGGTCCTGGCGGCCCAGACCAGTGAGCCGAGCGGAAGGAGCGGTCTGCGATCTGTTCTCTGTTCCCACGGATCCGCCTATGCACATTACCCTTGTTTCATTACTTTTTCATGTCATTTTTTTTAATCCCAAAAAATATTTTTTAAAAGTTAAAAAAAATAGACATATCAAACATGCAAATACTTGAATCCAGCAGGCCAATAATGAAATGTGAACACTTTCTAAGTCTAATTCTACACTTCCAGGTTGGCATCAGTACGCAGAAACAGGCTCTAGGAAAAATTTCTAAGTTCACAGCCTATGTGTGTGTGTGTTGAAACAGAAGCACGTGTGTGTGTGCGTGCGTGTGCGTGCGCACTTTCTGTGTTCGTGTGTTAAGTGTGTGAGGGATTTAACTGTGGGTTTTCCCTTTTATTCAGTATGTGCTTTTTTTTTTTGGCGCATTGGTCAAACGTTTGTTATTATTCGCTTCTAACTTTGCACTGAGTGTCCCTGCCCTTCCTTTAGCTAATCCTATACATTAAAGAGAATTCATAGGACAGGGCTGGTGACAATTCATGTGTAAATGTTTACTCAAGGACTCTGTTATTGCGTTTAAAAATTACAGTGTATATCTCTGGAGAAATAATATGTATATCTACCTTTAGCAGCTTTTTATTGTGGACTAATGCAAGAAAATTATTACCAGAGTATTGCACCATTTTTCCATTTGGAATATAAAGTTAAAGAGAAAAAAACTCTCATTGAACTGTGGCCATAGATACTTGTAGAGGGTGGATGGTTCCGCAGGAGGAACGGAAACAAGCACTTGGACGTGGGTTGTGACTGCTTTCGGAGGAGCCCGAGGTGAGGGCTCCCACCTGTTTACAGACCTTTTTTTCTCCTTCAGACTTTAAAATAAAAAAATTTTAAAAAGGAATTTAAAAAAAAAAAGAAAAAAAAAAAGACTTCCGTCGTAAAGAAACCTATTTTCAGAATGCAGATCCGCTACTTCAGAGCTCTGGGATTGAACAGTGTTGTTTTCCCCTCCGGCCACCGTCGTGGACTCTGTCGACTGTCCCCTTCGTCCAGGTGACGAGTTGTGGTCACTGTCTTGCACACGCGGATGCGCTCTCAGGAAAGCCAGGGTTCCCGAGGGGCAGCTCCACACCATTTCATGTATTTTGTAACCCAACTCCTAGCACTGAAGATGTTATTAAAAAACAAACAAAAAATAAAGAAAAAAAAGAAAAAAGAGGAAAAAAAAAAACACAAAGAAGAAAGATACCTAATCTCTAACGTGTAGCAGTTACGTATGTACCAAATAATGGACTCAAAGGAAATAGATGTTCGAAGAGTGCTTTATATATTAAAAATTGCTTTATGTTTTAAAAATGATCAATGTTTTGATTGTTTTGCAAGAAAGAAAGACAATGGAGTAACATACCCTTGAGTATGTTTAAAAAAATATATGAACATGTGCTCCCTGCCTGCTTGATCAGGAAACTTGTGCATTACATTTTTTTTAATTAGCTTTTTAATGGTTTTATCAAAACAAAACAAAAACAAAAAAAACAAAAAAAAAAAAGAAAAAAAAGTTCCTGCAAAATTGCAGATCAACAAAAGCTGGTTTTATAGAGGATCATGAACTATGCACAAACTGGTTCAAGACTTTTTTCTCAAGTTCAGTAGTGTATTTAGCTAAACAGACCTTCCTCAGAGTAAGTGCATCTCATTGCCATTACATGCGTTCTGTATATTTGGTGTACACGTCCCTGCGTATGTACACCAAATATACGTGCGTGCGTGCCCGTGTGCACCCAGACATACAGCTTCCCATGCTGCATTTAGCATCGAGTTGTAGAAAACTGATATTTTTAAATTGAGGATGGAAGTAAAGAACCTCTCTGTTTGTTTTTGTTTTTTGTTGGGGTGGGTTTGGTTTTCTTCTTTGACCTTTTATTTTGAATTAAAGATGTCTGTAACTCTGAGATTAAAAGACAAGTTTGTGGCTTTTAATGTTTTTCCTCATAGAATGTGATTGTTGAAGAAAATGCACCGAAAGTTGCTTTCAAAAGTACAACGCTTTGTTGAATCTTAATAAATTGCAATTTTTTTTCTTGCTGTTCAAATAAATGTGTTTTTTATTTTTCAAAGGTAGATGTCATCCAAATTCACTTTGTATGTGTTGGGAGAGAGAGTTGTCCTACTGTGTGTAAGAAATTCCCTGTGTCGTCTTATGCCATCCTCAGAGTTCATGTATATAATTAGATACCCTCCAAGTTTTGGTTGCTTGACTTGTGATCTTATCATTTGTTTTGTGGTTTTGCAGTCCACACTGAAATCTTATTACTAGTCGTCGAGAGGTGCAATAGAGCCTAGGGGCTCTGCACCAGCCGCCCGCCAGGACCCACCTGCTCCGTGCGGGAACCGGTGTCATCTGGGGCAGCCGTGGGACGTGGCCCCAGCCGAGGACCATTGCTCGCTCTCACCCATGACCGAGTCTGGGCGTAAGAAGTATTTGGAGAGAAGGGAGTAATGAAGGTCTTTTGGGGCTTCCATGGTGGCGCAGTGGTTAAGAATCCGCCCGCCAATGCAGGGGACACAGGTTCGAGCCCTGGTCCGGGAAGATCCCACATGCCACAGAGCAACTAAGCCCATGCGCCACAACTACTGAAGCCCGCGCACCTAGAGCCCGTACGAGAGAAGCCACAACAACGAGAAGCCCGCTCACCGCAACGAAGAGTAGCCCCCGCTCACCGCAACTAGAGAAAGCTTGCGTGCAGCAACAAAGACCCAATGCAGCCAAAAATAAATAAATAAAAATTTTTTTTAAAAAAAAGGTCTTTTGTGTTTCCTAGACATTCATTTGTTTCAGTAAAGTAGCCTTAGCTAACTTTACAGAGCGTCTTGTACAAGCACAGTTGAAGTGACGGCGCTGGGCAAAGCAGCAGCAGCCTTGTCCCCACGGGGTTCAGGCGGCAGTCAGGACACTCGGGTCTGGCTCTCAGGTCCACCCCTGGATCGCCTGCCATGACCTTAAGTAAGTTCAGCGCCAGTGCTCCTGTCTCGTCAGGATTGTAAAGACAGCCTCTTGAAAAGCAGCCAAAATGTCCTTTGTGACCCCTGCTCAGAGACCAGTAGAGTGAGTGTCTTTTTCTCTCCACTCCTAGGGGCCTCGGCCACGTTTTATCGAGAAGATAGGACCCGGGTTGGCCCCCGCAGGCGAGACGGCGAGCTCCCGGCTCTGACCGACCTCTTTAGAAAGCGGAGGAGGAAAGCACAGAAGGGCCATCATCCGGAGGAGAAACGAAAGGCTAGAACGAAACTCATGGAACTCAGAATGTGGACAGTCGAATGTACTTGACACCCGACCCTTGTACGCACCTGGAGGCACCGACCCTGCCGGGGCTGTGAGCGGCCCTTCTGTAAGTGTTCGTTCGGTGCCCGTGAGTCCAGCGTCGCTACAGGGAGTGAGCCAGCCCCACACCTGCCTCTGGGAGAACAAGCCCAGTGCCTCCAGAACATCCAAAGGTTGAGGCAGCCTTCATGGAGGAGGTGGCACTTTCCTCCCAGGCCCGGGGAGAGTAGGGGACAGGTGGGGAACACAGCGTAAGCCGAGTGGCCACCTCATGGCCTGGAGTGGAGGCGGCTCCTGGTACCCACAGGTGAAAAGGAGGCTCGGTGTCTGGGATCGAGAAAAGTCAAGGCTCAGAGCTGCACTTTTTAAAAAAATCATTCTGGGGCTTCCCTGGTGGCGCAGTGGTTGAGAATCTGCTTGCCGATGCAGGGGACACGGGTTCGAGCCCTGGTCTGGGAGGATCCCACGTGCCGCGGAGCGACTAGGCCCGTGAGCCACAATTGCTGAGCCTGCGCGTCTGGAGCCTGTGCTCCACAACAAGAGAGGCCGCGACAGTGAGAGGCCCGCACACCGTGATGAAGAGTGGCCCCCGCTTGCCGCAACTGGAGAAAGCCCTCGCACAGAGACAAAGACCCAACACAGCCATAAATAAATAAATAAATAAATAAAAATTAAAAAAAAAAAAAGCAAGTCTTTAAAAAAAAAAAGATTATCTTAAAAAAAAAAAAATTCTGGTGACACCGTGGGAGAAGGCAAAGAAAGAAGGCAGGGTGCTCAATGGGTAGAAGCTTGATGTGCGAAGAAGGGACTGTTGAATGGAGAGGAGAGGCCAGGAGGGAGCCATCCTGGCCAGCACTGATTCTAACCGCATAAACGACAAGATCCAAGGAGCTGAGCACACATTCACTCAGGAGGGCATTTCGAGAAGATTCTTTGCAGGAAGAGAACATATGGGGTGGATCAAGGAGAAACCACATAAGAGTCGTGGTGGAAACATGTAGTTAACTTACTAGCTTTACACATCAGTTTTCACCGCGTAGCTTGTGTGGGACCGTCCCCTGAATGGCAGCCCACGTGGCAGGCCTGGCCCCGGAGCCTGGATCCCCAGTCATCGTGAAAACCAGAAGCACATTTCCAAATGCTCCCTAAGTGCGCAGAAGCCTCAGGCTTAAGTGACATTTCACTGGTTCTCCACCCTGGCTGCGTGTTAGAATTATCCAGAAAGCTTTTAAAATCCCAGTGCCAGGGCACATCTCAAACACATTCAACCAGAATCTCTGATTGTGGGCCCAGGCACCAGAGTTTTTAAATCTCCCCAGTTGGTTCCATTGAGCAGCCAGGGCAGAGGCGGTGTCAGAGGGAGCCTGTCATCAGGCTGAGACTGTCGACCGCCTACGCATTGGAATAGCCATTTCCAAGAGTTCAGTGCGTCTCATTTGGCAGTCATAGCTAGCTTTTTGCTTTTTTTTTTTTTTTTTAGCAAAACTACTATGTGCCAGGCAGGGTGCTAAGCACTGTGTAGGACTGTGTCTTGTTTCAACAGCCCCATGAGGTGAGGACTGGGGCTGGGAGAGACTGGGAGAAGTTACAGAATGTGCCCGAGGCCATGAGCCGATGAGGGTCAAATCCAGCCCCATCTGACTCCACAGCCATCGCTCGCTCGGTCAGCCCCACACAGGATCCACCACGGAATATTCCAGCTGGAGGACCTTGAGGCCACGTGTGTATCAGAAACAGCTCCGATGGGCGATAGGTGTGCCTGTAAAGAGACCTGGCTCGGACAGTAGCAGGGCTGGCGAGTCTGGAATTTGGACACGGCCAGGCAGGGTGGTGCCGCAGCTCCGGGCAGAATTTCTTCTCTGGAAAACCTCAGCCTTGCTCTTGAGGACTTTCGACTGATTGGATGAAGCCCACACACATCACTGGGGATAAAACCCTTAAAGCCAGCTGACTGTGGGTGCTGAGCACCTACAAGATGCCTTCACGGCAGCACCTCAGCGCTTGAGTCGATAACCAGGGACCCCAACTGACCATCACACGTGGCTTCTGCAGAAATACCTGCGGGCCTTTCTCCTGTTTGTCATCAGCAGCTCGGCCTGACCTCATAGTTGTTGCAAGGCGGGCGAAGTGGGCCTAGTCATAACAGGTGGCAGTGCCAGCTCAGACTGGACGCGGTCAGTTTATGTCCATCCGTCCAAAAGCGCATCGGTCCTCTTCACACAGAGGCAGACATCTGGGGGGTGCTGGCCCCTAGAGCCCAGGTGAGTGTCCCCACCCGACCTCACCCAGCGGCACTCATGCCCGGAGACACAGCCCAGGCCAGCTACTCGTAGAGGTCCTTAAGCACCTCCTGGCTGGGAGCCGCCACACCAAGCCCAGGAATCCTGATCTGTCGGGCGCCCGAGCAAGTCAGGTGCCGGTCTGCCGCTGGACGTCTGCCAAATGCAGGAGCATCCTGCGTGGGACCGTCCTCAGACGAGGGACCATTTGGGGTTAGCGTGGCCCAGCTGGGAGCACTGCTGATGGCAGTGGCATCTTCACTGCGGGGCTGGCCTGGCCCCCACAGGCCAGGTTTGCTCTCCCAGGTTCCCCGCTGGGATGAGGAGCGTGGGCCCATCGCCGCTCTCCCACAGCGGCCGCTGCCCCAGCTCCTGCAGACAGCGGGCACTGGGGCTGTGACAGCTCCGTCCCCTCCTCCCCGCACCCTCTGGTCCACGGCATCCCACAGGCTCCTCAAAAACTCAGCCTGGCAGGACCTGGGGTCACCCCCCCACCAGTCACGGCAGCCAGACCCCGCTCCTGCCACAGGCCTGGGCGCTGGCTGCCCTTCTGCCTGCAGGCTCCTCTCCCCACGGCTTACTAGCAAATGACCCACCCCGGTCCCTCCCTAAATTCTCCCTCCACCCCCACCCCAATAACCACTAGCGCATCACTTCATCACCCTCCACACACCCCGTACTTGTCCCGCATGGCACAGGCTGGCAGGGCAGCACCTGAAGCTGCAGCGCGGTCCATCCCTGCCATCGGGGGCTGGGCCAGAAGAGGGCGCCCTGCGCTCAACACTGAAGCCGCACAGAGTCTGCTTCACGGGGAGCCCAGCACCAGGGGAGGCCCCTCGGAGCGTCTGGTAGGCCGCAGGGCCCTGGCCTGGCAAGGAGAGCAGCCTTGAAGAACCAGAGGGAGAAACTGAAGGGGCGGCACATGCACGAGGCCTAAGTTCCCATGACCTCGGCCTGGAGGTCGTCCACGGGCTGTACCTACGTGCACCTGGGCAGGCCTGAGCATAAGCACGGACTCCCACGAGACAAGCCCATTTTGCACAACGTGTTTAATCAGGATAAATAGAGTCCTGAGCAGGGTCCACTGGGGGTGCTCCAGCCTCGGACGGGCGGCAGACTCCCATCACCTTCCCCGTGTCCCAGCGGGGCCATCTCCAGGCAGCATCTGTGCCTGCAGGTCCATGGGAACCGAGGGTGACGGGGTTCCCGGGCTGCCGGGCCCAGCGCTGTCCTACTGGGCATCCCAGTCGTCTGTGAATACGGCCGGGGGCGTCACGGCCTCCTCGGTTCTACCAACCCTGCCAGAAAGGGGAGTCAGCAAGGGGCCCCATTGCCTTGGGCAGCGCGGGCCTCGCTCGGGAGGCTGAGGAGCCCCACAGTCATCCCTCTGGGCAGCCGAGGCCAGAGCATCCCCAGCAGCCTTCCTCAGGAGCTGTTTCCAGGCCTCCCAGGGCTGAAAGGCTCTGGAGAGAAGTGGAAGGAGCCGGACAAGGCCGCGACTCACCACCGATGCCTTGGCAAGGGAAGGAGCCGGACGAGGCCGGGACTCACCACCGGTAGGCCTTGGCAAGGGAGGGAGTGGTGCGGGCAGCGGGTCTTGTTAGATGGCTCGTTCTGGGGGCTCCTGCTGCCCGGGGTCGGGGCCGGGGAGCCCCAGGGGCCTCGACCTGCAGACCTCAGCTGGCCCACCTGGCCGGGCGGGGGTCGAGGAGGGGTGTGTGTGCATTCCCGTGGGTGGCCTGTCTGTCCAGGCAGCAGGAAGATGTCTGAGTTCATCTCCCCTTCCCTGGGCTCAACCGCAGGTAACAGTTGAAGGGTGAGACGTGCGGCCACAGGAGCAGCCCCAGCCCCGCGCCAGGGCAGCCGGGGCTGAGGCAGCAGCGTTTGGGGCAGGGGGGTGTTCACCTCAGGGGGAGAATGGAGGCAGGGGCCTGAGGAGAAGGCCAGCCAGGCTGACCCCCGACCCATCAGGACGGGGGTGGCAGAGGGACTCCCCTGGTGGTCCAATGGTAAAGAATCCGCCTTCCAGTGCAGGGGACCGCGGGTTCGATCCCTGGTCTGGGAACTAAGATCCCACGTGCTGCGGGGCAATTAAGCCCACGTGCCACAACTACTGAGTTCGCGTACCTCAACTAGAGCCCGCGTGCCACAACTACAGAGCCCACGCACTCTGGAACCCACGCGCCACAACAAAAGAGCCCACATGCCTCAACGAAGATCCCGCGTGCCGCAACTAAGACCCGACGCAGCCAAAAAATAAATAAAACAAATAAATATTAAAAAAAAAAAGATGGGGGTGGCAGAGAGGAGGGAAAGGGCGTGAGAGACCCCAGCTCCACCTTGCCCCCTGCACACAGTTCCTTCATTTCTTTTTTTTCCTTTCTCAGCAAACTTAAGTTTTCCTCCTCCCCCAAATGCCCCACACACCTGAGGAGGAAAGGTGGGGAAAGGGGGCAGGGGAGTCCCAAGAGGCTGCGGGCCACCCAGGGAGGCCGGCAGCCACTTCCCTCCCCACCACCGGCGGAAAGAGGCCTCCCTGTGCAGTACCCACTCCTTCTCCCCAACACACTCCCCTCCAGGGCCCCTCACCTGCTCCTCTCCTTCCTCTCGTAGATACGCTGAAGCTTGTTGATTAAGAAGATCTTGTCTTCCCCCTCCTAGAAACGCCAGAACACAAAGGCTGAGAAAACAGCCATCATGTGTCCGTCCAGAAGTGCCCTGTTCCAGACTGCACTTGGGGTAGCTCACAAAGAGTGTCTGACATCACAAGCACAAAAAGTTTAAAGAAGGGGGACAGAGGCACCAAACAAGGACAAGGAAAAACCAAGAGCCAAGCAGTGGGCATATATATATATATATACATACACACATATATAGACACACACACACACACACACACACACATATATGCATCTAAGCTTCCTAGTGGCCAAGGTGAAAAGGGAAATGTGATCAGTTGCACAGTGAGGGCTGCCTACCCAGCCTAACTCAATGTACAACCGGCCCTGACATTTAGTCTGTCTTGGGCAAATTGACCTTGGTCTGACCTCGGTCACCATCTGTAAAAGAGGGATACAAATGTCTGTGTCATGGGGCTTTTATTAGTTTTCTATTGTTGACCTAATCAATTATGGAAACTTAGTGGTATAAAACAACACAAATTCAACATCAGTTCTGGAGGTCAGAAGTCCAAAATGGGTCTCAGTGGGCTAAAATCAAGGAGTCAGCAGGGCTGGTTCCTTCTGGAGCCTCTGGGGAGAATCTTTCCTTGCCTGTTCCAGCTTCTGAGTCTGCCCCCATCCCTGGGCTCATGGCCTCCTTCAGAGCCAGCAATGGCCAGTCAAGTCTTTCTCACACCTCTTTCTCTGACATTGACTCTCCCACTTCCTTTGTTAAGGACCTTACAATTACATCGTGCCCACCCGAATAATCCAGGATAATCTCCCACCTCCAGGTCAGCTGATTAGCAACTGTAATTCCATCTGCGACCCTAATCCCACAACCCCAATGCCAAGTAACATGGCATATTCACAGCTGGGATTAGGACAAAGACGTCTTTGGGGCAGGTATTGGCCAACCCAGGGGTCTTTCGACAACTGACTGTGAAAACGCACATAAAGCTTTAAGTCTAGGACCCAGTAAACATCAGGCGGCTTTCAGGGCCCATCAAACCCCGGGGTCAGACTGGATTCCTTGCGGGGAGTCTTCACAAAGAGAAAACAGCGATTTTGTCAGGATGCGTTCTGAGCGCTGGGGACCCTGGCTCACCCACGAAAGCGCTGAGACACCTACGAGGTGGGACCTCCTTAAGAGACCTTCCCGTTTTCTCTCCATCGAGTTGGTGGGTACAGAGGGCCGTGCGCCTGAGTAAGCCACCTGCCCAGGCCAGAGAAAGGATGCTCCGAGCGCAGGCTGAGATCAGAAGTGTGGCCCCAAAGACTCAGAACCGGGGCCAGCCTCGGCCTTGGGAGGACACAGCCAGCAGCAAGGACCACCCGGGGAACGAGGAGGGGCGGCCGAGCTGGGGTTCCCCTCCCGACGCTGCTGTGCGTCCACCACCGCGGGGCGCTGCAGGCCCCAAAGCTCTACATGGTAGGGCAGGCGCCGGTTGGGAAAAACCCACTTCCGATAGCTGTACCTCAGCCAAAATGCCCAGCCTGAGCCCTGCCCTCGGTTTGTGAAAGGGGAGGAGAGGGGTTACCTTGTACTGCCTTACTTATAACCATATAAAAAGTGGGAGCTGTCCCCAGGGGATCCTTCCACGCAAGAAGACCTGACCCAGAGTCCCTGCACCAATTAGCCAGCAGAAGACTCACACGCGGGCTGCACCCCAGCCCCGTCCTGCCTCGGCTGACACCCAGCAGCTGACCCCCAAGTCATTTCTAACGAACAGTGGCTGGTGGCCACCAGCCCTGATGTGACCGCCTAGGGGACACAGGCACCAGCTGGCCCCAAGGTGGGCTCAAGCATTAAGTACACAAGTGAGAAACTGGGAAAGAAAAGGAAAAAAGAAAAAACAGCGGTGGGGAGAGTGATGTCGGGGCCCTGGGGGCAAGGTTGGGGCCCTGGGGATGAGGTCACAGCCCACCAAGTGTTCAGGGGAGACCCGCTGTCACTGACAGGTGCCCCTGAGCAGCCAGCCCAGACCCAGGGAGGACAGGACCAGGTGAAAGGCCATTCCTGTCTGGGGAAACGCCAGCCCAGGTGCCTCTGACCTACGGGGCAGTGACTTGCTCTCAAGGTGATGGGAGGCCCAGTAACTGCGCAGGGAGGGAGGGCAGCCTGCGGGCAAGGCTGGGCGGCCTCTAGGGGGGATGCGGGAGGGGGAGGGGGGGTGCTCGGAGCAGCACCACCAGAGCCCTCGTCCCAGCGGGGTCTTTGCAGACGGGCAGCCTGGCTGCCTGTAGCTTACGTCTCCAATTAATACAAGATATGCATCTTAATCGATGTGATTCGCTTGGCAAACAAGCCCTTTCCACAGCCCAGGTCCGGGGGGGAGGTGTGGAGGGGCCGCGGGTGTGAGCCAGCAGGCGCCCCCGAGGTGGGAGCCCGAGGGGCACGCACGTTGCTTAGCTGCTCCTTGAGGAGGCAGATGACCTTCCGCTGGCCCTTCACCACCTGGATGTTGAGGTAGATCACGGCCCTGCGGGAGACGGCCGCTCAGGCTGGGCCCCCCCGCGCAGGAGCCCCGGGGAGGGAGACCAGGGCCCCCACCCGGGCCTGCCCCGCACTCACAGCAGCAGGGCCGACGCCAAGTAGATGGGGAAGGCACTTTCCACCAGGTACCGGTGGATCCAGGGCAGCCAGGAGACCCTGGGGCCTGCCTCCTCCAGGTGGCGCACCCACACCTTGCCCGCCTCATACATGGTGTCCAGGGTCCGGAAGGGGCCGCAGATGCTCGAGGGCTTCACCCTGGGGGAAGAGGGCGGGCGGCTTGACCCCTCAGCCCGGACATACGCCACCTCCACACCACCCAAACCGCGGTCACCAGCCACAGCGGCCCCAGGGGGCAGCTCCCCATCCCGCCCCCCAGAGGCCGAGGGCCCACTCACTGCCAGATGGCGTAGCAGAGGAAGATGGCAGCGCCCAGAAAGGAGGGGAAGCAGAGCAGCGAGATGAAGACGGTGCTCATGTGGGAGGCCTTCCAGGGCCTGCGGGGTGCCTGGCAGTTGGCCATCAGGCTCGTCTGGGGACAAAGGTTGCGCTCTGCCACCGCCCTGCCACCCACCCTCCCCCAGGCCTGGTGGGGCCTCCAAGAGGGAAGAGGGGCAAGGCCAGCAGTGGGCTGAGGGTGTGCTGCTTGCAGGGGGAGCCCGAGCCGAGCCCCCAGGACAGCCCGCAGAGAAGCAGACACTCAGAATCTGAGCCCACAGGCTGGAAAGGGCCAGCGGGGCTACCTCCCGGTCTACGGAGGGGAGACTGAGGCTCACGGGGGGCAGGTTGGCCAGGTCACCCGCACGTGAAAGGGTTGATACTAAAAGCCACCTCCACTGACTGGAGGTCTCCACTGTGCCCGACGCTTTATAAACGTCACCTCCGGCAGCGCCCCCCAGAGCAGCACCCACATTGTACAGAGGAGGAAACACAGGACCAGAGAGAAGAACCTGGTTCTGAGCACCTCCCAGCGCCCCCCTCAAGCCCTGGCCCGTGCACACGGGCACCTGGCAATGACCACGGACCCTGACGGGATGGTGCCCAGCCTGCCAAAGGCAGTGATGCAGGGACGGGACGGGGGTCAGCTGTGGCCCGTGGGACTGACCCAGAGGGTGGCCCTGGGCTGCCAGCCCCACACCTCTTGGGTCAGGGATCCGCATCTGCCGGCCCAGCGGCCACCCTGGCTGCACACTCTCCCCAGGCCCCGCCGCCCTCCCAGGGACCCAGCGGCATCTTTACCTTCTTGACGTAGAAGAGGAACAGCAGCTTGATGATCTGCATGGCGGGGAGGAGCGGGGAGAAGAGGACCCCCAGCCTGAGGAGAGCAAGGAGAGGAGAGGGCTGCATTCCAGAGGCTGGGTCCTGACCCCTGTGTGGCTCCCCAGGCCTAGAAAGGCCACCCGGGCCTGGCTTGGGGTCGGGACCCCGGGGAGCTGAGACTGGGTCCCTGGGGAATTGAGGGGTCAGGTCACTCCAGATTCCCAGGACTGGGCCTTGCTGTGGCCCAGGGGGAAGCGGTCAGCCTCCCCAAGGGCCAGGCACTGGGACACAAGTGGGAGATGCTCACCAGGTCAGGGTCTGCCCGTAAATCAGCTCCAGAACATTCCCCGCAATGTCGAACTCAGGCTTCCCCTTCCTCTGAGACCTCTTCTCAGAGATGAGCCTGGGCAGAAGAACCCCTGGGGTCACGCGGGAGGGCCAATCCCCAAGACAGACCCTCGTCCCCACCCCAACCCGCACGCCAAGCTGAAGACCGTGCCCTCCCCGCCAGGGTGCCAGTGATGCAGAGGGGAGACGGCGGCCTGGGGTCCCACCCTGAAGGGTCCACACTGCAGCCAGCTTCATCTCCGTCCTTTTTCTAAGCATGTACGGATACACCCGGGTATAAATGTGCACATCAGCACATCAGCATCAAATGTTTTACTGCTTTTTTTTTTTTTTTTTGGCTGCGTTGGGTCTTCGTTGTTGCGCGCGGGCTTTCTCTAGTTGCGGCGAGCGGGGGCTACTCTTTGTTGCGGTGCGCGGGCTTCTCATTGCGGTGGCTTCTCTTGTTGCGGAGCACGGGCTCTAGAGCACAGGCTCAGTAGTTGTGGCATGCGGACTCAGTAGTTGTGGCTCGTGGGCTCTAGAGCACAGGCTCAGTAGTTGTGGCGCACGGGCTTAGTGGCTTCGCGGCATGTGGGATCTTCCTGGACCAGGGCTCGATCCCATGTCTCCCGCACTGGCAGGTGGATTCTTAACCACTGCGCCACCAGGGAAGTCCCTGTTTTACGGCTTTTTTTAAATCTTATTGTTATTAAATTCACATGTTCTCAAAGAAAACACAGAAAGAAGGAAATAACACCTACAATGCTAGCACTCGTAGCCAGGACATCTGAAAATGTTCCTCTACTTTCTGTTCTTCCTCCCAACCCCTTTTTCCTTTGTATGAGACAGATTATACCATATGCATCATTTTGAAACCTGTTTTCCTTTCCAATCTCAAAATAGGTTACATCCTGTCTCCTAAATGTTTTTTTCAAGTTTATCGATATTTTACAGAAGAGCCGTCATGGGTAGAGATTTATGGCCCCAATCTGGGGTCAGGTCCCGATTTTCAGAGTCCTGAGAACCGCCTGGTGACCCTCACCTCCACCACACAGGTGAGGATGCCAGGAGCCCTTCCGCAGGGGGAGCCCAGGTGCCCAGGAGGTGAGCGCAGGGACCCGCCCCTGGGGCCTCACCTCCACACCAGCTCCCCTAGAAGCGTGTCCAGCAGCGTGAAGATGAAGTCCATCACCATGAGCCGGTACAGCTCCTGGCCCACAAAGTCCTCCCAGCACTGAAACAGACGCGGCCTCAGCCCCCAGTGCCCTGGTGCCCCCCCCTGCTCTCCGTGCCCACCTGGGGGCCTCCAATATGCTTGTAGACCAGGCCAGGTAAGATCAGGTGAGGGCTGAATGCTGTGAGGGGCCACCCTGTCCACCCCCAACCTGGGACCAGGGCAGACCCTCTTGAGGGGCCCGGGGAGCCCCACGCCTCTGCCAGCACTGCCCGGCCCGCCCTCACCTGGTCCTTCAGGGTGCCCACCCTGCGGCCCAGCCAGTGGTAGCAAAGAATCCCCAGGATGACCATCTTGAGGATGAGGTTCCTGCGGAAAGGGGGGCGGGGCGGGGGGCGTGCACAGGCTGAGGGAGGGGTGCCTGGGAGACAGAGGTCCCGCCCCAGAAAGCCCCACGTGGCGGCCCCATCCGGCCACGCACCTGCAGATGGCCACGTACACCTCTAGCACCGGGGAGTCGTGCCGCTCCAGGGCGGCCAGGACGCGGAACAGGTAGGGGGCCCCCAGGTTGAGAAGGCAGACCACCAGGGGCAGGGCCAGCAGCGCCCCGTCCTGCTCAGCAGACACGCGGCTCTGCTACGGCAGGGGGAGGGCCAGCGGTCAGCGGTCACCACAGGCGCCCCAAGGACAGAGGCAGGTCCACTGATGGGCCCGAGACGGGGGAGGGGCCGCAGGGAGGGGTCCCGGGGCGGAAGGAGGGGGTGGAAGTGGCAGGCACGCCACCCTCCACCCCAGGCCCAGTGTTCAAACCGCACAGGAAGGGGGGTGGGAGGGGGAGGAGGGGGGATGGAACACAGGTGTCTGGGGAAGAAAAGAGAAAAGAGAAACCAAAAGAAGACGAGAAAACATAAGGACAGAAAAATAGGGGGAGTGTCAGACAGACCAAGAATGAGAACAAGGCCTGTGAGGGAAGCGGCCTCCAGGGAGGGCCCGGGCGGAGGGTGCGGGGCCCCAGGGGGCCCAGTCTAACGAAGCAGGCGTCTGACCCCACGGCCGGAGCCTCCGCGGGGACCCCCCACGCCCTCCCCGCACCTGGAGCACGAGCTCTGAGAAGCTGTAGACGGCCAGGGCGCACACCAGCGTGGTCCCCAAACACAGCAGCCACACGAGCCCCAGCACGGCCGCCTGCCGCAGCCGTCCGCACGCCCTCCGAGGGCGCTGCCGCAGCTGCCCCTCGGCCAGCAGCTCCTGGGGGCGGCAGCGGGCCTGTCACCCGCGGCACGGACGCACGGAGACGCGCAGACACACGCGCCACACCCCCGGGGACACGTGGAGCAGACATACAGGGAGGCTCGGGGGATGCCGGGGGTCGCCTCCCACCCACCCCTGGGGCCACGGCCCGTCACTCCCCCTGCTCGGGGGCCCCTCCAGGCACCAGGAGACCGCAGCACGGGGCCGCAGGCTGAGGCCTGCCCCAGCCGCTCCCACCCACCCTCCCCAGCCCTGCCTCCTGAGCTGTCCTGCCTGTGGACAGCCGTCCCCTCGCTGACCCGGAGCCCCAAGGCACTCCCTGAGGGCCCATCAGCCGGGTCAAAGCTGTGAGCTGCCCTGACCCGAATCCCGCAGCGGGAAACCCCAGAAAGGCAGAGGACCTTCCGCGAGGCCCAGGCCAGCCACCCTCTGGCCCTGAGGCCTTGGGCAAAGGACTGAGGCCTCAGTGTCCTCACATGTACCCCAGGGCTATTGGGGGGACCGGGAGCACGTGCCAGCTGGTGCCCCGCAGGCCTCTTCCCGCGGGGGCCGGAGGACACGGGGACTCCGGGGAGAGGGCCCGAGAGCAGCCCTAACCCTCTCCCACTGGAGCAGGCCCCGACTGGTGCTCCCTGGACACGGGGTGGGGGACAGAGGCCCCAGGGCCCCTGGGCAGCTCACCTTCAGCTGGGTTCGGATATTGTCGTGCTGGAGGCGGGTGGCCCATTTCTGAGTCACTTTGTAGTCCCAGGAACAGAAAACAGTGATGGCATGGACCCCCGAAGTGCTGCCCACCCGGTAGCTCTCCCCAAAAGAGCGGGACATGCTGGGAGAAGCAGAGGCAGGCAGAGGGTGAGATGGGGCGGAAGGCGCAGAGGCCGGGGAGAAGACAGATGGGATGCTCCCTGCAGCCAAAACCCACCACCCACTCAGAGGAGCCCTCCCGGCGCTGGATGGGCCTCCGGCCACGCTCCCTGCCCCACCTCTAGCCCAGAGCTCTCAGCCTCCTTGTGTGGACCGCCGGCCACTCTAGATCAGCCCTGACCAACAGGGAGCCCGCCAGCCACAAGTGGCTAGAAGAGGGGTCAGGCTCCACTCCCCACCACCATGGCCGGCTGCCTCCCACCCAGACGTGGCTGCAGAAGGTGCTGGCTCACCTCAGGGCCTTTGCACTGCCTCTCCCGATAACCAAAACACCTTCCCCGGCCTTTCTCCAGCCCACCCTTATTTAACCTCCCTCTCTGGGATGAGTGCCGCTGCCCTGGGAAGCTGGTCTGACTTCCTCTCCTATGCTCCATAACACCTGAGCAACATAACACCAGGAGTTTCCCAGCCTCTTCATTGGCCTATCTTCTCCTGTAGACAGCAAGCTTCTCAAGGACATGCACCAAGCTCATTTACCTTCCTGTCCTGAGCAGAGCACAGCAAATGTTTGTGGAGCGGATGGGTGCATGGATGAAAGTGTGGATGGATGGATGGAAGGAAGGCAGGATCCACGGATGCACGGTTGATAGATGGACGGATGGATGGAGTGATGATGGATGGACGGATGGATGGAGTGATGATGGATGGACGGATGGATGGAGTGATGATGGATGGATGAATGGATGGAGTGATGATGGATGGATAGGTAGCTAGACTAGGTAGCTAGACGGATGAATGGATGGGTAGCTGGATGGATGGATGAATGGATGGATGGATGCATGGGTGGATCAATGGCGCTCAGAGCCAGGGTCATAGGGTGGAGGGCTATTACCTGTACACCAGAGTGATGCAGGTGATAAAGAAAGCTACCCCCACGGTGAAGAGGTAAGCCAGGGGCATGTTGTAGGGCAGGCCGCCCGCCTCAGGAGTGCACTGGCCGCCATCCCGTGGGGAGGCACACGGCTGGTTCAGCGTCGCGTTACTATAGTAGCCGTAGTACATGACAGTGTGGGTGAAGCGGCCCTGCAGAGAGGACGCCCGGCCACATCAGGGACTCTCCCCCTCCCTGCACCTGACCCGCCCTCAGGCTTGGAGGGCAGATGGAGGGCGCCCAGGGGGCAGGGCGAGGGGAAAGGCAGAAGGGGAAGGGCCAGGGCAGGGGCAGTGAGGAGAACACGGAGGTGGGCAAAGGGCCGTGGCCACCCTGGAGCTGCCAGGACACACCCCTCCTGGAGACGCAGCAAGGGGTGGGGTGGGGGTCCCTGGAGGAAGCCGTGACAAGGGGTTGCCCTGCCCGCCCCCACCAAGCCTCACCCCACCCGTGAGAAGCTCCAGGCCCCTGAAGGCGGGCACGGAGCCCGAGGGCGCAGGCGGGAAGGCGGCCTGCACGCCCACGATAAAGGCCAGCAGTGGCAGCAGCAGCAGGGTGTTGAAGGCCAGCAGGGTCTTGAGGAAGAGGAAGTAGGAGAGAACGCTGGAGCCAAACTGGCCCCCAATCCGCTTCAGGGCGTAGTGCCAGGGCATCAGGGCCTGCAGCCCCGAGAGCAGTGCGAGTCCCAGGTTGTGCGACGCCTGCGGGGACAGAAGCAGGACAGCCCTCAGGCGAGGCTGGAGAGAGGAGCCGGCCCCCAGCCAGACCCTGGGCCAGGCCTAGAGCACAGGGGCAGTGGAGGGGGAGCCGCGAGGGGAGGGGGGTCGATCACACCCAGAGCCAGGCTGAAGGCTAGAGGACCCCACGAGTGGCACGCGGAGGGAGAAAACGTGGCCCCCTCAGCGCCCCAGCCCCCAGCTGCCCAGAGGCGCCTACCAGGATACAGCTGTCGCGCAGCTGGCTGCAGCAGGAGAGGAGCCCACGGTGCCCCCGGGCCCTCCGCTTGCCCCTCGGGGGCCGGCTCTCCTCTCTGGGGGCAGAGGCAGCGTTAGGGCTTGGTCCACTCCCTCCCAGGGACCACCCGCCCACCGCAGGCTCAGGACCCTTCTCACCAACCACCCCGCCCAGCCGAGGAAGTGGGTCTGGGGTCCGCATGAGGCCGAGGGGCACTGACCGCAGGCAGCGTTTCTCGGACAGGCTCAGCGGCATCCCCCGGAGCATGTGGTCCCGCTGGGCCACCGTCAGGCCCTGAAGCTCCTTCACCAGGAGGCCCCGCTTCTCTGCAGGATCCGGAGCGAGCCCTGTGGGTTCCCCGCAGCATCCTTCCCTCCCTCCCACAACTGCGGCCGTTCCCCTGCAACACAGGCCTCTGCCTCCCGGCCAGGCCTGATGGCTCCTCCCTGCTAGGACCCTGTGCTGCCCGCCTGTCCCACACCCCCACTGGCCATCACTCTCTCACCTCCACCCCCTGGAGCCCAGGACTCGATCAAGTTCCCAGCATCTTCCGAGGCCCAGCCCAGTGCCCCCTCCGCCTTGAACCAAACTCTCCTCTTGGGTCCCCACTCGCATCTTGCTCTGACCCCCCAATGCCCCTGAGCCCCGTCCGCCCCCCACTCAGCGGTTCCCTCTGTCCCCCCACCACTTCCCACTATGCCAAGGCCTGGTAGGGTGAGTAGGGGAGAGCAGGACCTGGAGATCTGCCCCTCCCCTATGTCCTCGTTCCTTTCATCTTCACAACCACCATGGAAAGGGGGTGCTATTTTAACCCCACTTTACAGATAAAAAATGACCAGAAAGCAGACACCTGGCGTGGTTTACACAATGAAACTGGAATGTCCACCCTGACCTCAGAGCCCACATCACCCTGCACTGCTCCGTCACCCACCAGCTGGGGGCCTTGAGTAAACAGGGAGAGGAAACACAGGCAGGGCCCCAGGAAGTACCCAAGCCCCTGGGCACTGATGCCAGAGATCACCCGGCTGAAGACCAACCTGTGAGCTGGGCCCTGCTCCCTCCTACGACCACTCTCCCTTGTTTCCCAGCCCCTCCACACAGGCCTCTCAGATACTCAGACAAGCCGGCAGGCTCCCACCTCAGGGCCTTTGCCTATGCCCCACTGACTCTAGTGTCACTTCCTCCAGGAAGCCTTCCTGGGTCGCTCCAGGCTAGACAGGTTCCGTGACACTCTCCTGCAGCGTGCCTTTCCTCAGCTGCCCTTATCTGAGCTTTAACCATCCACTTATCCATTTATTTGGTTCCTGTCTATTTCACAAGGCAGACAATAAGCTGCATGAGAGCTGACTGGGTCTGCTTACCACCATCACATCCCAAAGTTAACACCAGCGTCTGCGACACTACAAATGCTCAACAGACGCTGTGGAGCGCGTGCCTGCATGAGCCAAACGCTGTGCAGCCGGAAAGGCCCGCACTTCTCTGCGCCAGTGGCCGGGACACCGAGACACTCCCACACCCCTGCAAAGAGACCTCACCGCTGGGGGCCTTCAGACAGCCCACTGCACCCCCGCCCCACCGCCCCGGCCTGCTGACCTCCTCCCCACCGAGGCTCCAGCCCCCTCTCACTCACCATCCTCCTCCAGGACCGTGGGGTCCAGCTCCAGGTCGTACAGGCGGAGGCTGGGCCGGGCCGAGCGGCCCACATCCCTGAGCTGAGGCCGGCCGGCCCTGCGGCGCAGCCTCACTGTGCGGCTGTAGTACTGGGAGAGGATGGCGCCGCGGCTCCGGCCTGTGGAGGCCGCTGGTCAGGGGGGACGCGCCGCCCCTTATGTAGAGGCAGGGGCTGCCCCCCCACTCCTTCCCAGGACCCAGGAAAGTTCTTTCATAAGAGACCTCAAGCACCACCGGGTTCCCAAGAGCATATTTTTATCCCCATGACGACTCCGGAGTCGTTTTTAGAACGCGCGAGGCTGCATGGGGCTGGGCTGGGCCTCCAGGCAGCAGACGGGGTGGGGTAAGAGCCCAAGAGGCCTGGCTCTGAGGTATACAGATCCCCGCCGGAAACCGCAGCCCAGCCCAGGGTCCAAAGGCAGAGGGTCCCACTCACCAATGGTGCGACTGGGCATGCTGGCCAAGATGCGGAGTGTGGCCGTGCTGTAGACAGGGGCGCCCTCGGGCCCCAGCAAGGCCTGGCGGTCACTGCCTGCCCAGCAAGAAAGACTCGTCCAGAGGTTCTACAGACACCACCGGCCGGAGATATCCCCTGCCCACCCCCTGCCCCAGGCTGCTAGGAGGGGCTTCCTGAGAGGTTGAGAGGCTCCGTGTCCGGCCCACACATCCCAGCACCCGGCCTGGGCCAGGGCAGGCGGGCTCACCTGAGGCCCCCAGGGCTCCAGCCCCCGGCACCCTCTGCTGCAGCTCCAGCCCCTCCTCGGCCACCCAGCGGCTCTGCTCCTGGATGAGCTGATGGAAAGAGTCGTGCACTTCGCTCTCATCATAGGGGCTGGGCTCCTGGCTGCTGGGGTGAGAATGGGGGAAGGGGCAGGAGTTCAGGCTGCGGCGGACCCAGTCCTCGCCCCAGCAGCCTACCCCCTCCGAAGGGCTGAGGTCCAGACCACCTCTCCCTGGGGGTGATACATCCCAGCCCCCCAGCCCCACCTCAGAGCACTTACTCCTCTGGGTCCTGTGGGGTCTCAGGGACATTGAGGACAAAAGCCAGCGACCGGGACATATCTGCGGCCCACCCCCAGCCAGTCTGCCGACCTAGGGCAGTTCAGAGCCTGGACACAGCCTCAGGAGCCTTCCGCTGCCCATGTGATGAGACAGAAAGCGTTACAGCAAAGTTAGCCTGGCACCCAGCTCCACTGCCCGCTCCCTGGGGACCATGGGGGGTGCCACTCCCAGCCCAGGCTGCCTGAGCCCCCATCCTGCCCCATCCACACACAAACACCAAACGCATGGCCAAGTGAGTGGCCCCAAATAATCCTCAGGCCAGAATGGACTGAAGGGGAGCTCCTTCCGGAGGGAAGGAGGAAGGAAGTGAGGGGAGTCTGGGCAGTTCCCCACCAGCTTCCTCAGTGACGCCATCCCTGCGAGATGGGGAGCGGGTGGGGTGCCTGTGGATAGGTTTTCCATTCCCAGGGTTCTGACCCAGAGATGCCGCCCTCTGGGTGAGAAAGGTCAGGGCAGCTGAGACCTTCCCTGTGCCCGCCCGTGACCACACAGCACTTCCTCCCGGCCGGAAATCCCACAGACAGCTAGCAGCCTGGGCCCTCACCCTCACCAGCGCCTGACAGAACAGCAGACAGGATGGCCTCCTCGGCTGCGCCCCACCCTGCATCCCCCGCACAGGAGTCACTCCGCGCCAACCTGGGCGCGTCAAGGTCGACAGCCCTCCTGAGAGACTCCGCTACATTCCATCACCTCCGGGCAGGCCAGGGCAGCTGGCTGGGGGAGGGGTGCTGGGCGTTAAACAGGCAGCCTTTGTCCAGCCTTTGTCCGGGCTCTGCCATCACCCAAGACAACTGAACCAGGGTGGCCTTGTCCAGGCTCTTCAGCCCGTGGGAGGGGGGCGAGGGCGGCAGGCTCCCAACCACCCGCTGAGTCCTGCAGGACTCTGCCCCAGCAAGACTGGGCCCAGCCCTCGGTCTGCCCTGTCCCCCCCCACTCCTCCCTACCCTCACCCCCAGGGAACTCAGCACGGTGGGCTCAGCTCAAGGGCTTCCTCAGGCGAGGCCAGGGTGTCCAGACACAGCAGGTCCCGCTAGGGCTGTACCCAGACAGTGCCCTCACTTAGGGGTGTCCAGTCTCTGAGCCCACAGAGTCCAAGCCCCCTCCCCGTCTCTCTCACAGGAGCACAGTGTGGAGAAACCAGCAGAGAGAGATCAGAGGTGGACTCTTGACTCCGCCTGAAATGGAAAGTAGCTGGAGCTGGGGCTGAGGGTGTGCCCCCCAATCCAGCCCCTAGAGCTGGAATTCCTTCCTGGAAAGACAGACCTTCCCAGGTTCAGATCTACAGGCCTCTCCCACACACCCCTTCTCCAGGAGGCAGGAGCAGGGAGATGGAAGGTGCTCAGAGGGTGCCTGGGGGATGGGGGCTCACCTGGGCACTGGCATCTGGGCACTGCCCAAGACTTCTGCCTGGTACCCAGCACCCTGGCACCCTTGCTCAGGCAGGGACAAGTCGGGCAGGAGTTTCCAGGGTGCACCATTCCTGAGCCGTGAGCCAGGTAGGGAGGGGAAGGGTGGGGCCCGTTTCCAGAAACCCCACCCCAGCCGGAAGCCAGTCCTCTGGGAGCAGCTACTGTCCGGTCAGAGCCGCAGCCCAGCCTCTGAGCCGAGGGAAGGCAGCAACTCCGAGAGACCCTGGACCCCTCATCTGCCAGTCTCCCACAAGCCCACTTTCCGCCAGTGGTACCCACCTGCAAACCCGGCCTCCCCGCCCCTTCCCATCCCGAGAGACACACACCACCGCCCTCTCCCCTGACGTCCGCCACCTGCCTGTTGGGGTGAGCTGAGATCTTCACGTCCCCCGCCCGGACCCCCCTGAGAGAGTCAACTCAGGGAGTGAACTCAGGGAGATCCAAGAGAACCCGAGGAGGAAACTCGGTGCCCAGTGGCCCCAGAGGCCCAAAGGGATTCAGAGGGGGTGGAGCTGGTGGCCGCAGGGGAACTGGATGGGGCTAGGAGGACGAGGGCGCCGTCCCCAAGCCCCGGAGCTGCGGCCCCCACCCACGACCCGGCACCCGCATCCCGGCGCTGACCTGGGAGGCGCTGGGGAGGAGGGGCCCGGCGCGCGGCTCACCTGTCCCCCGCGAGGGCCGCCGGGAACTGTGTCTGGGCTCCACCAGCTGCGGGAGGGGTCGTGAGGTCAGAAGGAGGGAGTGGCCAAGGGCCCTGGGGCGACCTGTGACCGTATCAGGCCCGGCGGGGCCAGAGTGCTGCTCCGCCCAGCCCGGCCCACGTGCCGACAGGGCTCGGACAGGTCACGTGACCCGGCTGGGGGGGGGCGCGCCCCGCTCCTCCTCCTTCCCCTCCCTGTCGAGCCCTCGGCGACTGTGCCCTCTCCCCACCAGCTTCCGACCCCTCCTCTCACCCCACCCTGAGGTCTGAACAAGATGAAGGCGGCGAGTGTCTGGAAGTGTTCCAATCTCTGGTTGAAGCCAATTTCTGTGGGACTCAGTTTCCCCAAGTTTCAAATGGGGACAATGATTCCAGACCCGCCCACTTCCCAGAGCGATTATCAAAATAACACCATGCGGCAAAGCCACACGGATACGGCGGGCGTTGCAGGACCAGATTGGGTAACCCCTTCCTCCAGCACAGCCTCCTGCAACAACCGCTCCAAGCCGGCTGGTAGAACCCGGGGTTATCTCCGCCCTCCCGATGTGGGCGTGGTTTCTCCAGCAGAGTTCCGGCACACTTCCTGTGTGCTAGGTGGGGAGGAGAGGAGGCACACTTAGGGGCTGTCCCCGTTGCTGTTTGCTCCGTTATTCCCCACAAGCCAGGGAGGGGGGCACTAATGACCCTAGCTCACAGATGAGGAAACGGGCCGAGAGGTCAGTCAGCCCCCAGGGTGTCATCGGCCAGGGTGTGAGTCTTGTCCACCTGGGAGCTCTACCTAGAAACCTGACCTCGAAAAAGCCCGGCAGGCCAGAGGAGAGTCAACCTTGGGTTTGAGAAAAGGGTGGGATTTGGACACTGGTGGGGGCCATTTCTGGTTGGGAGAAGCCTTGAGAGGCGGGCAGGGTGAAAGTGAGCTGGAAGGCAGAAAGGAAGGAGAGGGCCCTCCTGGAGGGGAGGACAGGTGGGCCAAGCCAGGATGCCCAAATAGAGAGTCGTTACCTCAGGATGGATCTTGGTACAGGCACCTCAGCCTGGAGAACTAGCTCTGCCCAGCCCCCACCTCTCCCCCAACACTACTCCCTGCCCTGCACACCCATGCTCCAGCCACGTTTTACTTGCATGATCCCAGGCACAACTTGAAAGTCACCTCCTCTGGGGAGCCTTCTGGGATTGAACCCTGTTGGAGCATGTGCCACTTCCTATTGACATGTACATTTGCCAGTCCGTCCCCCCTCTCCCGTCCCGTCTCTATCTCTATGCTCACTGTGTGCCCAGCACCAGCACCCAGCCTGGGGCCTGGCATGGGGAGCGGAGCAGGGGGGGGCAGGGGGATCTGGAAAATCAGGAGGGGGAGCAGGCGGGGAGGCAGAAAAACCACTGGAGCTCGTTAGGGATGAGGGGGCCCTCAAGGAGGCGGAGAGGGAGAAGGAGGAAGGACAGGACCGCGGGGCCTCCCAGGGGGTCCCAAGAGAGAGAAAGGGCCGAGACAACTCGCCGGGGCGGGGCATGAGTGCAGCCGGTTCCTGAGCGCTTCCTATAGGCCAGACGCTGGGCCGCTTCGGCTTAAGTGCCAAAGACGGAGGCGGGAAGTTGAGAAATAACGCCTAGGGCCTCTGAAAATCGAGCAGCCTCAAGTGGTCGGACCCACCCCCTAAGTTATTGCACTATGGCGCCCTCTGAGCCGAGCGGAGCCGGGGCTACCGGCGGATAAGGGGCGGGGCCCGCGCCCCGCCGACCGCAGCCCCGCAGGGTCAGACCTTCCGCCCAGACGCCGCGGGTGCCCCGTGGGGAGGGGAAGGGCCCGACCCCCGCCCAGCGCGCACGCGCCGCGCCTCTCAGCTGCACGCCGGCGCCCCGCACCCCCTCAGGAAGTGCGGGCCTCAGTGGAGCGCGGAGGAACTGCCGGAGGTGGGGGAGAGAGGAGTGCAGAGAGGCGACGGCTAGGGGTGCTGGGGTTCCTGTCATGTGACCCCTCCCCTCGGCTCTCTCGCAGCCCCGCCGGGAGTGGCGGGAGCCAGTCGGAGGACGGTCTCCTCCGGGGACTTGGTCCCTTGTCCCCAGGTGAGCTGGGTGCATAGTGGGGGGAGGGGGGATCGTGAGGGGGTGGAAGAGAGAACTGAGGCCGAGGAGCTGCTGGCAGCTGGCGGGGGAGGGGTGAGAACCGCTGCTGAGGGGCAGAGGGGTCCCTGCCTTCCTCCCTTTCCCACGGGCGGGCTGTAGCCACGCTTCCCCATCTGGGTTCCATGGGGGGCCGGGGTGGACCCAGTCCCGGGATCTGGACCACCAGGTAGAAGACAGAGGAGGTCCCAGCACGTCCAGATTCGAGGTGTTGCAGGATGCTGAATCCAGGGAACTGCTGGGGTTTGCGGCAGAGAGGTCTTCCCGATGGGAGAATCAGCACATGGAATTGTCTCTTGCCAGAGGGCGATGGGGAAGGGCTGCGGCCACTGGTAACGGGTTGCGGTGGGGCAGAGCGGGCCTTGGGCCCCACCGCACTTAACTGTGGCCACACCTGGCCTTGGCTTTGTTTGTGACGTCCCATCTTTCCGAGCCCTTTGGACCTTTCTCCCCATTTGACAGATGGGGAAACTGAGGCCATACGTTGCTTTGAGATGTGGCTGGAGACTGAGCCAGATCTCCTCCAACAGGATTCCCTCTCTTCATTGCTGGCCATGCCAAGGCCAAGACCGTGAGACTCACTCAACAGCCACCCCACATCCCCTCCCAGGAGGGGGAGCGTTACAACCCCAACTTCAACCCCATCACAGAGATGCTGAGACAGTGGTCGGTGCAGGCCCCAGGGGAGCCAGAACCTGAGCCGACGGGCGAGGAGCTATGGGAGCAGGAGATGGAGCGGCTGTGCTCCTCCCAGGAACCTGTGCGGGTGCTGCCCTACGCCATGGGGGACAAGCGCTTCATCCGGTGGGTGCCTGAGCACCCTGCCGAACAGAGCGGAGGAGGAGCAGTGGGGGTGGGGAGAGGGTGCACCTGTTGGATGCGGGGTGGAAATCACCAGCAGCGGGAAGACTCCCTGGCCCAGGGCGCTGCTCTGCCTGGCCAGGTGGGCATGCTGGGTGACTCAGGGACCCCTCCCATCACCACCCCATCCCAGGCAGCTGCGGGAGCCCGAAGGGGTGAAGACCTCGTGCTGGCAGCAGTGGCGCCACAGGCAGCAGACTGCACGACGGCGCCTGGGGGAGGCAGCACGGCGGCTGGCCCGGGGCTGTGGGCTCTGGGAGGGGGCTCTCTACGAGATCGGGGGTAGGACCTGAACCCCAATCCCCACCTCCTGCCTCCCCTCTCTGGAGTCTCAATGTCTAATTTAGAAACCAGAGGAGGGCATTATCCCCCTTGCCATTGCTCCCCTCCACCCCCACCAACCCACCCCGCCTTCCGCACACATCCCCCTCTGCCCCCAGAGCCACCCTTCAAACCTTGATGGATGATGGCACCCCTGGTGGCTGTTAGAGGTACTGCTAGGCCAGCCTCCAGAACTGGCCATTAAACTGAGGTCCCTGTGAGGCTGGTCACCCACACCCCACAGCCCTCAGGTTATCAGCTGGGCCCATGGCTCGGCGCCTCCTGACCCACCTGCTGTTCCCCGCAGGCCTCTTTGGCACCGGAATCCAGTCCTACTTCACCTTTCTTCGCTTCCTGCTGCTGCTTAACCTGCTGACCCTACTTCTGACCACCAGCTTCGTTCTGCTGCCCCTGACCTGGCTCCGCCCCCCTGACAGAGGACCTGCTCTGAACTTCAGTGAGTGCCTGGCCCACGGAGGGAACAGTGCCCCCCGAGCCCACCTGAACCCTGGGGGGCCTGGTCCACTGGGACAGCCCCAACCCTCTGTGTCCAAACCCTGGGCATCGTCCTGCTTGGGTCCAGCCCTGAGGCTCTACTCGATCTCGCCTTTTGCATGACAGGCCTCCTGACATGCCCTCAGGACCCTGCTCAGGCCTCCTGAGATTGGAGGCTATGGAGTGGGAGGGGCAGAGTCTCACCTATGCCTTGGGGACCCTTCCCTATTGGACCCCTCTCCCTCCTCGACAGCCCTCCAGTGTCCTGGTGGCCACCAACCCCAGACTGGTGTTCCCAAGTTCAACAATCTACTTTGGAATGTTTTAACCAGCAGGGTGAGTGGGTCTGTCCTGGCTATGGACCAGGGAGGCTGGGGGACATGGTGATCTAGTTTCAGGGAACCCCAGTCTAAGAGGACCCTCACCCCTCCAAGGGTACTTTGGCTTCTAGGGAGACGGTCCTCCACAGACAGGCTGGCTGGGTCAGCAATGGGGTCAGAGAGAGGCTGAGGCCACTGTGCACAGCCCAGGCCCATGGACATGTGCCCACGGCCCTCAGAGCCCAGCTGGGGTGGGGGTTTGAAGGACAAGAAGGGAAAAGTGTCCAGGATTCTGGGATAAGCACCACCCTACCCTCATTCCTGGAAGCCACTGGGTGGTTACCACGCGGGCTCCCGTGTTCCAGTCCTGGCTCTTCTTCCAAGCTGTGTGTCCTTAGACAAGTTGCCTAACCCTCCTGAGCCTCTGTGAAATGGGGATACTCGTATTCCCTACCTGATGGGGTTACTGCGAGAGCTAATGTGTTAACGGCAAGAAAACACTTAGCACACAGCCTGGCTCAGCTGTCATCGTCTGACATCCCCAGGCCTTCAACAACACCTTTCTCTTTTACGGCGCGTACCGAGCTGGGCCTGAGAGCAGCTCAGTATACAGCATCCGCCTGGCCTACTTCTTGAGCCCACTGGCCTGCCTGCTCCTCTGCTTCTGTGGGATTCTACAGCGGTGAGAGCAGAGCCCCTGCCTCCACCCCTTTCCAGGGGGGTCTTCCCTGATCACCCCTCCTTGGCGTGGTACCCCCAAGCTGGCAGGGAGTCCCTGCCAGTGGAGGTTCCAGGGCCGGAACTCTGCATCCCCAGCTGCAGACCTCAGGAGCGGGGCCACCGCTCCTGTGTCCCCACCCCCACACCCAGGCCGAGGCCAAAGGCTGCACCTAGGGCTGCCTGGGGCTTCCCACCCCAGATCAGAGCCGAGCCAAGGCTGAGCCCTGGCCTCCTGCCCCCTCCAGGATGGTGAAGGGGCTGCCACAGAAGATGTTCCTGGGCCAGGACTACAGGTCGCCTCTCAGCGCCAAGGTCTTCTCTTCCTGGGACTTCTGCATCCAGGGGCAGGAGGCAGCCACCATCAAGAAGCATGAGATCAGCAACGAGTTCAAGGTGTGTGTGAGGACGTGCATGAGTGTGAGATGGGAGTGTGAATGAGTGTGAGAGCACGTGGGACTGTGTGTATGAGTGTGTGGCTTGAGTGTGGGAGCGTGTCTGTGTGTGTGTGTGCACACACAGTTTTCCAGCTGGAGGCGGGGGCTGTGCCGTGTCTGGGTGTGAGCGCTCACCTGCACGGTACTCTGGGGGTGCTCTAGATAAAACCAGCCCGTCTGTCCCCGCCTCAGCGTCACCCCAACCTTGCCTAGAGCCTGGCAGCCTTTCTCCCCACGCACACCGACCTGGGGCTGTTTGCCAGCCCCCTCGCCTTACACCTGGGCCAGCCCTAACCCGCCTGTGCCCCTGCCCCTGCCCCCATGACAGGTGGAGCTGGAGGAGGGGCGTCACTTGCTGATGGTGCAGCATCAGACCCGGGCTCAGAGGGCCTGCCACCTGCTCACCTACCTGCGGGTCAACATCCTCATCGGGCTCCTGGTGGTTGGGGCCATCAGTGCTATCTTCTGGGCCACCAAGTACTCGCAGGACAACAAGGAGGTGCCAGGCGACTGACATGCATTTATTTAATCCTGGCCAGACCTGGGGGAGGAGACGGGATGGTCCCACTTTGCAGAAGAGGAAACCGAGGCTCACAGAGGTTAAAGCAGTTTGCCCAAGGTCATAACCAAGTCAGACAGGCTCTACCTGTGGATATCCCCCTGCTGCCACTGGGAATAATCCGTGGGCTTCCAGATTCCGGGCCTGCACCAGAGTTACACTTGAGGGGGTCGTAGGGGATGGGGGAGCCGCTGGGGGCCCTCCAGCCCGTGGCACCCCCTTATCCGCTTCTCCCCACAGGAGTCCCTGTTTCTGCTGCTCCAGTACCTGCCCCCTGGGGTCATCGCCCTGGTCAACTTTCTGGGTCCCCTGCTGTTTGTTTTCCTGGTCCAGCTGGAAAACTACCCTCCCAACACTGAGGTCAACCTCACCCTTATCTGGTGAGTGACACCTGGGGGGTGACAGGTGGGACGGAGTGTGGAGGGCATTGAAGGGCTGTGTCCTGCCGCCCGTCTTGGTTATCACCTGGCACCAGGGGTCCCGTGCAAGGGAAGGCAGGCAGCTGCTCCCACGCACAGTCTGGGGGGCCCGAGTCTAAGGTTCTCCAGTCCCCACCATCCAAAGCAAGCCAGTGACTATTTTTGCCAGGGGACGTTGGGTACCACAATCACCCACCTAGGAACACAGCGCCCTCTCATGTGCCCCGAGGGTTTACACCCCTCACCTTGACATCCTCACGTGACCTGTGAAGTTAGGACCATCCTCATTGCCACTGGATAGATGAGGACACTGAGGTCTGAAAGGGTCAAGCGCCATGGCCAAGGGAGGCTCCCCATGCCTGCTGGGTGCAGGTTCAGACTCAAGCCCTCCTCCGCCCCCAGGCTCTGCTCTGTCTCCTCTCCCAGGCCTCGGGTCCTGCCTTGGACCCACCCACCCGCAGGACCCCACACACACACCAGCTCCAGCCCAGGTTCTCTTTCCGTCTGCCACCCACCCCTCACTTGGCAGGGCCTGCTTTTCCTTGGGCTTCCCTGGCACAGAAGCTGTCCGGAGCCCATTCTGCATCCCTCCGAGGTAGATTGTGTTTGGTTTGAAATTTTATTTTTGGAATGGGTAATAGCACGTGCACATGGTAAAAAAAAACAATTCAAAATGCTCAAAAGGATGAAAGATAAAAATAAGCCCCCACCCACCCCTGCCTTCCTCAACACAAGAACAACTGTTCCCAGCCAGGCTCCAACCGTGCATCAGCCTTGAAAGTCCACACTTCATGGGACTTCCCTGGCGGTCCAGTGGTTAAGACTCCGTGCTTCCAATGCAGGGGGCTAGGGTTCGATCCCTGGTCGGGGCACTAAGATCCCACATGCCGCGGACAAAAAGTAAAAAAAAAAAAATAAAGAAAGAAAGAAAGTCCACACTTTGATATAACGTCCAGGCAATCGTTTTGGGTTAGGCCACCCTACCTGTGTGATCCAGTTACATATTATTTAGGAGTATGCATGCACGTGTTTGTGATATATGGACAGTGTAAATGGACTAGGGCATTAATAGTCCTTAGAAGAAAGATCTCACCTGCGTTAATGATATAAAAGCACGTATGTGCCTGTGAATCTCCAAGCTGGATGTGAGGGGAGGATGGCTGGACTGTGCCGTGTTTCCCAAACTGATGTAAAGAGAACCTTTCTCCTGTGAATCATCTGGAGACGAAGATTCTAGGGAACGCACTTTGGGAAACATCGCCACGGATGGAGCAGTTTGGAAGGAGGCTGGGCTCTGGGTTTAGAGGGGGCTGGGCCCGCGAGAGACTTGAGCTCATGCAGATGTCAGCCACACCTGTGTCCCGAGTAGATGTGCCATGTACCTGGGCTCCTCCCCTGACACAGTCCCCGCCCCCTCCCCTAACCCCCAGGTGTGTGGTGTTGAAGCTGGCCAGCCTGGGAATGTTCTGCTTCTCGCTGGGCCAGACTGTGCTGTGCATCGGCAGAAACAAGACCAGCTGTGAGTCCTACGGCTACAACGCATGTGACTACCAGGTGGCCGGTGACTCCATCAGGGCCTGTCCCTCCTGTCCTCTGCAAAGCCCCACCTCTTTGATCTCCTCGTCCTTCTCGGGGTCTCACGTTTGTGAGAGGCTGTGGGCAGAGTTGCCCACCCAGCAGTCACCTCCAGGGGGCGCCATTCACATCACATTCTGCACTGTGCAGAGCGGCAGCCCAGACTGTGGGCTTTGTCTGCTCAAATCTTACTCCAGGCCTGGGTTTTAGCTTAGCAATCACATCAGACTCCAGGCAAGGCTCCTAGACCACAGAGTCCCCCAACGGGTGGGTGAGGGGCGGTTGGGGACCGAGGGTAGTGACAGATGCCCCCTCTGACCAGTGCTGGGAGGACTCGGTGGGGGAGGAGCTGTACAAACTCAGCATCTTCAACTTCCTCCTCATGGTGGCCTTCACCTTCCTTGTCAGCCTGCCTAGGAGGTGAGCCACGTGGGGGCGCTACGGGGGTGGAGTGGGCGTGTCTGGGGGTGGCCAGTGGCCACAGCCAGGGGTGAGCAGTTCTACAGCATGTTTCCGTGTGAGTGTGTTATGGTCCACAGCCAGGACCCACGAGGTCCACACACTTCTGGGTGGTGGGTACCTGGACACTCCCCTCCCCCAGGCTGCTGGTGGAGCGGTTCTCGGGCCGGTTCTGGGCCTGGCTGGACCGGGAGGAGTTCCTGCTGCCCAAGAACGTGCTAGACATCGTGGAGGGACAGACGGTCACCTGGATGGGCCTCTTCTACTGCCCCCTGCTGCCCCTGCTCAACAGCATCTTCATCTTCCTCACCTTCTACATCAAGAAGGTGAGGGCTCAGGGCCTGGGAGGGAGCAGGCCCGCACCTGTGTGGGCACCTCGAGCGCCAACAGCAGAGCAGCCCTCACCTCCTGCTGCTGCCCCGCCGGGCACCTCCCATCTGCACACTGCGCTGACCGCCCCGTGTCCTTGCTCGCTCCCTAGTACACCCTGCTGAGGAACTCCAGGGCGTCCCCTCGGCCATTCCGTGCCTCCAGCACCATCTTCTTCTTCCAGCTGGTGCTCATCCTGGGCCTGCTCCTGGCCGCTGCGCCCCTGGGCTATGTGGTCAGCAGGTGAGGGGAGCAGAGGGGCTGAGGCTGCCGGGCCCGCAGCTCCTCACCCGAGCACTGACACCGGCCCTCCTCTGGCGGTCTCTCCCCAGCATCCGCTCCTCCTGGGACTGTGGCCTCTTCACCAACTACTCAGCCCCCTGGCAGGTGGTCCCAGAGCTGGTGGCCCTCCGGCTCCCACCCCCTAGCCAGCGCATCCTGCACTACCTGGGCTCCCACGCCTTCAGCTTCCCCCTCCTCATCCTGCTCAGGTGCCTTTCAGGGCAGCGGGAGCCGAGGGAGGGGGCACCCCCAGCCAGTCTCATGGGATCTGGGGGCCAGACAAGGAGAGCCCAAGGTCGCAGGGAGCCAGGGTCCCAAGGGCAGGTGGCCTGGGGGTTGCCCTGTGCCCCTGGGCAGCCCCCTCAGGCCCTCACCTGTAAAGCGGGCACTTTAAGTGACCACTGGGGAAGCACGTTGCCTGGTGCAGACACGCTGTGAGCCTGCCGCGGTTGTTATTCTTACTGCCATTTAGAGGAGAGGGGCTGAGCGACCAGTGGGAGGAAGGAGAGGAGAGAGAAAGCGGTGTCTAGGAACCTGGAAGAGAGAAGACCCCGGGAGGTGGTTTTTAAGAGACTGGGGTAGGGAAGGAGGAAGTAGGGGGCTGACTGACCTTGCATCCCCGTCTATCCAAAGCCTTGTCCTGACCGTGTGCGTCTCCCAGTCCCAGGCCAGCGCGAGGGCCATCCGGGGGCTCCGGAAGCAACTGGTGTGGGTGAGTGTCCGCCGGACTGGGGAGGGGTCACGGACTGCGGGCAAGACCCTGTCGGGAGTGTGGCCTCAGGCCGCGGATAAAAGTGGGGAAGGTGGAGGGAGAGAACCGGTGCCTCCGGCCGGGAGCCAGGCAACAGGAGTGTGGCTTTAGGCTTGGGGACCCGGTTTAATGGATGGGAGTGTGGGCTTGGGCTGAGGTAGGAGGTGAAACTCTGGTGGGGGCGTGGTCTCTGGCCAGGCTGGGGCGGGACCTGATGGGGCGTGGCCTTGGGCTGGGGCGGGATCTGGAGGGGCGCGGTCTATGGCCCGGCGGGGCGGGGTCTAGGGATAGGGCGGGAGATTGGTGGGGCGGGGCCGTAGCGGGGGCGGGGAAGGGGAAACTGGTGGGGCGGGGCCTCGGAGCTGCCCCTGCGAGGTCGGCCGCTTCTCCAGCGGCCGCTGGTGAGAGGAGGCGCCGCTCGTAAACCGGCCGCTCGCTCCCCGCTTCCGCCCCAGCAAGTGCAGGAGAAGTGGCACCTGGTGGATGACCTGTCGCGGCTGCTGCCGGAGCCGGGCTCCGGCGACTCTCTGGGGCCTGAGTCCCCTCACTCCCGAGGTTCGCGCCCGAGATCCTTGTGCCCCGGATTCCCGTGCCCGGGCTCCCCGGGACCCAGGCACCCCCGGCCGGAACCCTCCCTTGAGGATCCCGCCGGGTTGCGCGGTGTCCCGGTCCCCGCCCGTAGATGCCGCTTCCCCAGCGGTTCGGAGCTGTAGCACCGACCCCCACCACCGCCCGGAGCTTCCCCAGGGCCCCGTGTGCAGCTCCCCACTTCCTGCCCCCTCGCCCCACGCTCGTGACCCCTGGTGACCACCGCCTCTCTAAGTGGGCCCTCCAGCAGGGTGCCCCAAGGTGGGATGCATACACCTAGGGGCATCACGAAGAAAATATGGGAACTTGTATTTATGTTTTTATCTCAATCCTTAAAAGTTTCTATTTTTGTTGAATGTTTTATAATATGCATAATATGTTAGTATAGTAACCCGTGAATGCAGTTTATAAATACACATCCATTGGCAGTGCTCAGGAATTGTTTACCCTGGGTAGTACCATTATAAATGTTCAGAGACCTCCACCTGGGAAGGGGAAGGCCTGACCGCAGTGAGAGCAAACAGTGGGGGCTTACTGTGCTCTGACTGCAGGCACCCTAGACAACCTCCTGTAATTCCTCCTTCACGTGTGAGACCGTTGAGACCCATAGACGTTATGAGTCAGCAGGGGGCAGAGCTCAGATCTGCCCTGCATCATGAGACACGCCGAGTGTGGGCCCCAGGAGGTAGCGGAGCCCGCTGCCCAAGAAGGCAGGGCTGCATCCAAGATTCCCAAGCCTCTGGTGCCGAGGCTGCAGAGGTTCTCAATCTGTGGTGCTCAGCCTCGGAGAAATCCTGAGAAGCCCCGTCAGATGCTGGCCCTGTGCCAGCGATTCTGACGCGATTGATCCAGGTGCAGCCAGCAGCCAGGCATCGGGACTTTCTAAAGCTCCCAGGTGACTCACCGGCAGCCAGGGTTGAGGATTGCTGGCCTAAAGAGCCGTCAGGAGGGAAGGTCAGGAGAAACCCCAGGACGTGCTTGACAAGGCTCTACTTCCAGCAGCAGGAGGCCAGCGTCTGGCTGGATTCCCAGCCTGGACATGGCATCTGGGCAGCTCTGACCCGGCGCCCTCAGTCCAGGGGCTTCACGTGGTCACTGGAGTCTTGGCTGGCTCAGCTCCTCCTGTCGCTGTCCCTCTCTCTCACTCACCCAGCATCACATGACCCATCGCCTGTCAACAAGTGCCGGGCCCTGTTCTGGGGCTGGTGATGAGGCTGCGGGAGACACGGGGAGCTACGTGCTCAGCTTGGGAAGAGCAACCAGCCTGGCCCCAAAGAAAGTGACACACGTTGTTAATTAGCAGCTTAAGGTCAACGTGTGGTCCCCGACCAGCAGCACCAACATCACCTGGGAACTTGTTAGAAAAGCCAGTTCTCAGGCCCCACCCCCACCTCCTCTAAGGGTGGAGCCCAGCGCTGTGGCTTAATGAGCCCCCGGGGGTGATGCTGTTGGGTGCGAAGCGGGAGAACCTGCAGCGCTGAGGCATCCAGGTCCTTCTCATCACCTTCACGTGCCTTCAGAGAACCAGCCAAGTGCATCACCGGGTGTGAGGGGCACGAGCTTTGGGACCTTGAGGAACTCAAACTCGGGGCCTCAGTTTGCTTGACCAAAACCTGAGGATGACACCACCCTCCTCTGCGTGGTTGTGAGAACTGAATGAGCAGTTACTTACATAGTGTCCTTCCTGGGAGAGCAGTTGAGGCCCTATTACAACATGGTCATTGGCCTAAAGGAGCAAAGTGGGAGAGATGGGAAGGGGCCCTGATGGCCCTGTGACCGTGCCGGCCCAGCGAGGCAACCTGGGGCTCAGGGGGGAGCCATCACTGTCAGCAGGAGGGTTCCGTGGAGTGGGCGACTAGCGGGGCCTTGGGGGAGGGAGGACGCAGGAGATGAAGGCAGAGGAACGGCCTGAGCCAAGGTGTAGAGACAGGCTGGGCGGGCCTGAGCTGCGGAAACTGGGACTCTGAGGCCTCTAGACTGGGCTGTGGGGCCCACGAGGACAACCAGAGTGAAGGCGGAACCAGCACACCTGTGGCTGGGCTTGGAGAGCCCGGGGGTCGGGTAACGTTGAGCCTCTCCCAGTAGCAAAGGAGACACACGTGGGCAGGGAGAGGCCCGTGGGGTTATTGCAGTAAGTGAAGCCAGGGTCTCTCCAGGTGCAAGAGCCCAGTGCAGGTGCGGGAGGGCAGGAGCCCCAGTGCCTCCACCTTGGGGTGCAGGGGTCCCGGACTCTCCCCACCCAGCCCTGAGAGGGCTCCCAGCTACTCTGGCCAAGGCAGCCCAGCACAGATTCCCACCCAGGGGACCCTCCCAGGAAAGTGACGCAAGGAGGTGCTGGTAAGGCCATTTATCATAGAGGAGACTGGCCCTCGGTGGGCAGAAATCACGAAATGTCAAGTCTAGTGGGTGACAGGAGAGCTTTGAGGACACCCTGACTCTGCTCCATCTAGGTGACCTGGGCTCACCTGGGGCAACCTACTCAGTGCTGTCACACCTGCAGCCTGTGGAGAAGAGGCACAGAACAGCCCAGAGAAACAGCCCTCATCTGATGGGGCACACAGGTAGCCGGGTAGCCGGGGTAAGGCGGGAAAGATGCCCCCGGTCCCACCAAGGCCTGGGGGAACTGTCCCTCGAGTCCACCCACCGTTCTCTGCTCTGACTCTGGCTCCCCAGACACACCGATAAAAGGGGGAGGCTTCTCGTGAGCTGCCTCAGCTCGAATCAGAAGCCCTGAGCACAACGTAGAGGAAAAACCTCGAGCTTCTGGGACTTCAGGCAACAGATTGCCCGCAGCTGCGGGGACCCGTCTGACTGCCTTCAGTCGTCAATTCCTTCCACGCACCCCTCCCGGCAGAGTGAGAACAGACTTTCTGGAAGGGAATTTCGCTAGGAAAACTAAGAGAAGATTAGCTTTTGCCCAAATGCAGAGAGGTAGGTGGGTCCCCAGAGCACATCCCCAGGGGTACGAGTCAGGACTCTGGGTGGCGAGGGACAGATGCTGATTCTTGCCCACTGAGGAGAAGGGACCACCGAGGTGACAGACAAAGCTTAGTCCTCCGGGGAGCTCCAGGACACTGTGCCCAGGCTTGGGCAGGGTCATCCCACCAGACCAGCTTCCCAACACGCCCAGGCCTCATTGGGTGCCCCTGAGCCGGGCCTAGGGGCCCCAGGGCAGGGCTGTAACTGGCCTTCCTTGGGTCAGGTGCCCGTTCCTGGGGTGTGAGTGCCACTGACCTGTGAGGCTCTGTAGGAGAGAAGAGCCCGCACAGGAAGCAAATTGTTCCCCGGGGGTGGGACATCTTCCCTGAGGAAGGCACCTGTGTGCAAATCAAAGCTCCACGTTCCGTGATAGCAGGAGAAAAACGCATGCAGCTGTGTCAGTGTATAAACAGGGAGTGTTTCAATAAAGTCACTTCATTCATTTAAAAAAAAAAAAAAGCCTCTGTGGGATTGGATGGGTCCTAGTCCCACCTTACCTGACCCCTCTCTTCTCTCTGCCCTGAGCCCCCGCCCTGAGGGGTCCAACCCACCAGTTCTTCAGAAGGACCCTCATGATGACATCAGGCCCACCTCGATAATCTGCGATGATCCTCTCGTCTCAAAATCCGCGGGTTAGCAAGCTTAATTTCCCCCTGCTGGCTACCATAACATACTCCAGGGTGAGGACATGGACATCTACCCTGGGGTCCTACAGCTCGGCAGCGGCAGCGACTGTGAGCCCTGGTGTGGCTCCAGGCCCCTCCTAACTCCCTGGGCGTGTGGGGAGAGTCCCGTCCCGGGCCCAGCCCTGGGGCGCTGTGGCATCCAGGTTATCTCCCCGCTGCAGGCACGCACCCACCCAGAGGGCACCCAGAGGCTCTGGAGTGGAGGTGGCCTCGCTCGAGGAAGCTCTTGCTCGCCTGGCTGAGGGCCCCACGCGGCAGAGGCATGAGAGTCCTGCCGCTGCTCTGCTTGGCCGCGCTAGGTGAGCTGCCCAGGGACATCGTGGGAGGGGGCCACTGCCAGGGCCTTGAGGGGGCAGGCTCAGGGTCCAGGGGCCTAGGGAGCACAGGAGAGGTGGGACCCAAAGGCCCAGACACCTCTGGAAGCACAGGACAGAGAGGGGAAGGTTTAGGCTTGAGTCTCAGACCAACCCCTTAATTATTGCTTCACCATTCTGGGCCCACTCTTTACTCATCTGCAGAATGGGCTGATGATACGAAATGCTCTGGGCTCCAAAGAGCTTCTGTGAGTGAAGGTGCTTGTGGAGTCCTGGGCTCAGGACGAGGCTCTCTGGGTGGGCTCTGGCCTCCCCTCCACCCTGGGCTCTCCTAACCGCCCTCCCCTCTCTTAACAGCCACCAGCAGCTCCGCGAAGCAGGAGAAAGGTGAGTTTCCCAGCATGCTGGAGGGCGGAGTACCCCCAGATGGGGACCCTGGAGTCAGAGGCCCCACCCACGGTAGAGGCCTTGGCCGGCCGGGGGAAGGGTGTTGCTGGTGGGTGGCGTCTGCTGCTAGACCACTGGACGGTTCTGGACCCCAGCCTCAACCCTTGCAGGGCCCTGGAGGGTTGGAGGAGAGAAGGCTCTGCAGGAGGTGGGAGTGGGCGGGACAACAGACAGAACGTGGGGCAAGGAAAGTGCTTGGCTTCCCCTTGGGCTGTGTGTGGGGGGGGTATTACCAGCGGAGGCGGGCAGAGGGCGTGTCCCCTGGCAGGTGTACCCCAATCACTCTACCTGAGTGCCTGATCTGTAGCAGAAGCCCCTCGGGGTGGGTGTGACCCCAGGGCAGGCTGGGGGCATTCTGGTGGGGTGCCTTGGCCCAGGAGGAGGGCGAGTGAGAGAATGAGGGAGTCCGGGCTCCCCCCTCCCCGAGGTCCAGCAAAGGGGCAACTGCCTGACTCTCAGAGGCAACAGGAAGGTGTCAGGGCCCCTCTCTCCACCAGCCGCCTGGTGTACAGAGCCAGTGAGAGGGTATGCTCCTGGTGGCCATCCCTCCTCCCCTCAGCTTTGCCACCTCCACCTTTCCACTCCCCTTCCATCTCCTGCCCCCATTTCTGGCCCCGTGACCCTTAAAGTCAAGGGGGTCCGTCACCTCCTCCTCTCCGCATCTCTGCAAGGGCGGCTGTCCTTCCTCTGGCCTCATCTGGACCTGTACCTTCCCTGGTCTCAGGGCTGCAGCTGCAGCCGCCTCTATTCCACTTAAGGGTGGGTCTCACTTGAGTGCGGCTCGGGCTGAACTATCATTTCCTTATTTGCTTTAAAAACAAACACATCATGGTGTTTCCGCTAAAAGGAGAACAGCCCTGGGCCCTGGCCTCTGGGTCTCCAGCAAGTACCTGGGCAGGGCCGGTCCATCCGCCTCCGGCCCCTGACTTCTGCTAAGACTCTTGCCCAGCAAGTCCTGCTAACTAAACTCCTAAGGAACCGACTGACAAATCATTCATTCATTCATCCAGTCATTCAATAATTACTGGTTGAGCATCTGTTTGGTGCCAGGAGCTGCTTGAGGCCCCAGCATGGCCAGAGCACAGGAAGCAGGGGCAGGGGAGTGTTGGATGAGGTGGGGGGGGGGCAGTGTTGAGTAGGGGGGCCCTGTGGGCATAGCAATGGGAGGGTTTGCAGCAGAAGGCTGGACCTGATTTACTCTTCCTGGGGTCATTTTGGCTGCTGTGTTGAGAAGAGATGAGATGGGGATGAAGGGTAGAATCCCAGAGAGGCTTTAGACTGTTCCCGGGATCCAGAGGAGAGATTGGGTGATAGCCAGGAGGCCTGGCAAGGTGGTCAAGATATATTCTGAAGGCCTTTGCTGATGGATGGGATGGGATGGGATGGGAAAGACACAGCTGTGGAAGACGGATGACTCGGGGGTTTTTGGTCTGAGCAACTGGGGGACTGGCGAAGTCAAGGGCAGCCTTACAACTGATTACTACTGATGGGAACAAGAGGTTGGGCCTGAGATATTGGGTGTTAAGAGCCAAGATTTTGGAACGTTTCTGTCTGTGTATTTTGAAATCCCCAAGAATCATGGCAAGTGCAGTATTGAGTGTAGCAGGAACCAGGCACAAGAATCTTCAAGGGATGGTGGGCATTTCTAGGTAATTGTAACCCAGAGGGGCAGGGTGCGGTGTCTGAAGACATGACGTTCAAGGCTGCTGTTTAGGGAGGGAGGAGGAAGAGTGGTCCAGAAATAGCAAGAGGATGCCCGCCCTCGCCATCCCAGGCCAGTGTTGGGAAGGCTGTGAGGATCCCCTGCCACCTGAGATACCACTGGTGTAGGCACTGCCCGGGGGAGGGGAGGCTGGTTTCCATTAGGTGTAGAAGGTGAGATGTGAGAGGAAAGCTTGAGGGTTACGGGATTTGGTGCCAACTGAGCCTACCAGCCTTCCAGAGGGCGCAGGGGGAGGTGGGACGTAAAGGGAGACTTTCAGAGCCCTAGAAAGGGTGGGGCAGGAAGATGAGGGTGACCTGGGGACCTGGGGTCTCCCGTGGGGCTGCCATGAAAGAAGACAATGTTCGGGGTGGGGGGCTGGGGCGCGGCCGGTTGAAGGACAGATTCAGAGTGCGTACAAAGGAATCTTGATAACTGTCCCCTCCCCCACACTCCTGAAACCCGCTTCACTTGTAAGGGGCTGTGCTAGTTTCCTGGGGCTGCTCTAACGAAGTACCACACAGATATTGATTCTCTCCTGGTTCTGGAGGCTTCATCTGAAGCCTCGCTCCTGGGGGCTGTGGTAATCCTTGGCGTTCCCTGGCTTGTGACAGCATCACTCCAAGCTCTGCCTCTGTCTTTACATGGCCTGTGTGTGTGTGTGTGTGTGTGTCTTTGTCTCTTCTCTTTAGGGCCCACCCTAATCCAGCATGGGTTACTGAAGTCCATCTGTGAGGACCCCATTTCCAAATAAGGTCCCATTCACAAGTACCTGGGGTTAAGGCTTGAATACATCTTCTTTTTTGGAGGACAAAATTCAACTCTCAACAGATGGGCTGCTTGTTCAACCCTCATCAGATCGCTGGGCCTGAGCTCAGGTCTAATGAATTGGACCTCCAGGGTTGGGACTCCAATCTCCAAGCTTCTGGGTTATCACAGAAACAAGCTAGGGAGAGGTAGGGGCGATCCTGAAGGGCCTCCGAGCCCAGCTGGGCGGCAGCCCACTGCCCCGGCCTGGGCACAGCCCTAAACCGCTCGCTCTTTCTTTAGCAACAGTGGGAGGCTCTGCACAGCCATTCTATCACCCCAGCCCTGGCCTGGCTCAGCTTCTGGTCCCCAGGGTGTCCTTGTCACTTCATCAAATTCTGAGTGTGCCATCCTATCGTTCAAATGTTCAGACACAGATGATGCATTTGTAATTAAATGATAGACCACTCGTTATGGGTGGGCTAGATGCATAAACTAAATAATCAAAAGGAAAGACCCACACAAGTCTTGTTAGAATAAAAAGTGAATGCTCTACCCTGTAGGGCACTAAAAAAGAAAGTGGCTCCTGTCTGTGAACTTATGTAAATCAGGCTTCTATTAATGGCCATCGAAATGGAAATGAAGGTGGGCCAGCTTTTTCTTTCCATTTTTGTTAAGTCAAGGTCATTTCCCCACAATGAAGGGAGCAAAAGTGTCATCACCCTTAAGCCTGGACCCGCATTTCCCTGGGGAGGAAGATTCTGGCCCCAAGAGCCGTTGACCGTTGGGCCCCAGAGTCACGTTGACGAAATTGTTGGTAGCAGTTTGCAAACTGGTGCCCTGGAGAGTAGATTAAACTCTAGATAGAGCTTTACTTAACTTCAAAGATTTTGCATGAAGGAGTGTTTGAAAAACAATAGTATGAAAAAATGGTGTTCTCATGAAGTTTAGAAAGAGGTGCCGATGAGAAAAGATTTGCGGTGTCTGAGCAGCCGTGGGCAAGGAGAGAATCCTGATTCTGCAAAGCCGCTGCTAGTTGTCTAGACCAGTTTCTCAGCCTTGACACTACTGCCATTGGGGCTGGATAATTCTGTTATGGGGGCTGCCCTGTGCATTGTACGATGTTTAGCGACTTCCCTGGCCTCTTCCCAACTAGATGCCAGGAGCACCTCACCCCCCATTGGTGACAACCAAAAATGTCTCTGGACACAATGGTCCCCTGGAGGCAAAATCACCCCTGGTTGAGAAGGAAATATGCTTAGCAGTCAGAAACTTTAGGATTCCTAGGAAATGTCTCTGAAGAACATCATATTCTAGTTTCTTCCAGTTCTCTGCTCAGTGGTCAGTTTTCTGATCGCAGCATTTCCAGAGCCAGTGTGTCTGGCAGGGCAAGGATGAGGAATGAGGTATATGATATTTAGATTTCATACACCCTTCTCTCTACCCCGCCCCCGGCCCAAGCATCCCCCCCCTACACACTCTCCTTGAAAAGGCAGGTAAGTGCCCACCACGAATCATTCAGACTTCTCTCCCAAGCCCCCATTCAGAAGGCATCTTTGTTTAATCGCGATCGCTGTCTTGGAGAATTTGGTGTGGGCAAGATCAGACCAATAGGAAGATCTTACAGATGTTTTCTACATCGAAATCGACTCCAGGATCTGCCTACAAAACAGAAAAATTACTCCCAAGCAGAGAGGCGGTTTGGATGGATGAATGCCTGCTGGGAGTGGCTGCAGAGTGGGTTTTGGTCCTGGGTCCAGGGAGGAGAGTCCTCTGGGTGCTGTGAGCATCTGGTCTCCCGGTTCTTCTGAAGTCCTGCCTTTCCTAAGTGGCCTGTTTCTCTACTTCTGTCCAACCTCTCCAAGTTTAGGATCCCTCCACTGTAACATCTCTCGTGGTCTGGGTCATACCCACCTGCCCCCTGCTTTCCGATTGTCCCTTTGAACCAGATGTTGACCTATCTGGGAGCAGAAACCTGGCCACCACACCTGCAGCCCACGGCATCTTTGCTATAGGCATTGTCACCACATAACTAATCAACTAATTGGCCAGAAGGCAATTTCACCGTATGAATATAAAAAAATAAACAAAAGAGGGACATTTAAAAGGACATAAGGAAACATGAAAAATGAATTGAAAAATGAAAGACTTTATTATGAAATAGAAAATATGTTAATATATTTAAATGTGTGTAGATTCATGGCAATACTGCACAAATAACTGATTTTATTTTGTGGGTTGTATCTAAATCACTTGTCTTCTAAGTCTTTTGTTCATAGGATTTTATCCCTTTTTTTTTTGCCTGTTGATTCATCTTCTCGTTCAGCATCACACTTTTTCTTTTCTTTAAATTTATTTATATTTATTTATTTTTGGCTGCGTTGGGCCCTCGCTGCTGCATGCAGGCTTTCTCTAGTTGCAGCGAGCGGGGGCTACTCTTCATTGTGGTGTGCGGGCTTCTCATTGCCGTGGCTTCTCTTGTCACGGAGCACGGGCTCTAGGCACGCGGGCTTCAGTAGTTGTGGCACGCAGGCTCAGTAGTTGTGGCTCACAGGCTCTAGAGCACAGGCTCAGAAGTTGTGGCACGTGGGCTCAGTTGCTCCGCGGCACGTGGGATCTTCCCTGATCAGGGCTCGAACCCGTGTCCCTTGCATTGGCAGGCAGGTTCTTAACCATTGCGCCACCAGGAAAGCCCCCACTTTTTCTTGTTTACTAAAATTTCTTCCTTCCTTAAGAGAGGTATCAGTTTCGGGACTTCCGCATTGGAAGGCCAATTAGTTTTGCAGTGAAAATGTTGGCAGTGGAAATGCCTGCGGCAAAGATGCGTATGGCAGAGATGCTTATGGCGAAGGTACCTAGAGCAGGTCTGGATGAGAAAACCTCTGATCTCTGACCTCGGAAGGTGGAGAGGCCCTAGATGCCTCCAGGCCACTGTCCAGTATCAGGCCTGAACGCTGGGCCAGCTCATTGGCTGCCTGGCCCACTCTGTACTTTACTTGTCCCCATCCTGGGAGGAAATCGCCAGCTCCAGGGTGTCCTCAAGGAACACCGGGGCCACAGGACTCAAGGTTCGCCCCTTTATCACATAAGGAGATCCCTGCGAGGAGGGGATGCCACGCTTCAGCGTGCAACCTGAGAGCAACTGCTTCGTTCCGCCAACAGATAGTAACTTTCTGGCCAGGGATGCGGTGATATGCAGGACTGACAGAGCGCCTGGCCCCTGCCGCAGGGGACAAAACTGTTGACTCTAGAAGTTGAAGCCAGTGTCAGTTCTCCCACCCTGTGTTCCAAACTTCTCTGTGCTTCCTACTCACGTCCTGATTTCAATTTATCTCTATAGTAATGTTCTGAGCAGGAAGAGTCTAAACCCAAGAGGTAGACTTTTCCCGCAGCAGTTTCTTTTTTCTTTTCTTTAAAAAATTGAGGTGAAGTTCACATAACACAAAGGTAACCATCTTAAAGTGATAATTCAGTAGCATTTGGTCCATTCACATTTCCCAAAAGGAATCCCAATATGCATCAAGCAGTCACTCCTCGTTGCCCCTCTCCCAGCCCCTACTAACTACCAATCTGCTTTCTGTCTCTGGGGATTTTTTATTTTTTATTTTATTTTTTATTATTTTGCCACACTGCAAAGCATGTGGGATCTTAGTTCCCCGACCAGGGATCGAACCCATGCCCCCTGCAGTGAAAGCGCAGAGTCCTGAGCACTGGACCACCAGGGAATTCTCTGGGTATTTAAACAATTCTGGGTATTTCACATGAATAGAATCATACAATATGTAGCCTTTTGTGTCTGAGATATTTCATTCAGCATAATGTTTTTAAGGTCCATCCATGTTGTAGCAGGTGTCAGTGCTTCATTCCTTTTTATGGATGAATACTCTTCCGTCGTATGGATGGACCACATTTTGTTTATCCATCATCCATTGATGGACATCTGGGCTGTTTCCGCCTTTTGGCTGTTGTGAGTAGTGCTGCTGTGAACACGTGTGTACAAGTATCTGTTAGCGTCCCTGTTTTCAATTCTTTTGGTATATATCTAGGAGTGGAATTGCTGGGTCATATGGTAGTTCTTTAATTTTTTGAGGAATTGCCAAACCAGCATTTTCTTAAGGTGCTTGATAAACGTTGGTTTCCTTCTTCCTCTTTGGACTGTCTCATCTTTAAGAAACTGCCTAAATTGTATTCATTGTTAATCTGAATTCAAAATTAACTGGGTGTCCTGTATTTTTAGCTGCTAAGTCTGGCAACCCAGAATATACCACATGAAAATAAAACCAAATACATGTATGAAATTGTATGGTATACACCGCAAGTAGGGTAGAAGCTCAGACGCGAGGCGGAGGGAGAAATCCAGAAGGCTGCCTGGAGGAGCAATCAATCAGTTAGGCCACTAGGCTCATTAGGCATGTGTACTGAGGGAATTGGCTAGGGAGAGGGCATTAAAGTCTGCCAGCCACACCTGTGCTCCCGCCCTCTCCCACCCTGCCAGAGCCGGTGTCCCAGCTGCAAGCTGACTTCACCCTGTTGGACAGGGGGTCAGGCCTCAGGGTAGAGGTGTTCTGCCAGGCATCCTCGGGCAGCCCACCCATCACCTACAGACTGGTCAGGAGGAGCGGGCACATCCACATGCAGCAGACTCGGAACCCTGGGCAGCCAGCCAACTTCTCCTTCCCACTGAACCAGACGTCGGACTGGTTCCGGTGCCAGGCTGAAAACGACGTCAGCGTCCGGCACACTCCCTTCACACTGGTGCCCCCAGGTGAGATGGCCCCTTGGTTTCCAGAGGGGCAGCTGGCGCTTCTGAGTAGGTCAGTGGGAGGTGCCAAGAGCAGGGAAGGGTGTCCTGACGCGGCCATGCCTACCCTGGCCCGGCCCAACGGAAGTCCAGCCCAGCTGCCCCCCGCCTCCTTCACAGGAGAGCTGCCCCAGGGACCCACCTTCGTGCTGGCTGGCTGCCTTATCTCCATCATAGCCATCTTTTCTTGGAAACTGAGCTGGACCAAGCAGATCAGGTAGGAAATGGGTGCTGGATGTGGGGGAGGAGTGAACTGCTGATGGCCTATGTGGACCAATGGGGGCCCTGGCTTGGCAGAGCCGGTGGCGGTTTGGTAGGGCAGGGCTGCCATTGGAACCAAGCAGGACCCTATGGGGCTTTCCCAGGACAGACCCCTCCTCCATATCTTCTGCTGTAGCTCCTCTCTGAAGTACCCAGATAACAGTATCTCAGGCATATTTCCTGAATTTTTCAGATGCTAAAAACCACCACCAAATGGAAGAAATTAACTACTTGATGATCATGAGCTCGTAGCCCAGGGGCCTTCTGGTGCCTAAAGATTGATAATGTTAACCTCTGTGACACCAACCAATCAGAGAATTGATCACATACCCTGCGACTCCCCTCCCTCAGCTGGCCTATAAAAATGCTTTGCTGAAAGCCTTCGAGGAGTTCTGAATTTTGGGGGGCATGAGCGCCCCGCCCCGTTCTCCTTGCATGGCCCCACAATAAAACTTTCTCTGCTCCAAACTCCAACATTTTGGTTTGTTTGGCTTCACAGTGTGTTGGGCACACGAACTTGTGTTCGCTAACACCACCAGGGCAAAGAAAGGGCCACATTGCTTATGCATGACTTGCAAAAGCTTACTTAGGGCCCACCGTGTGCCAAGTGCCCATGGAGCACGTTGGCGGCTTTATCTGACCCTGACCATGCTCTAGCCGGCTTGCCGTGGAGTCCACTGCCTCTGGGTGGGGCTCTCTCCAATGCTCCCTATTGGTCTGAGGAGGGTGAGGCCTCCTGGGCACCAGGGTGGGCCAGGGGCTTCTGCCCTCCATGGAAACCCCATCAGTCTTTCCAGCTGGTGACCGGAGGCAGGGGCCGGAACTCCTGGGGTCCCCTCTCCAAGGCTATTACTTCACTGACTTGTAAAGTGACCAGGGCCTTTGTGCTGCCCAACCCTGGGCACCGCAGGCCTCTGTGCGCTCCACCTACCTGGCCTTTGGCAGCGGTCACCTCTGCCTCCGAACTTCTCACCTCCCTTGGTTCCTAGGACACTTCTGCCTCCTGGTCCTCCTCCCCCCTCCTCTGGTACCAAAGCTGTCTCCCCAGAATCACACCCCTGCCCCTTCCTCGAATAGAAACCAATTACTCTTATCTAAGTTTCAGGAGGAAGCAGCAAACAGATAAAAAACAAGAATCAATTAGAACCAACTAGGCTCAAGATGGCGGAGGATTTGACTTCCAATAGATCTAGAGCCTTATTACACGCTCCATACATTAGCTAAATGACACACCCACCAGCACCAGGACAGCTGGCAATCACCATGATGACAAACCAAAAAGCACCTACAAGGACTGAAAAGGAGAGTTGCATCAGTTCCAGGTCCAAACCACACCCCTGTTCTTGGATAACTCATGAATATTCCTCCCACTCATTCCAAACCCCTCCCTTTTACTCCAACCCTCTTACGTATTTGGTGTCTCCACCTGAATTGGGTTGAGTTGATTTGTGAACTAGGTCCCCGCTTCTCCATTCTTTGGCCATTGAAGAAAGCTGGTGCTCTTCCAGTCTCAGCATACGTTTTGTTATTGACTGAGCAAATCAAACCTCCCTGGCTGAGACAGGGGGTCTCAGCCGGAGCTAGGACCCCAGTGTGGGTTCGGTCGACCAATTCACTAACACCTGGCCAGCCTCTTTGGTGAGCTTTGTCCAGGAGTCCTTGGCGCTCCCCTTGTCTTACTTCTGTGCCCCTCCCTCCCAAGTCTGTCCCAGAGGCCAGGCTCATGGGCAAGCCATGTCGGCTCTCTGAGCCTCAGTTTCCCCTCCTATAACAGGGGGTATACAGACCAGGGGCCAGTACTTGGCCTCCAGGTGATTCAGTGCCCCCACTTTATTTCGTGCTGTGACTAAGCCTCACGCCCCTCCTCCTGCCCAGGGCACTGATGCACTTGCCACCAATAAAATTCCTGGAGGCCTTGGGAGGGTGTGGCTGGGAGGTGTGCTGGCTTAACCTGGAGTCTCAACTCCTTTGTCATCAAGGTCGTGACCAGAAGACGCAGGCTGGGCAGAGTCCCCAGGAGAGCCCTGGTCCTTGTCCCCTACAGAAGGACCCACCATTTGAAGAAATGAAATGAAGAAAAGAATGAAGAAGAAGCCCCCAGCCTGGATTCTTGGAGCGCTGGTGTTCTTCATCAAATACTCATGGTGCTAGTTTGAGGGTTTTAGGATGGGGGGGAGCTGTAGGGGGAAGGAGAGGTCCATAGGACGAGGGGGCTCTGGGAGGGCCCCTCTCCTCACCCCTCAGCTGCTCGTCACCGTCTATCCAGGTCTGGGAAGATGGTGGTGGGGTAGATGTGAAGGCCCAGAGGCACCAGCCCACCCAGGGCCACTGCTTCCTCCCCCACCCCTGCTCCCCTCTTCCCTGGAATGGCACCCCATCTCCTGGTGGCCCAGTCCTCTGGCTCCACTGCTCACCTGTCACCGTCCCGCTCACCTGGAGGACTCTGGGCCCCACCTGGCCAGCACCCCCTCATTAATCCTTACCTGCAACTATGATGTCTGGAATTCCTCCCTGCCGAGTCAGCCTGAGGCCCCTGGAGAACCACCCCCCACCCCCCACCCCCCACTCCCCACCCACACACCCACACATAGAGCCATCCCAGTTTGGACGCTCTGAACCATTTCCGGAAAGAATTGGATTAAACTCTGCCCCCTGCCGGTCACCCTGGGAACTTCGTTTCTGTCTGCACACCATCTTGGAGCCTGGAAGTTGGCCCTACATGGCCCTGGGGCTGGGCCCAGCTCGGGAAAAACTGGGAGGGGCGGTGGTCTCGACCACATCCCAGGCTTAGCTCCAGAGAGGAGGAAAGAGTGACAGGCCATGCAGGGAGGGGTCCAGGCTGTGGCCTGGGGTTTGAGTAGAATGGGGGAGAAGAGAGGAGGTGCGTAGGAGCCTGGGTCTTGGGCAGGTGGGGCCCAGACGGCGTCTGGCGGGGCGTCCTGGAGGAGGAGGCGGGAGTGCAGGGGCAAAGAGTGGATGGAGCAGAGGGGCGGGCCCTCCTTGCGACCCTCTCTTCCTGGGGACTCTCTGGCCCCTTTCCAGTCGCCCTGCGGACCAGCAGAGCAGAGGGACGAGACCCCGGCCGAGAGGTGGGCTGGACAATGAGCCCGCGGCCGCTGGACGGATGTCGGCCGCTGGAAGCGCAGGCCGGGCTGTCGGGGAACCCCTACCGCTCCTGCACCGCCGCTCGCCTTGGGCGGACTTTGCCTTCGGTCCCTGGGGCGGCGCTGGCCACGCCCCTGGGGAGGAGCCGGGCCGGGGGCAAGGCGGCGGGCTGGCTCCTCAGCAGTCCGCGGCTGCGGCGGCGGCGGCGGCGGCGACGGCGACATGGAGAGTGGGGCCTACGGCGCGGCCAAGGCGGGCGGCTCCTTCGACCTGCGGCGCTTCCTGACGCAGCCGCAGGTGGTGGTGCGCGCCGTGTGTTTGGTGAGCCGGGGTGCGGGGCCTCGGGGACCCGACTTCGTCGCCAGGCCGGGGGGGAGGGGGGCCGCCGCGAGCCTGAGAGAGCGACAGGTGGTGGCGGCCGAGGCCCGGGGGTGGGAGCGGCGCTCGTGGGGCGGGCGAGCGGGGCCCGGAACCCTCCAGCCCCTCACCCCCCCGGGCCCCGCCACCCCCCGAACCCGGGTCCCGCCACCCCCCACCTCCCAGCCCGGGCGCGGAATGGCCGGGCGGCACCGCGGGGAGCAGGCCCGTCGCCTTGCTGGCAGTGGGAGGAGTTTGAGGCGGCTCCAGGACAGGTGGCCGGCACGCCGCGACTCCCAGCCTGGGGGAATTCATCAGGAAGGGGCTTTCCGAAGCCACGTGGGGTGCGGGGGGTTGGGGGGCAGCCTGGCGCCCTGAAATAGAGTCTCTCTTCCACTCAAGAGCAGCCCATGGGTCTGCTTCCCCATCCAAGATCAGGTGAACCCAGGACGTTGTCCTCCTTGTGAGCTGGATGAGCGCTCCAGTACCAGGTTACTGGGGGTGGGGCGTTGGTGGGAGGTCCTATGCTCTTGGACAACCAGAGCCCAAAGCTGGACAAGGTGTTAGCCAGCCCGCAGGCAGAGGGCTGGGCATGCGGCGCCCACACCACACCTGCCCCTGCCTGGGACTGGAGCCCTACGAGTTGCCCTGGTGGCACCCTCACCCCCGCTCTGCCTGACTGTGGGGTCTGACCCCAGGAGCAGATGCCCACGTTTCGGGATGGCAGTGCCAGGAGTCAGGCTGGCACACTGCTCCCAGCATCCGGAGTTCCGGCTTCATCTCCAGCTGGGGGTGGGGTTTGTGACTGCCACCTCCAGAGCCTATTGAGAGGGCCTTGTGCAGGCAGGCAGGGCAGGCTGGGGAGAGGCCTGGGCCCGTCCCAGAGGGAGCCAGGCGTCCAGACTGTCCCGGGTCTGCTGACATAAGGCAGGGATGAGCGGTGGCCTTTCAGTTTGGGGCGGAGAGAGGTGACGTGAGGCCTTTCGCAAGGGCCTGGATCCCCTCCCAGAGTTCTGGCTGGTACACCCCCTCGACCCCCACCCCAGTACATCCAGGGGTCTGAGTGCAGAGCTATGTCCACAGGCTTGCTGGGCAGACCAGCCTGAGGTGCCCTGTGTGGGTAGGACCCACTATGAGCGGGAGGCCAGCTGGGGTTCCCTGGGAGGGCAGGGGCCAGGATGCCAAAGAAGCCAGAATTCCTTGTAGGAAAAAAGCTGGCCAAACTGGGGAGCCCAGCAGGGAAGAGTTGGAGGGGGCTCCAGGAAGTGGGGGTCTGGGGACACTATTTCAGCTCGGAGGCGTGGCTCTCCTGAGGTGGGAGGAGTCCTCCATCACTGGGTGTTTAGGCAGAGGCTGGGTGCTGCAGAGGTGAGTCAGACAGGTGATGGGGGTGAGACTCCAAGCTTGGGTTTCTATGACTTTGTGACCCATCCTGTTTAAAACTCACTGAAAGCGGGAGTGGTTTAGGTTGGGCGATTGCCCTTAATCTTCAAGTACCTAACCACCAGTACCCATCCTCCAGGCAGACAGCTGGGCGGGCAGTCCCCTCCCAGGAGATCCCCCTCCACTCCCCACCATCCCCAGTCCAGGATTCCCCGGCCATGCCCCTTGTGACTTGTGACTGGTGTCTGGAGAAAGCCCAGGAGAAGGGAGAGGGAGGGACTCGCTCCCCAAGTTCAGGAGGGGCTGGGACAGCAACCTCCAGCAGGGGGAACAGCAAGAGCAGAGGCCAGCGTCCAACACCCATCAGGGTCCCACTCTGTGTGCCACCTGGGGGGTTTGTCCCACGAGGGTAGCAGTCACTCAGCCCTTCCCCTGCCTCCCCCTCAGGTCTTCGCCTTGATCGTGTTCTCATGCATCTTCGGTGAGGGCTACAGCAACACCCACAGCTCCCAACAGCAGCAGTGCGTGTTCAACCTCAACGAGGACGCGTGCCGCTTCGGCAGCGCCATCGGGGTGCTGGCCTTCCTGGCCTCGGCCTTCTTCCTCGTGGTTGACGTCTACTTCCCCCAGATCAGCAACGCCACTGACCGCAAGTACCTGGTCATCAGCGACCTGCTCTTCTCAGGTATCTGCCGGCTGCACCTCCATTTGATCTTGGGGTGAACAGGAGCGGCAGTGGTCCCAAGAGCTCTAAGAGTGCTGTGACTGCAGGGCGTGGGAGGGGTGGGAGCAGCCCCAGGTCCCCAGACCTCCCCAGCAGACAGGCTGGCACGCAAGGATCTCTCACCGTCTGCTGAAACCCGCCGGAGCTGAGTGGGACTTGGAGCAAGGACTCCCAGGATGGCATCCTGTCCCCACCCTGGCTTCTGCATGAGTGCCCCTTACACCCCCGGAGGCTTCTCCCTCCCGGGAGGTGCCTGCCCCCCTGCCTGCTCCGTGGAGCTAACCCTGCCCTCCTGGCCTTCTCCCCAGCTCTCTGGGCCTTCCTGTGGTTTGTTGGCTTCTGCTTTCTTGCCAATCAATGGGCAGCCACCGAGGCGGGACATGTGCTGGTGGGAGCCGACTCAGCCCGGGCGGCCATCACCTTCAGCTTCTTTTCTGTCTTCTCCTGGGTAAGTGGACCAGGACGGGCCAGGGTCTTGGTGTCTTTGGTGAAGGGTGGTGGAGGGCTGAGGAACCCAAACCTCGGGGCTCCCTGCAGGGCGTGCTGGCCTCCTTGGCCTACCAGCGCTACAAGGCCGGAGTGGACGACTTCATCCAGAACTATGTGGACCCCACTCTGGACCCCAGCACGGCCTACGCCTCCTACCCAGGCGCGCCTGCGGACAGCTACCAGCAGCCGCCCTTCACCCAGAGCGCCGAGACCACAGAGGGCTACCAGCCGCCCCCCGTGTACTGAGCTGCAGCCGGGGATGGTAAGGGGAGGAGGGAGGGCGCCTGGGGGGGCCTCCCCTCTTCCCGGACTCCTCCCCCGAGGCTGGTCTCCCAGAGCTGCCGGCCCCTCTCGATCCACCTGGCGCCTGTCCGAGCTGACACACCGCCTGGAGAGAGAGCCCCTGCCTCCTCGTCCTGGCTGCTGGCCTCAGAGCCTCGGCCTGTGCCCCACGGGGCTTCACCCACCACTCCTCGAGGGCATTTTTTTAGGGAAGGGTTTTTGTTTAGACAGGTTTTGTCATTGCTTTTAATGATCCCCAGCCCCGCCTGGAGTAGCTCCAAGGGTCCGACGTGCTGGTTTGACAAGTGCCTTAGCTTCTCCCCAGCCTGAAGGAGCCGGGCCACGTGCAGGCCTCGGTGGCCGCCGCCATCTGGGGGTCTCTGCCAAAGATGAGGCTGTGGGGCCTTCCCCCTGCTCTGCTGCTGGCGCTGGGCTGGGGCTCCTTTCCTCCTCACTCAGGTTCATTCTGCCCCCAGCCCCCTGCCCTCTGCCTGCTCTGCGAGCGGCAGCCCATGCTCACTGCTGAAGTGTCTGCTTGCTTGGATCTGGGCTCACGACTCTGTGCCAGTGCCTCTGGGTCACCTTCCTGACAGCCTAGGGGCAGGGCTGGTGCCGCACCCCCGCCCCCCCCCCCACCCCAAGCAGCACTGTCTCTGCTCCCACCCCTTGGCCGCAGGAAGGGGCTTTGCCTGATGACAACACCCAACTTTATGTAAATACTCCACCACTGTTAGCTGGGAGGTATGGGGCACACCCACAGCCCACAGGCTGCTCTGAATGTATTGCAGAGCCTTGGGGGAAGATGCACTGCACCCTTGGATTCTGTTAGACTAATTTTGGAGATGGAATAAATGTTTTTCTCATTCATAATCTCCATTGTCATGGGTGGGGCCTCTGTCTAGGGGTAGGAGGAAGAGAAATTCCACCCTGAGGTACACCCTCTGGCCGCGGTCTTAGGAACCTGTATTTTGAACAGAGTTGTGGCAGTCTGGCCCTCCAGCGTGCCTAGCAGCTCCCTGCCACACACCCCCACCGACCCAGGGTCTCATTGCTCACGCTGCCCTCCATCAGCATCTTAAAATAGCAACTGTGCTCAGCCTGTAAACAACATGGCTTTTCTGGGCCGCCTTGCCAGGGTCCCGGCGTGCCCCTGGAGGGGCAGGGGCCCTCTGCTTCCCGTAGACGGGGCTCAGCACCTCTGCAGCCTGTCCGGGACACACACACGGGGCCGGCCTGAGCGCCCAGCCCGCCCCAGGGAACAAGCCTGGCTCAGGCAGGAGGCCAGGGCCCGCAAGGCAACTCGGGGCTTCCCCTTTTGAGCCCAGACAGGGAGCTGTCAAAAGTGGGCCCCAACAGTTTCAAAATCCTGAGTAAAAACTAATAGGGTTTGGGAATTACTGTCTCACCACTGTACTGCACCTCTGTAACCTGGGACCAACCGCGAGCAAAGGGGAGGGAGAAGCTGGGGCGAGGGTGGGGAACCCGGACCCCATCTGCACGGGGCACACCTACAGCCCAGGCTCACCCCACCCACACCCGACCTAGAGCACTCTTGCCTCCATGTAAGCTGCCCACAGTGTATTTTCTGAGGCACAGCAGAGCTGGTCTTCTTGGCTCCTGAACTGTCAAGTGTCTGTTTCACAAACAAAACCTGACCTCACAGCCCCATCTGGCAGCACAGACCAAAGCTTCATCTTTCCAACCTGGGTCCCAGGCTCCTTCATCCACCCATCTTGACCTGAAACCTGCCCAAACAGAAGAGCAGGCAAACATTCCTCTCAGGACACGCTTCACGATCATTTCTCAGTTAAAAAGCGTTGTGGCTAAGAGATCAGTAGTACTAGAAAATGATTTGAAAAGAAATCCCCACACCTAAATCAGGTCAGAGCTGTCTACAGTGAGACCAGGGGAATCCCAGACAGTTAAAGAGAAATACGCTTTCATCATCAACCAGTAAATTTTAATATTAGTTATTAATTTCACACACTAAAAGAGAAAAATCACAGCCCCTGCCTTGAAAGACAAGCCCCTGGGATCTGAGCCCCAGCAGGGTGTCACCCACACGGAAGAAGCTGTAATTCTGGAGAAAATGATCGCCAGAGCAGGAAGGGCTTTCGGCCCAAAGGGAAGTAAGAGAGAACAACTCCAGCCATCTTCAGAGGGGCCAGGGGCCCGTCCCAGGCAGGGGGACTAAAGTCTTTGCACGAGAGGAGGCTTGGTGCTGAGCCAGAGGTGCTGGTGCTCTGACTTCCCAGTGAGAACAGAAACTCAACAGCAAAAACCACAAAGGGGAAAGCAGGCGGGAGCGCCGATGTCGCAGGAGCTTGCGCCTCCGGCCTCACCCCTTGGAGAGGGAGGGACTCAGGTCAGCAGTGGCCAGACCCCGCGCCGGCCTGGGGTGGATCGTGAGTAGCCCGGGAAGGGAACTGAGAGAAGCCGGCGGGCAGGCAAGGAGGGAAGTGTGATGTGCAGACCACTGGCCCGTGGCCCTTGGCCGGGGAAAGGGCGCTGGTGAAACCTCACCCCCCAACCCCCGCTTCCTCCTCCGAGAAGGCTGGGCAGCACGCAGGGGGCAGGCGTCTGCCAGGGGGCAGCAGCAGGCACGGGAGCAGGTGGCCGGTCCGCCCCCGTCCTGGGTGTGGGGCCTGTGCCTCAGTTGGCCGGGCTGCACTGCAGGATCTGGTGAGGAGCAAATAGCTTCCTGGATCCCGGGGCCTCCCCGGGCTTTCCCAGCACCGGGCAGTTCTCTTTGTTCTCTTTGCTGTCCAGCCCGGCAGGCTGAACCGAAGCCTTCTTGAAGTAGCAGAGGCGGCACACGGAGTGGTACTTGTCTGCTCCTCCGATCACCTCGACCTGGCCGTGGGACATGAAGCGCCTGGACTGAGCGGGGACACAGCACCACCCCCTCCCCTCCACCCCTCGGAGAAGGCAGGAGGGGCCACCTCTTTCTCCACGCCCAGCCTCTTGGTGTAGGCGGCCTCTCGGAAGCACTCCATGCACACCGCCGTCAGCTTCACCACACTCTCGGCCAGGGGCACCAGGTTCAGGATGGTCCCGAACGCCTGTATTCCCATGGAAAGACTGGTGTGCGCTTACCTCACCGGGTGGGCTTTTCCTTGAAACCCTCTGATTCACAACCCTGAAGCCAGGAGACTAGGCCCTGACCTTGCTTTCCCCCAGAGCACCAGCCCCCGCAGCAGGCGGCCTAGTCTGGGGTGAACCAGGGAGCTGGGTCTGGCTCGCCTGAGCGCCTGGGCTCTGGCACGGTCTGGTCATCCAGGGCGCGGTGAGCTGTCTGTCTGTGCACAGCCCAGGCCCCTTCCTCCCTCCTGGGTCCCATCCCGAGACCTGGACCAGACGCCTTACCTTCCTCTGGAAGGTCCCATCCAGTGCAGCCACAATGACGGTCTTCCCGGCATTGGCCATGGTCTCGCTGAACTCCACGATGTCGGGGAACTGGAAAGGGTGAGAGGAGGAGTGAGCTTCCGCCCTGGGCAGCAGCCTCCAGGAGCCACGACCACGTGGCCGGACCCAACAGCTCTGGCCACCCAGATTGGCGTGGAGCGCGAGAATAGGGTGGCCCCGGCCCCCCCACCCGGCACGCAGCCTGCACGTCCGCAGCAGCCCCAGTCGCTCCACCATCCTGCCAGCTTTCCATGGCAGAACCAGGCCATGGCCTTAGAACCAGCAGAGAACCACTCCAGGCCAAGCGCCCGGAACTGTCACCAGCAGAGGCAGTCTGCTACCGCAGTGGTCAAAAGCCCAGACCAGAGGCTGCCTTGGGCTTGAACCATGGTCTTGGTTGGACCCATTAGCTGTGACCTTGGCAATGACTTTATGTTTCTGAGCCCAAGTAAAGGCAAGGAAGGCCCTCGGTGGTGTTCAAGGATTAAGGACCCTCGAATAATTTATGACATATGCTATTTGGCTGAGAGGGAGGCTCTGTGTGTTTGCCTTTTTTAAAAACATAATGTGCTGTGTGACGCCTTGAGAAGGGATGAGGGTTCCACTGGCCACTTACAGAGCAGGATGGCACAGCACACCCTTCTAAATACAGGACCTGCAGAAAGGTCACTTACTTGGTAAGTCCAATTTCATTTTCAGTGGCCCAGGGTGAGGCTGCTACTTCAATTCTTTGGTGAACTTTCACTGGTCAATCATGTATCTAGATTGGTCTTTGGGTTGGGTGAAGTGGGGAGTTCTTGTGTTTGGGCAAAGGGTCTCTCTCCAAGCCGCTCATGGAGGTGCAAAGTTACCAAGACCTGAGGGCTCAGCAAGACGAGGACCAGGAGAGGGGTTAGAAAACCTGGATCCGTTCCAGCGGGATTTACCAAAGGCAGATCTGACGGCCTCTGCAGGGCTGCCGAGCCTGAGCTACGGAAACAGCACCTCCACCCAGAGGCTCCAGCCTGGCTGCAGGTGAGGCCCCTCTTCTTCTCTAGAGGACTCATCACAGGTCACAGAAATGCAGCCCCCAGCCTGCAAGGAGCTGTCAGCCAGCGCCTTCCACCCCTACCCCCATCGTCACAAACAAGATGGTGTCCAGACGCCGCCAGATATCCCCCAGGTAGGGGCTGCGGGCAAAACCGCCCTGGGATGAGCGCCCCTTGCGTCTCACTCTCCCTGTCAAGCCCTCACCAGGTGTGGGTCCTTCCACACCAGGCTTTGGGGACCTCTCGGGGTCCTCGGTCTTGCCCGCTGCAGCGACGCCCACCATCAGAGACTTCAGTTCTTCCACTTAAACTTTGTCCCCTGTTCACATGCCACCCCGCCCCCACCCAAACACTGAACCCTGGGCCCCCAGCTGGGGTTCCTGAATGATCAAAGGTAAGGTCAGAGCTGCCCGCAACATCCCAGAATGCCCACTGGTAACCAACCACGTTACTGACGTTTGTTTTTATTGCCATTAAATTTTTTAGGTTATGTTATGGGTTGAATTGTGTCCCTTCCCACCCCCCAAATCCATATGTAGAAACCCTCACCCCCAATACCTCAGAACCTTATTTGGAGAGAGGATCTTTGCAGAGGTATCCAGTTATAAAGTAGGTCAGTAGGGTCACACTCCAGTATGACTGGTGTCCTTGTGAAAAGGGGAAGTGTGGACACGGGGGGGACAGACACAGGGAGCAGATGGCCGCCTGCACGCCAAGGGGACAGGACTGGAACAGATTCTCCCTCACGGCCTCAGGGGACCCACCCTGCCCACACCTTGATCTTGGGCTCCCAGCCTCCAGAGCTGTGGGAAGTAAATGTCTGTGGTTTAAACCGCCCAGCCCGTGGTACATGTCACAGCAGCCATAGACTCTAATACAGGTTGCATTCAAAGCGGAACTTCAGAGGACTTAATAAACGTAGGGTTTTCTTGGTAGACAAAAATGATTGTCACACGGGATCCAGGTAGAAAAGTAACAGGAGGGGTTTCTTGATGGTGACAAGTCTACCCATTTGGTTCACCTGCCGATCCAGCACCTGGGCTGACCTGCCGTGAGCCACTTCCTGAACAAGGTCTGATGAGGGGAGAGGACCGAACGGGGAGATCAGGAAGCCAAGAAGTAGTTTCACCCTCGTCCTTATCTTGCCGAGAGGTGGCGCCCTCGTGATGCACGAGGGAAGCACCCCGGCCCTGCTCCGGTGGAGGCCCTGCTTCCTGGCAGCCAGGCTGGTGTTGAAGGCGCAAAGGCCGCAGAGGACGGGAACAAAGGATGTGACAGTGAAACATTCAACCGCTCCACCATGAATGGTAAAGACTAAATGAGAGGCACAGACCAAATCCAGAGGCAAATAAACAGGGAAGAAATATTTACAGTATGTGACAAACTGGCACCGATTACGTCATGTCCCGTAGAGGAAAGATAAACCAAGAGAAGGAGGCAATTTACAAAAGGAGAAACAGGGAAAAGGATGTCAGCCGCCAGAGTAACAAAAGAGAAAGGCAGTTGGAACAGGATGTGTATATGCAGCCGCCGCCACCCTGCCCTCACCTCCGGGAATTTCCGCAAAGACCCAGATGCCTCTCCCCAGCCCTCCCCCGCCCCCCCCCCCCCCCCCGCCGCCCAGCAGAGGAGACGCCCTGGGCGGCTTCCAGGCTCTCCCGGGGTTAACGCCAACGTCTTTCCCGCTGACCTGGCCAAAGCCCCTGGCCTCCTGGCTGATCCTGAGACACGCCCAGAAGCACACTCCTGCCTGGGAACCTTCACCCCGCTTTCCTTTTGGCCCCTTTCTGACCGGCCCCATAAAGCATCATCCCCACCTTAGCTCCACCCCCTCATGGTGCCTTTCTCCCCCGGCTGCCACCACCTTTTACATATTCCTCTCCCCCAACTAGAATGTAAGTGCAAGGGCGAGACCCTGGCTGTATCCCCAACACCTAGAGCATTGCTGCCACATGGCGCAAGCTCAGAAAACACTTACTGAATGAGGTCGGTCCCTTGACCAGTGATTCTACTTAGTAGATAAACCCCAATACACCAGACGATGGCCAGGATGTCCGCACACAGCGTCCGTCACAGCCTGTAAGTGCCACACCCAAGGGGCCAGCTCATGTAAGACATGGTACATTCATAAGGATAGGTATTTGCTGATGAGGAAAAAATGGTCACAACACGTGATATGAGCCTGATCTATAAATACGAACTTCCGGCAAGGCCATTCTGTGACTGTGATAGTCAAGACAAAACCAGACCCCTCCTAGGGAATTCCCTGGTGGTCCCAGTGGTCTCCGCGCTCTCACTGCTGAGGGCCCAGGTTCAATCCCTGGTAAGGGAACTAAGGTCCCGCAGGCCGTGTGGACCCCTCCAGAAGCATGTCTGAGTACGGACAGAACGTGAACATCGCCTAGGCTACGGTGTACCAAATGTCCCCTCTCCTGGCTAAAGGAGTCACTGCTGCTGCTTCGGCCTCCTTCTGGTCCACCCTCCCTATAGGTGAGGTTTAAGATGCTGGTCAGAATCATCTCCCTTCCCAGGACACCGAATCAAGAGCCAAGCAGCCCCCATCCTAATAACCAAGCCCTCTCTAATTAAGCCCCTCACCTACACCGTCCAGTTCCCATGCCGGGTGTCTCCCTGCAACAGCAATCCCAAGTTGTTCAGTCCTGGTGGTCTCTGGACATAAGATGTCGGCAGTAAATTATGGACTTCCTTCTTATGTGTAGTCCTAACTTTTCCTAGATTACCCCTCTTATTACTGTGATAAAACAGAGATAAGACCAGGGACTTCCCTGGTGGTCCAGTGGTTAAGACTCCATGCTCCCAGTGAAGGGGGCCTGGGTTCAATCCCTGGTCAGGAAACTGGATCCCACATGCTGCAACTAAAGATCCCGCATGCTGCAACGAAGATCCCATGTGCTACAACTAAGACCCAGCATAGTCAAAAAAAAAAAGAAACAGAGGTAAGACCAGCACTCGGGGTGACACTGTGAGGCTGGCATGCCCAGGATCCAGCTGCCCACCTACCACCGCGCCCTCAGCTTATAGCGTGGGGTCTTCAGATGTGCCCCTCTCCAAGGGAAGGATGAAGGGAGGGAGAGGCAGTCCTTTTGTCAGGTCCCATGTTGAGAGGCAACCGAGGCAGCCACCCTTGGGCCCCAGAACTTCTTGCAGAGCAAGACCCACAGGGGTGAGGGCAGAACAGAAGATTGGTGATGTTTCTGCAGTAGGTTTAATAAACACTCGTTATGGGAACTCGAGTTTGACTTGCTGGCCAGGGAGGAAGTAGCCATAGAAACAGGGAACAGAACTGTGGGGGCAGGGACTTCCCTGGTGGCGCAGTGGTTAAGAATCCGCCTGCCAATGCAGGGGACACAGGTTCCATCCCCGGTCCGGGAAGATCCCTCATGCTGCAGAGCAGCTAAGCCCATGCTCCACAACTACTGAGCCTGCGCTCTAGAGCCCGTGCTCCGCAGCAAGAGAAGCCACTGCAATGAGAAGCCCATGCACCACAATGAAGGGTAGCCCCTGCTCTCCGCAACTAGAGAAAGCCCGCGCAACAACAAAGACCTAAAACAGCCAAAAAATAAATTAATTAAATCAAAAAAAAGAAGCGGACTTCCCTGGTGGTGCAGTGGTTAAGAATCTGCCTGCCAGTGCAGGGGACACGGGTTCGAGCCCTGGTCCGGGAAGATCCCACATGCCACGGAGCAACTAAGCCTGTGCACCACAACTACTGAGCCTGCGCTCTAGAGCCCACAAGCCACAACTACTGAGCCTGCGAGCCACAACTACTGAGGCCCGTGCACCTAGAGCCCGTGCTCCGCAACAAGAGAAGCCACAGCAATGAGAAGCCCACGCACCACAACGAAGAGTAGCCCCCGCTCGCCGCAACTAGAGAAAGTCCGTGCACAGCAACGAAGACCCAATGCAGCCAAAAATTAATTAATTAATTAATTAATTAAAAAAAAAAAAAGCAACAATCAGCTAAACAGAACCAAACCCTCCCTATACACCAGTGTTGAGAAATCAAATGTTTTGTTTACTGTAAAAAAATTTTTTTAATATATATAGTTTATTTATTTATGTTTGGCTGCGTTGGGTCTTCGTTGCTGCGCGCGGGCTTTCTCTAGTTGCAGCGAGTGAGGGCTACTCTTTGTTGCGGTGCGCAGGCTTCTCATTGCGGTGGCTTCTCTTGTTGTGGAGCACGGGCTCTAGGCGCATGGGCTTAGTTGCTCCATGGCACATGGGATCTTCCTGGACCAGGTCTTGAACCCGTGCCCCCTGAATTGGCAGGAGGATTCTTAACCACTGTGCTACCAGGGAAGTCCTGTAAATTTTTTTTTTTTTTAAGTGATCTTTTTTTTTTTTTTTTTAATTTTATTTATTTATTTATTTTTGGCTGCGTTGGTCTTCATTGCCGCTAGTGGGCTTTCTCTAGTTGTGACGAGCGGGGGCTACTCTTCCTTGCGGTGCGTGGGCTTCTCATTGCAGTGGCTTCTCTTGTTGCGGAGCACAGGCTCTAGGTGCACAGGCTTCAGTAGTTGCAGCACGTGGGCTCAGTAGTTGTGGCTCGTGGGCTCTAGAGTGCAGGCTCAGTAGTTGTGGCACACGGGCTTAGTTGCTCCGCGGCATGTGGGATCTTCCCGGACCAGGGCTCGAACCCGTGTCTCCTGCATTGGCAGGCGGATTCTTAACCACTGCACCACCAGGGAAGTCCCTAAATTTTTTTTTTTTTAAGGTACAATAAATTCCATATAACAGTAACACAGAAAGCAGTAAAGGGAACTCAAAGGGTATTCAGACACTAGTTAAAGCAAGTTAACTTAACAACGTTTACCTTATAAAAATATCAGAAATTGAACCAATAACCTCCAAATTAGTAGAGGAAAAAGGGGGACAGTTGAGTTCACAGGAAGAGTGCTATCAGGACAAGTCAACTTACAAACTGTCCTTCGTCGATGCCTATAACAGCCACGCCCAGGGCCTCCTGGGCCACGTCCCGGAGCACACAGGCTGGCAGGGCCTCCATGGTGTTCCTGGGGACAGAAAGCCAGAGCGTGAGCAAGGCAAGGGAGCCCGAGGAGACCAGGAACCAGAATGAGGGTCCAGGGAACCGCTCTCATGACCACCCCCTACCTGCAAAGCAGGCTGAGATGTCTGCCCAGAGCTTTGAGAAGTTAGCACCTGTGGGAAGACATCTGGGGAGAAGAGTAAAGGCCTTTGTTTGGAAAACCAGTTATTCAACAAGAGCTATTTCACTTCACGCTTTGGACTGGAACTTGGCAGTGCCCAATGTAAAGCTCAACCCAGATGCAAAGCTCTTCTCTGCTCTGCTTAATGTGTGTGTGTGTGTGCACGCACGCGTGTGTGTGTGTGTGTGTGTGTGTGTGTGTGTGGTGGGGTGCAGACAGGGTTACTTCATCAGGTACAGTGCCTGGGGCCCATGATGCTTTGGGGACGAATGAAACATTTTAATTTCTTTTAAAAATCAGAATAAATGTAACTCAGTCAGGATTATCTTTGTCTTTATATCAATGCAGTCATAAAGTATAATTTTTTATTTTTTTCTTTATAGAGGAAGGGGCCCAAGAAGGCAGAAAGTCCCCAGGGCCCATGAAAGTCCTACCATGGCCCCGGGCAGACCATTAGCACCAGAATCTAAGACTCGGAGCCCCGTGCCCCAGCAGAGATAAGCCACGAACACCAACGAGCAGTGCAGTGACCTAGAATTCCTTCCGTTTGACTCCTCTGGTTGATTAAAGGATTTCTCAGAGATCATAGAGCTATTAACTGGCAGAGTCAGGATTCAAATCCGCATTCATACTGCTGCCTCGTGTGTCCTGAGGGGAGATTCCTACCCAGCAGAGTCTGAAAGTGAAAGGCCCTGTGTGTGGGAGTGTTCCAGTGCTGGGGGCTCAGGTAGATGATGAATCTGGAAGACGAGAAAAGTGTCTCAGGCTCCAAAACATCAGGCCCTAAATGCTGTACGGAATGGCAGGAGTGGTACAAAATTTAACCTCCCAACCTCAGGCTGCAGACTGAAATGTCCACAGGACACAGGCAGATCAACATAAAAGGGGGATGCACAAAGGCCACGAGACAGGGAGTCGGCGAGGACAAGCCAACTAAAAACTTAAATAAAATTCAGCCTGCAGGTCAACAGAACCAGTCTGCAACCTCCACATAGGTCAAGAGCAGGGTTTCTCAACCTTGGCCAGACGTTACTGACATTTGGGGCTGGATCATTCTTTGTTATGGGGCTGTCTGTGCATTGTAGGATGTTTAGCGGCATTCCTGCCCTTTACCCACTAGTTGCCATCAAGCCCTTACCTCCTCCTGTTGTGAAAACTAAAAAACGTCCCCAGACATTGCAAATAGACTCTAGCGGGCAAAATCACGTCCCGTTAGGAACCACTGGGCTAGAGCCCCAAGAAAGGCCAAGTTCTAGGGTACCTTGCCAAGCAACCTGGAAAGTTTGCAGATTTGAAGGGTTTGCTGCCCGGCATCAGCATTATTAACCATCCTCTCTAACGAGTTCTGACAGTATGTTCTGTGACTCGTCACTGGGCTTCTCACAAAAGGTGTGAGGACAGGACAGAAGGGGCAGGGACTGACCGGTCATGCGTGGAGAAGTTGCTGCTGTAACGCGTGTCTTTGGCATATTTGATCACCAGGCACTTGTACTGGGCAATCTGGAAGCGACGGACGCGTCTCATCAGCTCGGTACTGCAAGGTAAGGCCCATGCATAAGTGTGGGCGAGGAAGACCCCATCAGCACAAGTCGGGCTCCCTACCGCCTTCTAGGGGTATACAGCCTGAGCCCCACCAATGGATGGGAAGGCTGCAGGGCAGAGCGTGGGGAGGACCAGTGAGGACAGAAAGGGCCCACACAGAGAGTTCAGTCTAGACCCAGGAGGGAGGAGCATGTCTGGGGCTGGTAGTCATTCTCTATGGGGAGGGTGGCAAAGAAGGGCCCTCAGGTGATTCAGGGAAGGGCTGGAGGAGTGATTTTGTCGGGGGCAAAGCAAAGACCACATGCACAGGAGAGGGGTTCAGATTCCATTCCAAAGTAATCTCACCCCACAGTTCTTCACATAGCCTGAACTAACTTCACAGAACCTTTTGGTGCAACAAGGGAAGCGCTTTGTCTCTGAGTCCAAGAGCCCACCCTGAGCCCACCCTGAGCCTCACCATCGTGGGCAAGGGATTTGAGCTGGAGTGATCCCCCAGCGCCGTATAGGAAGGGGGGCCAGGGGAGTTACTCGGGGCTCACTGGGATTGGTTCTATCACTTCAGGAAAGCAAAGGCGCCAGCGCTTGACTCTTCAGTGTGGAGAGTGACTACGCTCCTGGGCCATCTAAGGAAACAGTCACGCTGGAAGGAAGCCACACATACTGCAGGGCGCACAGGGCCTGGCCACCGTAGACGCACCCTTCAGAGAAGGCTTTAGTGAGGGGCTAAACGGTGAGCAGCTGTGACCAGCTCCCGGAAGGAGCGGTGGTTGAATGATCCCAAGGGGAAGAGGTTTCGACCCGGACGGGAAGGGGAGGAGCGCCTCCTCCGGGAGGATCCCACGGAGGAGAGGCGTCCGGGGCACGAACGCGGGGGGTCGGGCAGTGGGGGTTGCTCTAGAGGCGGGGCTCTGAGAGGGGCGGCAGGCTCGGGGTCGGGGGGCGTCAGGGGAGGAGGACGGGGTCCCGGGGATTGGAGCAGAAGCAGGGAAGTGGAGGAGGAGGTTCCGGCCCACCCCCGTCCCGCGAGGCCATTACCTTTTTCCTGAGAACATGGGTCCGAGAATCACCTAGGAGAGAAGGAGAGGTCACTGGGTCCCGGTGCGCACAGACACCCGGGCCCCGATCACGACTCCGACCCCGATCCCGACCCCGACCCCGCCCCGCGGCCCGCACCTGGATCTGCCCCCGGGTCTTGCTGGGGGAGCCGGGCAGCACGGTGGGCAGGTTGATGCAGCTCATGGTGCCTTCAGGGAGATCACAAATCGAGGAACCTCCGCCGCCGCCGCCCTGCAGGCTCGCGCCGGTTCCCGCGCCGTGCTTCTTCATCCCCGGCGCGCGGGCCAATCGGGAGCCGGCGCCGCCGGCCCGGAGCCAATCAGCGTGCGGCTGTGGGACCGGCGGGAGATTTGACCTCAGCCCGCCCCCTCGTGGGAGGGACCGGGAACGCGCGCAGCAGGTTCAGCTCACCAGGGCGGTGGGCGCGGCTCCCAGGGGCGGGGCCTGACCAGAGTCCCGCCCTCCTGGCATAAAAAGGCGGCCCGGGCGCCTGTTGGCTCGTACACAGCGGGATGGACGGCTTGGGTGGAGGTCCCAAGTGTGAGGCTCCCTGGAAGAGGATGTCTAAAGAGGTAGGCGGATCACTGGGAGAGGCTGGGGCTGAGGAGTGTGGTTCAGAGATGAGATGGGGGTTGAGAGAAAAGTTTAGAACCACTTCTGTGGGCGCCGTTGATAGCCTACTGTGTGCCAGCTCCCAAAAGCTTTAGCACTGTGATTTATTGATATTTTACTTCTCGCCACAGGTAGGCTTTTGCTAGCCTGATTTTAAGGGTAGAGGAAATGGAAGCCCTGACTATGTTTTTTTACTTTTTTTTTTTTTTTTTTTTTTTGGCCGCACTGCGCGGCATGCGGGATCTTAGTTCCCTGACCATGGATCGAACCCGTGCCCCTGCAGTGGAAACGCGGATTCCTAACCACTGGACCGCCAGGGAAGTCCAGCCCTGGCTATGTTAATATCCATAAACCGGGATGAGGTTGGGGCCGAAGTTCCGGACCCTAATCTGAGGTTGTGCAATGTGTGGAAGATGTGTCAGACCTGAAGGGGTAAATACCAGAGGGCTGGTATTTACTGCGGGATGGTTATCAGGGTTAGAAACGACATATGCAAAGCATTTGTTATGCTTATCATTCAGTTATAATTTCCTAACTAGTTTTCCTACATTTCAGGTAGTGGTTCTTTCTCTGGTCACGGACGCATCTAAGAATGTGGTGACAGTTACAGATACTGCCCCCAAGAAATCCTAACCTCTCTCTTTCGGTCTCTCTCTCTCTGTCTGTCTGTCTCTCTCTCTCTCTCTCTCTGTCTCACACATAGACACACACACACACACCCCTATAATACCAGAACACTTTCAGAAACCCATTGCATTATCATTATTATAAATAATAGCAATAATAAAAGATGATGATGATAGCAGTCACAGAGTGTGCGAGGTATGACTGCAAACATCCGACGGGCATAGATTGTACAGATCCAAAGACCCCTGGCCAAGAACCCTGTTCAATGGGAAGAGGGGGAACCCCACGTTTGAGTGGTTAGCTTGACTTCATTTACATGCCTTATAGCTTTCAGCCTCACAAGATATACAGCCTCACAAGGCTGAAAACTATAAGTCATGTGAATGAAGTAAAGTACTATTGTTTTGCCCATTATACAGATGAGGGAACTGACTGTAAGTAAGTTGCCCAGGGTAAAAGAACCTGCAAGTGATGGAGCTTGGATGGCACTCAGCCCATCTGATTCCAGAGCCCAAGACCTTTCCATGAGGCCACCTGTCTTCAAATTTTCCAGTCCAGCCTTCACCTGTTTTTTTTGTTGTTGTTGTTTTGCCTCTGAGCCCTTTCTCCAAAACCTGGTTCCTTATTACTTTCTGCGTTAAGTCTGAACATCTTAGCTTGGCATTCAAGACCCTCCACCCCCCAGCCCCCGCTTCCCAGCCTCACCTCTGTGTTTCAGCAATCTGGCTGGTCAACATATCCAAACTGACCTTTGATTCCTTCCTCTTCACCTCTGTTTCATTGATTGTGCTGCGTCCACCTGCAGTCAGAATCATACCTTTTCAGGGAAGATCAGCTCTACATCACTTTCTCTGCAGTGGCCACCCCAGCTCCCTGGCTTCCTGTGGTCTTAGCTGCTGTAGAAGTGGTACCCATGATGGCATTAACTGGGACAGATCTATGGGACCTCATTTCCCTGTAAGGCTGTACCGCTGGTTAAAGGCATGGCCATTGCTCTAGACCATGGATCTGGCAGCATCTGCAATGTCGTATCTGAAACACCTAATTAGTTAGTGGGGGGAGAGTGGGGAGTGGGTTGCCAGGCTGGAGACTGGAGGGGCTTGAAGGAAGCTAAGGGCATCTATGAGCGCCCGAGATATCAGGGAAGGGGCTTCTCCAGGCCCAGAGGAGCATCCAGGCACGCAGAGGGGCGGGAGCACAGTCTGCGCGGAGGTCAAAGGTCTTATGGAACTTCGTGTCTGTGTCCCGTAGGAGCTGGAGAATCAGTACTCCCCCAGCAGATGGGTCGTCCGACTGGGAGCAGAGGAGGCCTTGAGGACCTACTCACAGATAGGAAACGAGGGTACGGGGGGATCTCTCTGTGGCCGCTTCGGGTGGACTTTAGCATGTGGCAGTGTTTCAGGATGCCGGGGCGGGGAGGAGGAGCCTCCCAGCCCCCGCCTCTCGGGACAGTTCCCAAAGTCCAGGCACCTCACCTGCTCGGGGCCAGGCGCCCAGGAGCCCTTGCTGCAGGGCTGCCAGAGGCAGGGCAGGGGCAGTGACCCTGCTCCACCTCCCCTCCTACTCAGCCAACCTGCCAACTATGCCCAGGCCCTAAGGCCACAGTGGCCCAGGGAAGTGGAGTGAAAAAAGGAATGTGGCTGCTGAATGTGGGATGTTGTTGCTATCTACAAAAAGCGAAGAAGTCTTTTTTTTTTTTTTCTTTAGAGAAATCAGGGCTTGGGAATCTGTAAGCTAGTGACGTCTCAAGGTTAATTCCCATCCCAGCCCTGGGTCTCTAGAGTGTTGTGCTGCCACCTTTTGAGCTGGGTCGGGCAGGCGGGCTCCCCGGGGGATGTGTGGGCGAGGGATCAGCCAGCCTCTCCTCCAAGTCGGAAAACTGGATGTTGGCAAATGAGCTTTGTTTCAGCAGGCTGACTGGAGCTCCCGGGGTTGGTGGTTCTGTACACTAAGATAACCCAGCTGGAGGGACAGGCTAGTGGGGGTTTATTCCAGCACATTTCAGCGCCCTCCCTGTCCTGATAGGGGGTGGAGCTGTGTCCTGGGCACTTCAGAGTCCCCTACTGTGCCTAGCTCTGCACCAAATATGTCTCTATATACTGTATATATTTGAGTGTGCAGAGAAACCTACATGAACTGGTAGAAAACCTGTTTGTCTATCAGAATTGTCTTGAGGGAGAAAAGAGCTGACCCTGTAGAGAAAGGGAGTCTCTCATAAGAAGCAAGGGCTAAGAAGAGACTCTGAGGCTGTTGCCCTCAGAGACTGTCTTTAGCAATCCCTCCTGAGAAGCCCTATGGACAGCCTTACATTCACATCCTACCTCCCTTCCTATTTACGATGCTCCAGCTGGCCCAGAGGTGCTGCAGGTACATCTGCCCCATTTCATTGGTGAAGAAGGTAAGACAACAGGGGTCATTAGAGCCAGGCGAGTGGGCAGAGCCATGCATGTGCAGGGTTGGAGGCTGTCTCTATTGGAAATGTTGATATTTCTTTCATCATGGACTTTTCGGCATTAATTTTGATTTTTAAAAATCTTGCACTTAAATATTATCTTTGTATTGGTCAGCTCAGGCTGCCATAACAAAATGCCATAGACTGGGTGGTTTAAACAATAGGAATCTCTTTCTCCCAGTTCTGGAGGCTGAGAAGTCCAAGATCAACGTGCCAACTGAAAAAAAAAAAGAAAAAAAAAGGTGCCAAGTGATTTGGTTCCTTGGTGAGGGTACTCTTCCTGGCTTGCAGATAGACCCCTTTCCCCTGCATCCTCACATGGCAGAAAGAGAGAGAAAGAAACGCTTGCTCTTCCTCTTCTTATAAGGCCACTAATCTCATCACAAGGGCTCCACCCTCATGACCTCAACTAAACCTAATTACCTCCCAAAGTCACCATCACATTAGGGTATGAATTTTTGGGAGGCACAAGCCTTCAGCCCGTAACGATCCTCATTACTGAGTCTTTGGTGCCCCGCCCCATGCTGTGCCTGAGGTAAGTGTCTCACTCACCCCATCCTAGTCCTGCATGATGAGGTTAAATAACTCACCCAAGCACACGTGGCTAGGGACAGCCACCACTTCCCAGAGCTGAGCTTCCAGGTAAGAGGGGAGCAGGCTGAAAAGGGGTGATGACAGGCAGGTGGAGTTGGTGGGTGCCCGCCAGCTGCCTCTCTTGGTGGAGTTCTCCAGACTTCTGGACTTGCAGATTGCCTCCTTGGAGTCAAACTCCCAGGAGATGGCGAAGGAATGTAAAGCGGAAAAAATGAACAGTGGAATCCCCCGCCAACCCAGAAAACCTCTCCACAAAGGTAGAAGAGAAAGAAAACATGATTTTTAATTGAGTAAGGAGATTGCAAAACCAGAAAGAAACCTCACCCTTTTATACAGCCGGGCTTATATCCCTAGAGCATGCCTGTTCTCAAAATCAGCATACCTGTGTTCAAGCAAGAGGACCTGAGGGCACTATCTACTGCACTAATCCGTCCTAATTCCATAAGGGTGGCCATCTGTGTTTGCAAATTGCCTTTATCCAGAGGAAGACAAGAAATTCCCATATCCTTAAGGCAAGAGGTGGTTTTGCAAATTGGAGCCAGGTGCCTGCAGAAGTTAGGGTCCTGCCCTCCCATGGGGTATCTTGCTCGATAATTATATTTCAAAGGGAGAGCTCCCAGATCTTTGAGAAGAACGTTCCTAGGTTGTAAAACTGGCAAGAGACTCTTTCAGCTTTAAAAAATATTTACATATGGGGAATTCCCTGGCAGTCCAGTGGTTAGGACTCCACGCGGAGGGCCGGGGTTCAGTCCCTGGTATGGGAACTAAGATCCCACAAGCCGTGCAGCGATAGATAGATACATAGATAGATACATAGATAGATAAAATATTTACACACATTCCCAAAGGGGTAGAGAAAGGATATTTGATGAGGTCTCCTAAAAATAAATGCTCTAAGAAAAGGGAGGAAGGTAAACTCTCTTTTCCTTTTTTGCACTACGGAGAATGAAATTGTTTTTCTTTTGATCTATATTCATTCTAACAGCGTCGACCTGTAACTTGCAGTGGGGACTGCCCTCTTCCAATGAGTAGGTCACTTTTATCCTCCACCAAGGCCTGGCCTCTCTCAGGCTGGGCACCTGGGGACAGCTGCGTGAGCACGGGCAGAGGGAGGTTTGAAGAACTGTTTCCTCTACCAGTAGCTATTAAATCTGATTAACAAGACTCAGTAAAAACACATTGTACAAGAAGCTAAAGGATGTATATGTATAACCCGGCTTGGGGCACAGTTCCAAACTCCCATTCCCCCAAACCACGGCTCGCCCCAGGAGCACCAATCACCGGCGAGGTGGGTGGGGCCTCGTGATTGACAGCCCCTGAGACTGAGAGCCTCTCTGAGGTCCCCTCCTGCCTTTCAAGGCTGGGATTGTGCTTTTTCCTCTCCATCAGAAAAACCAAGGGAAGAAAACAAAAGCACACAAAATACAGGCCCCAATTTTGTTTTACTGTGATAAAATACACATAACATAAAATGTACCACTTTAACCATTGTAAAGTGTACAATTCAGCAGCATTTAGTACATTAACGATGTTGTACAAACATCTCCTCTATCTGGTTCCAACACATTTTCATCACCCCAGAAGGAAAGCCCCTACCCGTTAAGCAACCCCCTGGCAACCACTGACTGCTTTCTGTCTCTATGGATTTTCCTATTCTGGACGTTTCATATAAATGGAATCCTAAAAGATGTGGTCTTTTGTGTCTGGTGGCTTTCCCTTAGCATAATGTTTCCAAGGTCCATCCATGTTGTAGCAAGTCAGTGCTTCATTCCTTTTTATGGATGAATAATTTTCCATTGTATGGGTGGACCACGTTTTGTTTATCCATTCATCCGTTGATGGACATTTGGGTTGTTTCCACCTTTTGGCGATTGTGAAAAGTGCTGTTGTGAACATTCATGCACAAGTTTTTGTTTGAAAGCCCTAATTTCTTATTAAGTTCAGTAGACACAGCCATTCTACCAAACTGCATGTATTCCAAATGTTTACCTCCACCTTTTTACTTAGTTCATCATGGACCAGTAGCAAACAGTGTGGGGCACCCATTGTCCACAGACCACATTGTAATAGCCCTGCTCTGCACTCTCTGAGGTTGGCTATTTTTAGGCAACAATTGTTTTCTGATTACAAAAGGAGCATTTGCTGATTGAAAAGGATTTTAGAAAATAAAACCGTCAATAATTGTCACCCATTGTTAACATTGGGATGTGGTTTCTTCTATTCTCTTTTTTTCTCCTAGGAGAAAGCCTTCTGTATTTATAATGTGCAATCTTGTTTTTAATAGCATGAATAGCCTTAAAAATTATTTCTAGAAGAGATACTATGTATAAAATAGAGAAACAACAGGATATATTGTATAACACAGGGAAATATAGCCATTGTTTTGTAATAACTTTAAATGGAATATAATCTATAAAATGTTGAATCACTGAGTTGTACACCTGAAACTAATATACTATTGTAAGTCAACTACACTTCAATTTTAAAAATTCTTTCTAACCCAAAAGAATTGAAAATAAGTTCTCAAACAAGTACTTGTACACACATGTTCATAGCATTACTCACAGTTGCCAAAAGGTGGAAACGGCCGAAATGTTCATCCACAGATGAATGGATAAACAAAATGTGCTATGTCCATACAATGGAATAGTTTTTGGCCCTAAAAAGTAATGAAATACTGGTACATACTAGAACATGGATGGACCCTGAAAACATAATGCTCAGTGAAGGAAGCCAGGAACAGAAGGTCACATTTACGTGAAACGTCCCGAATAGGGAAATCCATAGGAACAGAAAGCAGTTAGTGGTTGCCAGTGTCTGGGGTAAGGGGGGGTTTGGGGAGACGCTGCTTAACGGGTAGGGGGTGTTCTTCTGGGGTGATGAAAATGTTTTGGAACTAGATAGAGGTGATGGTTGCATGACATTGTGAATGTGCTAAGTGCCACTGAATTGTTCACTTTAAAATGGTTAATTTTTAAAAATTTGTTTATTTATTTTTGGCTGTGTTGGGTCTTTGTTGCTGCACAGTCTTTCTCTAGTTGTGGCGAGCGGGGGCTACTCCTCGTGGCGGTGCGCGGGCTTCTCATTGTGGTGGCTTCTCTTGTTGTGGAACACAGGCTCCAGGCGCGCAGGCTTCAGCAGTTGTGGCACACGGGCTCAGTAGTTGTGGCTCGCGGGCTCTAGAGCGCAGGCTAAGTAGTTGTGGCGCACGGGCTTAGTTGCTCCATGGCATGTGGGATCTTCCTGGACCAGGGATAGAACCTGTGTCCCCTGCATTGGCAGGCGGATTCTTAACCACTGCGCTACCAGGGAAGTCCCTAAAATGGTTAATTTTGTTATGTGAGTTTCACCTCAATAAATTATTTTTAATCTTTCGCAGCACTACCTCTTCTCTCTGTCTGTCCATCTGCAAATCCTCATGCCCCGGGGGCACGGGGCACTGTGCTAGGTGCTGGGAAGAAGGGGGAGCCTTTGTCTTCTCTCCTGACCCCTCCCCTCTCCACTTCTTCAGCCTGTGCCACTCTGCTGGTTTCCACTCCCTCCTCCTGGGAAACTTGGTTTTTCTCTGACTTTGGTTGTCACAGATTTGGCTACGAACTCACTGTGACTGAGCCCCAGAACCCCACCCCACTGACCTCCCCCAGCTTCTCCAGCTTGTCCACCGGTTCTGGCAGACCCTCCCTCCCCATTTGTGTTCACTGCTCTAAACATCCCATATTCTACATATTCATCCCTGCCCCCCTCCCCGCCCACTCCCTAGGAGCCACTGATCTTTTCACTGTTTCCATGGTTTTACCTTTTCCAGAATGTCCTAGAGTTGGAATCATAAACTATGTAGCCTTTTCAGATTCTGGCTCATTTTTATAGCACATGTTACCACCTGACATCTTTCTGTAACTGCTTGTCCCCCACACTAAGGGGTAAGCCACATGTGATTTGGATTTTTTTTATTATTTTGTCACTATGATATTCCAAAATGGGCACAGGCTGCTGCTTATATAAGTATTTGTTTGCTAAATGAATTAAAAGACTGGGGGAGAATAGTTCTGAAACTAGATGGAGGCTGATGGGCCCCAGCCTCCTCTTAAATTGCTGCCACAGACTTGATGAACCCTTGTCTTCAGCTTTCCGTGACTGTCTGATGGGTCTCCCCACCCCACGCCTGCATTAGTCTCTAGGGACTCTGGCCCCTGCTCCCCCTAATTGCTCTAACACAACGCTCAGTTGGGTCCAGGGACCTGGAGTTTCTCTCTGTAAGAGCTGTGACACTTTGAACGGTGACTAATAGAAACCGAAGTTTTGCTTTTTCAAAAAAGGAAGTTTGTAATAGGGTTTATGCTGAGGTGTCTTGTTGAAGCCCTCCTGCGCTGCCTGTAGGTGCAGCGCCTGGAGGGCTGGCGGGATTCACGCTCTGGAGGAGGCAGTGGGTCCCCCCATTCTCTGTCCTCGCAGCCAGCTGCCCGCCATCACCGTCACGCCACCTCCTGAAGAGAGGCAGTTTCTCTGGCTCAGGGTCGGTTGGGTTTTTTAATACTGGAGGAAGACTTTTTTATGCATGATAACGAATATCGATAGCTGCTTGGTTTTAATTGCTCTTCAGCTTAGGGCATAAAATTTGCATCATCTTTTTCTTAGTTTTGGCACAGCATAAATCTTGTTGGTCCACGTACACTTCCAGGACCCTTGCGTTAATTAAATTGCTCCCCTTTGCTGAGCCTGCTGTGTTGACAAGCTTGTCGGGAACAAACACCTTCACACAGTGCTGGTGGGAGGGTGGTTGGCAAATCCCTCAGAGAAGGAGAGCAGGGGAGCTCCAGGGCCTTTGGGGGGAGTGTGGGGGCTGTTATGGACTGAATTTTGTGTCTCCCCAAAATTCACATGTAGAAGCCCTAACCCCTACTGTAGCTGTGTTTAGAGATGGGGCCTCTAAGGAAGTAATGAAGGTTAAATGAGGTCGTAAGGATGGGGTCCTGATCCGGTAGGATTATTAGAAGAGACACAGAGGGTTTCTCTCCCTAGAGAGGGGGAGAGCTCCTCCCAAGCACAAAGAGGCCACGAGAGCGCACAGCGAGAAGGTCATCTGCCACCCCCGGGGAGGGACCTCACCAGACATCACCCCAGCTGGCACCTTGACCCTGCCTTCCAGTGTCCAGAACTGGGCGAAATAAATGTCTGTCGTCGAAGCCCCCCCACTGTATGGCATTTCGTTAAGGCAGCCTCAGCAACTAAGACAGGAGGCTCAGATTGAATTTGCGCCTCAGATCAACAGGATGTGATGCTTGTTATACCCGGCGCACACGTGTGGCTGGAGGGAGTCCTGGTGAAAGCAGGGGAGTGGAGAGGGACTGTCCCTGCTTCCAAGGGAGTAGTGAAGGGGATCCAGGGTGGTCTCAGTAGGGGTGGGGAGAAGACTCAGGATTCAGGATAAGCAGAGAGGGAGCCAGGAGTATTTACTGGTGATCAGATGTGGTTTGTTTGGCCTAAAAACTGTCACTACTAGTTAAATAAATTAAGGTGCAGCCATAGGATGGAATAGCAAGTTAACTGTTTATGAAAAAAAGAAAAGAACGAGGAAGCTGTCTATGTACCGATTGGGAAAGCTCTCCAAGAAATATGAAGTGAAACAGGCAGGGCAGAAATGTATTTCATACGCTGCCCTTTGGATTAAAGGGAGAGAGAGTCCATATCCGTATTAATAATAACAGTCACCTTGGCAGGGTTATTTCATGCAAATGCCTGTTGTATATTTTTTTAACCATATAAACATATTATTTCTTCAAAAGAAAAATGAATGGCATTTCATTTATTTTTTAAGTTAATGCTCAGATAGCTCATAACTTTCACAGATTAAATTCCCGTCAACTTTTCAATGCAACTTACATGATGTGATGAAATTCTGAAAAAAGCACTTCAAGTTATAATCGCAAATGCAATGCATTTGATTTGCTTAACAGAATCTCCTGGTTCTAATCAAGTAAAACGTACCTATTTAATAATGGATTGATTCAGTTAAGTGTGTCCTGCAGAGTGGTCTGCACCCAGCGTGGCACCTGGCGGCAGGTGAAGCCTGTTTGGGTCTGATCCTTGTAGGAGTCACACATCAGGCTCTGAGCAGTTGGTCACTTGAAGCTTTAGGAGATGGGAAGCCCCCTTCCACCCCTCCATGGGAGAGGGAGTGGGAACCCACAGAACACAGCCTCGTCCCTCTCCCAAGAAGCCTCCCCCTGGCCTTGTTCCCTCACTCAAGGGTGGGGTGTTGGTGATGGCAAAATTGGTTTTTCGGCCACCTCACCTGTCCTGCAGAGGCAGCCTGGTCCCTGCTTTTGGCACGTGGTAAACTTGGCATCTGCCATCATTTTTATTTCTCTTGGCCTTGAGGGGTCCAGCAGAAATGGGGGCGGCCCATTTTAACAGTTTATTCACACTTGCATAAACACAATCTATGCAAACTATCTTCATCTACCTAGTTTGCCCTTTCTGGAATTGCAGAATCACCCAACCCAAGGGAGCCCTGATGGGTATTTTTGGGAAGGGGCCTGTGGGCGGGGGGACCGTGGCCACCGAGGTTGGGGATCTGGAGGCTTCCAGGGACATGGATCCCAAGCTGAAGGTCTCTTCCCACCAATCTTCAGTATCAGAAAGATTGCAGTGTTCGTGCTGTAGGGTATTTGTGTAACCTGCTTTCGCTCTTTACATGGCAAAATACTCTCCCTCCAGTATTTCCTTTTTGATTAATGCATTTTGGGTCCTGTTTATGTAATCCTTGCCTAGTCCAAGGTCATTAGGATTTCCTATTTTCTTTTCTAAAAGCTTTATTGTCTTCGCTTTCACATTTAAAGCTGTGGTCCATCTGGAATTGATCTGGTGTGGTGTGAGGTAGGGATCAAGAAACTTTTTTTTTCTTCTTTCAGATATTCAATTGACCCAACACTACTTACTGAAATATTTATTCATTACATAATTTTCTTTTTCTTTCTTTTTTTTTTACACACTTTTCTTTTTTAAGATTAATTTTTATTGGAGTATAGTTGCTTTACAATGTTGTGTGAGTTTCTGCTGTACAGCAAAGTGAATCAGCTATATGTATACATGTATCCCCTCTTTTTTGGATTTCCTTCCCATTTAGGTCACCACAGAGCATCACAGTTTTCTTTTTTTTTGGCTGCACCACACGGCTTGCGGGATCTTAGTTCCCTGACCAGGGATTGAACCCAGGCCCTCGGCAGTGAAAGTGCGAGTTCTAACCACTGGACCACCAGGGAATTCCCTACACAATTTTCTTTTAAGTGGTTATGATGTACCAGGTCCTGGGTGTACCTGAGGTGGGCAAAGCAAAGCCCGTGTCTTCTCAGAGCTTATGTTCTAGTTAGGGTGACAGACAGACAGTAAACAAGTAAAAAATATATGAAGGATTAATGAATCCTGGGATAAAAAATAAAGGAGAGAAAGGGGATATACCATAATGTACTTTACCTGTTTTCTATTGTAGATCACTTGGGCTGTGTCCAATGTTTTGCTGTCATAAATAGCATTAGTGTGGGCATCTTTAAAACAAGCCCTTAAGAATATTTCTGATTATTTCCTTATAATAAATGTATGGATAAGGACTTATGCATCAAGGAATATGATCTTCTTGGGCTTTGATACATATTTCCAAGTTGCCCCCCAGGAAGAACTTACCAGTTTACACTCTCTGGCACCCAGTGGTGGAGGGAGCTGAGCTTCCTGGGTTTCAGTGATGGAAGTGGGGCCTTGAGGGGACATTGTTTACTGCAACATAAACATACAGAGTCCCATCCCACCTCTAGGCCTTTGCCTTTGGTATTTAATTTACTTATGGTAAATTACGTAAATGTACTTCCTCCTTTCTCCCGACCCCAGTCCTAGCCAATTTTCACATCCCTCTGACCTCTCCCATCATGGCACTCAATTATATATTCATATTGTTTTATTATCTATTTATTTCAAGTGATTTTATATCTTAGTTCCTAGAAGGTTATTTTTCCAAATACTTGGAAAAGTTTATACTTCCCAGAACACATAGCCAAGTGTAACACACATAATAAGCATGTAATAAAGTAGTGGTCGAAATGGTGCCTATCAGAACTGCCAGCTCACCAGAGACAGATATCACAGGTAGTACTGGCCCCCACTTGGATGGGCCAGTCTGATTTCTTTGTAACTATGCACCTGTGGGATGCTTCAGACCCCAGCCCCGATTACCATGAGGACTTGGGGAAGCACTGATAGCTGGAGCTAACTGGTCAACCCAAAGGGACTTTTGGCAAAAAGGTTTCTGCCTGAAATAAAATAGAGGTTGCTGCTGCCTGAGGTTGTGCTGACAGCGACTTGTCCATTTCTGGAGACAGCTACCAAGAGGGCCCAGGCCACCGGGAGGAACCTGCTCGATGTCCCCTATGGAGACGGCGAAGGGGAGAAACTGGACATCTACTTTCCTGAGGCAGTGTCTGAAGGTAAGCGGGGGCTAGTGGTCCCCCTTGGATCTCAGCTGGGAGCCCTGCCTCGGCCTACATGCCCTTTGTTTTGTCCTACAGCCTTGCCGTTCCTTGTGTTTTTTCATGGAGGATACTGGCAGAGCGGAAGGTGAGTTGGGGGATTTGGATGAATGGAGAAAAAGGGAGATTCATCTTTGCCTGGACTCTTCATTTCCTAGGGCTGCTGCAACAACTTACCACAAACTTGGGTGCTTCCAACAACAGAAATGTCTTACCTCACAGTTCTGGAGGTCAGAAGTCTGAAATTCATCAAGGTGTGGGCAGGGCCGCGCTCCCTCCGAAGGCTCTGGGGGAGGACCCGTTCTCATCTCTTGCAGCTTCTGGGGGGTCCGGGTCTTTCTCGCCTTGTGGCCGCATCACTTCAACCTCAACTTTCATCTTCACATGGTCTTTGTGTGTCTGTATTTCAATCCTCCCTCTCCTTTCTTTTACAATGTCACCAGTCATTTGATTTAAGGCCCATCCTAAATCTGGGATGATGCCATCTCAAGATTCTGAATTATATTTGCATAGCCCCTATTCCAAATAGGGTCACATTTGCAGGTACTGGGGTTTAGGATTTGGACATGTTTTTTGGGGGGACACTATTGGATCCACTATACCCAGTGAAAAGCCTGTTCAGTCTACTCTAATCAAATGGAAAACCACAGTGACTAACCATTCCAGTTTGCTCAGAACTGAGTGGTTTCCCAGGACCTGGGGCTTTCAGTGGTAAAAAAAGAGAGAGTCCCAGGCAAACTGGGACCACGGGCCATCCTAAGATAAGCAGAGGGGAATTGGGATCTTCAGGGACACTGTTGTTCCCTAGGATCTTACTAAGGAGTTGCCTGTTATAGGATCTACTGCCCTTCAAGCATATCATCTTAATGCTACATTTATTGCATTTTTACCCTTTGCTTTGTGAAGCTCTCTACATGTCTCACCTCCTTCAATTCTCAAAAACAGCACCCTAAGGGAAAGAACATAATCGTTCCTATTTTACAGAGGAGGAAATCAGGCTTAGAGGTTAAATATAGTCTCTAGGGTCCCATAGCTAGCATGTGATGTGGTAAGGACAAAGCCCCCCTTCTTCCCTTACTGCACCAGGTCAGAGAGGGGCAGTGCTCTGGGTGGACAGGCCACAGAAGCAGCCTAGTGACCAAGTGGCCTCCAGTTGTCATGTCTTTGTCTCCTTCTGCAGTAAAGACTCGTCAGCCTTCATGGTCGGCCCACTGACAGCACAGGGAGTGGCTGTGGTGATAGTGGCTTATGACATTGCCCCCAAAGGTAACGAGGGTAGTCTTGCAGGTGCAAGGGCTGGTGGGCTTTGGAGGGGAGAGGGCCCCCGGCGGAGCCTGACGTAGCTCCTACCCTCTGCACAGGCACCCTGGACCAGATGGTAGACCAGGTGACCCAGAGCATCGTGTTTGTCCAGAAAGAGTATCCACGCAACCAGTGGGTATCACTGTCGATTTTCCTTTTGTCACACTGAGTGGGAGGACAGTGGATTAAGCTTCTTGGATGCAGCCCAACTGCCCCCTCTGGCTTTGGAGCAGAGGGCAAATTGGGGCTCCTTGATACTGGCCTGTTGCTTTGGTTATACTGAATGCAAACCCAGCTCTCTGCTCTGACCCACCCAAGGGGAATTTACCTGTGCGGACACTCAGCTGGGGCCCACCTCGCCGCCATGATGCTCCTGGCCAACTGGACCAAGCGTGGAGTCACGCCCAACCTCAAAGGTTTCCACGGGGACTGAGCCTGGCTGGGCAGCGTTCACCGTCCCCTGATGGGCCTGAGGGTCTGTAGCAGCTGCTTGAAATGTCAACAGCTGTGAGTGGCTTGACCTCGGGGTTTTGAGCCTGGGGAGCAGGGCCTGCTTTGCTTCTTCTCTGCCCCCTACCCTGGTCTTGCCGCACTGGCCCTGGAGGCGGGCTGGCCCCATCTGGCCCCACCTGCAGCCTGGCTCTGTGACTGTCCTTTACCTTCACAGGCTTCTTCCTGGTGAGTGGGATCTATGACCTGGAGCCTGTCACGCACACCTCTGAGAACGCCCCCCTCCTCACAACCCTGTGAGTCACTTGTCCCCTCGTCCCCCAGCTGGCCTGCAGCCTGCGAGGAGGGCCAGGGGTGCAGCAAACGCTGCTCTCTGTCCTGACCACACCTACTCCCTGCACCAGGGAGGACGCTCAAAGGAACAGCCCCCAGTGGCGCCTGAAGACAAGCCCAGCGCAGCCTGTGGACCCAGCCTGCCGCGTCCTGGTGACTGTGGGCCAACACGACAGCCCCGAATTCCACCGACAGTCCAGGGAATTTTATCAGGTACCCCCAGCACCCTGCTTTTGGCTCGAGGTTGAGGGTCATGCAGTCTTATTATCTTCCTGTTTATTTCACCCAAACGGACCCCACGATACCAGTCATTTCTTCAATAAATACTTAGCACCTGGTATGTGCCAGGCAGCTGCGAGAGCCCCTCTCCCCCCAACCCCCCGCAGCCTCATGCTTCCTCTCCCCTCGTTTCTCCTACTCAGACTCTGCGCCGAGGAGGGTGGAAAGCCTCCTTTGAAGAGCTCCACGACGTGGATCACTTTGAAATCCTTTGGAACCTAACCCAGAAGGACTACGTGCTCACCCAGGTGGGGCGCATCCCTTCACTGTGGACAGAATGCGTCCTGCTGTAGCCCCTACACATAAGGCGAGGTGGCCAGGCAGGGGGCATGGGGAGTCACCTCTCTGGCTCTTTGGTGTCCAGGAGGTTGGGGGACTTGATGATAGGGATTGAGTGCCACGCTTGCTTCCTGTACTTCACCTCCCTCTGAAACAGCCCCAGGTGACCTGCAGAGGCTGGTCCTGGGCACACAGGTGGGATCTGCATGGGGCTGTGGTGTGGATGGGGACAGGCAGGTATGAGAAGGTATTAGCCTGTTTGTGTGTAAGCATAAAAGCAACACCAACTCCGTGGGGAAAGGAGGGATGGATTTGGCCACGTAAATGTTTATTACAATTTTAATGTGGAGAATCCTTTTAAAAGTCTAAGGATGAAAAGGAACCTTCCTACACTGTTGGTGCGAATGTAAATTGATACAGCCACTATGTAGAACAGCATGGAGGGTCCTTAAAAAACTAAAAATAGAGTTACCATATGATCCAGCAATCCTACTTCTGGGCATATACCTGGAGAAAACTATAATTCAAAAAGATACATGCACCCCAGTGTTCATAACAGCACTATTTATAATAGCCAAGAAGCAACCTAAATGCCCATCAACAGATGAATGGATAAAGATGTGGTATATATATATATACATATATATATATTAGTCAGCCATAAAAAAGAATGAAATAATGCCATTTGCAGCAACATGGATGGATCTAGAGATTATCATACTAAGTGAAGTAAATCAGACAGAGAAAGACAAATATGTCATGATATCACTTATATGTGGAATCTTAAAAAATGATACAGGGACTTCCCTGGTGGTGCAGTGGTTAAGAATCCGCCTGCCAATGCAGGGGACAGGGGTTTGATCCCCAGTCCAGGAAGATCCCACATGTCGCGGAGCAGCTAAGCCCGTGCGGAGCAACTAAGCCCGTGCGCCACAACTACTGAGCCCGCGTGCCACAGCTACTGAAGCCCACGCGCCTAGAGCCCATGCTCCGCAACAAGAGAAGCCACCACAATGAGAAGCCCGCGCACCACAACGAAGAGTGGCCCCCGCTCGCCGCAACTAGAGAAAGCCTGTGCGCAGCAACGAAGACCCAGTGCAGCCAAAAACTAAATTAAAAAAACAAATTAAAAGAAAAAAATGATACAAATGAACTTATTTACAAAACAGAAATAGATTCACAGACATAGAAAACAAACTTATGGTTACCAAAGGGGAAGCGGGGGGGATAAATTAGGAATTTGGGTTTAACCTACACACACTACTATATATGAAATAGAAAACCAGCAAGGACCTACTGTATAGCACAGGGAACTATATTCGATATCTTGTAATAACCTATATTGGAAAAGAATTTGAAAAAGAATATATATATTATATATATATATAACTTAATCACTTTACTGTATACCTGAAACACTGTAAATCAACTATATTTCAATTTATTTATTTATTTTAAAAAAATTTTACTTATTTATTGGCTGCACCAGGTCTTACTTGCGGCATGCGTGCTCTTAGTTGCGGCATGTGGGATCTAGTTTCCTGACCAGGGATCGAACCTGGGCCCCCTGCTTTGGGAGCATGGAGGCTTAACCACTGGACCACCAGGGAAGTCCTGACTATACTTCAATTTAAAAAATTATTTTTAAAAAGTCAAAGGCTAGATTGGGGAAAATATTTACCATGGACCCGGAAAATATACAGTTACTACTTTTTTTCTTTTTTTTCTGGGGAAGTGGGTACCTGATTAACTTTACTTTTTTTTTTTTTATATTTACTTCTTTTTCCTCCAGTTTTATTGAGATATAATTGACATACAGCACTGTATAAGTTTAAGGTGTACAGCACAATGATTTGACTTACAAACATCATGAAATGAACCACAATAGGTTTAGTGAACCTCCATCATCTCACAGATACAAAAGAAAAGAAAAAAAAGTATTTTTCCCTCGTGATGAGAATTCTTAGGATTTACTCTTAACAACTTTCATATATAACATAGAGCAGTGTTAATTATTTTTTTAAAGGCTTTTTTTAAAAATTTAATTAATTAATTTATTTATTTTTGGCTGTGTTGGGTCTTCATTTCCATGCGAGGGCTTTCTCTAGTTGCGGCAAGTGGGGGCCACTCTTCATCGCGGTGTGCGGGCCTCTCACTATCGTGGCCTTTCTTGTTGCGGAGCACAGGCTCCAGACGCGCAGGCTCAGTAGTTGTGGCTCACGGGCCTAGTCGCTCCGCGGCATGTGGGATCTTCCCAGACCAGGGCTCAAACCCGTGTCCCCTGCATTGGAAGGCAGATCCTCAACCACTGCGCCACCAGGGAAGCCCCGAGCAGTGTTAATTAAATTTATCATGTTGTACATTACATCCCTAGTGCTTATTTATCTTCCAACTGGAAGTTTGTACCTTTTACCACCTTCCTACAATTCCCCCTCCCCCCCACTCCCAATTAGTTGCCCCCTCAATAGGACTTTTTTTCTAAATATTTTTTAAAATTATTTATTTATTTATTTTTGGCTTCATTGGGTCTTCGTCGCAGTGCACGGGCTTCTAATTGCGGCAGCTTCTCTTGTTGTGGAGCATGGGCCCTAAGCACGCTGGTCAGTAGTTGTAGCACGCTGGCTTCAGTAGTTGTGGCATGCAGGCTCATTAGTTGTGTCTCACAGGCTCTAGAGCAGGCTCAGTAGTTGTGGCTCACGGGTTTAGTTGCTCCACGGCATGTGGGATCTTCCTGGACCAGGGCTTGAACCCATGTCCCCTTCATTGGCAGGCGGATTCTTCACCACTGTGCCACCAGGGAAGTCCCTCCATAAGGCTTTTATAGCATTCAGTTTTAATTCACATAGTTAATATCCTTACCACACAAAGAGCACTTTCAAATCAATAAGAACGGTTCTTTTTTTAAATTGAAATTTAGTTGATTTACAATATTAGTTTCAGGTGTGTAACATAGTGATTTAATATTTTTATATAGCCTATACTCCATTTAAAGTTATTATAAAATATTGGCTATATTCCCTGTGCTGTACAATATAACCTTGTAGCTTATTTATTTTATACATAGTATCAGTAGTTTGTGCCACTTAATAAGAGCAGGTCTTATTTCTCTTTAAGAACAGAAATAAATAGAAAAAATGGGCAAAAAATAAGTGATAATTCAAAAAGAAATATAAACGGCCGGTAAACATGGGGGAAAAGTAAGCTGCATTAGTGATCATAGGAATGTTACTGAAATGGGACTTCCCTGGCGGTCCAGTGGTTAAGACTTCGCCTTCCAATATAGGGGGTGCAGGTTCAATTCCTGGTCAGGGAGCTAAGATCCCACATGCCTCGCGGCCAAAAAACCAAAACATAAAACAGAAGCAATATTGTAACAGATTCAATAAAGACTTTAAAAGTGGTCCACATCCAAAAAATCTTTAAAAAAACAGAAAGAAAGAAATGTAACTGAAAATGAGTCCTTTCCCACCTCTCACAGGAAATGTTCTAGTTATAATAGTGCCCAGCGCTGGTGAAGACACAGTGAAGGGGGCCTCCCCCACCCCATCCTGTGGGTGGGAGCACATGTTGGCCTGGTGTTTCAGGAGTGCAGCCTGGCAATATGGACCCAAATCCACTGACCCAGTAATTCTGCTGCTTGGAATTTGTCTTCAGGATAATCAGAGAAACACAGAAAGATGGTCTCTGTAGCTTTGTTAATGTTCTAAACTTGGAAATAACCTAAATGTCTAATGAGGTTAAATTATGATATAATCAGGTAACAGTGAAGTTTGTGAAAATTAGTTAGGACATGTCAAATTGCTTCAGAGGTAAGAGCAAAAACACAAAAATTAACTGGCCTAGTATCTTCCTAGTTTTATGATACATAGATAGCTAGACCCTTAGAGGCATATATATGCATCCGAAAAAACCGTTTACCAGTGGTGTTACAATGCATTTTAAAAATCAGTTTCCACATTTTCTACCATGAACGTGTATTACTTTTTTTTAACTGGGGAAAAACAAGCACCCAATAAATGACATCTCTTAAAGAAACCTAATAAATATTTTCGATTTGGAGGGCCATATGGTCTGTGACAAAACTACCCAACTCTGCCATTTTTGTTCAAAAGCCGCCAGAAACAATTCATAGGTGAATAAATGTGGCTTTGCTCCAGTAAAACTGTACTTATGGATGCAGAAATTTGAATTTTATGGAATTTTTACATGTCACAAAAATATTTTTTTGATTTTTTTTCCAACTGTTTAAAAATGTAAAGCCATTCTTAGCTCATGGGTCATACAAAAATGGGCAATGAGTGGGCGACATTTCAAGTGAGAGATGGGAAAGGACTCATTTAAATTACGTTTCTGTGATCGAAAATGTAGCCTGTTTCTTTAATCAAATTCTTCCCAAGAGATCCTCACAAGAGCCTCTCCAACTCTGGAGCTTTTTTATCTTTCCCTTCTGCTGCAGATTATTTTGAAAACAATCTTCCAGGAGTCCTGATGACACCTGAACCCCCGCCGCCAGCATGCACCCCGACTTGTGAAACTTCTCCCAAGGGCTCGACTGCTTCCCATTCTTGCCGGCCTCAGCTTTCCCTGTGCCCAGCGGTGCCTCTGTTTGTCCACCCACCCCGGCCAGGGTCCATTCCCCTCACTGCTCTGAACACGAGTACAAATCTCCATGGCCTGCCCCTGGCCTGGATCGAGTGGGTTCCAGGGAAGGTCTGGCCCAGGTCCACGCCATGTGTGATACCCAGACTCTGGCCCCCAGTCTGCTGAGAGGGTGAAACAAAAGTGACAACTCCCAACCAAAATGAAGAGGAAGAGCTCCCCAAACCAGTTTTTGTTCTGTGTTTTTGTTTCACTCCTTTGTCTACTCTGTCCTGGGCTCCACCTGACGCCTGGATTCGTCCCGGAAAGGCCGTGGGATTTTATCCTTGGGGCTAACACCTTGACTGACAGGACAGTGACATCCACAGGTAGGACATGCTTCCTCTGCCACTCCCCCCCACACACAGGGGTGTGTGTGCAGTTAGTTCCCAAGGAGCCAGCTGGGTCCACCCACCATCCACCACACCCCTCTCTCGCCCACTCTGAATAGCTAGCAGTTCAAGAATGATTGATTATAGCGAAAATAGGTAATAGCCTAAATATGCATCAGTAGGGAGTAAGTACATCTGAGCAGCCGACCATCATTAGAAAGAGGTCTGTGTTTATAACTGGGGATATCTCCAAGACGTACTATTACCTGACAAAGAGCAAGATGCTCAGCGATACAATATAGTATCATCTCAACAACATTACCTCATACTCACAAAATGACATGTTTCTATGTGTGCACACGAGTGTGTGAATGCAGAGAAAAAGTTTGGGGAGGCTCCACACCTAACACCTCTGCTGCCCTCTGGGGAGGGAAGTGGCATTGGGAACATGAGGAGGGGGTCTTTTTGGCTTTATCTGGATTCTTTGGATCTTTTAGGATAAGAATGTAATGAGGCAAAAAAACCCTAATGGGACCTAATTACATTTAAAAGCTTTTGCACAGCAAAGAAAACCATCAACAAAATGAAAAGACGACCTACTGAATGGGAGAAAATATTTGCAAATGATATGATCAGTAAGGGGTTAATATCCAAAATATATAAACAGCTCATACAACTCAACATCATAAAGACAAACAAGCCTATTAAAAAATGCGCAGAAGAACTGAATAGACATTTTTCCAGAGAAGATATACAGAGGGCCAACATGAAAAGATGCTCAACATCACTAATCATCAGGGAAATGCAAATCAAAACCACAATGAGGTATCACCTCACACCTGTCAGAATGGCTATCATCAAAAAGACCACAAACAAATGTTGGCAAGGATGTGGAGAAAAGGGAATCCTCCTACACTGTTGGTGGGAATGTGAATTGGTACAGCGACTGTGGAAAACAGTATGGAGGTTCCTCAAAAAACTGAAAATAGAACTACCATATGACCCAGCAATTCCACTCCTGGGTATATACCTGAAGAAAATGAAAACATTAATTTGAAAAGATACATGCACCTCAATGTTCACAACAGCATTATTTACAATTGCCAAGATATGGAAGCAACCTGTGTCCAACAACAGATAACTGGATAAAGAAGATGTGATATATATACACACACATACATATAGACAGAATGGAATACTACTCAGCTATAAAAAAAGAATGAAAATTTGCCATTTTCAGCAACATAGATGGACTTGGAGGGCATAAGTGAAATGAGTCAGAGGAAGACAAATACTGTGTGTTATCACTTATCTGTGGAATCTAAACAGTAAAACAAATTAGTGAATATAACAAAAAAGAAACAGACTCACAGATCTAGAGAACAAACTAGTGGTTACCAGTGGGGAGAAGGAAGTTGGGAGGGGCAAGATAGGGGCAGGAGATTAAGAGGTATAAACTATTATGTACAAAACAAATAAGCTACAAGGATATATTGTATAGCACAGGGAATATAGACAATATTTTATAACAACTATAAATGGAGTATAATCCTTAAAAATTGTGAATCACTATGTTGTACACCGGAAAGTTATATAATATTGTAAATCAACTATACCTCAATACAATCTCAGTAAATGGCTCAGATAAAAAATATGCATACATATATATGTGGGTATATGTGTGTGTGTCTGGAGAGAGAGAAAGGAAGAGAGAGAGTGAGAATGATAACAGAAATAGGCAAAAAGTAAATAGAATATCTGAATAAAGGGTACGTGACTATTCCTTGTACTATTCTTGCAACTTTAAAAATGATAAAATTACGGAATTCCCTGGTTGTCCAGTGGTAAGGACTCAGTGCTTTCACTGCCGGGGCTCAGGTTCAATCCCTGATCAGGTAACTAAGACCCCAAAAGGCAGGTGGTGTGGCCAAATATATATATATAGATAAAATTAAAAGTTACCAAAAAGTTGTGACATTAAAAGAAGAGAAGTCAGCAGTGCGCCCTGGAGCTGAAGGACTAAGGATGTGAGAGGCGCCATCCACCCATCCCTGCAGCTTGGGAAATGAGTTCAGAATACCCTGTTTCCACACAAAAAAAGGACACATTTTTTTCCCTAGGCAGCAGATTACCTTTGCTGGAACACATGCTTTGAGGAGGGAAAGGGGAAGTTTACCCTGGGGTCCACCCACACTCACCTGGTTTTTCCCTACTGTCCTGTACGTTTGTCACCGTGGTGGCCCTGCCCCTGGACCCGCTGGAAGGCAGCCCTCCAGGACCCCCAGGTCTGGGTGGTCAGCAATGTCCTCGGGGACTTAGAGCTCCTTCCCTTCCCTGTCCCTTAGTCCTTAGAGCCCATCTGGAGTTTCCATGTGGCGTCTGAGAGTTTTATAGAGCCCTATAAAACTCTCTCTTCTGACTTCGTGGAGCAGGCAGGGCGTCTGCGCCCCGTCTGGTTACCTAGCACCCAGCAGCTGCTCATGGATCAGTTCCTGGAGCCTGGCTTCCATCCTGGACTCCCTGTCCTTTCCAGACTTCTACCAGCGGCTCTGGGTCTCCGTTTACTGGCCCGTAAAAGAATCTGGCTGGAGCAGGAATAGGCAGACAGATACAGGAACAGAACTGAGACTGCAGAGCTAGGTGCCAGCACATAAGGGAGTTTGGCATGATAAAGGTGGTGTTTCAAACCCACTGTACAAAGCTGTTTATTGAACAGACGGTGTGGCTGGATCTTGGAAAACATAAATCCAAACCTTTTCACACAGCTTCCAGGACACACTTTTGGAAGGATCAAAGGCCAAAAAAACCCAAACCAGAAAAAACCCAAACCAGAAAAAATCTTCAATCAATATCTTTCGTAAGTCATCTCAAGAGTGGAACAAACCTTTCTAAGCATGGCAAAAATACAAAAGATACCAACCAGATACAGAAAACAGAAGTCAGAAAGAAAATGAGTGATAGATAAATATGACTGCATGAAAATGTTAAATTTCTGCAGGAAGAAAAAAACCACATGACAAACAAAAAACAACAAACTGGGCTGGGATGGGGGGACATGACACATGAAGTCAAGTCCCTTATGTGTAAAAGCTCTCTCCAAGCAATAGGAAACGTATCAGTAACCCAACAGAAAAGTGGGCAAAGATATGGACAGGCAATTCACAGAAAAGAAATTTAAGTGACTAGTAAATTGAGAAAAGAGATCACCCTCCCTTGTAAACAACGAGACACAACCTAAAACAAGCACATGTTTTGCATTCTCAGCGGAGCCAAGATCAAAACGTTTGATGTTTAGGCAGTGTTGTCCGGAAATGAGCTCTCAAGGAGTCAGAGAAAGTGGTTTCGATCTCACATTAACAAGGGGGACCTTTGACCCTAAAAACATAGCAACTAATAAAACCAACGCAACCCGACCCTCCCCACCACCCCTGTGTGGATTTCTCTGTTAACGGCTCTGTGTTTTTCTCTCCCTACTCTGTTTCACAAAATTGCTCACAGTTTTCCTGTGAATTAAGCTGAGAAATAAATCCAAGCTACCAGCTTCTTATCCAATTCATAATGACAGTTACTGGTAGAACTGAACAAAACAAAGTTAATATGGCAGGGGCTAAAACCACACATGGTAGGGACTTCCCTGGTGGTCCAGCAGTTAAGACTCTCCACTCCCAGTGCAGGGGTCCCAGGTTCAATCCCTGGTCAGGGAACTAGATCCCACGTGCTGCAACTAAGACCCAGCGCAGAGAAATGAATAAATAAATATTTAAATGTTTTAAAAAAGAAACAAACAAAAAACTGCACATGGTAAATGTCTTTACTAAAGCTGATATAAGCCTCAAGGTTTTTGTTTTAGCTACTAAATTTAGATGTTAAAAAATGGACCCCAGGGCTTCCCTGCTGGTGCAGTGGTTAAGAATCCGCCTGCCAATGCAGGGGACACGGGTTCGAGCCCTGGTCCGAGAAGATCCCACATGCCACAGAGCAACTAAGCCCGTGCGCCACAACTACTGAGCCTGCGCTCTAGAGACTGCGTGGCGCAACTACTCAAGCCTGCGCTAGAGCCCGTGCTCCGCAACAAGAGAAGCCATGACAATGAGAAGCCCGCGCACCGTAACGAGGAATAGCCCCCGCTCGCCGCAAGTAGAGAAAGCCCGCGTGCAGCAACGAAGACCCAACGCAGCCAAAAATAAATAAATATATATATTTTTAAATGGACCCCAGGGACTTCCCTGACGGTCCAGTGGTTAAGACTCTGCACGTCCATTGCAGGGGGCACAGGTTCGATCCCTGTTCGGGGAACTAAGATCCCACGTGCCGCATGGCATGGCCACAAAAAAAATAAAATGGACCCCAGACAATAGGAGCTTGGTGAAAATAATGTCGAAGGCTCAAAATGGCAGAAGCTAGTTTAGATAAAATTTGACATAACCAAAAGCTGATCCACGAATTTAAATTTTTGTTACAAAATCTTATGGAAAATGGGGAGTGGATGTTAATGGGTAGAGTTTCAGTTGGGGAAGATGAAAGAAAAAGTCCTGGAGATGGATGGTGGTGATGGTTGCACAACAATGTGAATATGCCTAATGCCACTGAGCTGTACACTTAAAAATGGTTAAAATGGTGGTGATTGTTTTGTAATGAGTAGAAATATCGAATCAACATGTTGTGCAACTGGGACTAACATACAGTTGTAGGTCACTTATACTTCAATTTTTTAAAATGGTTAAAATGGTAAATTTTATGTTATGTATATTTTACCATAATAATTGTATATATATAATATTTAATAGAATGATCTAGAGGGAAAAAATGCAGATATTCCAAATACTTCCACTGAATTATACCTCTTTCAGTTACCATAGAAATGGAAATTAACCAAAGCCCAAAATGTTGAGATTTCTCTGCATATGCAATGTTATCACGTAGAGCAACTTTATCATATATATCTTATTCGTGTTATATATGTTACTCTTGTATATGATAAAAATACAAGTAATAATAATTTTTAAAAACCTTATGGAGGGACTTCCCTGGTGGCGCAGTGGTTAAGAATCCGCCTGCCAGTGCAGTGGATACGGGTTCGAGCCCTGGTCCGGGAAGATCCCACATGCCGCGGAGCAACTAAGCCAGTGCGCCACAACTACTGAGCCTGTGCTCTAGAGCCCATGCTCCGCAACAAGAGAAGCCATGACAATGAGAAGCCTGCACACCGCAACGAAGAGTAGCCCCCGCTCGCCGCAAGTAGAGAAAGCCTGTGCGCAGCAACAAAGACCCAACGCAGCCAAAAATAAATAATTGGAAAAAAAAAAACCTTATGGAAAAGACCTAATCAGTAAAATAAAAATTTAAATGGTAAAAGTTGGAATATGTTGGTGCCAAATAGAAAATGAATCACAGAAATACATTGACTTGATGGTGTTTAATCCAGAAGATATATATTTTTATTTATTTATTTATTTATTTATTTATTGGCCACGCCACCAGGGATTGAACCTGTGCCCTCGGCAGTGAAAGCACTGAGTCCTAACCACTGGACCGCGAGGGAATTCCCTGGAAGATATATATTTTTATACAGATGCTATCAGTATTGATAGAACTCTGATTAAAATATCCTAGGATGAAAAAGTCAGGGTCAACATACACCCAGACAAGATGGCGAAGCAAACCGTGTCCTGGTCTGATGATTGTGAGGACAGGTTGGCAGTATTAAAAAATGTTGAAAAGACACACACACGCTTTCCCAGCAGTCCTGCTTGCAGATGTTTATGCTACAGGCATAGTTGCACATGTTTGTGTGTCTGTTTGCTGTAGTACAATTCATAATAGCAAAAAAGTAAAAAAAAATTGGAGATACCCAATGGGAAATTGGTTAATTGGAATTAGGGTAGACCATCCAATAAACACCATGCAGATATTATAAAACATGTTGAGATCTCTAGGTGCTGATAAAGCTGAGATGTGCTGTTACCTGAAAAGACAGGATGCCAAGTGGTGTATGCACGCATGCACACACACACACACACACACACATCTGGAAGTATACATAGAAACTGCTGAAAAGTTTCTTTCTGCTACAGGTCTTGGGGGAGAGGAAGACTTCCTTCCCATTGCATGATTTTTGCTTTTACAGCATTGATGTGTCACTCTTACAGCAGAGGAAAAATGTGTTCACAAAAGTTTTGGTGAGACTAGATGGCCATAAGGTAATATCTAGCATTGATGTCTTATGATCTCAAAACAGTTTTGTCTGATCATCACGGTATCTATCAGGATTTGTTGCCAACTATTTGAAAATCCAGAAAGTTCACATAAAAATGCAAATCTGCCTTTGTGATAAATATATATTTGGTCTTTGTCCCCGATTCCTGGCACACAGCTCCTAAAAAACCTTTGGAATCTCCAGAGTGATAGGAGCGTCTTTTGTTCTAATGAGCAACCCCTAGATGCTTCTGGCTGGGGCTGGTGGCCAGAAAGACCAAGCCTTCATTAGAAGCTTGGAGCTTTCAGCCCCACCCTCCCAATCTTCAGGGAGGGGAGAGGAGCTGGTGATTCAATTAATCACCAAAGGCCAATGATTTGATCAACCAAGCCTGTGAAACCTCCATAAAAACCACTTAAAGTCAGGTTCATAGAGCTGTTAGGCTGGGGCGTCTGCATGAGGCTAGGCACCAGCTACACAGGCCTGCTCTGAACCCAGTCTGGCTGTGCCTACAGGCAGGTGCCTGCTCCCTGGGCTCCCATTTCTATTATTCAGGCGGATTGTCCTGGGCTGTTCACTTCCTGGAGTCACATTCCAATCCCACCTCCCTGATAGGACACCCAGGTCTCCCGGCTGGAGGGCAGTGGGCATTGTTTCCACACATTGCTTCACCTCTGTTGACCCCCACCCGCACGTCTGTTTGGGGCAGGGACTTGGAAGGGATATCTAACTCCTGAGGAATTCTGGTGGAAAGGGAAGAACAAAGCTCCAAGGGTCAATTTCTGGACTTCCAGGAAGCTTCAGTTAAAAGACTTGATAAAAGAGACGAGTGAACAGCTCACTCCAGTGACGGTGCAGGTTTAGCTGTGTACTTCATCTATGTGACATCTTTCCCCTGGAGGATGCGTGGCCTCTAGATGGACGTGCCTCAGCACATGTTCCAACCCAGACGGCACAAGGGCTGGCTGGGGAAGCTGGCACTAGGAGGTTCCAGGAGTGGGGTACCCACAAAAACAGTAAGAGTTTGCACGCTGAAAGGGCTTAATCCATTTGTGCTCGGCAGGTGCCACTCCTTGAAACTATCACGGGGACTTCGGCCCATTCTACACTCCTCTTCCTACCACTGTTTGCAAGTAGCTGGGATGGGAGTAAGCGCGGGGCGGGGTTGGGTCGGTGCCTGGTGAGCAGAAGCAGAGACATGCGGCGGGAGGACTACAACTCCCAGCACACCCAGCGCCGCCCAGCTTCCCATTTCCCAGAAGGCCGCGGGCGGCGCGTTCCCGACATGCCCCGCGGCGGCCGACAACCGCCGGATTTGAATCGCGGCACCGCTCGGCGGCGGCGGGATGAGTGCCCCGTCGTTGCCCCCGGCCTGGCAGCTCTACCTCAAGGACCACCGCATCTCCACATTTAAGAACTGGCCCTTCTTGGAGGGCTGCGCCTGCACCCCGGAGCGAGTGAGTCCGCGCGGCCTCCCAGAGCCCCCAGGCCCGCCCCGCCCCCGCCCCCGCCCCTGAGGCGACCCCTCCCGCGGGCCCCGGCCCCTCTGTGGGCCCCCGGGGCGACCCCTCCCGCGCGCTCCGGTCCCTCTGTGGGCTCCCGGGCCCCTGGGGCGACCCCTTCTGCGGGCTCTAACCCCTCTGTGGCCTCCCGGATCTCGGGGGAACCCTTCCGCTCTGGGGCCTGAGCCGAGCTCTCCTTTGCAGATGGCCGCGGCCGGCTTCATCCACTGTCCCACTGAGAACGAGCCCGACTTGGCTCAGTGTTTCTTCTGCTTCAAGGAGTTGGAAGGCTGGGAGCCAGATGACGACCCTATGTAAGTCCCTCAGGCCAGCCTCGCTGGGCTTCCGGGGTTCCCCAGTTCCATCGGGACCGTTTGTTTTGAGTTGGGCTCCCCCCAAAACATCTGAATTTCGAAGTATTATTGAAGGACCTGTGGCTTTCCAACCTCGTTTGTGCCCTAAACAGCTGCTGTAAAGGATGAGTCTCTGCTGGCACCTTGGTGATGCTTTCAACCTAATCAAATCTGATTTGGCCGAATGTCCTTCTGGGTGGAGTGTTGAAGAAAGGCTCGTTCTTGTAGGTGCTTGATACCTTTCAGGTTAGACAGAATACTGGAGCAGATCCTGTTGTGACCTAGGGATGTTCAGGTGCCTTTCTTGTTTCAGAGTTTTTAAATCTGAAGCTTTTTTTTTTTTTTTATAAATTTATTTATTTGTTTTTGGCTGCGTTGGGTCTTCGTTGCTGCAAGCGGGCTTTCTCTAGTTGCATCAAGCGGTGGCTATTCTTTGTTGCGTTGTGCGGGCTTCTCATTGCGGTGGCTTCTCGTTGTGGAGCACGGGCTCTATGCGCGCGGGCTTCCGTAGTTGTGGCACGCGGGCTCAGTAATTGTGGCACGTGGGCCTCAGTAGTTGTGGCTCACGGGCTCTAGAGCGCAGGCTCAATAGTTGTGGGACACGGGCTTAGTTGTTCCGCGGCATGTGGGATCTTCCAGGACCAGAGCTCAAATCCATGTCCCCTGCATTGGCAGGCGGATTCTTAACCACTGCGCACCAGGGAATCCCTGAAGCTTTATTGAACTATAATTCATACAGCACAAAAACCACCCCTCAAAGTAGTACACTCAGTTTTGTTTTAGATTTTGTTCTTTAGGGCATCTAGTTTTCTTTTTTTTAATTGTGTGCATATATTCATACAGACAACAATATTCCCGTAATGTAATGCCACATTTTTCCCGCACCGTTTTTTCCCCTGTCAGAATCAATTGCTTCCACAGCTTGAATTTTTTTTCCCCCTAGAGAATCACCAGAGTTGTTTCTCTTCTTGGCAAGAAGAGTGTTGCTGTTTTCCCTAATGTGTTTGCTCTTATGACCCAGTATTGACTGGGATGATATGGTGATCATACCAGGTATCACTGGAGAAATACTGGTTGTATTCTTGGGAGTGAATTTCCAAGTGCTATAATATTTTCAGATTATAGTTACTATTGGCTGTCCTTTTGGAATTTGTGTGGCTGGGTGTTCCTTCCAGCCTGTTCTGGTTTTTGTTTTGTTTTTTTTTTTGGCAGTGCCGCACGGCTTGCGGGATCTTAGTTCCCCAGCCAGGGGTTGAACCTGGGCCCTCAGCAGTGAAAGCGTGGAGTCCTAACCACTGGACCACCAGGGAATTCCCCAGACTGTTCTCGTTATAGCGCTATCCTCTTGCAGGGATAATTCCGAGTGCACAGAATGATGGTATGAGGCAGAGGAATTCACTGGAGAAACTGGGTCAATGGTGCCCTTTTCCCAAACCAACAGATTATGTAATAATTCGAGTGAAATGAGACAACTGCAAATGGTTCCTGGAGGATTTTAAGGGCTTTGATGTGTGATACCTTTGGATTTATACTCTGTAACACTTTTCCTACTAATTGCTTAAGGACTCCTGGTAGAATACATCAGCCACAGGATATGGGTGGGGCTGGGGGCAGTCCACGGAGCAAGAAGGTGCTGAGACAAGTTGTGTGGGGATGTGGGTCCTGGCCCTGGTTCCGTCCACTTCAGACTTCACACTCTGCTCCTGAAGCAGAGCAGTGTGTGTCTGTGAGGGGGGCAGGGGGGCTGGTGGTAACAAACTCTTGCTTTTCTCCCTTTACCCGACTTTTGTCTGTTGACATGCTCATGTGTTGCTTTTTCTAGAGAAGAACATAAAAAGCATTCATCTGGTTGTGCTTTCCTTTCTGTCAAGAAGCAGTTTGAAGAATTAACCCTCAGCGAATTTTTAAAACTGGATAAAGAAAGAGCCAAGAACAAAATCGTATGTATTACTGGGAATAAGAACCAAGAGCAAATCCTGTTCAGCATCTTTAGTACTAAACTCCCTAGCCCGTCACAAACGCTGCATAGGCGCTTTTCCTCAGTAAGCACTTTCTAAGCCCTTCTGATGTGTGTGTGAGGGTATAAAAGGATGGAAAAGCATCTGTCCTGGAGCGTGGCCTTGGGGTTGTGCAGAGAGAGAAACGTCTCCCCTGCGTAGAGGTGTCCTCAGTGTGCGGTTACCTCTGGTGGTGGGACATGTGATGGCTAGGCTGGCATTTCTGCCTTTAGTGACAACTGAGGTGCTAGCTCATTTATACGGGGTGTGTTCATGTGTTAGCAGTGGTGGGAACAGAGGGTTTGGGGACACAGAGTAGAGAGCATACTGGGAAAGGGGCATTATGTGTATTGGGAGAAAGAAGCACCAGTCCTACTGGACCTTGAAGGGATTTCTGCAGGCGAGCTTAGGCTCTTGCACAGGTGCACTGGGTTATTCGAAGAGTGAAACCGTGAGTCCACAAAGAGGCAGCGCCCAAGCAGCCTGGGCTGTAGAGAATTAAGGTTGCCAGAGAAAACCAGGACTCCCAGTTAAGTCTGAATTTCAGGTACACAAGGAGTAATTTTTTTAGTATATCTCACATTTTGTATGGCTGTGTACTAAAAAATTACTCGTTTATATGATGTTCAGATTTAACTGAGCATCCTCTATCTTTTTGTGCTAAATCTGGCAGCTCTACAGAGAGTAAATATTCAGGTGTTTAATTTCTTTTTAGCAAAGCCCTGGACAGGGAGTCCAGATGTACCAGTTGTCTCTGCCACTCACAGACTTGGTGAGTTTAGGCCAGTCTTGGTCGTAGTTTCCTTGCTGTAAAATGGAGGATAGACTCCTGTGGTTTCTGAGGTCCTTTTCAGCTTGAAAATCGTATTCCTTTTTAGAGATCAATATAAATAATTCTGTCTAATATGGTACCTTTTAAATGCTAAGGACAAAATTGAAAATTTTTTCAGGAAGTGAGAAGAAATCAGTGGTCAGTAAAGCGGTGTATTCGATGGAGGTCTTGGGAACTGCAGTGCTGGAATTGGGAAGGGGGCTGGGGAGGGCCTTCGAGGTTAGGGGTCAGCTCATTTTCTGTGAAGTGCTACAGATGGTAAGTATTTAGCCTTCATGGGCCACAGAGTTTCTGTTAGAGATTATTATTTCTTTGTTTTTTTCTACAAGTGTTTAAAAATGTAAAAAGCATTCTTAGCCATTGGGTTAAGAACGGGCCATGGGCTGGATGGATGTGTCCCACAGGGCGTAGTTTGCCAGTCCTGTTCTAGGTGAAAGACCAGCTTTGTGTACTTCAGGAACAGTTGTGAGAAAGCTGTGAGAAGTCCCCCAGATTATTTTAAAATGTATATATTTGGGGGGACTTCCCTGGCAGTCCAGTGGTTAGGACTCCGTGCTTTCACTGCTGAGGGTGCAGGTTTGATCCCTGGTCGGGGAACTAAGATCCTGCAAGCCACGCGGCGCAGCCGAAAAAAAGAAAGAAAAGAAAATCAAATAAAATTTAGAATTCAGTCCTTCAGTGGCACTAGCAGCATTTTATCTGCTCATTAGCGCCATGTGGCCAGTGACTACTTTACTGGACGGTGCAGACAATTGAACATTTTCATCATTGCAAAAAATTCTGTCGGGCAGGGCTGCTCTAGAGTGACACCCAGTTGTGAGGTTTGTTGCAAATAATTTATCACCGATATAAAAATACAGGTCCCCTTGTGTCTCTAGGCACATTTGCATGTGAATGGATGTGGACAGTAAGGTTTGGGGTCAGAGTGCAGGGGATGGGCATAACCAGAGGCCTGTCTGCTTCCCGCTAGAGCTCCTGGATGGCCCCTCTAGGGTACATCGCTCCTGGAGGTGGGATGGCATGTGGACCTCGACTGTACTGTGGGGTGGAAATAAGGTTGGGAGCTGATCTTTTAAACCATTTATTAAGTCAGTTATGGGATTGCAGCACACAGCTTTAAGGCAAACGTTTATCCAGGTGAGATAATTACGTGTTGCAGTTTACAAATACTGAAAACGAGGAACAAGTGTTGTTTGTCGTGATGCTGTGAATTTCTGAGACCCGGCATTTAATTGAGATGCTGCTGGTCAGTTCGACAGGACCGCTGGTCAGGCAGCCACCTGGGCCTGACGCTGGGCAGGTGCGCGGCTGAGGTAGAGCCGGGACTCAGGGTCTGACCCTGGGGTGCACCACGTGCTGTCTGCTCCTGCTGCGGCATCGCTGCCGCCCTCTTTTGAAAAAAAGTTACCTCTATTGTTTTTCTTATTAGAAAACATTTAACCCAATAAAAGTCTATTGTTTGTCTTTTAATGTGGCAGAGAAATCAGAAGAGTGAAAATTAGGGAGGAGGTTTCTGGATTTGCTGATGTGATTGTCATTTGTCCCCCTGGAGAGAGCACTTAGCAGAATGAAAGGTTGGAAGCCAGATTCAGAGAGCTGCTGCAGGTGGAAGGTTTCTGTTTGAGGACCGCGCTGATGCTTGACAACGTCTGTTTAAGTGAACAAGAGGAGGGGTCCGGACTTTCTGTGGGAGCTTCAGAAGCAACGGAGGGTAGTGGGGAAGAGCAGGGCTCTGCCACAGACTAGCTGGTGACCCTGAGCTGGATGCTACTCTGGACCTCGGTGTCCTCATCTGTGTCATGGGGATAAAGGTGGCGCCTACCTCATGGGGACATGGAACAGTGAGTGAGTTAGCGTGTGTGGAGCAGGTAGAATGGTGCTTGGTACAAGCAAAGCGGTCCATCAGTGTTTTCTATTATAATTATTGTGGGACAGCTCAAATGAGAGCTAGTTGAGGGGAATTCCCTAGCGGTCCAGTGGTTAGGACTCGGCGCTTTCACCATTGGGGCCTGGGTTTGATCCCTGATCGGGGAACTAAGATCCCACAAGCTGAGGGGCATGGCCAAAAAAAAAAGAGAGAGAGAGAGAGAGAGAGAGAGAGAGAGAGAGGCAGATGAGGTGAATGAGGATATTTACCCCATATAGCTGGGCATCTCTATTCGAGCATGCCTAGAGCTTCAGTTTCATTTGTCTATTCTTTATTTCCAGGCAAAGGAAACCAACAATAAGCAGAAAGAATTTGAAGAAACTGCAAAGAAAGTCCGCTGTGCCATTGAGCAGCTGGCTGCCTCGGAGTGACGCCACCCCCACCGTCACTGCCCCACAGGGACACACACACATCCTTTCCAAGGCACAGCCCTCAGCGTTACCAGCTTTCCTCTGGGGCTTCTTAACTGTGCCTTAGGAAAGGAGAACATCAACATTTTGAAATTAGAATATTTACCTGTATTTTTGGGTTTTTTCTTGAAGGCGGTGCCAGGGGCTATTGCTGTTGTACAGCTGGTGCTAAGTACAGTGACGGATTCTCTCTTTTCTCTCTGGTAGTTTTTGCTTTATTGATTCCTGGACTTAGCAGGGTGAGGGGAGAAGTTCGTCCACGTGGGTAGAGTCCTTTTACAGTGACCTGTCTGGGCTTCACACTGACGACTGGCTGTCCAGCTGAGATGTGATGCGTGAACACGATCATTAGTCCATTGTGACTGGACAAACAGGATTAAGGATGCCATTTTAAATTTCATTTGCGTAATAATCTCCATTTATTGTGTGCACTTCTCATGTTCCAGGTGCTCTGTATTGTCTCACGTTGACGTCTGCAGGTTCTGTGACCATACCTTTTTACCCCATCAGGTCTGTGGTGTCTCAGCAGCTCCCTTCCTCCCAGGTGGATTGTACAGACCCATCCCTGCCACGCCTCTGCAAGTGCCCTGTGTGTGAGGTGTTCCTCGCCATCCCATCTTGTGATTTTCAGGTTTACAAGAGGGAGCTATGGGATTAGACCCTAGACTCTGCCTCTGGACTTGATCTGTGTAAGAGCCCTTTCCATGACTGTAGCATGAGCGGCTAGTGGGGTGGAGGGGATGCAGAAGGACTGATGTCTTGAGAGTAGAGCTGGCCTCTTGCTTTTGAGGTCAGCTGAAGATACTTCTTCACCTCCAGTGGCACATGGAAAGTTTGCAACATTTCTCTATAGTAGACGAGGAGAAGGTTGTCCTTTGTGCCAGACAAGGAACTTTCCAGAAGCCTGGCTCACTGCTTCTTCCTCTTTAGTTAGCAGGGCACACAGAGGGGATTCTTCCTGGGAAGTTTTGCTGTGGACCAGCTGTCATCCATGGACACAGCAGGCAGGGGTGGGATGTAAAATCCAAGGAAGGAGTTCCTGTTCTTAATATTTCTAATACTCTTCAAGTAGCTACTTTCCATTAATGATGTGGATTAGGCAGCTGATAATTCCGCTGTCTTTCTAATGTGAATCTTCCTAAAGGAATAAATTAATTTAAAAAGTGGATTGGAAAACCTCTTTGGGGGAAACGTCTTAAAAAAATAGATGAGTCATATATGTTGTTTGCAGTCTTGCAAGATTACAAATTCAGTGATATTTGAGTTTCAACACCAGCACAGAGTAAGCAGAGAGTTGGGGCAGTTGTAAAAAAGGCATGTGGGACACCCACTCCGGCCCTAACTGTGCCCTCTAACGGTGTGCTTGCCTTTTGGGCTTGGGACTGGCGCCTGTTGAATTGGAGCTGCAGTTTCCTCACCAGTAATGTGGGGATCGTAGAACCTTGTTGCCTCAGCTGGCTTTTTTTATTTTAGCAACATGGTTTTTATTTGAGGAGGAGAGGAATTGAGACAAAGCCCTCAGCCCCTCCTAAGATTCTGCAGTGTTGTTTTCTTTTTTTTGTTTGAATTATTATTTCACAGAACAGGACAAACTACAATTAAAAGTAAGCACAGAGCCTTTCTTAGTCATTGGGGACACCAATGTGAATTTTAGATGGATTTGGAGACAAGGTAAAGTAGCAGGAAATATCTAGCAGAAACTGTCGTTTATGAAATGGCTGCACAATTAGCCAGCCCGAGTGAGCTGGAGGGCGCCCACTGGCTGCTCCTCCCCGAGGACGACGCAGTGGCCTGAACCCCTTCTAAATGACCTGGCTCGGAGCTGTGGAGACGTGGTGGGCTGCTGCAGGCAGTCTGTCAGCCCTGAATGGCTGTGTCTCCATTGCTCCACGTCTGTGCCGCATTCTCCACATCACCACCTCCGCACGGGTGCCCTGCTCTCCTCCCCGAGGCCGGCTCACGCAGGGCTGAGGCCTGATGTTGAGATGGTAGATTTGATTTCATCCTCCTTCATGAAGCTAAGCTGCAGGGTGGATTGTTACTGTCCTATTGGAAACCTCTGGGGGTCATCTCGGTAGCTGCCGAAGAATAAAAACTATTTCATTTCAAACACTGCAGACCCTACTGCATTTTTAAAATGTTGCCTTTGGTGGTGGTGCCTTCTTAGCCTGCCAACTCATCCTTCCCGCCCCAGCGGTTGCGGGGGAGGGATGAGTCCTCGCAGAGAGACAGAGCCAGCCTTGGGCTCCTCTGCAAGAGCTGCTTGAACCCAGAACCATTTGTTTGTGTCAACTGGACTCATTCCGTGTATAAACGGGCTATGAAAAATGCACCTCAGACTTAGGTTTTTCTGCCACATCTCAGTCAGAGAGTGAAATGAATTTTTCCCTCCAAGTTTGGAGAATATTGCAGAGGTTTTTGTTATGGGGTAAAAAGCACTCCAGCCTTTATATTCATCTCAGCTGCTTATTTTTGATATTTGTGCCAATCTGTAAATGGATACTTCACTTTAATAACTGGTCCTTACAAACTGGCTTTGTAGAGAAGCTGAGGAAATGTTTTTGCCCTCAGTTTCCTTTGCACAATGGGTATTGCTACAGTTCTCGGCTTTGTCGGGCTGTGCTGTGGAGCAAGGCTAAGCTGGGGCTGACCCCTCAGACCCTCTTACACATTTCCTCTTCTAGAAACTTTTGTTCTGAAAACCATATTTATTGCTGGACCTTAATGGCTGCCAGCGTCGGGAAGTTTACTAGACATGTATTAATGAAGTCTAAGACCCTTGCTAAGGGCAACAGCCTCAACCTTCTCTCGAATATGTGTCTGCCTCTCAGGTTCTCCAAGTCGGTGGGAGTCTGGAAGGGTTGTAACTGGCGGTTAAGGGTGTCAGGTGTGACAAGGGCAGAGCCTGTGGGCAGCCTGGGGACTGGGGATCTTCCGTCCTCAGCGCTGGGCAAGACGGAGCACCAGCCAGCCATCGCCTGCAGGTTGGCACCCCCTTGGGATGCTGACCGTTCTTTGCAGGTTGTACTCACTTAAAAAGAAATAACAATTGCCAGTAAAGTCTAATGTGATCTTACCTGCATTTTTTGGATGCAGAAATGGAGATTTGTAAAGAGGTGAAATAGCTTGTCCAAGATCATACAACTAGTAAGCATTCAGGTTGGGATTTGAATCCAGGCTGTCTATCCCCAGAGCTGGGCCCTCACTGACTAATGACGGTGCCCAGCCTTGAGGAGGTGCAGCGGGAGATGGCTGTTGGCAACGGCCTGACCCCAGGGGGCTAGTGCTATAAACCGTCCCCATTCCATTTTTCAGACAGCTTTGTCACAAAGACCCTCACATAAACTGACACCTGCCTCCTGAGGCTTCCACTGATCCTCACTGTACAAGTTTTAACTTTTTATTTTGAACTAAGGTTCACAGGAAGTTGTAAAGCTAGAACAGGGTTTCTGTGTACTCTTCGCCCAACCTCTCCTGTCATAACTACAGTACAGCGTCTGGAGTCGCTTCCAGCATCTAAGGTCTGAGCTGAGAGGAGGTGAGCGGTACAGCCCAGCGAGCTCTGAGCCGGGCTTACCGTCGCCGGGGAGTTCCTGTCTCGCCCTGGGTGAATCTAGCTCTTGAAGCAAAGAGCCAACTGAGCTGTAGGTTTTCTGTCCACTGGCCCAGCCTACAGCATTTGAGCCGGTTTTCAGCCGGCTGGGACCAAACTGGGGCCTAGGTTTCTGTGGCAGTTCTCCACCTGATCTCCAAGGTGGTGACGTCTGTCCATCTGTTCGCTCAGGCACTTGAGCACCTGTTCGCCGGGCACTACGTCCAGGGCTGGAAGCCTCCTGCGGTGAGCTCACAGGTTCCCTGCCCTCTGAATGGTGGGAAGATACAGGCCACCTAGTAGCCATATGAGTGTGCCCGTGGGAGCACCGAGAAGATGGCAAGGAACTCGCAGAGCATTCTGCTTGTCTAGGAACGAGGAGGAGGCTGCCAGATGGACGAGGAAGGGAAAGATGCGCCAGGCAGAGGGAACGGGAGTGTCCATTCTGGGGACAGCAGGTGCATTCTGTGATGAGGGGGAGGGGTGGCTTGCTCCCGTTTCCCTCTTAGCAAAGCCTATCAAGGCGGCCACGACGAGCCCTTCATAGGCCTGAGTCCTGGGGGATAAGCGCGACCAGCCATGCGTCTGCCGCCCTGCACATCAGTGCTTCCCACCTGTGACCCCAATCATTTGAGAACCCTTTAGAAGGGTTGGTTTTGACTAGAACAGTGTCTTGAAGAGTCTACCAGGATGAATTGGCTTCATAATGCACCCTGAGTGAAGGAGTTGACCTGTCGGGAAGGGTGATTTAGGAAGGTTCATTTTCTGTTGGAGGATGTTTGCCGAATGCGGTGAGATTAGTTGTATAGCTGGGGCTGAGCTGCTCTCACAGTAACTTCGCCAGTGGTTTCGGCCATTTCCCAGGCCTGCGTTGGAGGCCATTTATGGCATCATCGGCCTGGAGCAGGAAGCCTGTCACTGGACTCAGGCATCCTGTTCTTTCAGCTTCTGCGAGTTAGTTCAATGTAAGTTTAAAGGAAAGAGGCTTGGCTGCAGCCCTGTTTTGTCACATGTAATTGGGATTTCTTCTATCAAAGATCACGCCTGCCCCTGATTTTGGTGGTAGTGGTCTGATGCTGGCTTTGAAGAGGTCCCGACAGCCTGGTGACAGGCTTGGTGCTCACAAGTTCTGGATTGCAAATTGATGAAAGGAGGATGAATAATGAAAAATAATGGGTCATTCTAAGCGGTACCTTTTCACTGGGCTACGGTATAATTTGGATCCATCTCAAGAGAAGTAGATTGGCAGAATTCATCCAAGTAGCCTCTCAAGGACCAGTACCCACTGTCTGGGGACAATCGAGTCAGTGGCTCTGACTTACACATCTGGGGTTTAAAACCCTGAACCAGGGCTTTAAAGCAATAGGGAGTAGACTGCCCACCTGGCCATCTGCACTGCAGCATGAGCGGGTACATGTCTGTTCCTGTACAGAGACGTGGGCTCTGCAGGCACAGTGGCCTCAAACAGCACCTGTTGCTGGCCCTGGCAGCTGAATCCTGCTCTGCTTAAGTTCTATGGGGTGCAAAGGAGACCCTTTCAGACAAGCTCAGGCGGAGAGGCAGGGGCTCTGGGAGGAAGTGTGTGGAGCGTGCAGCCACAGGGTTCCTCTACTTCTCCCTAAACACAGTCACGATCGTAGCTTAAACACACGGAAGCGTGTCCACCTCTGTCGTGTTGTGAGGTGTGTGTTAGGGGCATTACCTGCTTTTCCAGCTCCACCCCACTCTCCCCTCCTCCCCAGTCCCACCACCACCTGCCGCCCTGCTTTTGTAGATGGCTGCTGCCCCCTGAGCACCTGCTTTTCCCTGTCTGCCTGCTGGATTCTTTCACCTTCCAGTCCCACTACCCGCCGAGAGAGGAGGGCCCCTGGCTGGCACCCAGCTTCCAGAGCAGGGGCTCGGGGAGGGCTGTCAGGAAGGAGGGTACCGAGACCGCCACAGCTAGGGTCACTCCCACCCCAACCCCGCCGCGTGCCCCAAGCCTGTCTTGGGTGTGGCGTGAGGACGACGCGTGACCTGCATGATACCACATGATTCCATGCCTCTCTGTCTGAATGGAAGTATGGTTTCAATAACTTTGCTAGGACCGCTTTTACTTCCTGATTATATTCCTCAAACCTAGAAGAGCCTGGTAGAGAAAAGGGGGCTGAGAAAACCAAACGCTTGGAAACGAGAGCCCTGGGATGACCCTAAGTCGAGAAGCTGCTCGTCTGAGAAGGATCGTCCTCAGGGAGGCCTCTGACCCCCGTCTCTGCCCTGCCTCAGGGGAGGGGGCAACGTGGACAGTCCAGGGACCTGGAGACGAGGCCCTCCCGTCTCCCAAGACGGAACCCCAGAGAGCCTCACCGTGACAGCCGCGGCCTGTCCGTCCCACACATGTCACGGGCCTGCTTCTGGTGGGGGCCCCTCTGCTTGCCACCCCGCTAGCATCTGACACCTGTCCTAGGAGAAGCTTCGTTTATGTTTGTGCGTGAGTGACCGACAGGCAGAGGCCGGCCTTGCCTCACTCGGCATTTGTAATTGGGGCTAAAAGGAAGCAAGACTCCTTCCTTCTGTAGCCCCTCAGCAGCCCATCCCGTTCATCAGATCCCTCAGCTGGTTGGTCCCGGAGACTGATTAAGACCAGGACGCAGGGCCAACCAGCAGCCAAGTGCCCCAGTGTGTGTGTGCGGGGTGGCGGTGGGCTGCCTCCCACCATTCAGGCCGCCTGCTGAGCCCCCTCCCGGGCCATTTCAGGCCCCACCCTCCCTCCTCAGCCTGGCCATCTGGGCGCTGAAGAACCGAAGGGTCAGAGAAATTAAGATATTTGCCCAGGGACCCACAGCCAGCAGCCAGCTCGCTGGGGATGCTGGCATTTGAACACAGCTCAGGGGCGAGCTCGGTGGGCTATCACGGCGATCACCGACAGGCGGGAGTTCCCAGTGAACTGGAGGGGCACCGCACCCAGAAGAGCCTCGGGAGTGCCCGCCTGCCGCTCGCTCCCCGCACCCCGCTCCCTGCTCCCAGCGCCCCCTCCCCGGCCCTGCTCACCAAGGGCCCCCCCATCCCTTCTCCCTGGCCCTATGCCCCCAGGTTCCAGAACCCCCTCTCCCCCCACTTTCGGCTCTCTGCACTCCCTAAGTCCCGGCTTCCCGTGCTCCCCAGCTCCCCCCACCCCCCAGCCCCCAGCTCCCCCTCACCTCCTGGCTCCCTCTTCTCCCCCATACCCGGCTCCCCTCCCGGTCCCTGCACCCCCGACCCGCAAGGCCCGGCTGGGCGTGCTGCTCAGCTTTGCGCTGCTGGCGGCCGCCGTGGCCAGCGACTACTGGTACCTCCCGCAGGTGGCGGACGCCAGCAACCACAGCGGCCACGGGCAGCTCTCCTCCCACTCGCGGCTCTGGCGCATCTGCGAAGGTACCGGCTGCCCCTCCCCCGTGTGGCCCCTTCCCCTCAGACCCAGGGGCCACACCCCCTCCTCCCAGAGCAGCGCTGTGAGGCCCCCCCCACCCCCGGTCCCCTGCCTGTCTGCCCACAAGGGGGTCTCTCGGGCACCCCTTTCCCCCAACTGTCTTGGTGACAGTCTGGCCGGAGGAGGAAGGGACTCTGGCTCAGGGCCCAGCCAAGGGTGGGAAGTGAAAAGGGGGGCACTGGGTGGCCCCATAAGGACCCCAAGAGCCTTCCAGAGCAGGAGCCCTTGACAGTCCTTGGCCTCACCCTTTGGGGGCCTGTCTTGCATTAGAAGTGATGGCACATCACTTGGTAGATGGCAGGACACCGCTGGGTGACCTGGGACCTTGTCCCTCAACCTCCAAGTTCTGATCTGTCAGATGGGGAGAAAATAATGCCTCTCGGGATGCAGGGCTTGGGGTGGGAGGAATGAGGGAGGGGCGACACGGGCAGGCCCGGCACCCAGGGGTGCTCAGCTGCTGTTCTTGTCACTCGTCTGCAGGGGCCCTGGGGTTGAGCTGGGAGCCAGTGTGCGGGAGGGCGGCCCAGGCGTGGGGAGCTGGGGCCCTGGCAAGGCCACGGTTCCTCATCCCAGTGACTGGGAGTTGTTTCTTCATTACCGTCCAGGGCTCGGCCTGGTCACCCCGTTAGCCCCGGTCCCTGTCAGGCACAGCCAGGGCTGTGGCGCAGGGCCCCTGTTCCCATACCCCCGATGGCCTGACACACAGGGCGGAAAACCGGAGCGCCGCGTGGCTTCAGACCTGAGCAGGAGCGGGGAGGGCTTTCCTCGGCGAGGGGTGGGGGAGGCAGCGGGCTTCCACACGCTCCCCAGCTGCGGGCGTCACCAAGCTGGGGCCAGCCTGGGGGGCTTCCCCTGCACAGGACGTGCACACGGTGGCAGGGCTGTGCGTGAGCATGAGTGAATGCGTGTGCACGTGTACGTGAGCAAGGTCAGTGTGTGCGCGTGTGTGACACAGTGCCTTCCTCGGAGCTGCGGGGGAGGAAGGACAGCGCAGTTTATTCAACCACCCCACAGGCAGCCTAAGGCTCCAAGGCTCTCCCGACTTGCGTGTGTGTGCACGCGTGTGTGCCCATGTGTGCGAGAGTCAGAGAGCACCTTTCTCGTGCAGGCAAAGCCTGGCTTCCACGTGTGAGTAGGCCCAAGGGAGGCCTGAGGGCAGCCTCTCTGCAGTGTTTGAAACTTTTCGACAGGCATCCACGTAGGTCTTATTTGTACATTAGATAAACAAACAAAAGGTCTTGAGCCGTCCAAACCCGTTTGGGGCCCCAACTCCAAGTGGCAGGAGAGAACCTGATGGGGCCCTGTGGCCACGTCTCGGGGCCCTCGGCTCTGGTCGGGGGTGAGAACCTGCAGGCCACCTATCTGAGAAGTACAGGGTGGGTCCAGCCCACCAGGCTTTGCGTTCTTTCTGCTTTTTAGGGCAGAACAGCTGCATCCCCCTGATTGACCCCTTTGCCAGCGAGAGCCTGGGTGCCTCCACCTTGGTGCAGCGCCTCATCTGTGAGTGCTGGGGTGGGAATCATCCCCCATCCTTCCTTAATCTCCAGGCAAGGCTCAGAACCCCCTCATCCTAGATCCACAGAACTGCTTCCAGCTGGACCCTGTGTTGCCCAGAGGACATTGCCATATGTATCTGAAAACCCCCCATGACTGGCCTCAGCCCCCATGCTCTGCTATTGGCTTCTGACCACAGGCGCCCGACCCCCAGCCTGTCCTGCCCTCCCTATGCCCCTTCTTGACTCTCCTTTATGTTTCCAAATGGGTCTACCCGGTGGGCATCTCCCACCTGGCACGTCTCTGCTGCCCCAGAGAAGCCTGGGAGGTTGGGGAGGGTACTGGGAAGCCTCCCTCACCCTGGGCCTCAGGAAGGCTGTGCCAGGACAAGGGGTGGCCCCTGGGAGGGTCAGGTGGTTACCGTGGAGACATCAGAGGGAATCGGATGGTCCAGCTCCTCCTCCGGCCGGGGCCAAGACAGTCCCGAGCGTCCTACGAAGGAGGACCTCCAGGCAGACAAGTCTCTGAAGTACTCAGCTGGGCTTTCCCTGGGGGGCCGGCCCGGGTCCCCTCCTGCTCCCTGACCCCCCTCTCCCGGCAGCGCTGCCCCGAGCCCTCGTGTTGGTCCTGCCCCTGAGCCTTGTCCTCATCGTGTGCGGCTGGATCTGTGGCCTCCTCAGCTCCCTGGCCCAAGCATCCCTCTGCTGCTCTGCACGGGCTGCCGCTTCTTGTTGGGGGGTGAGTCTGGGGGCTGTGAGGGCCGCAGCTCCTGGCAGTGGGGTGCTGCCTCTCCTGCTGCCCCATCCCCTACGCCCCCACCCCCGCTGCTCTGAGCCTGGGCCCACCCTGGCTGTTGAGCTGCAGCAGGCGGGGGCGCCCTGGGTGGCACTGGGGCCTCTGTAGGGGCAGGGATGCTGATTGTGAGCCCAGAGCCAGGGACTGGGGCCGGGGAGCCCCAGGGTTGAGCTTCCAGGCGCAGGAGGAGCGAGGATCTCCGAGGGGTCCCAGGAACTGCCCCGCTGGACCCGCACGAGGGGTGGGGGACCAACCCGCACCTGTTCCCTCTCCTTCCCAGATCACCCTGGTGAGGGGGCAATGCAGGCAGGGGGGTTGGCATAGGCCAGACAGGGTGAGACGGGACCTTGGAGTCCTTGGCAGTGACCCCAGGCCAGGCCCGGACTGCACCTAGTAACAGTGCATGAGCTGGCGTACATCTAGCCCACAGGCTCTGGGCCGAGCCCTCCCTCAGGGACACAGCGTCGCAGGCACTCGGGTCGCATCTTCCTGCTGAGATGTCCGAGGATACCCCGAGCTCGGCAGGAAGCTTGTCCTGGAGTCCTCTTCACTGCCTTTTGGTGCTGTCTGCCCCAGCCAGCCACCCACCCGCTGTCCCCAGCTACCAAAGGCTGGCTGTCGTTGACCGTGGGTTGGAGGCTCCTCAGGGTCAGTCCTCAGTGACCCCTACCATCCAGGTCCAGCCCTGAGCCGAGTCTGGTGTCCTGGGCCAGCTCCACTGTCGGGGCTGTGGCACGAGGACCAGAACACACCGGCCTGGGGCTCCCTCCTGGGCAGGGCTGCGTCCTCCCCAGCGTCTGCTGGGCCCTCCCCAGCGTCTGCTGGGCCCTTGGGGAGGCCTTGGTCAGGAGGGAGTAGGTGCCAGTTGCCAGGGGGACCAGCAGCCTGGGTGTTTGGTTTAGAGAATGAGAGCAGGAGGAATTTGTATCGAAGGGGTATTGTGCTTGGAGCCAAGGCACTGGCCGGTGGGCGGAGGGAGCGTCTGGAGGCAGCTGCTAGGGGGCGCTCCGCTGGCCCTGAGGGAGGGCCAGCAGCGGGCCTGGTTCCAGGCACACCCTGTCTGCTCCACTGCTCAGAGGCCAGACTGGCTGCGCCTCTGCTTTCCTTGCACGGCGGGTACCCGGTGGAAATGGATCATCTGACATCACTGTCAGGGGCCTGCACAGGTGGCCCGGGTGAGGCCGGTGCTGGCAGATGCACCAGCTCTGGGGGCTCCGAGACAGGAATGTCACACCAAGGGGACCTGTGTGAGCCCAGATCACCCCCAACACCCCCCCCCCATCACCATCATCACTGCAAGAAGAGGGAGAGAGACAGAGAGCTCCAGGATGACACTGGCTGGGTCCTGAGCTAGGGGGTCGGGGGCGGACAGGGCCTGGGGTGATGAGTTCCACAGCCATCACCCAGGGCTCTGTCCCTTCTCTGGGTCCCAGTGAGATCCAGACCTGGCCCTGGAGGTCAGCTCTGGTCAGCCTCTTGCTGTGGCTGGGCAGTGTCCAGAGGGAGCACCGTACGTCCCCTACAGCTGGCACCAAGGGCAGGCCCTGACGTCAGCCAGCAGCTGTGGGGCAGGGGCTGACTCTCTGGGCTGGTCCCTCTGAGCCTGGGGGGACAGGCAGATGTCCCAGTGCCCAGCTCGTTGCTTGCCCCTGACCCTCCAGGGTCACCAGGCACTATGTGCAAAGCCAGTCTTCTTCCTTTGACTGTGCAGAGATGCAGGGTCGGAGGAGGAGGGCATCCTCTTCTGGTGAAGGACAGGGGTTATAACAGGAGTTATAGGAAGGGGCTGAAACTCAGACCTGGGGAGGGGAGAGGGCCTCTGGAAGGAGGTACACTGAGCTAGGGCCAGGAGGGGAGGCTGGGGCCCAGTAAAGTGGGGAGGGGGAGCTGTGAGGAACAGGGGACGGAAGTGCAGGTCAGGGGCCTGGCTCAGGATGCCCGATCAGAGCTCCAGAGCTCCCCCCACCCTTCCCGGCTGCCAGTACAGGTCACTGGCCATGTACGTGTGTGTGTGTTGGGAACTCCAGGGGGTATGGGGGGGTGCTGTATATGTGGAAGCAGTTATGTGAGTAGGGACCATGTATTGGGGGTGTAGGTTGTGCTGTTTGCAAGGCGTTTTTTTTTTTTTTTTAATTTATTTATTTATTTTTGGCTGCATTGTTGTTGTTTTATTTTAATTAATTAATTAATTTATTTTTGGCTGTGTTGGGTCTTCGTTTCTGTGCAAGGGCTTTCTCTAGTTGCGGCAAGCGGGGGCCGCTCTTCATCGCGGTGCGCGGGCCTCTCACTATCGCGGCCTCTCTTGTTGCGGAGCACACACTCCAGACGCGCAGGCTCAGTAGCTGTGGCTCACGGGCTTAGTTGCTCCACGGCATGTGGGATCTTCCCAGATCAGGGCTCGAACCCGTGTCCCCTGCATTGGCAGGTAGATTCTCAACCACTGCGCCACCAGGGAAGCGCTGCAAGGCGGTTTTGTGGAGTGAGGTCCTGAGGTTTGAGGACTGAATCGGAGCCTCCATTTTCCCCAAAGGCCAGTAGGCAGAAGCTTCCGAGGCTGTGTCTGCACACCCACCTTGGCCAGGGGCCCAGGCAGGGCAGGCGCCCCCAGCAGGCAGACGTGCTGAGTGGTCACTCCGCACCCCCTCCCCCGGGCGCCCTGACCCTGGCAGGGGTCAGCACCTACATCAGCTACTCACACCTGGCCTTTGCTGGGACGGCCCCCGGCACGTGCAGGACATCCGCATCAGCTTTGGCTGGTCTGCGGCGCTGGCCCGGGGCTCCTGTCCCTCAGCGGCACTCAGCGGCATCCTCCTGCTCACGGCGCCCGCGTTCTCAGCCTGAGCCGGCAGCCGGGCACCCCCCACTCTGTGGTCATCTGAGTCCCAGGCAGGCAGGTCATGGGAGAGGGGCTCGGTTTCCCTGTGCATCTCCTGAGATTGGGTGGTCAGAGCCCGGCCCTGAGAGGCCCCGGGAAGGAGGCTGGGAGCTCGGTCCTGAAGGCCTGGCTGGAGTCCTGGCCGGGAGGGGGGCCTTGGGGCGAGCAGGGGGCTGGGAGCAGAGCAAGAGAACCCAGACCTCTCTTGCTTGCTGTCTGGGGGGCTCCTCTGCTCTGTTGTTCCTTTAGGGCCTAAGTGGCTTAGCCTCCTCTTAGAGGTGAGAAAGGTTGAGTCCCAGAAAGAAGCAGCAGCAAAGGGCCGAGGGCCGGCTTGTGGTGGTCGCGTGAGGGTGCTGCAGGCTCCTGGGTGGTCAGCGGGTCTCCTGGCCTCTTGAGGCCGTGGCCTGCGCTCGCCCCTCCCTATCAGTCCTGATGTGCCACAGCTGCCCCCATTCCTAGGGACCTGAGTCAGGCGGAAAAGCTGCCCCGGTCCTCAGGAGGGGGCAGTTCGAGAGAGAAGCAGGTATCCGGCAGACACCCGCCGTGCCAGGCGCCGTGCTGAGTGCTGCCCGCTCGTCTGCTCTGCTCGTCCAGTCTCCCAATCACCCTTCACAGCAGTTACCACTCACCCACTTTACAGAAGGGAGACGTAGGCTCAGATCACCCCAGAGCAGATGGCAGAGCCCGTGCCCACGCAGGCCTCTCTTCCGCCCTCTCCTGGCTCCCCCCCAGGGCAGGCGTTGCTGGGGAGGAGACTGAGCGCTGGGGGGCCCTTGGATTTGCAGGTGCAGGGGGAGCTGAGGGGGCTGGACAGGCCTTTGTTCCCCCTTGTTTTCAGGCCTCTGTCCCTGTCCCAGTGCCGCTACTCCTGCTGAGGGGCCGGCGCTCCAGGACCCCATCCTCGTCTGCAGCGCCCTGGAGGATGTCTGTGATTGCCAGGGCCGTGTGGGCCCCTGAACAAGCAGGTGTGGAAGTCCTGTGGGGCGGGGGAGCCATGCCAGGGTGGAGAGGGAGGGGCTTCTCAGCCAGGAGGGGCGGGGGCCACCCAGGGTGGCAGAGGCCAGAGCCTGGAGCTTTGACTGCAGGCTTATTGAATGGAGGCAGACCCAGGCCTGGGGCTCCTCCGAGGGCCAGACAGCCCAGTCATCGTGGTCTAGGGAGGCTGGGGCTCCTCTCCTCCCATGCTGGGCAGTACCTGAAGCCCTCCTTGCCTTTTGTTTCAGGTTCAGGGCCCTCCTGAGTCTGGGGTGCGTGCTGGGGCGTCCATAGCGGCCTCTCTTGTGCCTTGGTCTTCCCCCTCCCCCAGTCTCCCTTTATTGCTTGGGAAGTTACAGGAAGCTCTGGGGGCATCAAGGGAGTCCCACTGAGGGGCAAAGAGCTTGGGGGTTAAGTGGGGGCCTCCCTTCCTACTGGTGTTTAAGCATTTAACACTGTGCCAATTTGTCCTTAAATAAATCAGCTCATTCTGTGTGCAGTTAAACCCTTACTCTCTTAAAACTTTTCAGAATAGATAATACATGCCCATGGCTTACAAACAGTGCAGGGGAAACCCTGTTACCAGCTGTGTGTGTGTGTGTGTCCATCCAGAGACATCCTATGTGTCTGTCTGTCTGTCTGTCTATCCATCCAGAGACATCCTGTGTGGTCTGTGTGTCCGTCCGTCCAGAGTCGTCTTCGGCAGACGCAATGAGCTCCTTCTTATTTCTGGTCAGCGCAGGCAGGGATGACTCCTGGAGCCTCACGTTGGATCCAGGGTCTGGCTTTGTGGGCAGGTCCTCTCAGCTTGGGAGGCTCTTACCTGACCTCTGCCTCCTCTCACACAGGGCTTCTCGTGTGGGTTTGCTGGGGGTCGGGGTGTGGGAGAGTTTAACCCTGGGCCTCTCTGACTGCAGACAGGCTGGGGCTCCAGGCATGGACACTGGAACAGACACACATGGGTGGCCCTGGGATCCTAGAACTCCCTGAAGGAGGGTGGGGGGAAGGGGCACTTGCCCCTCCCCTGCTTCTAGAACAGACCTGTCCATGACTCAGTGAGGCCAGCCCAGGCAAGCCTCAGTCTTTGATTGGCCAAAGTCCACAGTGGGTGTTCCACGTTCGCTCTAGCTCCTAGCCCAGGTCTTTTTTTTAAAAAATTAATTAATTAATTAATTTTTGTCTGTGTTGGGTCTTCGTTGCCACGTGCGGGCTTTCTCTAGTTATGGTGAGCGGGAGCTACTCTTCATTGCGGTGCGCGGGCTTCTCATTGCGGTGGCTTCTCTTGTTGCGGAGCACGGGCTCTAGGCGTGCGGGCTTCAGTAGTTGTGGCTCGCTGGCTCTAGAGCACAGGCTCAGTAGTTGTGGCGCACGGGCTTAGTTGCTCCGCAGCATGTGGGATCTTCCCGGACGAGGGCTCGAACCCGTGTCCCCTGCATTGGCAGGCAGGGTCTTGACTGCAACTTCCTGAGTAGCTCCAAGAACTCCCAGAACTGCTCAGCTAAGCCTCTCCCTAATTCCTGGACCACAGAAACTATGAGAAGTAATGCAGGATTATTGCTGTTTGGGAGTAATCTGTTACCAAGCAATGGATAACGACTACAGTATATATTTTGCAGGGCAGGGCAGGAGACACTGCAGAGGTTTAGAGTTGCTGGCTTTCTTCTGATTCTCTGTATTATTGTCACCTCCTCAAGCACAGGAGAGTGGTTCTGGGGCCTTGGGGAACCCCAGAAGCTGCATCTCCCAGAGTATACATAGATCTAGATTCTTCTAAGGGAAGGAGGCAGGGACTTCCCTGGTTGTTCAGTGGTTAAGACTTTGCACTTCCACTGCAGGGGGCCCGGGTTCGGTCCCTGGTCAGGGAACTAAGATCCCACGTGCCGGCAGTGTGGCAAAACAATATAAATAAATAAATAAATGTTTTTTAAAAAATGAGGGAGGCAAAGAAGGAGGGTCCTGAGCTTCAGGCCTCTTTGGCCCGCCAGATGCCTTCTCTCGCTCATGTTCACCATCATGCCTCCAGCCCGGGCCCTCTCCTGAGCACCATGCCTACGCTTCCGCCCACTTCTCACTACTTGTGCACCGGGGCTAAAACAACACTCTTAAACTGAAGTCATCCTCTACCCTCACAAAGCTAGTCCTCCTCCTGTGATTCCTACTAAGGGCTTTCTAAAGCACTGATGTGATGGCCTGTCTCCCCTATTTAAAAAAATCTGCACACACATTCACAGATTCATATATATACATACATACGTATATATCCAGAATGAAATATGCAAAAATATTAACAGTGGCTATTCTTAGGTGGTTTTTAAATATATATTTTGTCCAGGTCTTCTCGTTAACTTCAGCAGGAGAGTGGTCTTAACCACTGAGTCTGCCTAAATTAAATTACCCCAGGGGTTGCTAGAAAGGAGATCCTGTCCCAAATTATGTGCAGCAATGACATATTATTTCATAAGCAAAAAAATTTTATTGTTTAAAAAGGTAAATACAGATTAGATGACTGCAAGGTAAAGCCCCAGCCCCCTACCGGGCCACCCAATACCAGTGTCCATTTCTGTGTCCTCTCACGCTTCCTCCTGCAGGTCCCCAAGATGCTCTCATGAGCCACGTGGCTGCCTCCTGGGCTGTGCTGGGAGAGCCAGCATGGGGTCCCACCTGTCCCTGCATGCTTGGGCCCCTGTCCCGGACACGGACACGCGAGGTTTGCTGGATGAACAGGTGGAAGGCCTCGCCCCATGTGTCATGGAAGTGAAGGGGTCCAAGGAGACCAGCGGATGACGGGTGTCGTTTTACTGCCTCTCCTCCCACCCGCCCCTTGGGGACACCTCCACTCCCCGCCTCCCTCCATCCCAGCCAGGGCACAGGGTCCGTCACCCCATCCCCAGGGCCCTCAGCACGAACACCCACTTCCCCAGCGCCAGCTCGGTGTCCTGCGCAGAGACGTCGCGGTGCCACACGGCTCGCACTGACCGCTCTGTCCAGGGAAGCAGCAGTACACGCACCGCGCGGCCAGTCTGGGCCACCTCGTCAGCGCTCACGGTCTGCAGGTGCTGGCACAGCTCCTTGGGCGGCAGCCCATCCACCCTCACCATCACCATGTTCGTCTCCACGGTGGTGAGATCCACGGAGCAGACAGGGGATGCCAGTTCCTGGAGCCCTGAGCCCAGGTCCTGTGGTAAGTGGAGCCCGACCCCAGTACCCCACCACTATCCCTACCACTCCAGCCGTGTCACCCCAGGAAAGGCAGAGGGCAGCCCAACCGTAGTGGGAGGAAAAGAGGGAGTCTTAGTCCTAACATGGGCAGGCTTGGCTCTGCTACTTTTCAGCTCCGTGACCTTGGACAAATCTGTTAACCTCTTGGGGTCTAGGTTTCCTCATCTGTAAAGTGGGGACATCGTGGGGTTGTTGTGAGTACTCAACCCAAGTTAAAGGCTACATTCTGCTGGATCCTGCAGAAAATTACTGACACCCACTGGGTGCCTACTGGTCTAGGCCCTGCACAGGTTGTGGTCTGGTAAAGCACAGACCACCTGGGTCCCACCCCTGCTGGCTCAGCGGCTAACTTTCACCTTCTAGAGTTGGAGGGATGCACACCTGCTGGGGGTTTGGGCCCTGCTACAGGGGACCCCCAAGGCACACCCCTGGGACCAAAGGGAAGTGGGGGGTGTCCAGGCACCTTTGGCAAACCTCTGGGCGTTCTGGTGGTCCTTCAGCAGCACCTCCTCAGCGTCAGTCAGTCCCACCAGGGCAGCTGCGGCCAGCACCCCCGCCTGGCGCATCCCCCCACCCAGGGCTTTCCGGAGGCGCCAGGCTTCTTCAGTGAAGTCCTTGGGTCCCCCAACCAGGGCCCCCACTGGTGCGCCGAGGCCCTGGGGGAAGAGAGGAGAGTCCTGCCTGCCTGCCCATGGGTGTGCATCTCTGTCCTCGGGGCTCTGGAGGGGGCAAAAGGGACAGGGATGGGCGACACTGTGGCCTCATCAGGGGAGGGGGTTAGAAGGGCCCAGCATGAGCGGCTGCCAACATAGGAGCTCGGGGACCCAGCTCGGCCTCTTGCGGTGGGCACCTCTACCCGCCCGTGTCAGGGGTGGCCCAGCGGCTTCCCTACCTTGGAGAAACAGAGAGACACAGAATCGCAGTGCTCCACGATGCGGGCGGGGGGCACGCACAGAGCCACCGCGGCGTTCATCAGCCGGGCCCCATCCAGGTGAACCCGGACCCCATAGCTCCGGGCCAGCAGGTGCACCTGGGGGTGAGAGGCAGGAGGGGTCAGAGGGCCAAGCTGGGGGGAGGGGCAGAGGGAGGATGGGTCTCCAGAAGATCACTGGAGGGTCACTGGGCTTGTGTCCTTGAGGAAGCATGAGGGGTTTGAGTCGGGAGAGCTGGTTGGTGACAAGCTTGACCATCTGGAACCCGAGCAGTCACTCTGGGCCTGAGCCTGAGGCTGTCCTCTGTGAAAGGGGGTCGATGATAAGGGTTTTATCTCCTGTTTATGGCGGGCTCACTGCGGGCCAAGCGATGAATGCCTCGTCTTACCTAAGCCTCGCCACAGCCCTGTTGGGAGGATGCCCTCAGTCCCGTTTCCCAGGTGAGGAATAGGTCTGGAGGGTTAGTTAGCGCTCAAGTTCTCGCAGGGGAGAGCCGCAGAGCCCAGCCCTCGCACCCTGGCCCTAAGACCAGACCAAGGTGGTGCCACTTGGGGACTCGCCTCCCTGAGGACTGGGTCTCTGCTCCTTGGAGGAAAGCTTGGGCACCGGGGCAATCATTCCCTTTGCGTCTGCGCCTAGACCCGCACCCGTGTCTCCCACAGCAGTTCTGGCCACTGATGGGCACCCAGGCAGGTATCAGAGGGGACTAAACCCCAGGAGAGGGGCCTGAGGGACAGAAAACCAGCAGCTGGCTAGTGGTGGGGGCACAGTGGCGGGGCCAGGCCTACCTGGCGTAGGTATTCGATGGGGAGGACCCGGCCGCCTGAGCTGCTGTGGGTGTTCTCCAGGCAGATGAGCTCACAGACTGGGTGGTAGCGGCTCCCAAGGCTCCGTGTGACCAGCCTCTCCAGCTCAGCCAGGTCCAGGGTGCCATGGGGCAGGTCTGGGAGGGGGTGGGAGTGCACCCCAGCGATCTGCAGGTGTGGGCGTGCAGAGGATAAGGTCCAGGGGTCCAGCAGCACCTCCTACCCCTGTCCTGTCTGCTCCTCCCCAGCTCTGCGCCGTGGAGCCTTCCCCCTGTGCTGTGGACGTGGGCATAGACATCCCAGCTCTAAGGGTGGGGGAGGACTGAAGGCACCATGTTTGCTTGAGAGGTTGCGGTCCCTCCTCCCTGAGTGCCCAGTGCTCTGGGTTCCCACTAGGGGGCAGCAGGGTGCCAAGCACAGCCAGCAAACCGGCTGGCCTGAGCCGAGCCTGCCACTGTGTGGTCAATCTGGGAATGGCTCTCCTTACTGCCTTCCCTGGAGAGGCCACCTTTCTCCCTCTATAGGTCCCAACTTGGTGCCTGGGAGGCAGGTTCTCTCCACAAGTGCTGAGCATCCTGTGCTGGCCCCAGGTGAGAGGTTCTGGGTCCTTACCTGAGCCACCCCGCCCTGCTCATAGACGTGGAGGTGGCATTCCTGCCCAAGGAGGAGCTGGGAGCCCCGGCGCTGGCAGTGACACATCACTAAGGTAGATGGGGTGGGGGACAGTGTTGGCACCGAGTCCCATGGGGCCCATCTGTCCCCAACTAGCTCAGCCGGACTGACCCCCAAGGCCACAGCTAGCTCCCAAGTGCCTTATGCCAATTAGGAAAGAGCGCCCCTTCAAGACACCTTCCTGCCATGTGCTGGAAAACCATCCCACTAAGTCCACAAGTCTAAGACGGTGACCCTGTGGATCATTGGGCGCTGCACACCCTACACCCCTGTGCCCTGCAGCCCACCTGCAGGGTATCTCCTGCGTGGGGAGGCCAGCCATGATGCTGCTCTTTGCGGGATAAGCAGCCCAGGGCACGGGCATCAGTCAGGCCCTAGCAGGAAACAGAGGGCACACGCACCCTGCGAATCGGGAGTATTTGATAAAGGGACAATTTACAAAGGTGTGGCAGCAAGCTGGGAAGTCACAAAGTTCAGTGCAGGACCCCCAGGCAGGAAGGGGTGAGAGGAGGGTGTGGTTACAGGTTCCAGATGGCTCGGAGCCCCACTGACGTTGTCACAGCCCCCAGCACAAAAGGGAGAAGCATGGAGGGAGGGCCTGGAGGGCAAATGGAAGTCGCCCCGTGCTCACCAGAGATGAGGTTGGCCATGGTGTTTGTGGGCACAAACAGGGTCCGCTCCACCCCGAGCAGCTCCGCAGCCGTGGCCTGCAGCTCTGAGATGGGAAGGGATGGGCCCAGCGGGGTGGCCCCATCAACAATGGCACTTTTCAAATTCCTCTCCTTGCCGACCCCACGAGCCCTTTGTCCGGATGAGGGCACCTTGCCCAAGGCTGTGGTGAGTAGCCAAGCAGGACACCAGCCCTGGTCTGCCAGCTGCAGCCTGTGGTCTTGGTGGCTGCACATCTGGGTCCAGGGGCCCCTCAGTCGACCCCCTGTGCCCCGCCTCCTCCTGGGCCATGTTCTCCCCCCTACACTGAAACTCTGTGGTTTGAACCCTCCTGTCCCACCCAGACCTCACACCTGTCTCACTTCCTTTCCCATCAGTCCCTTGCAGGTGGGGCCCTGCGGTTTCTCTGCTGACTTCCTCTCCCAGAACAGAAGGACTGGAGCCCTCAGAAAGAGACTCTGGGGGGCTGGAGGGGGCGGGGCTTCCGGCTCCTGCTTTAAAGCTCACTGTGGCTCCCCTCTGCCTGTGGCATACAGTATGAAGCCTTTGCCGTGACCTTCAAGACTGGTGGGATCTGCCTTCTGCCTCCCCTCCAGGGACAGGAATGCTCTCCTACACACCCACTCCAGCCCCATTCCCCATCCGTATCCCAAACACCTTTTGCGCCACTATGCTTCTGCTTCTGCAGTTCCTCTGCCCGGTGAGCCAGCACTCCCTTCCCTGCCCAGGGTTGGGGGTGGAGCACTTCACTCATCTTTTAAGAGGTTCCTCCACAAAGTCCCCATTTCCTGTGAGTCCTGTGTCCCCACCCGCCAGTCCCCAAGGCACTCTCTGTGGATGCACGTTAACCCCAGCACCTCCCTCACCTCAGTGGGAGTGACTGTCTATGCATCAGGCTGCCTGCTGAGCAGTGGGTCAGCATCTTTGAAGTTCCAGGCAGAAGTGGGTGTCTGCTGGATGCATGATCAGCCCCATCACCACCTGACCCCACATCCAGGCCCTCAGGGCTCAAGTGGTAACCCTCAGGCTTGCCCCTGGCACAGCTGACGGTTGTACACACTCCAGCAATAGCAATGGCTCACTAAGGCAGCAACTCTAAACCCAGGGTGGTGGCACCAGTCACCATCTTGAAAATACTCCCTAGGTTTTTAGAACTCACTCCTCGGTCGGGGCGGGGGGGCGGTGCAGCCTGTGGAGAATCCCCTTTTCTAGATGGGTTTTCTCTTTGTCTTCAAGTGGGAAGGTGGTGGGTGCAGGACAATAGCTAACAGTTCTAGAGTGAGAAGACCTGGGTTCAAGTCCTGTTTTGCCATTTACTCAGTATGGGAACTTGAGTGCCTGGCTCAGCTGCTCAGAGCCCTCCTCTGCAAGATGAGATAACACCCGTCTCATCGGGCAGTGGGGCCACACTTTAATGAGCACACAAATCACCCGGCGATCCTGTTTTAACCTGCAGATTCTGGCTCAGGAGATCCGGTGTGGGACCCGAGAATCTACATTTCTAACAGGCTCTCGAGTGATGCGTCAGACTGAGCCGCAAGGACGCCAAGCGCAATGCCTAGCCTTCAGCTGAGCCGCCACCCCGAGTCCCGGGCCACCTCTCCCGCCAGCACCACGGACAGCGCACTGGGGTCGCCGCGAGGACCCCCGGCCCCGGCCTGCACGCCGGGCTCACCGCGGACGGTGGGGTCCTCGCCGTAGTCGTCGTCCCCCACAACCGCCTCGGCCATGGCGCGCCTCATGGCCGGCCCGGGCTTGGTAACCGTGTCGCTGCGCAGGTCCACCACGTGCGTCGGGATCCCCGCCTGGCTCCCAGATCCCCGCGCCCAGAGGGCCCCCTGCTGCTGGGCCGCAGCCCGGGCCAGTCTGCGGAGCATGGCGGGGGCAGCGCTCGGCTCCCCCGCCCCGACCCTCCCCGGCGAAAGCGACCGGGAGCGGCGGGATCCGAGCAGCAGGACTTCCCGAACTTCGGCCGCGGCCGACCTGAGCTGGCGGGACGGCCCCGCGGCATGCTGGGAGTTGTAGTTCGGCCTTCGTCACGGCCGGCACCGCGCAAGTCCGGGAGAGGGCCCCCGCGGCGTGCTGGGAGTTGTAGTTCGACCTTCGTCGCGGTCTGCGACGCGCGAACCAGGGATGAGGGAGAGGAAGGGTTCTGCTTACCCAAGAAGAAACCGAGACCAGGCAAGTTTTTATAGAGCAGACGCTCATGTGCCTCTTACCGTGTGCCCCGCACTGTCCCAGGCACTTTACAAGTGTTAAAGCAGTAAAGCCTCTCAACAGCTCTTAGGAGACAAGTACTCTTTTCATCCCGTTTTATAGATAGGGAAGCTGAGACGCACAGAGCTAATGAACTTGGCGAGGAGCGTCCAGCTCTGAACCACTGTGTTACGTTGCCCCTAAAAAGTAGCTTCCCATTATCTACTTTTTTCTATACAGATTTATTGAGCACCCACTGGTGTCAGGCATTGTCTAGGTGCCAGGCAGAGGGACACAAAGATGGTGCAACCCATATGAGCGTCCGACTTCAGATGGAGGCGGAATTAGAGGGGTGCACGGAGAACCCTCTCCTCCATACCCCCGGCCCTTGACGGGTGGGCTGCCTCCACCCAGGGCCATGCGAGGTAGTGATAAAAGGACCCGACTGACTCAAGTCCCAACTTACCAGGTATGTGGCTTTGGACAAGTCAATTAACTTCTCCGTGCCTCAGTCTCCTTAAATGCAAAATGCGCTGTTGAGGATTTGATGGCTTAAGGTTTTGCATGCTGACCCTGGTGCCTGGCTGGTAGTAAGTACTGTGTATGAGTGTTTACTCTCTTACTGCTGCTGCTTTATCGTGGTTACTGGTCACAGTCAGGGCCCTGGGGCTTCGTGCTGCTGTGGGGTGCAGCCTGACTCAGCCTGGGCTGGGCCTCCTGCAGGGTGACCTTCCCTCACCCCGGGAGGACAGGCCTCAATCTGAGTGCCCAGCCCCACTCAGCAGCTCCCCTTCCCAGAGTGTGGGCCACATATGTCTCTTCCTCACGGGAGGAAATCGGTCCTGAGAGGCTGAAGGTCACCAGAAGAGGCACCCACAGCTCTGATCAGGGCACCCCTCAGCAAAGAGGACTCTCAGACACTGGCCTTCATCGGACTTTTGCCATGTGTCTGCTCCGGGTTGGGTCTGGGGATAAAGGAGAGCAAAGCAGCCTGCCCTTGGAGGTCAGGTCCTCGGGATGGGGACAGGATGCTGCCTGTTGGCTCTGCGAAAAGCTGCATTGGGCCTGGCTGAGGCATCAGGGCAGGCTTCCTGGAGGAAGCAGTGATTGGGCTGAGCTTTGAAGACATTAAGATGTTAATCAGACAAAGGCAGAGGGGAGAGTGTTCTGGGCAGAGAGAACAGCATGGGCAAAGGATTGGGGTAGGAGGCAGCTGGAATGCTTGAGGCCCTGAAAGAGGAGGGAGCAGGGGTGGAGACGGAGCCCAACAACTGGAGCTCTCCACCTCTCCCCCTGTGCCTGCAGGGCTATCCCGAAAGGGTGGAAACTGCAAGTCCTCATAGGGTCTGGGGCCCCAAGGAAAGGCTTACTATGCCCTAACCCCGCCCACCCCCACCCCCCAGCGCCAGTGCCCTCCGGCCCTGACCCTCAATCTCCACCGAATTCCGGGCCCTTAGAAAACAAGCCCCTTATCTCAGTGTCTGGCTCCAGCCCTTCTGCTGGGAAGTGGGGGGAGGGGAGCAGAGGCCTCTGTGGGAAGGAAGGGAGGGACTGGGGAGTGATGGTGGCTCCCAGGGGAGCAGGGAGAAGGGGGCAAACAGCTGGATCCCCAGGCACCTCCCAGCCATGGCAGAACCACAGAGTGGCCTTGTGTTTGCAGGCACTTCACAGTTTGCCAAGCCTTCCCACCTACAGCCTCCCAGCTAATCCTCACAGCAACCTGGGGGAGGGGGGCTGGGCAGGGGGCTACCTGCCATTCTTGGGGGCTACCCAAGAATGCCACCAGGGTGACACAGCTGGTCACCAAACTGGGCCTTCCTCCTCCCATAGCAGAGCTGTTTCCCCAGAGAGCTGGGCGCTTCCTGGGGAAAGCTGGGCCCAGCGGAGATTGCTTCTGCCAGGTGGCTGCTTATCACCTCCTATCTTGTCCCAGGGCACCTGGCCACCCCCACCTCGCCGAGTGGTGGCTTCCAGTGTGGGGGGACCAGAAAGCTCAGGCTCTCAGGAGAGAAGGGGGGGACTCTCCCTGGGCCAGTGAGGTCTGTTTCTGAGGTCTCATCAAGGCAGGAGACCCTCTGAACAAGGCTTGGTCTCGGGGTTGTATAGGCACATGCACGTGTGTGAATGTGTGTCTGTGTATGTATGTGTACATGTATACGTGTATAAGTTTGTGTGTGCGTGCATGTTGATATGTCCACGTATGAATGCATGCACAGGTATGCATTTACATGTGCACACACGTGGGGGAATATGTAACTGTGTGTATAAGTATTTGTTATGTAAGTGTATAGGCACACCTCAGAGATGTTGCGGGTTGCGTTCCAGACCATTGCTATAAAGTGAGTATCGCAATAAAGTGGGTCACACAAACTTTTTGGTTTCTCAGGGCATATAAAAGTTATGCTTACACTACACTGGAGCCTTTTAAGTGTGCAGTAGTAGCTCCGTGGGAGGCGGGTGCGCCCTGGAGGTGGCTGGCTGCTGGGATGGCAGGTGAAAAAGAAGACCCCACCTTTGAGGAAGAAAATGAAGAAATTGGAGGAGGTGCAGAAGGTGGACAGGGTAAAAGAAAGAGACTTTTTTCTAAAGAATTACGGTGTATGATGTATAGGTTTGGGGATGATCAGAATCCTTATACTGAGTCAGTAGATATTCTTGAAGACCTTGTCATAGAGTTCATCACTGAAATGACTCACAAGGCAATGTCAATTGGAAGACAAGGTCGGGTACAAGTTGAAGATATCGTCTTCTTGATTTCAAAGGACCGAAGAAAGTTTGCTAGGGTTAAAGACTTGTTTACTATGAATGAAGAACTGAAACGAGCTAGAAAAGCATTTGATGAAGCAAACTATGGATCTTGACACCTTTTGTACTTTCTGCAGCTTCATTGTTTTCTGGGGAAACCATATTTAATAACTATATTTTCCACAGTAAAGTTCTGATATCTAGCCATGTGAATGAAAGATAGAGAACCACAAAGTTTTCAGTCTTTATTTTCATGTCCTCAATTTTAGAGTGATATTTGAGCCTTTAATTGCCTGCGATTATATTACTGTACTTTGAATTACTTACTGGATTTTAGTGACCACATGTAAGTCAAAGTACCTTGCAAACCATTCAGTTCCTTCTGACTTTTGACCATCTAAATGATGAATTAATATTTACATATAAGGTGTACTTGTGCCATTGTAGGCTGTACTGTAGCTGTTTAATATGTGAAATCTAAATGGTACCTTTGATAGCTAAGACGTGTGTCATGTATTCTAAAGTTTTTAGATTACAGTAGTCTTAAGTTATTAAAAGATAGTGAACTGGTTTGTGTTTCTTTTAAGGAGAAAATGATAGAAAATACAACCTTTTTTAAGAGTGTTTATTTGTCTTAAGATAATTTGTTTTAATACTCTTTTCTTTAGATAACGAGTGATTTTTTTAATTTTTATTTTTTATTTTTTGAGAGACTAAAAGTTTCCTATGAATGCTTCTGTGTTGGAAGACTTATTTGATTTAAAATCTTTGGGGCTTATACTATTTGTCAGGTTTTAAGAGAACTCATTTTCCCAGGTCAAATTAAAGCTTCTAAAAATAAGTGCTTTCAAAATTACAGACCAATGTCACTGATGAATATAGATGCAAAAATCCTCAACAAAATACTAGCAAACAGAATCCAACAACACATTGAAAGGATCATACACCATGATCAACTGGGATTTATCCCAGGGATGCAAGGATTCTTCAATATACGCAAATCAATCAATGTGATACACCATATTAACAAACTGAAGAATAAAAACCATATGATCACCTCAATAGATGCAGAAAAAGCTTTTGACAAAATTTAACACCATTTATGATAAAAACTCTTCAGAAAGTGGGCATAGAGGGAACCTACCTCAACATACTAAAGGCCATATACGACGAACCCACAGCAAACATCATTCTCAATGGTGAAAAACTGAAAGCATTTCCTCTAAGATCAGGAACATGACAAGGATGTCCACTCTCACCACTATTATTCAACATAGTTTTGGAAGTCCTAGCCACGGCAGTCAGAGAAGAAAAAGAAATAAAAGGAATACAAATTGGAAAAGAAGTAAAACTGTCACTGCAGATGACATGATACTATACATAGAGAATCCTAAAGATGCCACCAGAAAAGTACTAGAGCTAATCAATGAATTTGGTAAAGTTGCAGGATACAAAATTAATGCACAGAAATCTCTTGCATTCCTATACACTAAAGATGAAAAATCTGAAAGAGAAATTAAGGAAACACTCTCATTTACCATTACAACAAAAAGAATAAAATGCCTAGGAATAAACCTACCTAGGGAGACAAAAGACCTGTATGCAGAAAACTATAAGACACTGATGAAAGAAATTAAAGATGATACCAACGGATGGAGAGATATACCATGTTCTTGGATTGGAAGAATCAATATTGTGAAAATGACTATACTACCCAAAGCAATCTACAGATTCAGTGCAATCCCTATCAAATTACCAATGGCATGTTTTACAGAACTAGAATGAAAAATCTTAAAATTTGTATGGAGACACAAAAGACCCCGAATAGCCAAAGCAGTCTTGAGGGAAAAAAACGGAGCTGGAGGAATCAGACTCCCTGACTTCAGACTATACTACAAAGCTACAGTAATCAAGACAGTATGGTACTGGCACAAAAACAGAAACATAGATCAATGGAACAAGATAGAAAGCCCAGAGGTAAACCCACGCATCTATGGTCAACTAATCTATGACAAAGGAGGCAAGGATATACAATGGAGAAAAGACAGTCTCTTCAATAAGTGGTGCTGGGAAAACTGGACAGCTACATGTAAAAGAATGAAATTAGAACACTCCCTAACACCATACACAAAAATAAACTCCAAATGGATTCGAGACCTAGATGTAAGACCGGACACTATAAAACTCTTAGAGGAAAACATAGGAAGAACACTCTTTGACATAAATCACAGCAAGATCTTTTTTGATCCACCTCTTAGAGTAATGGAAATAAAGACAAAAATAAACAAATGGGACCTAATGAAACTTAAAAGCTTTTGCACAGCAAAGGAAACCATAAACAAGACGAAAAGACAGCCCCTAGAATGCGAGAAAATATTTGCAAACGAATCAACGGACAAAGGATTAATCTCCAAAATATATAAACAGCTCATGCAGCTCAATATTAAAAAAAACAAACAACCCAATCCAAAAATGGGCAGAAGACCTAAATAGACATTTCTCCAAAGAAGACATACAGATGGCCAAGAAGCACATGAAAAGCTGCTCAACATCACTGATTATTAGAGAAATGCAAATCAAAACTACAATGAGGTATCACCTCACACCAGTTAGAATGGGCTTCATCAGAAAATCTACAAACAACAAATGCTGGAGAGGGTGTGGAGAAAAGGGAACCCTCTTGCACTGTTGGTGGGAATGTAAACTGATACAGCCACTATGGAGAACAGTATGGAGGTTCCTTAAAAAAGTAAAAGTAGAATTACCATATGACCCAGCAATCCCACTACTGGGCATATACCCAGAGAAAACCATAATTCAAAAAGACACATGCACCCCAATGTTCATTGCAACACTATTTACAATAGCCAGGTCATGGAAGCAACCTGAATGCCCATCGACAGACGAATGGATAAAGAAGTTGTGGTACATATATACAATGGAATATTACTCAGCCATAAAAAGGAACGAAATTGGGTCATTTGTTGAGACGTGGATAGATCTAGAGACTGTCATACAGAGTGAAATAAGTCAGAAAGAGAAAAACAAATATCGTATATTAACGCATATATGTGGAACCTAGAAAAATGGTACAGATGAACCAGTTTGCAGGGCAGAAATTGAGACACAGATGTAGACAACAAATGTATGGACACCAACGGGGGAAAGCCGCGGGGTTTTGGGGTGGTGGTGTGATGAATTGGGCGATTGGGATTGACATGTATACACTGATGTGTATAAAATTGATGAATAAGAACCTGCTGTATAAAAAAATTAAGTAAAATTCAAAAATTATTAAAAAAATAATAAGTACTTTCAGTAGCAGGAATGGCACTGCTGAAAAAGCTGACAGCAGGATAAGCATTTGGGGTAGTGTTTTATTAACATATTTGTTAGTACTTGTTCATTGTGGAAATGTGAAGACCATGTGTGGCTATGGAAACCACTTTTGTAGTTCAGCATATACAGGTTTTGTGTGTATTTAGCTTATTGTATTCTTCTTGCACTTAATTTAAAGTAAGGATTAAAATTGCATTTAAGGGGATCATTGGATATTACTGTTTGTGAAACTGAATGTTTTGTGTGCCGCTTATAAGCATAATCTGTGAATCAGTACTTAGGAAGATTTTACTTTCTTAACCTATCAATATAAGGAATAAAATATGAAAAAGTAAAAAGATTTTAAAAAGTGTGCAATAGCATTATGTCTAAAAACAATGTATATACCTTAATTAAAAATATTTTATTACTAAAATTGCTAACCATCATCTGAGCCTTCAGTGAGTCGTAATCTTTTTGCTGGTGGAGGGTTTGAAATATTGGGAGAATTACCAAAATGTGACACAGAGACACAAAGTGAGCAAATGCTCTTGGAAAAATGGCGCCGATAGACTTGCTTGATGCAGGGTTGCTGCAAACCTTCAATATGTTAAAAAAAAAAAAAAAAGCAATGTCTGTGAAGCGCAATAAAATGAGGTGTGCCTGTACACGTGTGTGTGTTTGTGTGGGGGTGGGTACGTGTGTGTGCCTGTGTGTGTGTGTACCCGTGTATACATGTGTATGCCTGTGTACTTGTGTGTATGTGTGTGTGTGTGTGTGTGTGTCCCTGGAGTGTGTGTCTGAGATCTGAGTCACCCTGTTGGTAAGCTGGGGACAGTTCACAGGTCCCAGCATGAGAAGCCAGAAGCCCCTGGTGCAGTCAGCCTTGCTTGCCCCTCCCCCAGGCCCTGGTCACTGAGCTGATCCCCTTCCCTCCCCCCTCTTCTCAGAGGGCAAGTCCAGCCCCCTCCCCAGCTGCCACCCCGGAGGTCATGGGGTCCTCTCCTGCCTCCATGCAGACCCCCCACCACCCCATAGCCACTGCCCTGGGTCAAGCCAGCTTGGGCTCCCGCTCCCAGATGCAGCCCCTCCCTGGTCGCATCCTCCTCACAGCTACCTCCCTCACACTGCTGCAGCCTTTCTGCTTCCCCGAATGTGCTGGCCTCCTTCTCACCCGGACATCTTTGCACCTGCTGTTCCTTCTGCCCGGAAACCCCCCAGTCAGCAGCACGTGTCCCTGGTTAGCACCGTCTCTGTCTTCTTGTCTCAGCTGAGACGCTCCTGCCGGGAAGCTCCCTGACCCTGGTCCAGCAGGGGAGGGAGGTGGCTCTCCTTCTGGGGCGCAGGTAGGATCTCTTCTCATCACTGACCGCAGGTTATAGGCAGGGACGGGACACTCTTGGCCTTCGAGGTGTCCTGTGTGCCCAGCCCAGCCCACAGCACTCGGTAATTCCAGTTGAATGGAAGATGAGGGGGACACATGGCCCAACTTCCCCTGACCCCAGGGACCCCCAGGCAGTGCAGACACTGTGGTGTGAGGCGGGGAGCCCCGTCAGGAGCTCTGACCGTGGCGGGCTGTGGGGCCTTGTGCAGGAGGGGGCGGGAGTGGATGAGGAACAAATGCCGGGGAAAGCTGGGGGTCCCCGAGGTAGCCCCTTCCCTGGCCTACCCAGAGCAGTGGGAGGACAGGGGGCGGGCTGTCGGGGGAGCGAGATATGAGTCCTGGGGTGGCTGCCTCTTGCGGCACCCCAGGCTCCCTGGCACCCCTCCAGGGGCAGGCTCTGGGGTGTGGGCACACTCTCACACACACACGCACGCACGAGCCAAGTTCAGTGTGCGTAGTATTCCTGTAACGCTGGGCCGCTGGCAGGAAGTGAGTGGCGGCGAGGCCACTGCTGGGAACCCGGGGCTGGCCCCACTGAGATAAAGGAAGGCAGCAGATTGGAGCTGGAGATAGCGGCCTGGGTCCTGTAAACAGGTTGGGGAGATGTCCTTCCCATCCTATCCTCTTGGCCCTGAGCCTGCAGGATCTATAGGGCGCTGGCCTGGGTCCAGGCCCAACAGCCTGGGAGTCAAGGGAAAGCTCTTTGTACCATCATCTCTGAAGACTGGGGGGTGACAAGGGACAGAGCGCTGGGCCTGGGGGCCCTGGCCGGGCACAGCATGTCAAGGTCATATGTGCTGGTGGGAGGGAGGGTAGGGGATGGGAGGGGCCTGTTCAAGCCCCTGTGCCTCCCCCACTGGGGAGGGAAACGGGACAGTGCATCAGAGGGGTTCCCTCCAGAGCCACCTCTGGAATTCCAAACAGGGTGGGGGACCAGGAGAGAACGGGAGCAGTGGGGGGCTGCGCCTCACTGCTCAGCAGGCAGGCTCAGCCGGCAGCCCGCGGTCAGCTTGAGGTTATGGTAGCCAGGAGACCCCACGCTGTGCTGGCCAAGGGGAAACCACAGAGCTTGCATCCTCATTCCACGAGCTCCTGGACCATGAGTGCCGGGAGCAGGGCTGGGTGCAAGTCTGTGTGCGGATTCCCAGTGCCTGGTCCAGTGGGGGCTCAGATGCACTTGTGTTTTTGAAAAAGTAATGAGCTATCACACAGCATAATACAGAAAATCGCATGAAGCATATTTGTACAGTTTTACAAATAAATATGAAACGAACTCCCATGTCCTTGCCACTCAGATCAAGAAATAGAACACGGCCAGGATTCCAGTAAGTTTCCTTGCTATGCACAGCCCCTTCCCTCTGCCAGAAGTTATGCTGCAGCCTGACTTTTATGCTTATTACCTGCCTTGCTCTATGGTTTTGCCACCATGGATGGGTCCTTAGTCATAGCCGAGTACTGCTAGGTTTTGGATTTGCTATGAATTGGGTCATGTGTGCCTTTGTGTGCCTGCCTCCTTTTTTGACGCTCCGCCTGCCAGAGTCATCCGTGTTGCAGCTGTAGCTTGTTCTTGCCACGGCTGTGCGGTTTTCCACTGTGTGCCACGGTTTATTTCTCCATTCTACCATTTTGGGACCTTTGGCTGTTTTCAGACTTGGTTTCCAAACAGCCCTGCTGTGAGCAGGCACATTCACGCTCGTGTTCCCTGGGGCACAAGTGCACACATTTCTGCAGGGCAAACGCCTGGGAAGGAACTGCTGAGGCAGCAGTCCTTATCTCCTCCTTACTAGACACTCCCAGACCTTCCCCAAAGTGGCTGAAATGATTTAAATGCCGCCGTGGTACCCACTGCTTGTCGTTCTCACCATCACTCCGCATCGTCAGACTTCAAAACTTTAGTCATTCTGGTGGACGTGTGGCGGTTTCTTGTGATTTTAATCTGCTCTTTCTGATAACTGACCAACTTGAGCACCTTTGCTTAGGTCTTAGCCATTCAGATTCCGCTCCTTTGAGGAGCCTGGTTAAGTCTCTTTGAATTGTTTTGTCGGTTATTTCCATATGCTGGATACTAACCCTTGTTAGTTATGTGTATGGCAAAAAAATTTCCCCCTTTTTACGGATTGTCTTTTCACTTTTGTGGAATTCTTGATAGATTACAAGCTCTTTGTTTTCTGTAATTAAATCCCGCCTCCACCTTATGATTGATGTCTTTTTTTTAATATAAATTTATTTATTTACTTATTTTTGGCTGTGTTGGGTCTTCGCTGCTGCGCGAGGGCTCTCTCTAGTTGTGGCGAGCGGGGGCTATGCTTTGTTGCAGTGCACGGGCTTCTCACTGCAGTGGCTTCTCTTTGTTGTGGAGCACGGCCCCTAGAGCGCGCGGGCTTCAGTAGTTGTGGCACACGGGCTCAGTAGTTGTGGCTCGTGGGCTCTAGAGCACAGGCTCAGTAGTTGTGGCGCACGGGCTTAGTTGTTCCGCGGCATGTGGGATCTTCCCGGACCAGGGCTCAAACCCGTGTCGCCTGTATTGGCAGGCGGATTCTTAACCACTGCGCCACCAGGGAAGTCCCATGATTAATGTCTTGTTTAAGAACACCTTCCTTTCCTCAAGGTCATGCCGACATTCTCCTAATCGTCTTCTGAAGTTTGGAAGTTCAGCTTTCCCATTAAATTGAGCCACTTGCTTGTCCTGTGGTGTGGAAACTGCAGCTCGGAGAGAAGGTTCCCGTGTGACATGGGGGCTGCATTCCCTCCACCCCAGGCGTGGCCCAGGCGTGCACTGGGGTTCTGCCTGGGTCAGAGTGGGAATCGGAGTGTCCTGACTGGGGGAGGCAGCAGTTGAGATGGGGCTGGGGAAGGTCTTGGTCGGAAGTGAAAGGGAAGATGGGAGGCACATGCCACCAAGGCTTTGGGGACAAAGGTGGCCTTGGACAGGCCTTTCAGCTCCGTGACCCCTGTGCGGGTGGGAGGCCTCTGCTGCCTCTCAGGGCCCCTCCCAGAGTATGCAAGGCTGGGGGGCTCAGCCTCTCGGGATTTGGGTGCTGGGTCAGGGTCCGACCCCTTCCACAGAAGCACCCACACCTTGGGCTCCAGGGGTTGGGCCACAGGGAGCTCTGGGCCTTAAGGGCTCCTCAGGGGCCTGGGGGACCTCAGGGGACAGAACAGCCCAGGGTGAAGCCTGGCAGGAGGGTGGGCCGAGCGGCTGGAATCCTGGGAAATCCGCTGGGACAGTACCCCCAGGGCGCCCTCCATTCTGCTGGGAAGCAGCCAGCCTTCCAGGAATCACTTTGGGGTGGGGGCAGGGAGGATTGTGGGGGGAGCCAAGCAAGCCCAGGGCTGGGTCCCCACTTCAAGGGCCTCCCTGGGGTGGGGGGGCTGGGTGTGCACAGGCAGTAGGAGCAGGAGAGAGCGGGGTGTAGAGCTTTGGAGACTCCCTGAGTTTCAGGACCCGCCAGCTGGGCCCAGGGGACCCTCTGGACTCCCCGCCTTCCCAGGTCCCCCCGGCTCTGGCTGCAACCAGGGCAGACCCCTTGCGCCTTCTGCCCCCGCCAGCCCCCAGGCCCCGGCTGGGCCCCGGCAGCGGGAGGCCAGCGTTGGGGGCCTGGCGTTATTTACTGCGGCAGCTTCCTCCTCCTTCCAGTAACTTGTCCTCCAACTCCAGGCCGCTTCAGATCAGGCAGCAGACCGCTAATCTCTAGAATCTGCTCTCTTACCGGCATCGGCCTCTTGCTTCCTGTTACTTGGCCGGGCAGAGGCGCAGGGTCAGCTCCGTGCCGGCCGGGCCCTCGCCTGTTCCCGGGGCCTCTGCTCTGGCCCCTCAGCCCACCCGGCGGGGAACACAGAGGGGTCAGATGCCGGGCATGGGCTTGGCGGCCTGTCTGGGGTGGGACCGGCTCCGCAGATGCTGATCCTGTGCTGGGGGTGGAGGACCCGAGGGCGAGGGGCCACAGGCTCGGAGGCTGGGGGTCCAGGCGCTGCGTGGTGGGCGGCCGGGCTCCTCCGCTTGCCCCTCGGCTGGGCAGAGTACCCACGGAGAGCACCTCCCATCTGACCTCCCCTGCTTCCCCATTCCCTGCTCCTGCAGCCACCGGGGCCAGAGCCTGTGTGAGAAGGAAGCGCAAACAAGGTTCTGGAGAGCAGACCTGGACGGGACTCACATGGACAGGAGTCGGGGCTTTGGGGTCCGCTGCCTGAGAGCTTCCCTGGGCCTTATCTGCAGGGGCAAGGATGGGAAAGGGCTTCCGCTGCAGAATTCCAGGGCTTCCCTGCCATGTGCACCCGGGGTGGGCCTCCCCAACTACCCCAGAGGAGTTGCAAGGTCACGGGGGTGTGGGCGAGAATGGCGGCCCAGCGTCCACCGGGCTCTGAATCCAGGAACAGACATCCGGCGCCCTGGGTGTAGATCCTACCTTGTTTACAAACGGTATTCCTGGTGATGGCACACCTGCCTCGTGCCCTAGAGACAGCCCCTCCATCAGTCATTTACCCAGAGGTACAATTGGAACCCGGTTGTCTAGTAGTGAAAAGCACCCTTCCTCTGTGCCCGAACTGCAGGAAGTTTGTCTTGTAAGGAACCCTAATCCTTCTGTTATTTTGTCCCCAGTGGGCCTGTTTCTGTCCCCTGTGCCACAAACTAGTCTAATTTCTCTTCCCCTGGCAGCCCTGCAGAGGATGGGAGATGGCCCTTTTTGGGGGGCCCCCTGCACATCCTGGGCTTGACTCCCCAGCTTCCGACAGGATGACTGGCATCAGGGAAAGCAGGTCTTCATGGTGGCAGAGTTCAGAGGGGGAGTCTTTGGGAAGGAGGAAGGTTGGGACGTGAGGCTGGGGAATGGGCCAAAGCGGGGGAGCTGCCAAGGACCCCATCTTAGCTGGGGAATCCAAGAGGCCTCTCCCTGACTTTGGTCTCCAAAGTGGGACACACAGGATAATCTACTGGGGTGGGGAGGAGAACTTTATGCTTAGGATTTACATTTCGTCCTTTTAAAATGTCTATCTTTTGTGAATATTTTATAATGCAAGTAATAGATTCATACAGTCATGGAAACTTGAAACCTATAAATAACTGTACATATATAGTTATGAGCTCATATGGAGTTATGAGTTCAAATATTTCTTATGAGAGGGTGCATGGTCCAAACAGTGAGAGGGTTTGAAGGTCACTGTCTCTTAGGGCTTATGATCTTTTATCCTGGGCCCTTTCCTACTGAGCTCGAAGTCCAGGATGGCAGGATGAAGGAAGGTCCTACATTCGGGGACTTGGAGGGCTGGCGTCAGCGAAAAGTCTCAAGCTGGCTTGATGGGGGTGATGGGGGGGTAGGTCTGAGGACCAGCAGGTGTCATGGGCATAGATGGGGCTCAGGCCTCCCTCTGGTGGGCACTTCCTCCCATCTGGAACAGAGACAAGACTGAGCTTGCCCTGGCACGGGGTGTGGGAGAGGCAGCCATGGCTGGGCCCTCTGATCAGGAACCCAAGAACCCCTTGCTCAGGATGGAGGGCAGCATGCAGGAGTGGCACCTTCTGAGCACACCCACCTGTCTCTCTAGCCCTGGGTGCCTGGGAGGAGCTTTGTTACTAGAGTGCTTAACTCCATAAACAAATATTTGTCACGCTCCTGCGGGGCCCAGAACAGGGGCAGGGCACAGCTTGTGCCATCACATGTTCCTGGTCAGGTGGGTGGGTGACAGTACAAGATGCCAGTGATCTGGAGTGTAAGTGCGTTTCCTCAAGTGCTGGGTGAGCAGAGGCTAGTGGTCCCTGCCGGGATTTGTTGGTGCCGAGGAAGGAAGATCAGGAAGAAAATGCTGAGGTCCTCAATCCATCTACCAGTCAATATCTACTGGGCACCTGTTAGTTTTACCAGCCGGTACTGGGTGCTGGGGTAGGGTGCTTTGTCTCCTGCCGATGACAGAGGGCCAAGGATAGATCACAAGGAGCTCTGCATGGCCGGGACCATGATCCCCATTTTACAGATGAGGAAACTGAGGTCCCGGAGGGTAACTTGCTGGTAAGTAAGTACTGGAACCCATACCTTAAAGGTCTGGCTGCGAGCACCACAGGTGTGTGTAGAGCCAGTAGGGGGCAGTGCTGGAAGCGCCTGGAGGCACCCCCCCCAGGACTTGCTTCCCTTCTGCACTTGGAGGAATCCCATCTGTCTTCCAGACTCAGCTTAGCTTGTCTCCTCCTCCAGGAAGCTTTCCATGATAGCCCTCAACCCTCTGCCAAGACACACCTTTTTCTCCCTGTTTCCTCTGCACCTGGCTTACCTCAGAGCAGGCCTTGTTACCAGTCACTTGCCAGTGTCCCTCACTGGGCTGCAGGCCACTTGAGGGCAAGACCTGTGTCTTTTGTTTTCTGGATTCCAGCATGGGGCTTGGAACATGATGGCTGTTAAGGAAATACCTGAATAGATATGGATGAGAAAAGCAAGAGTAGAGGGGTGCGAGAGCCTTCCTTCCGAAGATGGGAAGTGGACCCGGAGAGAGACAGGATTTGAGGGGAGAGGCCAGGCTACCGGGGGACAGATCCAGCACAGACATTAGACAGTGCTGTCAGGAGGGAGCCATGGCAGGTTCTTGAGCAGGGGCACAGCAGGGCAAGCCTCCCTTTAGCCCTGCGCCATCCTGTGCTGGCCCTCCTGTGGGGGTGGGGGGGTGGGAGGGCAGTTCCACTCTCCTGGCCTGTGGCCTGACTCCCTCTGGAAGTTCTTCCAGCCTTCTCACCTAAGGCCCTCAAGCTGCACCTGGGCAAGGTGTCTGCCAGCAGCTGGTGGGGGATGAGGGCTGCTTGCCCTCTGCCAGAGCTCAGGACAGACACTCCCCTGAAACCTGGGGTCAGTTAGTTTGCTGGCTCATTCATTCGTTTATTCTGTAAATGTTTATTGAGCACCCATGGGTGCTTGGCCTTGGGGTGGCGGATCCTGCCTAGGGGCTTGGCCTCTGAGGGTGTGTGAGGGCCACCCCCATGGTGGTGCTAGTCTCCCTCACCCCACCGTTGGGCTCTGAGCCCCTCTGCCACCCTCTCCCGGCCCACTCTGGGCCAAGCAGGGAGACAGTCCCCCTGGGTTGGGGGAGGGGCTCTCTGGGGAAGGAGCCCCGGCAGACCCTCTGCAAGGAGCAAGGCGGGGTAAGGGGGGGCGGGCTTCAACTGGGGTAGGGGTGGGCCTCGGCAGTCCCACCCGGCCCCACGCAGGCAGCTGTTCCCGGAATGGGGGTTTTAAACTTTTTTTCTGTTGGCGAATATGCATGTGGTCTTAATTATTTATACGCAGCACTTATCTCCCCCAAATGTTTTATCGGGATTCGGCAGATCCGAGAGAGAGAGCGGGCGAGATGGAAGCCCAGGGCAGGAGCGGGGGCGGGGAGGGGACTGTGGAGGAGCAGTGGGGAGCCGGGGGAAGCTAGTTTAGGCATCCCCTAAATCAGCCCGGGGGTGAGGGAAGGAAGGACCCCATTCACGGTCGCTTTGATTCTTTCAGGCCCTGATGGGCGTTGGGAAACCGCAACGGGTATCCGGCCTGCAGGAATTAACACCTGGGGCGGCTTAACTTCTGTGGGCTCTGACCTGCCCGGATCCCGATAACAGGGGGCGCCACTCCGGGGAGCCAGTTCTCCCCGGTGAGTCCCTGGTGGACACAAAGGAGGGTGGAGAACCACATCTTTCAGCAGCAACCCAGGAAGCCTTAAGAAGGGTCCGTGCTCTTTCCTGGTAGAGGTGGCAGGAGAAGAGAATGGGCGTGACCTTGGGATCCCGCACCTGTTAACGAGCTGGGGCATTATGGTCTTCTTTAGTGCTCACCATCCCCTGGAGACATTTCCTGCCCATTTTACAGATGAGGAAACTGAGGTTCAGAGGAGTCATCAGCCTAAGGACCTCCAGCAGAGCAGGGATTGGTGCCCACGTGGACTCAGGCGGGTGGTCTTTCCTAGAGCAATGGGAGGGTAGTGGGCCGGGCCTGCCCCTTCACTTGGCCCCCCTCCCCCGTTGGTCCCCCGAGCTGCTTATGCCCTGTATATGCCCTCTATTCCTGGCTGTTTGGGCAGCCCCACTGGAGATTCCTGGAAGCGCCTCCCGTGCACACACCCCTCCTTGCACCCGCCCCCCCCCATGCTTGCAGGATTTGCAGGGGGGTCTCCGAGGCCAATCCTCCGGGCCCCCAGGAACCTGAGCATGGAGGGCCCGGGAGCCCCACCGACTCCCCCCACCGGCAGTGCCCAGCCAGCCTAACCCTCGTCCCAGCCGCACCCATGAGGCCCTCTGGGGCCGAGGGCTGAATCAGCGGCCTGGGAAGGCTCGGCAGAGGGTCCCGACGGGAGATCTGGCTGGGGGTAGGGGGCGCCCGCGATGGGGAGGGGCGCTGGGTGGCATCTACCCCAGCTGCCTGGAGGTCCACGGGGGCAGAGGGCATTGAGGTTTGGAGGTGCACCCAGGAGCCCCCTGTGCCTGGAGGCTGCCTTCCCCCTCCCCATCTGGGGCTTGGGGGGGGTGCGGGGGCCCTTGTCCCTTGCAGAGAGGGTGTGCATGTTTATGCTGGGGTTGGGGAGGACTTCCTTGAACTTGCCACTTTGGGCGGAATCTTCCCGGTTGGGGCTGGGTGGGGGCCGCGTTGGGGTGAGCTCTTGGGCCCCCTGGAATCTAGACTCCCTTGGCTGGGCAGGGCCAGGAAAGGGCAGTCTCATCCATGGCATTCCCTGAGTTTCACCCCAGGCCTCGGAGTCGAGGATGTCTCCAGAGGGAAAGCTCTTTCAGAGGGAGATTCCCGCGAGTTCCAGGCAGCCCTGGGTAATTGGTTCATCGATTAACAGCTCGGGTGTGGGGCGCGCTTCAGCGGGTGGGGGCAGGGTGGCTGAGTCTGGGGCCCAGCCCTGGGGAGTGTTGCTGGAGGGAGGCGGGGAAGGCGGTAATTCCAGGTTGGGGAGGGTCTCTGTGCCGCCCCGAGAAGTGAGGATCCTCCGGGAGGCAGCCGAGGGCCCCCCCTCCTGGGTGCCAAGCGCCAGCCGGGCCCCCTTGGGCCCCTGGAAGAATTGGTTCCCACCAGCCAACCTGTTCCCATAGCCAGAAGTTGCCATGGTGACCCCCTCCCACCTACAGCTACAGCTTTTCCAGTAAAACCACTGCAGAAATCCATACTTCCCGACAGGCACGCCCCCGGCCCCCCACCCCCTACTCGGCGCGGTCTGGGAGCGGCTGGGAGTTAACCATTCTCCTGCCGGCCAGCCGATGCTCTTTGGGGGAGTCAGGGGAGTGAGAGCTGGCAGTGGGGGACCTGGGCTGGAGAGGAGAAGGTGGACAGGGGCGGGCCAGCTGCCCTCTCCCTCAGGGCCCCAGGATGGGACTTCAGCAACTCCAGGAAGTTGGAGTGGAGAAGGGAAGCTAGCTCCCCACCGTTGCCGCCTTGGAGAAGTCTTGCTGGGGCACCAGGACTGCTCCTGGTGGAACCCCAGGGTCCCCGCTGGGCTCCAGCCGCCCAAGGGTGCCTTCCACTGCAGTTGGTGAGGCAGCAGACCTACCTAGCCTGGCCTGCAGTTGCTGGTGGATTCGCTCTCCCCTCTCCCTCCTCTGCCCCTCCTCCCAGCACAGAGCTCTCTCCTAGAGGCAGAGAGGGCTCAGCTCAAGTCCAGCAGCCCCACTGCCCACACCTGGCAGCCCCCCAAGGGAGGCTGCATGCCCGGAGCCTGGCTTTGTGTCCATAGGTCTGCTCTGATGGGCTGTTGGGCAAAAGAAGTCACTGACTGCTTGGGTTCTTGCCTCCCTCCCCTGAGAAGTGAGGGTAATGATCTGGGCTGCTTGCAAGTTTGAGGAAGAAGAGAGGTTCCATCCTGCTGGGCCCCAGGGATAAAGCCTGCCTTGTCTCTATGGGGGAGGGGCCCCTGGGGACCCCTGAGGCTGTGCGGGCCCAGGGGGCTCAGCTCTGTGGCCCAGCCTGCTTCCACTTTCAGAGCTGTGAGTGGGCGATGCTCTAATTATTCTGTCTGTAGCCCAGGATGAATAATTGAGAGGTCTTTGAAGAGAATTAATTAGCCTGTTTATTGACTGTAAATGCTTTGCTGCAGATGACGAAGGGAAGGCTCCCCGACTGTGCCTGCGCCGGCCCACAGCTAGATGTGGAATTTGCGCTCTGGGTTCCCTCAGCACCACCAGGGTTCAGCCTTTGCCTTCGCCCAGAGAAGGGTGCAGGCTGCGAGCCCCTACTCGCTGGCCCCTCGCTGCACGGTTCTGCCCCTCCGCCCCAGCTCTGCTTCATTTATCTTCCAAGAGGCAAGTAGGGGCCTCCCTCCCGCCAAGGAGTGGGGACAGGGCATGTCCCAATGTTGGGAGCACTTGCCCAGCACGCTGGACTCCTGTCCTGGGGCCAGGCTCTGGGCACGGTCCCATGTCCCTCGGGGCAGAGGCACCCCACCGCAGGGGACCTGTGGGCTGGCTCTGGGCTCCATGGGTCTCTCTCCGCTGAGTCTAGCACACCCACTGTGCCCCAGCCCCTGTGTGGGCCTAGGGGGTGACAGGAAAATAGGCAGCGGTCCAGCCCTCCAGGCTGTGGCGGTGGGATCAGACGTGTAAACATCCGGGCATCTGCGAGACCAAGGAGGGCGGGACGCTGTCAGCCTGGAGACGGTTGGCTCGCTAGGTGGGTGCTGGCAATTCATAATAACAGCAAACATCTCTGTAGCCTTTATTCCACGCCAGGCCCCGTCCTAAGCACATTACAAGGACTAACTCCCTTACCCTTCAGTGTAGAGCCCATGAAGTAGGGGCGTGGACTTGTTCCCTGATGGGTCTGCAGAGCTCAGGGCAGAACCTAGCACAGATGAGGGTTTGTTGAATGAATGAGTGAACGAATGAATGTGAGGAAACTGAGTGACAAAGCTGGGCTCACACCCCCTTTTGACTGGCTCGAGGACCCATGCTCTGCTGCATCTGTGATCCCCACGGGAGGTGGGGGCCCTGAGCACTGCGCAGGGTTGGGGGGGGGGTGTCAGCACCTGCCTCTGTGGCCGCTGGACCTCAGTGAATGGGAGAGCAGGCACCTGCAGGCACGGGGAGACCTGCCTTAGAAACCCAGCCATGCGGCCGTGGGGCACACGGGCTGGGGAGGGGAGATGCGGCTGGGGAGCTGTTTGGAGACCAGAGTGCTTGGTCCAGATGAGCCGCGGCGGCGGGGCTGGGCCGAGACCACCACAATGGGGATGGAGAGGCCGTGACAGCTCTGATCTGTGGGGAGGAGGAAAGGGGGGATGGAACTGACTGACTCATGGACCTGGAGATGAGGGGACAGAGGGTTGGAGATGACCCCAGGGGACACCTCAAATGACAACGTGTGTCTGCGAGTGAGGGGAGAGCTCAGGAAGCACAGTGAAGGGCTCTCACTTGGGCAGCCCTCAGGGAACTGGATGTCCCCGGCCAGATATCCCCTGTCATCTTTCCACACCCCACCACCCCCCGCCTGCTCTGTGACCGGAAGGCTGCCCTATGGTCCATGTCAGTGGGTTCCCTCTTCCTCTGCCTCCTGTTGCGTTTAACAAGCGGGGGATGCGGGCAGAGTTGGGGGGCATTGAGCACAGCTCAGTGGGTGTGTGCGCCCTCCCGACCTACAGCTCCTGTCGGCAGCCCTCCCCATGCACTCAGTTCTCCTTCCAGAGCTGCTGTCAGCATTGCTGTTTGTCTCCTTTTCTTGAGCATCTGCTATGTGCCGGGGGTTTCCATACATCCTAGCAGTTCTACGAGTGAGGTTGTCGAACAACTGACTTTCGTATCACACCTGACTTAGACAATGACCCCAAGTCACAAGTGAGTGAATGTCCCAGCGGAGGCTTGAGCCCACGTCTATGAGACACCCCCCCACCCCCGGAGTGACACCTATTGCTTCCCCTGCCTTCTCCTCTTCCTCACCTCCGGGAACCTCCCTCCCTGCCCTCAGCAGGGTTATGGTGGGAGCTCATGGGCACCTCACCTAAGGGGTTCTTCAGCTGAGGAAGAGAAGCAGGTCTCCCTCAAGGTGGCTGAAGCCTGGGAAGCTGGTGCATGTGGATGCACAGGGCCCAGGGGGTGAGGAGGAGCCTGTGTGATGAAGTCTGCGTCCCAGGAAGGAGCAGAGGCAGAGCTGAGAGCCCAAGCCCGCCTCCAGCCCCTCCCTGCACTCCCGCTGGTGGTGGACATTTGTCCTCTTGGTTGCTTGGTGTCCAGACAGCCTTCCCGGGGCCTATGGTAGGGTCAGACAGCATGCAATGAGGGTCCAGCAGTGCTATTCTATGCAGGCTGTTCAGTGCTAACCAGTACACCCATAAGCTACTTTTCTGCTTGTCTTAACCAGAGAGCACCTGTCTGTCAGATGCAATACAGACTAGTGACTTTTCTTGTGTTCCATGAGAAACTCCCTGTATCAGTCAGCTACTGCCATAATTAGGCCCTATAACAAACAGCCCCACATTCTCAGTGGCATTGCACAGTAGGCATTGATTTTTTGCTGTCATGTCTGTGAGCTTGCTGGGGTTCAGCAGATCCAGGCTCGGCTCCGGGCTGTGGGTTGGGTCCAGGTTTGCTCCACATGTTTCTTGTCCTCCTTAGACCAGCAAGAGCCCCTCAGTGTGTTCTTTCTGGGGCCGTTTCAGCCATGCAAGAGAGCAGGTTCCTTGTGCAAGCGCATTTCAAGTCTGCTCAGTGCATATCACTGCCATCCCATTGGTCAACGCAAGTCACAGGGCTCTCTGGTCTGAAGGTTTGTGTCCCCCGAAAATTCAGATGTTGAAATCCTAACCCTCAAATATGATGGTATTTGGAGGTGGAGCCTTTGGTAGGTGGTGAGGGCTCCAGTCTCATGAATGGGATCAGTGTTTTTATAAAAGAGACCCCACAGACCTCCCCAGCCCCTTTCCCCATGTGAGCACACAGTGAGAAGGTGCCAACTATGAACCAGGAAGAGGGTTCTCACCAGAGCCTGGCCATGCTGGCCCCTTGATTTTGGATTTCCAGCCTCCCAAACTGAGAAATTTCTGTTGTTTATAAGCCACCCAGTGTATGGTACTTTATACAAACTAAGACAGATGGCTATGCCCAGCGTCAAGGATATGGATGCATAACTCTGCTAGAAGGGAGTGAAGAGGCAGGATTGATAACTCAATTCCCTCTTTTTTATTTTTAGTTTTATTATGAAAATAGTTTTGGGGACTTCCCTGGTGGCACAGTGGTTAAGAATCCGCCTGCCAATGCAGGGGACACGGGTTCGATCCCTGGTCCGGGAAGATCCCACATGCCGCGGAGCAACTAAGCCCGTGCACCACAACTACTGAGCCTGCATCTAGAGCTGGCGAGCCCCAACTACTGAGCCCACGTGCCGCAACTACTGAGCCCAAGTGCTGCAACTACTGAAACCCACGTGCGTAGAGCCCGTGCTCTGCAACAAGAGAAGCCACCACAATAAGAAGCCCGTGCATCACAACGAAGAGTAGCCCTCACTCGCCGCAACTAGAGAAAGCCTGTGCGCAGCAACGAAGACCCAACACAGCCAAAAATAAAATTTTTTTAAAAAAGAAAGTGATCATAATAATTGTTAAAAGTTTTTTAAAAATCAGAAAACAAAAGTAGGGCTTCCCTGGTGGTGCAGTGGTTAAGAATCTGCCTGCCAATGCAGGAGACACGGGTTCGATCCCTGGTCCAGGAAGATCCCACATGCCGTGGAGCAACTAAGCCCGTGTGCCACGACTACTGAGCCCGCGTGCCACAACTACTGAAGCCTGTGAGCCTAGAGCCCGTGCTCCGCAACAAGAGAAGCCACCACAATAAGCATGCGCACCGCAATGAAGAGTAGCCCACACTCTCCACAACTAGAGAAGGCCCGCGCGCACCAACGAAGACCCAAGGCAGCCAAAAATAAATAAAATAAATAAATTATAGAAAACAAAAGTGGGCAGATGGGCATAGCAAATCCCCATAGAACATCACCCAGATTCCATAACTGTAAATATCTTGTTATATTTGTCTGATCTGCTTTTTTTTCCTCGGTAAGATGTTTTTAAACTTTTAAAAAATTGAGGTAAAGTATGCATAACATGAAATTTACCATTTTAACCATTTTTAAGTGTGCAGTTAAATGGCATTAGGGATATTCACATTGCTCTGCAATCATCACCACCATCCATCTCCAGAACGCTTTCATCATCCTAAACTGAAACTCTGTCCCCATTAGACACTAACCCCCCATTCTCCCCTCCCCCAGGCCCGTGCAACCACTATTCTGCTTTCTATCTCTATAAATTTGACTATTCTAGGTACTTCATCTAGGAGAAATTACACAATATTTGTCCTTTTGTGACTGGTTTATTTTACATAGCATAATGTTTTCAAGGTCCACTCATGTTGTAGTGTGTGTCAGAATTCCCTTCCTTTTTAAGGCTGAATAATATTCCATTGTATGTATAGACCATATTTTGTTTATCCATTCTGCCATTGATGGATACTTGGGTTGCTTCTACCTTTTGACTATTTTGAATAATGCTGCTGTGAACATGGGTGTACAAGTATCTGTTTGAGATGCTGCTTTCAATTCTTTGGGGTGTATACACAGAAGTGGAATTGCTGGATCATATAATAATTCTATGTTTAACTTTTTGAGGAACTGCCATACTGTTTTCCACAGTGGCTGCACCATTTTACATTCCTTTTAGCAATGCACAAGGGTTCCAATTTTGTTTTTTCCCTTCTTTCTTCCTTTTCTCTTTTCTTTCTTTCCTTCCTTCCTTTCTTTCTTTCTTCCTTCCTTCCTTCCTTCCTTCCTTCCTTCCTTCCTTCCTTCCTTCCTTCCTTCCTTCCTTCCTTCCTTCCTTCCTTTTATTCATTCTTTCTTCATCATAGCCATCTTAATGGGTATGAAGTAGTGTCTAATAGTGGTTTTGGTTTGTGTTTCAATCTCCTTTTGACTTGAGCTCTCTTTTGAGGTGGGTTTCTGTTTCTTGTAACTGGTACTAGTTAGGGTGGGTTTAGCGGCAAGTGCCCTGTGGTTCTACCTAACATGTGCTAAGAGCTTACTGCAAGCCAGGCTCTTCACTCCTGAGCACCATCCCAATTCAACCCCCCAACAACCCACTGGGGGGTTGCTTTGACGCACAGTGTAGGGTGAGGCTAGGGTGGATAGGTGACTTGCCCAGAGGCACATAGCTAGGGTTCAAAGGCAGGTCTACACCTGAGCCGTGACCTTGGGCCCCTGCCTGGGTAGGGTGGGCGTTGTCAGGTCACTGCCAGGGGAGGCCTGCCTGTTCCCTTGGCCCAAGACTTGGAGAACTGGTGTCAGGGTTCTGGACAGCACCAAGGTGCAGGAGAGACTGGGAGGAGAGAAAGCACTGAGACTCCTTCTTTCTCTCCCAAGATGAGGCATTTGGAGGCTGATAGCATCTTGGGAAGAGGAGCTCATTGCCCAAAAGGGCTGCTGTGGCATCTAAAAATATGGACTTCCTTCCTTCTGGGAAGGGGGGTTGAGAAGGAAGCTGCCCACCCCCTACTCACCAATAAGCTGACTGTGTTCAGATAAACTGCTAGATTTCAGTTAAAACCCTGCCCCTTGGCCTGGTCCCCAGGGCCTTGGCCTGTTATCGAGCTCCTTGTGGAACAGGTTTGCTGGGTGGATCTCGTGGGCAGAAGTGACACGGAGGAGAGCATGCCTGCTGGGGGCTCAGAGGCAGGCAGGCCAGGCAGGGCCTCCCACCTGCTCAGTGCCCACGGCCCCACCCACCCTTCAGCAGGGGTTTTCTGCTCCCTGCGTGGCCCAGAAGCCTGGGCGGCAGCGCCTGGTGTCCTGTAAACCAAGTGGTGGTGGTGGAGGAGGCCTCCTTCGGGAGGGGCAGAGCCAGCTGGCGTGTATGCCCACCCCGAGCCTCAGGGCCACAGGGGATCACCTGCAGAGGAACCAGGAGAGGGGCCAGGCTGGGGCAGCGGGCACAGCTGGGCCTGTGGGAGGGGTGGAGGGGCCTCTGAGGCAGGGACTTCCCAGCAGGCAGCTCTGCTGAGACCCCAGGAGGCCCTCCTCGATTCCGGTAATGACAGAACACGGGGTAGGGCGCCAGCTTCTGCCCGCCCAGGGCCACCCCCTCCCCTCGCCTGTCTCCCACCTGCTCGCCTCCCAACCAAGCTCCTCTCCTCCCCCTCCTCCCCGCAGTCCTCTCCCTCCTCCCCGCAGTCCTCCCCCTCCCCTTGCGCTTGAATCCCGGGCTCACCCCTCCCTGGAAGATGACAGGTACAGCAGGACCATTCTCATGACAGCTGGGAAGAGAAGCAGGGGCCAGTGAGGGATCCTGCCCGGGTTGGTGCAGCCTGCTGAGGGGTCGGGAGAGGCCCCCTGCCCCCTTTCCCAACCTCACCACCAGCCCAGATGCCGTCCCAGCCAGGCCTGAAGTGAGCGCCTGCCAGCCCGCAGCCCCACGCGGCCCCGCCCCATGAGTGCTGCTCCCTGCCTGCCCCGAGGGGGCAGGTGGCCCTTGCGAGGGAGGTGCCCCTTGGGAGGCCTCCGTCCAAGGGTCTGCTGGGCATGAAAGGGAGAGGGCATTTCCCAGGTTGGTGGCCAGGGCTCTTCACCAGAGCTCCCTGTGACCCTCCCCTGGGGGACCTGGCCTCTCACCACCACTCCGCGGGGGCATGGCAGAGGGGACGTGGCAGAGGTGGCAGAGGGGATGTGGCAGAGGTGGCAGTGCTGCCCGCTGAGCTGACACTCCCTCCCGACCCCCTCCCTCATCTGTGCTCCCTGGGATCTGGGGCTCACCCTTAGAGGTGGGTGCTACTTGCCCCTGCCCACTCCACCCCCCCTCCCCACCACTCAGGTGCAGGGAGCCGGGAGTGGCCTCGGGGGAGACTTTTGGGCAGGTTCCCAGGGCCTACAGGGCGGCCTCTCCTTTCCCAGAAAGAGGAAGGAAGGCACAGTATCTGGGGACAAAGCCTCCATCCCCACCCTCTCTGTGGCCAGAAGCTTCACCCTGTGACCTGGCCTCTGGGAGATGGGCCAGCTCTGGGGGTGGAGTCGGTCCCCTAGGAACCCCCAGGGAGGACATCTGCCCTCTGTGCTTCAGGGGCCAGCCCTGTGGGGTCCTGGGGCCAGTCTACTTTGTGCCCACCGTCCCAGGCCCAGCGTGAGCAGGGGTGGGCGTCTGGACTCTCCCATTTCTCCAGGGCCCTGCATTGGCCCTCTGGCTGGCATGGCAAGCCTCGCCCAGCCCCAGGGAGCAGGTTGCCCTGAGGACCCTCACCTTGGCCACAGCACCCGCCCGCCCCCTTGCCCCTTCCCGCCTGGGGATGCACAAAAGGCCCTTTCTCTGACTGCACCAGAATTCAAGCTCCAGCAGTGGTGGAGAGAGATCTTTAAACTCCCACCAAGGGTAGTGTTTATGCAAAGCATATGCAAAGCACATGAGGAGGGGGCCCCGCCTCCACCAAGGACCCCACTCCAGGTGAGAAGAGCCACTCAAGCCGGTGCCTGCAGCTGCTGGCCTGTCCCCACCAGCAGCTGTGGCAGCAGAGATGCAGGGACACCTACGGTGTGCAGGGTCTGCGGGCAGGTGGGGCCGGGGCTGGGAGGAGGGAGGTGCAATGGCAGCTTTCAGAGGATTTAATCCCAGTGGGGAGACAAGGAGCAGGCAGAGGGACACAGCACCAACAGGTGATGGGCCGGCAAATGGTGGTTCCGCCTCCATGATGAAGAATGATGCCCAGAGATGGCCAGTGTGAAGCAGGCTGTTCCCTCTCTCCTTCCTTCATTCATCTGTTCCGGAATCATCCGCTCGGTGCCTGTTATGTGCCAGGTGCTGTTCTAGGGGCTGGGACAGCACAGCAGACAGAAGCGCCCGCCTGGTGAGCTGGTGCTCTAGCTGGAGCCCTACTCACCGCCAGGAAGTAAGGATTCCAGTGTGTTTAAAGCCCGCGGAGACCGAGAACAGCCGCTTGGCCACCTCTGAGCACTTGCACCTGTGAATGTTCCCTGGCATCCCAGCATTTCTTCACACTAAGAATTCACTTACTGGGGAGTGGAGGTTCATCCTTGTTCTTTAGCCTCACCAAAGTTGCCAAATTTTGTAAAATGAAACAACAGGAGACCAGGTGCCTAGTTAAATTGGAATTTCAGATAAACAACAGGCATTTTGTAGGATAAGTATATCCCACACAATATGTGGGATATGCTAACAGTTATTCATTGTTTATCTGAAATTCACATTTAACTGAGCATCTTGTCTTTTATCTGGCACCCACAGTCCCATCCAGCCCATAAGGTTTCTTGCACGGAAGCTGCATTTTTATTTATTTATTTATTTACTGATTTATTTATTTATTTATTTATTCATTCATTTATTTATTTATTTATTTACTTTTGGCTGTGTTGGGTCTTCGTTTCTGTGCAAGGGCTTTCTCTAGTTGCGGCGAGCGGGGGCCACTCTTCATCGCGGTGCGCGGGCCTCTCACTGTCGCGGCCTCTCCCGTTGCGGAGCACAGGCTCCAGACGCGCAGGCTCAGTAGTTGTGGCTCACGGGCCTAGTCGCTCCGCGGCATGTGGGATCTTCCCAGACCAGGGCTCGAACCCGTGTCCCCTGCATTGGCAGGCAGATTCTCAACCACTGCGCCACCAGGGAAGCCCGAAGCTGCATTTTTATCATTCCGCCTTTCCTGGAGCTGAAATGACTTCTTTTTGCCTTTTATAGCTTCACAATAGCAGCAGTAAAAAAATTCTTGTCAGCAGGATGATTGAAAATTTAACTGCAAAGGGAACCATTTGTTGTATTTGTGTCAGAGGCATAAAATGGATTCCCAATCACACCGCTGCAGTTTTTAAATATTCCCTCAGTGTTGGTGCTTTATGGTTACCTACCCAGAACATTTCATGCTCTCCAGTATGAGGCTCCTTTGCAGCCAGAGTGGAATTATCGGTTAGTGTTTGAGGCCCAACAATAACATTTATTCCCCAAAATTTTGCTGCAATGGGTTCTTGGTATTTTACAATTATTATTGCAGTAAAATTTATATTCTGCAGAATTATGACAATATTCAGCTACTAATGGGGTTACTGTTCATTTGTGTTTTAAAGACCATGGAAATAAAATCTACTCCCAACAATACAGCTGCAATTTTATGTCCCCAAAACTGGCCGTAAATAATAAACATAATAAAAGAATGCCTGTAAAACGCATAAAACATCCTTCTCGGAAAAAGTGGTCTCTCTGTGTCTCCCCTGATTCGACTGACGGGATCAGGAGCCCGACCTAGCAGTCAGGGTTCCCTGGGCAGACTTCAAAAGGATGAAGCAACTTCTTTGCAGGCCGCCTGGAGAGCCTCCATGGCCTGTGAAATGGGACCAGAAACACTGACTTGGAAGGGCTGGTCACCAGGGCATGCAGTGGCCTCCGTGTGGATGATTCCTGTGTTGGTTTCCTGGGGCTGCCAGAACAAACTACAAGTTGGGGGGCTTTTATCAATGGAAATTGATTCTGCCTGGTTTTGGAGGCCAGAAGTCTGAAATCGAGGTGTCAGGAGGGTCTCGCTCCCTCCGAAGGCTCAAGGGGAGCATTCTTCCTCATCTCTTCCAGCTTCTGGTGCCACAGGCGTTGCTTAGCTTGTGGCCACGTCCCTCTCATCTCTGCCTCTGTGGTCTCAGGTCTCTCTGTGTCTCTGCATCTGTCTCCTGTCTCTTATAAGGATACTTGTCATTGTGGTTTCTTCTTTATGTCTTTGGATGTAGAATATCTTCCTTGGTAGGTTCCAGTCTTTTTTATTGTTGGTTGTTCAGCAGTTATTTGTGATTTTGGTGTGCTCGGGAGAGGAGGTGGGCTCAAGGTCCTTCTACTCGGCCATCTTGCCCCTCCTCTCAGGACACTTGTCATTGGATTTAGGGTGCACCCTAATCCAGATGACCTCATTCAGATCCTTTACTTAATTGCATCCTCAAAGACCCTTTTTCCAAATGAGATCACATTCATAGCTTCTTGGTGGACATACTTTTTTTGGGGGGGTCAATTTAAGTAACATTATTATTATTATTATTATTATTGCCAGTTGGGAGGTAAGATGGAAAAGTTGAGAAGCACCAGCCCCATGGATGGAATCAAGTAGGAGATGACGCTGGGGACCATGTGGTCCATCCACACAATGGAATATTATTCGGCTTTGAAAAGGATGGAAATTCTGACACAGTCTGCAACATGGATGCACCTTGAGGACATGCTCAGTGAAATCAACCAATCACAGAAGGACAAGTGCTGTATGATTCCACTTATATGAGGCATCTAAAGCAGTCAAATTCATAGTGACAGAAAGTAAAATGGTGGGTACCAGGGGCTGAGGGAGGGGGGAATGGAGAGTTAGTATTAAATGGGGATAGAGATTTCATGTGGGAAATTGCAAAAGTTCTGGAAATGGATGGTGGTGATGGTTACACAACAATGCGAACACACTTAATGCTACTGAGTTAAAACACTTAAAAATGGTTAAAATGGCAACTTTTATGGTATGTGTATTTTACCACAATTTTTTTAAAAGAAGAGAAAAAAGAAGCTTCATAAGAGCACGTGGGCTTTTAAGGTCCCATCTGGCTGTGCAGAAGCCGGGTCTCAGAGAGGCGAGGAAGGCTGTCTGGACACGCAGCTGTTCCGTGGTAAAGGCAGGAGCCGCAGGTCCCCAGCCTGGTCTGTGCCCATCAGCACCTTTGGAGCAGGCTGGGGACAGGGTGTCTCCTTTCCCGAGTGGGACCAGAGGCCCAGAGAGTGTGGGAGTGGCTGAGGTCACCAGAGCCTGGGTTAGTTCCCTCCTAAACCGTTAGCCCTGGGGTCCCTCCTGAGTCCCCAGAGTGCAGCCGCACCTCCTGCCCTGGAATCTGGGGTGTTTGTTACACAGGCAGCTTCCGGGGCTCACCCCAGAATCCCCAGCTCAGAATCTCGGGCCTGGGGCCTTCGCAGGCAATTTGACGGTGCCACAGAGAACCCTGGTAATTTCCAGACTTGATCTCAGAATTACCTGCGCTGCTTGTCAACATATGGGTTCCCCGGCTTCTTTCCTGCTGAGTCCGAATCAGCAGGTTGGGAAAAGGTGCCTTGGAATCTATTGTCAGGAATGGCCGAGGCACTCGTGTGATACAAGGATGGCAAAGCCAACCGTTCACTCATTTTCTTTCATTGGTCCGTGTTATGCCCACTCTGCATGGTGTCAACTCACCCCTCCCGCCCGCTCTCTTCCTGCACCCCCAGCCTCCTTACATTTCAGCAAAGCCCAACTGCCTAGAGTGCCAAACATTCCTCAGCTTCTTGCCTCCAGGGGCTGCAGTGCTTTTCCCGCCCTTCTTCTCTCCTTTTGTGCGATGTCGGGGGCTGTGGGGCGCCAACCCCGCTGTGCTCATCCCTCTGATGCTCTGGATCTGGTGTGAGCCTGGCGTGGAGGTGAAGAGACTCAGGGGCATGCAAGTGACCTGTTCTGCTCCCCACAGCCTGGGACTCTCTGGAGGTCTCCGACCTTGTCGTTCTGCTCTGAGATTTGAGCCTCCGGCTGGGGCTGCTCCTGGCAAGTGCTGGGTTCCCACTGCGCAGATGAATGAGTGCACCGAAGGCAGGTGTCCCTGCCGGACTGGGCGCTGAGAGGGAGCTGGGGCCCCTCGGGATTCTGCTTCAGCCTGGGGTCAAAGCACATTTCCTGCTGCCTACTGCTAAGGGTCTGGCGTCAGGCCCAAACGAGCAGCTGCTGTTTCTGGGGCCACTAGAGGGAGACCTTCTCGGCCCAGCTTTGTGCTCCACCAAAGCCACTGGGTGCAGCCGCCCGGCACAACCCAGCCACCCAGCCGCGGTGAGAGCGGCGGGCTGAAGGGGGTGAGTGTGTGCAGGAGAAAGTGTGTGTGTGTGTGTGTGTGTGTGTGTGTGTGTGTGTGTGTGTGTGTGTCCTACCTGGGCGATGGGCAGTGGTCTGGCTTCCTGCAGGTGGAAGTCTGTTGACTCGATGGTGGCTGAGACTTACTTAGAAGCTGGGGGGTATTGTGGGAGCTGGCACCGGGGAGGAAGTTCAGCAGATAAGAACCACAGTGGGTCCAATGGAGGACACGTACTGGGGGCCTTTGCTATGGCCAGTGCTGTTGCTGAGCATTCTGTGTATATTATGAGAAATAACCCTATGGAGGGTAGGGGCTATTAATACAAGATCCATTTTACAGATGAAGAAACTGAGGCCCAGAGAGCCTGAATAACTTGCCAGAGCTGTGGTAAGGCCAGCGCTGGGATTTGAACCCAGCGAGGGGGAGTCGGGACTTGGGCCCCAAAATTCTGGGGAGGGGAGCACAGACCTGAGACAGCTCTTTGTTGCATGCCCCTGAGTCTCTTCACCTCCAAGCCTCGCTTCCTCCTCTGTAAGATGGAACTAATGACAGCTATCTGGGGTGGGAGGGGCATTATTTAGAGGCTTAACTGAGACATGAGATGGAAAGGGAGGCAGACTCCAGGGCTCTTGCTAGGACCCTTGGCATGTGGCCTCAGGACCTTGGTATGTATACTGTGTGCCCCTAAGTTGCCTGTTGTAATGTCCTGGCTCCCCCACCACGGACTTTTCTCCTCTTCTTCCCTCTGGATGTGCCTAGAAGGACCCTGTGCCGGGCTTAATGCTCTGCTGTCACCATCTTGAAGTTCTCAATACTTTCTGACCCCGGGGCCCTGCATTTTTGCTCTACACTGGACCCTGCACATGCGGCAGCCGGGCCAGCTCTCCTGTCTCTGTCGCTGCCCCATCCCTGCATCATCGGGTGCAGCAGGCAAGGCGCCACCTCCGTATGAAAAGTGTGCAAAGAACAGCAGAGGTGGCCCTCCCCAGGCCGCAGGACCTCCTCTCCCCAAGGGGCAGCCCTTCTTTCTTGGCCTCACACTCACTCGGCATCCGGGCAGTCGCTCCCCCTAAACCGTGGCTGAAGGCGGAAGACCTCTGGGTCCCTCAGTTGCAATGGTGCCATCTCTGAGCCCACACCCGTTCACCCTGGGTTGTTAGCAGGGATCTCGGCCTCCACCATCTGTTAAGCTTTCTGGGCCTCCCCGGCACCCACCTCTTCACCCTGGTGGGAGCCCCGAGGCCAACGTCTGGCGCCTTAGGCTAAGCACTGCACCCTTTGGAAAGAGAAATTCTCGTGTTTCCAAGCGGAAGCCTGTGTCCGGCTCCCCTCAGACTGTCCGCTCGCCTCCAGACCTGCATCTCTGAGCACCTACAGCATCCGCATCTGGCAGCCCGAGTGGGCACGCAGGGCCTTCCAGCTGGCACCTTTCATTCTTCACCCCTGGTTCCTGGGCTGGGCCCCTGCCCTTGGCCCAGCCTGACCGGCCAGGGTGAATGGCCTTTGGGGCAGGCAGTATTCTGGGAACAGGCCGTGTCCTGGCCAGGAGAGCAACCAGAGCTGGAGGCTCTCCGAGGTCTCCCCGGAGCCCCCGAGGCCTCCCCAGGTGCCGTGGGTACTCGCCTGTTACAGACCAGCCGAGGGGGGCTTGATGTCACTGGGTAGGAGGGAATGGGGGCCGGTCCCTTCCACCTGGCCTCCCACCCACAGCAGCCTGGTCCAGCTGTGTCCCTCACACCTGCCCCACCCTTCTCTGATTCGAGAATTCACCTCCGGGTTTGCCAAGTTGGCCGAGATGGACTTCAAAGGGGTGTCGGGGCCACAGCTCCCAAGATCAGCCCTGGTCAGCCCATCTCATCTCAGGTCACTTCTGCCCTCTCCACTTAGGCCCCGTACCATTGCTTGGCGGTGCAAGCAATCGCCTCCCGTGGGTCTCACCCTCCGGCTTCATTCTCCACCTTTGGCTTGGCTTCCTCCCAGGAAAGAGCAGGCTTCAGCTGCGGCTCAGAAGGAACTCTCTCCTTGTCACTGGGACCCTCTACTCTTAATCTGCCCTTCCTTCCTTCCCTTCCTCCCTCCTTTCCTCCCTTTCTTCCTTCCATCCTTCCTTTCTTTCCTTTATTCACTCAACAGTCATTTATTAAACATCTATCATATGGACACCCTGTGCCACTACATGTGTCCTCTGGGCGTTTACAATCATAGAAGTTTTAGTATCCACCCAACCCCCTCTTAGAGTGGGCATTTGTTGCTTTCCTCCCCACCATCCACTTTCCCCATTGACCCAGCTCCACCCACAGGGGTGAGCCTTGATTGGTTTAAGCCAGTTTAATAATATCTCAGTCCCTTGGTCAGAGTAATTCAGGACATAGATCCCAACTTAGGGCAGATGGACCCCGTAAGATGTAAATCCCAGACTTCTGCTTTAGCTGGCAGTAGCTAAATGTGTTCATTTTCTGTTGGATTTGGACCTAGAGGCGCAGGCCCTGGGGCTGCTTAAAGGCATCTTTCCACCATGCAGGAGAGCCTGGGAGGGCAGAGCAGGTTCCCAGGAAGCACGGACCCTTTCATGGCTGCCCCTCTGGTGGAGGCCCCTTCCCGGGACCCTGGATGACTCAGATACGTGAGCCAATCACTGCCCCTCGAGGTCTAAGCTGGGTGGAACTTGTTTTTTTTGTGTCCTTGCGATCCAGAACATCCTAGCAGGCAGTTCTCTGTATTCCCAGGAGGAGTCAGTCCCTCCTTGAGTGCCCCCCCACGGGGAGCCTGCTGCTGGGCGAGGCAGCCAGCCCACTTGATTTCTGGAACATTCTGACTCAAGAGAATACTAATATTGACCCTAGATCTGCCATTTTGCTTTCCTGACCTTTCTACCCTTAGTCTTGGATCAGTTATTCCCCAACTCAATGTGCACCAAATCCTGACCCCCGGAATTCTCTGCCATCTCCGCCCAGGAACACACATTGGAAACCCCTGCTTCAGCCCACGCCCCTTGGGGTCTCTCCAGAATCCCTCTGCCAGAGGGTCTTCAAGTCCACACCAGCTTGCCCTGCTTGACCTCAGGGCAATCTCATAGGGGCAAGACGGACACAGGTAATCATGTGTCGAGGGAGGGCATGAGAGGTCCTCCAAGGGATGCTCCAAGGGATGGAGGCCTTCAAGGGGCCAGTGAGGGACCGTAATTGGTGCAGGAGGCACATGGAGCATAAACTACAAAGAGGACTCCCTTCGAGGGCGAGGCACAGCTGGGAACATGGGAACGCTGGACACGACTCTGCGAAGCTCCCGGGACACGTAGACACCAGGTGGCGAAGTGTGTGCCCATCTCAGCCATCAGCCCGTTCCCCAGCTGACGTCCCCTGCGTGTGACCACAGGACGAGGCCTCACTCCTTAAATGGGGAGAATATCTCAGGATTAAGGCCAGTCATGGGTTTGGCCAGGTTGCCAGGCCAACGCCCCAAACACACAATCTTAGGGGTTAGCTGCCTGGACGGTGACGCTGGCCCTGGGCTGAGTTTGTGAGAAACCCCGGGGAGCACTGCAGTGGGGACACTTCCCATACGCTGTACTTTGTACCGTTTAAAAGAGAATGCTGGGGCTTCCCTGGTGGCGCGGTGGTTGAGAGGCCGCCTGCCGGTGCGGGGAGTGTGGGTTCGATCCCTGGTCCGGGAGGATCCCACGTGCCGCGGGGCGGCTGAGCTCGTGCGCGACGGCTGCTGGGCCTGTGCTCTGGAGCCCGTGGGCCGCGACTGCTGAGCCCACATGCTGCAGCTGCTGAAGCCCACGCGCCTGGAGCCCGTGCTCTGCAGCGGGAGAGGCCCGCGCACTGCAATGGAGAGTGGCCCCCGCTTGCCGCAATTGGAGGGAGCCCGCGCGCAGCGGCGCAGACCCAACACAGCCAAAATAAATAAATGAAATAAATTAATTAATTAAAAAAAAAAAAAAAAAAGAATGCTGCTTCCTGCATCTATCTTCCCTTTTGTGGTGTTTGAAATGGTGAGGGGATGGGACTTCCCTGGTGGTGCAGTGGTTAAGACTTGTTGCTTTCGCTGCCGGGGGCCTGGGTTCGATCCCTGGTTGGGGAACTAAGATTCTGCAAGCTGCGCGGAATGGCCAAAAAAAAAAAAAAAAAAGAAAAGGTGAGGGGAATCTGTGTGAATAGAAATATATGTATATTTATTATTATGACTATATATTATATTATATATGTTGGTCTCCGACCCCAGTTCTTGGCACAATGCACCTAACACCCTGGTAACTTCCTAAGTGCTAAGGGCACTCGGGTTATCTTTTGTTCTAATATTTGGTCTTTGACCCTGGTTCCTGACGCAGAGCTCCTAAATCTCTTGGAATTTCCTGGGCGATAGTCACCCAGGCGACTCTGGGTGGGGACTGATCACCAGAAAGACCGGGCCATGTTAGAAGCTGGGAGCGTGCAGCCCATCCCCCAGCCTCCGGGAAGGGAGGAGGGACTGGGAATGGGGTTAATGACCCATCACGGCTTCGTGAGGAAGCCTCCAGAAAAACCCCCGAAGGGCAGGGTTTGGGGAGCTTCTGGGCTGTGACCACCCCAATGGGGACGGAAGCTCCTGTGCTTGGGACCCTTCCAGACCTCACCCTGTGTGTCTCTCTGTTGGCTGTTCATCTGTGTGCTTTCATGTCGTTTATTATATAAGAAACTGGTAAAAGTGTTTCCCTGAGTTCTGTGAGATGTTCTAACGAATAATCGAGGAGGAGGTCATGGGAACCTCTGCCTGGTCAGCAAGTTACACAGAAGCTGTGGGTAACCCAGGGACCTACCACTTGTGATTGGTGTCTGAAGTGGGGGGCAGTCTCGTGGGACTGAGCCCTTAACCTGTGGGATCTCCAGGTAAACAGTGTCAGAATTGAGTTAAATTGTAGGACGGCCAGCTGGTGTCACCGAGAATTGCTCGGTGTGGGAGGAAAAAACCCTGGGAGAGTGTGTGGGTCTGAGGGGAGGATGGGACCGGCGGTGTCAGATGCTGCTGCAGATGCTAGGGGACCAGGATGGGATGAGGGGTGGCTCTTTGGCGACCTTGACAAGTGCGGTGAGGACACAAGCCAGCCTGAGTGGGCTGAGGAGAGGCTGTGTGTGGAGGGGGGAGGGACACAGATGCCAATTTCAGGGAGTTTCTCTGTCGAGGGGGTAGGGAGAGGGGCGCCGTGTGGGGTCCTGGGAGAGATTATGAGACGGGAGATGGCCCAGTATGTCTGGTCTGGGGTGGGCGGTGGGAGGTAGAGGGAAGACTGCTGGGGAGGTGACAGTGAGAGGGGAGGAGGGACGGTCCCCGGCATGAGAGAGAGGACCTGCACTGGAGAGGGTCCCACTCATGTGCAAGGTGGCCCAGCTGGCGAGGCTGGGTGGCCTGGAAATGGATGCGGTTTTATGTTCCTCCGTGAACGAAAAAGGCAGGGATGTGTAAGGAGACAGAAAAGGTCCCTGCTGGTGTGAAATAGTCACAAGGAGTGAGCTGGCAAGGGAACTGCCTCGGGAGAGGGCATAGGATTCCTGGGGGTCTACAGCCCCCAGATCTCTGCCCTTATATGTACAGAAAGCCCCGCTCAGGTGCTTGCAGTGGAGGAACTGGGGACATGCTCAGGTCTAAGCCTGGACCCCTACCTCTTCTTCTGGATACAGTCCGGATGGACACACGCTTGCTTAGCTATGGACAATGACAGTCCCTGAGTTTCTATGAAGATTCTACAAAGGGGGTTAGAGGGCTGCCCTCCAGGGAGAGCTGGGGCTCGGGGACCTTGGACCTGCTTGTCTGGGACTCAGATGGAATATTCTTTGGGGAGGCCTGGTGGACATTTGGGAGAGGTGCTGAAGTCCCCTGAGCCATCCCTAGCCTCCGCCTGGCTAGTAAGAGAGCAAAAGACCAGTCGCAAGTGGAAGGAGACCACCGCACTGCATACAGTTGTCAAAGGACCCAGATTATATATATAAAGAATATATAAAGCACATCGGTTAGACAGAGGGTACAAAAGGAAAACGGGCAAAAGATTCGAAGAGGCACTTGGCAAAGGGGATGCCCACGTGGCAACTGGCTAGTAAACCAAAAAAGGGCTCACAAATTAAATCCACAGTGGACTACCACTGCCCACCCTGCAGAATGGCTACAGTGAACAGGACAGGAGACCCCTCGCACTGGTGAAGACGTAGAGCACATGCAACTCTCATTCTTTCTGATGGGAGCTACACTGACGTAACCACTTTGGAAACTGCTTCGAAGTACCTGCTAGAGCCGAATCTATTCATAGCCCACGACCCAGCGATTCCATTCCCAGGTGTGCGCTCAGATATGGACTAGAATGTTCATTGCGACACTACCTGTAATACCTCAAAGTGGAAATGACCCGAACGTCCACAGGAGAAGGATGGATAAATAAATGTTGACTCAGCCACCCAGCAATGGGAACAAACAAGGGCCTGCGTTATCAGGATGGGCGGATCTCTCCAACATGATGGTAGCGAAAGAAGCCAGGCAGAAAAGAGCTCACACTGTATGATTCCATCAACGTAAAAAGTCCCAAAAAAAGGAAAAAAGGATACAGCGTTAGAAGTCCAGGGAGTGGTTATGAATATCTTGGGAAGGTTACTAGAGGGCTTCTGGGGTGCTGGTGATATTCGGTTGACCTGGGTGCTGGTTATAGGCGTGTTAAGTTTAAAAACTGACCCACCTGCACCCTTGGGATTTCTGCATTTTCTGTATATATGTTGTATTTCAGTTAAAAAAAAAAAAAGATTAAAAAACAAAAAGCAGCTGCTTCACTCTGCTGGGTGTGGAGCTTGGGTTGCTGGTCCAGTGTTGACATGGAACTAGCCCAACGCAGTCCTGGCATCCGTCAGCATTCAGCCACTGGTGCCACTGCTCTAACCACATTCCCCTCGCCCCCGTCCCTAGTTTTCCAGGCAACTCCATGCTGCCAGTTATCAGGCCCCCGGCAGTGCCTTTGTCCTTGACCCCTGTCTTCCTCTTGCATCCCACATTCAATCCAGCAGTGAGGCCAGCTCTGCCTTCCGGGTAGATCCAGAAGCCAGAGCCTCCTCACTCTCTCTGGTCCTGGTCCCTCTGCTTCTCAGCTGCAGAACCACCTGGCACTCCTTCCTCACTCCCCTTGGGGTTTCCTCCCGACAGCAAGAGAGGTGATCTTTCTAAAACACAAATCTGGACTTCCCTGGGGGTCCAGTGGTTAAGACTCCGCACTTCCACTGCAGGGGGCGCCGGTTCGATCCCTGGTCGGGGAACTAAGATCCCGCATGCTGCACGGTGCGGCCAAAGAAAAGAAAAATAGGGCTTCCCTGGTGGCGCAGTGGTTAAGAACCTGCCTGCCAATGCAGGGGACACGGGTTCGAGCCCTGGTCCGGGAAGATCCCACATGCTGCGGAGCAACTAAGCCCGTGCGCCACAACTACTGAGCCTGCGCTCTAGAGCCTGTGAGCCACAACTACTGAGCCCACGTGCTACAACCACAGAAGCCTGCGTGCCTAGAGCCCATGCTCCACAACAAGAGAAGCCACCGCAATGAGAAGCCTGCGCACCGCAACGAAGAGTGGCCCCTGCTCGCCACAAGTAGAGAAAGCCTGCGCACAGCAACGAAGACCCAACACAGCCAAAATAAATAAATAAATAAATTTATAAAAAAAAAAAAAAAAGAAAAGAAAAATAAAAAAATAAAACACAAATCTGATCATACACTTGGTTATTCTGTTATTTGGCTCCAAAGTTGGCAGGTTACATGGGGGAAATAACCCAAGATCCTTCCCAGGGCTCCCCAGGCGCTATAGGATTCGGCCTCTTCTCTCCCTTGCCTCCTTGGACTCCAGCCTCACTAGTGCATTCCCAGCTCAAGATGCTCCATTTCTTCTGCTTCCAGACCCCCCATGGCTCCACTCCACCATCCAGCCCCTCTGTGAGGGTGAGCCCCACTCTCTCAGCCCCAGTGAAACCTTGCACCTTCCCTTGCCCCTGCTTTGCCCGGGGGTCCACCAGGGGCCCAGCCTGTGTCTCTCACACCCCGCTCCCTTGCCCCTCCTCTGGGCACTTCTTGAGTCCACTGTGGCCAGAGCACTCCAACTTCTCCCTCCTCCAGCTCAGCCCGAGAAGGTGAATCCCTGGCCCTCTGGTTGGCCAGGTTGGGGGCCTGCATCAGGACTGGGGTGAGGCACAAGTCACTTCTTTCCCCAAATGGGCCTGCGTTTAAAAATGATTTACTTTTTCCAAAAATAAAAAGTCAGGGACTTCCCTGATGGCGCAGTGGTTAAGAACCCGCCTGCCAATGCAGGGGACACGGGTTCGAGCCCTGGTCCGGGAAGATCCCACATGCCACGGAGCAACTAAGCCCTCGAGCCATAACTATGGAGCCCGTGCACCACAACAACTGAAGCCCGCACGCCTAGAGCCCTTGCTCCACAGCAAGAGAAGCCACCGCAATGAGAAGCCCGCGCACTGCAACGAAGAGTAGCCCCGCTCGCCGCAACTAGAGAAAGCCCGTGAGCAGCAACGAAGACCCAACGCAGCCAAAATATAAATAAATTAACTTTTTAAAAAAAGTCAACCAGGTGGTTTTATTTATTTTATTTATTTTTGTCTGGGTTGGGTCTTCGTTGCTGCACACGGGCTTTCTCTAGCTGCGGCGAGCCGGGGGTTCTCTTCGTTGCGGTGCGCGGGCTTCTCATTGCAGTGGCTTCTCTTGCTGCAGAGCACGGGCTCCAGGCGCATGGGCTTCAGTAGTTGTGGCTCGCGGGCTCTAGAGCACAGGCTCAGTAGTTGTGGCGCACGGGCTTCGTTGCTCTGCGGCATGTGGGATCTTCCCAGACCAGGGCTTGAACCCGTGTCTCCTGCATTGGCAGATGGATTCTTAACCACTGCGCCACCAGGGAAACCCAACCAGATGGTTTTAATATTAGTTTTTCTGCTTCTCTGTGTGTTCTAATTTTCTACAAGGATCATCAATTACATACATAATTTAAAATAAAGCATCATTTCAAAGTCCATTCTCTTTGATTGAATATTTGCACTTCTGGGAAAACAGCTCAAAGAAATAATCCTACATAAACGAAAAGACTTGTACAGGAAGAACAAGATTCAGTGGAGCAGATTCAAGGCTCCCCTTGAAGACCCTTCCTCACCCACCCTCCCACACACCCTCCTCCAGAGGGGAGACTGAGGCCCCAGAGCAGGGGGTCTGTGCTGCAGCATCAGCTGTCTTGGGAACTGAACTGAAAGCGGTGGGCATGGCTGGTCTACACCGACACCAGCTGCCATCCTCTTTTGTGTTTGCCAGACGCTGCGCTCAACGCTCTTCTTCGTGATTTAATTAGCTCTTCCCAAGATTCTGCAAGGACAGCCACTCTTAGTGTCCCCCTATTTCAGGTGAGGAGTGTGAAACTTACCAAGCACAGGTAACCTGCCATGAAGGGCCAGAGCTGGCACTCGGAGCAGGCTGAGTCCCCCAGTGTGGCTTTTCCAATCAGTCCTCACGCCATTGGGTGCCACCAGGGAGCCCTACCCCCTTCCTCCTCACTAACAGAGTCCGGGCCCCAGGGATGAACAGTGATGGGGCCTAGCCAGTCATACCAACCCCCTGTTCTTTTGCCAGTGATGGGTCCAGGGTGACCCTGAGACCCAGGCCTGCCAATGAAACGTAAGGGGAGTGTCTCTGTAGGCTTCTGAGAAGTTCAAGGAGAAATATGTTTTGCTTGCACCCGTTTCCTCTTGCTCAGTGCACTGTCATTTCATGAGAGTGTGATGCTTGGAGCTGTGGCAACTATGTTGTGCCCCTGAGAAGCAGCATCTTCAGTACTAGAGTAACTAAGAGTCTGGATTTGATTTCTCAGGATGCAAGACTTTCAGCACTAAAACTGGGAAAGTCTTGGGCAACAGGATGATTGGTCACCCTAAACTAGTGACATGGAAGGATAGAAAGAACTTGGGCCCTTACCAATATCCTTGAGCTGTTAACCAGCCCTGAACCCTTAACCTCTGGATTTTTTTGTTATATAAACAATGATTGTTGTAAAAGAGGCTACAAGGATGTATTGTACAACACGGGGAATATAACCAGTATTTTATAATAAATGTAAATGGAGTATAACTTTTAAAATTGTATAAAAAAAAAGATAAAAGTATTTTAAAAGAAAAAACCAAATAAAACCCCCACAGTGATTGTCTTTATGACTTAAATCTGTTTTGTTACTTGTGGCTGAAACCACAGGCCTGAGCGTTGCACACCTCCCATCCTTTTATGCTGTTCCATGCACTGTGCCCCCTGACCCCATGTCTGCCATCCATCGCTCTGCATTCACCCTGTCAGGCCTCCTAGTGCCACCTCCTCCCTGAAGGCTTCGTGAGCTTCTCCTCCACCAGCTGCAAACTCCCTCACCTTTGCTCGGAGGCATTTTGCTTTACTCCTTTTTTCTGACATTTCTTGCTCTCTGCCTGCATTGCAGCTAAGTGGGCGCTCACTGTTTCTCTTTTTACTTGCTCCCTCTGCCTTCCCTTCCCCCACAAACTACAAGCCCCTGGGAGAGGGACAGGGGCAGACAGAAGGACTTTCTCAATCTTCCCTCCATTGGAGTCTCAACACACCACACGAGAGTGGACCAAACATGGTCTTGGTTTAACGATCCAGGGATCCAGGCTGGAGTGTCTTCTCTGGGCCTGCAAGTGAGGCCAGGCCTGACCTGCCTGGTCTCATTCCTGGACCAGGGGCTCACTGCACCCTCAGCCCATTTCGAGGCCCCAGGGCCACCCTGCAGCTTGAGGATGGGCCAGTCCTCTCCGCCCTGTGGCTGACTCAGCTCCTTATCACCTGTCCAGCCCCAGGCCCTCTTCCTGCAGGGTCCTGTTTCTTCCCTCTAGAGACTCCAGCGTTTCTCCTCTGGCTGCTCCCAGCAGCCCCGTGGCCCTGGCAAACGTGTCCCTCCCTCTCCTTCGTTTTCCAGACTCTGACTTTCTCAAAGCGGCACCCCGACTTTGCCCAGCCCTGCATCAGGAGGTGTGCAGGTAGGAGCCCCTCCCCAGGTCACTTCATGGACAGCTGTTCAGGTTGTGATTCAGACCCTGCTGCCAGGAAGACAGACTGGCGTTGTTGGGAACAGCCCCGGGCCTTGTCCTGCCCCTGTGTGTAGTGACCCCAGGCCACCCCCATCCCCTCTCACCTGGATCCTATTTAAGGTCTTCTAATTAGATGGGGGGTGGGGGGTGCGTGTTTGGGCCAATGCCCCCGTGCAGCAGCTTCACGATGGGGCGAGAGAAGGACTGGGGTCAGCTGACTCAGGTCAGGCTGGGCACGGGGTCCTGAGCCGGGCGGGGAATGAGACAGCCAAGCAGACCTTTCTGGGGCAGTTGCTCCTCTTCCAGGGAATTGGTGCTGGAAGGGGAGGTGGCCTGGGCTTGGAGGCGATGCTGCTGGGCCATGGTGGGACGGGAGCCAGTGGGCTTCCAGGAAGGCAAGCTAAAGATACCCCCTTCCCGGCATGGCTGGAACCCGGAGAGAACAGGGATCCAGTTCCTGTCCTGTTGTCACCGGGGGGCAGGGGGCGGTGACCAGGAGGGCCCTGCAGCAGCTGTGCTGGGCCGGGCGCAGCTGGGAGCTGGCGCCCAGGACCGGGCATCCATTGGCTGAGTCTCTGGGCTGGTGGGCAAGGTCAGGGCAGGGCCAGCGTGTTACTGGAAGCCCGGCAGCTCTGTCTGTCTTTCTGCCAAGCTGCCCACTGCATTCTTTGGCCTCCTATTTCTAGGCGGTCTCTGTATAGGTCTTGGCCCTGGCCTGCCTTGAGCCTGGTGCCATGGCGCCCATGTTTGGGGTCACTTGATCTCTTATTTGGGGCAGCAGTTGAGATGGGCAGGATGGTATGGGGGAAGCTGGGCTCCTGTGGGGCAAGGATCCCCTTTCCCCTGTGCTGTTCTGGAAGCTCAAGGGACCTGGGGGAGGGGACCTCTGTGTGTGCGCTGCATTGAAACCAGGAATCAGAGGCCTTCGTCTGCCTGAGTATCCCCGGGTGTGTAGGTGAGTGTGAAGGGCGTGGGCGTGCCCTGTCTTCTCTGTGGGGATGCCCCGAGGGGTGCAATGTGCAGTCTTCCCAGAGGTCAGCCTTTGTATTAGATTCAGGATCTGCATCCATTGAGGGGAGGGACAGTTTGGGTCTGGCTGCCTAGTCCGCTACCGATCGGCCCCGAGGGACAGCTGCCCTCGGAGTTTGTTCCAGAACATCTTCAAGACTCCCGGATTGTGGGGTCCTCATCCCGCTGCCCCAGGACTGTGAGGACAGGGAGAAGCAAAGGTCTGGACTCAGCAGCCAGTCTCGTGAAGTCTGGTGGTTGCGCCATGGATACCGAGATCGATGCCTGGGGTTTTTTGTTTTCATTTAATATTTTTTATTGTGGTAAAGTACACATAACGTAAAATTTGCCATTTTAACCTCTTTTAAGTGTCCAGTAGCATAAAGCACATTCATGTTACTGTGCCGCCATCGCCACCGTCCATCTCCAGAACCCTTTCATCTTGCCCAGCTGAAACTCTACCCATCAACACTAACTCCCCGTCCTCCCTCCCCACGGGCCCCTGGCAACCTCCAGTCTACTCTCTGTCTCTGTGGATTTGATTATTCTGAATACCCCGTGTTAAGTAGAATCCTACAGTATTTGTCCTTCTGTGACCGGCTTACTTCACTGATCATAATGTCTTCAAGGTCATCCGTGTCGTCGCATGCATCAGAATTTCCTTCCTCTTTAAGATTCCACTGGACTAAGAGTCCCCGTGTGGTTAGGGTACGTTTTGTTTATCTATTCATCCGTCTATGCGTGCTTGGGTTGCTCCCACCTTTTGGCTACTGTGGGACGCCTGGATGTTAATCCTGGCACCAAGCGGCCGTGGGGACCTGGGCACATGACAGGACGCCTCTGGGCCTTTCATCTATGACATGGGGTCTGTACCAGTTCCAGCCTCCTAGTTCTCATGTTTGGATGAGGTCATACACGGGAAGCAGTGAGCACGGTCCTCCCAGAGGTCAGCCTCCATGTTAGATCCGGAATCTGCAACTCTGTGGGGAGGGAGTGAAGTGGGCAACTTTACCTCTCACGGCTGCTCCACAGGGAGTGGGAACAATCCTGCCCATGGGGCCGTGGTGAGGATGAATGGGTGGCACTCGGTGGGGGTCGGTGGGACTCAGCCCGGGCAGTGAGCCCAGAGGGCGTGGCAGAAGTGGCCCTCCCGGGCTCTGTAGGGGACGCCTCAGCTTTTCCTCACTTCTGCACCCTCTCCTGTATCATTCCTCAGGGCTCCCCAGCCAGCCTTCAGAATCCTCTCGTGGGGCACATTGGGTCTACCTGACCTACGTGACCAGGAGATTATCCTGTTCTCTGCCCTGGGATTCCAGGTCCACAAGCTTTCTTCCCTGCTCAAATCTGGCCTCAGCACTCCTGCTGGACCCCTCTCCTTGAAGTAGGCAGATGTTTTCCGGGACCTTGAGCCCAGGGCCTTCCAGTGGGCAGAGGAGATCTGAATATCCAGCTGGCTGTAAGTGTGCTGACCACCCTCCTCCTTCCACTGGGGGCCTCCCTGCTGCAGCCAGGTTGGGCTGGCCCCAAAGGAGGCAGCAGGATGGCTCCAGGAAGACTGTGCAGCTAGAGATGTGAGCCTGAACTCCCCAGATCAATGGGGGGAAGGCTGGCAGCCAGCAGGCTGGCCAGCAGCGTCAGAGCCTGGGTCTCGGATTGCCTTGGGCAGGGCTTCCAACCCTCTCCCAGCCTCAGCCCCACACCCCCTGCCAGGCACTGACTTCCCCAGACCATTGCCTTCCCTCTTTCCTCCCTTGAGTCCCAGCTCAGCCCAGGGAGGGGACCCTGGGTGCAGGAGCCTTGATCCGACCACCTGAGGACATCAGGGCGGAGTCTTCCCCAGTCTCCACCCCACTCACCTAGGGACCTCTGAGCCTCGGGTTCCTCATCTAGGTCATCTGGTTGGAGGGCACCCAGCATGGGAGTCATTCAGGGTTGAATGGGAGAGCGCTGTAGAGGGCCACCCATGGCAGCACGCGGTAGATGTTAACCCCCGTCTCCCCTCCCCAGTTCCCCTGTCTCTACACTGAGGGAGAGATAAGCTGATCTGCATGGAGAGTGGTGAGACAGAAGCTCAGAGAAGGGAGTTACCAGCCAGGACCACGCAGCAAAGAGGGGTGGCCTGGATGGGGTACCCCTCCCCTTGCCCCTCCCCTTGCAGGGCTCCAGTTCCCGGGGGGGGGGGGTCCATGTCCCTATTCGGAGAAGCAAGACTGGGAGCTGTGATTTTCTTCCCTGAATCAGCTCATTCCCTGAACTGCTTTAGGAAGGAACCGGCGGTGGCCTCACACTTTAGGGCATTGGGATGTGCTCTAGCTTTTCAAGTGCCTGGGTCTTCCTTCCATGGCCCTCTCCAAGCCCCCACCAGCCCCTGTCCCTACTGCCATCCCTTGTATGGCGGCCAGTCTCCAAGATGGCCCCAGTGATACCGTTTCCTGGTATTCACACCCTCAGTAGCCACTCTCACACTGAGTCAGGCCAATCTATGTGACCAATAGAATACAACAAAGTGGAAGCGTGTGATTTCCAGAGCAAGGTTGTAAAGCGTAGCCTCTTCCATCGTGGTCTTTTGGCTCACTTGCTCTCGGGGAAGCCAGTCACCATTCCATGAGGATACTCAAACTACCCCATGGAGAAGCCCCCGGGAAGAAGAACCGAGGCTCTAGCTCCAGGCTGTAAGATGGTGTCTTACATGATATACGGTAATCGCGGGAGCGAGATCCTATCCCCGTTACCATATTCTGTTGGTGGGAAGCTAGTCCTAGGTTCTGCCCACACTCACAAAGAGGAGACTATACACAAATGTGATGCTCTGGGGTCACCTTAGCGTGTGTCCACAGATGCTGTTGGGGGTTTCCTCCTGCCGGAGTCTTGCTGGCTCTGGAGAGGGAGAGGGTGTCTGCCTCCCAACACAGGTGTTCCGATCTCAGTCCGGTATGGCTGGTTTCTCAATAATTAGGCTTTTCTCCCTGGTAAGATGGCACAGTCTCATTTGTGTCATGCTTATTCTTTTGATTAACGCAGCTCTAACCCAACTCCTACAAAATAATAACTCTCGTATCATATAACAACTGAGCTTACTATGTGCCTAATTAGGTAATTTAATTCATTATCTTATATAAGTATCACAACAACCATATGAGCATGTATTATTTTGTCATTGACTATATGTCCTGAGGCACAGAACATATGCGAAATGCCCAAGGTCATTTAACTAACAACTGTTAGGACTGTGTGAAGCCAACTTACACTGGCTTAAGCAGTTAGAAGGGGGTTATGATACTGGTTCACATAATAATGCACAGGATGAGAGCTGGGCTTCAGGCACCACTGGATCCAGATTCGCCAGTGGTGTCACCTAAACCCTGTCTCTCTGCATCTCTCCATTCTGCTGGCTTCACTCACAGGCAGGCTCTCACTAGTGGTGACAAAAATAGCTGCAGCAGCTCTGGGCAAAGTCCAGACTGGCCGTGGGGCTGCTTGGGTCTTGTCCCCATGCTGGGACCAGCAAGGGTGTGCATGTTCTGATGCGGCCATCCTGGGTCATTCCCCCCTCCAGGGGGTGGGGGAGGTCAGCCCCATCAATGAGCCGCAAAGACCAAGAATGGTGGAGAAGTGCCTACTGGGGGGCTTTTACCGAAAGAAGGGGAAGGGGCGCTGGGCAGACAAAGGCAGTGGATGGCCAGTCTGGGGACAGAACTGGGTTCCAAACCAGTTCCGCCTGACTCCAGGGTCATATGCTGTCAGTTCCTGAGCCTCCCATGCCACCTCCATGACTGGGAGTAGGGATGAGATGCCAGGCGTGGCTGGGATGCTGTCCCAGGGAGCCGGATCTCATTAGGGGGAGGGGACTGCCAGGTGCCACAGGGGGAGGGGACCATGAGGAGCCTTTGCAGAAACGTGGGACATGGGTGGAGCACTGCTTTCTCTCTGCTGGGGGGAGTACAGCAGGTTACTATGAGCACAAAGCTGGCAGGTGGCTCTGTCACCAGCTTTCCGACGACCACCGGTTACTTTGGGATGATTTGTACTCAGTGTTTTAATCCTCACAACAGCCCTAGGAGGAAAGGAAATGTCACCATCCCCAGTGAACAGGAAGAAGCCTGAGGCTCTGGGAGGTTGAATCAGCCCTCACGGTCCCACTGGTCCCAGATTCATGCTGCCTCATTCCCTCACTCAGAGGAGAGACCGAGGCCCAGGAAGGGGTCGATCCCAGAGCTTTCTCCCCGTGTCCTGGGCACCTCGCCTCACCTTGGGTCTCCTTTGTTTGTTTAGTTGACATTGTATTTTGAATAGGTCATCTATTCATATGGTTCACAATTCAGATGTGAAAAGAGTTGGCTGAATAATGTCCACACCGAATCCCAGACACCTGTGACTATGTTACCTTAGTTAGCAAAAGGGACTTTGCAGGTGTGATTAAGTTTAAGAACCTTGGGGGCTTCCCTGGTGGCGCAGTGGTTAAGAATCCGCCTGCCAATGCAGGGGACACGGGTTCGAGCCCTGGTCCGGGAAGATCCCACGTGCCGCGGAGCAACCAAGCCCACGCGCCACAACTACTGAGCCTGTGCTGTAGAGCCCATGAGCCACAGCTACTGAAGCCCGCGTGCCTAGAGCCCGTGCTCCGCAACGAGAAGCCACCGCAATGAGAAGCCCACGCACCACAACAAAGAGTAGCCCCCGCTCACCGCAACTAGGGAAAGCCCGAGCGCAGCAACAAAGACCCAGCGCAGCCATAAATAAATAAATAAATAAATAGATTTATTTTTTTTAAAAAGTTTAAGGACCTTGGGATGGAAGGTGATCCTGGGTCATCTGGGTGGATGTAAATGTAATCACAAGGGTCCTTACAAGTGGGAGGCATGAGGTCAGGGAGAGATGAGAAGATGCCATCTAATGGCTTTGAAGATGGCGAAGGAGTGTCTTAGCTCGGGCTGCCATCATAAAGGCTGCCCACCCTCATGACCTCATGTAACCCTGATCACTTCCCAAAGACCCCACCTCCAGATACCATCACATTGGAGGTTAGGGCTTCAACATATGAATTTTGGGGGGACACAGACATTCAGTCTATAACAAAGGGGCCATGAGCCAAGGAATATAGGCAGCCTCTAAAAGCTGGAAAATGCAAGGAAACAGATTCTCCCCTAGGGCCTTCAGAAGGAGCACAGCCCTACGGGCTCATCTTAGACTTCTGGCCTCCAGAACTGTAAGATAATAAATTTATATTGTTTGAAGCCGCTAATTTGTTACAGCAGACATAAGAAACGAATACATCCCCCCCCTTCTCCCGCCACCTACTGCCCCTCCCAGAAGCAAACAGTTGGTTTTGAATGTTTCATGCATATACAAACATACACACACACACTTCCTTCCCCCACAAACCATAGCATACTATACACCCTCCTCAGGGCAAGCCTGTCCTCCAGGTCACTGATTTGGATACAGCCCCCTCCTCCCACAAACACTTAGTGCAGGCCAGGTACTGTGCCAGGCCAGGGATGGGAGACGCCTGACACACTGCCCTTGAGGGGAGGTTGAGGCACCAAACACAGCCGGCAAGGGCTGGGGGAGCGGAGGGTGAGAGTAATGCCTCCTACTTGCTGCTCAGAATTCACATATGGCCAGGCACTGGGGGCTGGGGGATGCCGGGTCATGCACAGGGTCATGCATGGGGTCCTTGCGGTGATGACACGGTGGTGACACTACTCAGCATCTCGACTGGTGGCAGACACAGGTGATAGGATTATATCAACCAGACCCACACCCAAACGAATGCAAATAAAACTCGGAATAAGGTGGACAAATTGCATGAAGGCCAATGTGCTGGGTGTGATATTGTATGTAGCTTTGAAAAGTGTTACCATTGGGGGAACTGAGCAAAGAGATCTTTCTGTTACTGCTTACAACTGCCTGTGAATCTACATTGATCTCAGTACAAATTTCCATTAAAAGAATTTATTTTGGGTGCCAAAGTTGGGCTTAGGGGCTTCTCCCCTGTGCTCATGGCTGCCCAGGCTTGAAAGGGGAGCTCCCCCTCCACCACGTCAGAGCTCCTTCATGGTATCTCCAGATTTAGCCTGTGCCTGACCCACCAGGGGCACTCAGCAAAGGTGGGATGAGAGACTGAATGATTGCATGAATGGATGGGTGAATGAATGTGTGAAGTGAATCTGTGAATGAATGCATGAATGGATGAATGAGTGAACGCATGAATGGATGAATGAATGAATGCATGCGTGAATCTGAGTGAATGCATGAATGGATGCACTCCAGGCAGGATGAAGAAGACAGGAAGGCTTAGGGCAGGAGGGTAACCCTGCTTGGACCTTGGAGCAGGACAGCGCCTCGAAAAGCCTGCCCACATGCCTGGCCTGAGACCAGAGTCCCCCTCAAAGGAACCCTGCCTGCAACTAACATCAAGGGACTCAGGTCCCCAATCTGCCACTTCCAGACACCCTGAGGTGAATTCACAGCAACACTTCTTACTATCCCATCACAAACACCCCCAAACTTCCCCAGCCCCAGGCTCCTGATCCTGCTGAGGATCCCTGGGGTCTCCCCTCCACACTGCCATCCCTGTGAAGCAGGACCCTGAGCCTGGTGGGGTCTAAGGCGGTTGGGGGTGGGGGCTCAGATCCAGGTTTCCTCCCAGATCTAGGCCTCTTTCCCCCTCCAGGTGAGCAGAGAGCCACCTGGGGGGGGGGAGGGGAGGGGAAGGGGGAGTGGGGGACCCTGTGCAGGGCTGAGCAGCCTTAGGGTTCCTACTCTGACTTTGCTGCCTGGCTCCATTAGAACCCCCCTTTCTGTCTTGTGGGAAACCAGGGGCTGACACAGGTGGCCTAGTAAGAGAAGCCCCGCCCCCTGCCTCTGCTCCTTCGTGCTTTAGGTCCCAAAGTTAGCCTGGGGGGGGGGGGGGAAAGGCCCTGCAGCCCCCTCCTCTGTTCCCCTCTCTCCAGTAGGGTGGGTGCCACCCCTGCGCCTTCCCAAAGGTCTTCCACCCCGTCTTTCTCCTCTCCCTCCTTCTCTCCCTCTCCCCACCAGCCTCCTAAATCAGGAGTGGGGGTCGGTGAGCTGAGCTGAAGCCCTTCTCGGGCACTTCCCGCAGCCCGAGCTGAGCTGATCCGAGGGCACCTGCGCCTCCTTGCCCCGCACCCCGTCATTCCTAGCCTCCCCATAACCGCGAGCCTCCGCGTTAGGAAGGCAAATCGGAGGCCCCCAGCCCTTGACTAGAGCAATCCCTGCTCGCCTTCTTTTAAGGAGTTTTTTTCCAAGGGAATATTTGCCGATCACTCGAATCCCTTAAAAAAAGCGAGGAGGGGGGAGAGAGTAGTTCTAGTTAAGAGGGAGGAGCTGGCTGGTTCAACTGCAGGTCAGTGGGCCCGGCCCGCGAGGCCTGCGCTCGGATTTGTTCTGTAGCAATAAAAGCGGCGATTTCTGAGGGCTCGGCCGGCACGGTCCTGGGCCCTTGCGCCGCTGATGCTCACGGCTCTGGGGTGGGGCTGACTGGCACTCTCATTTTAAAGACAGGCAAGGAGGCGAAGCGACCTGCCCACCTAGAAGGGAGTATGGGAGCCACCCCTGAAATGAGCCCAGGCACCCTTGCCGCTGCGCGCGGCGGGGGGAGAGCCGGCCGCGCATTGATCGCTGGTGTAGACGCAGCGTCTCTGCGCACCCGCGCCCGGCCGGCTGTCGGGAACTCGAGCCGGCTCCGCGCGTGCTTCCTGGAAACGTGCTCGCTGGCGAGGAGCCGCTCGGTGACTGCAGCCCCGGGCCGCCTCGCCCGAGGGCCGGGCTGGGCACCGCGGCGCCCGCGGGCTGCCGCCCCCGCAGGGCCGCCCGGGGCGCGGGTCAGCCCCAGGGGATCCGACGCGCCGCCGGGCGGGCGGACGGGAGGCGGAGGGGGACCCGCGGGGGAAGCCGTAGGGCGGTATCTCAGCTGCTGAGAGGCGAGCCCGCCTCCTTTCCGGGTAACCTCGCGGCCGCGCCGAGGCGGGTGGTGCCGCGCCGGGAGGGGGCGGGGCCGGCCGGAGCCGCGTCCCTCGAGGTTGCAGGTGGGCCCGGGCCCCATGATGGGCCGGCGGGGCCGGTCTCCCGACGCAGTAAGAACCCCCTACCCGCTGCCTCCCAACCAGAACCGCTTGGCACACCTTCAGGCACAGAATGTTTATTGGGCACCTACTATGCGTGAGTCCCCGGGTGCAGCCGACTGGGGTGGGGGGCTGTTTCTCCCATTCAGAAAATGTTCCAGAGTTTGTGGATTTATTTATTTATAAACCATAGGCACCCTATGACTGGGTTTATATATCATGTACCCACAAAAGTTGAAATTTTCAAATGATGAGATAAAGAGTAGAAATAGAGAGGTTGTGTTTCTTTCCATATGCCAATGGCTTGTCTTGAATACGACCCGCCTTCCGAGACCTGGGTTTATTTTAGTGGCTGCATCTGGGCTGGACCTGGAGTTGGAGAAAACACCCCCACTCTCACCCTGATCCTCCCACTGGGGTCTATATCATCCTGCCCCACCAGGCCCAAGGCTGAGGTGTCTTTGGGGCTCTGGATCCTACTTCAGTGGAGGGTAGCAGATGACAGGCTACTATACTGGGAGGTCCTCTGAGGTCTGGGTTCAAATCTTGCATCTGCTGCTTCCTGGCTTCGTGACCTCGGGCCTCTCTAAGCCTCAGTGGCCTCTTCTGTAAACCTGAGGGAGCAGCATCTCCCCCCTGCCTAGCCGAAAGCCTGGGGTGCAGGCTGCCCCCTGATTTGGCTCTGCTGCCAGATGGACACCCCGGGCCACCCTAAATGGCAAAGCAGCTAGAAGCACATCCCAAGGGGCCAGACAAGGATATGTAGATTCAGACTGAAGGAATTTATTGTGTGTCTAGCTTAGGGTATGGTTCTGGTGAAGGGTAACTGTTAGTAAAAACCTGTGTCACCAAACTGAAGGGCTTCAGGGGAGAGGAGGGGTTCAAGGAGGAGTTGATGAGAGAGAAGAACGAGGGACCAAAGAGGCAGTCAGTTAGTCAGTCAACAAACATGAACTGAGCGTTGGCTCTGTGCTGGGCAGTGGACAGTCAGGGTGCTCACTCAGCAGCCTGGGATCCCTAGAAACCCAGGGTGTCCCCATCAGGGAGCATCGGAGCCACCTTCAGGCCAGGGCTGAGGGGCCCCCAGGAGCTGGGGGGAAGCCAGGCCCAGAGCTGAGGTGTGGTCCCCCTGGGCGGAGAGTGACTCAGGCCCCGCCCAGCCTCCCCACCGCCTGGGTTTGGTTTGTTTAAGAACAAATTAGTCACGGAGCAGGCAGCTTTCCCGAAAATAAAATGAGAATCCCCAGGAAACAGGGAAAATTGAAGGCAGGCGGGTGAGTCAGCACGTGCTGCCCCCAGGGCTCCACTTTCCAAAAGGCTGCGCCCTCTTCCCCTGCCCCCTTCCGCCCCTCCCTGTCCCCCCTCCGGGGACACTGACTTTAACCTCCCGTCTCAGCACGTTCTCTGCCACCACGAGGCTCCCCCTTGTTTTTCTCCTTCTCCCTTACTTTCCTCTCGTCCTCTCCCGACTCTCCCCTCCTGCTCCGCTGCCTCGCCTCCCTCGCCGAGGCTGTGGCCCCACGCATGCGCACTCACGCATCGATCGCCTTCCATCCTTCGGTCCCCGTTTGCATCGTTCGTGCGTTCATTCGTTCCATTCGTGTTTACAGAGCACCTGCCAGATCCGGGCGTCGTGGGCGGGAGGGAAGACGAGCAGAGAAAGAGAGAAAGCCTCCCCCGCCCCCAAGCTCGTGGGGAAAGGAGACTCCTGCTAGGAGACCTAAGAGGATGTTACCGGACACTCCATCCTCCCACCTTCCCCTGCTCCTCCAGTCACTCCCTCCGCTGGGACTGACAGAGCTGGGCCCCCAACCAATTGCTTGAGGACTTCATTCCGAGCTCTCTGTCCCTGCCTCCCTCCCCATCAGAGTACAGGGCCACAGGCTGAGGGGGTGTCTGGGGAGGGCCACAGGCTGAGGGGGTGTCTGGGGAGGCCCAACCAAGCAGGGCAGGAGAGCAGGGGGAAGCCTTTCTCGCCCACTGTTCCTCCTTGTGCCCAGAGCCGGGGTGATGAGCAGCTGGGCTGTGTTTTGAATTTGAGGGATGGGATCTCATGGCCACCTGTTCCCTGTCTCCCCATCCCGAGCCTCCTGTGGGAGGAGGAGGCCAGGCCTCAGCTATGGGCAGGGCTCTGGGGCATGCCCCCTCCAACCCAAACCTCTGAGGGCAGCAGGGAAGGTTCCAGGCTGAAGAAGGGGATGGCATAGGGGAACCAGGCCCCTGCGCACCTGGCCTCTCAGGACAGTGCCAGCCTGCTGTGGCCTGGGGTCCGTCTGGCCAGAGCAGGTGAGACCCCTCCATTAAGACAAGTCCCTGAGGGGCCAGGGGCCCTGTGGCTCCCCACATGGCCAGGGCCCTTCGATTCAGTCTCCCCCCACCCCCCTCCCCACCTCCCAGATGGACTCGGTGCGTGCGGGACCCCTGGGGCCACCGTCTTCCCAGATCCCTCTCACTAGCCCCTCAGGAGCAGGGAGGCGGCCACAGGCCTGGGTCACGGGGCTGGGCCGGGGTCTCCTGGCTCCCTGGTCACTGTCCAATCTCTGTCAGCCGCTCTCGATGAATAATTTAGTTGTTCGAATTACAGTAAAGAGCTATTCAACTTCCCTTCCCAAATCGTTAAGAGCTGATACAAGATGCCTCTGCTCCTTCTAAGGAAAGTCCCTTTCCCAGTGGAACTGAGCCTTGTGGGCAGGGATCTCCCCCTCCCCCCAGTCATTCACCAATATTGGACAGGGATAGGGAACTGGTTTTTGCTTTTTTTCATCTCAGCTGCAAAAAAATGGATTGTAGCCTAAGATGCCAGTTCCTGGGAGCAGGAGAGTGCAACTGTCCTGAGGGGTGAGGCGGGTGCCATTTTGGAAAGAGCCTTGGGGAGCTCACGTTGACCCCAAGTCACAAGTGCAGGCCCCTGGAGGGCATTCGAGATGCAAGAAGGAGCATTGCAGGAGCCTGGGAGGAAGGAGCATGGGGTGTGAAACCAACTGGATGGTGCAAGAGTGTGTGTGCGTGCGCGTGCATGTGCAGGCACACGTGAACGTGTGCACGTGTCTATGTGTGTATGTTGCAGCCATGACCGTGCATTGCACGTGCACAGGTGGGCGCGTGTGCACTCCTGTGTGCACCGTGCGTGCGTTATGTACACGTGTGTGCGTGCACCTGTGTGGGTGTGTGCACGTTCTTGGAGGGCGAGCGTGCAGCTGGGACTGGATGAGGGCTGGCAGCACTGGGGCGGCTCTCAAGCCGTCAAGTGGCTCTCGGGCGTTTCCAGAGCTGGGAGAGTTGGGTGGGGAATCCGGGTGGAGCTGGGCTCCAGCGACCCAGTCAGGTGACTTGCAGGCAGGCAGGGGAGGGGCTTTAGGAAGTTCGGAGAGAGGGAGGGAGGAGTGGGAAAGGGCCAGGGTGGGGACCTTGGCTGGGAGGTGCTGTGAAGAGTGAGGCGACATCTAGGGACTTGAGCGTTCCGGTTCCCCGGCCAAGGATGGCGGGAGGTGGGGCTCCCCCGGGTGATGGAGCCCACTGGGTACGGCGCAGCGGAGAGGGCGGGAGACCTGGCCTGGAGCCTCGGCCCTGCCGATGGAGGCCTCCCAGCGCCTGGGGAGGGCCTGCTGCCCGGGACGGGGGTGGGGGGGAGCAAGGAGGGCTGAGGTCGCAGGCTCCCACTCCTTGCAGCTGTGCTGCCGAGGAGGCTGGAGGAGGAGGGAGCCTGTGAAGTCAGGCCCGGAGGCAGGCTCAGCCCGAGCAGCAGGAATCCCTGCCTCCAGCCAGCTCTCCCCGTCTAACCGAAGGAATCTGTTCTCCTGCAGCCCTGTCGCAGGAATGGACCTGCATTTCCCGCGACTCACCCCCACCCCAGTCCCTTTGCCTGCAGCAAAGACGACTGAGACGACTGAGGGTCAGGGCTTGATAGAGTCACTCTAACTGGTCCCAGATACTCAGGGGAGGAGGTGGCCTGGGGTCTAGTCCTCAGGCAGCTACCCAGGGGCCCCACCTCTGGAAGGGAGCTCGGAGACAAATGCACAAAGGCGGCTTCTTGAGGAGGCCTGACCCCCGCCACCCCTGGTTTGCAGGTCTGTGTGGGGTGAGGGGAGACCCCTGGAGGAATGCATCTGTCCCGCGCACTCCAGTGAAAGGCCAGCTCCCAACACCACGCAAAGGAGAAACACCTCCACCCAACCTCGTGGGCTTGTACCACTCTTCCTGCCTAAGCCCAATCTTGCAGCCCCCAAGTGCGTTGGGATGGCAGAAGGCAGCACTCTCCCCCAGCTAGATGGTTTGCCCCATAGATGCCCAGGGTCCCCTGAGAGCCCCCCCATGGTCCCAGCCTCCTAAGGGGATCCTTGAACATTGATGCCCTTCTGCCCTCATCCGAAGGCCATGTGACCTCGGCATCCCCTGGCCAGATGTGGGCCCACACCAGGCCCCTGGGACGGCCCTCCATCTGCTGTGTCGGCATCCCTCCAGCTCTGGCTGAGCAGGAGTGGAGAGAAGTAGAGGGAATACCCCCTGGGCCTTACTGGGGCCTCCCTGGAATAAGGACAGCAGCTTCTGGTACCCTCCCCATCCCTCCCTCCCTGAGCCCTGAGCCCAGTCTTGGCCTCCTGAGAGAGGAAGGCGTAGTCAAGTTCCACAGAAGGAGAGAGTTCTCCCAGTTTACTTGGAAAGGACAGGGAATGTTCTGATTTCCAAGCCTTCCCATGGCCCCATGGGCAGCTCCTTGCTTCCTGGTGATAGGACTAGGGAGCTCTCTCCCCCTCCCTCTTTTCCTCCCGCTCCCTCCTCTCCTCCCCCTCCCCAGCAGGCTTGTGCAGGTTGGCACCCGGCTGGTGGCAGTTGAGCAGAGCCTACCCACCCTCAGCTCTTGTCCTCTCCTGGCTGGGATATGGTGGGCGGGTCATCTCTGTGGCCTCCCTCCCCCTACTGCCAACCTGCAATCTCTCCATCGCTCCACTCCATCCCCAGTGGGCTTCTCCCAGGGCCCAGAAAGTTTTTCTCTCTCTCACCCCCTGGCCTTTGAACATGATTTCCCAAGGCCAGGAGTCAGCAAACTTTTTCTGAAAAGGGCCAGGTGGTCCTTATTTGCGTCTCTGCCATTGTAGCATGAAAAGTAGACATAGAGAATTAACAAACCAATGCGTGTGGCTGTGTTCTAATAAAACTTTATTTATGGACATTGAAATTTGAATTTCATGTAATTTTCACATGTCATGAAGTAGTATTCTTTTGGTTTGTTTTTCAACTGTTTAAAAATGTAGAAACATTCTTTGTTCATGGGCTGAACCAAAACAGGTGGCAAAGTTGGGTTTGGCCTGTGGGCTACAGTTTGCTGCCCCCCTGTTCTAGGCTGCCCCCTTGGCTAAATCCTCCTTAGGCTATAGCTGACACATCCCTTCCCTGACCAGGTGGGAACATCCCGTTGGACATACCCACAATGCCCTGCACTACTTCTTTCCTAATAGACAGCCCAGGACTGAGCCTGGCACACAGTAGGTGCTCAATGAGTGTTTGACAATTAAGCGTGCTTCCTACATATTGTCTCTTTTGATCTTCACAACATCTGAGTGAGACATAGCTATTATCTCCATTTTATAGACAAGGTAACTGAAGCCCAGAGAGGTTAAGTAACCTGCCCAGGGTCACCCAGCTAGCTGGGACAGAGGAGGAATTGAGCCTGCAGACTGCTTCCTGGGTGGCCGGGCAGCAAGGGCCTGGTCCTGGGCCTCTGTCCTGAAGCTAGGCTTCTAGAAGGTGTGGCCAGTCTTCTCGAGACATCAGGGAGCCCAGCCTGCCTTTCATCCTGGGTACCAGGCTTGCTCGGCAGCTGATGGAGGCTCCCAACAGCCTCTGTCCTCCCAAAGGCCCCTGTCCTTCCGTATGGTGGCCTTCTTTGTGACTCGATTCTGGGCTTCCTTCCCAGGGCTAGACCCAGGAACAATGGATCCCATTCCGTAGTCACCCGTCGCCCCTCCTCAGCCTCCCATCTGAGCCACCCGTAACACAGCCTGCAACAGCTGTCCTCCCCTCCCCACCAGCTGTGGACACGTCCCCACTGGCCAAGGCCTCTACTCGGCCTCCAGCCCAGCCCTTATTGCCAAGTGTTAATCTCCCCACGTATCAAAGGGGGATGATTACCATGACACCTTCCAGTCCCGTCGTCAGCCTGGGAATTGGGGCGCACTCCTGGGCGGGCCAGGCTGGATAAACATGTGGTCCAGCTGTGGCCTGCCTTCCCATCATGGGACATCTCGGGAGGTTTCTGAGGTTGAGGGCAGGAAGGTACGGGCACCTCCTTTGGACTGGCAGGCCCTGACCCCAGGACCACTGCAGCTCAGCTCTCCCTTCTAGCTCTTTCCCACAGAACATCCTGGCCTCAGGGATTCCCATCTCCTCGGCCAGAGTTCATCAGACGTTCCCCCATCCGCCCCCTCCCCTCTCCCCTGGAGAGAGGCAAGGAGGAGAGAGACCAGGATCATCCAGTGGGGCTGGAGGAGGAGAAGGCTGGGATTCCGGTGATGGGGGTGTAGTGAGGCAACAGGGTCTTGGGAGAGGTCAGCTTGCTGGTAGCCACAGGGTAGATCCCGCAATGGACATCACGGCTTTGGGGGCAGTGAGATGACAATGGGGAGTGAGTGCAGAAGAAAGGACTGGGGAGCCAGGCAGAGGAATTCTGAGGAACCAGATTCCTTAGGAGAAGTCCGAAGCTCTCTTCCCGTTCTCCCCCTGCCTTCCCCATAATTACAGGCTGAAATGCCCAGGGTCTCCAGCCAGAGAGAGAGAGGACATGGGTATGCTGGGCCCCCTGGGGGCCTCACTCTACTGCAAAAGCAGTCCTCTGCTCTCAGCTGTGCTGGGAACCATCTGCCAACTGCCACCAGCAAGATGGGTATGTGGTTCCTAGGCCGGGGCAGGAGCAAGGTTGAACACCTAGGGAGGGAGGAAGGAAGGAAGAAAGGAAGGAAAGAAAGGAGGGACTAAGGAAGGAGGAAGGAAGGAGGTGGGGGAAGAGAGAGAGAGAGAGGGAAGGAGGGAGGGAGGGATAGAAAGATGGAGAGAGAGGGGATGGAAGAAAATAAAGAGGGATGAAAGGAGAGAGGAAGGAAGGAGAGAAGGAGAGGGGGCCATGAGTAGCTCCCCACTTTGTGGTGGTCCCTGGGAGGCCCCTGGGCTGAGAGGCCCCTAGGTGTGTATGTGCTTATTTATTTGCTCTTCGGCGGTATTTATCCCACGTGTGCTTATTTATCTTCTGGCTCTGGCCCCAGGTCCGGCTGGGATTGGCAGCCCCGGGGCCGCAGGCTTGGTTGCCAAGGCAACGCCTCTTTGTTAGGCACCAGCATCTGAAAATGTCAGACTGTTTCCAGCGGGTCAGATCTGGTTCCCTCCCTTCTTTCCCCTTCTCCTTTTTCAATTCCAGTTGCCTCTGCCCAAGTTGCAAACTTCCTCTGTCTCCATGGGGATGGAGGAGGGCTGTCTCTCTTTTTCCGTCCCAAACATCTGTCTCTATAAACAGTTGTGCAGGGCACCTCCTCCTTCTGGGCCCAGGCTATGGGGAGGAAGTGCTTTGTTTATCTGGAGGGGGTCGGTTTCCTTGCTCCTTCGGGCTGGCTGCTGTGGGATGGCTGCAGCCCTGGACTCTGGGAGCCCCGGGCGGGCGGCCAGTGCCCGCTGCTCCTCTGGGCCAGCACTTGGTGGGAAGGGTGGTTGCTCTGCACAGTTGTCTGGTAGACCTTGGCTCTGCTTTGCTAGCTGGGCTGCCTTAGACAGGTTACTTAACCTCTCTGAGCCTCTGTTTCCTCCTCTGTAAAGTGGGGAAGCTAATAGTGCCTCTGTCCAGTGGGTAATGGTGTCACAAAGTGTCAGGTGCAACCACTGGAGCTCTCTCTAGAAGGCCCTTGTATTTCATGGTCCCGGGGATTCTTCCTGTAAGTTACTGCTATTATCAGCCCCAGTCAGGAGAATGTTGAGAGGTTGATTGGTGCAGGGTTGGAATTCCACCCAGATGCAAGCGTCTGAAACCCAGGTCCTCCGTTTGCAGACTGAAGAGCTTGGATCAAGTGACCTCCTCCCCAGCTTGAAATTTTGATTTCTTTTAGGGAAGAGGGTGGGGAGAACTAAGAAATTAGTGGGGTTTTGCCGAGATCCGGGGACCGGAATGCACGATGTATGGGGTGAGGAGTCAGGGACGGAGACTCCGATGACTCAGACCCGCTTTCTGCAGCTGGTAGAGACGCGAACTGGGCCTCAGGAAAGAACACAGCACTGGCCCAGGCCCAGCCCCGGCTCGGCCACCTCGGAGAGCCTGTCCTGGCCCCACGTGGCCTAAAGTGCCAGCGTCACTCCCATGGGTCTCAGCAACCTAACTCCCAGCTCCAAGTCCCATGCTTTTTCTTGCATGTACAGTCCCAGCGTGGTGCACAGAATGAGATCAATTACACTGCTTCTAGGTGATCAGAGGAGAGACCTCATAAACAACCAGGTCAGTGGCTAAGTGACAGCCCGGGCTTCAGAGCAGGAAGAGCTGGGTTTGAATCCAGCTTCATTAATTGCTGGTGGACCTTGGGCAAGTTAACCTCTCTGAGACTCTTGTTATCTCATGTGTAAAATGGGTAGCAGAACAGTACCCACTGAGGGGGATGCTGACAAAGGGCTCGGGGAGCAGTAAGGCTGGGATGCTGGTGGCAGGGGTCTCCGGTCGGGGATGGGAGAGCCGTGACCAAGAACCCATCCCTGGAAGGCGGGAGGCAGGACCACGTGAGAGCCGAGGTGCAATCCCCAGTGCAAGCTCCATCGTTCCATCTGTAGAAAACACAGATTGAAAGATAAAATTATGAAGAATTTCAAGGTGACTGCAGAGCACTAAACCCCAAGCACTGGGCTTTCTTCTGAGTGCAAGGCCCTGTGTGACAGCCTGCCCCTGAGAATGTAATGTGACTGATTGCTGTCTCCTGGGATGTCTTCCAAGAGACTGAATAAAATGGACCGGAGCACAGATGCCGGGAGGAAGGGAGAATTTATACACGGCTTCACCCTCCAGCAAATTGACGTCCCAGACTTCACGGATGCCGAGTGGTCCTTCAGCACTCCAGGCGGGGCGGGAGGGAAGAGCTCGGGGTGCTGGACCCACGCCAGGTGCGGCTAGGTGGAGACCCCCACCAGGGCTGACCCTGTAGGCCAGGAGCATCTGAGAAGGCACATAAAAAGCATCTGATGCAAAGTCCCTTTCCTGACGTTGATGTTGATTCTGTAAGACATGCCCTTGCTTTTAGGACACACACGCCGAAGTGTTTCAGGGGAAAGAGGCATCATGTCTGCAACTTACTCTCAAGTGGCCTAGGGGAAAAATGGGGAGAGAGGGGGAAAGAAAATGGTAACACAAACGTGGTATAATGTTAACATTTGGGATATTTGGGTGAAGCGTATACTGTAATTTTTTGTAGTATTTTTGAAACTTTTCTGTAAGCCTGAAGTTACTTCAAAACAAAAAGTTGGGCTTTTCTGTTTTGTTTTGTTTTGAAGGGCATGATACAGTTATTATTGCCAGGGGTTGGGGGGTGTGGAAATACCAGCAAAGAGCCAGTCCTGCTGGCGGCGGGTCGGTGCTACTTGGAGGACCCCAGGTTCTGCAGGAGGCACCTCGGCCGTGGGACAGGGCAGCAGTGGCATCACAGTGCCAGCCCCCCCGCACCACTCCTGCCACCATAGGGCTCCAGCTTTCCGGCCCTGTGGCCAGTCTTTCCCTTTGGGGGGCCGGTGACTCAGCCATGGCTTCCATGTGGCAGGAAGTGGGCACGGTGACTCATGGATGGCTCTGCCCCCTCCCACCTGGAGGCTGGGACAGCAGCTGATGCCCCAGGTCAGACACGGCCCCCAGTGAGGGGGGTCTGCACCCCACAGTGATGTGCCCAGGGAGTGCCACTCTAGAGGCTGGGCCTGGAGCACTCCGCCAGCCGGGCCCCGTGGGGGCTGGCTGAACTTGCCCTCTGCCAGCTCTGCCCACAGCCTATGGCGTTTCATGGCCATCTGTGGGCATGTGGGCAATGTTGGACACTCCTTAAGGATTCCCCACTGTCTGCAAAGCTGGCAGCCGCTGCCACGGTCCCCGACCCTGCCAGATGCCCCAGCCAGGTGCCTTCACCAGGGACCTTGTTAGCACCCAGAAGTCACACAGACACCCGGGTGCCCAGGTCCCCGGGGCCCAGGCCCTTCCAGCCTGTGAAGGCTCAAGCTCTATGGCATTTCCCGCTTGCCTTGGAGACCTGTGCTGGGAACCTGTCTACTCTCTGATCGGTGGGTTCAAAACCAGCACCTGGACTAGTTAGTGAACGAAGGTTGCTCAGGGCCCAGGCTGTGTCTTCCCTCCAAGACACCCTGACCGTTTCAGCTTTTCTTCTCACTTAGGGCTGGGATTACTCGCTTCAAAATTAAGGCATGAACACATTTATGAGGGTGGTCATAAAAGTGACCCAGTGCTTGCACATCTGCTGTCTCATGTATCCTCATAACACAGAGGGAGACTGAGGCTCAGAGACGTTAAGGAACTTCTGGAGGCTACACAGTACCAAGTCTGGGTCTGAACTCGCGTCTTCCTGACTCCAGAGTCCACCCCGCCTTTATCACTCCTTGAGGTGGGCTGTGCGTTCTCCTTGACTCTTCGTGGTCTTTCCTGTGTCCACACTTTGTCTACCAGCTCCAGGGTGGATCAGGACGGGTGGCCGGGAGGAGGGCTTCCTTATTTTCCTAAGCCTCCCAGCACTCCGCACTCCCTGACACGTCGGGTGCCCGGGCATGGCTTCAGGCAGACTGAGTGTCTGATCGAGGGTGACTCAGGCCCAGCACCAGTCCTTGGCCCCAAACCCCGCCCACACCTACCCTGCGCCTGTTCCTCTTACCCCGCTTGGTGGGTGAGAGATCCCTTCCGGGGCTGCCTGGTGCCGGTGCCCACCTCCAGGCCAGTCTCTCTCTGGCTTCCTCTGCAGCCTCCTAGCCGCTCACTTGCCCGATCTGTTCCCCTGTTCCCGACTGTCCCTCTCCTGTGTGTTTCCCTTTGCTCCTCTTTCTCGCTTTTGATTTTCCATTCTGTTCCGTCTTTGCCTCCTTCCCTTTTTTATCTGTTTTTTTTTGTTTGTTTCTTCATTTTTTTATTTTTGTTTTTTTCCTTTCTTTTTCTTTCTTTATTTTGTTTGTTTGTTTCTTTTGTTTTCTCTCCTTCCCTTGCCTGCCCTCCTCTGTGCTGTCATCAGGCAGGCTATTGTCATTTCTCCAACAGCCAGTCAGCCAGTGGTGGCTTCCCTCGGGCCACCCCCGTTCAAGGGCCCCGTCTCGGCTTTGCAGGGTCACTTCCCACTTCCTTGGTGCAAACAGACCCAGGGGAGGTGCTCCCAGCCAGTTGGAAAGGGAGCTGGGTGTCCTCTGGTCCAGCCTCCCCGGGGGTGAGCCGGCCTCTGCTGGAGCAGTCCTGTCAACGGCAGGCTCCCGGACCCCTACAGTCCCAGGTTCCTGCAGGGACAATGAGGTGCGTTCTTGGGACAGCTGGATGAGACAGTGCTCTGAGTACCTGGCATTCAGAGGAACGCTGTTTCCCCTTTCATTGTACTGAGTTGAAATCAGCCTCTTGGATACTTCCCTTGTTCTTTGATCTGGGGGGAAGCCATCTCCCCATGACTGTCAACTAGCTGGTGAAACCATCATCCTTCTCTTCTCTCAGGGAAACATCCTGCCCCTCACAGAATGTGAGTTTTCATACTTCCACGTCTTTCCTCCGAGGCCCCCCAGTTCTAGGGCTCCTGGGGCATCTGATTCAGGACTATTTATTCAATCCTTTTCAATCTCATGTGTCTCTTTCAAGCTATTGTTCCAGCCTGTCATCATTTTTGAATCCAGATGAGTTGGATTATCCCCCCCACCCCCTGACTTTGTTTTATCTGAAAATCTGGTCATATGCTTTCATGGTCTTCATCCAGGTCACGGATGAAAATATTCCGCAAGGCCAGAGACTTGTGGCACATCTCTAAAGACTTACCTCCAGATGGACATTGTTTCCTAATCAATTGCTTTTTTTGGTTTTTTGTTTGTTTATTTGTGTTTTGGCCACACTGCGAGGCAGGCGGGCTCTTAGTTCCCCCATCAGGCATCGAACCCATGTCCCCGGCAGTGGAAGCGTGGAGTCTCAACCACTGGATGGCCAGGGAAGTCCCATACAATTACTTTTTTTTTTTTTTTTCCTTTTTGGCTGCACCGCCGCATGTGGAACTTCCCTGACCAGGGGTCAAACCCTCACCCCCTTCAGTGGAAGCACACTTAACCACCGGCCCACCAGGGAAGTCCTATGCTTTTTGTTTTGTTTTTAGTAATTCTTTCTACCTGCTACAACCTAACCATGCTATTTTCAAGGCTACCTTTTTCAATGTCTTCCATAAGGCGATCACAGAAAGCCAAATGTTCTAATGGAATCAAGGTATTCTATATCCATAGCAATTTTTTTTTTTTTGGCCGAGCTGCATGGCTTGCGGAATCTTATTTCCCCGACCAGGGATCGAACCCGGGCCCCCTGCAGTGGAAGCGTGGAGTCCTAAACACTGAATTGCCAGGAAACAGGGAATTCCCTATCCATAGTATTTCTATGATCTGACAATCCTGTCAAAGAAGAAAGGACTTATTTGGCCTGAGTTGCTAATAGTAAGTTAAAAAATTTTTTTTTATCCTTGAAAAAAGGATAGTCAGTATTCATTTTATTATCACTTCCAGATAGATGAAAAAGAATTGTAAAGCATTCCAAATCTCCCTAGGCCGAGATAAGCACTTCAAACATTTTGGTATATATTTCTACAAGTTTCTAAAAACATCTAGAGGTATGTATGCCAAAAAACTCATAAAAATGCCATCATACCTAAATACTCTTTTGTTATCTGCTTCTTTAACTTACTAATGTTTTGTGAATATCTTCACATATAAATAAGTGTACAGCTAAACTATTTTGATTGGCTGTGTAGTATTCCATTTTCAGGATATCTATTCAACAGACCCTGCATTACTGGATTCCAATTTTTTTGCCTTTATAAACCTTGCTACATAAACCTATTATGAACATGTCTTGTTCCTTGCCTGAAACAAGTTCAGATCTTATACTCTGCCTTTTCTAAGTATCCTCTGACTCCCCACAGTGTTTATCTATACTTCTCATGTGAACCTATTTCCATTACAATAATTATACACTATCTTCTCCCTGCTTGTAGCCCCTAAGATTCTTTAGGGAGCAGTCCACCCCAATGTAATGCCTAACACAGTAGCTTGTACTTAGACACACTCCGTAAATATTTGTTGACTAAGGGCATGAATAAACGAATTTATTTAATGATTCATTCTAGAGTTTTGCTGGTGATTAACATCATACTCGCTGGTTTCTAGTTCCCGAAGTCTGGTTTCTGCCCCAGTGGGGCCTGGTTTGCCCATCTTCTGGTCCCTCGCCCAATCTCAGGGATGAGAGAAAGTGCAGCCAGGGTTGTGACCTCCCGCCACCCATCCCCACGGTCCCAGGATGGTGATGGCTTTGCCCTGGGCTGACACGAGTTGATTCAGAGCCTCCCTGCCCACTCTCACGGTCGGTCTCCTCTCCCGTCTCTGACTTCAGTTCTCTCTTAGCCTCCCCCGGCCCTCCTTCCTTTCTGAATTTGATTGAGAAGCAGGTAAGCTTGGAGCAGGTCCGCATGGCCTTGGGAGGCCATCTGGGGAAGGGGTGAGGGTGTGGCTGCCTTGCGTGGCTCCCTCGTGAGAAAGATACAAAAGCCCCTGCTCTTTAGTGCTTGGGTGAGATTGACAGAGTTTGGGGATGGGCCGGTACACAGTAGGTGCTCAATCAAGGCAGTTTTCTCTCTCCTCTTCCTTTACTGGACACAATTCAGTCTTCTCCCCTAAGGACTGGGTCTGCCCCTGAGGGGTCACTGTTGGTGGAGAGCCCTCCCTCCTTCCCTTCCTCCCTCTTCTCTCCTTATCTTTTTGAAATATGACCTCAGTTTCCTAGAAGTGTTTTTTTGTTGTTTTTTTTGCCCTCGCCATGCGGCTAGTTCCCTGCCCAGGGATTGAACCCGGGCCCCGGCGGTGAAAAGCGCCAAGTCCTAATCACTGGACCGCCAGGCAAGTCCTTAGAAGTGTTTTATTTAGTACCCCAGCCACCAGCACTCTTTTCTCATAGAGCTCACTTGCGATTAGATTGATCTGTGGATTTTTTTTCCTAGTTCATGATTTTCCTTGACCCATTTTCACTCCTAGGGCCTATAGCTTTTTTGGGCCAGAGTTTCCCTGAACTTTTTGGAAAAACGTCCCTTAAAGTCTAGGGAACCCATCTGACAAATCCCAGTGTCTCTCTCCTTAGCTATCATTAACCCATAGGAAATCACGTGCAAGTGACCCCCACAATGAAATACCTTTCCTGGGGACTTCCCTGGTGGTCCAGAAGTTGAGACTCCACGCTCCCAATGCAGGGGGCCCAACTTTGATCCCTGGTCAGGGAACTAGATCCCGCATGCATGCCGTAACTAAAGATCCTGCATGCTGCAATGAAGATCTTGCATGCCGCAACTAAGACCCGGCACAGCCAAATAAATAAATAAATATTAAAAAAAAAAAAAAAAAGAAAGAAAGAAGGAAAATTCCTTTCCTGGAGCTCAAACATCAGCCTCTTCACTGGAATAAAGACCATCATCATCCCCACCGCCACTGTGATCGGTCAGCTCGGCCCAAGATTAACTGTTGATGCCATGCCTGGCTCTATAAGGGGTTGCCTTACTAAATACTGGCTAAGAAAGGCAACGTGATCCAATATAACAAAATCTACTGGGCATCGACTATGTGACTATGAACCGGGGATTGGGGAGAGAAAAGATAGATGAGAATTGGCTTGCCCTCAAAGAGCTTAGAATCTAATGACTAAGAACTTAGGTTTGGAATTGGAGAGCTTACAACGTAAAATGAAGGCGCATAAAGATGAAGCGGGTAATATCAGGATAGTTTTTTTTTTTTTTTTAAAGAATTTTAAAGCGGTGTTGCCTTCCTGTTTCTTCATCAGGGGTAAGTAATTTCCAGTCATCCCATCCATTCAACAAATATGTATTAAGAAAGCAAAACACAGGCCAAGAGCCTGCTGTGTGCATGGCTGGATGCACAATGAGGCCGTTCTCAGGAGACTGAGCTCTGCTCTGTGAGAAAGCATAAAACGGAGGGGACACCAAGGTCAGAGGGCAAGTGCCCAGTCCTTGCCAGTGAGAGTCATCTTGAGTTCCACTTGAGGGGTTCAGAGTTGGGTCATCGAGGGTGGAAAGTTCTGGAAAAACCCTAATACCCCTGTTGCAACATTCTAGGAAAAATGGTCCATCTACTGAATAAGGGTGAATCAGCCGGGGAAGGTTTGGGGCTATCAGCGCTGTCCCACGGCCACTTGTCCCCAGTCTTTGGTTCCCCAGTGAAGTTCCAGCTACCCTCTGGGGGCCGAGGGGAGGAGACGGTGAGCTCTGATCGGGAATTTCAATGAGACATATGCAAATGGTCAGTGGGCTCTTCAGAGGAAGTTATGAGAGGAGAGGGCTATGGGCAGCTCAGCACCCATAACCCGCAAAGCAGAAGTGAGAGCCGTGAGATTTCCCAGTCCTCCCTCCCCTTCTCACCCAGCCCTGCCCCCATGGTGTGGGCCTCCTTCCCTCTCAGAAATGAGACCTGTGACTTTTCCCCAATTACCCAAGTCTGAAGAAATGTTTGTCTTGAAGGGAAACTAGACTTGTTAAGCCTCTTTTCAGCCCCAGAATTGAGGAATGGATTTGGGGCACCCAGTGGGGCTGAGCAGGTGAAAGGAGGGGGAAAGGAGTAACCCCCCTCCCCACCCCCACCTTGAGCACCTACCAAGTATCAGGCCAGGGATCCAGGGCCCTCTGCAGGGTGGCCCCATCCTCACTGGCAGTGAGTGGCTGGCGGGACCAGGACCTGACCTCGCCAGCCAAGTTCCCACACGCTCTGGCCCCAGGGCCACTGCCCCCCCGGACAGTAAGCCCCCTCAAGACTGGGCAAATGCTATTCTTTCAGGAAACTAGGACACCACTTGGAGTATTTCCGCTGCAGCTCTGGCCTTTGACACAGACGCACATCTGGAAAACGCGGCCTTCCTTCCCCACGGAGTTTTGAATGAGCAGTTCTGGATTCCCAGTCACTTCCACTTGTAATTAATTGTCAATTGATTACCCGTTCACTTACACGTGTCAGTGTGAAGGCGCTAGCCTCTCTGTCAGGAAGTCAACCATCTATTGACGAGTGAGTCAAAGCATCGGGTGGCTGTTACTTATTCATGAGCCAGGGTGCCCGTGTAGCTGGGTTTCCCCTCACCTGTTCCAGCTTGCCCTGAAAGATGGAAGTAAAGGGCCCTGGGGAGAAAGTGGTTTCCTGACTCTTCCTGGGCCCATATTTGAACCACACTTTCTTCCCTCGCTTGCTTGCTCTCTCTCTCTCTCTCTCTCTCTCTCTCTCACACACACGATTTCCATCCCAGGTCTGGTGGCTTTTTGCCTGACCTTTTACCCATATCCCACAGTGTTAACCCTGGCCAACCCACGGTGTAAACAAAACTATATGGCACCATAAAGCATCAGCAGTAAACTGTAGAACATATTCCTTTTTTTTTTTTTTTAAGATGACTTTTATTTTACTTTATTTTCTGGCCACTCCACACGGCATGTGGGATCTTAGTTCCCCGACCAGAGACTGAACCCGTGCCCCCTGCGTTGGAAGTGCGGAGTCTTAACCACTGGACTTCCAGGGAAGTCCTGTAGACCGTATTTCTTTTTCTGGGGAGTGAGGTGAGAGGAATTGGGCATGGGGATAAGTTTTATTTTTTATTAACATACAATTGATTTTTTATTTATTTTCACTGAGTTTAAGTATACATTTGGTACACGTGTTTTACTCACAGGTACTAGTGTGATAATTTGAAAGAAAAGCTGCGGGGCGTAAACTGCAGTGGGGAAAAGCCTGGGGCTAAAAGTGGGGCATCTGAGGACCCAGCAGCTAATGCTGGAGGGGCAGAGGACATTCTGTGGGCCAGCTGGGCCTGGGCGCTGGCCTCGTTACTGAAGCAAGCCACTTAATCTCTTTAAACCTCAAATGCTTCATCTGAACACCAGGAGGACCGCTGTGTGGACCGCTGTGTCGATTCCCCCTCTCTTCTTCTAACGTGGTGCACATGGTGCTGGCGGGATGAAGACCACCTGGGGCTGGTTGGAAATTAAGCATCTCAGGGCCTCCGCATTTTAACAAGATCCAAGTGGCTTGTGCTGACAAAGTTTGATTAGTGCTGGGCTAAACAACATGACGTATTTAAAACACCTAAAAATTTTTTTAAAAAATAAATAAAACACCTAGCAGAGAATTTGGCAATGTTAGTTTCCCTCCTCTTCCCTTCCCTGAGTGTGCTCAGATGGGATTTCGGTTAGGTTAGATGATGGCTGTGACTTGCATTCTGATGGTGTCACATATATTTTGTCTCCTTACAACCATGATGTGGGATAGGCCACAGATAGTCTTATCTTGGTTCATAGATGGAAGAGTGTGGCCCTGATGAGTCCAGCAATGGGTCCTAAGGTTACAGAGTAGACCCAAGGGGACCAGGGCCACATGTGCAGATGCTCAAGGCTTCAACCACCAAGCCCAGGCTACCCATGGAAGCGGCCACTCCCTCTGGTGGGGGAAGGGATCCAGGGGGCAGCTGGAGCATATGCTCATCAGATGGGTTAGCTGGATAGGATGTAAAAAGATCCCAAGGGGCTGGAGTTTGGTGTCCTCAATGTGACAGTTTAACAACTTTCATTTAATGACCATTTGGGGGGCACCCATCCTGTGCTGGGCACTGGGAATTCAACACTGAACCATATGGACACATAGGTGATGGGCGATAGTCAGGAAGGGCAGGCAAATGGGACACATGGGGACACTGGCTGTGCCCAGGCAAGCACAGGGTGCTGGGAAGACCACCCCAGACCGAGAGATGGGAGCAGAGGGGCGGAGAGGCGCAGGCGCCAGCACCTGCGTGGTGGGCACTGATGAGGGAGCACCGTGGCCACAGGCTCTGGACATTCAGTCAGTGACCTGGCACCAGAGAATGTTCCCGGCCTAGGGAAGGACCTGGGTCTGGCCAAAATAGAGGAGGGAGCTGGGCGCGGCCTGGGAGGAAGGTGGGGCGGTGGGGAGGGAAGGGAGCCCTGCCCCAGCGTGCCCTCTGTCCCGGGCGCGCACCCTGCCGGGAAGCCCTGGGGCCGCAGCTGCTCGGGCTGCCCGGCCCAGAATAGCCTCCCTTCCGGGCAGGGTTGCCCCGGCCCGCGGCGCCAGCGCCCGAAATAGGGCTCGGCCTGGAGGCCCGGGGGCGGCGGGCGGCGGGCGCGAGGGACCGCCGCAGCTCGGGGACGCGCCGGGGAACGGGCACCCGGGTGCGCGGCAGGGATCGGGGACCGGGGGCCGGGATGCCGGGCGCTGGGCCAGCCGCGGGGCGGCGGGGCGGGGCGCTGACCTCACAGTCCGCGAGGAAGCCCGTCGTCGGGGGCCGGCCGCGCTGATGGAAGGGCTGAGGAATCCGCAGCTGGCGGCGCGATGGGGCATGTGCGTGTGTGTACACTTCCCCTTTAAACGTGGCCCGGAGAGGAGCGGTTGCCATGGGCACGCACCCGGAAGGGGGGGGTGGTGAAGCCGAGGCGCGTCCGGACCGAGGTCCCGGTCCGGTCCTGGTCCGGGTCCTGGCGCGGGGCCCCGCCCGGGCAGGGGAGTCGGGAGATCCCGCCGGCGGGGGAAGGGTGGCGGAGACCCGCCTCCAGGGACACCCCAACCCGAGCCCGTCCCCCGCCCCCGCGGTGGCCCAGTCAGATGCAGTCCTGGACCAGGGTGTCCTGAGGAGGCTCTGTGCCTGCCCTGCCCACCAAGAGGTGCGCCTCGCGGGGGGGAGGGGGGGGGGAAACCAGCACAGGCTCCCCGCTGTTACCCTCCTTGGACCCTGAGGCTGAGAGTCTAAAAGGTGCCTGACGTCACTTTTTGCCCATGCAGCCACCACCCCTCACCGACCTCCACCCACCCGCTAACCTCCTTAACCTCTCCCAGCCTCAGTTTCCTTATCTATTAACCAGCGATTAGTCATAGCTACCATACAGGGTGGTTGTGATTAAAATAGAATAATTATGTAATGTGCCCTGTGCACTGTAGATGGGGTCCTCTTTCCCTTCTCCCCGCTCCCTCCTCAATCAGGCCTGGGATCAGTTAGGTCCTCCTTGTCAACATCCCGTCCCCCAGGCCTGGAGCTTCGGGTGGATAACACCCCTGCCAGGGCTCTCCCCACCTCCTTTCCCCTCAGGGTTACCTTGGAACCCGCCTTATACAAAAGGATGGTTCAACTTGCTGTCGGAACCTGCAGGAATCCCAGGCTGAGGTCCAAGAATATTAACAGAGGGCCCAGCCTGGCTGAAGTGAGTCAGCCTCTCCTGAACATTAGTTGCTGCTTCAGCTGCCCTTTGTAGCTTGGACCAGTTGGTTGCCAGGACTAAGCGGCCCCTGGAAATCGCTGGGAAAACCAGCATGCCCTGGGGGTGGGGTTAAGAGCCAACCCTGGCATACCAGGCTGGTAAGGGGCTCTTGATCCCCCTTTGTCTCCTCTCTGGGAACCGAGGCTCAGGGCCGGGGAGCAGTGGTACCCCATGTAAGGAAGGGCGGGCCTGGCTTACTGTAACTGCCTGGCTAAAAGCCTGATTGTCCTGTGGTTGGGCAGGCCAGCCAGAGAGGGGCCCTGGTGTAGGGAGAGCTCATGCAGTGTGTGAAGTGGAGATAGGCATGACTGCTTTCCCAAGGAGACTTACTAGACCAGGTGGGCCTGCCAAGAGGGCGCCATTTCTCCCCTAAGCAGGTCAGGCCACTAGTTAAATGCCAGATTATTTGCAAGAAATAGTTGGTCCAGGGCTCAGCCCCTTCTCAGGGGCATCAGAGCAGCCAGTGTTGACCCAGCACTCACTATGTCCTGGGCAACGTGGCTGTTCGCTCACTGATCTATGAGAACAACCCTAGGAAGTGGGGACCGTTATTATCCCCATTGTCACAGATGGGGAGCAGATTCAGAGACCTGCCCCGGTCTCCTAACTTTGAGGAGGCGAACTGAACCAGGAGGAAAACCCAGGCTCTTAATCCCCATTCCGTCTGGCCTCCTGAGTGTGGGAACCAGTGTGGCCCGGAAGAGTAGTGGATGGCCCAGCGGACCGCCCAGGTGTCTGAACCCCTCCCCCCAGGCACGCTGTTTGCTCGGTACTCAGCTGACTTCCCGTCCCTGGAAGAGCAGCTGCGGGTATGCTGGGGTAGGGCGGTCCCCTTCCTGTGGTTCAGGTAAAAGCATAACCCCATGCCTTCTTGGCACCCTCCCTCTCTCCTTTCCCAGGCTCTAGATGTCAGGCAGACCTGGATGCCCCAGAAAGCCTCTCAGGGCCAGAGATTTGTCCGGAGTCTCCAGTTGTAGGTGAGGGACCGAGGGGGCAGAGAGAAGGGGCTGCAGGCCCTGGTTGAGGGGAGGACCTGAGAACTCTCCTTTCGGCTCTAACAGACCACCTGGAGCTTTCTTCATCACGCTTCCTCTCCGATGATGATAATGATGCAGGGATGAAAGATGCAGATGAAGAGTCCCTTAACTTCATATCCCCAGCTCTCTCTAAGCTGGTTGTCTGGAACATCTGAGGGATGGAGGCTGCCCCGCTCCTGTGTCCACTTCACCATCAGATAACCCAGGGCTTTGCAAAGAGCTGGCTGTTGGGCATCCCCTGGACTTTTCCCTAGGTGACATTGCCAAGGAACTGTGGCACTGGCCAGATTTCCCACGCCCAGCCCCGAGGCGTCACCTTCCCCTGTCTTTTGCACAGGGAAGCTCAGAATAAGCTTTCTAGAGGATGTTCTTTCTTGTGTGTAGAGTCATCTGAGGTTGCTAATACTGAAGCTCTTCACCAGAGAAACGTAGGAAGCATCCCTGCAGCTAAATGAGGCAATGTCTGTAGAGGACCAGGCCATGCCAAGCAGGCTACAGACTCACGCTCCCTCCTCCCCAAGAGGCACTGCCGTTGGCTGTGCAGCCTGCCTCTCAGCCCTGCCCTTGGCCAGGCCATCTGCTGGGCCCATCCCTGGGCACCTTTGAAGCCTATCCTTTGCTCAAGTTGTCTTGGATGGAGTATAAAGGGGCCTTCCTCTTGTTCCTCTGCCCAAGAGCAAAGAAAGACACATTTGTTAGGCTCTTCCTGGAAAACGCAAGGAAAGAAAAAAAAATGTTCTTAATTTTAGATCCTGCAGGACCAACCAGCAGTAACAGGGTTGAATAGTATACCCCAAATTCATGTCCATGTGGAGTCTGTGCTCGTGACCTTATTTGGAAATAAGGTCTTTGCAGATGTAGTTAAAGATGAAGTCATACTAGATATGTTTGGGTCCTAATCCAATGACTGGATACAAGAAGAGGGAGATTTAGTCATAGGAACACGGGGAAGACAGCCATGTGAAGACAGAGGCAAAAACTGGAGTGATGCGTCTACAAGCCAAGGAATGCTAAGGATTGCTGGTGATCACCAAATGCTGGGGAGAGGCAGGGAAGGACTCCCCCCCTAGAGACTTCAGAGGGCACATGGCCCTGCTGATATCTTGATTTGGGACTTCTGTCCTCCAGGACGGTGAGAAAATCTGTTTCTGTTGTTTTAAACCCCCTAGTTTGTGGACCTTTGTTATAGCAGCCCCAGGAAACTCATACGAGCACCAAATGTCAAACAGAGGGCAGTTGTGGAAAACAAGAAGGAAATGCAGCAGGGCACAGAAAGGAAAGGCTTGGAAGAGACCAAGGAGGAGACAGGAAGGAACACTTCCTAAGCATCCTCCTCCCACCCGGGACGGGAAATGGTGGCCAAGCCTTGCCAGGCTCCACTTTCCTCATAGCAGGGGTGTGGGGGGTTGGATGGGGGTGAATGTGGGAGGTCATTTTGAATCTTGCTGGTCCCAGGGAGAACCTGCTAATAATACTAAACCTGTGACATGGTCTTGTCTCTACCTCACGACAATCCATGAAGTGGGTTTTGTTGAGATCCCTGTGTATAGATTAAGAACCAGGGCAAGACTGTTAAGTACCCGCCTAAGGTCATTTGCCAGGAAGCAGTGATCTGGGACACACACCCAGCTTTCCTGCCACACAGTGGCGCTCTGCCCTCTGCCGGTCCCGGGCTCCTGTGCCCATGTCCGGTGTCTCGGAAGGGTTGGCAGATGCTGGCCATGGGCAGGGATGCTGCAGCCCAACTGCCTGGGTTTGGACCCAGCTCTGCTCCTGGTTAGCTGTGTGACCTTAGGCACGTCACATTACATCCCTGTTCTGTAGTTCCCTCCACTATAAAAATGGGGACAATAATAGGAACTAACTCATGGGGTTGCTGGAGAATTAAATGCTCCAAGAAATGTTCCTACCTTGCTTTTTTTTTATATATATATATATGTTTACCTACTTTTTTAAAAATTAATTAATTTATTTATTTATTTATTTATTTATGGCTGTGTTGGGTCTTCGTTTCTGTGCGAGGGCTTTCTCTAGTTGCGGCGAGCAGGGGCCACTCTTCATCGCCGTGCGCGGGCCTCTCACTGTCGCGGCCTCTCTTGTTGCGGAGCACAAGCTCCAGACGCGCAGGCTCAGTAGTTGTGTCTCACGGGCCTAGTTGCTCCGCGGCGTGTGGGATCTTCCCAGACCAGGGTTCGAACCCGTGTCCCCTGCATCGGCAGGCAGATTCTCAACCACTGCGCCACCAGGGAAACCCTGTTCCTACATTTCATGTGCTTAGAATAGTGCTTGGCGCATCAGAAGCAGGCCACGAAAGTATGTGAAATAAACAAAATATGTGGGTGAAGGTTCTTTCCCTGCAGGGTCGGGGCCAAGAAGAGGGCCTATGAGATGGTGAACGTTTCTTCATTCTTACTCCACAGGCCAGGGGGAGACCAAGGCCAACAGCATTCTCGTGCAGTCCTTGTCTGTTTCCCACTGAACCCTCCAGAGACCAGCAGGGAGGGCCCCTGAGACCAGAGAGCAGAGTCCTGGGCAGGCTGACTCAGTTGCTCGAATCCTCCCTCCAAGGCCAAGAACACCTGTGATCCTGGTTCAGGCCAGCTTTCTCCTCCCACAGGAAAGCTCGGACCCCTGCCATCACCTCGCCGCCGAATCCTGGTCAGTCATCTCCCGGTTAGCTGTGTTGCTCACAGTGGGAAGCTAGACTGGGGTGATTCACCATCACGCATCACCCCATGGAAAGCTCATCTACAGCGCACATCGGAGGGATGGTACTGGGCGTTGCGTTTACAGACGGAGCTCAAAATGTGCTGAGCGGCTTGTGTGTGCAGCAACGTGCCCAGCCCGGGCACATCCAGGAAGTCGTCCAGGCATCTCTGGCCATTTCTCCATCTTTCTCTCGGGGGCCTGCAGCCTCTACCGGGCATCTGGCCCTTTTAATTGCTTCCTCTCCAGATGTCTCTCCTACCAGTGACAGAGCCCGGCCTGATGGTCCCAGGGCCTTGTATATTCTGCCAGGGTTGAGGCCCCTCCCCTCCCCCACTCAGGATGGACCAGCTCAGTCCTTACCCTGGTGTGGGCACAAGGTCTCTTGTTGCAGCTGGGCCCCTTGGCTGACCTTCTCAGCTCCTTCTCTAAGGCTGGAGAGGCCTGGCAGGATGCCTGCAGGCTCCTCCCCTCCACTCCAGGGCTCTGGCCAGAGCCTGGTCAGGGTCCTTGCTGAGTTCCCAGCCAACCCCTGGAGTGATGGCCTGAGGAGTCCAGTGGGGAAACCCCAGTGTGTAGGGCAGTATTCCATTGACTGTCCCCACCCCCTGATTGGGCAATGCTGGCTGGTCTCAGAATAGCTTCTGGGTGGCCTTCCTGCCAGACCCCCTTGCCTACTTTCACCAGGTGCCAAGGAACACTGAAAAGGGCAGCAAATGGCTAGGGGACCACGCTCAAAAGCCAGCCTGCCTCCCTCCCAAGCTGGCTCCTTTCCCTCCAGCTGCCTTTTTATAGAACTGTATTGCAGAAGGGGATATAGAGTTCATCTCATCCCTCCCCCAGCTTCCAGAAGGAATAGTTTAGAGTGATATTGGGGTTCTCTGAGGCTTTACGCAAAACTCTGCACATTGGGTTGGCCAGAGGTCTCGCTGGAGTTTCCTTGGCAATTCTACGTCCATTGGGAACACCAGCCCTGAACGTCTGAGGCTCCCAGCCGCTGGGAGATGGGATGACCCTGGCGTTCCCTGCAACCACCCAAAGTCTCCATGGATGGAATGGCAGCCCCAGGACTGTCCCCCAGGGCTGACTGGTCTCTGATGAGAGCCAAGTGTGGATCCAGCTGCCATTTGGGTCCCTTGGGGGGCCCTCACAGTAGCTGCTAAATGGAGGTCCTGGATGGTGGGGACTCTCACACACACAGGTGCAGGTAGTGGTGGAAAGGGCAGGTGATCAGTGTTCTAAGTCTGCTCCTTCCACTAATCGTCTGTGTGACTTGAGGCACGCCTAAATCCCTTGACACCTTAGTTTGCTCATCTGGAAAACGCAACATATTTCATTTGAGCTGCCTCACTTACCTCCGAGTTATATAAGGAGGGAAGAGCGAGATAATATATTAGGATGTGTTTTGAAAAAAACAAAAGTGCTATTCATGCCAACACAAGGTATTAAAAATAAAAGATGCCTATTTGCTTCCCGAAGTAAAAGTTGTAAACGATTTAAATCATATTTTAACGACTCCAGAAACCCCTTTATTTAAAGACATTTCCTTCTTTTGTACAGTCGGGGTCAAGCATTTGGTGGGCTTCCACTGGGCGCCACCGACTCTGCCGGATTTTGTGATGAATGTAAAAAACTGGAAGATCCAGTGCCTGGTGCAGAGTAGGCATTCAATAAGTTATCATCGAAGGAATGAATAAGAGAGTTCTTCCTTCAAAGAGTTCATATTCCAGTCTGGAGGAAACTGGCAACCACCAAAGAGAGGCAGAATTGGAAGAGGGAGAAGGGCTGTCTGGGCTGGTGGGATAACCCCGATGTGAAACGGGCTCACAGGTGAGCACAGGTGTGAAGCCTATGGTGGGCAGGTAAGGAGACCACCTTGATGGGAGGAAGTAAGTCTCCCAGTGTGAGGTGGAGTGGGTGGGGGAGTTGAAGACAATGAGCTTTCCTCTAGGGTGTGAGTCTGAATGTATTGGAAGCGGCTTAGAGGAAAGTGCCATGGGAACCAGTGTGCATCCTATGGGGAAGGGCTGTGTGTGTGACATGATGATGAAAGCAGTATTTTTAGAAGATGAGCCTGGCATGGAAGTGCCTGATGGGGACACACCAAACGTCTTGAAGTTCCCCAAAGTCTTCTTTTCCCTTTTTTGGCCATTTCCCTGTTTCTGATCATTAGAATGCCCCACTGTCCCACGCCTGCCAAGGGAACACCTGTTGTTTCCCATCACCAGAGTCACCTCTTCTGGGAAACCACTGTAGGTCATTTCCTCCTGGGGGCCTCCAGCTGTACCCTGTATACCATTTTATTTTTATACTCATTCCTTTTTAGGATACTTCTTGGTTTTCACGTCTGGTTCCCCTTTCAGACTGTGAGCCTCTTGAAGTCTGAATGTTTCCTCGTCGGCAGTGATCTCTCCAGCATTGGTCACAGTGCCCAGAACGGGGCTCCCACCTGCACTGATATCACCTGGGGCACTGGGCAGGTAAGCACCAGGTACTCATGCACCCTAAAGCTCAGAAACACTGCAGCCCCCATCACACAACTTCGTGGGACCCCCACCCACAAAGATCATACTGTGAATAGCGCCCCCTGTGGTTGTGTACACATCACACCAGCCTCCTGGAGGACCGGATCCTCATGGGTTTTATGTTTGATGTCTATACCTTCATCATCCTGAACGTTATGGATACCAAATAGCATTTTCTGTATGAAAAGAAGATTTGAGATTTGGGGGAGGGGAGGTGAAAGAGAGGAAACATTTTCTTGTGTAATGTAGATAACGAGCTTGCATTGTTTGCTTCTTCTTTTAAGTCTAGGTTTTCCACCTTTCTCTAAGGCTGGGCCTGATTATTACAACGACTAGCAGCTGTGATCGTATTTACGAGGAAAGCGTGCAGTTTTAGTATTCAGAGCCCTGGCTTCTCTTCAGATGAGAGCCGGGGGCCTCTGATTCTCTCTGCAATGCAGCCTTCCAGGCCACTGCTGTTGCTTAAGGCTGTGCTGCAATCCGGAGCACTCAGGAGTGGGAAGTCCAGAGTTCTCCCCACTTCTGGGAACAGCCCTCCATCCCCCTCCCCGCGCCAGCTTCCACAGGCAGTCCTCATGACAGTGGGTCAGGCTAACCCAGGGTTTCACAAATGCCTGGCCTGTTCCCAGCACAGCACAGCTGGGAGGGCTCAGCACTGGGGGAAGGAGCACCATCCCCCTCCCCCTGCCATCCTCAGCCTGGGGCCCAGGGGCTGGAGCCCAGCAGAGGGAAGGGCTGCACTTGTCTGCACTTGCCCCAGTGTGGGCAGTGATCGTGGGCCTTCCCTCCCTGCTGATTTCCCAGCTCTGGCTTAGTCAAGGTTCAAGGAGGAAATTCCCTGTCCCAGGAAGTGAGGAGGATCCAGGCTTGTCTTCCCCAAAGGAAGCGAGTGGTCGCAGAGTCACCTGAGGAGGTGTTGAGTATTGAGATTCCCCACTCTCCTTGGGGCTTCTGATTCAGAAAAGCTGGGCTTGGAGTCCGGGAATCAGCAATTTCATCCACTCCCTCGGGGCTAGCCGCAGGTGCTTCTTTGGCTTTCATGAGCCTTGGGAGGGGGAGGTGAGAAGGGTTGAGCCCAAAAAGCCCTGTATTCTCAGGTAGGACCTCCGGCTCTCTCTAATGAGCTCCATGACCCTGGAATAACTGCCCTTGTAATCCAAGTCTCACTTTCACTATCACTGAAATGGATGTGTGACCCAAGGGAAGGGTGATCAAATGTCCTGGACATTCAGGGATACTAACCCAGGACAAGCTGGTCGCCATACCTGAGGATGAGACAGGACTGTGGATGTTCGAGGTACTGGAAATGTGACTTAAAGATGAGTCTTTGCGGCACAAATAGCAGTCTGTTTATTTTATTTACATTTTAACTAGTGTCTGTCACTTCCACTAAATCTCTGGAGAGCAGGAGGAGCAGGGCCTTGTCTTGTTCACAATCAATCCCCTGACGCACAGGATGTGTTAATGGGTACTTGCTGAGTGAATGAATGAATGAGTGAGTGAATGAGTGACTGACAGGCAGGGGCTGGGGGGCTCCAAGGACAGTGGTCTGGGGGGGAAGGGGCTGCCGGCCGGGGGGGGGGGGTGTAGATTCTCGGCTCCCCTGGGAAAACTTGATCCACTCATGGCCGGCAAACAGTCAGGGTTTTCTGAGCAGCCTCCCCTCGGAGGGGTCAGTGACCCCCAGGGACGAAGGACTGCCTCCCTCCCTCCCTCCCTCTCTCCCCCCAGAAGCCCCGGGCGCGCCGGTCCATCCTCTCTCCTCCCTCTCCCGCCCCCCACCCCAGGGAGGTGCGCCTGGCAGCCTCCCGGCCGAATTTCCTGGCACTCGGCTGAGAATAAACAGCACTCTGCGCCTGTAATTCCGTTGCCATGGCGACCGCTCCGCGGGCGGCGGGGGCGTGGCGGGGGCGTGGCGGGGGCGTGGCCTGCCCTCCGAGCTCACTCTCGGCTGGGCCGCTGCGGCGGCGGCGGCGGCGGCGGCGGCGGCGGCGGCGGCGGCAGCGGCAGCGGCGCGGGCTCGGGAGATGCCACCCGCCAGGCTCCGCGCGGACATTCTTCGCATAGCTCCGTCAGGGCTCCCGCGGTGTCCGGGAAGTGACTCTTCCTGGCAGAGGCCGGCCTCCAGAGCGACGCGCCCGCCTGCCCGCTCGCCCGGCGGCCGCCCGAACCGGAGGGGGCGGGACGCGGCGCGGGAAGGTGCGCCCGGGACCGGGTTCTTCCCACCTCGGCCTCGGTCTTCCCGGTCCGTCCCTGTGCACATTGTCCCCCACCCCGCAGGCTTCTGTCTCTGCTTAGACTCCCTCTGTGGCTATCTGACTCTGCCCTCTCTCTCTCTCTCTGCCTGGTACTCCGGCGGTGACCCCTCCTAAACATCCTTAGACTAGGACACACGTGCCCGCTTATTTTCCATCTCCAGCTCCCCTGTCTGTGGCCTCCTTCCTTCGCTCCCCCAGAGCAGGCCTCAGAGTTCCCGTTCCTGGCTCTAACTCATCAGGAGGCCTGCCCAAAAACAGCACCACCGGGGAGAGGATAAGGACCTCTTGGGGGTGGATTCCTACAGCGCTTGAAGCAGGGTAATAGGGCCCACGGTCTGGGGAGCTCCATCTCCTCCCTTTCTGTTGGCCAGGGACCCACAGCTGGGCTTAACCCCCTGTGCTTAACCCCCTTTGAGGCTCAAGCCGCAAAGACTCTTCCCCATGCCCTGCAGGACGCTTCTTAGCAAATCTGCGAACCAGGCGCACCCCTCCTCTGGCGGCCAGGACAGAGGGTCGCCCACAAAGTCCTTTGGAGGAGCGGTGTCTGCCTCTGAAAGGACTGAGAAGTACAGAAAGACTTCTGCAACACGGGTTGGTATGAGGAGGGAAAACAGGGAAAAGTGCTGGTGAGCAGAGCGGTCTGAGAGATTCTTGTCCTGATGTTGCCGTTAGCTTGCTGTGTGAAGTCCAGTAAGTTGCTTTCCTTCTCTGGGAGTCACTTTGTCTTGTCTGCAAACCAGAAGGTTGGTCCGATCTGTGGTCTGAAAATGGAGAGACCTATGGGAAGGAAGAAGGGTGGGGTGGGCAGCGAGGGAAAAGAGTCAGGGGTCTTCTGCCTCTGAGTTCAACCTCCAAGGGGTAGGGAGAGCCACTTCCCCCCTGCAAGCCCTTTCGTTAGCACCCTCTAAACACTGGACATCCTGGCTAAACAGCTGCCTTCTGGGCCAAGGACGGGGCCTTCGTGTGCTCTGGGTTCCAAGGTTCCATGGAGGCTGTCAGGCCAGCAGATGGTGGGGTGGGGAAGAGCCTACCAAAAGTCTCCCGGGCTCTCGTCCTCCTACAAGGCACTGGGGAGCCAGGCCCCACTGGGTCCCCTCACCTGACCTTGTGCTCTGGGAAGGTGACCTTGCCTGGGTCTGCATTCCCAGTTCCAGAGGTGGTAGTCTCTCTGGTGTGGTTCCTAACGTGCTCTGTCTACTCAGCGGTCTCATGCCTGGCCTGGCCCTTTCTCGTCACTTTAGGTTATTTTCCCCAAAAGTCCAGGAAATGGGAAAGAAAAACGACTTTGTTTATTTACTCTCAGTTGCCTTTTGGACACTGATTCCTGAGCAGCTTATCAGGGGCCAGGAAGAGGGCTCTGGCATTTGTTTCAGGCATCTGAGGCAGAGGAGGGGATGGGGCCCCTGACTTGGGGAGAACACTTATCCAGCTGTCAGGCTTAGGGCCTTGGGGGAGGAAGAAGCATGGAAGGAAAATGTCACAGAGCAGGCACTTTTAGTTTGTCTTTTTAGCAGAACCCTAGTGCTGAGTGTGTATGTGGGGGGGGGGGCGGGGGGGGCGGTTACCAACCTCTTGACTTTGCAGGGGGGACCTATCTAGGGGCAACCCCGGGCATATACTTTGTGCCTACTTAAGGGAGGCAGAGAGAGTTCCTGGGCTTTGGAAAAATCAAAGGCTCCCGGATTCCTAACCTGTGTCTTTCCCACATTCCCAAGAGGTGTGTCCTTGGGCAGGTTGCTTAACCTCTGTGAACCTGAGATGCCGCTCCCACTCAGCCAACAAATATTTACTGAGCACCGTTCTAGGCATCAGAAGTGACCAGTCCAAGTCCCTGCTCCCATGGAGCACACAGTTGGGTCTGAGAATATGCGGTGATAACACCAGCCTGGTAGGGGTGGCTGGGAAGGTGACCACCAACCCAGGTGGTCTCTGAGTGCCCGGAGGGTGGGAGTGGCTGAAAATAGGTGAATAGATGGCTGCTCTTATTGGGAGGCATGTGGCCCCATCCACTTCTCAGGCTGGGGCTCCTACCCCTGGGGAGGGCCCCACTGCGTGCAGGGTTTGCATCGGGATTCCCCCTCCCCCCACCTCCCATGGACCCGGCTGTGCTTAGGTCACGGGTCACCGCCAGGACCCCATAGTCTGGGCTTTCTCGGAACACCTCCCTGCCAAGGAGCCTAGCGCCTCTAATAGCTTGGAGCCTCTAAAAGCTTTGACCACAGCTCAGCTTATACTCCCTGCAAGCCCTTTGAAGCGCTTCCTTCGAACTTGCTTTGCATATTCTGGTCAGATCTGAATCAGACTAGCAGGAATTACCCCTCTCGGTACAGTCTAGGTGGCTGCCTTAGCTTGTCAGTGACGTGAAGCCGAGTTTGATTCCATCACGAGGAGCGCCAGGGCAGCAAGGGGGTAGAGCCGCCGCCCTCTGATGGAGAGTGTAGGTGTGGGTGAAAGAGCAAGCAAGGCAGAAGGGGCGGGGGAGAAAGGCTCAAGTCAGGTTTTTCATTAAAAAATAGTGCTCTTTATTATAAATTACTGAAATGTTTCTTTTTTGAATATAAATATAAATATGTGCAAAGTTTGACTTGGATTGGTATTTTGTTAAGTTCTTCAAGCATCTCCTATCAGCCTCGAAGGCCTGGGTGGGGGGAGGGGAGAGGACTGGAGGTGGAATCTTTATAAAAGACAGAGTGATTGAGGCAGATTGTAAACATTATTAAAAAACAAAAACGAAACCCAAACAAAATAACAGGAAAAAAAAAAACCAAAAAACACCCCAACACACAGCTGCCCCATCCAGCCCAATACCTGACACAGAAAACTTTGTGTGTTTAGTTTTCCCCAAAAAAGAACAGTTCCAGGTAATTCCATCCCCGCTACATTCCTGTAAGTTTTCACTGATCAGTGCTATGGCAGAGCGGGAGCAGCTGGGTGGCAGGGCCTCTCGATGACTTCCTGTCTGTGCCAGTCCCCCAGGGTGAGGAGGGAGGGCTGTGCAGGGTCTGGGAGGGCTGTGGAGCCTGGTGGCTCTGCTCTGGCCAGAGCCCAGGCACCACTGGCCAGCCAGTACCAACTGGGCTGGCATTCTTCCTGCGCTCAGGTGGAAGGCATGGATCTCTGCTCCCCCCATCCCTCTCCGACCTCCCCCGCCAAATGGTGTGTGGCCGGTGTATGCCCCTCTGAGAATCTCTTGGCCTCTGCCTGGATTGGCTGAGTGTGTGGCTTCTTGTGTGCCAGTCCCTATCCATGGGACAGGGAGCATTTAAGGCAAATCTCCTAGCCAGATATAGTCAGGAGGCACAAAGTAGAATCCCCCATCTTCTCTGTCCAGGATCTGGGGTCAAAGGTGGCTCATCTCCTCCATCTCCTCCAGCCCCATCCCCCAGGTGCTGAAAGGTATAGCATGGGTGGGGAAAGAAGAATTGACCAGCCCATCCATCCCCTTCCAAATGCCACTCCCCCCTTAAAACGGGGGAAGGGCCCTGGGCTCTCCGGCATTAGATGGACTGTAGGACCTGTGTTTCTGGTGGGCTGTCCGAAGGGGGAGGAAGAGGGGAAGCGGAAAGGTCCCCTTCAGGTCACCCCTTGCCCTTCTCCCCAGTGCCAGAGGTGGAGCAGGCAGCCACCCTCCTCACCTGGGCTGGGCGATGGGGGTGACCATTTCCTTGGCCAGCCGGTAGCCCTGGGCCCCTGAGGCGCCCTCTCTCTCTCGTCCACCCTTTTCCAGGCCTGCGACCTGCTCAGGTTTAAAGCTCTGTTTTAAACCAAATCAAAGAGCAAACAAGTTCCGTTGGAAAGTTCGAAGATTCCCCGGCAGTTCTCACCAGTTCAACACGCCCGCAGTGTCCCCTGTTTGGAAGCGCAGGGGGGTGGAGAAAGCGGGAGAGGAGAGAGAATCCACTGAGGTCGTTGCTGTGGTCCCCCTGGGCCAGCCGGCTCCTCCGGAGAAGCTGGCGTGGGGGAGGGGCGCTCAGGTGGCTCTCCCCCTCCCCTCAAACACATTCCAGGTACCACCCGCCCAGTTCTGCGGGGGGAGGACCGGAGGGAGGGGCCTGTCCGCCCCCTAGCTCACCCAGAGCTGCAGGACTCTCACGGCTGGATTCTTGTGCTTATGCCATGTGCCATGGAGGAGAGGGGACCCGGGCCCCTAGCCCCTACCCCTGCCCTTTGCTCTCTAAAGGGGGGCATCGTACTGGTCCAGGAACTCCCGAATGGGCCCAGGCAGCTGGGTGACTTTCTCATAGGAGTCCAGGTGGCCGTTAACGGTCTTGCGACAGAGATGTTGCAGAGTGGCCACGTTGGAGGAGAGGGGCCGGCTCAGCACCAGAGGGATCTTCTCGCCCCCCGAGTAGATGTAATAGGCTCTCCTGGGGGGGCTCCCCGGGAGCGGCTGGGTGGACGGCTGCTCGGGCACCTCGGAGGAGGGCGAGGAGGAGGAGGGTTCAGTTGGGGGCGAGGAGGAGGGTTCAGCTGGGGGCGAGGAGAAGGAGGGGGCGCCGGAGGGCGGCATGTAGTGATGCACCAGCTTGAGCACGCAGTCGAAGCGGGGCACTGGCTGCGTGCTCCGAGGATCGCTCTGCAGCGAGAAGCTGCCCCCCTCGCACTGGATGCGCAGGTTCTTGGTCCCCGACTGCGTCTTGACGCTGAGCGTGAAGAAGTGGCGCTGATCCGAGCTGTCGCGTATGAGGAAGGTGCCGGCGGGCTCGGCGCTGAGCAGCAGGTTCGCCTCGCCGCCCGTCACGGCGCTCCAGTAGAAGCCGCTCTCCTGCAGCTTGCGCACTGCGTTCACCACCAGCTGGTACTCGCTCTTGGAGCTGAAGGTCTTGAGGCGCAGGCTGGTGTCCAGGGGGCGGCTCATCCCGGCGGCGGGAAACTTGCTGTGGGTGACCATGGCGCACGGAGCCAGCGTGGATCTGCGCGGCGGCGGCTGCAGCTGCTCGGCGGCCTCCGCACAGCGGCCGCTACCGCATCCCGGGGGGCTGCGGGGAGGAAGGCGCGCGCCGCGTGAGTACCCGGAACCCTCCAGCGCGCCCGGCCCACCCCGGCTCCCCTGCCTCCGCCGAGAGGCCGGGACACCAGCTGCCCCGGAGGCGCTCTCCTGGGCCCTCGTTCCGACCCAGACACCCCACGGAGCCCGCCCAGCCCCCGCCTCCAGGCAGCCCTTTCCCCAGCGCGCACTGGGAAGGCGCCGAGTGGGAAACTCGGGCGCGGAAGTTGGGTCTCCAGGAGCGTGGCCGGGGTGGGGAGCGGGAGAAGGGCCCCCGGGACGCTCTGGGCGCCGCTCAGTCCGGTGGCCCCGGGCGGCAGGGACGGAGAAAGAAATCCGAGGCATGGGGGTAGGGAGAGGACACGAGAAGCCCGAGGGCCCCAGCCTGGGTATTCCGGGAACCTGGGATCTCCGGCTTCCATCCGCTCTGCCCCCTATCTCGTCCCCTCCCTGCCGGGAATGACCCGGGAAGGGGAGGGGAAACCGGGAAAAGCTCCCGGGACTAGCGAACCGCCCCCCCCCCCACCTCCACGCCGCGCCCCTCCTTCCTACCTGGTCCCAAACCGAAGTCTCTGGCCTTGGGGCTGCCCCTCCTACGGTCCCCAAGGCGCGGCGGCGGTGCGGTGGCCAGCGGTGGCCCGCGCTGCGCCCAGATGTTGGCGGTCGTGAAGTCCACAAAGGGGCCTCGCGCGCGCGTCCCTCGGGCTTCGCCGGGACGCCCGCCCTGCCCCCTGCGCGCCCCCGGGCTGGCCGGGCGGGGGCGAGGCGAGGGATCGCGGCGGGAGCTGGGCCGGCCGGGCGGCGTGCGGGGCCGGAGTCGCGGCGGCGGCGACGGCGGCGCGGGGAGTCCGAGTCGGAGCCGGCGCTGAGGCCGCGCTCGCGGGTATATACGCGGCCGCGGCGCCCCGCCCCCCGATTCCTGGAACTGCGCGGCCGGCCTTCTTGTAATGTTTAGTCACTACTCGCAGCAATGAAAGGCTGTGCGCGGATGGGAGGGAGGGGCCGCGGGCGACCGAGGGCGGGCCGCGAGCAGGGCCAGAGACCCGCAGAGACGCGCGCAGAGACAAAGCGCAACGCGAGGCAGCCGGGGCGGCCGGCGGGCTAGGCGCCAGCCCCGGCGGCGCGTTCCTGGCAGCGGCCCCTCCCCCGCGCGCGCTCCGCCCCCAACTTCTCATTCACACTTTCCCCCTCCCTTCTAAGAAGGCCAGTTTCTGGCAGAGGCGGGGGCGCCGCTCCCGGAGCGCGGGCAGTTCCAGGAGGCCGAGCGGGAGAGGCTCCCGGCTCCCCTTCCCTTTTCTCGGACCTCGCGGGGAGACCCCCCTCGCCCTCCCGCGCCCGCCCGAGATCCCGATCGCGGCCCCAGGAGGCCCATGCCTGCCTCAGGGGAACTGGGGACACCCCAAGGCCGGGCCGCGAAACTGGGGCCGGACCTGGGAGCCCGGGGCGGTGGGGACGCGCGACAGTCACCTGTGGGCATGTCCCCGAGGTGAAGCCGGGAGTCCTGAGGGTGGAGGGGACGCAGCCTGAGTGGCTGCTGTCCGGCCTCAGCCCATCGGCCCACTGCTAGGTTCTTTGCCGACGCCAACACGGGTGACGCCTCCCACCACCAAAAAAACACAAACGCAAACAACAACCGCTTTCGCACTTCTGGGTCTCCAAACCTGCCAGGTGAGGTGTGGGTCCGGCCAGGTGCTCTTAACGCGGCGGGACTGGCCCGCGGGCGAGCGATGGCCCCACCCCGCGCCCCGCGTCCGCTAGAGGGCGCCCTGGGGTCTGCTAGTTGGAGCGGAGTTTGGTGTTGCTCGCCCCCCACCCCGCGCCCCAAGCCCTGGAACGGGAACCCGAAGGGGCGGTGGGGAGGCTGGCTCAGGAGCTGGGGCGGGGGGGACCTTCTCGGGGGACCGAGGAGAATTCACATCACAGTCTGGAATTAGACCTGGGAATAGAAGTCCAGCAGTGGAGGATTTCCGGAAAGCAGTTTTCAGTTCAGCCCGCTTCCAGAGAGCCCGGGACCGCCTAGAATGTGCGCCCCCTCTGAGTGTCGGGGCCCCATCTCTCCCCGGGGGTGAGAAGAGGAGGTGATTGAGGTGAACAACGGATCTGTTCTTGGTCACGTTGGCGTGGATGTGGGTGGTTTGAGCTAACCAGGGCCAGCTTTACAAAGGATGGAAAGTTTTGCCATCTGTCCCCAAACGGGCAGTGGGGTGCTGGAGACACCTGAGAACTAGCTTAAGTGGCACTTGGATCGTCATCTCTCAGGACGCAGGGGCTGAGAGCTTTGGACGCTGCCCTTTTCCCAGATGCCATACCACAGAAGATAAGGAGTCAGAAGGGAAGGGAGAGATCCTCGGGAGTTTAGAACTCAGAGACCTGGCTCCTCTGCTTCTCTAGGAGCTGATAGGCACCTCACTGTGCCTTCAACTTGCCGCTGTGTCTTCGGTCTGTGCCATCACTTCTCTTCCCCACAGATGTCAGGGGACTAAGTGAGATGTGGTCAGGACACCCAGTCTCTCTGGAATTCAGCTTTGCCATCCGTAAAGTAGGAATAATAATCTTTTCCCATCAGAGATCTGAGATTAAAAAGACAAGAAAAGATTCTGCACATCAAAATGTGCTAGACATGGAAGTAATTCAGTCCAGTTCTCCCTTTGGATTCTGTTAGGAGAGCAGTAGTCAGGAAGAAGTCTTGTTACTTCTGCAGAGGGGGAAATTGATTTATTCAACACATTTCACAAATATTGGACTCTATGTACCAGACACTGTGCTGGGCATTGAAATATAATGACGAATAAGACCTAGTCTTTGCCCTCCAGATACTTGCGGGCTAATGAAATGGATTCTCCTTCTCTGTAGAATCAGGAGTTCATTCTTTTTCGCATCCATTGCTTAGGAGGCTGCACCATGACCATCTACTTCTGTGCTGAGCCCCATGGAGGACAAGGAAGACTCACAAGGAATAGCCCTTGAGTTAATGGATGAGAAACTGCTTTGTAAATTATAAGGCTCTGACACAAGTTAGATTCATTCATCTGTTCCAAAAACCCTCATTGAGTGCCTACCTTTGCCAGGCACGGGGCAAAGCGCTGGGAACACAGAAGTGCTGGGTGAATCCTGCAGGGATACAGGGGAGGTGAGGGGACATGGGACCCCCAAGTGTTGAGCGTCATGAGAAAGAAGTGGTTGTAATTATGATCCTATGAGACTGTGATAATTCATTCTTGGGGGGAGAGGGGGTCAGAAGTGGGGGCGGGAGAGATAAAGAGGAAGAAACAGCCCCTGAGCTTGGGATTCCCCGGTCTGGTTGGAGAGACTCATACCTCCGAAATAGGTAAGTCCTAATGTCAACAGCACGGTACCCAAGTGAGCCTGGGCTCTGCCAAGAGCCAGCAGCAAAGGCTGCATGACTGGCGGGGAGCATAGAGTGGGCCCAAGAGTACCTGGATGATTTAAAGAGCAGAGAGGAGGGGCGGGGTCATCATGCATGCCCAGGGGCCTGAAAGAAGCTGTCCTGCTGGAGAGGGGCAGGGCTCCCTGCATACTGACTCAGGAGACTGAACTGCTGTCCGGGCTCCACACCCCAGTAGCTGTATGACTTTGGGCCACTGACTTTCCCAGCTGTGCCTCGGTTTCCTTACTTGTAAAACGGGCTGATAATAGTACCTACTTCATCAGGTGGTTGTGAGGACTGAGCCAATGCATGCAAAATGCTTAGAATAGTGCCTTGCACATATTAAATGCTCAATTTATGTTAGCTATAATTATTTTGAAAGCACTGCGGAGTCTTTGGGGAGAGGGAGGAGAGGAGGGCTGAGCTGCTGCAGCTTGGGCTACTAGGAGATGGATATGGCTATAAATGGCTTTATGTTTTGGAGAGCTATATATCTCCTATATAAGATACATTCCAAAAAGCTGCTTGTCTTCAAACGGTTCAGCCAGTCACCAAGTTTCCCTTTGGCTTTCTAATATCTCCAGGGGGTTCCCATTGCCTTTGTGGCGATCCAAACCTCTCAGTGAGTATACGTCTAAGGCTCTCTGCTCCCTCTCAGCTTAATCAGCTGCCTCTGCCCCACTGACACTTCAAGCTCCAGCTACATGGAGCTCCAGGCTGTGTCCAAAACATTCCCCAGGCCTGGGTCTTTGCACGTTTGCTTCCCTCTGGGTGGAACTACCTTCCACACCTTGGCTGATTTCTACTTTTCCTCTAAGATTTGGCAGAGATCAGTCTAAGCTTCCAGGGTAGCTCTTTCTATGCTGACAAACATGCCCTACTCATCCACTGATAACCTAGAGGAAAAGGACTATAGTTGATTTTTTTTTTTTTCCTATGGAAGCCTAGAAACTGGTACATAGAAAGTGCTCAATGGCTCTTTAAATAAGGGATTGTGTTGACTTCTGTTTTCCATCATTTTTAGATACTACTGACTGCTTTCTTCTAGAGTAGCTTTTGGTTTTTTCCTGAAGGGCTCAGGAGCAGCTGTTTAGCTGGGAAGGAGGGTATAGAAGCCCCTGTGTGGTTGATGGAGACTATTAGGCCTGCTAATCAGAAGACAAAGGGAGTGAAGACTCAAACTTTGCTGGAAAAGTCAGGGAGGAGAGATCGGGACAATACAGGGCACGCTCCCAGACACCTTCTTCCAGGCAAGAGAGATGCCCAGACCAGGGCAGACCTGACCTAAGGCACTTTGCCTGTCTGCTGGGGATGGGTAGAGGTGAGAAACCATTATCCAGGTCTGGCCCCTCTGCCCCTCCACGCTGTTTCCCTGGCTACGGGATTTAGGAGGCTCCTGCCTTTTCAGAATCTCTCCCTTTACAGAATTTCTTATGAAGTCAGAATCCCATTTCCAGGCAAAGGTGCTTGGTCATAAAGATAATAAAGATATTCATTCATGATGGAGGGGAAGTACACAGCGGTTTCAGCTGCCCGTGGGGCTTCACTTACTCATGGTGTGTGACAGATGATGAGCTCTTGCCCAAGCCTCTCAGATGGGAATGCTGGTGCCCGTGGGGTGGTCGCAGGAAGCTCTGGCACGTCTTGGTGAACACAAGGTTCCATACTTGCACACATGATCTCCGTGTCCTCCGGGAGCCAGCCTGGGCGTGGGCACTAACGTTGCCATTGTTCTGTTTGGTGGCTGCCTTTGTAGCCAGATGGGTTAGGAGACTGGCCTCAGACCACAGGAGTTGCTCAACACCAAGCCCAAGGCCTCCCTCTGTCTCAAGACTGATGGGCTTTCTACTGCACAAGGAGGCACCCTGGGTTTAACTGCCCAGTGGCCTGATATTACTTATCCCACGTTGATTGTGCTTCTACTACATGCCAGTTAGTTGGGGAAGCCTGGGGATACAGTGGTGGGGAAAAGACTGTGGTTCCTTCCCTCTGGAGCTTCATAGGCTAGTGCTGATGGTTACAGGAAATAGGCAGGAGGCAATGAGGTCTCTCCTCTCCTGCCCCCCTTTCTCTTGGACAATTTGGAGAAGATGGGGGGTGTGTGTCTCACCTGACCTCTTGGAAGCCCTGCCCCTCGCTGCCCCAGTGAGTCTCTCCCAGGGCTGGGCTTCCTTGGGCATCTTAGCCCCTCTTAGCTGAAGCCCCTGCCCACCAGGACTGATGGCGGGAACCGGCCCTGCTAGCCGCAGGGCAATGGCAGGGATGACCTTTCCTGTGCAGGAGGAAAGGTCCAAGGGTCGCATACCAGGCTGACCCCGACCTCTCTCTTTCCTGCTTTAGACAATCCTGAGGGGCGGGCGGGGGAGGCCTGGACAATGGCCCACAGCTGGAAGCGCCATTCCAGTTTGCAGGCCTTTGTTTCTGCCGGGAGGGGCGGCAGAGCTAATGAAAAGGTTTATGGCTCAGATGTCTGTGAGCAGTGGAGGAGTTCTTTCTGACATTCCAGGCCCAGCTGGCCTCTGGCATTTCCCAGAAAAAGTGCCGAGGGAGGGAAAGAAAACACTTTACCAACCCACCCACCCACTTACCCACCCTGCCTTCTCAGATTCCTCTCCCTTCTGGCACTTGGGCTGGGTCTGAGCTCAGACCCCTGCCCGGGGGCCCCAGTCCTCCACCCACAGAGGGGGTAGGGGGTAGGGGGTAGGGGGTGGGAGGGTGACTCTAGGAGGGCCTGGAGAGTACAAAGTGTGTGTCGGGTATCTGGGAGGGGGGAGAAGTTTCTTCCACCGGCTCGAAGAAGAATCCACATCTGTTCCAAGTTCGGAGTCGGGGGTAGAAAAGGAGGGGCGTTAGCGTCTAGCCAGCTATCTCCCCTGACCCCAAACCAACCAGCCCTGCTCTGTCCTGAGCTGGGATGGGAATAGTCTCTGTTTGCTCTGAAGCGGCCACTGTGCATGCACCCGTGCCCTTTCCTGCGCCCGGGAACAGACACCGGGGTAGCGGGCAGTTCTGGGAAGCGAGGCTGTGGTGAACCATCTGGGCTGTAATGCAAATGAGGCCTGGCCCGGCGCCTGGAGCTGAAGTGGCAGTGCCCCGAGAGGGAGAGCCGGCAGGGGGGTGAGGATGGAGGCAGGCTCCTGGGCTCCAGACGCCCTTGGAGAGCCAGGATGGGTGGGGGACCAGGTGGATGCAAGGGTCCGGCTTGCCCTACAGTAGCCAGCTGGGCTGGCTGCTGGAGCACGGCAGTGGGCAGCCCTCGACCTACCGGGCTCCTGGGTCAGGTCTGCTCACCCTCTCTCCCCGGGCGTGCACGCAGCATCTCAACTGACCTCCTGGCCCTGCATTCAGGCTCCCTGCAGTGGCAGGGTTGCCACGAAAACCTCCTGAGTCCCCCATCCAGGTGTGTGACACCCCTAGGAAGGTCCCTGGCTCCTCTGAATTTGAAGCACACATTGGCACGCACTGATTCTTGGACAAGTTCAAAGGGATGTGATGTATCCTCTCGCAGGCTCCCAAGGTCTGGAACCAGCCGGGATGGCAGAGAAGTGACTCAGAAGGAGTGGGAGGTGGGAGTCTCCAGCAAGGACAGAGGTGAGATTCTAAGGTATGACATTGGGGGCTGGCTCTCCGATTCCCTTGCTTTCCACCTTGCCTCTTGCCCCTGCTGCACTCACCTGGCCTCACATGAGTGGAGTTCAGAGTGTCTTCACCTGGGTACGTGAGCTGCCCCCTGCCCAGGATTTCATAAGACCCCGATAATTATAAACAAAATGCTGGTGGCAGTGCAGATTTCTGGGGTAAGTGGACCTACTCAGAGTCACTTCTTGCTCCTGCAAAACTTACTTTACAAAACCATTCATCCGTTCATTCCTTTTTTTTTTTTTTGGACAACGCCCCACGACATGGGGGATCTTAGTTATCTGACCAGGGATCGAACCCGTGTCCCCTGCATTGAAAGCGTGAAGTCTTAAATACTGGACTGCCAGAGAAGTCCTCATTCATTCATTTCTTTAAGAGGTAACTTTTGAGCACCTACTATGTGTCAGAGATTGGTTTGGATGCTTGGAATTTATCACTCTGGGCCCTCATGGGGCTTAGATTCTTTCCAGAAGTACAAGGTTCTCCCACAATTGATGTCATGATTAATTAATTTCGACTGTGCTAAGTACTCTGCAGGAGAAGTCACAGGGGCTGTGTGAGCATATTATGGGGACACCGAGTCTATAGGGGGAGACATCTGAAGGGAACCCCTGAGGAAGGGACACGTGCAGACTGATGGGAAGCCGAGGTCTGGAGAGGTCACCTCCCCATGTCTCCCAGCTTGTAGGTGCTAGGAGCAAGCAGAGTCTGCGACAGGTGCACCACCAGCATCAGGGCGCCTGGGCTCTGCCACCAAGCGTCTTTCCCAATGTCCACTTCTGTCTCATTTCTCACTCTCCCTCCCACCCACTAAAGGCCTTAGTCCCCAGCTTCTGAGCTCAACCTGAGGCAGCTACGAGCAGAGAAGATGGAATATTCTACTCCATTCTACTGTGGGAGGTGGGTCAGGCACAACCTCTGACTTCTGGAACTTTGTAAAGCGAAAAGATGTTTCACGAACAGGCAGGACAGCCTCATGGTTCAACATTCAAAAGGCAAAAGGTACAGATGAACTATGACCTTCTACAGTTACCCTTCCTCCTGTGGTATCTGGGGCATTTTTTTTTTTTTTTTTTTAAAGATCAAAAGATGCCTGTGAAGTGGTGAGCTACAGGCTGAATGAAGCCCACAGATGCATTGGTTGACCTGTACAGAATTTAACATTTTTGAGACAACATTTAAAAATCTGGCAATTTCTCATCCACATTTGAATTGGGGGCTTTTGGGGAACAATCTGGCCGGTCTGGTGGGCCCTCTAGATGGGACCTGGGCTCTCCAGCTCAGCATAGCCCACCACCCAGGATGACCGCCCTCCCCCAACTCCCTTTCCTGCCAGGAGCTGCAGGCATGGATGTGGCAGCTCTACCTGGCTTCTCTCTTCCCACCTCTCTAGGCTAAGGGGTAAGAAGGACGATTGACTTTGGGGGATTTCCTTTGAGTCTCTTTCCTAACTTCCAGGAGACTGGAAATAAATCAAGCCTGAGCCTGGGAGTTGGAGCCTCTTCTCCCAGCTGCTGGGGCCTGGTCTGATTTGGCCTCATCTCAACAAGGAGACTTGTCCTGCTGGAGACTCTGGTGCCAGTCCTGGGGCACACCTAGCCTCTTGCTTCAAATCACCATGAGGGCTGGGCAGGGAGAAGCAGAGGAAGGTGAGGCAGGGTGGGGTTTTGCCAGGAAGCACCCCCAGCAGCTCACCTCCGCCACCCAAGTGGCTCCTGGGGAGCCTGGGATTCCCTGGGACATAACTGGCCACGGGCCGCCGTGTCTCCCCACGGGCTGGGCTGCTGGATCACGAGGAGGCCTGCAGCTCCTGGTTGGGGTGGCGCTGGCTGCCTGCCACACCACAAGAGGCTGAGATTCCCCTGAAGCTGAGAGCTGCATTTATCTCTCACCGGGACAGAGAAGCAAACTGGCTTGCTCTGCCCAGGAGGCATTTCCAGAAATTTGGGCTCTGACTTCTTGCTGATGAAATGCCAGATTATCCTGGGCCTCTTTGTGGCAAGAGAGCCATTGAGCAATAGGTATTTTGTTTTGCAGATGACAAGATTTTTGACACTGAAAAGTTTAAATGACAAATGCAAGAACCTTGACCGCTTCTCCACCCCTACCAGCGAGGTTGCTGGTTTGAACTCAGTGCTTGGCCAATTTGTTCTTCACAGCCCGCAATTCCAACTTCCTCAGGTCCCTGGTGCCAGAAGACCCCATCTCTCCCTGTTTTAGGGCCATACAAGCCCGGTGGGGCCCATGCCAGGTCCACTGCTGCAGCCCAGGGAAAAGCCATTTTCTGAAACAGACGTTGGCAAACTATGGTGCAGGGCTGGCAGGATGCTTTTGTAAATAAAGTTTTATTGAAAATACAACCACACTCATTTCTACTGCTTGTGGCTTTTGCACCAGACTTGAGTAGTTGCCACTGAGACTGGCCCCCAACGTGTGAAATATTTACCACTGAGCCCTTTAAGAAAACATTTGGCAATCTCTGCTCTGGGGGAACAGAAGCCTGTCTCATGCCAGGGAGGACTGGGGTCAGGTCTTAGTTTTGGGGGGGGAAGAGTATCAAGGGCTGGAAAAGATCAGGGTAATAGCTCAGTGGGGAGAGCATATCCCAGGGAGAATGAAGGTAGGAAAAGGGCTGGTGGCCTGAGGGGAGACCGAGGGCTCTGTGAGCTGCCACATTTGCAAAGTGATCTGTGGCAGCAGGTCAGTAAAATCCCAGGAGGCCAAGCCACCATCGCGCCACCCTTGGTGGAAAAGCACAAACTGGCTGGTTCCCTCCTGCAGCCGGGAGGCTCCAGAGCTCGCACCTCCTGCCATGCATGCATTTATCAAACCAGCATGAAGGAGTCGGCTTCTGGTGCCAGGTCCTCTCTGGGCGCTCAGTGCCTCAGTGCTCTAAGGCCTCACATTTGGGGGCGGGGGGGGGCAGGAAGACAAAAGACACGGCAATCAACCAATGAATAAGATTAGATCACAGTTCTTAATAGAAAGAAAATAAAATCCTGTTATGGGGCCAGGAGGGCCTTTCTAGGGGAGGGCGAGCTTTAGACAGAGCTCCGAAGGATGGGGGGTGGGGGGCAGTGGGGGAGGACATTGTAAGCGGACAGAACAACTAACACAGAGATCCTAGGGCAGCAATGTGTGTGGGGAGTTTGAAGGGTGGTAAAAAGGCCAGGCTGGTGAGGCCGGGCGGTGACGGAGTAGAAGAATGGAGGGGGATGCAGGCTGTGGCCCCAAGGCTGGTTTCATGCCATCCTTAGTACCTAGGCTGCATTCCCTACAAAACTAGAGTGTGATCCTCAGAAACAGCCCAGCAGCCTCCAGGTCAAACTAACCTAGGAGAGTTTCTCATCACCAAGGCAGGAGGTGGGCTGGCCAGCCCCTTCCTCCCTCCTGAATTTGCAATAGCCCTGTGTTTGGGAGAGACCCTCGCTCACAAAGCAAGCTCTGGAAGGAGGGGCCTTCCTCTTACACTGGCATGATTTTCGGTCCAGGGAGTGAATCACAGACAGTGAGGCACGGGCCCTTGGCTCAGGATTTCCTGGTGTTTCCTGCCTGGGAGAGCAGCCCCGCTATCGGGGGCAGCAGCCCACCACTCCCTGACGTCAACTCTTCTTTTCATGAATGAGTTTCCTTTTCCGTTTGGGAAGACATGATCTCGGTCATCAGTCCATCGACCCTGTCATTCTCACCCTGGCACCTCCTGTTTGGGAAGAAGCAAGCAGACTAACGAGAAGGCAGTGGGTGCAGACAGGAGGATGAGGGGGACTCAGCGGATGGGCTTCCGAGCCACCGAGGGGCTTCAGAGAACAGATGCTTTCTCGTCTGGGGTCATCAAGATGTGACTTGAGAACCCCCAGCAGCTGTCGTCGTGTCTGCCCAGACTGCCTGTCCTCCAAGCAGCTTGGAGGTGCTCCCAGGCAGACTTTCTGGGCCACCTGTGTTAGCTGAGAGCATGACTATCTCCTCTACTTATTCTCCCTAACTAGCCCAGATGAGACTTCTTGGAGGAAACAGTGTTTGCGTGCTGTCATCATGTAAAAATGTAACCATCTAAAAAATTGCTCAATCCCTGAAAACCATTATTTAAAATTTTTGCAACTCTAAATGTGTGTGTTGTAGGGCAAAGTCGTAGTTGCCTCACTCTTGTTGTAGCTCTGACTGTTTCAAAGTAGCCAGGAAGGCCAGAGGCTCTCAGTGTGTGGCTTCAGAAAGGACTGGGGTCATTGTCTGCTGTTTATACTTAATGTAAATACTCCTTAGTTTAATTTACCGTACTGTCAATATCTCTGTGTGCTACTATAGTTTACTTTAGATCAGAAATTCCCAGTAGGATGGTACTATGGTTGCTTGTCTCACTTAATACCTTATCCAGCAAAGCATCACATTGCGAAAAGAAGCTGCCAGCTCTTTTCAGGATGGTTAGGATGCTCTTGTGGCCCACGTGGTACTCATTGCCCAGCATCATGGTGCAGCCATTCAGCACCTTGGCCCTGCAACTACCCTGTGCCAGGCATGGTGCAAAAGTAGAACCAAGCAAGGGATAGTTTCATTCTAGTTCCTGGAAATTAGGCAATTTGATGATTCACCACTTCTAACTTGGAAGAGTTGAATCAAATTCCACCCTGTATTTGTAAAGCTATCTGAACTTAAAGGAAAAATTAAAATCTGAAGTACTCTCTGATTGTAAACAATTTGGAAATTCTTAAATAGCACCAAATAACCAATGTTAACATTTTAGTATATTTAGTTTGTCTGTCTGTACCCACACTCTCAAATTTTTAACAAAATGGGATAAGCTCTATACTACTCTTTGAAATCTGGATTTTACTCTTAATTTCATTAACCATTCTTTTTTTAATTTTTTATTTATTTATTTATTTTTTTAAAATTTTATTTATTTATTTATTATTTTTGGCTGTGTTGGGTCTTCGTTTCTGTGCGAGGGCTTTCTCTAGTTGCAGCGAGCGGGGGCCACTCTTCATCGCGGTGCGCGGGCCTCTCACTGTCGCGGCCCCTCTTGTTGCGGAGCACAGGCTCCAGACGCGCAGGCTCAGTAGTTGTGGCTCACGGGCCTAATTGCTCCGCGGCATGTGGGATCCTCCCAGACCAGGGCTCGAACCCGTGTCCCCTGCATTGGCAGGCAGACTCTCAACCACTGCGCCACCAGGGAAGCCCAACCATTCTTTTTTTTAATAAATTTATTTATTTTATTTTTGCTGCGTTGGGTCTTCGTTGCTGTGCACGGGTTTTCTCTAGTTGTGGAGAACGGGGGCTACTCTTCATTGTGGTGCACAGGCTTCTCAATGTGGTGGCTTCTCTTGTTGTGGAGCATGGGCTCTAGGCACGTGGGCTTCAGTAGTTGCGGCGTGTGGGCTCAGTAGTTGTGGCTTGCGGGCTCTAGAGCTCAGGCTCAGCAGTTGTGGCGCATAGGCTTAGTTGCTCCGCGGCATGTGGGATCTTCCCGGACCAGGGTTCGAACCCGTGTCCCCTGCATTGGCAGGCGGATTCTTAACCACTGTGCCACCAGGGAAGCCCTCATTAACCATTTTTTTTTTTTTTTTTTTTTTTGGCCACACCGCGTGGCTTGCAGGATCGGCTTCTGAGATCTTAGTGCCCCAACCAGGGATTGAACCCCAGGGCCATGGCAGTAAAAGCACGGAGTCCTAACCACTGGACTGCCAGGGAACTCCCATTAACCATTCTTCTAGAACATACTTTTTTTTAATGAATGCACGGTCTTCCAACATAGTGATTTACCATTATTTAACCAACTCTCCAGTGTTGATTGCTTCCAGACTTTTGATATGAACAACGCTGAGATGAACATTCCTGTAGGGAATGTGTAATTCATTTCCTCGGGTAATTTGTTGAAAGCAGAATTCGGAATGTTTTGTATCCTGTGTGTCCATATCCTTTTAACCACACAACACCTCCCCTCCCCGCCATAAGTAGGATATGATTATCTCCTACAGCTTTTCCAGTTTCCCAGTCCCAGCCTATGTGGATCCTGCCAAGGAACCACATGATACAGATGAGAGTCATCTGTTACCTTTTTAAAATCAGCTACAAAAAAGTGTTCTTGGCTGTAGGGATGAGCTCCTTCAGCCTGTTTGGCCATGGAGCCGTAGCTCCCAGGGGCGGGTTACAGCGTGTGTATGCATTTGGGCGCATGGGGAGGATGGAGGGGTCTTTACTGCACCTAGACTGGGTGAGCTTCTCTGTGCCCTGGAGCTGCAGGCCCGGGGCTGACAAGGTGAAAGATGGTCCCGCCTGGGTCTGATGGGGATTTTCCGTTCTCAGTGCGCCCGGGTGAGTCAACGGTCACCCACTTCTGTACATCTTAGCTAACACCTTGGAGCAGGGGCTCGGCCTGTCGGGTCCAGCCTGAACTTGGTCGTGGGGTCTGACAGGTGATGTCCCTCACTCTCCACCCCCATCCGGTATCGAGACCGAGTCAGGGGATGCTGGTGCCCGCGCCCTGCTCCTCCACGGCCTGGCCCCTGCGCGCAGCACACCTGCGCCCCCCTGGCGGGAAACGGAGGCTGCGGGGTGGGTCCGCCTCCCCTCGAGGCTCCCGCGCGCCGCCCGTGTTCGCGCGCGCTGTTGTCAATAAAGTTCTCGCGCGCCGGAAGCGGAAGCGGCGGATCTCCATGGCGGCGGCGGCTGCGGCGGCGGGGCCGGTGTTCTGGAGGCGGCTGCTGGGCCTCCTGCCTGGCCGCCCCGGGCTGGCCGCTCTCCTGGGGCGCCTGTCCGACCGACTCGGCAGGAACCGGGACCGCCGGCGCAGGAGGTGAGGGAGCGGTGGGGCTGAGGGCGCGCCCGGCCCCGACCCTCATCCGGCGCCCCCGGCGTCGCGGTGAGCTCTCCGTGTCCCCGCGCGCGGGCCCGCCCGGCCCCCGCAGTCCCGCCTCGCCGCCGGCCTTCCCGGGGAGGGGGCCCCCGCCCGAGGTCGGTCGGGCCGGCCCGGGCCTGCGGGGGGCGAGCCCGGCCTCCGTCCTCGTACGCTGGAGCGAAAGGGCTGTGTGTGCACACCCGGGGCGGGGGGATGAGTTCGTGCGTGGCTTTAGGCCCCGGGGTGTGTGTGTTGGAGAGTCTTCGCGAGAGACACTGTTTGGGTCCGGAGGTGTCTTTTCCTTAAGTAATCCTAGCTGCGAGGTGACTTGACGGGAGTGAATCAGCCCTGCTGGGATTCTGTGCCTGCAACATTTCTCACATCCTGCCAGAGAGGGCTGTGAAGCAATTCTGAGTCTGGAACACTCAGGCCAGGGAAGAGGAACCACGTGAAACCCCTTTTACACTTTGCAAAGGGCCTGTGTTTTGGAAAAGTACTGAAGTGAGTTATGGAAATAGTGAAGTAGGCTTTGAAGCAGTTCGTTCAGGCAGTGGTCTTTCGAAGTAAACATTTGCCAAGTACATGCTGACCTAAGAGGCCTGCTGCTGTTGCTAATATTAAAAAAAAAAAAAAAAAAAAAAGACTTATGTGGAAATAGTTTTCTTGTTGGAGAGACTCGAGCCTTACACTTGTTTCTTAAGAAAAAAAATCTTGGAACTGTGTCCTTTTGCAGAGTTCACGCCTTAGATTTTTATCTGCTACTAGGGTGAGATGTGACCTTCTGGCCTTTGGTAGAGAGATCTGTGGTCCAGTCATGTGTGCTGATTCTAGGTATGGAAAGGAACTTGCTTTTTATTGGGTTACTTTGGAAGATTTTCAGCAAAAATTCAGGTTTGACTTAGGGGAACTTTTTGTGATAGAATCAGCCCAGGACGGAACTCCTGGAAGCTTACTGATCAGAACGGCTTTAAGTTTCACATCAGTGAACCCGGTGGGAGTGGGATGTAGAAGAGGTGGCCTCCGTCCTCTGTAATTCGTGCTTAGCAAAGACCTTTTTATTCCAGTGGGTAGTGAAGTCAGATGACTTCTACGTCCTGGTATCAAACCACTGAGAAATTTGGTTTAAAGTTTCAAAAAATGTTCTCAAGGACGAGATGTTTAGGCCATTTTGTCATTTCCCTTGTATGTATTTAAACTATACAGAAAAGCACTTCATGATTAATCACTGTTTAACATTGGAGTTGATTACTAAAGGCTGTTGGGGCAATCGCCACAAATTCTTTTAAGAAAGACATTTCTCTTGTGTGTTTTTCTGTGGGGAGAGAGGGCAGTGTGGCCGTGGGGATAGTCTAAATTGACTTCTTAAAAGTCTTTTTTGTAAATAGCATTAGTGGATGCAGGACTTGTGGCTCCATATTTCTTTTTGATTAAGTTGGTTAAGACTCTGGGTCAAAAATTAAACCAGGAACTCAGTTAAATCACAGACATAGAAACACAAATGTCAGAAATTTGCGTCTTATAATCCTTGGAGGTGATGCCTGCGCTAGGACGGAGGATAAATGTTTTGAGCAGTATTACTACAATACTGTGGGGTTCTGACCCTTTCTTTGCCTTTTTCGGTTTGCAGATTTTTTCTGCTTCTTTGTGGCCTGGGTGTTTGGGGTTACTCACGTCTGTATGGCCACTCACCTCCAGTGGCTGCTGACTTTCGTTTCTTCTCCATTGTTCAGTTGCACCAGCCAAGTCCTCATTCCCCGAATGATGTGGTTTCTTGTAACTCTGATCATCGATTCATTGATAATAGTTCTGTGTAGTCATGAACTTATTTTAGATTTTAGCTTGCCGGTCTGACTCAACTGTTGGAGTGCCTGGTGAATCCTCGTGACTAGCAAGGGGAGTGGTGAGAGGGAACAGTTCTTTACTGCAGTGGTTTCCTTTCAGTTAGAGACAGCCATAGTGACAGAGAACTCTATTTAAAATTACTTCTAGGGGCTTCCCCGGCGGCGCAGTGGTTAAGAATCTGCCTGCCAATGCAGGGGACGCGGGTTCGAGCCCTGGTCCGGGAAGATCCCACATGCCACGGGGCACCTAAACCCGTGCGCCACAGCTACTGAGCCCGCGCTCTAGGGCCCGTGAGCCACAACTGCTGAGCCTGTGCACCACGACTACTGAAGCCCACGCACCTAGAGCCCGTGCTGCAACAAGAGAAGCCACGGCAATGAGACTCCCGTGCACTGCAACGAAGAGTAGCCCCCCGCTCACTGCAACTAGAGAAAGCCCGTGCGCAGCAACAAAGACCCAAAGCAGCCATAAATTAATTAATTTAAAAAAATTACTTCTAATTAGTGATTTGGAAATACTGCTGTTTTTTCTTAAGCAGGCATCTGACTCATTACCATGGACAGCTGGATTCATTCACTTATTCAGCATGCGTGTATAGAGCACTGCTATGCTGTGCTAGGTACCAAGGAGACATCCATAGTCCTACCTTCAAGGTGCTCAGACCCATAAACAGACAATAGTAAAGTAAGGTAGGAAAGGTCATGGCGGCACTAAGGCACACCTGGAAGTCACAGAAGGCTCCCTGGTGGTGATGATCTTGGAGCTGTGTTTTGGAGGCATGTAGGAGTGGGCTAGGTGAGGAAGTGGGGAGCCAGTGTTCAAGGAAGGATAGTGAGTGATGTAGGCTGATGGTGGCAGCAGTGGAAAGCAGCTCTGAGGTGCCACAGGTACTCAAACCGTTTCTAGGAGCCGACTGCGTACTGAGGAGGGACGGGAGGGAGCGAGAGGAGCTGGGCTGAGACCGAGCGAGGCAAGCTCTGAGAGTCCCTGTACAATTTCTCTTGATAATGGTCTAGGCCTGAGGGGGCAGGGCTTGTATGAAGTCATGGACAGTGGGAGGAGAGGAGAGGGCTGGGCTGGAATCAGCCCTGGGGGAGGTTGTGTAGGGGGTGCTGAGGAGGTAGGTCATGTTTCTGACTCGGGTGACCACATGGGTGGTGGCATGCTTCACTAAAACAGAGAGCGAGAAAGAGGACCAGGTTTGGGGGATGACGGTAAGGTGAGTTCGGGGCATGTCAATTAGTATCCAGGTGGGTCCAAGTGGAGGCGCTCACTGTTCAGGTGAAGGGCAGATCCGGCGCTCAGGAGAGGAAGACAGAAACTTCAGGTAGTTTCTTGGAGTCATCAGACTACACAGAATTGACTTGTTATTGGAGTATGAGACCTGGTGGAAAATGTGTCAAGAGGGCGTTAGTTCCTAACCGAGTTTGCTGCCATACAAGGAAATATTTTCTCCGTGGTCTCCTTTTTCTTTTTTTAAAACTATTTTCAATTTGAGCTATGTGTGCAGAAAAGTCTTTATTTTTGAAACCCAAGTTCTATTTTCTTTATTCTAGGTGTGTGTATGTGTGTGTGTGGGGGGGGGTGGGGTGGGGTGGGGTGTCCTAACTTTCCTGAGTGTAAGAGGGAAACATAACCAGCAAACTGTTCTTTTTATTAGGTTTCCTTACCTTGTAATGCCAGCTCAACATACTCTTACTCAACTTCTTAGTGGTTTCTACTCTGAGGGACCACCAGATTTCCAGAAATTACTTTTTCTCTGAGTTTTCTGATGCTGGGACCCAGTCCTCCTTATTCATTAGAGTTCAGTAGCGCCACCTCTTGTATTATAGCAGTAGAATGGGTGGGAGGGGGGATATTTAGAATCAAAGCATGATTTCCCCAAATAATTCAAATTCGATCTTGCAGAGAATTAAAATAAGATTTGCAGCTGACTGACTTGTAAATTGTAGCTTTATTAGGTTCATATTAACCTGAGTACCCTCTGAGCACATTGCTGCTGCTGATGAATTAGGCTGGTCAGCCAGCTGTGTGCTGGTAGATAGAAACTAGCCTGGGATTGAAGCTGTCTGATAGATAATGCCCTTGTAAACACGTGATCTGAGTAATGTAAATGAGTCGTTTTCACTGCCGGGAAGTCAGGCTGGTTGCAGCAGTTTGGATTAGTAGAACGTGTGAGTCGTTCTCCACAGGCACTTGGCTATGCCTGGTGCCTTTGGCTACAGAGGTGTGTTGTGGGTTATAAGTATATGTTAGGTTTCTAGCCCCTCGATGTAATCGACTTTCTTTTGGACAAGCCAAGAGGAGAGTCAGCGTGTTGCCACATGCTGGCAGCCCCGGCCTCGTGCCGGACTTGTGGGAGTTCAGCGGCCGTTGGTCTTCTGTGACCTACGGGAATTCACACTCATTTCCCTTACTTGGGTTTAGGTCTTGCGTTAGTCAGGAAGGGCTGCCTGCTGCTGGGGCTGCAGGAAGTCTTGTCCTTTCGTGTAGTTTTTCGAGCCTTTTTCAGGAAGTGTTATGACTTGGTCTTTTCTCATCACTTCACCTCTTTACGTTTAAATGTGTGTGACGGGGGGAGGGTGGGTTTTTCTTAAAAAGTAGTTTCTGAAAATATGGCAATCCGGAGAGCTCAGTTTCTTTTAAAAACTTTCTTGTTTCGTCGTTTTGTACAGATTTGGGTGGGATACAAACCACAGAGTGTGTACCACGAATCTTATAGTCCCCGGAGAGCTTGTGGACTTTTAGACCATGACCCTGAGTGCAGGACACTTAAGTAGTGCCCTGGTGTGGTACAGGGGACAGAACTCTTGTGCCGTCCATGGTGGATTTGTGGTTAGTGTAGGAGACAGTCCTCCGGCATCACCATTTTCTTCCTTCAAAGCCCTGCAGACCCTGTTTTGAAAAGACGCTAGGAGGTGGGCCTGCTTCCTCGTGTCCCATGGGGTGGGTGACACCACTGTGGCCCCGGGGGAAGCACCTGTGTCCTCTGAAGCCGTGAGAGCTGTGTGGGGCCTGGTGGAGGTGAAGTGCAGACCCAGGTGGAATTCTCTGGTGTTGCCTTTCCTTAGTAGCACCTCCACTGCCCCCGTGAGAGCTCGGTTGGACCTCCAGGCGCACTGTTGTGCATCCTGACGAACGGAGAATGCAAGGTGTGGCAGTATTTTTCCATGGAGCACTTGCAGCTTCAGAACGTTTGGTGGAATGGAAAACTCCTGTCTCCGCACACAAAGGAGAAATGCCTTCTCCCGTCTCCTGAAGCTTCCCTTGCACATAGCTGTGTTCGCGGCCTCTCAGCAGCCGTTCTGCTCTCGCTCTTTCGGTTTGGCTGGCTACTCTGAACTCAAGTCCCGCTGCTGTCCTGTGCCTCTCATGAGTCGGGTGGGTGCATCGTCCTGTCTAGGGCAGGCTTCTGCTGTCCCTGCTTTAATGGTGGCCCCCGGACCACGGACAAGAGTGTTACTGCATGCTGTTCTTGGTCAAGGCAGTCCAGACATGGGTTCCTTTTAGAGATGCTGGGAAGAAACTTCCCTCTCTTACCCACCGCCCTCCCCCTCCATACTCACTGTGCCCTCCTAGAGTCACCCCCCCATCCTCTCACCCCATTCCCCCAGGCCCCTCTCCAGGTGGAGGGAGTGGCCCCAGGTCAGCGGTCCTCAGCACTTAGGCCCAGCCCACTCTCCAGCTCAGGGAATTTGTCTGCAAATTTCACAGGAAGCCCTAAATCACCTGGCTGAACCTTTCCCCAGAGTCAGGTGTCTGTGTGGGTGGTGGCTGGAGCCCACCCTTTGGAGAGGATGCTGTCAGTTTCACCTTCAGAATTGTGGGCTGAGGATTGTTTTGCACTGTTGTTGCCGCCTCTGCCACTGGCTGAGGGCTGTAGCAAAGTAGTTAGGCTTGCCTGAGTTCGAGTACCAGGGCGCGCCCCTGCTCTGGCCCTAGCCCTGTCCTCCAAACTTCCTTGATAATCCGGAATAAAGGAGTGAGAGGGCGGCAGAACCTTATTATCTGGCCCCCCAGCCCCTGCCACTTCCTCCTCCCTGTAACTAGAAATGGGAGCTAGATGGTATCTAGAAAGAGATGATTCAGGGGAGTGCAGGCCTAGATGTGGAAATTGTGTATGTGTTTGCTTAGTTCTCTAAATGGTGAGTGTGACAGCCCTGCTTTTTTTGTAGAGTAACCACAGCTCCCTGCCTCCTCCTGTCTCTTGGGGGTTAGGGTTTTGACCTGGGACAGCTGCCTGGAGGGGGGGAATTGCTTTTGCAGGTGGTCGGCCCCTGGAGGCTGGGATTACCGTGCAGCAGGGGCTGTGGCTGGCACGGGGAGAAGTGTTTTCTGAGAAGATTCCCAGGCGTCCGTCATGGAAAGCGGGAACTCGCCCCCGTGGGGATCTGGCTGAGATGCACGGAGAACGTGGGCCCCTGCACTGGCTCCCATGGGGGCTGGCTGCTTGTGCCCCGGCCCAGGTGCTGCAGTTAGATTTTGAGTGTCTGGGGTCTGGATGTGGTCTCCCCACCTGTGCCGACCTTGTGGGGCCTTTATAAAACTCTGTGCTCCTTTTCCAAGCACCTTCCTCTTTGGAGTGTGAAGTTACTACTCGAGGGTTGGGTCTCCTCCACGATGAATCCCTGAAACCTAATTGGCTTTCAGTTCTTCTCCTCTCTAACAAAAATAAACCTGTCAGTACACAGGTTAAACAGGAAGCAACATAAAAAAGCCCTCAGCAGATCTTGGACTGAGGCCCTGATCTGGACTTGGACTAAAGCTTCCCAGGAGAGCTGCCCGACAGGCCCGCAACCTGCCTGCGGTGGCCCAAGGCCAAGCCTGTCCTGCCAAGCCCCTCACCCGGGTGGCGGGGGCCCGACCCCCGTACAGTCGCTGTGTGTCTTCTCTGGACTGCCTGTTGAGCCCCTCCTGGGTTTTTCTGGCGCTGGTGGGTTTTGGCAGTTCCTGCCTCTTCCCTTTGTTTGCACCTCTCCTCGCCTGGAGCCCCCGCACTTCCTGTCTGAATCCCACCGGGCAATCAAAGCCCATTGGGAGGGAGGGTTTTGTGAGGCCTCCCCAGCAGCTCAGGCATCAGCAGCTCCCCTTTTTGGTCACTTGAAGTACATGCACCGGATGTATATTTTGACCTTTCCTTAATTAGCCTTAGCATTTTCTTTTGTGTTCTTAGATGATTTCAGGTGTGTACGCTGGTGAGGCCACCAGGTTTGCGGGCAGTGGTGCCCAGGCCGGCCGTGCCTCCCCCGTACACCAACTTGGATTGAGGCCCAAGTTGGCACTTGCCCTCTTCTGGGTTGCTGTGTGCCAAGGAGGTGTTTCCTCATCTTCCTTTTTGGGAGCGGCTCTGAGTCTGTTGGCTCATCTGAAGAACGCGTGGGGACTGACTGCATGGCCTGGGGTGCAGGCGACACCCTGGATATTTTTTATATGGTCTGAGCGATAAGTGCTGTGAGATTGGGAGATCGGTTGATCTTACAGTGCTGTGGGGTTTTCCTCCTCAGACAGACTATGTTTAATTAATGAACGTTAGACTTTAGGCCCCCTTTGCGGCTTCACGTTGATAGATTGTTGTGCACCTTTCCCGTTCTCATGGTTTTCCGTTGGACTGAAGGCGCTCCCTCTCCCCTCTGGAAGGTAGCCTTGAGCACAGCAGGAGCATGGCCTCCATTTTGGGGAAATCGAGGCCGCAGTCTCCTTTTTTTTTTTTTTAAATTTATTTATTTATTTATTTATTATTTTTAGCTGTGTTGGGTCTTCGTTTCTGTGCAAGGGCTTTCTCTAGTTGTGGCGAGCGGGGGCCACTCTTCATTGCGGTGCGCGGGCCTCTCACTATCGCGGCCTCTCTTGTTGCGGAGCACAGGCTCCAGACGCGCAGGCTCAGTAGTTGTGGCTCACGGGCCCAGTTGCTCCGCGGCATGTGGGATCTTCCCAGACCAGGGCTCGAACCCGTGTCCCCTGCATTGGCAGGCAGATTCTCAACCACTGCACCACCAGGGAAGCCCCGCAGTCTCTTGTTTACACGTCTAGGCCTTTAATTTGCTGCTTGTTACCCGGAAGCCAGAGGAGGAGTGTAGCAAGCTGATGCCCGGGAGTGCGGTCCCCACCTCTGCTCGGAGGCCCACGGTGAACCCTGGCTTCCCAGGGTCCAGACCCGCTGTCTTCCACCCGCTGACTAAACTTTTCTTGGCAATGAGTCTCCGTGACAGCCCGGTGGGCTTTCTGGGAAGCACAGCTGCGGGCCATCTGGCGTGTGTGTAGGGACATTCAGGAACCCTGGGAAGATTCAGCGTTTTATCAGGAGGCAAGTGAATGAAATCATCTTCCTGGAATTTGTGGCCCTTCAGGCCTTGGGGTGTTTAAGCGTCCTTTCCCTAGAGTCCCTCTTGAGGCCGTGGTGAAGGTCACACGCTGAAAAGGATTTTCCTGCTGCTCTTTGCTGGAAGTCAGATGGGGGGCTGGTCGGTGTGGGGCTCTGCATGTGCACTGCCCTCCCCCGGCCCCCGCAGGTGTCTTGTCATCCGGACAGAGATGAGGCTCAGAGGGCAGGGGACCGTTTACTGCGGTCTTGGCCTCAGTGGATGGGAACCAGCCAGAGACGGGGCGTGACCTCTGAGGAGAATGTGTCCAGGGGTGAAGGGGCAGTTGTTGTCACTGCTGGCCCCTCTTGAGATGACCTCTTCCAGCGCCAGCTTTTCTCTCTGTATCCTAGTATTAAAGAGAAAACTTAATTTTTTTGGGGTCCTTCCTTGAATAAAAGCCCATTTATCTCATCAGTCAGACAACCGGGGGTCTGGGTTGTACTCACCAGACTGAGACCAGACCTGCCCTTGCAGGCAGTCTTTGGCAGCTTTCTGCAGGTGGGTTCGTTGGGGGCATTAACCAGGCGATGGCTTTTTTGAGTTTACTTGTGGCTGCTCTAAATTTTGAGTTGTTTGGAAGCAACGTAAAGTTTGGGGTTTATCCATAGGCTTTGGCACTTCTTAAGTTGCTCAACTTGTAGGGGCTGAAAAATTCTTTTGCAGAGTTTGACTGGGGCTCACTTAAGATGGTCTAGGAAATCTGAAGTTCGCCCGCCGCCCCCCCTCCCCCCCCAAAAAATTTCTTATTTGCCCACAGGAGCTGAGAGAGAGTTGTGAGGAAGTATTTGAGAAGTGTGACCCTTTGTATGTCTCTTTCCCCAGGCCACCATGGCTGTTGTTGGCTCCTCTGCTGTCTCCAGCTGTCCCCCATGTCACCTCGCCTCCTTGCTGCCTGTGTCCGGAGGGCGTGCATCGCTTCCAGTGGATCAGAAACCTGGTTCCAGAGTTCGGAGTCTCCAGCTCTCACGTCAGGGTGCTTTCTTCACCTGCAGAGTTTTTTGAGCTCATGAAGGTAAGTTGTGTCTAAGAGAGAGAGGGTCAAACATGGAATTAGAGGTTTGGGGGCATAAGGTTGGCTGAGTCCTGGGCTGAAGCACCTTCTGTTCTAGAAACTTTTGCTGGCTGCTTAGCTCATTCCTGTGGGTTCCACCTGTTAGGTTTCAGCTTCACAGATGGCTGAGTTGAGCTGTGATCAGAAGCTCCCCTGGGTGGCTGATGTCTCGGGTGGAGCAGCTCAGAGCTTGCGGGCACTGAGGGTCAGGTCCTAGGTTTTGGTTCTTGTGGACAGATTGATTCCCTTCGTTCCGTGTTGGAGATGTAGGCTAGACGGGAGGTTAGTGAGAGCTTGGAGACCTCAGCAGGCACGTCCCCGCTGAGGACGTCTGGGAGGGAACGAACCTCATTCTGGTTAGGGCACGGCAGACTCCTGCCCCGGCAACGTCTCCAACACACAGTAGCTCCATAAAGTAGACGACAGCAAATGGAGACATAACGACCTATGGATGAGATTTGATATGTAGGAAGTGGCCGGCAGCCTCTCAGTTCAGTGGAGAGTATTTACAGGTAACTGGAAAGTCTGGATGTCTGGTTTTAGCTCTCGTGATCCTGGTTCTTTTCCGTAATTCTGTCTAAAGTTTGTACCTTCTCTCTCTTGGTAGAGATGCTAAACTTTGCATTTGGGAGGGGTTCAACTTTCAATACATTAGTCAGGTGTTCATGCCACGTCTAGTTATTTGTGGTTAAACTGCTAATCGGAATGAAGTAATTAAACGCTAATTAATTTTTAGTTACATGAATTCTGAGTTTGTATTAATTCAATGATGTTAGAATTAAGGTATGATGCGGTCAGGAGGAGAGCTGGGACATAACAGGAAATACATGTAGATGTTCCTTTTTCTGCACAACAAACTCTAGTTCATTTGAACGCTTGCACATTTTCTCTCCTTTGCCCTGTTGTTCTGTAGATCCACTCTTAGCTTAATTTCCGGCTGGCTTGTTCCAGTATGCTGTGTGTGTGTGTGTGTGTGTGCGTGTGTGTGTGTGTGTGTGTGCGCGCGTGCGCGCGCGCACATACGTGCATGCTCTCTCCCACTTCCCTACACTGCTTGACTCTCCTGTGTGTCCTTGTTTGTGTAGAACTGATGCTGAGGCTGTTTGCTCTTTGCTCCTACTTGGTTCTCTGCTTGGCTTGAAGAAACAGGTTTTTCAAAGGAGGTGGTTCTTAGTGTCCCAATCAACTCCGGGTGAAGGATGGACTGAGTCTCCACGTGGGGGTCCCCTGGCCTGGAGGTGAGGCCACGCGGCGCACCTGCTCGGGGTGGGTGGGGCTGTGGCAGCCAGGAGGGACGTGAGGGGCTCAGCCCAGCAGGCCAGGAAGAAGCTGAGGCCACCGTTCCCTGCCTTCTGCACTGAGTCATGGGCGGGTTCTCCGGCACGTTCTGTGTGGAGCGGGATGTGTTTCTTCCTGGGACAGAGTGGCCCGTGTTCCCTGAGAAGAGAGTGCAGCGTGGTTTCTGCCTGGGCCCACGCCTTCGTGACAGCTGAGCTTGTACCAGAGGACCTGGCGCCATGGCAAACAACTGCGTAGACTTTTGCTGCCCGAACTTGTTTGCCTCACACCTTACTTGTTTTCCTCTCTTTCCTGTCTTCATACTCACTTTCCCCACAAGCAACCATCTGAATAAATAACAAAACGAAGGAAACAGCAAACATAGGAGATTCTTTTGTTTGTTCCTTGCATATAAGCCTTTCCCAGTGGTGTGTTGGTGTGTTTATCTAGTCAAGATGCCCCTCTTCCTCCATCGACAGTGCAGGCTGTGGGGGCCATGTGGGAAAGCCGGCACGTGCGTGTGTCCTGCCTCCCCGGTGCCCTCTCCAGCTTGCCCTGAGGGTGGTGCTGCCCTTCTTCCTGCTCTTGACCTCCTCTGGGGCCTGGCCGCGCTGGTGAGGGGTCCGGTGTCCTCCCATGGCTGGAGCAGGTCTAGGGAGAGGACGCTGGCTATTGGGACTGACGCATCATCTTCGGACTGACGCATCATCTTCGAATGTTGGTGTGTTCTGTTTGTGTGTCTAGCTAGGTACCTGTCTGTCTGCATCTCAAAACTATTGCATACTTGAGACTTCCCTGGTGGCGCAGTGGTTAAGAATCCGCCTGCCAATGCAGGTGACACGGGTTCGAGCCCTGGTCCGGGAAGATCCCACATGCTGCGGAGCAGCTAAGCCTGTGCTCCACAACTACTGTGCCTGTGCTCTAGAGCTACTGAGCCCGCGTGCCACAACTACTGAAGCCCGCGTGCCTAGAGCCCGTGGTCTGCAACAAGAGAAGCCACCGCAATGAGAAGCTCGTGCACCGCAATGAAGAGTAGCCCCTGCTCGCCACAACTAGAGAAAGCCCGCGTGCAGCGATGAAGACCCAACGCAGCCAAAAATAAACATAAATAAATTTATTTAAAGAAAAATTACATGCTCATTTTAAAACCCCAGCTGTGCAGACGGGGCTGGAGTGCAAGTTTGCCCCCGCACTCCCTCGTCTGGCTCTGCTCCTTGGACACACACATACACACACACACCTACACCTGTACAGGTGTGCATGGGGTGGTGACGGGGGAGCATGGTTTAGGTTCTGTTCAGTGATTTGCTTCTGTCCCTGCAGTGCGCTGTGGACATCCCCTCAGGTCAGTGTGCACAGATCTTCGTTCTTTTCGTGGCTGTGCTGTATCTTATAGCATGGCTAGATCATGCCTTACTTTCAGGCTGAGTATTTTAAATTAGGGTTGTGGGTCCTTATCTGGTAGGTTACCACACACATTTGGGGCTTGCTTTAAATATTAATTGGTGAAGAAACAGGATAGTTCAGCTTGGAGTGTTATTTGCCTCCAATATCAAAGGACTGTATCTTTCTCAGTGAACTATGAAAATGGTGATTATGAATTTTGAATTGTTTCTTCTCTTCAGGGGCAGATAAAAGTAGCCAAGAGGCGGGTCGTGATGGCGTCCCTCTACCTGGGGACAGGTCCTTTGGAACAGGAACTGGTAAGGTTTAAGCAGGGGTGGTCCTACTGGCAGTAGTGAGTCACCCTAAAACCTCAGGCTGTGCAGAGCCGTGGAGTTGGGGTAGAGCCACCCTCCTTGGCCTGCGTCTCAGGCCAGCTTTTGTGCTTGTTGCCCCAGATTCTGGGGAACGTCAGGAGGATCAGCTAGGGGTGCAGGGAGATGTGATCCTGGGCCTTCTGACCTCGCTGGCCCGTGTCCTCCTCACCCTGCACAGGGGGCCATAGGCCATCTGTCTGCCAAGCCGGGGCTCCGAGAATTGTGACCCGCAGGCCAAATCTGGCCACTGCCTATTTATGTGTGGCCTATGGGCTAAGGATGGTGTTCACATTTTCTTTTTTAAAAATAAATTTATTTATTTATTTATTTTTGGCTGCGTTGGGTCTTCGTTGCTGCGCGCAGGCTTTCTCTAGTTGCGGCGAGCGGGGGCTACTCTTCGTTGCGGTGCACGGGCTTCTCATTGCGGTGGCTTCTCTCTTTTTTTAAATAAACTTATTTATTTATTTATTTATTTAATTTTTGGCTGCGTTGGGTCTTTGTTGCTGCGCTCAGGCTTTCTCTAGTTGTGGCGAGCGGGGGCTACTCTTCGTTGTGGTGCGCGGGCTTCTCATTGCGGTGGCTTCTCTTGTTGCGGAGCACGGGCTCTAGGTGCGCGGGCTTCAGTAGTCGTGGCTCACGGGCTCTAGAGCGCAGGCTCAGTAGTTGTGGCGCACGGGCTTAGTTGCTCTGCCCGTGCGCCACAACTACTGAGCCTGCGTTCTAGAGCCCGCGAGCCACGACTACTGAAGCCCGCGCACCTAGATCTTCCCCCATGTGGGATCTTCCTGGACCAGGGCTCAAACCCATGTCCTCTGCTTTACATTTTCAATGTTTGGCAAAAAATGAAAAGAGGAGTAGTAACTGTGTCACATGAAAAGCATGTGAAATTCAGATTTCTGTGTCCATAAATAAAGCTTTGTTGGAACATAGTGACTCTCATTAATTTTTGTTTTGTCTATGGCTGCTTTCTTGCTACAGTGGCTGAACTGAGTAACTGTGACAGGGACCATCTGACCTGCAAAGCCCAAGATATTTACTCTCTGGTCCTTTATAGAGAAGGCTTTCTGAGTCTGTATTAGACAGAGGAGCCAGCATTGCAGGTCGAGCTGGCCGTTGCTTTCGCCCAGGGCTGGTGTCGGGTGCGGGTCTGCGGCCAGCCTGGCTCCACCTAGACTTGCTGTCATGCCGTGCTTGTCCCTTCCAACGAGACACGCGGGGCTGGGAAGGAGCAGACGTCACCCGTTGTGCAGTGGGGGCTTCTTGTAGGATGAGCCCAGTGCAGAGTCTGTAGGTTGAGCTGAAGTGAGTGTGAATGAGGTCGTTGTGTTGTCGGAGTCCCTGGATGGCTCTCTACTCGGAGGGAGTGAGATGCACCCTTGCCCATAGCAAGTGTTGTTTCTTGGTTTGCCTTGTTCGGAAACCCCCAGGGCGGAGCTGGAAGAGAATAGGGGCTGTGGTAGAGGGCGAGGGGGAAGGGCGGGGGGCAGGAGGGAGCCCACCCCTTCCCTTCCTGTCTGAGGAAAGGCTGCCCCGCTTTCAGGACGTGCTCTTAGCTGCCAGCTTGGGAAGCGTGTTTGTTCTCCTGGGAGAAGAATGCCACGTCCAGCCTGTGGAGAGGGGCGGTGGGCAGGTTGCGTCTTGGATTTACTCGTTCAGCGAGTATTTCCCGAGTGCTCTCCATGTGTGGGGCGCTGTTCGTTGTGTGCCTGTAAGAATGATCCATTGGAACGTGTGTGGGAGCTTGTGTCTTAGTGTTTTCACGAGCGGCGAGGTCCAGACCCTTGGGCACCGCGTCCCTGACCCCCAGAGCCCTCTTCCTGCCAGGCCCGGGCCGCAGACGCCGTGTCTTCTGATTACGGTTCCTGCGCTGGCCTCAGGTGAAGAGGTTTTGCAGCGTTGGCTTCTGGGCAAGCGTGGCTGGTGTGTGCGTGTACATGCTTGTGTATATGTGTGTGTTTTCAAAGAGGACCGTGGGGGCATTAGCTGACAGGTTGGTTCATTCCTTTAATACATAACCATCTTTTCAGGTCTTTCATTTCTGTTCTTTTGGGGTCTTTTCTTGGCAGGTGGATTGCCTGGAAAGCACTCTAGAAAAGTCACTCCAGGCGAAGTTTCCTTCCGACCTCAGGGTGTCCATTCTCTTAGACTTCACGCGGGGCTCAAGAGGTAGGTCTGACGCCCTCCCTGGCCCCCTGATTCTTCCTCGTTCAGGAAGAACGAGGCGTTAACACCCTCACCGCCCTGTCCTCAGCCAGCAGCAAGGCTGTTTGAAGCCCGTCTGGGCTGGCCCAGGACGGCCTGTCCGTCAGGATTCTGTCTGTGGCAAGTGACCGACAGTCCAAGTAAAAATGACTTTGGGAAAAAGAGAATTGTTTTGACTTCCACGTCTGACCTGGTTCGGGTGGGTCGTGATCTGGGGCTTGGACCTTTGGGCTGGCTTCATTGTCTGGCTCCTTGCGGCAGCCTCTGGCAGTCCCAGGCCCATCTTGCCGCATCTTGTCCATTGGAAGAGCATCTGCTTCCCTCATGGTCAGCCTGGAGCTCCTGCGCGGCCTGCCTCGGGCTCTGAGCCGGGGCTCCTGAGTGTGCTGACCGGCGCAGCCTGGGCCTGCGTGCCTTCCCAGAGCCAGGGTGGTCAGAGTCATCTTCACCCGGAGCAGAAATGGGAGGGCGGGGCTGGGTGGCGCCCCCGGGAGGAGATTGGGCGCAGTTACCAGGAGGTGGGTAGACGGGTGCTGTGGGGCTAGAAGAGCGGATGTCCGCTACACGGGCCGCTCAGTCCTGCCCCGAGATGTGGTGGGTGTCCAGGTAGAAGCTTCCCGGAGCCCCTCTGGCTGAAAACAGCTCCCGGCAGTCTGACTTGGACAGCTGCGCAGGCCCTTGGTGGGTGGTGCTGCGCTGGCGGCTGCGTGTTTTTCCTGGTGTGACTCTGCCGTCCTTTCCCTCCTGCTTGCCCGCGTCTTCAGGAAGGAAAAACTCTCGCACGATGCTGCTCCCACTCCTGCAGAGGTTTCCAGAACAGGTCCGAGTCTCGCTCTTCCACACGCCTAACCTCCGTGGGCTCCTCCGGCTCCTCATCCCCGAGCGCTTCAACGAGACCATCGGCCTCCAGCACATCAAGGTGTACCTCTTCGACAACAGCGTCATCCTGAGCGGGTGAGTTGGCTGCCTTCTGTCAGGGATCTCCCTTAATATTCTCCAGGGCAGAAACCAGCAGAACGCGGAGAAGGCAGAGTCCGTCCCCTCGAGCCTTCGAGGACCTGCTGGTACGTGTTTAGACTGGTTGCCTAGCTCTCTCGGCATCTTCCCGGTGTCCTGTCTGCCACGGAAGCTGGAAGCCACGAAGGGCGACTGAAAGCTGGCCGTGGTTTACTGAGCCCTTACTCTGTGCTTGCTCCTGGGTGAACCCCTCGTGTACTGTCTCAGCTAATGCGCACTGTACCCCACGTGGTCTTTCCCTCACTTTGTACACAAGAAAACCGAGAGGACAAATAACTTTGTCAAGTAGGGCCGGGTGGGAATCCAGGCCCTTTGGGGGACACTGGGGCCGAGCCCGAATGGTCCTTGGCTCTGTAAGTGTCCGCATCTCCTCTCGGTGGTCAGCTCGGTGAGGGGAGGGCCTTGCGGTCACTCCTCTGTGTCACCTTAGTGTCACTCTCGCCCACCTCTCGTGAGCGGCCAGGCTCAGTAGCTGTTTGTTTTATTTTATTTTATCTATTTATTTATTTATTTTTTGCTGCGTTGGGTCTTTGTTGCTGCACGTGGGCTTTCTCTAGTTGCGGTGAGCGGGGGCTACTCTTCCTTGCTGTGAGCTGGCTTTTCATTGCGGTGGCTTCTCTTATTGCGGAGCACGGGCTCTAGGCACGCGGGCTCAGTAGTTGTGGCGCACGGGCTTAGTTGCTCCGCAGCATGTGGGATCTTCCCGGGCCAGGGCTCGAATCCGTGTCCCCTGCATTGGCAGGCGGATTCTTACCCACTGCGCCACCAGGGAAGCCCCTCAGTAGCTGTTTGTTAATTGCCTGCTGCTGCTGGTGCGTCCTGATCCGAGTTGGTTGCTCCCCTGCTCCTGCTGGTGACCCTGAGACCGGGGTCCCCAGGACTTTGCTGTCGCATCCTATCGCCTGAGTCCTCACCTGCCGCTTTCCTCCCTGTAGCGCAAACCTGAGTGACTCCTACTTCACCAACCGGCAGGACCGCTACGTGTTCTTGCAGGACTGTCCTGAGATTGCAGACTTCTTCACGGAGCTGGTGGATGCGGTGGGGGACGTGTCCCTGCAGTTGCGGGGGGACGACACGGTGCAGGTGGTGGAGGGGATGGTGCATCCTTACAAAGGTAGGGTCCCGGGCTCCTCGCCCTCCCGAGCCTGGGGGTGGTGAGGGTGAGGAGGGCACGCCTTTGGTGGCCTTGCCACAGGTTTAGGAGACTTGGGTGGCAGAGCCTTGTTCTGCTTTTGTCTTTGGAGCCAGACAGATGTGACTCACTGGCTATCGGTCATGCTCTGCGGGTGAGGGAGCCGCCGGGGAAGGTGGGACTGTGGGCTTCGGGTCTGGGTGCCCACGGGAGTGAGCCAGGAGCCTGCCCTGCACTTACAGGAAGCGGCCTGCTAAATGGCCACCCCCCTCAGGGCCACCTCCCGTGACTCTGGAGCACAGAGGGTCTGTGGCTCCTGGCTCCATCGAGGTCTGCGGCCTCCTGCCTGGAACGTGAAATGGGAGAGTCCTCGGCCCTGCTCACTGGAAACTCAAACCCTGGCAGCTAGCATTCCCGGGCTATTTGCATTCCTGTGATTCTTGTGGCCGTGGCTTCCTGGTGGCCTTTAAGGAGGCCTGCTGCTGAATTTGCGACCGTGTCAGCAATGTGGGGAACGGGTTAAACCTAGCCCATGTGAGGAGACGAGCCAGAAAGGAAGCATCTGAGTGGGGATGTCTGGTGGGAACCCTGTTCCAGGGGCCTGGGGATCCGTGCACTGTGGAGCCAGCCCGCGATCTGTGTGCCTGCCCTGCCTGCTGCCACTACGCCTATGTGCTGTAGAGTAGTATAATAATTACCATTATGTTTTAAATTTCAACAATAAAAATTTATGGAAGTCTGTTTTCTCTTTCATTATATGAGTACCTACGTAGTGTTCTCAATTTTACCCTCTGGCTCACAAAGCCTGAAATATTTACTGTCTGGCCCGCACAGGAAACACTGGCTGACCCCTGATCTAACTTAACAGGCCTGGCATGAATATGCAGAAAAAAGGGCCCCCATTCGGGGAAGAATTGAGAGTCAGCACGCTCAGAGGGCGTGGGGGGCTGGGCACAGCCGTGTTCGGGACCAGGGCAGCTCAAGAGAAGCAGTGAGTGAGCGGCCCCCGTGGTGGCCGCCGTCGGCAAGGGGGGGTCCCCGCAAGCAACATTCCTTCTCTGGGCTGCTGCCCGGCCCTGGAAGGCACTCGGGCATGTGTGCCTGTTCCCAGCCCAGAGCACGTGAGCGGTGACCAGGACAGTCGTGCTGCCCGTCTCTCTCTTGTTGATCAGCCCTGCCCAAGGCTTGCTATTCTGTCAGTTTTTTCAGAGAATCAACTTTTGATGATGTTGAAGTTCCCTATTTTTATATTTTATATTGTTGTTTTCATTCTGTTAATTTCTGCTTTATATAATGTCCTTCCTTGTACTGTAGTTTTTGGCTTTTCCTGTTGTTTTTCCTCCTAACTTCTTGAGTTGGATGCTTAGCTCATTAACTATCTTATCATCTAGTGATAGCATTTAGACTCACTTCTTTTCCCTTCATTGTGTCCCTGCAGCCACTCGTCACTGGTGTCTGTGTGAAAACAAGGCCCAGAGCCTGCCTGTTCACCTCTGACCCTTTGTGGCTCGCTCTCCTGCTCTCTGGTCATACTTAAACGTGTCTCTGTTGGACACATGTTCTTTCTGACGTGTAACATGCACACCAGTCACGGGTGTGCAGCTTATGTACGTGTTCATAGTGGGTTGGCTCCCAGAAGCCCCCTCGGGTCCCTAGCCGGGCATGACCCCCCCAGTGTGCCCACTGTCCTGACTACCGTCACCCTCAACTAGTCTTGTCTGTTTCTGAACTTTTTGTAAGTGGATTGGTAGAGGCCTTTTCATTTCCCACTGAGTGCAGGCTTCTTGTGGCAAGACCCTTTTTCGGGCATTTCTGTCCACAGGGGAGCCTCCCATGGGCCCGGTGTCTTGTGCTCAATCGAGACGTGTTTGGTGAAGGATCAGTTGTGGCATCTGTGCTCGCCTGTCACGTGCCATGTGGTGTGTCTTCCGTGCTGAATGGGAGGCCAGAGCCTCCATTCTCTGCTTCTGACTCCCCTTTGCCATGTCTCCCTCTAGGTGACCGGGCTGCGTATTGCAAGGCAGCTAATAAGAGGGTTATGGATGTGATCAACTCAGCCAGGACCCGCCAGCAGATGCTGCACGCCCAGACCTTCCACAGCAGCTCCCTCTTAACCCAGGAAGATGCAGCAGCCGCTGGAGACCGGAGGCCAGCCCCAGACACCTGGATTTACCCATTGATCCAGATGAAGCCCTTTGAGATTCAGATCGATGAGATTGTCACGGAGACCCTGCTGACAGAGGCCGAGCGAGGCGCTAAGGTCTACCTCACCACCGGCTACTTCAACCTGACCCAGGCCTACATGGACCTGGTCTTGGGCACACGAGCCGAGTACCAGATCCTGCTGGCCTCGCCGGAGGTGAACGGCTTCTTCGGGGCCAAGGGGGTGGCAGGTGCCATCCCGGCCGCCTACGTGCACATTGAGCGGCAGTTCTACAGTGAGGTGTGCAGCCTGGGGCAGCAGGAGCGGGTCCAGCTGCAGGAGTACTGGCGGAGGGGCTGGACATTTCATGCCAAAGGTACGTGGCAGCCGGCTGGTCAGAGGACGGCCCCCATGCGGGACAGCCGGGGGTGGGCGAGCTGGCCCACTTGTTAGCGCCCGTGGTGCCGGTGCCTGCCTGGTAGAGCCCTGCCCCTCCCCCGTCTGTCTTCATGACAGCCCTGCGGGTGCATCACAGTCATCGCATTTATGTGCCTTTCAGTTATGCAAGGTCTCTCCCAGAACTTACAAACTCAGATCGTTTGGGGGGCTGTTTTAAAAAACGTACACGTAACCTCTCCCCTCAAATAGATGAAGAGGCATGTGCTTTAGTCTTTCTGTGATCATCCGATTTCTCCCGCATTGGCCCTGCCCTTCTTGGGGACAGAGAGGATTCGTTAGGGATCATTTGTTCGGCATCAAACAGCCCACCTTTTCAGTCCCTTCCTCACCAGTCCTGTTTTTTCCCCTATGTGCCAAACCTTCGTGTTTTTTTTTTTTTTTATAGCTGAGAAAACTGAGGCTATCTACTTAGAATGTTGACAGGTACAGGACTGCCCCAGGGTCGGTCAGAGTGTGAATTGCATATTGTAATGGTCTCTCTTGCACAGTTGTGTGCATCCGTGGAGCAGCCCACGTGTGGCACAATCCCAGGGGATAGCCACGATGTGAACAAACGGGTTTAGAACCCTGTGCTTAGCAGTGGGACCACCGGCTGCTCCTCCACGCCGGGGGCACCTGCCGCTCGGGTGTGAGCGCTCCTTTCTGCGCTCCGGGAGACCCCACGGCCAACTTGGTTAGTCCTGTGTCTAAAGGAATAGTAGACAGCGTGGGGACCCCAAGCCCCGACTGAAGTGCCTGGCTTTCCTGACTTCTTGCTGGTGGTTCAGAGACCCATTTTGCTCCTGCGCTGGTCCTGGGGGCTTCCGGAGAGCCTGAGTGAGGTGGGAGGGGGATGGTGTTGTCACGGCCACTCATCTATGTTGTTTAGACTTGAGGTCACTTTGAACCCTCAGGTTGGACTCTTGTTTCCTTAAACCATTGGTTTCCATCTGGGGGTATGCTAGGAAATCCCCCCAGGCCACCCTAGGCCTCGTGGGTCCAGCCCTTGGGATTGGGTGGTTTCCACTTGCGACTGTGAGGCCTGCGTGCCTGCTCGGGCAGGTGACATTGCCTGGTGTGGGAAGTGAGCTCTGCCATTGTACCGATCCTGGATGTGTCATGGGCTAAGCCCGGCCGGTGGTTAGGTGTCTCCGGGCAGGCAGGCCAGCCCACGGGGGTGTGGAAGGCATTTTAGGATTGGCTGTGTTACTTCTGAGAATAACAGTGGTGCCTGGGGTGGGGTAGTGGAGACAGAGAGCTGGGTAGTGGGAGGAGCTTTGAGCTCTGAGGGGACCTGTGTGCCCGGCTCCTCGTCTGCCCTGTGGCTGGGTTGGTGCGGGGGGGTCCCTTGTCACTTTGACGCCCCCAGTGCAGCCTGGCTCATCAGTTCTGAGTGTGCTGTGGGTTATTTCCGTGAAGCTGCGCTGATAAACGTGCAGTGACTCCCCAGTTACCGTTGAAACAGAAACACCCAACCGGCTTTTCCAGTGTGTCTCGCCTTTTCCCGGACTGGCATGCTCCAGCCGCTCCCTCCTGCCGCACGCCCGCCCTGCTGCGGGTGGAGCCCTGCAACCTGGCAGCGGGCTTAGTGGGGAAGGCCAGGAATGCCAGGGTGTGTGCGGTAGAGGGGGAGGGGGAGAGCACGACGGGGCACATGGAGAGGGGCTTCTGCGCAGGAGACGCCTCACCCTAACGGCAGGAGCCAAAGGTCAGATCACTCAGTGCTGAAATGAGAGGCCAGGCCCTTCCCTGCTTAGTGGCTGTGCTCGATAGTGGGGGGGTCTTAAGTCAGCCCCCCTTTCTGGCTCACCTTTTGACGGTCACTTCCCCCAAAGCAACCTAGGACAAGGAGCAGGCAGCACAGGTGGCGCTGGGTTTGGGCTGTGGAGTGGTGGACCATCTACCGATTGCCTGCCCTGTGCAGGGGCCATGCTGGGTGCAAGCGGTGTGTCTGCGTTTGGGCCCCGGAAAGTTCTTCCCCACGGCTGAGTAGCCTGTACTGCAGTTCCCTTCCCCAGGCTCCCGCAGGGCAGGCCGGGGCTGATCTCGGCTCCTCCTGCTCCCAGAAGCCCTTGGGTGACGAGAGGGAACGGGGATACCGTGTTCCTGCTTCCAGATCCTTGCTGTCCGAGAGCGCTGTCAGTGCCGCACGCCTCTGGGAGTCAGGCAGCCCGAGGCTCTGGGCCCTGACTGTGTGTTGAACCTGCTGGTGGCCACGTGCAAGGCGATGCAGGAAAGCTCCGCTCGGTCCAGGCCTGTGGACGCCGGCAGGCGAGGTGGGGAGAAACAGCCTTCTCGTGGGCAGCGGCCACGCCGGTCCACGGGTGCTAGTGGATAGCAGTGCAGTCTGGTGACGGGAGGTCCCGAGGGCTGGGGTGTACTCTCTGTTGTTTTCTGCTCACCGAGTGTCGCCAGGAGCGTGGAGCAGGGGTGCGTGCTCGGCTGGAGCAGTGCTGGTTCTGCCCAGCGGCCTGAGTGGAGGCCGCCTCACCGGCTACTCTGTTGATTTCCTAGCAGACTTGAATATATATCCCATTGTAGTAAGTTGAGCTGCTTCAAAGAACCAGAGGGACCTTCCAGTCTTTAAAGGCATGTACTAGCGACCGCTTTGGCAATGTGGTCCGTCTGGTTAGTTTTTATTTGGAGTTTTGCAAAGGGCGCGTATGTGATATGCCAAGGAGACCGTGGGTAAGCACGATGTGGTGGAGAGGTTACCAGGATGGGAGTCTTGAAGCCTGGTTCTCAGCCCAGATTTACCTTTGGCACAAGTGGAGGGACCAGGTTCAACTTCCGTGTCAACCGGGCCGATGGCTTTGGATTGTACTCAGGAGGGAATGGCGACATGCACGCGTTCGAGTTTCTGTGAAATGACCGTGCGGTTCATGGGCGAGGAGCGGAGTCCCGGGGGTGGTGGCGGGGACGCCGTGCGTGGCGTCGGAGGGCTGGGACCCGTGGCGAGGAGGGCATCCTCCTCACCTATAATTTTGTTGCTGATCTCCCCGTGGGTCAGTGAAGGGCGACACTGAACCTGGAAGTCTTACCAGCATCTGCTTGGCCTCAGGAGGGCTTTGGGGGTGTGGGAGGGTAGGGGTCCACCTTCAACATCCGTCAGTTGGCAGCTCTTCTGATTGATGGTTTGTCAGCTTCCTGTTGCCTGGCCTTCGTTTCTCACCTGGTGGGTGAGGTGGGACAGCGTTCTGGGAGCGGGGGAGCATTCCACCCTAACGGGGAGCACCACCAGCTCAGCTGGAGTTTAAAGACTTAGGTTTTTTAGAGCAGTGTTAGGTGCACAGCAAAACCTGAGAGGAAGGTACAGAGAGTTCCCGTGTTCTCCCTGCCCCCCAACACATGCACAGGCCCCCCACTATTTATTATAATTGATGAACCCACGGAGACGCGTGATTGTCACCCCAAGTCCACAGTTTACATCAGCGTTCATCTTGGTGGTGTACGTTCTGTGGGTTTGGACAAATGTACAGAGTAGTTTCGCTACCCTAAAATCCCTCTGTGCTCTTTTTTTGTTTGTTTGTTTGTTTTAATAAATTTATTTTACTTGTTTATTTTTGGCTGTGTTGGGTCTTTGTTGCTGCGCACGGGCTTTCTCTAGTTGCGGTGAGCGGGGGCTACTCTTCGTTGCTGCGTGCGGGCTTCTCGTTGCGGTGGCTTCTCTCATTGTGGAGCACAGGCTCTAGGCGCGTGGGCTTCAGTAGTTGTGGCACACGGGCTCAGTAGTTGTGGCACGCAGGCTCTAGAGCGCAGGCTCAGTAGTTGTGGCGCACGGACTTAGTTGCTGTGCAGCATGTGGGATCTTCCTGGACCAGGGCTGGAACCCGTGTCCCCTGCATTGGCGGGAGGGTTCTTAACCCCTGCGCCACCAGGGGAGCCCCCCCTCTGTGTTCTTGTGCTCTGCCTATCTCCCCTCTACCCCCAGCCTCCGCCCTGGGCAACCATAGATTTTTTTTTATTGTCTCCATAGTTTTGCCATTTCCGGAATATTATATAGTTGGAATCATACAGCCTGAAGCCTTTTCAGACAGGCTTCTTTCACTTACCATGCATTGAAGTTTCTTCCATGTCTATTCATGGCTTGATAGGTCATTTCTTTTTAGCGCTGAATGTATTCCATTGTATGGATGGACCACGGTTTATCCTCTCGCCTACTGAACAACATCTCAGTTGCTTCCAGGGGTTCCCCTTTTAAACTTGGTCCTGGTTGAGAGTAGGGTACAGGGGACCAGCAGCAGGATGGCTTTGTCAGCGGTTGTGCGTGCTATGTCTACCTTGTGCCAATGAACTAACCTCTTTAGGTCTTGGAGAGGCAGCGACTTCAGGGGAGTCTGAGTGAGTATGAAGTGTGTCAAGCCTAGTTCTCGCATCTCCTTAGCTTTCCACTCCATGGAGAGGAGGGGGCTGAGAGGTGGTGTATGCACCATCATGGGATTTCTTGCTGTGAGAGCAAGGGCCACATCCGTGCTGGGGGACGTGGGCTCTGCCTGCTGTTAAGATGTTGACTTTGATTTCATCTGGATGCAATATTCCAGCATTAACAGCACGATGTGTGTGGCGAGGGCGGGGCAGGGCCATTGGATTAAGAGATTTCTGGCTCCTGCTGACAGAGGAATCTGTTAATGATTGTGAGAATTGTCACTATTTTTACTGCCTTCCCGATAGGCCACTTTGGCATGGGGCCCAAAGGTGAACTTGTAGTGAGAACCAGGGCAGCTCCACCCTGTTTGTGGGGCACACGTGAGGCAGTTCTCACCTGGGGATGGGGGTGTGCCTGGGGCAGTGCCGCTCACCTTGGACCGAGCAGGCATCAGCCTCCGGGCCTCTTGGAGTGTTTTGGTTCTGTTCTGGCCTCAGAATAGGTGATGCTTATTTATTCATCTGAGGGTCGGACTGTGATGTCTTCTGTCCCTTCTTGTTTTTACAGGGATCTGAGAACCCTCTGAAATTCATTGCAGAATATTGGGGGGGGGAGGAGAGGGAGGGGTGCATAATTTTGAATTTTTCGTGGAGAGATCCTCAAAGAAGGTCTCTAACCTGAAATGTTCATGTGTTCCTGCTGTAGAACCTCAAGGCCTTTTTATACTTAATCATTTGTTGGAAGAGGTGTTTTTATTCTCATTTTATTTATTTTGTTCAAACAAGTATTTATTGAGGGCCTGCTGTGTGCCAGGCAGCATTCAGGGCATTGGGGATAAATCACTGGGGACTAGACTAACTCCCTGTCCTCATAAGGTGTAGGTTACTGGGAAGCAGATAATAAGTGGATGAATCTGTCCAAATACAGTGTCAGGTCGTGGAAAGGGCTTTGAAGAAGACCAGAGCAGGAGGGGGCTCCAGGTTGATGGGGGTCTGTTAGATGGGGCCTCTCTGAGGAGGTGACACTGAGCAGAGACCCCTGGGCAGGAGAGGTCCGGGCAGAGGGAACAGAAGCGTGGAGCCCAGAGACTACTGTAGGCTTGAAGGACATCCCCTGGGCCAGGGTGGGCAGAGTGGAGGATGGGCACTGAGGTTGGAAGGGGCTTGGAGGCCAGGGTGAGCCAGGGCTGTGGGCAGCCTGGGGCTATCTGGGGCATGATGCTGGGACTGTGAAGGACCGTCGGCGCGAGCAGAGCGGAAGCAGGTGTCTCTCTCCCTAAAGAGGAGGCCAGGGCATGGGGCAGGATGTCTCATTGCAGAGCTGGGAGGCAGCGGAAGTTGTTGGCCTGCAAGTCCAGTCATCTCTGTACCCACGGCACGCTCCCTTTGTGGTGAGACCCGCTGTCCCCGGTGCTGAAGTTCAGTGCCCCCCTCCCCCCTCACCAAAGGCACCCTCTCTCATCCTGTGCTGTCCTTGCTGCTGCAGAGTCTCTCCCTGATCCACCGGTTCCTGGAATGCTGGAGGTGTTGGGCCCAAAGGTCGGGCCCTGGAATGAGGACTTGGGGCTTGATAACAGGTTTATGGCCAGGCTGGGAAGTGCTGTGTTTCCCGACAGTGAGTCCCTGCCCGGCAGTCTCACCCTTTGTGTGTATTTGCCCTGACATCCTGAGTGGTAGTGTGTGTCTGGCCGGAGGTTCTGACGGCTCAGGAGCTCAAAAGGGGCCTCTTGGGAGGGCCTCCCCGAGTGAGAATTTCCCAATTGTCTTCAGGGCAGAGACCAATAGCTAAAAACTCCTGACTTGGTGATCTTCAATCTAGAAGGACTCTTGTTCATAGCGGCCCCCCTGTCCCGGGCTCTCTGAGGTTGTGGGCATCATGTGGAGCTGCTGGTGGCACCACGTGGCATCCCCCTCTGGCTTCCCACGCTGCGCTAACCCCCGCCCCATCACGGCACGCCAAAGGGTGGCCGTCTCGCCATTTATGGTCTTTATTTTCTTTTTGATGGAGAAAGACCGTGGAAATGAGACTACAGGGAAAGTTGGTTGGGTGATTGCAGGCCTCACCAAAGTAGTCAGTAGGTTAAAAAAGCGCTGTCTCTTTAATCCAAGCACTCACCTGAAGTCCACCCTGGGCCAGAGAGGAAAGAAGCTGAGGGAGGCAGAGGTGGCAGGGAAGAGAGAAAAGAGAAGAAATAGGTGTATGTCATACATAACCAACAGGGTTGATGGTACCCCACGGAGCAGAGGCTGGTTCTTGGGGAGCGTGCTGAAAAAGTGTTCAGCAGGGCTAAAAAGCTCCTTCAGGGATCAGGAATGAAAACAGGTTGAGAAGCAGTGGTCCATACTGGGGAGCTGCGGGCCGAGCTGAGATGGGCTGCCTGCCTCTGATGGCTGACCCGTAGGTTGCCTTGAGAGGGAGCGGTCTGCGTTTAGGCAGATTTTACAAATAAGTACGTGTAAGACCAGGCCCTTCCCACCTTCCCTGCCAGACCCTGTGGTCTGGGAGCCTTGGAGGGACACAGGGTCATGGTGGCAAGTGATTTACACCAGCCTAATCCCACGTCACCCATGTGGGTGTTGGGCCTCCCTAGTCCTGGCTCTCACCTGTCCCCTCTCTGAGTGGGCTTGGGCCAGCCAGCTGGGCAGGTAGCACCAAGCAGACCCAGTGTCTTTCAGGGGCCAGTCTTGGCATCAGAAGAGTTGGAACAGGGAACTCCCTGGGGGTCCAATGGTTAGGACTCCGAGCTTCCACTGCAGGGGGCACGGGTTTGATCCCTGGTTGGGGAACTAAGATCCTGCAAGCCGCGTGGTGCAGCCAAAAAAAATATATGAAATAATAAAATAAAATACATTGAGGGCTTCCCTGGTGGCGCAGTGGTTGAGAATCTGCCTGCCAATGCAGGGGACACGGATTCGAGCTCTGGTCTGGGAGGATCCCACATGCCGTGGAGCAACTAGGCCCGTGAGCCACAATTGCTGAGCCTGCGCGTCTGGAGCCTGTGCTCCGCAACAAGAGAGGCTGCTACAGTGAGAGGCCCGCGCACCGCGATGAAGAGTGGCCCCCGCTTGCTGCAACTAGAGAAAGCCCTCGCACAGAAACGAAGACCCAACACAGCCATAAATGAATGAATGAATGAATAAATAAATAAATAAATAAAAATTAAAAAAAATACATTGAAAAAAAGAAGAGTTGGAACAGTAACGACAGGTGGAGATCTCGCCTTGTCCCGCCCAGCCCTGGGCTTATGGAGGGCTGGGGCGGGGCGGCTGAGTCTAGTGCAGATGGAGGGCCTTTGCTGCAGAGGAGGAGGCTCGGACCTCCCTGGGCATCTGGAGCAGAGTGCCAGGGCCAGCCTGCCCACCCGCGTGGTCTGGCCGCGTGCTAAGGTGAGCCACACGGTTGCTTACATGCAGCGGCCCAGCGGAGCGGGCTACAGTCGATCGAGCGATACACACGGGCAAGCAAGTGGCTTTGATGTGGCCCCTGTGTGTATGTGTGTTGGGGGGGTGGCAGGCGTATTACAGGAACAGGCAGCAGAGAGTCGTCATCTCTTACCCAAGACGTTCTTGGAAATGCTCCTGTTCTGAGTGAGAGTTAGGAAATGGCCTTCTATTTTAGGAGCTTGGTGTGTGTGACATGTTGTTGGTTTGCTTGCCTTGCTCCTGCGTGCCTGTGTGCCCTTTGAAAGGGTCACGTTGGCAGGGGAGAGACCCGTGGTGGTGGGAGGGCGTGAGGAGGCCGGCGCTGTGCAGGGTGGCCTGCAGAGGAGCCTGGGACTGACGTGGCCACACTGGGTGTCCTGGCCTGGGCGTTCTTGGTGCAGCGTGGAGGGAAAGATGGAGGCCAGCCGCAAGCCTGGGCTCGCCGTAGGAGGAAGGAAGTCTGGGCAGCAGATGTCCTTGAGAGGTTAGGTTTGGGGAATAGTCTTTTTAGGAGAAGTAGACCTGATGGGGCCTGGAACTCGGAGGGAATGGAATGGGGTGCAAAGCAGAGGACCTGCCCGCCATGCTTCAGGTGACATGTAGGATTCTGAGAGAATCCACCACGTTCGTTACAGAGATGTCGCCGTGGTGTTGTTAGAGACGGCGAGTTCCCAGGGCTGGGGGAGGGTGGCAGGCAAGGCAGGAGCCACTACCGCGTGGCTGCTCGCACCGAGCCCTGCTTTTTCCTCTGTCTGTGGTATGAACTGGCTCATTTTCTAGCAAAAAAGGGGAAAGCAGTGTTCTCTGGGGTGGGACTGAAACGGACAGGGCCTCCCAGGTTCTCTCGTGCGCTGGCCTCTCGTGACCTCTCGTCTCTCTGGCCTAAAGCCCCGAGCCCCCAGCAGGCTCATTTCTGGCGCCCCAGTGGGCTTCGCAGTCAGCAGTCTGAGCGAGGGAGAGTCGAGTGGCCCTGGGGAGGCAGGGCCCAGCTCGTCTTCAGGTAGATGCAGCAGGTAGATGCAGCAGGTAGATGCAGCGTGGAGTAACCTGAGCTCTGTTTTCAGGCCGGGGCTCTATCAGCTGTCCCCCACCCCAAAACCCTCTTAAAGGGCCCGTGCTGGGCTGCTCCTCCCCTTGCAGGGACCCTTAATAGCTCGGTCAGACCCAGGCTCCACCTTAAGAGATTTGGGACAAAATCCCGTAGGAGCCCAGACATTGAGAGCTGTGACTCAGGGGCCCACGGAGCGCTCCTCTGGGAGGAAATGGGAGCTGGACCAGTCCCCTTGCTTCTCTGCCCTCTGCTCTTGCAAGGGTTGTGGTGGGGGCGTCCTCATGCCAGTTCTAGGAAGAAGGACAGGTGCCCTCCACCCCACAGGCTGCTTACGGCCTGCTTTGCCAAGTAGCTTGCTCTGAAACCCAGTCCTTCGTCGAGCCCATAACCGCCCCATGTCTGCTGGCTTAGGTGAAAGCATCTCTGTTCCCGAGCCCACGGGTCAGCTGGCAGGTGTGCCCTGAGCTCTGCTGGGCTGCTTTCCCTCCGGGCCTGCGGAAGGACGGGGGAGGCTGGATGGTGGCCAGGACGCGGCTGAGGCAGTTCGGAGAGTGGGGATTAGAGGTCCTGCGCTCTCTGGGAGGGGCTCTGGTAGCATCGCGGGGTGGGTGGGGGTGAGAACAGAGCCTGAGCACGGGCATCACCAGCGTCCTTTTAAGAACCCACTTCTCGCCCTGTCGGGAAAAGAGGCCACAGCGTGCCATGCGGCAGAAAGGGGAGCCGTCCCAGTGAGCGTCCCTAGTGCTGGGCTGCCCCGCAGACGCTGTGGTCCCTGCGCCTCCTGGCAGCACCCTGGGCTGGGCAGACGTGGCCCCAGCTTAGCCCGTCCCCTCGGTGTCTTGTTCACACAAACCCCGTGGGGGGCTGCTTTCCTCTTAGGTTGGAGCGCGACTGGAGAGGCTGTGGCAGCTGCTGTGCTCACTTCCTGTCTGCACGTTTCCTTTTCCCTGCAGGCCTCTGGCTGTACCTGGCAGGGAGCAGCCTGCCCTGTCTCACGTTGATTGGCTCTCCTAATTTTGGGTACAGGTCAGTTCACCGGGACCTGGAGGCCCAGATCGCCATTGTGACGGAGAGCCGGGCCCTGCAGCAGCAGCTTCACCAGGTTGGTTGGGGCAGGTGGGACCTCCCGGGGGGTGGGGGGGCATAGCTGGGTGCCAGGTCCCTGAGGGCTGCCTCTGCCATCGTCTCCTGTGGGGGGCTGTGCAGTGTCGGAAAGAACCGGCGTCCTCTCGCGTGTCCTGGTGGCCGGTCCTGAGGGACACCTGCCACGGGGCTGTCCTTCGAAGCCCGGGCCCTTGTGCCTCCAGCCCGGAGCTCGCTCTTGCCCTGCAGGGCCCCCCGCGCCTTACATCCTGGAGGACATCTTCTTTCCCTGCACGGGAGGAGAACGCTGTTCTCACCGGCATGTGAATACAGCGCTGGTTCCCAGCCTCTTCCGAGACTGTGGACGGACTGTGAGGGGGGGTAAGGGGCCAAGGTTACACAGGACCTGGGTCCGCTAGGGAAGAGCTTCAGGCGGCCTCGGTCATTTCTGATGAAGACCCTCCCCAGGAGGTGCTTCAGAGTCGGGGGAGGGAGAGGTAGGAGGCAGGGCTGCCACCCAGGCAGAAGGGGCACACAGGGAGCCAGAGTCTCTGCACGTGGAGACAGAGAACCCGGAAAAAAGAGCCAAACCTTAGAATGAACTTAGAGGCCCGTGCAGACAGAGATGGTTCATGGGGAGCTAAGCTGTTGCAAGCATTCTGGCAGTCCCGTTCGTTAACAGATTTCTGTCTGTGCCCTTGAGTCAGCATGCACGATCCTATGGTGCTGAGAACTTGAATCCTATTTATTTTATTTCAGATTGTTTCACTTGGTCATGATCTGGTTTGGGATTGACCTACAGAGGAGATGGTGGAGGGACTGCTCAGAGGTGTGCCTGGCCAGGCGCAGGGGCCCCTTGTGGCATGTTAGTGGGGGCCGGTGGTGGGCGGGACACAGTGGAAGGCCGTGGCTGCCTCGCCTCCTGCCCGTGTCAGGGGACGGAGGTTGGGCAAGGCAGGCCCCTGTTTCCAAGGTGTCTTGGGATTCCTGTGTTGTTTTTGTCACCCTCCTAGTTGTAATAGGATTTCTTTCCTTACAGTTGTGAGAGGGGAAGGCAGGCATTTTTCTTGAGAGCGGGGACCTAGAGCCTGAGAGAGAACCGAACTTGCTTTGTCTGGCTCGGTGGGCGCGTTATGTTGCCCCCCGAGGACCTCCCGCTCCCCTGGGACGAGACTTCCCGGCACGGCTCACGGGAGAGCGGCCCTTTCTTCTGAGGTGGGGCTGGAGAGTCACGGGGGACGGGGCCCTGAGCCCCTGCTGCCGGCTGCTGGAGACCCACGCTCAGGTCGGGGGGGGGGCAGGGGAAAGCACCCTTTGCTCCCTGGGATGGGAACGTGGCAGTGACTCCCAAAGCGGCAGCGGTCTCGGCCTCCTTTCGTGATGGTCTTTCTGTTTAAAGTCGAGAATAACTGAAAGTTGTTAGTGCTTCTGTGTGAATCTTCGCATTTGAGCGCCTGCAGCAGTGCCGATGAACTTTCGAGAATGCAAGCACAGCACCTGTGTATGTGAGACCTAGATGATCCTTTGGGCTCACAAATTTGTGACCTTGACAACAAAGCCTTTCCAGGGAAGGTGCCAGCTTCCCTCCTGAGTCATGGGAATGTAGATAACACTGCCGTAGGCCAGCCCTCAGAAGCGTATAGACTGAGTTAAGCTTTTATTCTTGTGTTTGGGAACTACTGTTGCGAAATTGTTGGAGCCTTTGTTGATGGACGAGGAAATGGTAACTGCCTTGTTCCCCGGGATCTGCCTCCTGCGATCTGGGAATCTTGTCAGTGACTGAGTGGGGCCTTGGTGCCGGGAAGGGCTTCACGACCAGGGCCGAGAGGAAGTGGCAGCGGTCGGGCTCTGGGTGGCCAGCGGGAGAATCTGATCTGCTCAGCAGATCACAGATGCTATGGTGAGGCTTCCAGCAAATGACCGAGGAGGTTCCAGTAGGGGCCGGCCGGCCTCAGAGCGGGCTGGGTTGAGAGGAACAGAGGGGTCTCCTGGACTTTCGCCTCCGTTGCTGAGAGCCGGGTTTCCTCAGTCGGTAGCGAGTGGTCAGTGTGAATGTGGCCTCTGCCGAGGACCAGGTCTCTGTGGGTCTGGGCTGATTTGGGGGAGCGAGTCTCTGCCCAGGGTCCCGGTGCCGGCCGCTCTCCCCCACTTCCTGAGTAAGGGGACTGAACCCACATCCTGGGTCTTGAGAAAAGCTAGGCCGGTTGTGGTCAGGAGCTGCTTTCCCAAATGACATATTTGGGATATTTTCTTTTTCTTCCCAAACCTGAATCCCAGCGGCTTTTGATGGTGGGAGGGTGGCAGTTCATGCCACTGCAGTCCTTCGGTTCTTTAGAGGCACGTTGATTTCTGTGCCTTTGAAATGCAAAAATGCATTTCTGGATAACTCCACCTGTGTATTTATATACTGGGACTGCCCAGCCACACAGCCTTCCCTGAGCCCAGAAAGTCCCTAAAGCCCCAGCTGCCCGGGTCCCTGCTCTCAGAAGCTGCCTCTGGAGTCCTCCTTGGGACCCAGGGAAGGGCCCTGTTCATGTCACACTGGGCACCGGAGTGGGGAGATATTTTTATCCGAATCTGAAGTCCCTCCCTTCACTTAGTACGTACACTAAAAACTGAAAGCTTCCAGGTTTTGTTCAGAGGACACGGTTTACCACTTGTGACCTAAGAAAGACTCCCTTGAACAGCATTGTAACCTCGACCAGCTGACTTCCTTCTCCATCCCCGTGTGGAGTCTGTGAGGAAACTTAAGTGTTTCTGGTAATTTAATTGAAATCTTGGCTGTGTATTCATTGGAAAACATAAAGCTGGAGCCGGGTCTGTGGAGGCTTCTGCAGAGCAGCCCCCCGAGACCGAGGCTGGCTCCTCCATGAGGCCCAGCCAGCTGTGGTCAGCGGGCAGCCGGCAAAGTCTGCTCAGGCCTGAAGCGCCAGGGAGCCCGGCCCTGGGAGCAGCACTCACAAGGGAGTGGGCGCAGAAAATGCGCGGGAAGATGGGAAGTCGGCGCTAGGTTTCCCCAGCCCGTGACGGGAAGAGCTGTGGACAAATTCTGCAGTGTCCTGGAGGGCGTGGTGTCCTTCGTCCCCTGTCCTCACTGGGTCAGAGGAGTTTGCCAGGGACGTGGCTTCCGTTCCTGCCCCCGGAGAAGAGAGCGTCCAGCGCCCAGTGGGATGGTGCGGCGGCATCCACTGTCCCCCTGGGGCTCCTGGTCCCGCAGTGGGCAGGGTGTTTGCAAAGCCAGCGTTGGGGCATCCTCACCATAGTGTGGGAGAAGTCAGTATTTTATAGATTAAAGGGACGGGAGGTTCAGAGAGGGATGTCACCACTCCTGGTGGTGGAAACAGAATCACATTCCCTGACTGCTGCCTTTTGCCCTTTGAAAGCTTCGATACCTTATTAAGGAAACACGGCACTTGTAGAGTGTAATGTTTAAAAAAGAGGCAGTTTCTCCTCTCACAGATTCTAAACACAATTTAAGACGAGGCTTATATCAGTGTGTTTTAACTTGTTTTTAAATATGAAAGTTAATAATCGTTCATTGTAAGAATCGAGAAAAGTTACAAGACGCTAACCCTTTCATCCAGAGAGAGTCACTGAAATCGTTTTGATTGCTCCTTGTCTGTCTTGTTCTGTGTGCATATGGAGAGGTGTAACTTGTTTTTTTTTTCTTAACGAAAAGTAGGATTATATTGTGTATGTTAACTCATATCCAGTGTCTTTCACTTAATATATTGTGCACTTTCCCGTATCGTTAAGTAAATGTTTTTCTAGAGTATGATTATCTTATGGTGAATGCTGATTTGTCATATGGGTTTATTATATTTAATTAGCTGGTTGGTGGACATTTAGGGGGTTTCCAGGTTTTCTCTGTCATAAATGTTGGTGTGATAAATATCAGTACACAGAAATCTTAGTGCATAGTTATTTTCTTGGGATAAACTCTTGCAAGTGGAGCTTTTTAAGGCTTTTGGTACTTGTTGCCAAATTGCTCTACAGACAGATGATTCGAGCCCCTTTTCCATTCATTCCATCAGCAGTGTCCGAGAGTGCCTGTTCCCTCGGCCTTCATCAGCAGAGGGCGGTGATGTTACAAAACAACTTTTTGCCAGTTTGAGAGAAGAAAAAACTGTGTCTCATTTAAAGAAAATCTCATTATTTTAATTGGCACTACCTCATTTAGTGAGGGCGAACTTTTAAATATTTCCACCAGCTGTGTTTCTTCAGCTCTAAATTGCCTGTCCCACACACGTCTTGCTTGGTCTTAAAAATTTAAACACACTGGATTCTTAGCTTTTCTAAGGAATGTGTACAGGGGCGACCTGCGCTGGGGCCCCCGTGGAGCCCTGGGCCGGCAGGCCGCGTCCCCCGGTGCTGGAGCCGACCCCTAACTCCTGTCTGTTCCTCTTCCCCAGGAGCAAGAACAGCTCTACCTGAGGTCCGGCGTGGTGTCCTCCGCCACCTTTGAGCAGCCGAGCCGGCAGGTGAAGCTGTGGGTGAAGATGGTGACTCCACTGATTAAGAACTTCTTCTGAGAACAGCAGGTACTGACTGTGCGGTTTCCCAGGGGAATCACTAGGGGGACAGGGGGCTCCCCCCAGCCGGGGTCCCCGGGGCCTCTCACAGGGACGCCAGGGCCCTTTCGTCCTTTCTTGGTTACGTGTCCAGGGGTGTATGTCTGGGCTCGTGGGTGGTTGTCAAGGTTTTGGAAGCCTGGTGCTAAGTGAGGCAGCGCTTTTACCTTCTGCCACGTCCTGGGGCTGTGGTGCGGTCAGCATTGTGGGGCCCGCTTATGGTCTCCCGTCCCCGGGGGCCGGAGGCGGCCCTGGGGTGAGGGCCTGGTGGCCGCCGGGTACAGAGGTAGATTCTGCGCCCCCTCCTCGCCGCTGAGCACGCCGTTCCGAAGGCAGTGGGAGCGGAGGGGCAGCGCTCTTGGTCGGGAGCGTCCTGGCTTGCTGCCCTGGGCCGCTGCAGCCGCCAGCATGAGAGGCCCCGGGGCTGCTGCCTCATCTTCTGACGTTTCTGTGACGTGCGCTTGCGGAGATGAGATGCTGTCGTGCTGGCAGCTGGTAGCAGGACGTGCTCCGCCCGCCCAGGAGCCTTCCCCTAGCGGCCGGGCCTCTGGCCGTGTCCCACGGGGGGACGGGACGAGGCCTCACCTGAGCTGCCCCTTGGCTGTTCGGACGCCGGGAGGCCGGGCAGGGTGCGGCTGCCGTCGGAGGTGGGGTCTCTCCTGAGTCACCCTGTGGGTTCCAGATCCCTTTAGACCCTGACCTCCCCCCATGCGGCCCCAGATGGGATCAGTCTCCCGGGTGGGATGTTCTGGGCCGGACTTTGCTGGTCCAGCCCACGCTAGGGGGTGGGGGTGGGGGATGGGAATGGTTGGGCCTTTGGCCTGTGGGGAAGGGAGAGAGGAGGCGGGAGGACAAGGATAAAGGGTTGGGCGGCCGAGCGTCTTCCGCGTTGGCACTGTGTGCGGCCCGCGTCCTCTGCGGCCTGGTGCCGTGGTTCTCTTTTCAGCCTCACTTTAAAAAATTTTATTGGTTTCATTTTTTTTCTCAGCATTTTAATTACTTCAAATTTCATTCAAATAACATGCGGATTTAGAGAGTAAAATAATACCGAAAGGCCAACAAGATGCAGCTGCCCTTCCTTCCCCCTAGCAGCCACTTTTGACTCTTTTACCTGTTTCTTCTGATCTCTACCCGTGTGCTCCTGCGCCGCCCCTAGTGTCTCCAGGAGCAGATTTCAGAAGCTCCCTGCCCAGTCCCCACACCTTCAGGTGCTTGAACCTTGCCCAGAGAGAAGGCCTCGCAGCCCCAGGGCACGGCAGCTCATCCTGGGGGCTGAGGGGAGCAGACGGGATTCCATCCCTGCCCACCTGCTCTGGAGGCAGCTTCACGTGTCTGCCTCCAAAGGGCTGGTGGCTCTGACGGTCGCGTTCGTCCGTGGGTCCTGGGAGGCCGTGGCTGGCCTAGCCCGCGCCACCTTGCTGTGCGCGTGGGGCGCCGGCGCCGGGGGCACCTCGTCCGAGGCGGAGCGCCACAGCCCCTCCTCTGGGCCCGGGCAGATCTGCAGGCTTTCGTGGTCTGGAGTTGGGTGGAGCAGTGGCCACGCCACGCTGCCTGGGGGCAGCAGCACATCAGTTAACACTGTTTGCCTCCAAACCAGTTATTAAATTGTCCTGTGGGACAGTGAGAGGAGGGAAGCCAAAAGAATGTGCCGGGGCACTGGGTTTCTGTTTGGAGAGAGGCTTTCGGTAAACAGCGTTCGCATTCCTGCAGATGCTGTGGGGCCAGAGCGAGCATTGTGCCACGGCCGGGCTTGAGCAATCTGCGGCTGCTCCCTTTGCGCGCTGCTCGCTTTGTCTCTGCCAGTTGCCTTTGGGACGGTCCTGGGCGGGGGCCCTCCCTCTCCCTCTCCCTCTCCCCACGGGCGCTCGCCCCAGCCAGGGCCCCTACCCTTCCACCCACCAGGACTGCTGCGGGTGTCACGGCACCTTCAGACGCAGCATAGCTTTTGTCCCAGGCTCTGTCTCCCCAAGGCTGGATTGCAACTCCAAGCAAGGTGAATCATCTCTCACAAAGTTCGAAGAGAATTTTGTCATCTACCCACCATGTGTAGAGTGTGGAATAAATGTTTTATTTCAGGCTCTAAAGGCAAAACTGGAAAATCTCCCCATTTTGTGGTTATTACCAGGGATTAAAATGAGTCGCCTGGTGGCCACTGGCAGTTTTATGTCCTCCAGCGAGAGTGGTGGCTCTCCTGGCCCTCCAGCTTGGACACGAAGGGCTACAGTGACCCCTCCTGGCCAGCAGAGGTGGTTGCCCGGTGGCCAGGCTCTGGGGGCAGGACGCCTGCCTTCCGAAGGGGTGGATTCTCCAGGCCCCGGGGAGGGAGGATTTGAGGGACATTTTTCCTTCTCCCTCTTAGCCCCACCAGGCCCCAGGATTGTTGTAAATTATTGGCCTTGGAGTTAGGGCTTCTAGGACCTCTTCTTCACCCATGGATTGGGTGAATACTTGGTAAAAAGTTTTCACAAAACTACTTCAGCATCAAGTTGAACTCAGGAGGAGGCCAGGTTTCGGGGGGGGGGGGGGCGCGTGGCGCTTGCTTTACTCTGCTTTGAAGCTAGAAAACACCGAGGTGCCAGCCTGTGGGCCCCCACTGGAGTCTGTGGGCCCTGCTAGCTGCCTTCCTGTACCCCTGGTTTTCCAGTTCATCATCGTCTCATTTTGTCTGCACCCATTACCGGGGTCCGTCGGACGGGGGCCTGTCCCAGGGCAGCCCTGGACCAGCACCGTGGTAGCCACCTGCTCCCCTTTGGAGCAGGAGCTCACAGAATGAGGCCAGACGAGGCGGGCCACCTCTGGTCCCTTCCCTGCTGGCGTGTGTGTGTGTGTGTGTGTGTACCACCTCTCCTTAGCCCTGTCGCCTGTGCCCTGGCCTCCGTGTGCCCACTGCGGTGCTGCAGCGCTTAGCCCTGGGGCGCAGTGCCTGCGGATAAGCTCACCTTTTTGGAAGTCAGGGTGTCTTGGCTGCTGAGCAGCTGTCCCTCTTCTGCTGATCTGGGCTTTGTTTGTTCTTCATATTCTAATTCTAATTAATTCCTAGATGGTGGGTTAGGTTGTTTGAGATTTTTCTTGTTTCTTGAGGTAGGCCTGTATCGCTATGAACTTCCCTCTTAGAACTGGTTTTGCTGCATCCCATAGATGTTGGAAAGTTGTGTTTTTATTTTTGTTTGTCTCGAAGTATTTTCTGATTTCCTTTTTGATTTCTTCATTAACCCATTGGTTTTTTTTTGGTAGCATGTTGTTTAGTCTCCGTGTGTTTGTATTTTTCCCATTTTTCTTCCTAGAATTGCTCTCTAGTTTTATACTGTTGTGGTTGGAAAAAAAATGCTTGATATAATTTCTGTACTGTTAAATCTGTCAAGTCTTGTTTTGTGGCCTAGCACGTGATCCATCCTGGTGACCGTTCCATGTGCACTTGAAAAGAATGTGTATTCTGCTTTTGGATGGAATGTGCTCCAGTTATCTATTAAGTCCAAATGACCTAACGTGTCATTTGAGACTACTGTTTCCTTATTGATTTTCTGGATGATCTGTCCATTGATTTAAAGGGATGTTAAAGTCCCCTGCTATTAGTTGTGTTATTGTCAATTTCTTCCTTTACATCTGTTAATATTTGCCTTATACATTTAGGTGCTTCTATATTAGGTGCATATATGTTTAATGAACGTTATATTGTCTTCTTGTATTGATCCATTTATCGTTATATAATGCCCTTCTTTGTCTACTGTTATAGACTTTGTTTTAAAGTCTACTTTGGTGGCAGGAAGTGAGAACTGATGGTGGGGAGAGGGGAGGGAGACAAAAGACAACGAAGATGCTGCCCAGAACTAAGAGGGGACGACCAGTTATCATGACCTCCCGGGACACAGACGTGTTTAAAGTGGTCCCTCCCATTCCCAGCAATTTCAGAAAGTGGGCAGTTGACAGGGAAGCACTTGAGCTGTATGGAAATGGCCCCTCCGTGGAATAGTTTGCTTTTCAGAATTCTGGGGCAGGGAGGCGGCATTACCATAATCGAGGGAGGTTTTCTTGCTTGAGAGAAGGAATAGTGCTTTAGGGGACAGTGTCTGTGGCAGTGGCCGCTCCTGTTCGTACGGGAATGGAACACCCTGGCCCTTAGTGGTGGGTGTTTGCAGGTAGCATCAGGCAAGGGTGTGACTGCCTCCAGCTCTAACCCTACATGCCACTGGTGGGAAAAGATAAACCCAACTGGCCCTGTGTGAAGTCAGGATTTGGGGGTTTGGTTCCTGGGATGCTCCCCTGGCTGCTGGGAACTGGGGCCTCACCCCCAAGCCTGTGCCAGGCCCCTGGTGGCCATCAGGCTGAAGGCCGGCTCAAGTGAATCAGACAAACCTGGCTAAGTGGCTTCATTGTTTTAATCCAATCCACACCCCCTCTCCCAGGCTGCCCTCCACCCTCTGGCTAGTCTAGATGTGCATGGTTATAAAGTGCCTCGATTATTTAGGAGAACAAAAAAGCAATCATCAGTTCCTGTGAAAATAAGTGATAGTTGCAAGGCTGAGTTCCTAACTGTAAATTTGAAGTTGCAGCCAGGACCTGGCCCCAGGCAGCATGGGCCTCGCGGCGGGACCCGGGGCTCCAGCTAGACCTGTAGGAGCAGCGCCACGGCTGCCAGGATCCACTTTGCTGCCTTCTCTTTGGTCTTCAGGTTAAAGGTCCAGACGTAGGTGGGGCCGCGGATGCGTGTTTTGTACACGGGACACTCATAGATGTTCTTGGTCTCCATGCGGTCCACAGGGATGGCCTTGATGAAGATGACGGGCATGGCCGGCGTCAGCTCTTTCAGCCGCGCTTCGGCGATGACTCCCGTCTGGGTGTCCCAGCGAGCTCCTGCAGGGACAGCACGGCCGAGGGTCAGGGTGGCCCAGGGTGAGGTGACTGGTTCCCGGTTCCCATCTGTCGTGCTGGCAGTGGGGGAGGGGAGGGGCCTGGCTTGCACCCGCACCCCTGCAGAGGTAGGCCAGGTGCCAGGGCCTGGACTGCACAGGAATTGCTGCAGGGGGGGGCTGTAGGCAGAGGACGGGGTGGGGGTCGTGTGCACGGCGTGACTGCCTGTGTGTCTCGCCGTGCACCTCTGAGGGACAGATCAGCCCTAAAGCGCTGGACTCCATTGTCTACGTGCGTGGTGGTTTCAGAGCCTCAAGTGTCAGCCTTCTTCATTTCAGTGGCAGGAAATCATAACAACTCCAGCTGAAAATGACAGATTAAAGCTCCCCGCTTCCCTTCCTATGTAGCGACTGTCCTACGTGTACCTGCACAGTATAAATATGTATATGCACGTACAACTCTTATTGCCTTGAACCAGACTTATTTCTACTCACCCTATTTAATGATGCGTAGATTTCCTGTCTGTAATTCCAAAATAAACATGGAGAATGGTTGCCGCTGTGTTTGTCTTTGGTGATGTGGGCACCGGGGGGGGGGGGGGGGTAAAGGGGTGACATCAGTCGCTAAGGAGGGTGGGGGAGTCGCTGGCACTCAACTCAGAGTGGGCCTGCCGGCTGGTCCTGTCTGACCTTACCCGGTGCGGGACAGGGGTGACGTGGGCGGAGCTGAATGAGTGCCAGCCTCGCGCCCCCCCCTGCTGTTGGGACCTGGCCATGTGATGCCCTCGCACTGGGCTCAGGGGAGGGGGCCGGCCGGGCCTCCCTGCCCTTGAACCTGTACCTTGGGGGTGGGGTGGTTGGACAGTAGCCCTGACAGAGGTGGGCTCCTGGACCCTCACTCCCAGAACGTATGCCTGTCCTGGGCTCCAGGGCTGAGCTCCTCATGGCCTCAAAGCGGGGGCTCAGGTCTGAGGGCGAGCCTGCACCGCAGCAGAGCCGAGCGTAGGCCGGCGCGTGGCTGGGGCTCCTCAGCCCGCTGTGAGCCCACACGCCCCCGTGCTTCCCCTGCCGGTGCCCGTTACCTTCCATGAAGAGCCCGTACACGTAGGCGCCCTCCCGGGGGGGCGCGCTCACGTCCTCCCGGTTCTTCTTGGTCACCTCCACAGACAGACACATCTTGTCCAGCGGCCACTCGTTCTTCCTGGCCGTGGACTGCATGATGGCCGTGAGGAAGGACTGCGGGTTGAAGAAGCCGGCCAGCCACACGGTGGTAGGCAGTGCGAAGTCTGTCGTCCAGGCCTCGAGCTCCTGCAGGGGACGGGAGCGGGGCCGTGCTAGAGCCTCCCCGCCTCCGCACAGAGGACGGCCGCCTGCCCGAGACGCCCCTTCACGGTCTGGACGGGGAGAACAGGGTCCAGGAGGGGGGCTCACGATTGAGAGGATTTGGGTCTGAAAGAGGCTGCTGCTCTCGCTCTCCCCCAGGAGGTGGCTCCCCTGATGGGCGTCCCTGGAGCCTCCTGGGCTCTGCTGGGAGGGCCTCTGCGTCTGTGGCCACAAGAAGCTGCTCTTGCTTCGCGCTCGCCCTTGGCTTCCTTCGGGGAGGAAGTTCCCGCGTTGTTGGGCCTGCGTGCCCGTGGTGTGGCCCAGGCCCTTCCGGCTGTGCTCCGACCGAGGCCAGGCTAGCAGGGCCCTCCAGGCCTCTGACGGGGCTGCACGTTCCGCCCCACCCCACCTCCCTAGCCTCACTCCTCAGGCCCTGGCGGCAGGTTTGCTGAGAGTCAGGGCAGCGGCTCCCCAGAAGCCTGTCCTTACCCTGATGCGGAGCAGGAGGTCGGCATACCAGGCCGCCAGGCCCATCCTCGAGGGGTAGGCCCGGGCCACCCACGTGTCGGGCACAGTGTCGTAGAACAGAGCCGTGGACAGGTCTTCCATGTCGGTCGTGATGGTCAGTTCTCCCTGAGGGACGCGCAGACAGGGGTGCTGGGGCGCTCGGCACAGACGCAGACCCGGTCAGTCCTGTGGCTTGTTTCACCTGCTCTCAGGTAGGCGAGCTCCCCCCCACCCCCCGTGCCGTGAGTTGACGTGGGTCTGTGCAGTGCCCCTGCAGATGCCCTGTGGTGGCCACACCAGGGTTTCCTGCCAGGGAACAGTCCAGATGGCGTCCATGGCCACCTGGATGCATCTGCAGATGCCCTGAGGTGCCCACTCCTCCAGACCGGGGAACTCGAGATGCCGAGGCCCAGCGGCCTGGGGCTTGTTGGTCTTGTGGCCAAGGGAAGTCAGCCTGCGGTGGTCAGCCCGCGTCTCAAGTCACACCCCAGGTCCTGCCACCCCTGTTTTTACCTTCAGCCCCAGGTTCAGCTCCTTCAGTGAGCGGCGCATTTCGTTGGTCAGGACGTTCATTCTCTCACATTCTTGGAAGGCCACAACCACGTAGGGGGTCTTCTCGGTGGCCTTGGCCATGATCTCGGCCATGTTGAAGGTCTCTGGGATCTTCTCCAGGATCTCATCCAGTACGGCCTTCACCTGGAAGCCAGCGCCCAGCCAGCCCATGTCACTGTGCCCGCACCCCCAGCCCTCCCCCAGCGCCAGGGCCCGGGTGCTAGCCCGACGTTCAACTCCGAGCCCAGGGGCAAGGCAGGCGGAGTTGCCAGAAAAAACGGGATCACGGAGGCGCAGCCCCGCGTTTGATCAGGGGAAGGTAAACTTGGCCATCAGGCTTTAGTGTTCTGGCTTCGTTGTCAAGGCCATATGGCTCTGGCCACGGGAGCATCAAGCTGCCCTAGCCTGGTGCCTTCAGACATCCCTGAATGCACTGCTTCCCTCCCCCATCACATCCCCTGGTGGCCGTGGGGTTGTGACCTTGTCCTTGGTGTGGGCTGTCTGCAGGGACCGTGCTGGTCACACCCTCTCAAGGGGTGGCCCACATGGTGGTCACGAACACCACTGCCACCAGAGCGCCATCAGTAGGTCTCTGGTTTCAATCATCAGACAAAGAAAAGGTCAGGGGGCCTCAGCGCACTGAGAGTCTTCCAGTCAAGAATTCGGTCTACTTAACCGGGAAGCCCAATAGTTAGCTAATTTTTAGTAGAGCTTGTCCGGAATATTTTAAAAAGTGCCAAGGTGCCGATGCCTCTTGAGACGGCAGAGGTAACCCTGACAGCGGGGAATTTATTAAATGCTCTTACGTTGTCTGCGCTGTGCTATTGCGGTGAGTGTTCATGGGATCTGGCCCCCAGGCTCACCTAAGCACATCTGGAGGGACTGGTTTAAGCGTCTAGACTGCCCTGCCTGAGCCACACGCGCTGCCCGCCCAGGACTTCGGCTGCTGCCCTCGTGTTCGCGGGGCGGGGCTGCAGGGCAGGCACTCTGTGGAGCCCAGCCGGTGAAGCAGGAGCCGCGGGGAGGGAGGTTGCTCGGCGAGTACGCGGAGGTGCCCGCCTCTCTCTAGCTCAGCCCTTGGTGCTCCGTGTGGGCTGCAGCAGCCCGCTTGCAGGCTCTACTACCCCCCGAGGTCTGGAGCGGGGCCCGATGAGGTTGCTGACAAGTTCCCAGGGGCTGCTGCCGATCGCTGCACCCCCAGGTCCCAGGCCCTGCGCTTCCTCCGTTGGCGGATGAGTAGTCAGGCTCCTACCTTCTCCTCGCGAGACACCCCGGTGCCGGCTCCCGAGTCGGTTTCTTTGGGCTGCATTTCCAGGACAGTGCGGAACAGCTTCTCCGAGGTGACCGTCAGGAAGCCGATCTCTGCGTTGGGGTGCAGGCCATACAGGTAGGGGCTTTCGGGGGGCAGGTTCTCGTCGATGTATTCGTGGTAACCCTGCAAAAGGGGTGGGGGCTGGGTAAGCAGGGAGAGCTGTGCGAGCCGGAACCCGTGTCCCCCGTTTATTAAGCATCGCGTCCCAGAACGTTCTGTCCACGTCTTGCCCTCTGTACCAAACCTCATTTCCCTGACCCCCTTTTGGGGCTGCTCCCCAGCCACACAGAGGAAGTTTCCACACTCCTCCATGGAGGCTGCCTTTCAAGCCCTCTTATTTGGGTTGCCTGTCCGCTTGCTTATTGGTGGTCCATCTGCGACGGAGGCTCTGGCCAGGGAGCCGGCGGGACGGCATGGACCTCTTTAAGGTCTGTGCTTTAAGTCACAGAGGCAGCTCGTGTTTAATGTGTTACCCGTCCCTGGAAGGAGCCCTCACCTTGTAGTCCAGGTTGGGGGGGATCTGAAACCCCGGGGCCAGCAGGATCTCTCCCTCCAGCATCTCCGCCCGGATGTACTCCTCCAGGTACGTCCTGCAGAGCCGGCGGTCCCAGTCGTCGGTGATGTGGCCGCCGTACATGATTTCCCCAAAGAGGTAGCGGAGATCGTCCCAGGGCACCTTCAGAAGGGCGGCGGCCGTCAGGGGACCCTGTGCCCTGCTCCTTTCTGGGTCTGCCAGCCCCTCCTGTCACCCCTGCCTCCACCAGGTCTGCAGGGTCACCTGCTACCCTCGGTCACCAGGCCCAAGCCTGGCCCTTCCTCCCCCCTGACTCGGCCACCAGCTCCTCCTCGACCCTCTTCCTGCCGGGCTCCTCGCACCAGGGGCTTGCCAGTTTCCCCTGCCTCCACCCCACCCCCAGCCAGGACGGCCCGGCCCTGTGCCCGCCCCTCTTCACTCTCCCTTGACGTGACCTCCCTGACCCCAGCACCGGCACTGCAGACCCCGCAGGCCCTCCCCCCAGCTCCCACACGCTCCCTCTGCCCGTGCCCCCTTTGTTCCCCACGCTTGGAAATGGAAGTGTGGAGCCACCTGTGACCTTTCCCTTCACCGCTGTCTCCAGCAAAAGCGGTAACTCTTTGTGGATGGGGTGTTGGCTCTTGGGCACCGTAGATCTTTCTGGCCACGAATCACATCCAGTTCGTCGTGCCTTCAGGATCTATCGAGTGGGTCTACCTTCTGATCCCCCAAAGGGCCCTGGTTCCGATTATACTCCAGTAGCCTTGCCCATGCGTGCCCCTGAGGTCTCGGTGGCACAGCCAGCTCCAGCAAGTAGCCTCCCCGCCAGAACCTTGGCTCCCGGGCCCGAGGGAACCGGACCAAACCGGGCAGTGCACGCAAGTGCGCCCCCTGGCGGCCGGGTCTCTCCGTGCATCCCACCCTCGGCCACTCTCACTGCCCTGTGTTCTGCCTCTGCTTCCGCACTGTGCCCTCAGCCTGGGATGCCGCTCCTTTGGCCACCACATGGCCATGACTGTGCTCCTCCTCCAGAGCGGCTCGAGTACAGCCCCTCCACAAAGCCAGGAACCCATTCCCCTCCCCGGTCCCAGCACGTCGCTGCTCCTGCACAGCGCTGGCCAGCAGTGGGAGCCACACGGGCAGCCACGTACGTAACTTCAGATTTTCCAGCAGCCACTTAAGTAGAAAGATTGTTCCAACAGGCACTCAGCATAAAAACTACGAATAAGGTATTTTACGTTCTTTTTTTTAGACCAAGCTTTTGAAATCCAGTGTCTCGTTCCCCTCCGCTGGGACTTGCTGCATGTCATGTGTGGCGGCAGCTGACGCGCTGGGCAGCACAGCACACACACAAGTTTCTCTGAGGATCGTGGCTCTTTAAGGGCAAGGTGGGCATTTATGTAACTCCCACAGTGCCCTGCCTGGATGGCCGCTGCTTACCAAATGCGGGCAAGTTGAAGTTAACTGAATAAGAACTTGCTGATTTATCAAGTGTCTGATGTGCTCTCATGAACTTTGACTTAAAACATTAATATTGGGGCTTCCCAGGGGGGGCGCAGTGGTTAAGAATCCGCCTGCCAATGCAGGGGACACGGCTTCCAGCCCTGGTCCGGGAAGATCCCACATGCCGCAGAGCAACTAAGCCCGTGCGCCACAACTACTGAGCCCGTGCTCTAGAGCCCGCGAGCCACAACTACTGAGCCCATGTGCCACAACTACTGGAGCCCGCGCGCCTAGAGCCCGTGCTCCACAACAAGAGAAGCCACTGCAATAAGAAGCCCGCGCACCACAACGAAGAGTAGCCCTGCTCACTGCAACTAGAGAAAGCCCGCGCGCAGCAACGAAGACCCAACGCAGACAAAAATAAATAAATAAATAAACAAAACAAAACAAACCATTAATATCCTCTTGATCATCATCTTGTGACTGCAGTTTTTCTCTCTGTTTGGTTATCTTGGGTATGTGCCGAGCTGCCTTTTCTGCATTTTGCATATTTGCTTCGGGGACAGCTTCTGTTTCTCCTGCAGAGTGGGGCCGGGTACACCCCAGTTTGCATCTCCGGCCCCCGTGAGCTGCCTCCTGGGATGCGGGGCAGTGGGACTAACCCCCGGGGGGGGCGGGTGCCGTCCGTGTGCCCACACCTGCCGGATGGAGTCCCCAGAGCGCTTGTCAGAGACACGTTGCCAGGCCTCGCCCTCAGAGCCTGAGTCGACTTGCTCAGAGTCGGGAGGACGGACTGGCTCGTCGCAGGCCGAGGGCGACATCCTCACAGGAGGTTATTCATCGTTGCCTCCCCGCCGCGAGCTCAGACAAAGGGCAGGTCAGGCTGCGCAGGCCTGGGGCCCCGGCCCGATCACACACTGCTGAGCGGGACGCCGAGTGCCACTCACGCCTCACCCCGCCGGTCACTGGAGCACACGGTGTGCGTTCTCGAGCCGTTTCTTACCCAACTAGGGTTCTGTGGGTGTGTAACGAGGGAAGCGTCTGCGTAAATGTCGTTAGAAACTTCTAGCAAGACTGCTCCTCCCACTCGAATCTCCCCGGAGAGAACTGCTCTGACGAAGCTGCTGTGATGAGGAAATTCTTTCTTCACATCTTCTTGCGCGTGTTGTAAGATGTGCCGCCGGCGTTCAGCTCAGACCCTGTCATAGGCGAAGTGACCCCCGGCACCTGCCCACGGAGACCACTGTCCCCCTCCCTGGAGGAGGGCCGACTTCCGGTGTTTGGCCAGGAACTAAGCAAACAACATTCCAGGCTCAGGCTGGGGTGGCGGCCGTCCTGGGAGGTCGTCTTCCTCTGGGGTCTGGGGGCAGCTGGCCTAGGTCTCCCCTCCCAGTGCGTCTGAGCTTTGTTACAATGGGCGGGACACCCTCCGCCCCTGGTCACTCAGTCCCCAAAGCTTGGAGGGGGTGTGTGAGCCTCAGGCCTCTAGCCAGGCCCCTGGGGCGCCCACCGTGCCCCAAAGCGGCGGGCGCCTTGGCCCTGGGGCGCTGGGACAGGGAGGGCGTGACGCAGGGGTGTGTCCAGGCGCCCTGGGCAGGTTCTCGGGAGCCTCCTGGGTAAGCTGAACGTCCACGTCTGTTGGTGTAGGAAGGCGCCGGCCGCAGGAGCAAGGAGGAGCCCAGGGCTTACGGGGTTCCCTTCTGCCTCCCCCTGGGGGTCACGGAGACAGGTCCTGTGCCAGCGCCACACTCCACGTAAGATCCCAAGAGGAGCCACGTCAGGCGGGGAGAACGGCCGGCTCTCAGTTCCCGAGGGGGCGGCCACATCTGGAGGCGGGGCTCGCAGCGGGATTCACCCCACCTGGGGCGTGAGTCTCCCCTCTGGGCCCGCAGACAGGCCCTCCGGCCACGGAGCCGCCTTGCTGCAGCCCTCGCAGTGGCTTGCGTAGCACCTGACACATTGGTTTTAATTTTCAACACAAATGAAAGGAAGCGTTCCGTGTCTCCAGGGAGATTTTTTTTTTGGCCTTCCCTCTGAACCTGCGTTCTGTCGGCAAGGCCTGTGGCCCAGGCAGCCCTTTTGTGTCTTCTCTCGGCTCACGCTGCCCGGGGGGCTGGCCTTTCTGGGGGAATCCCTATTTGGGTGCAGGACTGGCAGGTCCCCAAAGATACTGACTCCCGTGGAGTTAGAGAAATTGCCAGACGGCTGAGAACTGCTGGAGGTGGTGGCCAGGGCCTGGGTGGTGACCATTATATCAGATTGCTGGGGTCAGAGAGGAGTCGCACGTTTTCAGATTTTCTTTGGCTTGTGAAACCTATTCAGTGTCTCTTAAATGTGAGACAGAATAATTGAAAGGAGGGCAGGGTGGGAGGACCACCCAGCTGGGCTCCAGGTGGGCCCTTACCTTGGGGTTGGCCTCCAGGTAGTTGTAGAGGACGTTGATGGAGATGGTGAGGTCCCCGTTGTTGAAGGGGTACGACCTGTTCCAGCCCTGGGCCCCAAACTTGCGCCTCTCAGCCACCACAGCGTGGAAGTAGCACAGGGCGAAGAGGATGCACTTGAACTCCATCTCCTTGGTGCACATCTCCAGTGTGTCCTGCAGGAGGGCAGGCACCCCGGGTCAGGCAGTGTCCGCACAGACGGCCCGGGCAGGACCAGGGCCGTCTTTGCCAGCTGCTTCGCTGGGGGTGCAGGTGGGGATGAGGGGTGGGACCTAAGGCCATAGACTGCTCTGAGCTGGTTTCCCGAGTCTCTCCCGACCTGTAGAGTAGGGTAGAGGACGCGCTTTCTTGTCCTTGCTTCCTCCAGAAATGCAGCTGTATCACTTTAAGTATTGGTTACAAGTCAAATTATTGATACATCTTCCTAATAAAATATTCCCCAATATAATTCCCCCGCAATCATCAACGTTCCCCATCATCTACACACAAGCAGTACCCCAAACTTGCCAAAAACGATCTGTAAAGGAGGAGGGGATGCTGAGCAAACCCTTTCTGAAAGCAGGTGGCTCCAGGGAAAGGCCAACCCAGCCCAAATTCTGAAGCCCAGTTCTCTCTGGGTTTGTGCGACTTTAACGGATTAGTCTTTGCTAAGTGGGTGCCTCTGAACACAGAGGCTTCTGGAAGTTAAGCTGGGCTCCTCTTCACCCGCTCAGCCCTGTGAGTGCCTCCCAGTGGCCGGGTGCTCTGTGGGGGCAGCAGGCACGGCGGCCAGAAAGCTGGACCAGGGGACAGACACCTATCAAATGGTCATCGTGGGGAAAAGTGCCAGGAAAAAATGCACCAGGTGTAACAAGGGAGGGGCCCTGTCCTGATTCCATGGAAGCCCTGACACAGATGCCCGGCTGGGGTCCCCTCCAGCAAACATGGAAAGGGAGGGGCGCAGATGGGGGCTCCATCACCCCAACATCGCCCCCAGGTCCTTCCTCAATGCCTATCATAGAGACGGCGCCGTCACCTGTCAGCTGTGGGCCCAGGAGACAGGCCTGGCTGGACCCTTCCAGACATCGGCCGTGAAAGGCTGCAGACTGAGACAGCCAAGCAGAGGGAGGAGCCCGCCGGGCCCGAGGTCGAGGGAAGGCCTGGCGGGTTCCGTCTGCCTCCAGAGACTTCCCTCTGGCTGGAGCGCTCACCACTGGCCTCCCGGGCCTCTGGGCTCTGTGGTCACAGGGGTGCCCGAGGATGGTCTGGGCGCGTCCCAGCCACTACTGCCTCTTCCTGTGAAACTCTGTGAAGGCAGTGGGCCCCCGATCTTGGGAGGGTCCCGTCAGGAAGCAACAGGGCCCAGCTTTCCTCATGGCTTCCCTTCCGATCTTTGCAGACGCCTTAGGTGATGCACAGAGTTAGGGAGCCCTCGAGCACCTCAGCAAGCCCCGGCCACGTCCCCGCTCGCCTGTCCTCAGCCGGGCGGCCCCTCCTCGCTCCTGCCTGACAGCGACTGCGCTTCCCGCTGACTCCAAGCAGCCAGAGCACCTCCCCAAAGCCCAGCAGCCCCTCTGCGTCCTCCCGGCCCCCACGTCCCCTGCCAGAGGCCCCAGCGGGCTCCACGCACCGTGGGGAGCTGCTCCCCGGGCCCAGAGGCTGTTGCATTTTCTGTTGCTTGCCCCTCGGGCGTCAGCTGTCTCTACCTCGACACCCACCTCCCGGCCAAGCCTGGCTCGGGAGCCACTCTGCAGCCTGGAGCAGGCCCCAGACTCCTGCAAGTGGGGGACCAGCTTCCTGCCGACCTCGCCACCCTCCCCCACTCCATCACGGACTGATATTTTAGCAAAATATGATAAAAATGAAAAACGGATCACGTGCTCGGATTGACAGCGATGTCGAAATGCTACAGAATTCACCGCACGCCTCCTCTCCACCTCCGTGCTGACTCAGCACAGACAGCAGCAAACAGCTCTGGGACCCCGCACCGGCCTGCGGCCCCCAGTGTGAGCTGCGTCGCCCTGGGGCTCCGTGCATGTCCCCACACGTGCATCACACCCTGTTCTCACTCCTGTGAACGCGTCCACGCCCCTCACCAGACTCAGGCCAGTCACCCGCATAACGGATCTTGTTCAGTGTTTGTTCCCTGAGCCTACCACATCCTGGGCACACGGACGTACTGTTTGGAGGAAGGACCCGGTCTGCACGTCTGTTTTCCTGCTTTCCATTCTCTGTGACTTTACACTCTGACCTTGGTGGGTCCTTTAAGCCCATAGGGAGTGGTTAGTGGATGACTCAGATATTGTCACGTAAATTAAAGAGATCAGATATAGACGTTACGCAACATTGGCACAATGTGCTCCATACGTAGATCTTTGTTGGGTATTATCGGAGAATACGGGGTTTCTTCTTCAAAACGGTTTTAGACTCACTTGGGAGACCAAATGCGTGCACCCAGAAAGTTCTAGTATAGAACAGATGAAGATCAGGTACCAAAAGAATGGACACAGATGCTAGGGATTTGCGGAGGGGAGCAGGGGTGCCAGGGAAGGCTACACACCTGGCAGGTTGGGGGCTGGGAGGTTTGGACGGGGGAGGAGTCACGTGAACAAAGGTCCAGGCAGACACAGCGTGGACAGGCAGGCCGAGGCCCCCCTACCCACCCTGGAGGGCCAGGGCACCCGGTGCCCCTCCACAAGGTAGTGGGGCCTACTTGTCGAGGGAGGAAGACTGGGCCTGGGACCAGAGCACGGAGCCCTGTGCGGCGGGCACTACCGCCCTCCCGTCTGTCACCACCGCCCTCCAGCCGGGCACTGCGGCCCCATCCCCTCCGCACCCGGCCTTCCCACAGCATCGTGTCTCACGGGGAGTGAGAGCAGGGGTCTGGGCGGCACTGTGGCCCCAGCGAGGCTGAATGGCCCTCAGGGAACCACCTCGGGAGCTTGGCCCCTTCCTAAGGTGCTCGGACAAACCGAGGACCCGGCCCGCACTTACCGGGGCTGACGTGCAGGTCATGAAACTGATGGGCGATACGCATTTCTGCTCTGTGAAGCTGTGCGCCAGGCACTTTAGATCAGTTGCATTTTGCACAGTCCTTCGGGGATCTGTTCATTTTGTGGCTCAAGGAGTGTGTGCGCGTTGGGGGTGGCGTGGGTGGGAGAGAACCGGCAGGCGCTGACGCTGGGCCAGGCACGGGGCACGGGGGGAGGCCACGCTACCTGGGTGAAGAGGTCCAGGGCCTTGTGCAGGTTGGCGTACATGCCCGTGGGCGGCTCGTTGGTGATTTTGATGGCGTTTTCCAGGATGCCCTGGGGGATGATGTGGGACTCGGGGCCGGGGGCCGGCTCGGCGCTGAGGAACACGCGGTAGTCATCGTGGCTGCCGACGCTGTAGCGCTCCAGCTTCTTGTCCAGGGCGCTCAGCCAGCGGGCCACCAGGTGGATGTTCTGCGGCCAAGACCAGGGCTAAGTGCCCGCTCACTCCTCCCCACCCCGGGCCCACAGGGCAGGCCCCTCCCCAGTGGCACCCGCACTCCCCACCCCGCTGTCCGCCCTTCCCGGGGCGCTGGCCACGCTCGATAATTTCACTGAGCAACTGAGGCCCCAGAGTTGAAGCTTGTTCTCAGTTCGTTCACGACCTCCAGCCTTGTGGCGAGTCCTTCCCGCCCTCCACCGGCATAAGGGCTGAGATTATATGGTCCCCACCCCTCCTCTGAGAGGCTTGGGTAAAAAGAAATGACTTGGAGGGACTTCCCTGGTGGTGCAGTGGTTAAGAATCCGCCTGCCAATGCAGGGGACACGGGTTCGAGCCCTGGTCTGGGAAGATCCCACATGCTGCGGAGCAACTAAGCCCGTGCGCCACAACTACTGAGCCTGCGCTCTAGAGCCCGTGAGCCACAACTACTGAGCCCATGTGCCACAACTGCTGAAGCCCGTGCGCCCTAGAGCCCGTGCTCCACAACAAGAGAAGCCACCACAATGAGAAGCCCGCGCACCGCAACGAAGAGTAGCCCCTGCTTGCCGCAACTAGAGAAAGCCCGCGCGCAGCAACAAAGACCCAACGCAGCCAAAAATAATAAATAAATACATTAATAAAAAAAAAAAATTGGAGAAAAGAGAACCCTCGTGCACTGTTGGTGGGATTGTAAATTGGCGCAGCCACCATGGAAAACAGTTTGGAGGCGCCTCACAAAATGAAAAATAGAACTACCGTGTCATCCAGTAATTCCAATTCTGGGTATTTATCCAAAGAAAATGAAAACACTGATTCCAAAAGATACGTGCACCCCTATGTTCATAGGAGCATTATTCACAATTGCCAAGATGTGGGAGCAACTTAAGTGCCCATCAACAGGTGAGTGGGTAAAGAAGACGCGGTGTATATACACAATGGAATACTAGCTATAAAAAGGAATGAAATTTTGCCACCTGCGACTACATGGCCGGACCTAGAGAATACGATGCTAAGTGAAATAAGTCAGACAGAGAAAGACTAATACTGTATGATTTCACTTGTACGTGGAATCTAAAAAGCAAAACAGATGAACAAACATAGCAAAACAGAGAGTCACAGATACAGAGCACAAACAGGTGGCTGCCAGAGGGGTGGGGGGAGGAGAGAAATAGGTGCGGGCGATTGAGAGGTACAGACTTCCAGTTACAAAATAGAAGAGTCACAGGAATGAAATGTACAGTGTGGGGAATATGAGGTAATGTCTTTGGTGACAGATGGTAACTAGACTTGTCAGGGCGATCATTTTGTGAAAGGAAATGAACAGAAAGAAATGACTCGAAGCTGAGGTCCCCGCATGGGACCAGGCTAGGCCCTGTGGACTGAGGTCAGCCATGCCGTGGGTCTGCGGAAGCCGAGGCGGGCCTGCAGGGGGGCCAGCCGGGCCCTGGCGGTGGTCGGGGGGGGGGGTGGTGCTTGGAGAGGCTGCAGGACCGAGGAGGGGCAGTCGAGCCAACAAGGGGGAGGAGGGGACGCCTTTCTCACTGCTGAAGAATCCACACGTTCAGTGGTGATGCCTCATACCACCTGCCAACCAGGCAGAGCTGTGCGTGGCGTGGGCGCCTCCTGCCCCCTCCTTCAGGGGCTGTAGGATTCCCAGCCACGCTTGTGAACGCGAATCCCATAACCTGCTTTCTTTCAGGCCTTCAGGCCAAGCCCCGCGGGCGCTGAGGCTGGGAGCCCTCGCCCAAGAGGCACGGGTGCCGCCCACCCCCGTACCTGCAGAATGACCCAGTGTCCCTTCTCCACAGCCATGTCCAGGGCATTCTCCGCCACCACCTCTTGTCCCTGCCCCAGGGACACGTTATGGAGTTTCCCGTTGTCTATGGTAAATCCCAATTTTTTCCCTAAAGGAAAGGAAAACAGGAAAAGCACGGGGACGGCTGAATGGCAACAATGGAGCTTCCGTGATCCACAGCTGGCAATTCCACACCCTCCCCCTTTTAAGATGGTGGTAAAAGACACATAACATCAAATGTACCACTTTAAAAGCCATCTTAAAGTGTACGATTTAGGGACATTTAACAATTCAGTGTCGTGCGACTGTTTATCTGGTTCCAGGACATTTTTATCGCCCCAGAAGGAAGCCCTGTACTCATTAAACAGTCATTCTGCATCCTGTTCCCGCCCCAGCCCCTGGCAACCACTAATCTACCTTCTGCCTCTACGGATTCCCCAGTTCTGGACGTTTCAGATACAAGGAATCGTATAACGTGGAGCCTTTTGTGTCTAGCTTCCTACCTTCGGCACAGTGTCTTCTCGTTCTGTCCACGGTGTAGCCTGTGTCAGTGCTTCGTTCCCTTTTATGAATTTACCACTTTGCCATCAGCCATTCATCAGCTGGTGGACGTGTGTGTTGGATCTACCTTTTGGCCGTTGTGAGGGGACCTGTTTGTTTGGACACCTGTTCTCGGCTCCGTTGGGAAGGTCCCCAGGAGTGGAATTGCCGGGACATGTGGTGACTCGATGTGTGACTTAGGGAGGGACCACCTGCTCACGTTCCCACCAGCAGTGCACAGGCCCCCGTCTCTCCACATCCTCCCGACCCCTGTCATTTCCGTGTGTCTGATACCTGCCCTGCTAGTGGGTGTGAAGGGCCGTCTCTCTGCGGTTTGGACTCGCTTCTCCCCAGACCCGGCCGCACTTACCCAGGGCCTCCACGTCCTTCAGGGGGTCAGCGCCCGGGGAGAGGATGAAGAAGATGGGGGTGGAGGGGCTGCTCTCCTCGTAGGACTTGGAGAACTCAACACTCCGGCCCTCCACGAACTTGCTGCCCATCTTCTCCTCCACAAAGTTCCTGAGGGGGACACGCCTGGTCAGACCCGAGGGGAGGGACCGTTTTTCTGGGGGACTTTCTTAGGCAGAGAAGGGCCTCTAGCTGGAAAGGCGGTCTCTACAGGGGCCTCCTGCAGGCAGGGATGGTGGGGGGGAGCGTGTGTGGTATTTGGCGGTGTTCGCGCTGGACACCCTTTGCTCCTGGCCACCTGTGCACAGACGGGTGAGAGGCTCTCAGCCAGCTGATGCCACCTGCACTTTCAAAGGCGTGCAAGGTCAACCGGGAGGGAATCCCGGCCGCAAGCGTTCCAGGTGACCACACCTCAGCGCTCCCAAGGAAGGGATCAGTTTCTAGTGACTTCCTGTTTCCCACACACTTCCTATCTGCTCTCCAGACCAGGGCAGCAACAAGGGGCAGAACCTAGATCGGCCTCTGCGTCCTGAGGATCTCCCCCGACGGGGGCTCTGAGGAAGGACGCGTGCATTAGAGTCGCTTTGGTGAGCTCCAAGCACCGCAAAACATGGACCATCAGGAAAGTCACAGGAAAAACCCAAACTTCTCTTTACATAAGCACCCTCTGTTCCAAGCCCCAAACTCTATCTTGACCCTGATAAGGCTGGGGTCAGTCGAGGCCCCTCTTAGGGTGACCTTGGGATCTCAGCTCTCTGCCCCTCTCCCTTGACCACAGGTGGCTGAGCTCACTGTATCTGAATGAACCACAGGAGCTAAACTTATGTCCAGTGCGGTCTTTGAAAGAAGGACGATGGCAGCCTCCCTGGAGAGGACGCACTTATGCCCAAGGAGTCGGCAATCTGAGCGCTCTGAGCCTCGTGGAGACCCGTGGGTGGACCTGTTCACATAGAAGCTTCCCTCTGAGTCAACGGGGAGTCTGCGGGCGGGTGCCAGGCGGGCCTTCCCACTCCCGTGGGAATGATACCTGTCACTCGCTCCCCGGTCTGGCCTTTGCTGGCTCTGTACAGACTCCTGAGCCAGTGCTGACCACAGGCCGGTGGGGGGGCTCCTGCTCAAGGCCCCTGGTTGTGCTTGATTCTGGCCTTTGGAATTGACCCGGAATGTCAGTGCTAGTATCCTTGCCCGGGAAGGAATTCTAGAAGGTACAGGTCCTGCCTGGGGCAGGAATGTCACGAGCTCCCTGCTGCTCCTGACGTGGCCGGGCCACATGGTCATTCTCTGCGGCTGAAGTGATGATGCAGCATAGTGGGCGCCTGGTTCCGGTCGGGCTCCGCTGCTCCTGGCGCTGTGTCCTGGGCACAGGGGTGCTGGAGCCGCCCCCAGCGGCTTGCACGCTGGCAGGTGCTACAGACCCGGGCTGCTGTTCTGGGGAGCCCGTTGCCAGCACCCCACCCCACCATGGGCGAGTTACCCTCCCTGGGCCTGTGGACCCGGAGGAGGGGAGGTGCCGGGCTCGAGGGGTTGGCGGAGGGCGGAGTGAACCCAGGGTGGGGGTGGAAGGCTCTGAGCGCGTCTGGCACCCACGCTCTTGATGACTGTGTGTTATTACTATTCGCCGTGGACTTGGAGTTGAATTTCCTTGCTCCTGAGCTCCACTGCCCTGGATTCGGGAGGTGAACCTGCTTTCCTCGCGACCGTCGCAGAGCATGACTTGGGTTCACCTGGCGTTGGCGGTCGCCCACACGGTCCCGATGCGTTTTCTGCCGTGGTGACTCGGGTGACTCTAAAGAGTGCTCCGGGGGCCGTGGGTCTGGACACCCACACGTGCTCAGCTCGCCCGGCGGGCGGTGTCCCCCTGGATGCTCAGTGCCCTTCGCCTTGGCCTTCCCCACACTGTGTCCGACCTTCCCGGGACGCCTTCCTGCTTTCTCCCTGGACCAGCTCCACTCTCCCTCGTGACGTGATTTCTTGCTTCACTCCACCCGCTCCCCTCCTGCACCCAGAACCCCTTGTGGTCCCTTTCCTCTTCAGTCCCGGGAAAACAAAGCAGAACAGAAACACACATCTGTGAACAACCAGTGGGTGTGAGTCAGGCCTCTGCTTTGTCAGAGGGGAATTCTATTAGGGACGTGGGCGTCTTTTGGGAAATCTGGTGGCTTTCAGGCCACTAGGACAAACGGAAAACCAAGACGCCCCTCTGAGAACGGGGCCTATTTCATTCCCTCCCTCCCCCATGACGCCATGGCCTGCCCGGGCCGGACGTGCAGATGTTACAGCTGTTGATATTCCTGAAGTCTTTCTGTGCTTTGGGGAGTGAAAGGAATGGGAGCTGAAACCCGATGGTAAGTTTCCAGTCCTGGAGGCGTTTCAGGTCCGGAGAGATTGTTCACGAAAGCAGAATGGTTCTCTTTGCAAACGAGCCGTAAAAATAAAAGATTTACTTTAAATCCAGCCACTGAGGCCATGAAAGTCCTCGGATGCTGATGGCTCTGCCACTGTTTTCTCCCCACAGCATCCTTAAAGGACCCCGCGTGGTTGTGGCCTCGGAGGTCATTCGCCCCCAGGCTTTTTTTAAAAAAATAAATTTATTTATTTATTTATTTTTGGCTGCATTGGGTCTTCGTTGCTGCACGCGGGCTTTCTCTAGTTGTGGTGAGCGGGGGCTACTCTACGTTGTGGTGTGCGGGATTCTCATTGCGGTGGCTTCTCTTGTTGCGGTGCATGGGCTCTAGGTGCGCGGGCTTCAGTAGCTGCGGAGCACGGGCTCAGTAGTTGTGGCTCGCAGGCTCAGTAGTTGTGGCTCACAGGCTCTAGAGCACAGGCTCAGGAGTTGTGGCGCACGGGCTTAGTTGCTCTGCGGCATGTGGGATCTTCCCGGACCAGGGCTCGAACCCGTGTCCCCTGCACTGGTAGCGCGCACAGGCTTTTTTAAAATCTTGGTGGCCAACCCGGGGAGTTTTATCTTCCTGTCGCTTATCTCGGGGCGCCTCTCCTCACCCAGGGTCAGGGGAGGCGGGGGTTCCTGTTGGCCACCTTCGGAGACCCCAGAACTACGAGAACTCAGAACGGGAATTGGTGGGTGGGATGGGATCCCGTCCACTATGTGGCCGAGGCTCCCACTCCCCAGCCCTGAGGCCCAGGCCCAGGCCCAGGCCCAGGCCCAGGCTGGGGCGGGGGTGGGGTGGGGATGGGGGCACTCACTTGACAGCGTAGGTCATGCGGTCAGGCCGCATGCACCTCACCATGCACAGCTTCTGCAGCGCCGTTTTGTTCTTCCACTCCTTGGGGAAGATCTCCTTTTCGGGGGCTTCCGACTCCACGAGCTTCTTCCACCGCTTGGCGGATCCCTCGATGTCGCTATCCAGGTTCTTGAACTCATCCATCTCCGAGAGGGCCTGGGGGCAGATGGCCTTTCAGCTCTCCCCCGTCCCGGTGGGCGCCTTCCCCGCGGGCTCCGGGAAAAGCATGACCCTGGGGCCTGTCGCTCAAACCATGAGCGGCTGGGGATGAATGGCTGGGACGAGGGAGGAATCTGATCGGGGATGTGACTCCTGGCTGCTTCTCGGGGGCTCTGCAACAGGGGCCCTGCTCATCCCAGGGGCCGCCTTCCTCTGGTCTGTCTGAACTGACACAGTGACGGCCCCAGGATTCTGAGGAGTAGACTTGACACTTTGCATTTTCCTGGAAGTGAGGGGAAGCGGCGGAGGGGCGACCCCTGGACACACCCTGGGGCCCATCGCGGCTCAGCTTGCCGCCTGCAGGGACGTGATGGTGAAGTTGCTGCGTTGCAGTAGGACAGCAAAATCCCCGTGAGCTGGCAGGCAGCCCAGCAGGGCCTGGTCCCACCTCTGAGGCCTCCACGTTCTACTGAATGTTACGGCCGGGAGCACCTTGTAGACATGTCCAGGGCGAGCAGGAGAGGCCGCGAGGTGGGGAGAGAACACAGTGTTCAAGTCTGAAGGCCAACCTTGATGCCGCCCCATCCCTGATGCTGCAGGAAGTCCACGGGTGACACGACCCCGGCCTTGAACGGGAACCGCAGAAGGAAATCCAGCTCCACCGGGTTCAGCTCCTTCTTCATGGACAAGACCTGAGGGGCCGTGGGGCTCGCTTAGATGTTGTCCTACAACAGGGGCTCACACCCCTTGCCTGCAGGGGAAGCACTGTCCTGCCCCTTTGGGGTCAGCCCAAAGCTTGGTCAGCACCTTGTTTGTTTTTAAATTGCGGTACAATACACACAGCATAAAAATGTACGATTTTAACCCTATTACAGTCTAAAATCCAGTGGCATTTAGTGCATTCACACTGTTGTACAACCATCACCGCTGTCCAGGTGCAGAGCTTTTTCATCACCCCAGAGGCAAAGCCCCTACCCTTCAGCAGTCCCACCCTCAGGCAACCATCAGTCTACTCTCTGTCTCTACAGATTTGCCTGTTCTGGACATTTCCAGTAAATGGAATCATACAACACGAGGCCTTTTGCATCTGAGCGTGTTTTCAAGGTTCATCCGTGTTGTAGCGTGTGTCAGTGCTTCATTCTTTTTATGGACAAATAATGGGCCAGTGTACGGAGAGACCACATCTTGTTTACCCAATAGTCTGTCGTTGGACATTTGGGTTGTTTCTGCCTTTTGGCTGTTGTGAATAATGCTGCCATGAATGTTTATATGCATGTATTTGTTTGAATACATGTTTTCAATTCTTTTGGGTATATACGTTTTCTGGTCACATTTGAAGTCACCTTGCCACTTGTGCGCACAACCTCTCTGGGCTTCTAGCAGGCCCTGTCTTGGTCACTGAAGTGGCTCATTGGGCAACTGGCCCAGCCCCTCCATCTCAGATGGACAGCAGGGGAGCCGGGGCCGTGGTCACTGTAACCTCCCCAGTCAGGAGCTCACACGGCTGCTTTCCCAGACTCCACAGAGAGTTTCCCCTGAGTCAGGGTCTCTTTTTTTTTTATCTTAGTAAAATAAAAAGTTCTTCGGGCCTGAAAAGAATACATTCTACTCTGGAAAATTAGGGGGAGCATCAAGGAAACTTACCTTGACGCCCTCTTAGCAGGGAGAGAAACAGTGAACCCATTACTCAGAGATTCACGTGGAAAAGAAACCTCCTTAACCTGGACCCCTAATTCCAAGTTGGAGTTTGGATGGAAAGCTGGGTTGACACTGATGCCCCAGCTAGCTATGAAATCCGTGTTCCCAACAACACTTATAACACGGTGCAAAGTGGCGGAGAGGCTGTTTATCAATTTAGTGGAACCAAAATCTTTAAATATTTCATCAGGTCTGTAAAAACAGGGGGGGATGTTTACTCGTTAGTACCTTTCTTTCCCATCCACAGCGGGCTAACCGCTGAGGCGGGACTGTCGGCTCGGCATGACTTCAAGGGACTAGAATGACGTCTCTCTTTAACTGACCTCCCCTTCAGTGGCTCCCATTGGGACACCTTCCCTGGTACCAACTCAAGAGCCCAGGTGTGTTCCACATATTGTTAAAAATGCAGGTTTGGATCCACTGGGTCTGAGCCAGAGCCTGAGAATCTGCATTTCCAATACCCCCCCACTCTCCCCCAGCTCACCCCACGGGGCTCCGGTGCTGCCGGTCCAAGGACCACACATGGGGCATCGAGGCCAGATGTTACCTGAAATGCCACCTGTGCGAGGAAGATGAGTTTGTCTCGCTCGAAGAGCCCACGGGCCGTGTACATGTACACGGAGTAGGTGATCTCGTCCGTCAGGTTGATCACGCGCTGTTTGACCTCGTTGGCGGGGGCGGTCTTCTGGATGGCCTTCTCGAACACCACGTTGAAGGCCTGGTTGTTGGGGGGTCACCGAATGCAGGGGGCTTTTGCGGGTGGGCTGCGAGGCTGCTCCATTCTGCCCATGTGGGCTCTGGGGCACTGCTCGGACCCGGGTGCTGGTGCTGGTCAGGCCTGGTGCCCTGGCTCCCGCCCCCCAAGCCCACCTGCAGCCTGGGCCCCAGTGGCCCCAGACGCAGCCGCACCTTGAGCGAGAACTGGTAGATGGGGTTGATCTTGTTGAGGTCGTTCAGGATGAAGTACAGCAGGGACGCCCTCTCCGCAGCTGGCCGATAGTTCTCTCTCGCCTCGTTGATTTTAACTTCTGTGATTTTTGCCTCTTGCACCTCAAAGCAAACAATCAAAAAATGGGCAGAAGACCTATGTAGACATTTCTCCAAAGAAGAAAGACAGATGGCCAAAAGGCACATGAAAAGCTGCTCAACATCACTAATAATTAGAGAAATGCAAATCAAAACCACAGTGAGATATCACCTCATACCAGTCAGAATGGCCTTCATTAAAAAGTCTACAAATAACAAATGCTGGAGAGGGCGTGGAGAAAAGGGAACCCTCCTACACTGTTGGTGGGAATGTAAGTTGGTGGTTGCAGCCACTATGGAGAACAGTATGGAGGTTCCTCAGAAAACTAAAAATAGAACTACTGTCTAATTCAGCAATCCCACTCCTGGGCATATATCCAGGCAAAACTATAATTCAGAAAGATACATGCACCCCTATGTTCGTGGCAGCACTATTCACAATAGCCAAGGCATGGAAATAACTTAAATGTCCATCTACAGAAGAATGGATGAAGATGTGCCTGGCGGGCATCCATGCCCCTTGACCCTGCCCCGGGCCCCCAGGGGCCCCCATGTGGCTACGGCTTCTTTTCTCAGTGACCATCCGCCCAGCTCCCATGCCCCCTGTGTGCTCCGGCTGGGGGTGCGAGGCGGTAGCCCCCAAGATGGTCTTTTACCTTTTCCTCAATCTCGCTGGCCGTGTGTTTGGTGGTCTCCAGATTCTCAACTAAGGCTGTGTCTCCCAGAAAGTTCCCTGATGCGGCCGACAGACGGGCCAGCAGAGAATCTTCCAGCTCTTTCAGAACAATCTTAAATTCATTCTGAGACTTGGTGAGGTTCGCCTGCAGGAGGGGCAGAGACCCGGGAAGGGAAATCAGTCGCTGGCACGGCCTGGTCCCCCAGCTGGGGGGCTCGGGGGGCTCAGGGCCAAGGCCCCGGGACTCAGAACGGGAGGAACACGGCAAGCCTGGAAGAAAGGGGCCGGAGTGGAGGCCCCCAAGCAGGGTAGGGGGGCCTTGCAGCTGCTTGTCATGGGCAGCTGTGCAGCAAGGACGTGGGGACCATGGGACATGAGTGGGGCCCGGGACCTCTGTGAGCCCACGTGTATGGCTCAGCCAACCAAGGAAGGGCCTGGTACACAGGGGCCGGCAGCAGAGACATTCTCGTGGGGCAGGAGTTCGGTGCTTTAGGGCAGCCCGGGCACCGCTGTAACTCCTGTTCTTTCAGTGAAGCCATCACTTGATTTAGAATTAGATTCGGGAGGCAGCCGGGGAGGAGGAGTGACTCATTCTGTCGTACCAAACACACTCAGTGTGACTAGCAGGGCACCTTCAAAGCCGCCAGACGCTGCGGTCACGGTGACCTGCCCCCTGCTGTCTCTGAGCTGCCTGCCCTGCTCCTCCTGTCTCGACATACCTTCAGCTGCTCCAGATCCGGGCGCTCTTTGGCCACCACGGCGGCCAAGAGCTGGTCCTCGAGCCCGTCCCTGGTGACCAGGAAGTTGATCAGGGTGCACTGGGCCTGCATCTCGGGCTTGTAGTGGGGGTTGAAGTACTTGGTGTGCAGGATCAAGCGGAAGTTGGGGTGGAACTCCACCTCTTTGTCGCCGATCTTAATGAACCTGGCAGTCGGCGGAGGGAGGGGTTAGGAGGGCCCCCGGTGACCAAGGGATGGCAGCACAGACAGACTGCCTTTCCCGCCAGCCTGGGAGGAAGGTCCAGACTTCTCAACGAAATGTTTCACTATAAAGCTGCTTAGAATAAAGGTCTTCCAGAAGCCATCGGCACAATTTTCCACTTAACCGGGAAGTATTTCCCCTCTAAATGCACGAAATCATGTTGGCATATTGTGCTGGGGTTTACACTGATTAATAAATAATCTGCAACTTGGAAAAAACCAAAAAAACAAAAAAACCCATCCCTCTCTGGGCTGTGACTGGCCCTTCTAGAAAATGCACCTGCTCTCTCTCTGGACAGTTTGTTCTGATTTTTTTAGGGGCATTTACTTGACTCTGGCTGCACATCTTATTCATCTGGAAGCCTCTGCAGGAACACTCTGGCCTGGGCTCCACCACAAAGCCATTAACATCAGAAAGATGTTGACACCCCAATTCAGAACACCGGGACATCCCTGGAGCTCCCCAGGTGAATCTGATGAGCCGCCAGGGTGGGAACCCGGGTCGGCTCACCCACTGGGGGGGTTCGCTTCTCTCCAGCTCCCCACTCTGCTCTCCCCTTTCTGGCCGAGCTCACATTTTGGGGGGCCTCTAACTTCAGCCCTGGGTATCACTACTCACGCCAGGCCCTTCTCCGAGTCTAGGACATCAGCACATTTATGTCACCTCTGTTCTGGGCTTCTGCCTGCACCCCTGCATTTATAGGTGGCTCAGATCAACTCCGACCTTTACATTTTTAAAGTTGATTTAAATGTTTAAATTAGAAGAGCAATACAGGGAATTCCCTGGTGGTCCAGTGGTTAGGACTCCGTACTCTCACTGCCAAGGGCCCGGGTTATTCGATCCCTGGTCGGGGAACTAAAATCCCATAAGCCACATGGTGCAGCCAAAAAAAAAAAAAAAAGTAATACAAGCTCAATGCATCAACCAGTGAACGGGTAAACAAAATGTGGCAGGTCCACACAACGGAGTATTATTCAGCCACGAGAAAGAATGAGGTATGGATACTTGCTACAGCTCAGGTGAACCGGGAAAAGATACTCAGTGAAAGAAGCCAGGCACCAGTGTCCTAGATGCCACTGAATTGGTCACTTTTGGTTAATATTATGTTATGTGAATCTCACCTGAATAGAAAGAAATAGACTCAAGATTTGCAAAATGCATGGAAATAGAAAAAAAAGATGACCATTAAGGATCGCGATCTGCAGGCAGTCGCTAATAAACTGTTGGTGTAGCCCCGCAGTTGCCAGTCTCTCCCCTGGGAGCTGCGAGTCTCTCCCCTGGGAGCTGGGGGGTCCCTTCGCGCATTTTGCTGAAGCCCCTGCTTCCTCCCAGGAAAGGAAATGCCCCGCCCTTTCTCTCAGTCCGAGGCCAGACCTCAGCACTGAGGACGATCACGTGGGTGAACCCGCGGAGGTGGACGCTGCCACTCACTTTCCCTTTTTGATTGTGTTCCTGCCCAGCAGAGGGTCCAGAACCGGGTCCACGGTCTCGCCGATGTTCTCGATGAGCAAGGTGTGCCCTTCTGAGATGGCCTGCTCGATGATATCCAGGTAGCTGTGGGCACAGCACAGGGGCCGTGAACGCCCTGGGGCCCGGTGACGGCGCAAGTGCCTGCCCCAGAGGCGACCGAGAGGGGTGACCGAGGGACCAACAGCTCATTCCTCTCCCAAATGCCTCCTTCCCAAGAGGAGCTCAGGCCTTCTGCATAAATCACCCCCAGGCTGACAGGAGGGGAGGTGAACGTGGAGCCGCTTCATGGCTATTGAGCCAAACGTTCCACAGCTGCGTCTCCTCTCACTGCCCAGCACACTGGGAAGGCTCCCAGTGCAGTTGTGTCACGGCCATTGCTTCTCATCTATGACGATGAGAGATGGGAAGATGACCGCCCGCAGCCTCCCGGCTGGCAAATGACCAGGCAGGACCATCGCAGGCAGGAGCCGAGGCCAGTGCTGTCCCCTAGCGGGAGCCGCAGGTAACGGGGGAGAGAGGAGCCCCGAGCTTAATTCTTTACTGCCAGCGCTGCTGCCCAGGGCCAAGTACTAAAAGAATCCACATGTGGGTCAGTGTTTGTTTTCAAAGACCCATCCATCCATTTAGCGAGTATGAAAGGCCCCAGGTGGACTTCCCAGCACCGTGGCCCGGCCGGCCGGCCGCCACCTCTGGAGCCCCTACGCCACCCGCCACGGCCCAGCACCTCTTCTGTCCCAGGCGGATGGCCTTCAGCTCGCTGCCATATTTGTTTTTGATCCACTTGATGCCCTGCAGCTGGGCGTCCACGAAGAGGGGCCAGCGCTCCATGTTGCACAGGATGGTGGCATTCTCTGTGGACATGCGGTCGCTGGGGAGCCCCTGGTTGTTCCACGTGGCCACGTCTGCATCGTCGGTCAGCAGGCTCAAGGGATCCAGACCTTCTGTGATCGGGATGGGGACCTGCCGAGGGGGCGATGTGGCCTTACTCAGCGCTCAGCGGAAAGCGGCTCTCCGAACAACACGTGGGCCGCCGGGCTGCGTGGGGGAAGACAGCCATTCGCATCGCCCTGAGGAGCAGCTTGGAACCCGGCCAGAAGGGATGTCGGCATCGGCCTCACAGGGCCACCGTCTACATCCTCAGTGGCTGGAGCCTGCATCGCAGGAGCGAAGGTGCCACCTGGCTGGGGCTGCCCTGCCGGGGACCTCCCCAAAGGTCCTGAGTGATGGATGCGACAGGACATCCTACCTTTAACTGATGTATGTAAGGGATCCAAAACCTCTCCATTAGCTCATTTCGATATTTCTTGGTGAAGTAGCCCACGTAGGAGACGAAGGCGGAAATCAGCAGGACGTCCCCACACAGCGTGACCCCCTGGCTTTTGAAGTTCTCCACCGACTCGGCCCAGCGGGTGTTTTCTGACGCTAGTCCTCCTACCAGCCTGAGATGGGGACAGGGGTCAGTGGGCGAAAGAGAAGCACGTGTGTTGGGTGGGAGAGAGGATGGACCGGAGGACCGGGCAAGGCGTGCCTCCGCCTGTAACACGCCAGGGACCTTCCGGTTTCAAATGCTTACTCTGCTCGGCAGTTCAGGAAAAAACATGCTCTGGGGGAAGTTTTGGGGAATAAACGCTTGAGGGAAGCAAAACTAATGCTTTCTGGAGGCGGTTGGGAACGCTGAGTTTCCCTTCCCCACGGTGCCGACGTCATGTGGACGCCGACGCTGTTTGACCACATCACCCACGTGCTGCTGCCAGGACGCCACTGAGCACGCGCGTGGGGCAGCGGGAAGTCCGGAGGCGGCCACCTGGCCCTGTGTGGAGTGGGGACTCCAGGGTGTGCCTCAGGCTTCTCAGGCCGCCGGCTCGAGGGCTGGTCCCTGACCCTAAATGGCACACCAGGAGTCTGAGAGTGTTGACAGGTTTGTGCTCGATTAGCCTGAGGTCCGGCTTAAGCATCCTCCGAGCAGCCCTCCTTCCCAGGGACCAAAGACCACTTCACCTTGGTAGAGGTGAGTCCACATCCCACGGGAGGCCAGGCACGCAGCCTGGGGGCCTCCCGGGGTTTATCTTATCACTTTGTGTATCAGAAAGTGGGGGCTGGGGGCCTTGCTGCCTCCACCTGGGGCGTAGCCCCCCTCCCCCCCCGAAAGGCCATTCTGTGGGCCCATCCCTTTCGGGGGGCGGCGTCTGAGGGCAGGAGGGGTCCCTCGGAGGGAGTAAGGCACCTGTTAGCCAGCGAGATCACACTATTGGTGGCGTCAGCCTCCTGCTGACACTTGATTTTCTCGGCTGTCGCTTTTTCAAATGCTGACGTCAGGTTGCTCAGGTTGGCGTTGAGTTCCTGAAGGAACAAGACAGACGGGCCCTGAAATCGGGCAACGCTGGGTGTCCCCAGCTCCCCTCCCGGGAGTGGGAGCAGCCGAGCCCTGGGAGGGCCGGGAACACGGCCGAGGCCGGCAGCCTCGGGGGTGATCAGGTCCCCACATCGGCCTGCGTGCTCCTGCGCTGCTCCACCATTCATGGCGGGGGCGGTGCCGACCCCTCTCCAACGGAGACGCGGACCAGCCGTGCCTGCAGACGGCACTCACAGCGATCTTGTTTTTGATGCGGGAGAGCTTCTCCTGCGCCTCGGCCAGCTCCGCGTTGGCCTCCTCCAGGGCCTGCCTCTTGGGGGCCACGTCGCAGTAGACCTCGTAGAAGCGGACGATGTTGATGCACCAGGAGCACAGGCCCGCGGCGGCCGTGGACTTGGAGCGGATGAACTCGGGGTCGAACGTCGGGTTGCCTTGGTAGGGCCTGGAGCAGGACAGCGGGCGCTGAGGACGCAGACCTCCCGCCAGCCCCGTCCCGCCTCCAGCTCCGCATCAGTCCGCGGCTCCGGCGCCCATTACGAGCAACAGGATGGCGAGCACATTTAACTTTTTTTTTTTTTTTGTATCTTAGTGATTACAGAAAGAAGAAGAAAAGAATGAAACTCGGAATTCTGGCCTCTGGAGTAGAATTTGGAGGCTGACGGGGAACGGAAGTAGTGATTTCAAGTCCTATATTCTAGATGATGGAAGAAAACCTGTGTTGTTTTTTTTTTTTATCCTCTCTGTTCCTGCTGCTTTATATGGCTGGTCTCATTTTCATTCTGCAACGACTCCAGTCCCAGGCAAGAAGACTGGGGTTCGGGGGGTCAGCAACTTGCCCAGAGTAATGCCGACAGGAAGTGTTGGAACCAGGGTTTCTTCACCGAGTTCTCACATCAGGGGCCGCGTGTCAGGTGCTGTTCTGAGCGCTGCCCATATGTCAGGTCCTGGAGCCACCCCTGCCCTGGCACGTGTCCTCACCCCATCTGACTCTGGGCAACAGGCCCAGAGAGGCTGAGTGTCTCTCCCAAGGTGACACAGCTTGGACTGGGCAGTGCAGGGATTCACACAGAGCCAGGCTGCCCCAGAGGCCACCCCCGCTCCCCCGCACCCCGCACACACAATGGGCCACTTCTGCATCCCCTCAGCTCAGTGCTCAGTTTTCAGGGATCACCAGTGAGGCTAAGGCTCTAAGGATGAGACTTACAAGAGGTGATGTTAAAAAGAAAAAGGGGTGATGTTGTAGGTGTTATTGTACAAGAGGGATGAGGAAAAATGCCCGTAGATGCAGTTAAGATGCTCTAGAAACTAGAGCATCTTAACTAGAGTTTTTAAAATAATGGCAACGTCATTGAGCACAGCAGACTGAGCTGTCTGCAGGAAGAATTCTAAACGGACAGTTCAAAGTAATAACTGAAGTGTGATTTGAATTTAGGTGGGGAACACGGCCCATCACCTCCTCACTCTGGCATATTTTACGCTTCATTTAGGCAAATAGTACAACGGGTCTGCGTCTTTTAAGCACACTCCAGACAGCATGGGGAGGTGGCAGTTGAGAAGTTTGCTGGGTGACAAGGAGAAGACATTTATCATGGTGTTATTTATGACGGCAGAAACGGAGACAGCCTAAACCCTCAGCAACGCAGGTATAGTAAGTAAATTACGGTTCATCTGCAGCAAAAAATAAAGCTGATCAAGTGTTTTGACAACATAGGGAAAAGTCTTTTTTCTCCCATGATGTTAAGTAAAAGATAAAAAGCAGAACAGATAATTGCATATACACAGTATTCTTTCAACTACGGGAAAAAAACTTTAGAAAAAAGACTGAAAGGAAATAGGCCAAATGTTGACACAGGCCGCTCCCTGGAGGTGGGTCTGTGTTTTTCTTGTCTTTTCTCTTAAACTTTAAACTACTCCTTAGTCATCAAATGTTTTTCGATCGTCCAGCCCTCTTCCTCAACAGATGGAGCTGAGAGAGGTTGGAGTCTCACCTGGGGTCATGCGAGGGGCTCCCTTTCTCAGTTGGGGTCAGGTCAGGTCGGCCCTGAAATCGGGTTGCCAGGGGATGGCCAGGCAAAGAGCGTTCACAAGTGCAGTGCTCACCAATGGTAGCGCATTGGATTTATGGGGCAAAACGTGGAGGTCCCCCCTGTACACCCTTCCCAAGTCCCACTAGGACCCTTTGCTGGAGTGCTTGTACCTGGACAAATATCTCCTCAAGCGGCAAAATACAAAGAAACTATAAAGAACTAAAAATACTACATGCGTGCACAGTTGGGGCAAATTATGAATAAAAAGATACAAAAAGGCTAAAACCCAACTGCCTCTTCTGAGGTGTTGGAGCAAAAGCAGGGAGGGTCCTGTGCATGATCTCTGCACACAGCACCACCAAGGGGGTGGGCAGGCCACCTAAGCCCCCCTCCGACCCCACCCACCAATCCACCCCTGCCCTCCCCCCATTTAAGGGACCAGCTCACCCCCCACCCCCCGAGCAAGGTTGGGGAGACAGAGGGAGATGAGGCTCCCCGCAAGCTTGGCATCATGCTTCACCTTGACGCCTGGGCAGCTCAGGGGCAGGCAGATTCGCCCAGACTGCTGCCTGCTGTCTTTGGGGGTCCCACCTCGCTCTGTGCCACCCAAGACCCTGTGCCGCCCAAGACCCTGCCCACCCCAGCAAGCACAGACTTCCCTTGGGACCATGCGGTATGGGGCCAGGGGCAGGCGGGACCACACAGCGCCTGGACGTGACGCGCTCCCAACAGGATGAGGACGGAGCTGACCCCGTGGGGGCAGCCGAGCCCCAACTCACTTAAATGCTTTCAGGCAGGCCTCGGGGATGTGCTCCTTGTCAAACTTTTTCAAGGAGTCCAGGAAGGTGTCCACTTTGCCCATCATGATTTTCGCAGCTTTCCAGCTCTTGTCCTTGGGGATCTTGCCCCCGGGTGCAGTCAGAATCATCACGGCGGCCGTGACATTGACCACGGCGTCTGGGGGGGACCCGAAGGACTTCAGCTCTGTCAGGTTGTTCTGCAAAGACAGACGGACAGACTAGAATGGGGATTTAGCCCCGAGCAGGACCAGGAGGCCCGCGCTGATGACCCCACGGCGTCTCCTCTCTTCTCAGGCGTCGTGATCCCCGTTCCTTCCCCCTCCTGCGCTCACCTTATTCAGAGTGTCAAGGGCCTCCTGCGCGGCCAGTAGGGCCGGCTCTGCCTTGGCCAGGTCTGTTTCACAAGCTTTTTGTTTCTCAGCAACATTCTGGAAGGAAGGCAGATGGGAAAGATGGATGCAGGGGTCCATCTGGGTGGCGTGTGTGAAGGGGGGGCCCTGGGCGGTGTGAGGGGGCAAGGAGGGAGGAGGAGGGGTGAGGAGGGGAGTTGCCCTTCGCTCTCGCTTGCTGGGGCACCGTCTGAAGCCCGCCTTTCCCCGCCCTGCCTCCTTTGCCCCGAAACACTCAGGTTAGAAGGAGCTGGGTGTCAGCTGACCTGGGATTCAGGGAGGGGAACTGTTCCTTCTCTTGGCTCCAGCTTCCAGGACCAGAGGGGAAACCTGGGGCCACACAGGCCACTCCCTGGCTTTGAGGCCTTATTTCTTGGTACCCCTGTGTCGTCCCTCCAGGATGGACCATTTCAGAGGTACAGCCCATCCTCCCCTTAAAGTGAGAACATCTTCATTCATGCATGCACGCATTCATTCATTCATGCATGCATTCGCTCTTTGGGTCGGGAAGAACCCCTCCGAGCCTTCAGGCACCAGGCAGAGAGACCAGGAGAAGCTTGGTACCTATCAATCAGGAGTAGCACCTGCGTGACAACAGAGATGGAGAAGCCAGTCGGGGCTGGGAGCTTTTGCCGGGCAAGGAGGAAGGAGGACAGAAAGAAGAGGGTCTCTCTGCAGAACACCTCCTGGAGAATCCCATTCCGTACCTTACTTTAGGGACGTGTGGGACACGACTCAGGGAACAGGGCATGGAAGGCACTGACTTGGCCGGTGGTGCTGGGAAGCTCCAGGCTTCCCTGGAGCATGCCTGATTGGGCCGTTTCTGGATCAGGGGTTGGAGAGAGGTGGGCACCCAGATGTTAACAGCTGCATGTGAGTATCAGGCGGCAGGTCCCCGAGTTCAGGGTGCAGGTGTGGGTCCTGGCTTGGATCCTGACTATGTCACTTGCTAATGTTGAGACCTCGGGCACATTACCAACCACCCTAACAGGGCCGTGGTCACGCAGGTTACAATGAGGGATGGAGCAGAGCTCCCGGCTGCCCCACCTGGCCCGGGACCCTCCCCACTCCAGCACTGGTGGGAAGGGAAGGGCTCAGGTCCCCCTCCTGTTGGCCTTGGAAGGAGGCTGTCTCAGGCAAAGAAATGACTTGCTGCTGTCCTCCCTTCTCAAGAGACAGCAGACAATTACTGGGACTCTTAATTTAGACACTCACACAGATGCATGACTAATGACAAAAAAGGCATGCAGGAAAAGGCGATGAGAAATCAACCCAAGCACATGAACCTTCAGCGTGGAGCCCGCCAGGGCCAGTGGCACTGGAACATCTCGGGGCTCCCGGTGCAGCAAGTCTGAGGACCAGGGCTCCGAGGACGGCTTCTCAAGCATTAACGTGCTCGCAGGCCACCGGCATCTCACTAAGATGCAGACCTGATTCAGCAGAGCTGGGGCCTGGGAACCCGCATTTGTCACCAGCTCAGGAGATGCCACTGCTGGGGCCTGGGAGGGCAGCCCTCTGCTGAGCTGGGGGCCCTGCGCTTGGGAGAGATGCCCTCCCTGGGGGGTTCCTGCTGGTTTGCCCGGGCCCATAGGAGAGACTGGCCACTAGGGGAAAGGGCCCAGCTGAGCAGAGCCGCATGCCACTGCCCGTCTGCCCACCTTGTTGATGACCTCCACCTTGATTTCTTCCTCATCGGCAATGGCTTTCTCTTTGCTGACTTTCTCTGTTTCCACACCCACCACGTGGATCAGCTTGTCCGCATTCTCGTTTTTCTGCTTGAGCTCAGCCTCCTGAATCGCCAGCTTGGCTTTTAAATCATCCACCTAGAGGAGGAGGTAAGGGAGACAGGCAGGCTGGGGCCCCGGCCACCGCACGCTGCCCCCTACTCGGCCGGGCTGGTGGCCATGGGAGCCGCGGGGCCGAGCAGAACAGCAGGCCTGCCGGTTGCTCACCACTCCCTGTGACGCATTTCCAAGTGCTTTTTCAACTTCTCCAAGGTAAGTATTTACTGAGCACCGACTGTATACACAGGGTCACAAGTATAAGACCCATTCCTGTTGTTCAAGGAGGTGGCAATCAAGGTGGCCGGATAAAAACAATGTCAGCAGAGGCAGGGTGCTGAGGAGTTCTGGGGAGGCCGATGGGGCCGTGAGAGTCTGGAGCCGGGGATAAAAAGCTCCCTCGGGCACTCGGGTGAGGCCCTAGGCAGCCAGGCGGAGGGAGTTCTGGGAAGTGGTAAGTGATGGGCTGAGACACCCTTCCCCATCTGGATGATTTCTAGCGCAAGGAGGCCATTCCGTTGCTGTAACTGCCCTCTCCTGGGTGCATTTCCTGTGTCCCAGGACCAATCCCAGAAGGTACGTTTGGGGAAAGAGAAATGCCTGCTGAGCCGGGCTTCTCCCTTGTTCCTATCCAGGGACGGAGCAGACTGCTTGTTGGCTCCGGCAAGCTCTGTCCGAGGAATGGACAGCCCCACCACCGTGTCCCCTCTCCGCCCCCATGGGGTGGCCTTGGCTCCGTGCAGCAGCCCGTGTCAGGGGCCACCCTCCACCTGTGCTTTTGCAGCTCCAAGGCCTGCGGCAGCTGTTTACCAGGCTCCTGCGGAGATGCCAACAGTGGGCAATAAAGAGGGAGCCGGGGCTACACCACGGAGGACATTTAAAACCAGGCAGAAAACTTAAAAATTAACACGGCGTGAAAGTACGGCAGATGCTCTTCCATCTGGGCACCGCAGTGTGAACGGGGCTCCAGGATGGACCCACCTCCACGGGCTGCACTTGACTGGATGAGCAAACCCCACCAGACGCGGGACCCCTGGGAAGCACCCGACGTAACATCAGCATCCGGAAGGCGTTTGGGATCCACCGTCTAGGTTAAAACCCGTATACTTGCTCTGGTTTGCCAGTGGAAGTTTCTCTGAGGCAGGGGTCCCGGTCCCCTTACTTTGTGTCACATGCCTGGGGGAAGGTTCCGGAAGCACATCCCGAGGCCCCAGCTCTCCTACCTGAGAGGCTGTGCTCTGCAGCTTCATCAGCCCGTTCTCCAGCCTCTCGATTTTGGCAGCCAGCTCCATCCTCTTCTTGGCCAGTAGGTTCTGGTACAGTTTGATCTGCTCCAGGAAGGTTTTGGGCGTGGTGTAGTTGTAGCGCCTCTCGGTGGCGAGGTACACCTTGGACATCTCGTTGACAGTTGTGTGCACGTAGGACATGAAGAGGCTGATGGAGGCCTTAACTTCCGGCTACAAAGACAAGACAGAACCATTCATTCCCCGGTGCCCTGGTGGAAGAGGAGGCTGCTGGCCACAGTGGACCACAAGGTGGGTTCCCTTCCTCGCTGAGGACCCTGGATGAGTGGTACCCCCTTTCTCAACCTTGGCGGTTCAGCTGTCAAACGAGGCTCAAGACAACAAGGCCTGCAGGGCTCTCATGGGCGACGGTGGCATTGCACCACCAAGGGGCCCGGTCACAGCCAAGGTTATTACTGTTCTCTCTCTGACTCACACACTTGCATATTCAACATGCTTGAATAACCAGGTAATTTCTGCAAGCATTTATCGGACATTTCCTGTTCCAGACCCTGGGGTTTTAGTAACTCCTTTCCCAGCCCCCTCTGGCCCACGTCCACGCCAGGGTCACGGCCCCACCACCTGGGCCTGCCCCACCTGCCCGAAGACAGGCACTGGGAGCTTTGCCCCAGGAATTGTTCAAGGGATATTAAGTGTAATTCAGGTTAATTTGGGAATGTGTTCATCCGACACACGCTTCTTCGGCATCTACTCTGCAGCCCTTGCTGGTGCCAGTGGTGGGGCCATTCGCCGGTCCCAGGAGGCCCCCGCCTCTACAGGCACTCGGGGTGTGGAGGACACGTGACGGTGGCATTTCTGGGAAAGGCTCGGCCTGCAACTGAACGCTCTAACAGTGATAAGCTGGGGGGTTTACCCATCTTTAAAAGCTAGGGAAGACGTTAATTTCAGGCTTATTTTATTCCACTTAATAACTGAATATGTGTTCAAAATAAATCAGACACGATAACCACGTGGGATTTATTCTAGGCCTGTGTGTCACTTGCATCAGCTGGGTCACAGGTTAATACCCATCTCTAGGCCGGCAATGAGCACAAACGATGAATGCGGGCACTGTCTTTCAATAAAAGAAAGACACTGTAGTGACTTCCCTGATGGTCCAGTGGTAAAGAATCCGCCTTCCAATGCAGGGGACGTGGGTTACGATCCCCGGTCAGGAAACTAGGATCCCACATGCCACGGGGCAACTAAGCCCACATGCAACTACTGAGCTCGTGCGCCTCAACTAGCGAACCTGTGTGCCGCAAACTACAGAGCCCATGTGCTCTGGAACCCGTGGGCCACAACTAGAGAGAGAAAACCCGCATGCCACAACTAGAGAGAAGCCCGTGCACCACAACTGGAGAGAAGCCCGTGCGCCACAAAGAAGATCCTGCGTGCCGCAACTAACACACGGCGCAGCCAAAAAATAAAATAAATAAATGAATAAAATGTTAAAAAAAAGAGCCTTTAAAAAAAAATTAAAAAGACACTGTAAAGGAAAAGGAAAAAAAAAAAGAAAAAAAAAAAAAAGAAAAGAAGGCTTATATCATCCCGGTCTAACTTGTCATGCCCTATAAAAGGCAGGTCAAAGGTGAGGCAGCAGCCCTGGGCAGAGCCCTGGGGGCAGAGCCATGTTGGAGCCCAAGGCAAGAGGAAGAAGTGTGCGCCTGTATACACTTATCAAAGTAAATATGGGCTCTGCAGTCGGCTCCAATCTGGGACTATGTTCAAAGCCCGAGCTGCTCAATCCGTTCGCACGTGGGATCCCCCAGAACCAGCCCTGTGGGCCCACGGCCATATGAGGCCCGGAACCCCCCACTGATTGAAACGACCGTTCCCCTGGCACAGTAACTCGGGGCCACAAAACCAATAAACAGCAGCCTGTCTTTGTTTATAATTTTGATATTTTTGAGCATTTCAGCATTAATGTTGGTTTTTTAAAATACTGCATTAAAACATCACTGATCTTGATTAAGTTTTTGGTGCCCCCTTAAGTTTTGCACCCAAGGCGAGTGCCTCAGCTGCCTCACCCCACTCCCGGCCCGACGGGGACCCCTCCCTCCCGGCTCTGTGCCCCGTGACTCACCTGAATCCCCTCGGTGTCCTCAAGGAAGCGAGCGCTGACGGACACCAGGGCGTCCTCTGGCCACTCATGGAACCAGTCGATGGCTGTGCAGTTGACCACGGCAGGGAATTTTCTTGCTCGTACACGCAGGACGGAGCCCACGGGGGAGAAACACAGGATTACCTAGAAGTGGACACAGTTGCTGCTGGTTGGGGGACGGCGGTGCTGGGGCCGAATCGCGCTGCTTTTGCAGAAAGCCCCTTTAGAAGGAAAAGCTCTCTGCATGGTGTCCATCTCCAAGTGCGGGGGTGGGGAGAACATTCCCAGGTCCGGGCTGGCAGTGTGGCCATCGCATCACGAGGTGAGGGTGCAGGGGAGCCCCGAGCCCTCCTGAGGTGGCCCCACAAAGGGGGAAGGAGGGCTGGGTGCAGGAGGGAGTGGGGCGTGGACATCCACACTGGGCAGGTGAGGTCCCAGAACAGGGAGGGCTATGGTCCTTTAGCAGGTCTGGTCCTTGGGGAGAGGGAGGAACGAGAGCAGGGCCACCTGGCCAGGGGCAGCTGTCCTACTGGTCACGGACGAGGAGGGACCCAAAGTGCTCTCGGTCTAACTTGGGTAGCTCAGCTAGCTTCCCCAAGGGGGAATGTTGAAGGTCAAGGTGAACTAATCTATTTAAAAGTGCTCTATGGCGGTGGGGGGGGATATGCATATAGAAATCACTTCTTTTGGCCACAAGGCACTTCTAACAGCCCACCTCCATCAGGCAGCCCACCATACTCTCCTAACAGTTTTCCATTTCCTGTGCGGGAACAGCCCCTGACTCCTCCCCGAGTGAAGAACCAGTCCTTAGAAGGTCCCTGGGACCGCCCCCCCACCAAGCCCAGGACCCCCTACCTTCAGGTGCCTGCGCACTTTCTCAATGAAGAATTTCCAGCACGCCTCCCGGGTGTCCGTCAGGCCCAGGGACTTCACTTGCGGCCGCACGGAGGAGATGATGTTCTCCACCTCGTCGTCCATAAACAGACCCGGGATCTCCCCCGAAGCCAGCAGGTCATTGATCAGCACCAGAAACTGCTCCTCGGCCACCTGGGAGTCCGTCATTAGGAACACCGAGGGAACATTCTTCACGGCCGACTTGATGTACTGGGCGCCGAGGTCGAGCTGGACCCGAGGAGGACACCCTCAGAGGTCTTGCCAAGAAGATGCTCGCATAGAAGCATCTTCCACCACCACCCAGACGGGGGCACCCGGAGATCAGCTCCGTAAGAAATGGGCAGGGTCTGTAGATGGAGACCCAGGGCCTTCAGTGGAGGACACCCAGGCTTGTGGCGGCTCTACTCGCCACAGGTCCAAAGTGGAAGCACTCTGGGCGTCCCTCGACGGGTGAATGGACAAACACAATGGGGTCCGTTCACACAGTGGGATATTATTCTGCCTTAAGAAGGAAGGAAATTCTGACCATGCTACAACACAGAGGAACCTAGAAGACATTATGCTGGGTGAAATCAGCCAGTCACAAAAGGACAAATAGGATTTGTCCTCATATGAGTAGGATTCCATTCATACGAGGTCCCTGGCAGAGTCGGATTCATGGAGACAGAAAGTAGAACGGTGGGTGCCAGGGACTGTGGGGAGTGGGGAGGGGGAGTTAGTGTTTCATGGGGACAGAGTTTCTGTTTGGGAAGATGAGAAAGTTCTGGAGATGGACGGTGGGGATGGTGGCACAACTATGTGAACGTATTAATGCCCCTGAATGATGTGGTTAAAATGGTAAATTTTGTGTTGTGTATGCTTTACCACAAAAAAAAGGAATAAAAAGCTTAAATGAAGACCCTGGAAGAGGTCCCGAATAAATACACCACAGGCTGGGACGGGGAGGCTGGAAAGAATGAATAAGCCTCGAAGTATACCCTCTGCTTATCGTAACTCCTATCACATTACTAGTAGGTTTTAAAGAAATAACTTGACAAAACAATTGCATGGTAATTTTGGATGAATAAATGAAGGAGAATAGTAAAAAAAAAAAAAAAAAAAAGCATGTTACAGAGCAGTATGAATAGCTTGCTATGTTTGAAAAGTATGCCAATTTACATGTATAACTTGTAAATATATATTAAAATGTCTGTCAGTGTCATCCAGGTATGAATGCAAATTTTCAGGGGTTTGGTGATTTGCTTTTCTTTACCGTCTAATTTTTAAATAAGACCTGAGAGCCTCTGTAATTATTTTAAAGGCTTTAAAATGTCCATTGTAGGCATCCCGAGTAGCTCTCTTCTGCCCTTTGGAAGCAGCACACCTCCCTGACATCTGTTCAGAGAGAAACATCACCAAGGTCCCTCAGCTGGAGTTGACAGGGGTATAACTGGGGTCAAAAGGCAAGCTCCAAATTCCAGGTTTTTTGGACAAGCTTAAAAAACAAATCAAAGGGAAGCCCTGAGCCTGGGAGAGCGGAGGCCTCAGGTGGGATCCGAGCCCTGGTCGCGCCTTCGGGCATGGCCTCCAAGGCAGGTCCTGCTTGGAGAGGCGGCGGGGCCTTGGTGTTGAGACATATCACTCTTCTCATTTTACAGCCCATCATGGATGTGGGCTGGGGGCCGACAACGCCGGAATCAGCCGTACGTATCTAAACGCGGGCGCTTCATTGCGCGCGTGAGCCCGGCGGTCGTCCTGGGGGAGGCGAGTGTGGCGGCTGCACGACAGAGGGCAGCTCCCGGCTGGTGCGGGCTCAACCTGCACCGCTGTCACACTGACCCCTGAGTGTTCCTCCCTCCTGTGGTTTGGGAATGACTGAATTTGGGAAGGGCCGCGAAGTTCCACCAAGTTCAGCTTTTGAATCCGGTTCGACTGGCTGAGGCAAGGGATCTGCTTGGAGCGAGGGAAGCTAGTTGCTGCAGGGACCCATGTCAGAGCGGAACATTCTGGAAAGACCGATGGTCCCTAAAGGCCGAGGGCCGGCGTGGTGGCTCTGGGCCTGCAGCACCGCTCCTTCCCCATCCCGCTCGCTCCTCTCCTGGATAATCGGGATTTGCTGCGCCTCCTGGTTGCCGCCCTTTCTCTTTGGCTCCTGCTGCCGGGCTCTCTCCTGGGGCCCCCAGGGGAACCTGCTCCGGCCAAGACCTCAGGGCCTCTCCTCGGCCGCAGCCCACTGTCCTGCCTGGAGCCTCTGCGACCTTGACTGTCGTGAAGCTCGGCCCTCCCTGGCCTTCCTGCCGTGGCGCTTGCTCCGTCCCTGCTGACCGCTGCTTGCCCCGGGATCCTGTCCTCCTCAGCCTCTCCAGCTCTCTGGCAGGGACTCCTCCACCCCCACGCTCTCAGGCTGAGGGGCCGAGATCTCCACCTCCCGCCCTCTCCTGCACTTCCCAGCCCCACAGGTCCCAGCGCAACTTGGCCATCTCCTGCCAGGCGTCCCCTCAATTCCTCCAACGCCCACACACGCGTGGCCGCACATTATCTTGGTTTCTCCTGGCACTGGAGTCTTGGCTGCCCTCGCCCCCAGCCCAGTCCCCCTGTGTCCTCATTTCCTGTCTGCTTGAGGGAGACATCGTGTCAGTAATTGCTCCAGCTGCCAACGTCACGGTCAGCCCCACAAGCTCAGCTCCGGGGGTCCCCTCCTCACTCACCATCGAGGAGGAGGGAGCAGGTCCGGACACCTGCGTCTGGGTGCATCTAGGGACTGGTGGTAACAGAGCGGGGTGCCCGCTCCCCTCTGGCCGGGACACACTTCCGGGGCCCCTTGCAGCCATCGTCATTGCCGGCAGAGAGGAAGGAACACGGAGCCCAGGTTTGGGGGTGAGTCTCAGGGAAGAGGGTCGAAGAGGTGTGGCCGGGCGCTCTCCTCATTCTGCCTTGCCGGCTGCAGGAAGGCAAGCGCTCGCCCCGCCCGCCCCTCCCGGCTCAGCATTTGCTGAAGGTCAAGGGGACCGCCGGAGCTGCTGAGACATGGGCCTGGCCCCTCACTCAGCTTAAAGCGTTTCTCCAGAGGGTCCAGCCCAGCTCTCTGGGCTACTACTCGGGCCTCGGGGAGAGGGCTCACAAAGGTCAAAAGCATGCCACTGCCTGGCCTGGGGACTGCGCGGGGGGTGGGGCCTGGGGACCCAGCAGGTGGGAGTCCAGCTAAGCCCCCACTCCTCACGTTCGCCCATGACGAGGGTCTCGCTCAGTCTCTCCCTCCTCCCTTCTTGTTGCACTGCCTGGTTCCAGCCTTCGTGGGGTCACCGGGGCTCCGTGGTGCCCCCCTCGCCGTCACCCCTGAGCGATCTCTGCTGTCTTCAAGCCATCCCCCACTCTGTCCCAGAACACCACCAGATCCTGCCCCTCCTCCGCGCAAATGACCTTGACAGTATCTTGTTTTCTTGGGACCAAGTCCAGGATTTTCCATGAGGCACACGATGGCCCTTGGGTTTGGATCCTGACCCTTTTCCCGCTGCGTCTCCAAACTCCAGTGGGTGCCCGTGGCTTATGGTACGACTTTATAATGTTACGTCATCATGAACGCATCTGTTACGCTAATAACATATACATCGTTAACTTCTTACTGTGACACTATCATTAGAACAATAATAATACATCTTATAACTGTTCAGGAGTCTGCTTCCCCTAATATGACGCAAGGTCCGATGCAAGATCCTATAGCCCTGTCTATAGCTGTCCTTACTTCCGAATCCACAGAAGCTACTTAATAAATAACAAATATAATAATAAATACTTAATAAATGATAACAAATGAGGAGTACAAACCCAGCTCGTCACGGGCGTAGGAGCAATGAATTGTGATGAAACAGATCACAGAGTTGCTGCAGCTAATGCCGGGGATAAAACAACAGCTGCCACAGTTGGCCCCAAAGTGAGGCCAACAAAATCCTCACAAGGACAGGGCAAATAGTATGATGCAATCAAGAAAATAAAGCAAGGGCTTCCCTGGTGGCGCAGTGGTTGAGAATCTGCCTGCCAATTCAGGCGACACGGGTTTGAGCCCTGGTCTGGGAAGATCCCACATGCCGCGGAGCAACTAGGCCCGTGAGCCACAACTACTGAGCCTGCGCGTCTGGAGCTTGTGCTCCGCAACAAGAGAGGCCGCGACAGTGAGAGGCCCGCCGCGCACCGTGATGAAGAGTGGCCCCCGCTCGCCGCAACTAGAGAAAGCCCTCGCACAGAAACGAAGACCCAACACAGCCAGAAAGAAAGAAAGAAAGAAAGAAAGAAGCTTTAAAAAAAGAAAATAAAGCAATACAATTAGGCTAATAGACTAGAAACTTTTTCAGTGGAGACAACTCAGCACAGCTATACAGCTTCAGATGCGAGGGTTCTAACCACCCTGAACGCACTCGGGGAGTCGGTGCGAACCCACTCGCTCGGCTTAGCTGAGCACCGCTAAGACCCATGACGCGCCGGGTCAGTTCAGGAGGCGGTGCCTGGCAGAACCTACATTAGGGAGGCCTCTCCCTTAAGGCTGGCATTTTAAAAATACAGCCAGCTGGCTAGTCCTTTGATAGGAAGAGTAGAACGCGCTGGGGGTGATGGGAAGCTGGACGTTACCTGGGGGCTCCTGTCCCTGGCACAGCCTGCTTGGCATTGTCGGGAGAGCAGGGCTGAGACCTAGCCCACCGTCCCCATCGTCCTTCCTGGGATCTCTGCCCACAGACCACCCCCTCCTGCTGAGGTCCCAGGGTGCCAGGCTCTGGCAGGGGTCCAGACCATCCCCCTAAGGCAACCTGGCCAGCAACTGCCTCGGAGCCGTGAGCGGAGGGGAGGGTCCCCTGGGTCTGGCATTGTCCTGGCCCACAGAAGCATCCTCGACACCAAGGCAAAGAGAGATGAGCCGTGTGACGTGGTCCAGTCAATTTCAGCTCTAATCTTAGACACAACAATGGTACGCTGTAGACTAATCGTGTATGACTAGCACGCAGGTCCCCGAGAGAGCCAATTTTCGGGAAAAAGGAATCAATAAAAAGCCTCGGCGGCACGTCTTGGGGATGGGAGACCTGAGTCAAGCTCATATTTATTTGATTAATTCAAAAAAGCAGCCTCCCAGAACCCTGAGCAGGTAGTCAGACAGCTAGTGAGTACCGGTTCTGAATTATTTAATCTGGAAAACTGGGAAAGATGCGGCACGATTTGATGACCAGAGACGAGAACCAAATCTCTTTGCCGCTGTTATCTGAGGTGACTCTCTACTGGCTCTGATCTACCAGAAACCCACACTTCCTTCTACCTTCGTCACATGGCCGTGGGCACCGGCCGAATGTGTCCCTGGCCTTTACCGTCTAAGATAAACACCCTGCTGGTGACCTTCACGTTCTCTGCGCTGGATGCTTTGTTTTCGGAACGGGAGTGGGGAGACTCTTCTCCGCTCCCCCTCCCGAAGGGCGGCTTATTGAGAGGCGACATCTCACCTTGAGGTCTGGGATCCCGTAGCCCTTCTTGAGGGTGATCTGGAACACGTCCAGCGCGCTGATGTACGCGGCCAGGCGGGAGAGGCTCTGCTTGCCGCTGCCGCCCACCCCTACCAGCAGGGCGTTGCCCCGTGGGGACTCCAGGATGCGGTTGATCCTGCAGATGTGGGCCACCGCGTCCTCAAACAGCACCTGAAGAGACCAGACCAGAGAGACCCCGGGCGTCTCACCGCGCAGACACGCCTCCCTCGTCCTTCCCCACCCCCCTGCTGCCTGCTTGAGCCCCGCTCACCAGGTTCATGACCGCGTTGACCTCGTTGTAACTGTCCAGGACTTCCACCAGGAGCTTGTTCAGGGGAGCCACGTCAGTCACCGGCAGGTATTTGGGATCGCCGATCCCGTGAGCAAAGTGGCAGTAGATATTGGGTTTAGCGAATAAGAGCTCTTCACCAAGATCCTAGACGTCAGAGACGAGATGCTTCTGTTGTCGCTGCCTCGGGCACACAGATCACCAACAGCAGCCCCAGCACCTTGCCCGGCGGCCTCAGGATCTCAAGCCACGTCTGCAGGGGCCCACACTGCTGCTACCAGGGGCCCTGCAAACCACTGGGCAAAATCCCCTGGTCCCTGCCACATCGGGAATGAACTGAGAGTCCAGAAAAATGATTCTACCACGAAAACCCCGGACACACCAGCAGAGCACGTCGACCCCAGCAGAGCTGTCTGTGCCCAGCGGCTAGAGGGAGGTCTTCACATCCTGACCTGTCGAGGGCCCCACTCCTCCTCGCTCGGGCCACAGCCATGTGGCAGAGTCATCTCGTGGGACCCAACGTGGTCCTTCCCATCCCCACCCCAGGGCCCTTGCAGGGGGGCGGGGATTGTCACGGGGCCCCGACACTCTGCCCCTCGGAGCCTTCCTGGGCTTGGCAGGGGGACACGGTGGCCTGACGTACGTCGAAGAACTTCTTGGTGGAAGCGACGGTGACCCTGCGCAGTGTCTCCTGGTCCTTCTCGTCCACCATCTTGTCGCCGTACACACGTTCGGCTTCGTGCAGCCAGAGGCGGACGAGGTCTAGTGGGATTTTCAGGATCTCTGTGGTGGAGAACAGGAGCCCCTGCCCCAGATGCGGGACGGTCGGCATCCTGAGCTGTGTCCGGGAGGCAAGCCGAGCACCGCATGTGGATTAAACGAGAAAGTGGCCGCTTCCCCAGGGGATGACCCTTTAGGCTGTGGTACAGTGTCCATTTGAGGTCCAGGAAGCCACGGACTGCCAAGGCCACGCAAATCCTGGAGGCTGGAGGGTGTGTCTGTGGCCTGAGAGACGTGGGGGGATTCTCCTCACGAGACAGGGTTAAGGGCTGCCCCCTCTAAGGGGGTGGGCGGTGGAGAAAGGGACAAAGGGGCTGATCAGGCAGAAGCCCGACTACGGGAGGCCACGGAGCGGCCGGCGAGCTTGGGCTGTGCCAGTCCTGGCTTGGCCGTTTACTAACCAAGTGACCTGGCAAGTTCAACAGGTGCTTTTTTTCCAGGCCCCTGTTATGGGCTCTGGGAACACAGTGATGATGGGACTGACCCTGCCTTCATGGAGTTTGCCTTCTAGTGGGGAGATGTAACCAGACAAAATCGCAAGGTAATTACATATTGTGATGTGTGCTATGAATGACATAAACAGGGACCGTGAGACAGAGTGTGTGGGGATGAGGAGGGGCCTCCTGAGGGCACGACATTTGAGCTGACACTTAAAGTGGGGGGAGCCTTAGACTTCCCATCTGTAAAATGGGGATATACGAGCGTTACATCTTGTTTGGAGGAGAAAATGGGGATGTAAGTGGCCAAACCCATCGGCTAGCTCAGTCAATACATAAGAGGAAACATCATCACCACCATCATCACCATCAGGACTACAACGATCACCACCACCATCACCATCATCATCACCATTGTTATCAACATCCCCACCATCATCACCATCATTACGACCACCATCATCACCATCACTACCACTATCATCATTACCATCATTATCACCATCATCACTATCACCATTATCATCACCATGGTCACCATCATCACCATCATTATCACTATCACCATGGTCACCATCATCATCAACATCATCACTGTCATCAGTCCATAGATCACTTTGCTTTCTCTCCTGAGAGTAGCAGAGGAGGAGAGCATCTGTGGGTCAGGCCTTGGCCATAAGGTGACATGACAATAGCGCTAAAAGCAGTACCTGGAAAATATTGGAGAGGTCCCTGAGGTTGAAGACATAATGAAACTTAATGGCTGTGGGAAGAAACGTTGATGTCACTTTCTGGTGCAGGGCTGTTACAGGAAAAAGACACATCGATTCTTGTACACTCTTAATGGACTCAGGAAGCGCAAAGCTTAAGCTGTAGTTTCTAAAGCAAATGGACTGTGAGATGCTGACAATTTAAGTAAGAAATCTGCAGAGCCGAAGAGGGAGGAAGTTCGCTACTCTACTGATATGTAAATTGCTTCTGTATACTGAATTTCCTATCCTCTGCCTCCCCCTCAAGCAACTGGACTTCACAATACCTCAACAGCATCGTTAAAAAAAATATTGACTTGGAAGTATAAACAAAATATTTACCAGGGGAAAGTGTGAAGCCTCCGTCAGCCCCATAAAGCAGCGGGTCTCACTGACAGGAGAGGGGGCGAGGCAGGTCAGCTTACCCAGGGCGGAGGCCACCAGATGGCTGCTCATCTTCTGGACTGCCATGGGGACCGATCGATAGGCCAGGTGCTGGGCCAGGATGGTGCTGTAGATGCTCACGAGAGCCTCCTGGCCCGGGAAGTTCACGGCAAACACACAGAAGTGGCGCTGCCCGGAACAACCAGAGGCCCTGGTCAGGCTGCTCGTAGGGACCAGCTTGGGGCGGGGCCGCCTTCCTGGGGAGCAGACTCTGTCCTCATCGTCTAATGTCTCGTGGGCATGGTCAGAATGGACATGTTCCCTCCTCATGCCACGTGTGTGGTAAAGCCCCCTTAAATATTGATTACATCTCAAACAGCCAAATTTGTGTCATGTTCTCCAGAAAATACTTGGAGGAGGCCAAAGAGTGCCTCAGAGCGCAGCCTGGATTTAAATTCCAGGTCTCCATCTGCTTAGGTAATTCAGAGGTGAGGTCCTGCCTGGGTGGCGTTGCAGATAGAGTACAGGATTTCCTGTTAAATCTGAATTCCACATAGGAAATTTTTTTTTTTTTTTTAGTACAAATATGTCTCAAACATCGTATGGGGCATGATTGGCTGTTTATCTGAAATTCAGATTTGAGCAGGCATCTGTATTTTTATTTGCTAAGTAAGTCTGGCAGCCCTATGGGCTCACAGGGAGAGCTGGCTAGCCGCTCAACACCCGCCCCCCCCACCCACTGGGAATGTCCTGACAGCTTCTGAAAGGCTGGGGCGTTCTCCAGGGAATGCCAGCCCGCAGCCCCACAATCCCAAATCAATGCTTTCCTTCTCATTTGCCAAAGTGAGCCTCGGGCTCCTGCAGCTGACCGAGATGAGGCTGGGTTCTGCCTACCTGAAGCCTGGGGTCGATGGTGAAGGATCCAGCAGTGGGGTTCATGCACGCCACGTACTGACAGTTGTGGACGTCCTTCAGTGTCAGCTTCTGTCGGTCATACCTGCGCGGGCAAGGCCAGCGTAATGTCCTGCTGCCGGCCCCCAGGAGCCACCCCCAGCTCCCCACCCACCCCAGTACTGCCCTGCATATGGTTAAAAAAAAAAACAAAACCTCAAAATAACAATTACATGTGAAATGGCCAATTGTACTTCATGCTTTTAAGAAAAATTTTGAAACAGGAGGCAACAGAGTGGCTCAGTGTTCAGGTCTGGGTTTATGTTCCAGCTCCTCCATTCTGTAGCATCGTGACTCTGGGGAGGCTGGCTAACCCCTCCGTGCCTCAGTATTCTTATCTGTGCAATGGGTCATTATGAGGACGAATGGAGCTAATGCATGAAAATAAACTTAGAAGGGCACCTGAAATAGAGCAAGGGTTCCATAAATGTTTACCATCGCCCCCATTATCACTCTAATTATCAAGGATGATGATGGTGACGATGATCAAATAAGCTGAAGAGGTTCCTCGGTGCCAGGGCACTGCTAACACTTCCAGGGGCTCAGACGAGGTCAAAGGCTATAAAGAGCTTGTACATCTTTCATGTGCCTTTTACCTTTTGGCTTTTCCCCCCACTGTTTTGTTTTGTTTTCTGTTGGGAGTTGGTGCCGGCCCTTGTGGATCTGTGGGGATTCCTTGTATGCCCCACATATGAATCCACTGCCAGTGTCAGGCATTGCAAGTAATTTCTCCCGTCAACTCCATATTGTGCTTGCCCATGGTGTCTCTTAGTGAACAATGTTCCTCAGTTCTCAGGTAAGTCAAAGTAACCATTCTTCGGCCTTCTGGTCTATGCTTTTGAAGCCTAGCTTTGAGAAGTCCTTCCCACTCCCCACCTTTCCCCGGGTCACACTTTCTCCCACCGACGTGGCAGTTTCTCCTCTGGCTTGTGGGTCTGCCCTCCCCGTGGGGCCCGCCTGATCTAGGTGGTTGGGCTGCTCTGTGCTGCTGTTTCTTCTGCACTTGCTGACAGAGCCTCTGAACAGTCCAGCCTTCCCTGTTGCTTGTGGGGCCCCTTTATCTGAAATTCTAGAGGGATCTTCCAAATCTGACTATGCCTCCCCCCTCCTAGAGAGATTCTTCAGGACAAACTCAAGGGCAGGTGTGGACCCAGGGCTGAAGCTTCACTGCTCTTAGGGCCCTCTTAAAGAAGAGTACACCACATCTTAGTTTTGTAACTTTTGCAAGGATGCACGACCTGGTGAGCCCATTTCGAGAGCATGCAACCAGGGCCCGGGAGAGTGAGGGACCACCCCTGGGCCCTCCTGGGCCTCCCAGCAGATCCTTCCGAGGGGACGCGGGCAGCCCTCACGTATCCCTCCTGCTTTGCCCTCGGCCTGCTGCCCTGTCCCTCCCCAGACCTGTCCTGGGCCCTGGCCGTCCCACACCACTTTCATGTCCTCACAGATGTCGAGCTCTCGCAGGGCTGCACGTCAAGTGCGCCCCGCCCCGGCCCAGCTCTGTCGCCTCCCCAGGGAGCCATCCCTAACACCCTGTTCCCACATCACAGCCCACAGCCCCCATGGCTTCACTGCTGTCCTTGCTGGGTTCCTACAGCCCGTGAGCCCTGGAGTCGGTGTCATGTCGCGGGGAAAGGCCAGCCATGGAGTCAGACATGTGGGCTTGCCCTCCAGCTGGGCCTCTCCTCAGGGCTGTGACCGCCAGCAGGCCACTTATCCCCTCTGTGCCCTATTTCTCGGCAGTAAGGGGCAGGCTCCACGCATCCCCTCACTGACTTCTGATGAGATTTCTCGGGTTCCTTTGGTCTCAAAACCCCCAGGTTTGGCCTGGGCCACTTGCCAGGTCATCACGGCACACTTCTTTCAAGTGATACTTGTTTTAACCACACTGAATGTTCTGACCTTTCCAGACTGCAAATGTAAACATGACACCCTCGGCTTTCCGTTGCCCTTGGGAGAAAGTGTTCTCTGTCCAGTGGTCCATGAGTCCTGGGGTCTGGCCGCCCCTGCCCCGGGCAACCTCTCCCTCTGGCTCTCATGCTCCAGCCACGCTGGGATCCTATGGCCCCATCCAGGGGCCACACTCCCTCTGCCCATGGCACCTGCTGTGCCCGAGATGCTCTCCCTCCAAAGTATTGACACTAAGGCCAGTAATGGAGCTCCCAGCTGCCTCCTCCCACCCCGGGTCTCTGACCCAGCCGTTGGGGTCCTCTGTGACTGCTCCCTTCACCCTGGACCTGCACCCCTCTGTCTTCTCTGCCATATGGACACTTCAGTCGGAGGGGTACCTGTCTGTCCCTGCTCCATGGAACTGCAGGCCACAGCCACCGGCCCGGGACCTGGCAGATGCCCAGGGTGTATTTGCGGAATGTATGAGAGGAGGAGACCTTGACCCCCCACCTCTCCCCAGATCTGTGACCCCATCAGCGTGGTCCTGTGTCCCAGCCCTGCATCCTCCCTGTGGCAAACCCCTCCCCCGCCCCCACTCACCAGTGCCTGTGGTCCATATGCTGCCGGAGGAGGGTGTGCGGGGCCACCGTCCCGTACTTGTCCACCTCGGGCATGTTCATGTCGTCGATGAAGTAGACCAGCTTCTTGGTGCCTGGTGGCCCGTAATTCCGCCCCGATTTCTTCTCCAGCGGCTTTTCGAGAACACCTAGAGAAGGGAATGGGGTGACTACCACGTTGCCTGGTAGATCTCAGAGGCAGTGGCCCAAAGGGTAGCCCTGGGGGCACCAAAGACAGGCGGGTTGGACTCCAGCCACCTCAGGAGTAAAGGAGAGGGTGGTGGGCACCACTGGCTCCAGGCAGGGACACAGGAACCTTGCGCTCATCGACCTCGGGGCCACCTGAGACTGGTTAGGAGCGGAGCTCCCTGTGGGATCTGCCACCCTCGTCCCCCTGCTCTGGGCATAGAGAGCAGTGGGTGGGGGCATGGGAAGTGGAGAGGCAGCTGGCCAGCTCCCGGGTCTGCAGTAAGAAAGCACTGTGAGGAACGTCAGGGTGGGACTGGTGGGCAGTCGCGTGCGTCGGATGAGAGTGATTGGGTATGTCGAGGCCAGGCCGTGAGGACCCACGCTTGTCCTCAACCTCACCCTGCAGCATAGCCGAGGTCGTGTAGAAGTTGAAGGGCACGGCCTGCACTAAGTAGTCGTCTGTGCTCAGGCTGTCCAGCTTGTCCCCCATCAGCACCGACTTGCCCGTCCCTGCGCTCCCCACCAGCATCACGGGCCACGACTTCTCTACGAGCAGGTCCATGAAGTAGCGGATGCGGATGGTTTCCGTGGTGTGCACCAGTGAGGCCTGGGGGAGGGGGCAGGAGGATGGGCGGGGAGAGGGAGGAGCTGTAACCCCAGACACACCCGAGCCTCCAATTCCCACCTTCCCAACAAACTTGCAGACCTGGACAGTTTGTCAAATCCCCAGTCTTACTTGAAAGGTCCTATTGTTGAAAACCGTTTGCGACTGGACATCCCACTGAGAAGCGAGTGGGATGGGGCTCTGAGTCCTGCTCCTAAATCGTCATAAATCGGCGCCGCTCTGGGCAGTTACCTGCAGCGGGACATCAGGGTCCAGCTCGAAGCGGGGCACCTTGTCCGTCCACGGCAGGAACTTTTTGGTGTCGGGGTCTATGTAGTAGTCAAAGATCGTTCCCTGCGAGGGGAACTTGATTGTCTTAAACTCGTTGATCCACCATCGGCTGAACTCGACCCGATAATCTACAAGCTGTTGGGAAACAAAATAAAGCACAGAAACGGCCCAGCTGAGAGGGATGCCGGGAGACCGAGTCTGGCTGGCCAGGCACCCGCCGCGGCCGGCTGCTCACCTGGTCCTGGAACATGGCCCCTCCGAAGGCCCAGAAGCAGGCGAACACGAAGTAGAGCTCGTACAGCTCCTTGGCAGAGTCGGGCGGTGCGTTCTTCTCGGTAAGGAGGCACTCAAGCAGGTACAGAATCATCTGGATGACCGTGATCTCGGGCACCGGAGTGATCTTCTTAAACCCGACGCGAAGCTTGTCCAGGCAGGTGGGCAGGTACTTGTCAAAGAGGATCATCAGGTTGGCCTTTTCCGACTGCACCTTGCGCCTCTCAATCCAGCTGCTCACCACCCTGGGGAAGACAGGGAGGTGCCGGAGGACTGGGCCACCAGGTTGGGTCCCCCTGGCGACCCTCCGCTTGGTGAATGCTTCCACGTGATTCTGGTACTCCTGCCTGGTGATGGGGCCGGTCCCAGACCTTAAGAGGATCTGATGAGGGTGTGCTCTTTCCCTGGGATTCTAGCTGTGGGGTGCTGTCCTCCTAGAACAACTGGGAGCCATCCTTCCTACCCCCAAATGCAGATAATACTGAGGACAGTAGAGCTGGATATAGGAGAAGAGGAGAGGAGAGAGAAGTTTCATAACATCATCTGGGGGAGAGAGAGGGAGGGGATGGGAAGGGAAGGGAAGAAAAGGGAAAGGAAAGGAGAGGAGCAGGGACACATCATCGCATTATCTGGACTCCTGGATCCAGCCATGCCTGAAGCATACATGGTGAATTGAGCCAATTGACACATTTAATGGAAGAGTCCAAACCAATACAACAGGCATTCCTGAGGAGCCATGTTGGGTTGTCTGGCACACATACATCTCTGGAGTGGGTGGCATAGAGGTGGCCCACCACGGCTGTGAGGGGTGTGGATTCTAGAGCCCGACTGCCTGGCTTGAATGGGCTCTAGCGTGGCCAGCCATGGCCTCGGGCAAGTTACTCAACATGTCTGGGTCTCAGGTTTCTCATCCGTAAATGGGAGTGGTGATAATCACTCCCATATTTGAAGGACTACCTGGGCTGATATTTTTAAAGCTCATAGAGGGGAGCCTGGTCCACGGTAAGTGCTAAACAAGTGCCTGCTAAAAGCGTAAAGAGCGTCCGGCTCTCTTGCGGGCTGATGAGCTCAGTGAGCTGTCCTTTCTAGGATGCCCAAAACGTAAGCAGTGAAGCTCGCGTTACCCAACGCAGCTCGCCTGCCCTCCGCAGCCCCAGCAGACATGCCTTTCTGCAAGTGAGCGCATGTTCTGGAAGCTCTGCCTCTTACTGCATCCCTAGCAGAACAGAGAACCAAGAGCTCAAAAACTCTGCCCCGTTGCCCCTGGGTTCACTAGGTAACAGAGCAAACCTTTAAACACTCTACGTCCACAAGCAAACACAGTGCAGTTGAGAACTGAATTCCAAATACAGTTTGTCTTCAGAATGGAGACCAATGTGCAAGTCTATACATAGACTGCTGCATTTGCCTTCTATCTTGAAGCTGGATATATCAAATTTTAAATTTTGCCTTGTTAGAGACATTTAGTGCATGCAAATGTGTGCGCTGGCTTTGATCTGGAAAGCCGACCCAGACCCAGACCCAGACCCAGACCCAGACCCAGACCCAGACCCAGACCCAGACCCCGGGAGGACGAGTGGCTTCCCTGCAGGCTCCTGCCCTGTCCCCAGAGGCCACGGGGCCCCTCTGGCCCTGGAGCTTTGCTTCACCTCCCCCTCCTGGATACGCTAGGCCACCCCTGCCTTGAGTCATGGCTGCCCCTGCTGGAGGGCTGCTCTTTCTCTGGGTTGGGGGGCCCTGAGCAGGCTCTCAGCCTCTCCACTTCTCTCCAGCAAAACCCGGGTCTCCTCCTGGTCCCCAGGATGCCACTCACTCTCTTGGTTATCCCTCTGGAGCCCCAAGAACCGCTCCCGGCTGAAGGGTGAGCCTTCGGGTCCCGCCCCTGCCCACCCCTGCTGATCTTCCGCTCTCCTTCCCGCCCCCGCTGAGCGTCCACTGGGCGCCCCTCGGCCCCACCGTCTCCTTCCCGTACTCTTGCGTCTTAGCGGCCCCCGCTCAGACTTTGTTCCAGTTCTCTTGCCTTGTCTGCTGCCCACCCTGGAAACGCCCAGACGTGTGTAGTGGGCAGAATGGGGGCCCCTCAAAAGACAAGTCCACCCCCAGTCTATGAGTGTGGCCTTATTTGGAAAAAGGGTGTTTGCAGATGTAATCAAAATGAGGATCTCGAGATGGTGCATCCTGGATGAGGGTGGGCCCTGATCCAACGACTGGTCCTTATGAGAAGAGGGAAATTAGGACACAGAGGCATGTGCAGAGGGAAGACCACGTGAGACTCAGAAAGGTGGCTGTGTGATGGGGTGATGTGTCTACAAGCCAAGGATTGCCAGCAACACCAGAAGCTGGGGGAGAAGCCCTAGAAGAGATTCCCCCTCAGAGCTTCCAGAAGGAACCAACCCTTCCAACACCTGATTTCAGACTTCCGGCCTCCAGAACCAGTAGAGAAAAAACTTCCATTGTTTGAAGCTGCCCGGTTTGTGGTCCTTTGTCATGGCGGCCACAGGACACTAACAAAGCAGGATGACAGGTGTTGCTGGAGAAGGCGGCATAGTGGTGCCGGGTCTCAGCGGCCCCCAGGCCCCTGTGGGTCAGGCCAGCTCTGGTTCTGTCCCTGCAGGGTCACTGCGCTCATGTACCCGCCCCAGCCCCTGCCTCGCTGCATCGGGAGACGGCGGTCTCACTTCCCACTCGATGCACAGACGCATCGAGCATGAGCTCTCCTCCTCCCCCTCTCTCCCCAGCGGCACACTTGCCTGTGCCTGGAAACACCCATGCCTGCTCATCTCGCCCCAGCTGCTACGAGACATTTCCAGAAAGACCCTCATTACCAGGGCCTCCTCCCAATTCCTCCTGCACGAATTGCCATCTGGCTTCTGCCCCTGTCACGCTAGAAAGCTGTTCTTCCTGAGTTAATGGTGAGCTCCCAGCTGCCAAATCCAGTGGCAACTTTCTGTCTTTGGCTCCTTGACCCTCCGGACATGACCCTCTCGACGCTGCTTCCCTCCTGAAGCTTTTTCCTCCCTGGCTACGTGGGACGTCATCTCCCTGGTTTCCCTTCTACCTGTTCCTTCTCGAATCCTTCAAGGATTCTTCTTCCTCCCAACATCTCTTACCACTCTCCACATCTCTCCGGGAGACCCAGTTTCCCCAGCACGGGGCATCCGAGGGTCAGACACACAGCAGATGCGCAGAAAGCACTGGTTGAATGAATGAATGAATGAAGTGGACGACTGAATGAATGCAGCCAAGGTGTTTCTCCTGAGCCTGTCAGTCCCAGAATGTTGCACTGGGGTTTCTACTCAAGACCACGCAGGATGTCCTGGCGTATAAATTACTAGCCATGTGTCCAAGTACAAAAACATGCCTCCAGGATCAATGGCAAGCCTTCCATTTCTTCAGGTTTCACACATTTCTCACATCCGTCCCTCCTCCCCTGTCGCCAGTGGCCACCCGTCATCCGCTGCCATGAACTGTCCTCGTCACGTCAGAAGGGGCCCCTGTGCCCGCCCTGGAGGGTCAGTCCCTTCCTGCCAGGGGCATCCTCACGCCTCACGCTCCATCCACGAACACCGGACCACCGCCAGTTCCCGGGAACCTCACACTCGCGCCCTGATGCCCCTTAAACGTTGGTTCTCACTTGGAATGCTTTCCCCTATCTGTCTACCTGGAAAGCTCCTTCTCCTCTCGGGGGTCAGCCCCAACTCCAGCTCCTCCAGGAAGACTTCCTGTCTCCACAACAGCCCCAGACCCTCCCTCCCTCCTCCTCAGAGCTCCCTGCATGTGGTACAAACTTCTGTTTTGTTAGTTGCCGTGATGCAGAGTCGCCATGCATGACATCACTTATTCACACGTCTGTCCCGCATCCTTTCATTGCCCCCACGCTGCTGCCTGGGGAGGGCCCAGCACAAGGTATTTATCGTATGAGTGAACGAGTAGGTGAATGAATGAATGCATACACAGGAAACTCTGAAACGCCAATGCCCTCCTTTTTCTCTGCATAGTTTGGAGCGGGAGAACAAAAGCCCAACTCACGGGTTCCACCCTAGGTCGGCCGGGTTGATGTACAGAATGCCAGCTCTGGAGACGGTGGCCGGTGTGGCCGTCCTCAGGTGGCTGATCTCGAACACCAGCCGCATGGTGCGGTTCAGGGGGATCCGCTCATTGCTGGCCAGGGTGAGGACCTAGTGAGGGACACAGGCCTGTGGGTTTCAGCCCCAAAGCACCCTCGTCCTGAGGGTTTCACAGGTCACATCTCAGAAGAGGAGGAGGAGGAGGTTGGGGACATCCCCCGTACCTCCGCCAGCCACCAACCAGCTTCCCTAATCCAGCGACTCCCTGCCGTCCTCGATGCCAGCCCCCCCAGCCCCTCCCACCCCCGGGCCATGGAGAGCGTCCAGATGTGCATGGATGACGTAGGACTTCACTCTGAGGCTAAATTTGCCTTTCAAACCATGACCCCGACCCCTCCCCAGGAATTCTGGGGTTCCCTCCTCCACCCAGTTGAGAATCACTTTCTTAAGCCGCTTCTAGATAATTCTCAACACCGTCTGTGCCTTCCAAGATATTAGCTACCCCTCCGACATTGTGCCACGTGTCAGTCAGACAGGAACGCTCTCTACACCTGCATCCTTTGCCCACGCTGCGGCCAAAAAGCAGGTGAGCCGGGTGCACGTGGGCCTGCATCCTGCGAGGAATGCGTCTTGTGATGGGGGGCGGGGCTTTCCCTCGTCCATAACGCTTTGTGCAGAACTCCAGGCAGGCCCCCTCCTGAGTCCCCATGCACAGCGGGTCCTGTCTGCTGAGTGCGGCAGGCAAGACACGTGGCATGTCCCACATGCTCCCCTCCCCCACGTTACTGCCGTTCTTGGGGGGTCAGCTCTGGGATCCAGGGGCCCCTTGTACCTTGTTGTCATCCATGACAGTGTTGAGGGACTCGATCCACATGGGGTCTATGTCCCCGTCCAGGACAATCCACTTGGGGCCGTCGTGAGGGATGTTGGCCAGGTCCCGCATGATGGTGGAGAAGAGGCCTGTGGGCGGCGGTGGCTCTGTCAGGTCCAGCTCTGGGCGGCTCTCCCTGGGGCCACAGGGGCTGAGACTGAGCTCGCCCCCTCTTGTCCCCTCTGGGCCAACACTGGCCTCTCTCTCAGAGGTGGCCAGTGCCCTACTTCAGAGGGACAGCGGAGGCCCTCAGACAGGAGGGGACCTGGCTCATTTCCTGCCCTTCTCCTGACCCCGAGGACCCACCTTTGTGACTCCACCCCTGACCCTGCCCCCCAACATCCCCCGCAAGTCTGGTCCAGTTCTCAGATTCAACAGCCCTACGTGGAAGGCCACTGCCCCGCCCTGCATCCCTTCACTCATCCCTTCCCTCTTTCATTCATTCACTCAATAAAGGTTTGCTGAGTGGTCTTAAAGAGTCAGGCTCAGGGACTTCCCTGGTGGCGCAGTGGATGAGAATCCGCCTGCCAATTCAGGGGACACGGGTTCGAGCCCTGGCCCGAGAGGATCCCACATGCCGCGGAGCAACTAGGCCCGTGCGCCACAACTACTGAGCCTGCGCTCTACAGTCCGTGAGCCACAACTACTGAGCCCACGTGCCACAGCTACTGAAGCCCACGTGCCTAGAGCCCGTGCTCCACAACAGAAGCCACTGCAATGAGAAGCCCGCGCACCGCAACGGAGAGTAGCCCCCACTCGCCGCAACTAGAGAAAGCCCGCGTGCAGCAATGAAGACTCAACGCAGCCAAAAATAAAATAAATAAAATTAATTAATTAAAAACAAAACAGGAAAAAAAAAAAAGAGGCTCAGAGCAGGGGGTGTGGGGACAACTGAAGCCCCTGCCCACCCCACAGAGCTTGCATCCCAGTGGAGGGGGTGACGACGCAAGATACACGTGCAGAAATAGATGCCAAGTCACAAAAAGAAAGCAGGGAGAGGGGCAGAGGGGGATGTGGCGGGCGGGGGGCCTCTCACAGAGGGGAGACTGGAGCAGAACACCCCTGGATTCCTGTCCCGGGAGGGGGACGCATGGAAGCTTGGGTGGGGCGGGGGTGGGGATGGTCCCCTGGCAAGCAGTACACACCCGCCTCTTCCAACCCCTCCAGTGCCCCTTCCTCCGCCTGGACCACCCTTGGGGCCCCCCATCTCCCCTAGCCCCTCACCTGTCCTTTCTCCAATGTCCCGAGTTTTTTTTTTTTTTATATAAAGCCCAGATCTCATCAAGGCCCTTCCCCAGAGAAACACCATTCCCAGCACCCGAGGCTCCAGCCTGCACTTCAGGGCTCTCCTCCTGTGGACCATGGGGTGGGGGCCCCGTCTCCCCTCAGCCCTGCTTGAGGCAGGTGTTCTGATGCTACGGTGTCCATGGCTTCCCCGGTTCCTCCCGCCTGGGAGAGTGAACCAGCCCCCGTCTGTGATCTTCCTGCTCTCCACAAGCACCATCGTTATGCACCACGCGTATGTGTGGGGCCCCTCACCGCAGCTGGACCCGCTGAGGGTCTCCCTCGGGGGCTCGGCCACGTGCTCACTGCACAGAGGCCGGCCGAGCGGCCACGACAAAGCGGGCCCGCCGTGGACCCAGGCCTGGGACGCCTGCTCCGAGCCCTCGCCCTCTCGGCCCTGCCGGGGATGCTGCTCCCATTACCATCTTTCCACTCCCTGGTCACTGGGTTGATGATGCCGAAGAGCTCGTCACAGGTGACGGCCTTGGGGTCCAGGTCCACGGCGACCGGCTTCCTCTGCAGGTTCTGATAGGTCTTGTTCAGAGACTTGAGGACCTGCGCCGAGGCGGGGGCTGCTCAGTCAGGGCCACATCCCGCACCCAGACCCTGCGCTAGGGCCCTCGTGTGAGCTCCAAGGGCCCTTGAAGACCCACAGGCAGAATCCCTGCTCTGGGCCTGCTTTGCTCTGGCGACACGCAGGTGAGTTTGCGACCCCCAAACAACGTCCAGGAAGACGCTGAAACCCACACGCCGGGAAGACGCCCTGTGATTGTTCCTGTCTGTGCGCAGCGGAGGGCTACTTGTGCCCAGACCGGGTGAAATTCATACTAGTTCCCTGATAATAAAAGTAACGTGCTCGCCGAAGGAAAAATTAAAGGAAGGAAACTACCTGTAATTCTTCCCCCTGCAGAGAAAAGGGTTTCTGAGGACATCTGAGGATGTTTCCCATGGGTATATGTGTAGACGTACATACACACATTCCTTTTTAGAGAACTGGTTCGTATAGTTTCTGCCTTTTAAAAATAACTTGCAGTGAGCGTCCCTCATGTTACATAGTCTTTGGAAATGATCTTTAATAATAGCATAATAGTCCATCCTGTGGGTGACTAGCTGAATACTCGGCTGGTTTAGAATTTTCCGACGTTATAGGTGTCAGTCACGTTGGCCGCCACCCTCTGCTTTCCACCGTGCCCCAGGCAATGGTAGGGGGCGGGGGGACAGGAGGGTGGGGGGTTGGCTGCAGAGAGGCGGGGTGACTGATATCAAGGGGGAATGAGCAGGAAGAGAGGAGGGCCTGGGAGAAGGGCCTCATCGTGGGACCAGGGTCCGCTGGCCACTCCTCGCCTCCTCCTCCGCCCCCAGCTCCCCGTCACAGCTTCCTTCCCGGTCCCTGACACCCTTCCGCCCGGGGTTGCACTGGGCTGGGTCCCCAGGTGGGCATGTACCTGGGACTTGCCACTGCCTGCGTTCCCGATGACGAACACCGAGTGCCTGACTTGCAGCAGTTCCTCCAGCTGCACCACCTTCAGCACGAAGCTGTCCTCCGCCTGCAGCTTGAGCTCCACGATGCTCTGCTTGATGACCTGGGGCAGACGTGTGGGAATGGGGCACTGGGCCCACCGTGCAGCGCGAGGGAGCCCCCTGCCCAGCGGAGAGACCAGAAGGGAACAGCGGCCCTGCCCATGGGGATGTTTACGTGCTCTGCCGTGGGTGCTACCGAGAACCCCGTGCAGGGAATGGGTTTGCCCAAAGCACCCTCCACTTCCTCTCCCGATGCCCCCAGAGTTGCAAGAGGGGCTGGAGAGGCAACTTGTAGCCTCAGGACGTTCCTTGGGGCAGAGGGAGCCGTGCGTGTGTGGCCATTGCCGGCTGGCAGACGTGACCACCACCCCAGTGTGGTACCTGCCACTTAGGCAGGTACCCATCCGGCGTGACCCTGGCTGTACCCACCTTCTCAAAATTCAGGTCCCGTTTCCGAGGCACGTCCATGGCTGGGAAGAGGTCCCCGATGAGCCCCATGAACACGGGCAGGTCGTCGGTGACGATCTTGGGGATGTTGAAGTCTCTGAGCGCCCTCATCAGCACCTGGTCCTCTGCCCGGCTGGGGTCGCCCCTCTTCAGGGAGCCGGCCACCACCAGCACAGACTTGATGGCTCGCAGGCCCCAGTCATAATGATCCTGCGAGTGGAGGGCAGGGGCGGGCGGGCGTGAGCGCGCCGGCGGGGGGGCCGGGACCGAGGCCCGCCTGCCGCTGGGACGCGTGGAGGCTCCACCAGGCTGTCTGGGAGGCGTCCGGGCCACCTGCGTTTGTAACCCCTGCCGACCCCAGCTCTGCGGGCCCAGGACGTTGTCACACACCTGCTTTGACAGCAGCTCTTTGCACAAGGTGTAGAGCGTGATGAACTTCCTGGCCAGAAGGCGGGCCTCCAGAAAGCCCTCAGACACCAGCATGATCTCGCATATCAGTTCAAAGTCGGGGACCACCATGGCGCAGGGCCTGAGGGGGTCAGCAGGGCCTGCTTTGGCTTCTCCCCCTCTTCCAACCATGCCCCCACCTGCCCCTTGTCACCTAGAGGCACACCTCACCTGCCCGGAGGAGTACAGCGTCACAGGCTGAGAGTCCAGGCGCGGACCCGGGTTCCCAGGCCCCCACCCGCCGCTTGGCTCCGCTCTCCGCTTCGCTTGTTCCCCCTACACCCTGCACGGGGCGTCTCCAGGCCCTGCATCCCTTTAACTCAACTCCTCTGAGAGTCACCTGAGACCTGTCCTCCCTCCTTGGCCGGTTGTGGCTGAAACGGGACCTCCACCCCAGGTGTCAGAGGCCCTGGCGGGCTGGTCCCTCTCACTCGGGTCTTGTCTCCAGACTCCTCCTCTCCCACAGCCCCCTCTGGTCAGCCTCGCCCTCTGCCCTCCGCAGCACCCTCCTGGGCACTTCCTCATGCCATCCCCACCCACTACACACCTGAACAAGGCCTTTAAGTTCTCAGGCAGCTCCGTACGTCCGGCGTACCCGGGGTTCATGGTGATGAAGAGGCCAACAGTGGGGATGAGGCTTATCATCTCTCCCAGGAAATTAAACGTTTTTTTCTTGGCCCGAATTGCATCTTGGATACATTTTACCTAAACACCGTGTACACAGACGCGTTCACGTGGGAATGACCACCTTCGACAGGCTGGACAGATCTTTGTTTGTGCTAAAGCGTGTGGCTGTGAATTTGCAGAGGACCTTCCTGATTTTTCTTTTTTTAAATCAAACTTTAAACTTTGATACAATTGTAGATTGACATGCAGTTGTAAGAACGAACGTGGAGGGGATCCCATGGGCCCCTCCCCGGCGCCCCCCAAGGGTGACCGTAGTGCACCATCACCGCCAGGACAGCAACATGGAGATGATGGGACATTTCCGTGACCTCAGGTGTTGTCACCCTCTATAGCCACCCCCACCATTCTCCCACCCTGCCCTCCCCTGACCCTCTGCAACCACTCATCTGCTCCCGTTTCTGTGATTCTGTCTTTCGTGAACGTTAGTAAGCAGGATGGTACAGTGTGTCATCTGAGATGGGCTTTGGTCACTCAGCGAGACGCCCTGGGGATTCCTCCAGGTTGTGGTTGTTCCTTGATATTACTGAGTGGCGTTCCACCCCCTAGCCGTTCTGTGTGTCCCGTTCCTGCTCGGGCAGTGTGACCCGTGGGAGGGCTGATGGGTAGCCATCCCCACATCAGAAAGTCAGCCCCAGGTGAAATCTGAATTCAGGGACCATTAGCTGCCTTTGACCCTCGGTGGGGCTGAGCAGCTGCAAACCTCCAAGCCACCACTGGAGGGCGCCCTGCAGCCACAGTTTAAGCCCTGACCTACGAGCCTGGGGCTTTGGAGCAAAGCTCACGCCTAGTTGTCCAGGACTTTCCTCCCAGACTGGTCTGCAGCGTGCGGCTCACAAGCCAGCAGGGCAGGGGCTGGCGGTGGGACCCCCTCCCCTCCACATGGAGCCTCTCCTAATGTTCCATTCCAGTTCCTGCTCCTCCATCTGAGTCAACAGAGCTCTACGTAATTATCCTGGGGTCTGTGCACTGACTTTGGGGGCGGGGGTCCCCAAGGCAGCCGTCAGCATTGCCCATGGGTCCAGGGGGCACTGGCTGCCCTCGTCCTCTCTTTGCTGTACTGACCTCCAGCCCCAGGGCTTGGGGATAGTTCCATGTCTATGCCGAGGTGGGGAAACAACAGTGGACGAGGCCAGCTACCTGCACTCACCCCTAATCCTGTCAGCAGACCCATTCTACAGATTAGAAGATGAAGGCACAGAGAGTTCAAATAAAGCCCAGAACTAGGCAGTCCTGCACTCTGTCATGGGTGTTTCCAAAATACTCGGGCTCATTTCTTCCTTCTCTCCCTCCCAGCACCCTTGTCTAACTGATAAACTCCTAGACATCCTTCAATGCCCAGCTCCATTGGTAGTTGAGACAAAGCCCTCTGTCCTGGTCCCCTAGGCAAAACTGATTATCCCCTTGTCTGTATTCGGTTACCTATGTGCCACTGGGTCTGATCCTTACTGTTTTCCTTCTGTGTGCCCCACCAGACTGTGTGCCCCACCAGACTGTGTGCCCCACCAGACTGTGGGCCCCTGAAGGACAGGGCTGGGGTCCCGCTCACCTTTGTGCCACACCCCCAACTCAGTGAGGCTGACCTGACCCTACAGGAAAGCTGACGAGCCCCAAGCCGGCAGGGCAGTGGGTTCCCGTACGTGACCCAGAGACCACGTGGGCCCTACCTGTACGGCGATCACAGACAAGACCTCCACGGAGATTCGATTAAACTCATCGAAGCAGCCCCAGGCTCCGGTCTGGGCCAGGCCCTTGTAGATGTTGCCACAGGACTAGAAAGGGTGAGATGGGAGAAGCACGCGTGGAGAGCCCTGCCGGGAGCCCCTGCCTGCCCCATCAGTCCCCTGGCCGAGGGTCAGGCTTGGGAACTTTGGGGCCCTCAGAAGGCTAGAGGCAGGATGTTCACTCCCTGGGAGGGTTAATACTGCCCGGGGCCAGGTGCCAGGAAGAGCCCAGACACTCCCTGGCATGGGGGCTTTGCCTGGGCTCAGATAAGCGAGTTTGTGTAAAGTTCAGCCCTTGCATTTTCCACTAGCACACAAGAGAGGGGGCTTCCCTCTAAGGTAGGGGGACGGACGGCAGGCCCCAGCTGGATAATCAGGATGATTCTTCAACGTTTATATACAGGATTCCTTCTGGGAGGATCCAGTTTCAGATTTCACTTTTCTAAAACCCAGGAGGCCAGTGTGGGCTGTGGCCTTGAGAGTCAGACGGGGCAGCTGTCCCCACCCTCATCCTCAAGATGGGGTCCCCTGGACTGTGGGGCTCTGATGGGGGTGGGGCAGGGAGGCCCCCTGCAGGCCTGAGCTCCTGATCTCAGTGTCCCCCCGCCCCCCAGGGGCTGCTCTGACCTGACCTCCATGGTCACCTGTCTTCTGGGCCCTTTGAGAGCTGTGGCTGTCCTGCAAAGTCTCCAGTGACCGCTAGGACCCGGCCCCTACCCTATACCCGTCCCCATGCTACCCCGCCCCCCAAGCCCTCAAAGGTGCTCACTCTGTCTGGTGCCCCCAGTTGCCGGGGACAAGCTTGGAATGTAGGTTGGGAGGGGTTACCTCCCTGGGGGGAGGCAGGACGTTTGGGGCTGGTTGTGCCCACCCTGAGAGCCTCTACCAGACACGCTGGTCATGCTGCGGACGCCCAGCCTCCCAGGAGGGCCAAGGCCGCCAGTGGGGGCACCACTCCTCAGCCTGTCCGTCTGGTGGACGCCGTCAGCAGACTGGGGAGCTGGTGCCTCCTGCCTGGGTCCGGCCTGTGGTGCCCACACATCTAGAGCTCACTTGGGGCATGGAGGCTGTGCCTTCTGAGGGGGGGCCCTGGGTGGTCCTCCCTGGGGCCGTCCGGCCCCCCCGGGCCTGGGCTGCGTACCTTGTAGTCCATCTGTTCGGAGCAGTTGAAGACGTAGACCATGGTGCCCAGGGCTCTGCCCAGGTCCTTGGTCGTCTCTGTCTTGCCAGTCCCGGCGGGGCCAGCGGGGGCTCCGCCCATGATCAGGTGGAGGGACTGGGTCAAGGTTATGTAGCATCTGCAAAGGACCTCCGATCACCTCGCGGACGGCAACCCCACAGCCGCCCACTTCCTTTCACTGTGGTTCAGTGACACCCCCCGAGCCCCAAGGAGGCACCAAAGGGAGCCGATGGGAAGCACTTGTGACGTCACCAAAGAGCAGACACCGTCTTGCAGGGGCGGATGCCACATGGGGGCTGTACCCAGCAGGGCGTTAGAGGAGGAGGGCACTGCCTAACGTAAGAGTCACATCACAGGCACTGACGGTTCGCTCTGAGCAGCTGCTGGTCTGAGTGCTTTCTGCTGTTAAATGACTCGCTTGACCCTCAACGAGCTGCTGAGGATTTATAAAATAACGTCCCCACTTCGCGGGTCCTCAGAGAGGCTGAGCAACGCCCCCAAGGCCATACAGCCAGTGTCGGAGGGAGGGAATAAGACCATGGCCCCCGGGTCCGGGTGCCTGGCCGGTAGCAGGACTGAATCTGACCCAAATGCCCGGACCCGTCAGCCTCAGCAGGGCACGTTCGGGTCTGACGGCGCAAGGACTCACGGGGACGAGCCCAGAGAACAGTGTGCGTTGCTCAGGGCCAGGCAGGAAGGCGGCCGGTGCGTCCTCACCTGTCGGTGAGCGGGGTGATGACCAGCCGTGGGGTGTTGCCCAGGTACTCGTACGAGTACTGGATCTGGGCATCGCAGATGTTGGCAAAGCAGTGCTTCTTCTCCTCATCCCAGCGGTGCCGCAGCTGGGACTGCCAGGTGAAGGCCTGGGAGCTCTCCACCTGCGGGAGGAGCAGGCCGGTTTGCCTCCTGGTGGTCCCTGACCCCGGGGGAGCCCCCCGGCCTCCTGCTCCTCCCGTGGTGCCCACGTCAAGCCTAACTCCGTGCGCCACTGAGTCTCGCTGAACCATGGGCGCCCCTGATTGGGCTGCTTGTCCAATCGCTTACCAGGGGTGAGACTAAGGGATGAAGGAGGGGGTAGCCTCTGCCCGGAGCAGTGTCACCCGCCTCCCTCAACCCAGGATGAAGCAGCGATAACTGGGACGGGGGCGTGGGCTGGAGTCCCAGGCACCAGACCCCAGCAGGGTTCCCGGCCCTTCCCGGCGCCCGTGCCTTGGCGGTGATCATCTTGGCGACCACATCCCGGGCGTGGACGTCGATGGTACAGATGGTCATGATCTTCATCCTGTCCCCGGCGTTGAGGTTTCCCACAAGCAGGCTGATGAGCGCATTCAGCTGACTGATCTGCAGGAGTGAAGGCACCTTGGCTGGGACACCGGTCGTGGGGCAGACTCCGGGCTGGGCGGGTGCCCCACAGTCGGGTAGGGAGGACCCCCGTGCTCTTGTTCACAACAACAAAACACAGAAAGAAGCTCTCGCTATCCCCCGACTGGGGGTGGGGTACGCTGGGGAACAGGCCCCCCATGGAATATCAAGGAGCCACTAAAAATGGTGTAGAAGAAGATCTGATGCCGTGAAAGCCGGTGGACATTATGTAAAACCAGGATTTTAAAGCTGTGTGGACAGTTTATATATTTTTGCCTAGGAATCGATTATATGCACACAAAGAGATTAGAATGTTAGATAAGAATTTGTTGATGGGGTTATATATGGGTGGTGGGGTTTTTGGTTGCTTTCGCTTTTATTTTTTAAATTATCTTTAGTTTCTAAATTTCTAAGCAAGAATCTTTTAAAAAGTTAAATCAAAAGAGAGAATTAAAGTCATGTACTTCTAAAGCGGTTACTCTTGGGCAGAAGGATGTTGGGGGGGATGCCAGTATTTGGTTGCTTTTGACCCACAGAAATCGCAGTGGCACAAGGGGGCACCTCAGAGCAAGAAGCTTTGGATGGACATGGGATGGGGGCACACACCTGTTTCTTGTTGTAATCTTTGATGGCGTTTTCGTAGCCCTCCTCCAGCCGGGCAAACGCCAGGCCCACCTCGGTTGTCCACCAGATCTGGGTGCACGAGAGCGCAATCTGAAAACAGAGCGGCCCCCGGCCCCCCGCCAACGTGAGCATCGTTCTCAGTGTGACAGAAGAGTTCACATCAGTAAGGTGGCTGTTCTCCGCCCACTGCGGCTAACCCAGGACAGGTGAGCTCCGTCCACCCAGCCTCAGACCTGGGCGGGGTAGTCAAAGATCCACTGCTCCCTTGGCTTCTCCTCGTAGGTCACCACGGCTTCCGGGATCTCGTGGCGGAGGGTGGCGCACATCCTGTCCAACACCCGGTTCAGCCAGACCTCCACCTGGGGACGGAGCCACAGGGACCAGAGAGGGGTGAGTACAGCTCATTCCGATGGCTTGCTTTGTCATTTAAAAATTAAATTACCATTTGTCACCAGCTTGAATGGTAATGACCAGCTTGAAAAATGTGGTCAGCAAGCCCAGCTGTACCCGCAAAACTAGTTGTGTTGGGCATTTGTGTGCATTAACTGTTTCTACACAGAGAAGGGAGGGGAAACCAGAGAAAAATCAAGAGGAGACGATAGTCTCTGTCTGACCCTATGGAGTGGTGCTGACGTGCAGAGGCGCGGGGCCTGTCCCCCCAGCCCCGCTGCCCCGTGCCCCTTACTAGTGGAGCCCCCACTAGCTCCCCAAGTGCATCATCCCAGGGTCTTAGATCGTCACGTGGACAAACTTGCTGACGAGCCTTGTGTGTATCTTAAAATACAAAACTTCAACTAACTGCAACCGGGGGGGAAAATACCCAAATGAGGTAATTGGGTTGGTTTTTCTTTTAAACTACGACAGTGCAGGCAGAGCTCGCCGTAGTTCGTGGTTACATCTGTAAGCAGTTACGTGTGGGAAGCATCTGAACAAACTGAGGACTGGATCCTGTCACCGGCCTGCCAGCCCCATCTGGCCAGGTTCTCCGAATTCAAGTTGTGGGAGCTCGGGTTTTCTTGCATGAGATTTTTACCCCCCTAGCTGACTTACCTCTGAATTACATTTTTGCTTAGGCTAATGTCAAGGTCGATTCGGAGGCTTGATCAATACTTGGGCAAAGAGATTGGGGGAGGTGGGGTGTGGAGGGCAGCCAGGAAGCTTGCTGTCAGCAGAAGAGAGCAGCCTCCTGGGGTGGGGGGGAGAGCTGGAAAGGGGGCCGGGCTGCCCAAGGCAAAGGGACCCCCTCTGCTAAATCAAAGCAGTAAAGCCCCTTACGCTAAGCAGGGATGAGAAGTGGGTGGTCCAGGTGTGTGTGGCCCCCTTCAAAGCGGGGGGCGGGGTGCTGCCAACCCTAACCCCTTGGCATTAATAACAATAAATAAAATACTAAAGACTCAATGGCATTAATAAACCTTTTCTCTCCCTCCCTTCCCTCCTTTCTCTTCCTGTTTTTTCTCACAATGCACCTCATACTGTGTAGGTAAGGCTGTGCTGGAAATTCTACAGAGAAGCCCCTTAAGCATTTGTTCTGAGAGGCAGAGGGAAGAGGACAGAGGGGTGGTCACAGGCTGCTGGGGACAGCCTGCCTGAGGCCGTGTGGCCCTGTACACGCCGCACTGTCGTCCTGGGTTGGGGCGGGGGCGTCCATCCGCACATGCACGCACCTGCCCCGAGAGGTCACACTCCCGGTCAAAGGCCACGTACTCGTCCTCCTTGCTGTACATGCCCAGGCCAAACCTGAGCGGCTTCCCGTCGGCGTCAAGGCGGAACTTCAGTTTACACAGGCTGTCGAAGAGCTTGGACAGGTGGCGGCTCACCTGGATTGGGCAGGGGCGGGAGGGGGGGTGCGGATCACTGGATTTTGCAGCCAAGGGGTTCAAAGGGGGGGAGACACGCAGCCTGGGTCTTCCTCGGGTGGTTTTAAGCTTTTTTTTTTTTTTTTTGGCTTATACGCATCTCCCCACCCCACCCCCTGCCTCTGGGATGTTGACTGAACGCACTTAGCCAACAAATGGCAAAAACTGCTCTCAGGCGGAACCTTCCGAATGTCTGTTCCTGAAGATTTCTTTTCCTTGAGAAGGTTCTGTCCCGGGCATGGGACCCGCGTCCCTAGGTCAGACACTCAGAACCTAAATTGTGGGCCATCCTGTGGCTACCTTCTTGTGCGTCTGGAACTTCATGATTAGAATAAGATACAGTCACATCCCTTCGCTGGGGTAGCTAACCCTCCTCTGTTTTAGAAGAGGAACCTCAAGGGACCTTTTCTTCCTGGCGCCTGGGATTTATTAGGATGAGCGGGCGTGTCTCTCAGAAACGGGCATCTCACCCATTTTCCAGAGGACGCGGATGAGGCTCGGGGAGGCAAGGGCAGGGTCTGAGACCAGTCCCAGGTCTTTCTGTCATGGCCCAGCCCCTGGGTGGTTTCAGGTGTGGATGACCTCGTGGAGGTGCCACAGGGACACCTGTGGACACTCCTCCAACATCCCAGGGCCACCTGGACATGGAGCCAAGCAGGGACCCGCCTGGAGCCCGGAGGCCGCACCTGAGGTCGGCCTCTCTTCACAGTGCCAGGGGCCCACCTACCTCCACGGGGTCATTTCCGTTGGAGAGAATGTCCAGGAGGTCGGCTGAGGAGACAAAGTAGAACCTTGGGAAAGCCAGTCTTTTTGTCTCTAAATATTCGGCCAAGGCCTTTTCACACACGGCCAACCTTGGGGGAGGAAACAAGGCTGCTGAGTCCTGCTCAACGGAGGGTCTTTTCCAGCCCATCCTTCCACGCGCTGGACGGACAGCCCCGGAGACGCCCAGGCTGTTCACAGCCCCAGTTTGATTCAAATCTTCCACACTTGTTCTCTGCCAGCCCCTGACCTGGTGAGTGTCCCCAGGTATGATGGGGTACAGTTTAATCTCTGCAGTCATTGCTTCTCCTGAGGCTGAAGGCCTGCTCTGTGGCCGGCGTGGCAGGATGTGGCCTGGGAGCTCGCACTCTGAGGAAGGGGATGTGTTAACCCACAACCTGGGGCTTTCCCCGTCCTGGCCAGCAAGGGGCGCATGACTCGGGTTTCTGCCACAGTGAAGCCCCTCGCCTGGACAGTGTGGGACCCACCTCTTCTTCAGGTTCTCAAGTTTGTCATAGAGACCAGGTTTGTTGGTGGCTTCGACCACGTTGGGTGTTTTCACCGCCTCCTCCATCAAGGCCTGGGAAGAGAAAGGGACCGCCACGGCATCAGGAGCCCCGTTTCCTCCCACGGAGCCATTTCTGAAAGTGCCCAGGCAGGAGCGAGAGAGCTGTGCTCACCTTGAACTCCTGGTCGATGTCGTCGAAGCGTTTGGAGTCCTCCGGCAGCTGGGCGCGGATGTCTTCGGAACCAATGAAGATGCTCTCCAGGTGGCTCCAGGCTCTCTGGACCTCGAACCAGATGGAGATGACCGAGTCCGCTGCGGACAGCTTCTGCTGCCAGCTCGTCACCTCCTTCAGGAAGTGGGACAGGTACTTGGACATCATCAGGTTCTGCAGCTGCACCTGGTTGTCCTCCAGCGTCTCCACCAGCACCTCATCCGACTTGAGCATCACGGTGCCTGTCCGCGGGTGCCGCTCGTGCACAAACTCCATGGTGGACCAGGTACTATCTAGGGCTTTCAGCACCTTTTGGGGGTACAGAAATCGGGTCAGCAAGTGTCTGGCATGAGGGGCTTGAAAAGAACCCAGAGTTTCCTAGAACATGGGAGGAACCCCTTCAGAAAGGAAGGGCTTTTCAGAAAGCCAAAATGTTCATGCCAATGTTATTTACAATGGCCAACAGATGGAAACAACCCAAATGTCCCTCAGTGGATGAACAGATCAACAAAATATGGTGTATTCATATAATGAAATACTATTTGGCCATACAAAAGAATGAAGCACGGGCACAAGCTACAACATGAAGGCAACTTGAAAACATGCTTAGTGAAAGAAGCCAGACACAAAAGCCCACATATTATGTGTTTCCATTTATATGAAATGTCCAGAAAAGGCAAACCTATAGAAACAGAAAGTGGGTTAGTGGTTGCTTAGAGCTGGGGTGGGGGGCATGAGAAGATGGGGGGGGGTCATAGCTAAAGCGTCTGGGTTTCATTGCTTTTTGAGGAGATGAAAATGTTCTAAAATTGACTAATTCTAATATGTGATGGTTGCACATATCTGTAAATATGCTAAAAGCCATTGAATTGTACACTTGAAATGGGTGAATGGTATGGTATGTGATTTATAGCTCAATAAGGTTGTTAAAAAAAAGAAGGCCAAAATGTGACAATTCAAACTCAAAAAACAGGTGAGGAGAGAGGTCTGAATTGCAAAGGAGTCATCCAGAGTTTCCGTGTGTCCTGGAACTGCCCCAGGTCCTGGCTGATGGCCAGCCCTCCTGCCCCCGTCCCCACTTCAGCTTCTCAGAAGGCAGAGGCAGGATGGACCACAAATGAGGGTGCTTCGTAGGAGAGGAGGGTTCAGTAGGGTTAGGCAGGTGGTTCGGGTTCAGCACCATCCCCTACAAAACGCACTTTGCTGTCAACAAAGGATACCTTTTCCATGCCAGACTCTTTCACAGCCTTGTCTACGATGTTTCGGACCTCATCCTCGTATTTATGTAGGTTCAGCTGGAGTAAATCCGCCAGGGTGGTCTCATCTGACATTTCAAATTTCACCTACGGGAAAAAAAATAGGCACATTCCACATAAGGTCACATGTTCTCCAGTTGAGGGACAGCTTTGTCCTTCATGGAGAGGCAGGCGAGGGAGGAACCCAGGCCATGGCGGGGGCAGTTGGAAGCTCGGTGACTTGGGCAGGCACTTCTCCAGGCCTCGCCTCTCCTCCCTGTAAAACTGGTAACAGCAGAGTCCACTGATAGGGGATTGAATAGTGTCCCCCCCAAATTCATGTCCACCTGGACCTCAGAATGTGACCTTATTTGGAAATAGAGTCTTTGCAGCCGTTAAGGATCTTGAGATGAAATCGTCCTGGATCAACTGCACGGAACCTAAATCCGATGACAGGTGTTTTCATCAGAGAAAGGGGAGGGAGATTTGAAATGCAGAAGAGGCCACGTGACCACTGAGGCAGGGATTGGAGGGATGAGACCACAAGCCAAGGATCGCCTGGGGCCGCCGGAAGCTGGAAGAGGCAGGAAAGGGCCCTCGCCTAGACTGCCAGAGGGATCGACACCGACACCTTGATTTCAGGTTTTTGGCCTCCAGAGCCAGGGAACAGTACACTTCTGTGGTTTTTAAGCCCCCTATGGTGTGGGGCTTTGTTACAGCAGTCGCAGGACCTGATCCACCACCTCAGGAAGCTGCCGTGTTAGTAACAGGTGTGGCCAAGTCACAGGTACTATTACTCCAGTAACAATACCAGGTATTTTCATGGTGTCACCCAGTCCTCAAATCCTTCTTGCTGTCACATAGACAGACATTTCCAGGCCCTGATTCCAAGCCTGCCATGGAAACTGGTTTAACCAAGTGACGGAATCGAGTGTCTCTCAATCATGGTTGGGAAAATACCTGCCCGGGTCTCAACAGTCCTCGGTGATGCCCAATTCCTGGGACGTTTTAGTTGCTTGTTGATCACCGCCCGGGGGTCTCTCCCAGGCCCTGGAGGGGGTACACGAGCCTGCTGGCCAGTGGTCTCAGTACTCAGGATAACCCTTCTGCTTGCCTGTTTCTCCCCGCCAAGACCCAGGCCACATCCCGTGTGCTCCTGAAGCCGTTCCAGCTCTTCCCTCGCCGTGGAGGTGACTGCCTCCTCTGTGCTCCTAGAACCACCCCTGAGCATCCCATTCGGCGTCCCGAACACCGTGGCCCACGCTGTTCTTTCTTCCTTTGCTTCCCTGAGAGCAGGGCCCGTGTTCTGTCTCTCTGCACCCTTGGCATCTACGTGGGGTCTCTGCAGAGTAGCCGTTCCACAGAGTTTTGTTCAATGTTTGCTGACGGTGGGGATGTTCCTATTTGCCTTCTGTGAGTGTCAAGGCCAGTGACCCCCCCCCCCCACTGGGGAATATCCCTGGGAAAATTTGGGTGCTAGGACTCTGTGCTCCTGTGGCGCATGGGGGACCCGGGAAGCTATTCCTCCTCCCCAAACTTCCTGAGCCCCAGGGACATTCACCCTACAACCAGAACTGGCTGCATAATTTGCGGGGCCTGGTGCAAATGAAAATGATGGGGTCCCCTGTTAAAAAATTATGAAGGACTTCAACATAGTGACAGCAGAGCATCCAACCCAGAGCGGGGCCCCTCTGAGCGCAGAGCCCGAGCATGCTCAAAGCCGGCTTTATCAGCACCAGCCCCGCCCATCCGGTAGCGAGTTCCCAAGGAGCAGCGCCCTCCTCCCCCGAGGCGCGGTACCTGGGTGGCCTGCATGAGCTGCTGCCAGTGGCGGTTCCGGATGGCGGGGTTCTGCAGCTCACTCACGGCGCGCAGGGACGTGACCATGTTCTTCACGGTGTCGTCCAGCCCCACGAAGGCATCCCAGCCCTTCATCTCCTTGTCCAGCGACCTCACGTCCTTGGCGAACTTCTTACAGTCTAGGTCCATCTGCTCGACGTTGATGTTCTTCCACTTGGTGGTCTTCCAGTCATCAATGCTGGTGTTGACCTGAGATGGAAACTCTCACCGTCTCCTCTACTGGGGACAGTTCAGGAAGGCACCTGTGCCACCTTCCTGCCATTGCTCTCAGGGAGCAAAATCCAATGAGGAGTCTTGAGAAGTAATGACCGAGCTTGGTAAAGTGGGTGGATACAAGGGGAAAAAACCCACAACAACCCAGTTCTATCATGAAAGATTCAACTTAAAAGTCAGCAGTTAAGAGATAGTTTGACAAAACGTGGGTCTTGTCACTGCTCACCAGGATCTAGTTCTGTCCCACTTCTTGGTGCAGCCATGTAAGTTGCCTCGACCAATGGAATGTGGGTGATGCCTGACACTTGGGGGCAGAAGTGTTGGCTTGCCAACGCCTGACCCACAGTTCCCTCTGTCTGCCTTGGCAATGGTGGATGCATGCATTGAGCTGCCCAAGGGTTGCTTGCAACTGGAGTGTGGGCTTTGTGAGAATGAGAAATACATGTCAGTGGTTAACTACACACAGTTTTTTTTTTTTTTTTCTTTAGGGCTGTCTGTCACTGCAGAGTAACCTAGCTTATACTGACTGATTAAAAACACCAGAAGAAATTTCACTCACGACAGGATGAAACAAGACACAGGCACTACTGGGGGACAACCCTACCAAGAGAGGAGACAGAACCCTGTGAAGCCACAGTCTTTAATTAAGGGTAGGCTGAGAACAGCTGTGAAGCTGGACGGGCCGGTCCTGGAGGGGGTCAGAGGTTGCTGAGACAGGCCTGGGGTGGAAAGACACGGTCTTGACCGACATCCGTGTCAGATAAAGACAGACAATTGGGGTGTTTACAAGAGATTTACCTTGCAGATCCCAAGACTCGAAACCTTAATCCCCACAGGAATTGATGGCCCTTTCTGGTGGGTTTAAGCTGCTCTGTATCCTGTTATCATAAAACTGTCCTGGCTAGTTTGTTTTGGAGAATTTTTCTTGCAACACCCTGACCAGAAATGTTTATCATTATCTACTGGGAAAAGTAACCTGTATTCTTGGGTCTGCGCTAAGTGTTGTTTATCGAGGGAAAGTGCAGCACCCTGATCTGACTTCACCGACTGTTCAGTAATGTCGTTCATGCACAAGAGACTTGAATTCTGTGAATTGCGAAAAAAATAAAGCATCGAGAGGCATCGATGGGTTCTTGCTCTTTGTGGGTGGTTGTGAGGTAGCCTGGGGCTCCAAAGATTTTTTTCCCCCTCTCTGTGAGAAATAGGTAGATTCAGCATGGTCAGGATGAAGACATTCACAGCATTTTACTATGATGTAATAAAAAAAAATAAGATAACTGACAAGACAGAGCCTGCTCCTGGGTGGGGACAGTGAATATGGCTGTCAAGAGGGGAATTCTCCCCGGATTAGCTCATGGAGTAGATTTAACTCTAGCTACACTCGTAAGAGTTTTCTTTTGGAGGGAGGAGGATTTGTCAGAGACTCTGAAGTTCGTTCAAGAGCACAAGAGAGAAGAGCTAACACAGACTCAGAGAACGAACTTATGGTCACCAGGGGGAAAGAGGGGGGAGGGATAGATTGGGAGTTTGGGATTGACAGGTACACACTGCTGTATTTAAAATGGATATGTGTAGGGACTTCCCTGGTGGCGCAGTGGTTAAGAATCCGCCTGCCAATGCAGGGAACATGAGTTCGAGCCCTGGTCAGGGAAGATCCCAAATGCCGCGGAGCAACTAAGCCCATGCGCCACAACTACTGAGCCTGCGCTCTAGAGCCGGAGAGGCACAACTACTGAGCCCAAGTGCCACAAATACTGAAGCCTGCGTGCCTAGAGCCCGTGCTCTGCAACGAGAGAAGCCACCGCAATGAGAAGCCCGTGCACTGTAACAAAGAGTAGCCCCCGCTCTCCGCAACTAGAGAAAGCCCGCGTGCAGCAACGAAGACCCAACGTAGCCAAAAATAAATAAATAAATATATTAACAAAACAAATAAAATGGATACGTGTATATGTATGGCTGAGTCGCTTTGCTGTGTATCTGAAACTATCATAACATTGTTAATCGGCTATACTCCCATACAAAATAAAAAGTTTAAAAAAAACCTAAATTGTATATGGAATAAATACTTTAATTTCTCTCTAAAAAAAAAAAAAAAAAGATAACCAGGGACTTCCCTGGCGGTCCAGTGGTTAGGACTCTCTGCTTCCACTACAGGGGGCACGGGTTCGATCCCTGGTTGGGGAACTAAGATCCTGCATGCCTTGCAGCATGGCCAAAAAAAAAAAAAAAAAATTAAGCCATTATCTATTAAAAAAAAAAAAAAAAAGACAACCAACAAGGAGCTACTGTCTAGCACAGGGAACTCCTCTCAGTACTCTGTGGTAAATGGGAAAAGAATGTGAAAAAGAATAGATACACGTATGTGTATAACTGAACCACTTTGCTGTACACCTGAAACTAACACAACACTGTTGATTGACTATACTCCAACACAAAATAAAATGAAATAAAAAATAAAAAGAGAGAAGAGCTAAAATATCTTTGGAAATAGAGGAGCCAAGAGGTGAGACTGTGGGGAACTAACACGTGCACATACGCTGCAGACACACAGCCTAGATACCAGGAGGAGTGAGGCTTCCTACTCTTCTTTTTGCCCCCATCAACCATCGAAGGCAGCTGTTACGGAAGGATAACGGGAGCGCCCCCTCTTGGTGCTGGGATGCTGCCCGTGGAGCCCCCCCAGTCCCGCCCCCTGAGGCTTGGCGCCCCCCTCACCATGGTGATCATGTCCCAGAGCTCCTTCAGCTGGCGGACCTCTTTGTGACAAGCCTTGAGCTGCCTGTGGTCTGGGACTGTGACCTCGAACAGGCTCCCGGATTTGCACAGAGCCTCCATGACGCCCTCCATGGCCGCGATGCTCTTTTGTTGCTGGGGGCACGCAGAAGCCGGTGAACAGGGTGCCGGCACCCGGTGGAGCCTTCCCCGTCTCCCCCGCCACGTCCCCGTGAAGCCCAGAGCCATCAGTACACTGCACTCCAACGCCACGCACACAGGGTGGCGGCAAACTTGCCAGCTGGGAGAGCAGCGGCCTCCCCGCCCGCCCCCAGCTTCTCCTCTGATGGGAGGGTGGCTCATCTCGGCGAGCTCAGGTGTGAGGACTGACTCTTAACGGACGTTGTATGAACGCCAGACTTCCTCCTAACATTTTCTGACTTCCCAGAATCTCCCCCATTCTCTCACTGTATATATTTGTATTGTATTAAAATGTATATAAGTAATGCTTGATTGCTTTGAAAACTAGAAAAATCTAGATGAGCAATGAGGAGGAAAAGAAGATTTGTCCTGAGCCACACGACTAAGTGCGGGCAGCTGCGAAAACTTTGGTGTGGGGCGTGTACCACGCTCGACTGGGTACACAGGGGGGTCCCGAGTGTTTGCACCCTGCCTTGCGGGCCTCTCTCACCAGGGACGTGGTTCCTAAACAGACTTGACAGGGGAGCTCTTCAAAGAACCTAGCCTGCGTCCATGGCTAAGTGCTTGGGGGCTCAAAGGAGAGAATGGTGGCGTCTATGCTGCGGATTGGGGGCGTGACTGAGAAAATGCCCATGGAGAAAGGGCAGGATCTTGGCCTCTGGGAAGGTTGGGATTCGAGGCTGAGCAGGGGAAAGAGCAGAGGCTCGGGGGAGGGAAACTGTGGGGTGGCCCTAAAGGACATCTTGGGGTTCCCTTGCGCTCATGCCTGTGGTACTGCAGAGTGTGGTCAAGGTGTGGGCTGGGGCCCGGGCACAATGGGGGCTGAGCACTGTGCCGGGAGCATTGCGGTGCCCCCCCTGTGCTCCTGGTTGCCCCCCAGGCCCCATGCACCCCAAACGCCCCTGCCAGGTGGAAGTCAATGGGGCCTGGGCCTGAATGGGCTGCCAGGTCCGGGGCCATGGAGCTTGCACGTTGGACACTGACCATGAACTTGGGCAGTGGGAACCAGGGGACACAGGTGAGGCTTGGCCACCGGCTGCACGTGGCGAGTCAGGGAGAAGAAGGCGCCAGGGAGCAGGGTGAGTGCAAAGCCCGAGGGGACAGCAAACTGCTGAACGTGGGGACCTCGGAGGGGGAGGGGGCTGAGCCGCAGGGTGGGTTTGTGAGGCTCGTAGGATATTCAGATGTGCACGCACACGCACAAACACACACATGTGCACGGCCCTGAGCCCAGTCCCATCAAGGCCGTGTTTCTGGGTTCATGAGAATGACAGCTTGAGGAAGGATGAGAAAGTGTCAGGGTCCCCAGAGTTACTACCCCATCTCCTCCTTGAGCAAAAGTACCTTATTGAGGGACTTGTAGGGGTTGGGGTCGCTGAAGCTGAATGGGGCTTCTTGCCTGAACTTCTCTCTGAACTCGTGCTGCTTGAGCTGCAGGAGGACCACATGGAAACCATCAGGCTCCCGCCCCAGGGCCCAGCTGCGGTGCATGCTGCGCCCCGCCCCACCCCCTGAGGCCGTGGTACCTCGAACTGCTGGCACTTCCTTCGCAGGATGCTGACCTCGTTGGCCTGCAGGGGTGCCACGTTCTGCTTCACCTGGATGGCCAGCTTCTTGGTGTTTGTCCACTGCTCCGGCAGTTCCTACACAGGCAAAGGCCAAGGACCACTCCTTTTCCTGCTCTTTTTAAAATTTTCTACTGTGAAATGATTACAGACTCAGGGGGAGTTGCAAAAACAGCACAGAGAGTCCTGTGTGCCTGCGCCCAGCCTCCGCTGGTGCTGGCATCTCACAAAGCGGAGGCTCGATACCCAAACTGGCATCCGACACTGGGGCGTTTCCGTTAGCAGGTGAGGGAACTTGTCAGTTTTCACCCTGTGTTTTAAGCTGAATCCATGTGTGCGTGTGTTGTGTGCATGCACGCACGCGTGTGTGTGTGTGAGTGCATGCGTCGTGGGCGTGTGCAGTCCTAGGCAATTTTATCTCATGTATAGGTTCCCGTAACCCCCGCCGCGATCCACATACCTCGCTCTCCATCACCGTGAGGGAACTGTCTTGTGTTACCTCCTTGTACCTGCACCCAGCACCGCCCCCCGCCCCAACCTGGGCAGCCACTAACCTGTCCTCCGTTTCTACGATTTTGTCATTGCAAGAACGGCTTTAGCCATCAGACGAATTTTTGTATTTTCCAAGTTCTCCACACTTGGGCAAATATTGTACTTATTATAAAATATTTTAAGGAAAAAAATCCCAGCCCCCAAATTCTTTACCCACAAATAGACATTGTTTCACATTCTTCTACGATTAACTAACAGTCTCTGTTGGCAGCGACACACCTCAAATGTTTGTCAGAATTTTTATCTCACCACTCGCCCTGTCCATGGCCCTGGAGCCCCTGGGGCCCGGCCACAAACGCTTCGAATCCTGGTCCTTAGCTGAGCCCCGGGCGTGGCAGCTAGGGCAAAACACAACGTGCTCTAAAGCAGGGCCTGGGCAGCACGAGATCGCAGTGGAGGTCACCGCGGCCACCGACCACAAGCCTGTCACCCCTGTGCTGTGGGGTCTCGGGCATTGGCTGGAGTCAGTGCCTCCCGGCAGGGGGAGTCGGGCCTGTTTGACCAGTCTCAGAGCCAGGGCAGAGAAGGGGGTGGGCAGCCGGGTCTGGGAGGAGACAAACTGCAGGGGGGTGGCTGGGCCGTGGCTTCAGGACCCAACTTCTGCATCGTCCCAGCCCAGCTGCACATACAGCTGCTCTGACACCGACAGCTGACGTTCTGTGAATTAGCTGTAAAGCACTGGGCTTTTGGAAGTCCCCTTCAGCCTCCCTGCTGTGGCCCACCTGTCCCATGTGGGGATGGAGCCGGCTGCGGGCCTTCCGGGTTGGGGGATTCCCAGAGCAGCTGCCCCATTGCCCTACTGGGGCGCCGGCCCTGGCCTCATCCGGTCAGGTCTCTGCTGACCCCATTCTCGGTCCACCATCCCTCGTGCCCAGGCTCCTGCTGCGCTCAGGAGGAGGTGTGGGACTTGAACGCACTTTTTATCCATTGAAACTCCAATCAAACGGAAGAGCTACTGTCCCCCACCCCTTCTGGAGGCCACCTCACTGTCCCCTCGTCTCCAGAGAGCCCTGTCCTCCCACCCTGCCACTCCACGGGGACCCCATGTCTAGAAGAGGAGGTCTAGCCTGCAGGCTCCGGGTCACAAGAGCCCGCCCTCCTCTGGCCCTGCCCGCAGCTCCAGCTCCCCCAGCGGGGGCCCCCCAGGCCCGTTTACCTGCAGCTTCACGTGCGTCTCCTCGGGCATCTCCTCCCCGTAGGACTTGAGCAGCTCGATGGTCTGCTTCAGGGGCTCAAACATGTTGTCGGTGGCCGTCTGCCTCTCCTTGACCTTCATCAGATGCCCCATCACCTCCACGAGGCCGTCATAATCCCGCTCCTTGAGAGGCTTCGTCAAGCCCGTCCTGGAGACTTTCATGAAGGCTTCTAGGTCCGCGAGGCTGGTGGGCGAGAGGCCGCCTGTGATGGGTGCCTGCCCAGCACCCCCCTGCCTCACCGGCTGGACTGGTCGGCGAGTCCCACATGGAGCCACGTCTCAGGGCAGCCTTTGCTGGGCCTCCCGGGCAGAAGAGCTGGATTACACGCTCTCCTGGCTCCGTGCCCCTCCCGGCCCCAACCCCACCTGTAACTGCACAGGTACCACCTGCACGTTTCACGCCAGGCTTCCCTGTCTGACTCAGGGCTCCTGAAGGATTCCTTGGCATCTGTTGCCCAGACCCGGTAAGTGCTCAGTAAAGAAGCAACGACCGAGGGACCAGGGCCTCCACGCCCTGCCAGGTGACACCTTCCTGCTGGGACCCACCCTCCATGGGGCTGCCGGCCTCTGAGCCTGACCTTCACCTCCACACCCACCCGGTTCGGGGGAGGAGGTGTCCAACCGACACTTCATGGAAGGCCGCCTGCAGGTGCCCCTCGCACATGGCTCTCTGGGGCATGATCAATGTCAGGCCAGCGGTCCCGGTGCCCACCTGTTGACCACGTGGTTGCTCAGGTGCCGCTTGAACATGAGGCTCCAGCGCTTGATGGTGTTGAGGAGGGCCTGCTTGAAGGGGCGGCAGTCACACTGCAGCCAGCCGTTGAACACCTTGGTGTTCTCGCACTTGGACACCTCCTCATACAGCTTCTCATAGGAGTTGATCTGGAAGACACAACCCCGTTCACCTGTCGGGCTGCCGGGACCAGGGGTTGGGGCCAGCACAGCACGTGTGTGTGGGGGAGGCCCTTACGATGCACTAGTTTCCTTCTCCCAGCACCCCCGGGGTCCCCTGCGGCCCAGCAGTCTATCCCCGACACGGGACAGCCTGTCAAAAAGGGACGTCATCAAGCAAGGCCAGCAGGGCTTCTGAAAAGAGCAGGCCGAAAGTTTCAAGGGGTGAATGGGGTCCCAGGCGCCCATGGGGCATCCCTTAACTCTCTATGCTGCTGCACGTCCTTGGGGCTCTCAAGCTCCACCAGCCAGCTGTCCCCCCACCCCATGGGCATCTCCCCTGTGGCTGGGTCACCCTCACTGAGCTTCAGGAAAAGAGGTGACGTTTTGTAAATTCGCTATGTTTTCTCATGTTCTATATCCTGGTTTTTTTGGCCACACTGCACGTCTTGCGGGATCGTAGTTCCCTGACCAGAGATCGAACCCAGGCTATGGCAGTGAAAGCGCTGAGTCCTAACCACCAGACTGCCAGGGAATTCCCATCATGCTCTATATTATTGATGCTCTGGTACTGGGGGCCTCGCTGACCCTGGAGGGACTGCCCCTGCCCCCTGGCTGGCTAAGTCGTAGAGATGGCAGGCAACCCCCCAGGACCACACCTTTCATATGCAAACAACCGACCAGAGCTCACACCCCAACCACCTCCTCTATGGGGCTCTCACACTCCAGGCCACTGTCCACCTGCCCTAATCACCCCAAAGCCAGATTCCTGACAACCCGGGACAGCCAGTATGCCCCTGAATCACTGAAATGATTCAAACTAGCCCATCCTAAGCCTGCTTGCCCCGCCTTGCCCATTCTTTCCCATGAAGACCACAGTTCAGGCTCTCAGCCATGCTTTCCCCTCATTCCCTCGGCCTCCTGCCCAACACTGGTGCCACCCCGCGTGGCCCTACGTGGCCCTGCATGGCATGGAGTGCCCCCCTCCTCTTGGGAGCCGTGAGTCACAACCTCTCTTTTCACAGCAGGTATCTGCGGATCTGTTGGTCTCTCCATACTTGAATTATAATAAAACTTACATTTAAAAAATGTTCACCCTGGACTTCCGTGGTGGCGCAGTGGTTAAGAATCCACGTGCCAATTCAGAGGACATAGGTTCGATCTCTGGTCCGGGAAGAGCCCACATGCCACGGAGCAACTAAGCTGTGCGCCACAGCTACTGAGCCCGTGCTCTAGAGCCCACCAGCCACAACTACTGAGCCTGCGTGCCACAACTACTGAAGCCTGCATGTCTAGAGCCCATGCTCCACAACAAGAGAAGCCACCGCAATGAGAAGCCCGCGCACAACAAAGAGTAGCCCCCGCTCGCCGCAACTAGAGAAAGCCTGTGCGCAGCAACGAAGACCCAATGCAGCCAAAAATAAATAAATAAATAAATAAAAATGTAAAAAAAATGTTCACCCAAGTTTTAAATCAAGTCCAGTGCCCCTCCACAGCAGGGATTCTGGAGGTGAGGAAGCTGGTGGGTGAGGTTCACACGCACCTGCTGCTGGAACTGGGCGAGGGTGGGCGGCATCTTGGGGAGGGTCTCCTCGGCCTGGGGGTCCAAGTCCTCCAGGCTGATGGCGCGCCCATAGGTGAGGAAGTTCTTCATGAACTCCTGGGGGTCGTCCATCCACAGGTAGGCGTAGCGCTCGAAGGAGTCCTGGTACTCCTCAGCCTCCTTTATGGCGCTGATGACCAGGCTGGACATCTCCTCCCGCATCTCTATGAGGTCGGTCATGTCTTCCAGGTCGGTCTGCAAGGGGCAGGAGGGGCGCAGATGGGTGAGCGCTTCGCCCGTGGTCTCCCCGCCCTGGAGAGTGGCTCCCTGTTGGTGCAAGCGTTGCTAACCTCTCAAGATGGGACGCGGGGACATCTGCAAACAATGTTTGCAATGTTCTCCCGTGAGAAGATACACTGGACGTGACTTTTGCCAGGCAAACCCCAGGATGATTCACACATGGCTTCATTCATTAAGTAGTTACTCAGCATCTGCTGTGTGCACGCAGGGGGAGGGGGCCCTAGGGGCGTCGACAGGGCTCATGGGGATGTAGACAACCCAGGATTGGGGTCAGATGTTCATCAAAAAAATCACAGAAACGAGACATCATGACTCTGACCCTTGCATTCAGGTGTAACAGGGAGGAGGTTGGGGAACACTCCCTGAGGAAGTGACCACTGGTCTGAGAGCTGACGGACTGTAGGTAAAGAGCAAGAATAGCAACAAAGCACATGCAAAGGCCCTGTGCTGGGAGGAAGCAGACGTTTGAGGACCTGAGTGGAGACCACATGGATGGCCAGAGTAGGAGCATGGGAGGCCCGGGCGGGACAGGATGTTCTGAGTTTCAAGTGACAGAAAACCCAACCCAAATTGGTGTTAGCGAAAAGGCAGCGATTGGCTTATGTAACTGGAGAATCTCAAGGTGGAGGGTGTGTATTAACCATGCTTTTAAAATTTCCTGTATCTTATGAAGCTTTGGCATCTTAAAAAATCTTGCTGGCTGGGGAGAGACTGCCCGTCACAGGGCCAGCCAATTCTAAGAGAGCAAAGGGCTGGGGTGGGAGCACGCCTTTCACGTGAAAACCAGCCCATCTCCCAACCACCTACTTTATCTAACTAACCCTCACACTCCAAGCCCATGTTCCCCCTGCCCCATCACCCAGGGCCAGGTACCAGATAACTGGAGACGACCGCCATAGCCCTGAGCCGCCGACGTGCAGACCGGCTGGCCCCGAGCCGTTTCCCTGGTCCTGTCTTGCCCTCCCGCAGAAACCCCAGCAAAGCCTCTGGCCTGGGCTTCGCCCTCCGTCCTGCTTCTGCTTTCTGACCAAACCTGCTGCTTCCCCCGAGCCCCTGAGTAGCCAGCCGTGCTTCTCCTTTCCAGGGGAACTGTGAGTGACATTAATGTTTTCTATCAACGGCACTGACCTCTCCATGTTGTCACTCGGTCACTTCTGTAAATTAAAATCTCATGGATACAAACGAGACCAGAGCGGGGCGTGCGCAGCCTGGGGTGTGGCCTGATCACCGGGACCCTTATTCTGCTTTGTTCCGTCCTGTTCATCATGCCAAGCCCCTCAGGACCCCGGGGTGCGTGCAGGAGCCCCGGATGCGCATCCTGTCAGATTCTGGAGCACACGTGGGAGTCCAGCTCTGCGTTGGGTCTATTCTTGAGCTGACCACTGGTGGCATAGTTCACTTTATTCTGAGCTGTGGAACAGCTTGCTGCGTGCCCTTGGGCCGGAAATACCACCTTTTTGCGGCTCAGGAATCCTCAAGCCCTTCTCTCTGCCTGGAAATCCCCTTCCACCCTTACAAGACTCAGAACGCATGTCAGCTCCTCTGGGAAGCTGTCCTTGACCTTGCCAGGTCATGTCCTCACATCACTACATTCACTCACACATGCGCACGTATGCACACATAACTCTGTCCCTAATAGCACAGAGCATCTTGCTGTAAATATTTGTTATTACAAATAATATGCGCCCATTATCAAAAAGTTCAAATGAGGCAGAAGCATATAAAATAAAAAGCTCCCCTGGCATCCCCTGTCCTCCTACCATCCTCACCCCCATCCTGTTTCCCAGAAGCAAGCACTCTTAACAGTTCGGAGTGTATCCAGAGGAAGGCAGGCTTTTGTTTTGTTTAAACGAATGAAATCACATTCTAAACATTGTTCCACAACTTAAACACTTAATAACAAACATGTCATGAGCAGCTTTGCATCCCGGGCTCCCTTCTGGGACTCATCCGGATGCCTTTGTCTGGATGGGCCGGAATCTACTGAAGGACACCTGTATTTGATGGTCATTTAGGTCTTTTCCAATTTTAGTTTAACTGCCCCACAAACCATGCTCCGACAAACACACCTTCTCAGACCTCCCTTCGGGGGACGGGGAGGGGCTGAATTTCCCATGCCTTTGCATCCCCAGGATCTGATCTGACTGCATTTGACGTGTCAGACGCACGTTAGGTGTTTAATGCATTCAGAGCAAACGGCTGCGGGAGCCCACCCAAGGCACATCTGTCAAAGAACCTGCGTGCTCAGAGGGTCACAGCGTTTAAATTATGGGAGCGGGTGAAATACCAGGGAGGGTGGGGATGCACACTTGGTGTCTTATTGGGGGTGGGGAGGCATCAGGGGAATGAAAACCAGGTCGACCGAGGAGAAGCCGCTCTGGGGAGAAAGATGGGATCTCAGGAGTGGAGAGAGAAATCCGGGCCACCGTCCTGGGGAAGCTGATGGAATGGAAGCCTCTGGGCTCCTCTTCACATTCAGGACCCCTTAGGGGTAGCAGTTGGTGGCAGGGAAAGGGGTGGGGCCGTACCAAGCCCAGACTGACCTTGTAGTTCATCCTGCCCTTGGCCAACCTGGGGATGAGCTTGGCTGCGCTGCAGATGTCAGTGACCAGGCTCCCAATCAGCGCCAGGAAGCCTCGGTCCCCGCCCACCTCCAGGGACGGATTGAAGACCAGCCCATCCTCGTCCAGCTCCATGCGGACCTCAAACAGCGGTGCGATGCTCTCCTGAAACAGGCCGTCATGGGGTCAAAGCCTTGCCCTCGGCTGAACCATTTTCAGTGCCCGGATGTTCCCCCCAGCACCAGACAAGGTATATGGCTAACTCCTGCTGGCTGGGGCCCCTGCAGAGAACACACTTCCTGAGGGCCCTTGAGCGAGAACTACACAACCAAATGCACCGCCATCGGGCCAAATGCAGGTTGGGTGTCCAGGGCGGGATACAGCGGTGATCGTGAGTGCTGAGGAGACCCGTTACCTCCGTTCAAAGCCCACATCTGCTACTGTCTAGCTGCATGGCCTTGGGCAAGACCCTCGGCTTCCCAGTTTCCCCAAATATACAAAATGAGTACAGCTGCTTTATAGAACAGAGGCAACCCTTGTCCCCATCTCTTTGGGTTACCGTGAGGACTAGAGGGATGTCTAACACATAGAGCACGTGGGGCGGCGGCTGTCTCAGGTGTAAGTGTCAGCAGCTGTGGCCACAGTGCTCAGTGGGGCAGGGGCAGGGAGTGTCACAGACAGGCAGGATGGTCTCCGCTGAGCTCCAGAAAGGACACGCCCTCATGTCCCTTGGAGGTTCTGTTTCTAAAGCACACACGCCACAACCCCGTCTATTCCCCCTTGTGAGGGTCCCTCTTGTGAGGCTGCAAGGCTGAGGTGCAGCCTCATGTGTCAGGGGACAGGGTAGAGGCTCGCCCAACATAGCGGCGAGTCTCAAAGTGCGGGCCAAGGCCCACGGGTGGCCTCGGGACCTGCTCCACGGCCACTGATCTTCCTCCAAACGTAGTCCCATGCTGGCCCTGTGGGTGGCTGGCTTGAGAGACCCCTGGTTCTAGGACTGAGGAGGGGGCGGTCTGCACTAGTGCCTGAGTGATTTGCTAAGTGGGAGAGGTCAGTTGTCACAAACTCAGGTGACCAGACTTTTCTAAAGCCTCTGACTCAGGGGTCCGCTCCCACTGCTTGGCCACTTGCAAATACGGGGACTTCCTGGGATTTTTTGAGGATGCTTTGTTATTAGGGTCTCATCATGCTTTTGATTGTGACTCTCCTCTCTTTGTAGTGATAAATTAGTTTATAAGTTTACTATAAATTAGCTACCTTCATTGCTGATACCGTGTCACTGTGCCTTGCTTGGTGAGACTTAACAGTTGGTAATGCCGACTACTTTCATCAACAGAATCTGGGGTCTGTGATTTTCTGGTGACAACTGCCCTCTGCAGCTTGTGTAAGGGCATCTCACTGCAGTGCCCACCATCCTTTCCTGCGGGTAGTCTGTGGGGGGGAGAGTGTCTTTCATCTTGCCCTCCTGGCAGTATTCAAAATCACTTGGGAACCATTGTAGTGAAAAGGACATGGGCAGGAAATAGCTCTTGGAGAACAGGCTGGGATGCAATTAACCAGCAAATCCACTTTGCTGACCTGGTTTAAGCTTCTACTCAATTCAGCAGAGGGTTGAGCGGGTTGGTGGCTGATGTTGCCGATAGGAGGGCACCTCCCAGCCCCAATCAGCATAAGGAGGGGGCAGTGGTACCTGCTTTTCCTCACCTGGCAGCAGCATAGGACAACTCAGATCCCTGTAGGTGTTCTATAGCCCACTTACGCTGCAGCATATTTAAGGACCAGATGTCCTGAGCACCTGGGACTGAGCAGGGTCCCGGGACGCAGGACTTTCAGGTTTAAAATTGGGACGAGTTGGTCACCCTGGGAAGTCTGTTCATTTGTAACATGACAGTCTGTTCTTTCATCAGGAAACCACAGATTATAGATTCCAGCGTAAACCTTTCTCATATTTATAATATCATAATACATATATATGTATATGCATATATATATCTCACATTTGTAACTTACATCTACAACCATGTTGTCCATTAGGTAATTTAGAGACTTGCGAATGAAATGGTCAAATTCATCCAAGACCATGCTGTCAACGTAGTTGACATAATCCTTCCAGGACTGGCTCGTCGTATTCGCTCTGAAGAGTTCCGCATTTTCCTGCAAACAGAACCACATGGCTGGCTGTCGTTTCACTGGCCCACTTGTTCCCTCTTTAGGCAATTTCTTCAACAATTCCCTGGGCTACCCTCATCCTTGTTCACACCCTCCACACACAGGGGTCTGCTTTTGGCTTCTTGAACGCTCCCGGCTCTTCCTACAGGCTGCTCCCTCCCATTCATGCCAGGTGTGGCTTCTTCTCATCTTTTAGGTTTCAGCTCAAATGTCAGCTCCTCACAAAGGCCCTTCTTGACCACCCCCCATTCATCTCAGGTTTGGTTCCTGTCCCTGCCCCCCGACCTGTGTTCCCTCTAGCAATTCGTTATTTGTGCCTGTGATGGCACAGATGACAACTCTGAATTATTTTGTCTTTGGTCTGTACCTCCCCTTGATGCCAAGCATCACGAGGACAGGGATTGACTGTCCTTTCCACCATTATACCTCCAGCACTGAGTAGTATGCCTGGAACAGAGCAGGAGCTGGCGGGTGGATGGATGGATGGATGGATGTTTGGGTGGGTGTGTGGGTGGATGGATGGGTGGGTGCGTGGATGATTGGGTGGGTGGATGGGTGGGTGGGTGGATGGATGGGTGGATGGGTGGATGGGAGGATGGGTGGATGGGAGGATGGGTGAATGGGTGGGTGGGTGGATGGGTGGATGGATGGATGGTTTGGTGGATAGATGAAACTGTAAGACACTGAGTGCTACAGGAAAACACAAAGATGACTGTGACCCAGTCTGTACCCTCAGGCAGTTATATTCTAATAGGGGAGAGAAGACACAGGCTTAAATAACTTCAGTGTAATAATGGTTCAAACGACTATTATGGGAGTAGAGGACTCTGGCAAATGTTGCGATAACAAAGCCTTGTCAATTGCTCGCTGGCCTCTGCCTCACTGGGGTTCCTGTTCCCTCCTGGCTCGCCCTCCAGCTGGGCTAGTGTGCTGTGAACCTCTTCCCAATGCTAAGCTAGATTTATCTCTCCCGTGTTGTTTCCAACACATCTGGGAATGTTAATAGGTTAATCGGTTAACTCTTCCAAATAACCTTTTTGCAGTTTAACATGTTAATTTCGTTGGACCTTCTGGCACCAGGGCAAAGGGGAAAGGAAGAGAATCTGGAAACAAGACAAAATATTTCTTGGTCCAGTCAAGTCACTCCACAGAGGCAATGACCTTCCAATCAATGACTTGACCATGAGTACAGCCCAGCACAGACCCTCCTCCCGGGGGGCCTGCTGGTCTGTCTGGATGTGGCGACCCATCATTTAAGGCCATAGCAATGATTTGCACCATGCACTGGGAAACCCCGAAAAACTGTCCTGAAAATATCTTGAGCTCGGTGGGGTGGTGGGGGCGGGCAGTTTTCTCCTTTCCAGGCCAACACAGAGCTGCACCTTTCACATTTGCCTCAGAAACAGGTGAAAATGCAAGCTGGCTAAAGTGGCCATGGACGGAGGAAGGCGTGAGAACCCCATGCTGCCGGGAATCAGGCAGAGCTGCCAGGGACGTGAGGCTCCCATTCTGCATCCCCCTCCGACCGTGCCCGTGCCCGTGGGGCCCCGGGCCCATGGACCCTTGAGACGGCTGGCAGAAAGGAATAACCTGCATGCCGGGCAGCCCAGCGGGCACGTGTCCGCACATTATCCCAGTTTCAACGTGTTGGCACCCAAACACCACAGGGCACCCACATTCCGTGCTCCTCTCTCTTCCCGTGCTGCCGGGCCTTCCTCACACTCAGGGGTGGGAAGCCGTGATACAGCTTCTCCCAGGGATTTGGTGCGAAGGTGTCACTTGTCCACACCGATTCATGTGGGGTGGGGGGAGGGGGCTCTGACACCCTTAGGGGAGGAGGGCAGACACGTGACAAGAGGAATCAGGCTTCCGGGTGAGCAGTTAGCAGGGTTTGCTACTATAAGATGGGACCCCTGGATTAAAGGTCTTAGATGCCTGACGTTTTCTGGAGCCTCGAGCTCTCCCTCCTCCCTCCCTGGCTGCTGAGAGCCCATGGCCTCTGCAAGGCCCTCCCGGGCAGCTCCTTACCATGACCATGGCCTGGATCTTCAGGCCGGCGTCCTTGACCGCGGTGTAGCGCTTGTTGAGATTGGCCATCCTCCCGTCCAAGTCTAACAGGGCCTCTTTCTTGTTGTCCTTCCTTTCAAACATTGGGTTGGCCGACCAGTCCTGGAGGGAAAAGGTGAGCGGGAGAAAAATGTCTGGAGAAAAAGCTTCTGGCCCTACTTCCTCCTACACAGCCTTTAGAGTGAGTGTCCCCATCCTAGGCTGGCCTCGCAGAGGCCGAGGGGCCGCTGAGGACTGTTGGCCAGAGAGCCTCCAATGATGTGACTCAAAACCAACCAGGGCCTTGGAGGACCACGGAGAGACCCCTGTGCATGTTCCCCAGTCAGGCCCCAAAGGAGCCCCTCTAGGGGAAGGAGCATCTGACCCTCTTGTCAGGGAACCTCAGGAGCTGGGGGTGAGGGGACATGGCAGCCGGATCTGGAGACACATGTGGAGATGTTCAGAGTCCAGGACAGAAAGGGACACACAGGAGAGAATGAGTGACTGGAGAAGGCGCCCGGGGGCTGAGGAAAGGTTGCCATTTTCGGATTGAAAGTACTTTATGGATCCAGGGAACATTAACAAAAGGAGACACACATCTGGATACACTCTGGTGACGTGTCTGAACCCTGAAGATGACCAAGGACTCTATCTACCTCTGGACAGAGAGAACAGGAAAATCAAAAAATATCTTTCAAAGGAAATATCAAATATATCAGCAAAGGGAAGTCATACCTTTGTCAGCTTTTTCAACATTGAGGCTATAAGCAGGGGTGGCTGTGGCCTGAACTGTGCCTCCTCCCGCAAATTTATATGTTGAAGCTCTAACCTCTAACATCTCAGGATGTTACTGCATTTGGAGAGAAGATCTTTAAAGAGGTGATTAAAGTGGGGTCATTAGGGTGGGCCTAAATCCGATATGGCTGATGTTCTTATAAGAAGAGGAGATCAGGACATAGACACAGAGGGACGACCGTGCGAAGACACAGGGAGAAGACGGCCGTCTACACACCCAGGAGAGAGGCCTCAGAAGAAACCAACCCTGCTGGCACCTTGATCTCAAACTTCTAGCCTCCAGGACTATGAGACAATAAATTTCTGCTGTTTAAGCTGCCCAGCCTCTGGCCCTTTGTTATGGCAGCCAGAGCAGACGCATACAGGGATGCTTCTAGACTACTGAAAGAAAAGGACCATATCAAAAAATCCTTTACTTGGACAAGACAGCTATAGGTGAGATCCAAAGAAAGATAGTTTTGGAAAGCAAGGACTCAGGAAGTAGGTCATCAACGCACCCTTTCTGAGGCAATTACTTGAGGAAATAGTCTGATCAAATGAAAACTGAATCAGAAAAAAAATCAGAAAAAAAGTGGGGTAAGCAATGGCTTTTGCTTACAATGTATTGAGTTAAATCTAAGTGGATGGTGATGAAAAGAATGTCAATTGTAACGAAGGAAAGAGTTTCACACCGTGATAAGCCAAAGGAGTCTCAAAACAGAAGAGGTGTTTTCTAATGAACAAACTAGCGCTGGCCCACGGCAGGTGTCCGCAAATTCAGGCACTGATGACAAACTGTGGTGGGGGAGGGTAGTGCTAGCGAGGGCTTTCCCCCAGTTTTCTGGGTCAGGCTTGAGAGCAAGGACCTGTGCTGCTCTGCATCGAGGGATGAGCTCCCGGTGGGGCTAAGTCTGAGCGCGTCTCCACCCCCACCTTCGTTCCTGGCACCCGCCTGGCAGGGGGACCTGCCCACACATCTGCTGAGCTCAACAGACCCAAATGGAATGGAGCTCTACAGAGTGACCAGGGGCTCTTCTGCCTTGGGGCCACCCTGACGTCACCATGGTACAGCCCAGAGCCTCACACAGCAGGCCCCCACTGCCGTGGGCACTTTCCGTGATAATCTCCGAGGGGGCCCGTTTCCCCAGGACCCTCTCCGGGGTCCCCATTTAAGCCCCGCTCTGTGCTTTGCAGGTTACTCACCTTCATGGCCTGGGAAATCCCCTCTATGTTTTGCTTTGCTTTTTGTATCCTGTTCTGCAAGTTGTATAGCATTTCTCGCATCTCTTGAATATATTCAAACACACCTAAAATAGAAGCATAAAGGGATCTTACAAAATGAACGATTTAGCAAGGGCTGGCTTAACACTCATGATCACAACACAATGCTCGGCGAGTCTGTCCGCTTCTCTGGAGCCTGAAGCAGAGGAAATCACGGACAGCTTCCTAAAAGGCAACTCCGAGGAATAAAGCACATCGTGTCTCTTCGGAAACAGGGCCTCCCTATCCCCATGTAGGCGGATCACTAATTCCACAGGAATTCCAGACGGCCGACAGGTTGGACCCGCCCCTCCATCCCCCTCACCCAAGTTTAACCTAAGGGGAAATGAATGTCGCCTTTGTACCTTTGCCATTCCAGAATAAGGTCGTCTCAGCGTCCAACAATTTGACATCGATTGCTTCCAATTCTGACTTTATCAGTGGAAATTCTACGTCCTTCACAGTGGTCTTTATCTGCAAAACAAGGGCTACAGTTTCAGGGCCTTTGTTCCAAATCCAAGCAGATTTAAAATCGTCTCCTGGTAAGGGTGTTTATTACTCAATACCAACCAAACCAATTACAGTTAGTGTTATTTAATTGGGAATTATGTGTACATCAAAGTTCAGGAGATTCCAACTTTTAAAATTATTTTTTATCACCAAGGATTTATGTATATACTTAACTCCTAATCACCCATGTTATAGGGTAGGAAGAGAAGGAAATTCGCTAATGCAAAAACAGCACGTACATAATCCAAAACTTAAAATATCTGGCTTAGAATCATAAAAAGAAAATCAGAGGAATACACACTGGTAATTGGGACACTTCTGGGGCATTTCTCAGAACATCGCCTTGCCTATGATCTAAGGCTCGAAATGTGATTATACAAAGGAGGTCCAGGATCTGTGGAGAAGCTGTTTCACTTGTTAAAGCATCAGAGTGAACGATAGGGTATGTTCCATACAGGCTTGACATGGGTCTACCCTGAGCTAAGAAATTCATGTAACACTCGAAAACCTCAATTCACAGAACAGAAAAAAAAAAAGACAGAGTGTGTATACAGTTTTTATTAATTACACCTTTAAATAACAAGCACCAGTTGTGCTTTGGAATACTGTCCTATCTGGCAACATTTTGATTTACATGTAAGTTTCCAAGGACAGGTCTACTCTCTAAAGTGAGGGATGTACATAGAATTTAAATTGTACATTAGATGCTATTTGCCTTTCACAATAATTCTTTTTTTTTTTAAACATCTTTATTAGAGTATAATTGCTTTACAATGGTGTGTTAGTTTCTGCTGTATAACAAAGTGAATCAGCTATACATATACATATATTCCCACATCTCTTCCCTCTTGCGTCTCCCTCTCACCCTCCCTAACCCACCCCTCTAGGTGGTCACAAAGCACAGAGATGATCTCCCTGTGCTATACGGCTGCTTCCCACTAGCTATCTATTTTACATTTGGTAGTGTATATATGTCCATGCCACTCTCTCACTTTGTCCCAGCTTACCCTTCCCCCTCCCCGTGTCCTCAAGTCCATTCTCTACATCTGCGTCTTTATTCCTGTCCTGCCCCTAGGTTCTTCAGAACCATTTTTTTTTAAGATTCTATATATATCTGTTAGCATACGGTATTTGTTTTTCTCTTTCTGACTTACTTCACTCTGTATGACAGTCTCTAGGTCCATCCACCTCACTACAAATAACTCAATTTCCTTTCTTTTTATGGCTGAGTAATATTCCATTGTATATATATGCCACATCTTCTTTATCCATTCATCTGTCGATGGACACTTAGGTTGCTTCCATGTCTTGGCTATTGTAAATAGAGCTGCAATGAACATTGTGGTACATGACTCTTTTTGAATTATGGTTTTCTCAGGGTATACGCCCAGGAGTGGGATTGCTGGGTTGTATTGTAGTTCTATTTTTAGTTTTTTGAGGAAACTCCATACTGTCCTCCATAGTGGCTGTATCAATTTACATTCCCACCAACAGTGCAAGAGGGTTCCCTTTTCTCCACACCCTCTCCAGCATTTATTGTTTGTAGATTTTTTGATTATGGCCATTCTGACGGTGTGAGGTGATACCTCATTGTAGTTTTGATTTGCATTTCTCTAGTGATTAGTGATGTTGAGCATCCTTTCATGTGTTTGTTGGCAATCTGTACATCTTCTTTGGAGAAATGTCTATTTAGGTCTTCTGCCTATTTTTGGATTGGGTTGTTTTTTTGATATTGAGCTGCCTGAGCTGCCTGTGTATTTTGGAGATTAATCCTTTGTCAGTTGTTTCATTTGCAAATATTTTCTCCCATTCTGAGGGTTGTCTTTTCATCTTGTTTATGGTTTCCTTTGCTGTGCAAAAGCTTTTAAGTTTCATTACGTCCCATTTGTTTATTTTTGTTTTTATTTCCATTTCTCTAGGAGGTGGATCAAAAAGGATCTTGCTGTGATTTAAGTCATGGAGTGTTCTGCCTATGTTTTCCTCTAAGAGTTTTGTAGTGTCTGGCCTTACATTTAGGTCTCTAATCCATTTTGAGTTTATTTCTGTGTATGCTGTTAGGGAGCGTTCTAATTTCATTCTTTTACACGTAGCCATCCAGTTTTCCCAGCTCCACTCACAATAATTCTTGACATATATTTGGTACTTTAAATGGTGCCTCCTCCCCACCCATGTCCTCCTTTTCAGACAATTAACTCTTAGGAAAGGTACGGTAGGGCAGAGAAATAAAGCTTAACAGCTATTACCAGTAGAAACCACACAGGAGCAAAAGAAAGCACTGACGGAATTATAAAGTAAGTCAATGTGAAATCTTGATTCCATTTATCAGAGTTTGGATATTAAACAATTACACGAATAGCCCAGACAAGAGCTAAATGTTATCATGCCTTTGTGATTGCCCAGAGTAAACAAAGCTCACAGCAATGAGATCCATTTAATATGCCCTGTTTATTATTTTTCAGCAGCCTATATAATAAATCCACACCTTTAGGGCATTTTTCCCAGACCCCCCAGCAGATTCCTTCAAGCCCCACTCCAGCACTTACCTAGCTCAAACATTAATAGACATTAGCAGTCTGGGGGCCTGGGGTCTCTCTCGGCAACAGAAAGTACGTTAAGAATAAGAAGCGCCATCTAAGGGACCAGGAGCATCTCCAGAGAGGGGAGCTGGCATCAGTAATAAGGGTCACTGCAGGCGCTGAGCTCTGGGTCTCACTCCCCGACTCCCCATCCTTGTCTAATGTTTTTATTAGCAGAACAATGTCATTCACAGCGGAAGCTAACACGCTTCCCCCTGCATGTGACTGGTTGGGTTTTGTTTGGAAATTCAGAAGTGGAAAATCAATTTTTTTTGTTTCATTCTAAATAACGTTTGTTGGATTTTTTTGTTTGTTTCTGATTGCATCGTTGTGAAAAAAAGAAAAAAGCTCTTGCATTGAAAGTAACCCACAAACATTTTTCCACGTGACTGTATCTCTAAGGCTTCCATTCTTCCTAAACACTGTGGCCGGGAGGCGTTCCAGGGAACGGATGAACACGGCGTTCTTTGAACCTGAAGAGAGCTGGTTCAGGAGAAAGGTAATTCAAGGAAACGCACTTAAGGCAGGCCCTGGGCTGTCACAGTTCACAGCACCAGTAAGTGAGTCGATTCAAATTTTATCTCAAAAAATGAAATTAGTGAAAATGAGCTTACTCCAGTTTATCTTGAACACGTCTCAGGTTACATCACCCCCATGCTCTAATTTATGGAATAGAGTTAAGGAATGGGTCTATGGTTGGTTTTGTGGTGGGTGTGTCAGGGTGAGCGGTGGGGGAGTGATACTTTTTGACAAATCCACATGATGGCATGATCTGGTGTGCTTCACTTCACGTTCAGGTAGGAGGCGGTCACTTCTAGCAAGATCGGGAGGCTTCCTCAGTGTCCCAAAGGCCTTGCTCTGAATCTTTTATTTATTTATGGCTGCGTTAGGTCTTCGTTTCTGTGCGAGGGCTTTCTCTAGTTGTGGCAAGTGGGGGCCACTCTTCATTGCGGTGCGCGGGCCTCTCACTATCGCGGCCTCTCTTGTTGCAGAGCACAGGCTCCAGACGCGCAGGCTCAGTAGTTGTGGCTCACGGGCCCAGTTGCTCCGCGGCATGTGGGATCCCCCCAGACCAGGGCTCGAACCCATGTCCCCTGCATTGGCAGGCAGACTCTCAACCACTGCGCCACCAGGGAAGCCCCTGAATCTTTTGATGTTCCAACTATTCTCTTTTTTGGCAGGGAATTCCTGGGCTTGGTCAAATCTGGCCACCATAGGGAGGAGGTGCATGGTAGAGCTGTGCTCCAATTACTACCGACTCAGAGAGCACTTAACAAGCAGGCAGGGGAGGGGCAGGACAGGAATCTCCCTCTCCACGTTCTGGTTGGAACCGGGCATTAAGTTCAAGGCCGCTACAAGACAGGCCAGGGAAAGCGACCGAGGCATGCTCCTCAGGGCTCTAGGAAAGGGGCTGTCACATCAGGGATTTGGGAGCGCGTAAGCATCTCTCCCACAGATCGAGATGCAAAACCCAGAAACAGAAATATTCCAGGTCCCACACAGTGGCTCCAGTTGGGGGCAAGTTGGCTGCAAGAAACATAAGCCCATTAAAGCTGGCTCAGGTCACGTGGAGGTACGCTGGTGGAGCCCCGGGGGCTGGACCCACAAAGCGCACGTCCGGGCTCCCCTCTGTCTCGTGGGGCCTCTCCGGCGGTCCGCTCCACCCGCCTGCTCCCTTCCTTCTGCGGCCCGGGTTTCTGCTCATTCTGGTTTCTCTGCTCCCCCGAGACTCCGGTGTGAATGATGCTGGGACCCAATTCCAAATTCCCAGGGTTCAAGGAGACGGAATCTCATTGGCCCCTTTTGGATGAGGTGTCTGCGGTAGGCTGAATAATGGCCCCCAAAGACGTCACGTCCTAATCCACAGGACCTGTGACTATGTCACCTTGCACTTGGCAAAAGAGAATTTGCAGATGTGATTCAGTTAAGGACCTTGACATCGGGTGGGCCCAATGCGATCGCAAGGTCCTTATGAGAGGGAGCCAAGAAGAACAAAGGAAGGGAACATGACAACAAAAGCAAAGGTGCTGTGATCCAAAGGTGGCGTGACGTGGCCTCGAGCCACGGAACGCAGGCAACTCTGGAAGGTGGAAAAGGTGAGGACATGGGTTCTCCCCAGAGGGTGGCTCCAACCACCTCCAAATACGAAAACATTCTCAGTTCTATTCTGTGTGGGGATTGTACACCTGTGTTTGTTCTAAAGAAAACCCCCAACGTGGCAAACAAAACAAAGCAACACCAGCTCACCTCATTGTACCAGCCGGCAATGAGTTCCAAGTTGCCCACGAACTTCCGGAAGGTTTCGTACTGTGAGAACAGGTTCTCGGCGCTGCTGGGAATCTCTTTTTGTTGCTGGAAGTTCAGGTACTTGACCTCTCTCAGCACTGCCACCAGCTAAGGTGAATGAAGAGAACAGAAGAGGTCAGGGGGTGGCCTCAGTGGCACAGCACTTGGCAGCACAAGTGAGGGTCCCTGGGATGCTTCCACAGCCCCCAAAGCAGGCGGGAGGTCTGACTGGGGACGGGCTCCACTGGCAGGATCACGATGCCGTCACCCTACTGACTGGTCCTGATGCCTAGAAGGGCTGGCATCACCAGCGTGGTGGGCACCATCATTCTAACCCCCCAGGTGTCTAAAGAAAGGCTCCTCCCTAGGGCCTGACCTTCCCTTGTCCCTCTCCACCCCCTGGTTACAGCCCAGGAGACCAACAGCAGGGCATCCCTTCCGACAGAGCTTCTGCCCTCGCTGCTCAGCCAACACCGTTCTTGTGGAGGCCCCAGTAACCTTCACATTGCTGAATCCATGGGTCACTTCACAGGCCCCGTCTCACGTGACCTCTCAGCAGCTGGTCCCTCCCCCTCCTGGGCACATGGTCCCCTCTTTGCGTCCAGGACACCAGGCTCTCCTGGTCCCCATTACCAGTCTCCCTGATGCTTCTGAGATTTAAGTGTTGGAAAACTGCGGATGGGGTCCCTCTCGATCTGCTCTCACGTTGGTGACCTCATCCAGCGTCACAGCGTTAAGAACCATCTATGTGTGAATGATTCCCGTGCTCACGTCCCCAACTCGGGTCTCTCTCCTGACTTGAGACTCCTGTATCTACCTGCCTACTCAGCGTCTCCATGTGGATGTCCAGTTGACATGTCAAACTCAACGTGACTGAAACAGAGCAGTCTTGCCCACTGGCCGCCTCCACCCGCTGTCTCATCTGATGGCCATTCCCCCCTTCCAGTTGCCCAGCCCCAGAATGCTGGGGCTGACCCCTCTCTTCCTGCATACGTGATTTCCAACCTGTCTAGGATCTCATCGGCCCTGTGATCAAACTCTAATCTAACCTCTGCGCACCTTCACTGTCGCTGCTCTGGTCCAGGCCATCATCCTCTCATCATCCCTCACCTGGATTCCAGCAAAACACTCCTAAGTGGTCTCTGTGCTTCTGGCCTTGCCCTCCCCCCAAGTCCACTCACACCCTAGCATCAATCAGATCAGGGCCCTCCTCTGCTCGAAACCCTGCAACGGCTGCCATCTTGCCCGGAACAAAGACCCAAGTCCCTTTCAGGGCCCGTGAGGCTCTCTGTGCTCCATCCTCTCCTCACCCCCTTTCCCTGCACCTCCCCTGCTCACTCCACCCCGGCCCCACTAGTCTCCTCGCTGGTCCCACAACACGCCAGGCACACGCATACCTCCTGGCCTTTGCTTTAGCTGTTTGCTCTCCTCGAAGGCTTTCCTCCCATCTTTGCCGGCCAACTCCCTCACCTCCTGCAAGTCTCTGCTCGAATCCAAAGCCGCAACCTGCCCCCTTCCTCCGCCTCTGTCCATTCCCCGCTTACCTGCCTTTCCCATTCTTTGAGGTACCGACCATCACGTTCTCATGTGTTACACGTTATGCTGGTTCATCGTCCCCTCCTCCTCTTCTCCTGGCCCTTCCACCGGGCCCCCACCACTTTCTCCCCTCTCTCTGTCTCTCTCTCTCCCCCTCTCCCTGTAGGAGGCAAGCTCCAGAAGGACAGAGATCTTTGTTGGTTCACTAATTTATCCCAAACAAGTACACAAAGTAGGTGCTCAGTAAGTATTTGTTGAATGAAAGAATGAATTTGGGTGAAAGAAGGTTTCAGAGGAAAAGTCACATCTGGGTTCCCTGCCTTCCTGGTATCACCGCTGACTTCAGAGCAGGGCAGATGCGTTCTCGTAAGGCAGGTGCTTGTAGAGATGCCGGCTGCTCTGGCTTCTGCCCGCGTACTCGGTTAACTACCTGGGGTTTAGCCCTGGGCGGTGTGGATTCCCTCCAGCCTTCCCGACTTGACCAGGGGGTCCACTTATTCAGATCCTGAAAAGACCTTTTTTTTTTCTTTTAAATTCTCAAATTGATGGTTCCTCTTGGGGTCCCATGAAAGGCGGCCCAGCTTTAAAATAGCGTCCTCGTGGGATAGGGAGGGTGGGAGGGAGGGAGATGCAAGAGGGAAGAGATATGGGAACATATGTATATGTATAACTGATTCACTTTGTTATAAAGCAGAAACTAACACACCATTGTAAAGCAATTATACTCCAATAAAGATGTTAAAAAAATAAAAATAAAAAATAAAAAAATAAAATAAAATAGCGTCCTCATTCCAGCTATTTTCAAGGAGGCTACGATTGTCTCATATCTTAAATATATCCTGGGCGTTCTTTAAGCAACACCTGAATAATAAAGCTGTAGCTAAATATGACATAAACATCAACCCCACAAATCCATGCTGTTGGTAGGAGGGGGGGTGGTCAGCCTCAGGGTCACGTGGGCTTGCCCCGTGGGGAACCCTAGGTCCCCGGGACAGCCTCTGGCCCAGCTGCCCTCTCCAGGCTGCGGCCAGACGACACCCACCGCTTTGCTGAAGTTGACGCGGACGAGGCTGGTGGCGGGGTCCCGCTGGACCAGGGGTTGCCCCAGGGTGAAGCAGCAGTCCTGGTCCACCCCCGCCGCCCACTGCTGGTAGATCCTCTCACGGTAGCTTCTCAGCAGTTCCACCATCTCATCGTATTTCTGGTAGATCAGCTTGGCCTCCACGCTGGACATGAGCCTGGAATCAGAGTTAGGAGGACGGTCAGGTGCCGTCTCCCTCGGGGCCTCGCTAGCACCCCAACCGTGCCTGCCGGACCTTGGGGTGATGCAGCAGGCAGCCAGCTCTCTGTTTCTTCCAGGCTGAGACACTGAACGCACACATAGATGATGCCCTTCACAGGCAGCAACCAGCCCAGAAAGTCAAATGATAACCCTTGTAATATTGGCCCTGAATGGCCAGGACTTGATTCATAACTGCCACCTTCCTTAATGTCCGTCCTCCCTTCCAACTTAGGACCAACCAGAGAGCCAGACATGCCTCCCGACCAAACACACGGGACGCCCTCCTCCAGTCCCCACGCTGATGGCCTCCAGCCCGGGAGACCGGGAGCCTCTTCTCTGTTCTGCTGTGGGTCCTTCCACTCCTCCGCCTGCTTTCCAGCCTCTGCCAAACACAAGCGACAGTGGCCGGCTCCCTGCTCTGGCCAGCACCGAGGAAGTAGCCTTCGCTTGTTCTCATTTGGGTGTCTTTGTTCATTTCCATGAGGGTGACCACCAAGGTCACCTTCCCGACACGCCCGCTGGGAAGGCACCCAGAGGAGGGGGAGGTGCAGTCAGGGTCTCTCCTGGGACCGTGCCCTGGGAAGGAAAGGCTTGGCCGATGGTGAGCGTGGGCCTGCCTCAGAGCTGGGACAGACGTCCCCGCAACCCACCGCAAACTCCACAGCTGTGGAGGCGCGCTGCCCGCCCGGGGCCCTCACTCACAGGTGCTCGATGAGCTTGAGGTCCCTCAGGGGTGCCTCCAGCCTCTCCTGCAGCTCCAGGCTCCACTTGAGCTGCCCGGCCACCGGGGGCATGTTTTTATGGATAGGGGGGATGTTCCCGTCTGCCGAGGCCGCCATCTGGGTGTCATACAGGGTCTTGGTGTTGTCCAGCTCAGCGTCAAACAGCTCCAGCATGACCGAGTACCTGGGCACCACCTCGGGGAGAATCAGAGGCCGTTCCAAGAGGCTGCCATACATGTGCAGGAGCTGGGGAGAAATGAGAGAGGTGCCTTCGCCGAGGCCCGCCACCTGCCCCATCCCCGGCGTCACCCGCAGCTGCGTGTCTGGGACGCCATGTGCAGCCAACCTTCAGGGGCAGGAAGATACACGCCTTCCAGACAAAGAAGCTTTCTCTGTGTAGCAACTGGCTAACCGGGCGCCTCGATAATTTCCATGTTGATGTACGCTGGGTCCCTGCATACTTAGCTTATAAACCAACAGTACAAACTAGGTCCAAGGTCTGGAAAAACTTATTCTGGGCCCAGGAGAAATCAGGGTTTGGGCAAAGAAGATTTAAACATTTAAGAAATACCATTTCAAAAATTGAAAAAAAAAAAAAAAAAAAAAGCAGCCACAATACTGCACTTATATAACCAGGGCTTACGCTATAACTGGATGGAGAAATGCCTTTTTTTTTTTCTGTATTTTTTTTTAACATCTTTATTGGAGTATAATTGCTTTACAATGTGTTAGTTTCTGTTGTATAACAAAGTGAATCAGCTATATGTATACATATATCCCCATATCCCCTCCCTCTTGAGCCTCCCTCCCACCGTCCCTATCCCACCCCTCTAGGTGGTCACAAAGCACCGAGCTGATCTCCCCGTGCTATGTGGCTGCTTCCCACTAGCTATCTATTTTACACTTGGTAGTGTATATATGTCAGTGCTACTCTCTCATTTTGGAGAAATGTTTTAGTCATGAGAATTATTCCTTTTAGGAAGAACACTGATTCTCAAGGACCCACCCAGGCAAGAAAAACCACCGTGGGGAAGTTTGTTTTGCTCTGAAAAATGCTCTGGGGAAAACAGGAACAAACTAGGTGAGAGGCAGGCCAATCTTAACCACATGGGGTCCCCAAACCACTAAAGTCGCCAAGTGCTGGGTGTGGGGAAGGGTCTGTAGGAGCGTCCTGGGGCTGCCGTGACAGCACCGCGAACGGGGCAGCTTCAACGACAGAATTTATTCTCTCACAGCCTGGAGGCAACAAGTCCACAATCAAGGTGGACAGAGTTGCGCTACCCTGAAGGCTCCAGAGGAGAGTCTGTCCCAGCCCCGGGGTCCCTGGGGGTGGGCGGCAACCCTCGGCTTGTAGACCCGTCACTCCATCCTCTACCTCCTTGGTCATGAGGCCATCTTCCCTGTGTGTGTCTCTTCTCTTTTTCTGGTACAGACCCCAGACACACTGGAGTAAGGTGCACACCGCTGCAGTAGGACCTCAATTTACATCTCAGTTACATCTGCACAGACCCTATTTCCAATAATGCACAGGCCCCGGGGGTCCAGACTTCAACCCCTCTCTCTGGAGGACACAGTTCCACCCACCGACAAAGGGGCCCGTGTTTAGCCTTGGGCTGACCAGGTGGAGGTGGCAGTGGGGACAGGGCCCAGACATCGTGCATAGGTGTTGAGAGCGGGAAGAGCTGACCGGGAGAGCTCAGCTCCTGGGGGTTTGAGGAAATTACAGGGAGAGCTCGGCACGTTCCCAGGCCGTGACACCAGGGGCTCAAGCGTGGGCTGCCTGATTCCCCCAGGAGCTGGGACAGCCCGGGTCCCCTTCAATGTGTTATTTCCATGGCCTGTCAGCTCGAGAGCCCTGACCTGATTACTCCGGTGGGGGACGTCACCTCACATTTCTGAGGGTGGTAACCATAAACATGCCCTAGCACCCTGCAAGTAAGGAGCTCATCACCCTGTGGTCTGCGGATGCTACACACTGGCAAAAACAAAAACAAAAACAAAAACAAAAAACTGAAAAGCTTAGTAGAAGAGAATAAGGTAGAATTACCTGGGTGTTTCAGTTAGAGTCTTGGCTGGAATCGGAGGGTGGCTCAAATTGGGCCATAGAGGAGAGTTTCTTAAAAGATCCTCTCACAGTGGTGGGTGTCCAGGGAGGCCTCAGGGGCTGCGCAGGCCGGGGCTGAGCCTGAGCGGTGAGGGAGGGGCCCTTACTGCAGCCTGGAGAGAGAGGCCGTGGGGTCGGACAGTGACACGTGACATGTTAGGGCAGCTCCGAGCCAGCCTGAGGTCACCAGGGGAGGGGTACCTGAGCCTGGGGGTGCCCGCGGCAGAGCACTGCTGGAGACAGATGGGGATTCATCAGGGCTCAGACCACACGGCCCCATTTTCTCTGGGAAATGGGTTGCAGCCCTTGGTGCCTGGAAGGGCTGGACCCAAGTCTCAGATGTGTCCTAGTTTTTGGTATGAAAACCAAGACCACTGTCCCTAAAAAATGGCCTTTTGGGGAAACAGTGGAATAATGGCTGCAGAGAAAGGAGGAAAGATTTTCAGGTCCCTGAAAGCCAGAGGGAACAGCCACGGACCGCCGGGAAGACCCCGCAACTCCGAGTTGCTAAGCACCGATCCCTGCGGAGGGGCTCCCGACATATTAGGTCACCAGCGTCATTTCTCTGAAAACTGACATGTAACAGTTGGGAAAAAACATGTTTCTCTTATTGGTTGCTGACCCCCTTGACTTATTTTCCTTCCCACTCCTCTTCCTTTAATTTCACGTTTACATGATTTTTGGCCTCTGGCTTCTAGGAAGGAGGTTAATTTCATTTTCTGCCAGGAGGAGTTCATGTGGAAAATTGCTCTAGAACTTTCCCGGCTGCGTGTGAATTACTGACAGTGAGAAAGAGCATCCAGGCAGCTTGGGAACATGCAGGGGATCAAGGGGACGGCAGGGAGGGGACCCCAAGGGCCTGCCCTAATTAGAGCACAGGGTTGTCCAGGGGGAAGGAGATGTTCTTCGGTGCAGAGAGGAAGATGAGCAGATGGAAGTGGTTTACACGAGTTTTCCGCCTTATTTTCTTTCTAATCTAGCACAGACATAAAGTTCCATGTTAGAAACAGACTTTACCTTGTGGAGTACAGAAGCCGATTTAGGCCACGACAGGAGTGCGGAAGTTCCTCACAAGAACGCCCGGGGGTAGAACAAGGGCATTTGCCAGTTTGAGCACCTGGGAGTGGACTTCAGTCCCTCAGGTGCCACCCGGAGTTCCTCCTGGACCAACTCCTCCCCTCCGAGGGGGGACCTAGGGTCTCTCGATCGCGAGGGGAATAGGCGTCTCGGTTTGGATACATCAACCCACCTCCTTCCCCATCACTGGAAGACAGCACAACGTGGCACCCAGCCAGCGGAAGGCCTGGGGGCGCTTCTTCTCCTGGCTCCATCCGCACAGGAGGCGAGAGGGACTAACCGCCTGGCACCCCGGTCCGTCAGCTCCAGCATCGTCTTAATTCTCGGAGACCCCACCACAGGGGAGGACCTGGTGTTTCCGCGTTAAAGCACTGGCTGCAAACCCTACTTGGGACTCTTTGCACTTGGGTAGCCCTGGGGGTGAGAGCCTCTCGGTTCCGCCTAAGGTCTTCCCCGGGAGTGAGCAGTGGTTAACAGCTCCACTCCCTCGGCTGGGGCCACGTCCCTCCATGGGGAAAGCTCCAAAGCACTTGCTGTGTGCTGGGCTCGGTTCTGAGTCAACCCAAACCAAGCGCCTCCCCTCGGGGAGTTTATATTCTAGTTCAGAAGACGACAAACTCATAGAGATCAATACACCACAGATGCCGGGGCAGGCGGGGGAGGGGGCAAGCACGAAGAAGGAAAACCGAGCAGGTCAGTGTTGGCGATCGGAGCGAGGGGAGGGCTCCCGCCTGGAGGAGGAAGTGAGGGAGGCCTCTCCAAGGAGGCGCCCGAGGCAGCTCCAGGGGAAGGGTGTTCCACAGAAGGGAACAGCATGGGGGCACTGTATTAACTTGCATTCACTGATATTTTGCCTGGAGCACCAACTCCATCCAAGACTTAATTGATCATTACATTTGCAGAGCTTCAAATCCCCAAGCATTTGCATTTTTTGAAAGAATCTAAAAGGCAAAGGACAGCCTGGCATTGGCATGAGGAGAGATCTTTGTGCTCAGGGGTGGCGGGCTTCCTGGGTCCCCAACTCAGCCCCAGGAAGCCCAGCCCCGGCATCCTCTGGAAGAGCGGCCGCTGCCCTATGCTACCTAGGCCAACCCGACTGCCTTCCCGGCCACGGGAGCCCGTCCAGACGAGTGGTTTAGAACAGGGATCCTGCCAGCAGTGAACCTTGGAGCTGGTTTGGAGCCCTGGTTTCCCTACTTGCTGGCTAGCCATGTGACCTTGAGTAGCTTTCTTGACCTGTCTGAGCTGGTGAAATGGGATAGACAATGTAGGTAACGAATTTAGCAAAGAGCTTGGGTTTTGTGAGAATTAAATGAGGTAATGTGCTAATTATCGGTCATCTCCTCCAGGCATTGCATTACTGGCAGCAACCCAGAGGCTTGCAAAGTGAGGGGAAGAGATAGTTCTGACCTGCAGAGAGTCATGGATGATAAACATGCATGAAACTAGACAGAGAAATAAACAAGCTGCCCGAGCATATACATATATTGCCCACTTAAATACTCAACATCTATTGTCCAGATGTGTTGTGGCTACACACACTACATCCTGCAGAGATCCCCCCTCTCAATCATAGGGGCAAGGCAGGTCACATAAAGGCATGACGAATGCTGGGCTAGGGCAATAAGGAGTGGTGAGGAGTGGGGCAAACTGAAGCACTGACGTGCTGTCTATCATCAGGAACAGCTCCGCCCCCGCAGCCACTTGTTACTATGAGGGACTGTGTGTCCCGTGTGGCCAGGTCTGTTTTTCCAAGAAAGAGTGAAAACCTGGATTTTTATGTGCACTCTCTGAATTTTTAAATACTGGTGACTAATTCAAGGTTTTAGAGAAGTGCCATGTGAGAATAGGCAAATCTAGAGAGACAGAGTAGATTAGTGATTGTCTAAGATTGGGGAGGTCGGGGAGAAATGGGGAATGACTGGGGGTGATGAAAATGTTCTAAAATTGATTGTGGATGGCTGTACAACTCTAAATGCACCAAAAACCATTTAACTGTACACCTTAAACAGCTGGATTGTATGCTATGTGAACTATATCTCACAAGTCCCACGTGAGCCAGGAGAAACCCACCAGTGGTCTCTGCAGCCCAAGCCATCTATTCATGACTCTGATGAATGGGTGTAAATGCCCGAGTTCCGAATTATTTGATGAGACGGTGATGTATGCAAAACACTGGAAAGTCGGATAATCACCACATCTGCATAACTTCTGAGCACTGCTATTTTGAGTAAGGGGTCTGCAAATTTACTCTGTTCATTATGTTCTTCTGAGTTTACTATTTCAATTAGCTGGTTTCCCTTGCGGTAATCTGTTATGGCAGCAGTGGAAAGGTAACACAGGCTGATGTTGCGAAACATTTGATTACCACACAGACTCTGTTCTCACCCACACTTATTTAGCCCCTCCTGACTGCTTGGTGAGGGTCCTGGTTTGCCTGGGACCGAAGTGGGGGGGGGGTCTCTGAAATGCTGGACTTTGTTTCAAAACCAGACTGTCCTGGGAATAGCAGGGTGAGCGTGCCCTAGGGAAAGAGGTCTGTCTGCAGAGACAGGATGTGCTTGGTGTTGAGTGTTCTGCCTGCAAGTTGGTGAACTGGCAGTGGTGTGTTGGCACTGCATGTCGGCTGCCTTGTGAGCTTGGACCGAGCAGGTCCAGGGGCCCGTCTCCATGCCCCCCAATGTGCCTGCTGTTGAGGGATCCTCGGGGAGGGGCGCGCCAACCAGCAGTGGGCACGAGTGTCTAGCTCCTCACAATTCCAGCCAGCTTGACCCATAACAAAGGCACCTTGCTGTTCTAACTTGCACTTTCCTGATTATTTGAGAGGCTAAACCAACAACCTATGTCTGTATTGGACACTTGCGTTTCTCTTTCAAGTTGACATTCTCTAGGGGTTTTAGTGCTTTTCTGCAATCTGTTTTTAAAACGTTTTTATAACATCAATGCTTTTTTCTAACTGTAAAAGTACTACACACTTCATGCACACAACTCGGAAACTGTAGAAAAGTACACAGAAGACAGACAAATATTAGCCATCACCCCACCACCTAGAGACGGCCCCCCGTAATGATACTGTGTTTATTTCTTGGGTCTCAAATGTTGAAGAAAGTGTCAGTGTGGCTCAGTGGCTCAAAATGTGGATGGGTTTTATTTTTATAGCAACTTTGCCTCTCTCTAACTTCTGTTCCTTATAAGTAGTGGGGGAACTGAACCCTATAAGGATAAATGGAGCACAAGAGGACTCAGTAAAGTAACCACCTCGTGTTCACTTTCCTCTCTTACTCTAAGATGTGGCAGTGCTACTCAAGGTGAAGATTGCTGACTTGCGCTAAGGCCCCGAGAAAGGTCCCTGGCCTTTTCTGGGCCTAGCTCTTCACCTATGAATGAGGCTGCATGATTAGACCACCTCTACAATCGTTCTCGGCATCGCGGTGCTGCTGTGACGAACTCCCAGTCAATGCAGAGCCCCCGCCCACCCGTACCTTTGCACAGGACTCAATAGAACTGCAGTCGTCAAACCCCTGGCAAAAGATCGTGGCCAGCCTCCTATCCAGATCTTGAATTTTGGTCTCAAACTCAGCGTAATCGTCATCAAAACTCTGAAAGCGAATTAAAACACCAACCTTGTAACCGTAGCCAGCATGCAAAGCACGGGGGCGGGCTCACTCCAATGCCCACGGACACCCCCACCCCCTCGGCAGGATTCAGGTTACATCTGGGCTGAGCTAGCTCACTGTCTTGGAGGCTGCTCCACAGGCAGAGTTTTTTGGTGTTTGTTTGTTTTATCTTTAGGCCTTGCCTTGCGGCACGTGGGATCTTAGTTCCCCGACCAGGGATCGAACCCTCGCCCCCTGTGTTGGCAGCACAGAGTCCTAACCACTAGACCACCAGGGAAGTCCCAGGGCAGATCTTTTGCACCATTTTTTCTCTGTCACACGTGCTCCCTCCATGTGCCTTCCCACTCTCTGGGCATTTGCCATCGATCCTGCCAAGGCCCCTGACTTACCGAATCTCCGGGGTCCAAGGGGTCGTATTTGCAGTCGGCAAAAACCTTCACCAGCTCAAAGACCTCATCATAGATCTGAGCGACCTGGCTTCCGAGGATGTTGCCCCTCACGCCCCCGAGCTCAATCTTCTCCAGCTTCAGAAACTCGATGGCTGTTTTATAAAGGTCCTGGTGGAGGAAACCCCAGCACCCTCGTCAGTTCATCTTCCTAACTACGCCAACAGTTCAGTCCCTCATCCAGCTCTGACCCCGGCAGGGAGGAGCCCCGGGGCCACACAGCAGTCTGGAGGGGCCCTCTGTGTATTGGTGTTAATGTTCTCTAAAGCTGTTGCTGTAGCAGAGATGGAAGGAAGGGTCCCATGAGTCATCTCCAAGTTGTGATCGTGGAGGAGGAGGAGGTGAAGGTCGGGCTCTTGTCCTGACCCAACACTGGGCGAAATGTGCCTCTACATAAATCACACTTTACCGGGGCCCCACTTCCTCAGCTGTGGGATGAAGCAGTTGGAAAGGCACGCGGTGGCTCCTGATGGCCTCACGTACAGGGTGCCTGATGGATGTTTGAGTGTAAATCCCACTCCCTCACTCCCTCCGAGGTGTGGGTCTCACCTCGCCTTCTCCTGGAAGCCGTCCCACCTATTTTAGCCCATGGTGGTGCCTTCTTTTCCAGAATCCCCAATTGCTATCTGTGCTCTTCCTTTTGGCACTTAACCCCATTCAGTCCTATCACGTTATCTAACGCTTCTGTGTGTAGCTCTTATTCCCCGATCGAGACCCCAAAGGCTTCTTGAGGATGATGAGCAGCCCCCAGGTGCCTGACCCAGTGCCTGGTGCTGCTTAGACGGAAGGTGCTCGTAGGGTACTCGTGTCCCTCCCCTAAGCCAGTGCCGAGGTTGATGCCACTTCCCCCACCAGATGTCCAAGATGTATCGAGCTATAACCCAAGCAAACCTAACGCAAAGTAACAGCATCCCCATGCCCTGAGCTCTGGGGCTCTTACACCCAAGGAGGGTGGCACAGCCCTCAGGCAGGGGGTGGCTGGCACGGCCATTTCCCCCACCCCAAAAAGCCCCTCTTTTCCTAGAAGCGTCATCCTGATTCACAATCTATAATGTAGGGACCAGTGGCTGCTTGGCCAGAAACTTGGCTGGGACCTTCCAGTTCTTGGGCTCGAGCCTTCAGGCATGAAGCAACACTCCATGATGGGAATTTGGGAGTCTTAAGGGGGCTTCCTGCTTTGCCTCCCAGAGGGTGCGGATGAGAACTAGACACGCCTTCCTGGAGCCACTGTTGATGGCGTCCATCATAACATCACTGCCCAGTGAATGAACGGTTCCAGGATGATTCCCCCCAACCCCGCCTTTTTTTTTTTAAAGGATGTAATGTGCATAAAGTTAAAAAAAAAAAAAAAGACCATAAAGATTACAAAACAAAAAGGAAAACTTTCTTGCCCTACCCATGCCTTCACCCCTCACCTCTTCTCCCCAGAGGAAACCATTTTGAACCTTTTTTAAAATTTTAATTTGCCATGTGTCATTCCATGTATCCAAATAGGGTCCCTCTTAAATCTTCACTTGGGCTAACTTAGTCCCACTAACTCTCTCCCCCTTGGCCTGCAGGCTTCCTGACCAGGGTCACTGACCTTGTCATTAACCTGCTCATAGACAGAAAGCAGGAGAAAGGGGAAAAGCAAGCAAAATGGGTCGCTTTGTTCTGGGCTAACAGCTCCAGGCCTGGCAGAGGTGGCCCAGGGACTCGGTTTCCCCATGACACAGACGTTTGGCAGCCTATTTGCAAGCGAGATAAGGACGGAAGACACGGCTCTCCTAAGGTGAGGGCAGCCGGAGTGGTGCAGGGGGAGGTGAGCCAAATTCCACCTTTACCTCGATGGTCTGGATGCGGTGGAAAAAGGAATTTATTCTGGAAAAGGCAAGAGAAGAAGGGAATTCCCAAGGCACCGGCTCCTTGTCTTTCTAGGGGAGAGAGAGAGAGAGAGAGAGAGAAAAGGCTGCGTTTGCCTCCGACACGTCCATGGGGTCCGACGCCGGGGCCAACATCACCCTGACCTCTTTCCCCCGGTTCGCTCTCTACAAACCAGACCGTACCTTGAAGAAAAGCTTCATGTTGGTGCAGCAGAACTCGTAGGCTCGGTACAGCTCCTTTAGGACGCTCACGGACAGAGAGACGCCGCTCAGCGCCTCCACAGTTTCACCCTGCAGGCCTTTCAGCACCTCATCGGGACTCAGGTAGGTCCGAGTCTGGGCAGAAGGGAAGGCGTCCCCAAGTTCGGACCAGTCGGAGAGGTGACATCCGGGTGCACTGTCCACAGCTGTTTCACTGGTTAGAATGACCCGCCCCGGGCCCCTGGGCCACTTCTTCTGACACATCCACGGTCCCAGCCCGTCTGCTGACTGCGGGGCATTTGCAGGCGCCCGAGCCGTTTCTCTCACCGGGACCCTCACGCCGGGCTAAGGCCACAGCACAACCAGATTTTGATGGCAGATGACTAGGGGCCCAGAAACGCAGTCCTGCTACGGCTGCGGGATCCTGGGCCACTAGGTCCCTCTGGGCCTGCAGACAGGGCTGCGAGCATGATTCTAACACACGCAAGCAGCCCAGGGGCACAAGGAGGCAACTCACACCTTGGAGGCTGTGTAACCCCTGCTTGTGAAATGGAAGAAGGAAAGGGAATCGGTGTTGAGGTAGACGGGAGGAGGCTTGGTGTCGGAGCAGATAAACCCCACAAAGCCCCCGGCCGAGCCTTGGGGTGCTGGGACTCAGTGGGCCGCCCCACTTTCTTTCCTCCCCACTCCCGGCGTGGGGCAGGTTGGGCTGGCACTGCCCAGGTCTTGGGAGAACCCTGGGTGGCCACCCAGAGGGCCCAGCCTTAGCCCGGAGCCTGTAAATCCCTGCACCAGCACCTTAGCCTGTTTTTAAACTGCTGGGGAACACGGGGTGGTGTGGGCGGGCGGCAATCAGGAGGCAGGGAAGGTGGCCAGGGCCACGTGGGCTACCATCTCGATGAGCTGGTTGCAGAACTCCTGCAGGATGACGAGGATCCTGGAGGGCGTATTGTAGTGCTCGGACGTGGCCCAGATGAAGCAGATGGTATACAGCACCTTGGCGATGAAATTCGGGAGCTGGGGAGAGATGGGCCGGGCAGGCACTTTGTCACAGCACCTCAGCACGCCCCTTCCCACGGCCCAGGAGGGGACCCCCAAGGGGAAGGAAGAGGCACTCGCCAGGCCCTCGTGCCCGACCACAGCCAGGAAGCCCGCAGCCCCTGCTCCCCCAAGACACAAGCCCAGCCCCTGCCAAATGACCTTTCTCTTGCTAACATACCATCGTGAAGTCAGCCTGTTCCATCTCCTCCAACAAGATCTGCAGAGGCTTCAGGTACAGCACTATATCGTTGGCTTCCTTCAGGCCTGCCCCAGACAAGAACAGGGGCTCATCCGCAGGGGAGCGGAAGCCGGACCCCACTCCCGACGGTCACAAGTGGTGACGGGCAGCTCTGTGTGTTTATGGACACCCACTGCCTCAAGAACGGGTCTTCCTCAAAAGGCGGGGCCCAAGCAAGCTCCGCCCCCGCCCCGGGGTCAGCAAGGGGCCTGCCCAGCCCCTCCCGGGAGGGGCTGATACCTTCCTCTTGGAGGGGCGAGGTGTTCTCATAGGGCCACCCGCTTACCCTCAGTGACATTCGTATACACGTTTTGCAGGGCTGGCCAGTAGCAGCTTTTGGCTTTTTCCAGGATCTCGACGATTTTGTTCACTTTGGGCCTGTTGAGCTGAGAAGGAAAGAAGAAAATTAGCCTTTCAACAGATTCTAGACGAAGGCTGCCTGACCCCATCGCCGGTGCTGAGGGATCCATGCGGGTCCACGCGGGTTACCCGGGTCCCCTCAGGGGTCCCCTTGGGGAGGCTGGATGCTCAGGACTCCAGTGGGCGCCTGGTCGCCAGGGGCAGAAAAGGCGTCACCTGCTCGTGGATGCACTTGAGGTTCATCAGCCGGGCGTCCCAGAACTCAAACTCGACTCGGGGCAGGGGGTGCAGCCCGTCCAGCAGGGCCTGGGCCGAGTCTTTGCTCAGCACATCCCGGATCTGGTGGGACCAGTCGATGACGATGGTCTCGATGGCGTGCAGCAGCGAGTTGTCCAGGGAGGAGGGGATCCTGCCGGGCAGAGTCGGGGGGAGAGGCTGTCAGCCAGGAGAGACCCTGCACCAACGCTGGGTGTTGCCAGGGATGCCAGTGCCCCCAAGAAAGAGGATGAGGAGGGCCAGCTCTGGAATGAAATCCACGTTCATGACGGCTCCTCCAGCAGTTCTGACTGGGGTCACCATGGGGCATGTGCTGGGGGCCTAGAGGACCTGCCATGTGATAAGCCCTGCAGGAGCGGTCGCCCTCTGATGGGAGTAAAGGAACACACTATCACTGCAACTTGCTTCAAGCGTCGCACGCACCGGGCGGCTGCAAATGGCGCTCAGGCAGGTGCAAGGCGCCACCTCGGAGTCCTCATGCTTCTGTGGGCCACTGGGATGCCCCAGCCTCGATATAGAAGCCCAGCCTCCACCTGCTGAAAATCCCTTCCATGCCCCTCACTGCCCCTCAGTACCCACGTCCTAAAGCTGGGTATCCCCTTTCCTGTGTGACATGTGACAATGTGACGTCCTTGGCCTAGTCCTTGTGTCTGACGGAGGAGGGGCTGGAGCACAGGTGTCCAGCAGTTGCCAGAGCTGGAGTCTTGGGGGCTCCAGGGTCTCGTCCTGTTCTGTCCTTGTGCCTTCGATCTCAGACTCAGCACCTAAAGGCACCATCCTGCCCTCCTCGGTTTCGTCAGCTCCGAAACCAGTTTTCGGTGAGACAGTTTATCCTTGGTGGTGGGGGACCAGATGCCCCTCCTTCCAGCCAGCTCCCCGGCCGGGTCCCTACCTCTGCATGGACTCAAGGGTGCCATCCAGACTGCCCAGGTGCTCCGCGATGGGCAGCAGCGTCTTCCCCTTGATCTTGCCGCCCATCACACACATCTCGTTCTTCAGCTTGTGGACTTGCTTCACAATGTCCTCTGAGACCACGCGGGGCCATCCGCTCATGTTTTCGCTTTGGTTTAACAGGGAGTAGAGGACCTGAAAGGAGGGGCAGGGTCCTCAGTGTGCGGGTCCCGGGGGGAACCGAGCCCTTCTTCCATTGCAGAAGGAGGTGGGGCCAGTCGAGGTGCTGAGGCCAGTGACGACAGCCCAGCCCCTGTGCCATGTCCATGAAGGGAGAGCCCAAGAGCGCACACTCCTGGCTGAAAGCAAACATTTCGCGCTGCCTCCGAGTGCTGCTATAGGCTGAATTGTGCCCCCGCCCCAGTTCACACGTGGGAGCCCCAGCACCTCCAGATGTGACTGTATTTGGAGAGAGGGCCTTTCGAGAGGTGATTAAGGGGGGCCCTAACCCAATATGACCGTTGTCCTCAGCAGAGATGAGGACACAGACACGCACAGAGGGAAGGCCACACGAAGACTCAAGGCCGTGTGAAGACGGCCGTCCACACGCCCGGGAGAGAGGCCTCAGAAGGAACCAGCCCAGCTCACACCTTGATCTGGGACTTGCAGCCTCCAGATTGTGGTGCTTTGTTAGGGCAGCCCGAGCAGAGAACGACAAACACCCGTGTGCCCCAGCTTTGGGCCATGCCAGCTGCCTCGGTGGACATGAGAGGAGGCTGGCCTGGGTCCTGGCTGAGTGGCCCCTGTGGCCTGAGTCTGCACAAGGCAGGGACGCACGTCCCCATCTCACAGATGAGGAGAACGATGACTAGGAAAGCTGTCACTGGAATTCCGGCTGGTCTGACTCTCCAGAGGGAGCTGCACCTGCCATGCCTGCCAACAGTGGACAGATACGTAGAGCGGCACCTGCTTGTTCCCTTTCTTTGCTTGAAGTCTCAGAACTAGGAAACCCATCTACTGGATCTCAAATGGCCCATGCCTTCTGAGGCTACAGGCAGGGATGTCCCCAGGGCAGTATGGAGGTTCTAGTGATTTCGAGAGAGGACAGGTGGTGGCCAGGGCCACTCAGCCCTCACATGCACAGCATCAGCTGGAGGTCAGGTTAGAAAGCGAATCTGTCTCAGCCGTCAGGGCAGCCGGGCCTGAGCTCTCGAACACCTGACCGGCTTCTAGGTGATGCAGATGCCGCTGGCCCCTGGACCTGCTCCCTGGGTAGCAGCGCTCAAGGCCACTCACTCAAAGTATGAGAAACAGGTGTTGCTCCTCCTGAGCCCTCTGCCCCGCCCCAGAGAGGCCTAGATGCACCCACCTCCTCCACGATGGCGATCAGCTGGTCCACAGGGGTGGGGCTTATGTCCCCATAGACCAGACGGTCCTTGTAGTTGTCCTTGCTGATGTTCTCAGGTTTCTTCTTGATGAAGTACATCCCTTTGGACTTGAGGGAGGCCGGGAAGCCCAGGCAGGGTATGATCATGCCGGCGGGGTTGAGTGTCAGCACCAGAACTTGGACGTCCGGTTTCTCAAAGAATTCGGTGAACAAACCCACGTTCTCTTCTGCTCCGACCATTTTACTCCACTTGTCCGGCTTGAACTTTAGGACGATGGAAGCGACACTCTCCAAATACTCTAACCTGACGTCTGGTGTAATCATCATCTTGACGTTCACTTACACCTGTTAAATGAACAGAGACACGGACACAGCACAGTCTCCTGGGGAATCTCCATTTCCTGCCTGTCCCTGGAACCATCTGAAATCCCTGTTCTAACCAATCGAGAAAGGAAAGGGTCATCGTGAATATAGTGTTTTCAGCCATGGGTGGGCTGCGGGTGAGGGAGGACCAGGGGGCTGTGTCTGTCTGCTCTGGCTGGATGGCTGCCCTCTGCCCCGCTGTGGGTATCACCATGGAGCAGGGCCACATGGCAGTGGTGTGTGCTTGTGTGAACTGTGACCAGGAAGTTAATAGGCTGGGAAAGGTTGAGATGGGCTCTGGGGAAAAGGAGAAAAGGAAAGGATCATAGCAAGATAGTCTGAAGGTGACGGGGTGGGGAGAGGTGAAATGAGGCAACGAAAGGGTCAGGTTGAAAGATCCCAGGAAGGTGACATCACACCCCCAGGATATGGGCTAAAGTCAGACAGGAGGGGGTGGACCCAATGTGCAGGTGTGGGGTTCATCACACTCTCCCTGTCCTAACCCCAGCCATAGTGTACCCCAACTTTTGCCCAGCCCTTCGGCCTCTCCCACCCCCCAGCCCCCATCATGTGCCCATGGACCCCACAGAAGCTGCTCACATTCCTCCGGGAGAATCCCTTGTGGCTCTCCCGTAGGGTCAGGGTTAACTGGAGAGTTGGGGGGACACCCTTGAAGCTCCAAAAGGCCAGGACAAATGAGGCATTCCCTGTGGGCATAAAATTTAAAGGGGTGCCCAAAATCCTGACCGGCCCCGAGCAGGGAACAGAGCACCTTCCGGGGTGGGTAATGGGTCTACTCGGTCCAGCAGAGTAGACCCATTACCCAGGTAGCCTGGGTTCTACCTCTGTCCCCTGGAGCCTCCTCAGCCTTGCCTCCAAGCACCCCTCACACAATGCATGGCCACTCACAGCTGACAGCAAATGGCTTCTCAGGTAGCGAGCAGAGCCAAACAATGGGCAGCTCTTTCCCAGACCAGTAAAGGAAATGGCTCCCTTCCCTTGAGGGGCACCAACTGCCATGGAACTTCGGCAAGTCTCCTGGGAACTGGGACTTCTAGAACCTTCTCAGGACCTGAGTGACCAGTGGTGGTGTAGCAAATGAACAACCGTCAATTACCCACCACAGTGGAAAGGCTCTTGGATTAAACAAACTTTGCCTTTGAACATTTAGTTCATTTTCATTTCAGGAAATTACTAACATATTGGGGTTTAAAGCTATTGTCTTATTAAGTGCTTATTATCTGTCTTGCCTCTTCTAGATTCCCTTTCTTTTCCTTTCTTGCCTTCTTCTAGATTTGTTTCATTCCCTCCCCATTATCTTGGTTATTATACACCTTTTGTTTTTTAGAGGTACATAGACATTATAACATGCATCCTGACTTACCCGAGTGTAATACTCATTGCAACCTGATAATGAAATTCAGAAAACAATTTCCATTTACAATAACATCAAAAAGAATAAAATATTTAGGAATAAAATTTTAAAAGAAGGGCAAGATTTATACACTGAAAACTACAAAACATCATTAAAAGAAATTAAAGACAAATAAATGGAAAGAGATCCCATGTTCATGGAATGGAAGACTTAATATTGTTAAGTTGGCAGTTCTCCTCAAACTGATCTACAGATTCAACACAATACTTGCCAAAATCCCAGCTGTGTTTCTGCAGAAATGGAAAAGCTGATCCTCAATTTCTTAGGGAAATCTGAGGGACCAAGAAAAGCCAAGACAATCTTGAAAAAACAGCGAAGTTTCCCAATTTCAAAACTTCTCAATTTCAAAACTTACTACAGTTCATAGCAGCACTATTTACAATCGTCAAGACATGGAAGCAACCTAAATGTCCATCAACAGGTGAATGTGGTATATATACAAGGAAATATTACTCAGCCATAAAAAAGAATGAAGTAATGCCATTTACAGCAACATGGATGGACCTAGAGATGATCATACTAAATGAAGTAAGTCAGACAAAGACAAATATCATTATGATATCACGTATATGTAGAATCTAAAAAAATGATGCAAATGAACTTATTTACAAAAAGAAATAGACTCACAGACATAGAAAACAAACTTATGGTTACCAAAGGGGGGAGGGATAAGTATGGAATTTGGGATTAACAGATACAGATTACTATATATAAAACAGATAAACAGGGACTTCCCTGGTGGCCCAGGGGTTAAGAATCTGCCTGCAATGCAGGGGACACGGGTTTGAGCCCTAGTCTGGGAAGATCCCAAATGCCGCAGAGCAACTAGGCCCGTGTGCCACAACTACTGAGCCTGTGCTCTAGAGCCCACAAGCCACAACTACTGAGCCTGTGTGCCACAACTACTGAAGCCCACGTGCCTACAGCCCATGTTCCACAAGAGAAGCCACTGCAATGAGAAGCCCATGCACCACAACGAAGACCCAACACACACAAAAATAAATAAATAAAATAAATTAAAACAAAACAAAACAGATAAACAACAAGGACCTACTGTATAGCACAGGAACTATATCCAATATCTTGTAATAACCTATAATGGAAAAGAATTTGAAAAAGAATAGATATATGTATCTATAACTGAATCACTTAGCTGTACACCTGAAACATTGTAAATAAACTATACTTCAATAAAAAATTATTTAAAAAACTTACTAGAAAGCTATGGTAATTAAGACTGGGTGTGGCTGCTATAAGGATAGATCAATGGAATAGAATTGATGAGTCCAAAAATAAACACATACATTTATGGGCAACTGATTTTAGACAAGGGTACAAAGACAATTCAATTGGGGAAAGAAGAATCTTTTCAATAAATAGTATTGGAACCCATGCAAAGGAATGAAGTTGGACCCTCACCTCACACCACCTAAAAAATTAACTAAAAAATGGATCAAAGACCTAAATGTAAGAGCTAAAATTATAAAACTCTTAGCATAAAGCATAGGAGTAGATCTTTATAACCTTGAATGAGCAATGGTTTCTTATATATGACACCAAAAGCATAAGTGACCAAAGAAAAAGATAAATTAGGCCTCATCAAAATTAAAAACTTTTAACAAAGTTTAAAGTCAGCAGAAGGAAGGAAATAATAAATATCAGAGAGGAAACAAAATAGAGATTAAAAAATAGAAAAAAAAAAGCAATAAAACCAAGAGCTGGTTCTTTGAAAGGATAAACAAAATTGACAAACCTGTGGCTAGGCTCACCAAGATGAAAAGAGAGAGAACCCAAATAAACAAAATAAGAAATGAAAGAGGAGAAACATCAACTGATACTGAAAAAAAACCAAACAAACAAACATAAGAGAATATTATGAACAATTATTGGCCAACAAATTGGACAACCTAGAAGAAATGGACAACTTTCTGGAAACATACAGCTCACCAAAATTGAATCAAGGAAAATAGATAATTTGAACAGACAAATCACTAGAAATTAAATAGAATATGTAACCAAAAAAACTCCCTACAAAAGTCCTGGACCAGATGGCTTCATAGGCGAATTCTACCAAACATATAAAGAGGAACTATTACTAATCCTTCTCAAAGTCTTCCAAAAGATTGAAGAGGAGGGAACACTCCCAAAGACATTCTATGAAGCCACCATCACCCTGATACCAAAACCAGACAAAGATACCACCAAAAAAGAAAATTATAGGCCAATATCTTTGATGAGTATAGATGCAAAAAAATCTCAGCAAAATATTAGCAAACTGAATACAACAACACATTAAAAAGATCAAAAAAGATCATACACCATGACCAAGAAGGATTCATCCCAAGTTCACAAGGATGGCTCCACATACGCAAAAATCAATGTAATACACCACATCAACAAAAGAAAAGACAAAAACCACATGATCATCTCAATAGATGCAGAAGAAGCATCTGACAAAATTCAACATCCATTCATGATAAAAACTTTTACCAAAGTGGGTATAGAGGGACCATATCGCAACATAATAAAAGCTTTTTATGACAACCCACAACCAATATAATACTCAATGGTGAAAAGCTGAAAGCCTTCCTGCTAAAATCTGGAACAAGGATGCCCATTCTCACCACTTCTCTTCGACATAGTATTAGAAGTTTGAGACATAGCAGTCAGACAAGAAAAAGAAATAAAAGGTATTCAAATTGGAAGGGAAGAGGTAAAGCTGTCCTTATATGCAGATGACATGATACTATACATAGAAAACCCTAAAGACTCCACACAAAAAATACTAGAACTGACAAATGAATTCAGCAAGGTAGCAGGATACAAGATTAACATACAGAAATTGGTTGCATTTCTTTAACAATGAAATATCAGAAAGGGAATGTAAAAAAAAAAAAAAACAAACCTTTTAAAATCACACCCCCCAAAATAAAATACTTAGGGATAAACCTGACCAAGGAGGTGAAAGACTTATATGCTGAGAACTGTGAAACACTAATAAAAGAAATTAAAGATGATTCAAAGAAATGGAAAGATATCCCATGGATTGGAAGAATTAATATTGTTAAAATGGCCATACTATCCAAAGCAATATACAGATTTAACACAATCCCTATCAAATTACCCATGACATTTTTCACAGAACTAGAACAAATAATCCTAAAATTTATACGGAACCATAAGAGACCCAGAATTGCCAAAGCAATCCTGAGGAAAAAGAACAAAGCAGGAAGCATAATGCTCCCAGACTTCAGACAATACTACAAAGCTACAGTAATGAAAACAGTGTGGTATTGGCACAAAAACAGACATACAGATCAATGGAACAGAATAGAGAGCCCAGAGATAAACCCACACACCTATGGTCAATTAATCTTTGACAAAGGAGGCAAGGATATAAAATGGGAAAAGACAGTCTCTTCAGCAAATACTGCTGGGAAAGTTGGACAGCTGCATGTAAATCAATGAAGTTAGAACACACCCTCACACCATGCACAAAAATAAACTCAAAATGGCTTAAAGACTTAAATATAAGTCATGATACCATAAAACTCCTAGAAGGGATCATAGGCAAAATATTCTCTGGCATAAATCATGCCAGGGCTTCCCTGGTGGCGCAGTGGTTGAGAATCTGCCTGCTAATGCAGGGGACACGGGTTCGAGCCCTGGTCTGGGAAGATCCCACATGCCACGGAGCAGCTGGGCCCGTGAGCCACAACTACTGAGCCTGCGCATCTGGAGCCCGTGCCCTGCAACGGAAGGGGCCGCGATAGTGAAAGGCCCGCGCACCGCGATGAAGAGCGGTCCCCGCACCGCGATGAAGAGCGGTCCCCGCACCGCGATGAAGAGTGGCCCCCACTTGCCGTAACTAGAGAAAGCCCTCGCACGAACCAAAGACCCAACACAGCCAAAAATAAATAAATAAATAAATAAAGTAGCTATTAAAAAAAAAAAAAAATCATGCCAATGTTTTCTTAGGTCAGTCTCCCAAGGCGATAGAAATAAAAGCAAAAATAAACAAATGGGACCTAATCAAACTTATAAGCGTTTGCACAGCAAAAGAAAGCATAAACAAAACGAAAAGACAACCTACAGAATGGGAGAAAACATTTGCAAACGAGGCAACCAACAAGAGCTTAATTTCCAAAATATACAAACAGCTCATACGGCTCAACAACAACAGAAAAACCAACAACCCAGTCGAAAAATGGGCAGAAGACCTAAATAGACATTTCTCCAAAGAAGACAGACAGATGGCCAATAGGCACATGAAAACATGCTCAATATCACTAATTATTCAAGAAATGCAAATCAAAACTATAATGAGGTATCACCTCACACAAGTCAGAATGGCCATTATTAAAAAGTCTACAAATAAAAAATGCTGGAGGGGGTGTGGAGCAAAGGGAATCCTCCTACAGTGTTGGTGAGAATGTAAGTTGGTGCAGCCACTATGGAAAACAATATGGAGGTTCCTCAGAAAACTAAAACTAGTATTACCATATGATCCAGCAATCCCACTCCTGGGCATATATCCAGATAAAACTATAATTCAAAAAGACACACGCACCCCTATGTTCATAGCAGCACTATTCACAATAGCCAAGACATGGAAACAACTTAAATGTCCACTGACAGATGAATGGATAAAAATGTGGTACATACATACAATGGAATACTACTCAGCCATAAAAAAGAACGAAATAATGCCATTTGCAGCAACATGGATGCAACTAGAGATTATCATACTAAGTGAAGTAAGTCAGAAAGAAAAAGACAAATACCATACGATATCACTTATATGTGGACTCTAAAATAGGCACAAATGAACCTATCTACAAAGCAGAAAGAGACTCACAGACATAGAGAACAGACTTGTGGTTGCCAACGGGGAGGGGTTTGGGGAGGGTTGGACTGGGAGTTTGGGGTTAGTAGATGCAAACTGTTACATATAGAATGGATGGACAAAAAGGTCCTACTGCATAGCACAGGGAACTATATTCAATGTCCTGGGATAAACCATAATGGAAAAGAATTTTAAAAAGAATGTGTATATATGTATAACAGAGTAACTTTGCTATACAGTAGAAATTAACACAACATTGTAAATCAACTATATCAATAAAAGAAGAATTAAAAACTTATGTGCTTCAAAGGACACTATGAAGAAAGTGAAAAAACAGCCCTCAGCATGAGAGAAATATTTGCAAATCATATAGCTGATAAGGGACTTGTATTCCAAAAATATATAGAACTCATAACACAATAATAAAAACACAAACATAATTAAAAATGGGTAAAGGATATAGACATTTCTCCAAGTAAGGTATGCAAATGACTGATAAGTACATGAAAAGATGCTCAACATCATTAGTCTTCAGGGAAATACAACTCATCAGGGAAATGAACTTATATGAGGTCCCTGGAGTAGTCAAATTCATAGAGACATGAAGCAGAATAGAGGTTGCCAGAGGCTAGAAGACGGAAGAATGGGGAGTTAGTGTTTCATGGGGACAGAATTTCGGTTTGGGAAGATGAAAAATTTCTGGAGATGGATGGTGGTGATTGGTTGCACCACAGTGTGAATGTACTTAATGCCACTTAAGAATGGTCAGAATGGTAACTTTTATTTTATGTATATGTAGTGTAAGCCCTGACAGTATTTTTTTTTTTCTTTTTTGTGGTGCTAGCGCCTGAATTAAGCTTTCATTGCCGAGGCATCCCCTTCAACACATTGCCAGCCACGTGACTAGATAAAGGGCCAGGCCACCCCCACAACTGAGGCTCCTTTGTTTTAGAGATCTTGGTTGATTTTAATAACTGACAATTTGGGCTACTTGTTTTTGGTTTTATATATTTTTTCCTCTTCCTGCGCTTTAAATTCCCACTCTTATAAGTTCACCAATAAAGAGTGAGCCCTCAGAACCCTAGGCCCCCACCCTCTACCCCAATAAAAGCACAAGCTCAGGTACACCCCCCCACACACATGACCTCACTGTGTGCCCCCACATGTGTTGTGTATGTTCCAGGTCTTGTAAGTAGTAAACTTCTAATTCTTTCCAAGTTTCTGGATGGTTATTGCTGAAGCGCATCTTGCAATCACAGTAAGAACCACAGGGCTTTTCCAACCACAACACTGGTGGTTAATAAGCTAAGACCAGCACAACAGAGTCCATTTTACCACGCACACAAATCCCCACTTCACTTTGAGACCCGGGTTCTCCTGCCACTTTTGTGCCTCCCCCTCCACATCCCAGACATCTGCACTCATGCAGGACTCTGGATTCTAGATCACTGTCAGGAGGCATTCCTCTGCATCCTCATTTCCCACCTCCCCTAGGGGACTTCAGGGACCACAGAGACAACCTCATCACTCCCTGGCCTCCTGGCTCCTTGGCCTCCTCCGTGGCTTCCAGCATGTCCATGCCCTGCTTTAATTTGTCCCTCCAGTTCCTGTGGGCGCCTCTGCTTGCCCTCCTCCATCATCCCCTGCTGTTCTCCTCCATCCCTCCCGCTCTCTGATTCCCAGGGCCATCGTGTATCACACTTGCACTGATCTCGCCCCTGGTCCTTTCCTTACATCCCATGGTAATACTGACCATCTCCCTTTGTTGGACTGGTACCCAGGCTCAGTGCTGCTGGGGGGAAAAGAAATCACACACCTGTACACTCACCTGGTCTACGCACTGCCAGATTGCTGCTGGTTGTTTTTGTTTTCAATTAACTTTTGTCAGCTCACTCTACTGTGCTCTAGGACAATTCCTCTGAGTCTTAATTTTTCTCAAGTCCCTGACCTTTCCCCTCCCCCTCAGCAGACAGCCTCACCTTTTACCTCAGGTAGAAAACTGGAACCATTGGAACCAACTTTCTAAAATGTCCGCAATCAAACCTGATAAAACTGAGTTGTAGCCCTCTCTCATGTAGGTGAACCCTTCTACCGTGCCCTGGGTCCCCTCCCCTCCTGCCTGTCCTCGTCTCTGCCTTTGAACCTCTTTCTGCCATCATCTTTGAGAAATGAACAAGCCGTTACCATCTTAGAGGAAAACCCTCCTCAAACTCACCCTGCCTTCTACTTCCACTCCCTTCACGGCCACCGTTCTCTAAAGAACTGCCTGGAATGTCTGTCTCCATCTCTCTTTCTTTCCATGAAGACACCCACTTGGCTTTCTCTCTGTCCACTGTACTTGGGATGCGGGAGGAGCGAAACTGGGGGGAGGGACATGTCTTCATTGATTAGTCCAGATGGTGCCCAGGCCACTCTGCTCATACCCTATTGGCCCGTGCCTGGTCACACGGCCACCTAGCTGCAAGGGAGGCTGGAAGTGTAGTCTCTACCTGGCATCCACGTGTCCCCCACACTTGGAGGGTTGGGTTTGTAAAGAAAAGGAAAAGGTTGCCCAGCATTCCAGGTCTACAAGGGTCAAGCCCTTAGCCATTGTAGCTGCCCCCTGACCGCATACCTGAGGGGCACTGAGGATGGAGAAAAACAGGAAGCATTTTGAGCTTTGGATACCTGCCCCTAGATAGTTAAGATGCACCTCTAAAGAAAAATTTCAATCACCCCAGATTCTTGAATCTTCCCATACATAGAAAAGTTCTAGAAAAACATTTTTTGATGATATACTGTTTGATTCCTATAATACAATGCTATAAGGTGTGCCCTGAAAGAAAATAAAGTGGTTGGAATCCAAAAAAAAAAAAAAAAAAAGAAAGAAAGAAAAGCACTAGAATTATTAACTTGAGATGTCTGTTCTTTGTGATTAGCAGTCATCTTTTGATGTGACATGTTTTTTCCAGCAAAAATTCATATACATCCTGGCTCCTCTCTTACCTCTTCAGAGCAGTTTCTCAGAGCCATCTGAGAGGCTGTCTCCCAGGTTATAGTCTGCTGAATAAGACACTGAATAAACTCAACTCACAGTTCTTAAATTATGTGGTTTTCTTAAGTTGACAGGTTACTAAGTGGATGAAGGGAATCTGTGGACACTACCCAGTCTCCATCATGCTGGCCTAGACCCATTCTCAGAGCTCAAGGTTACTATTTGGAAGTAGCACCTCAAAGTCAGAGTGCACAAAACTGACCTCTCCCCCTCTCCCCACCTCCTCCCACACACCCCCACACCTGGTATTCCTTAAGGCTTGGCTGACCCAGTGTATGACCGGCCAGCTGCTCAGGCACCAGCAGGGTCCTGGCTTCCACTGTCAACACCAGTGAATTCTGCCTCCTCAACGTCTCTGGACAGGTCCACCTTCCTTCATGGCTACTGCCCTCTGGTCCAAGCCACGTTACCCCCTCCCACACCCTGGGGTCTACAAACACCCTCTCTCCTTCTCCACACCCACTCTTGTCCCAGCAGCACATCCTCCAGAGCATTTTCAAAAGACAACTGTCAAGAGGGCAGACAGCAGAAGCAAGAAGAACTACAATCCTGCACCCTGTGGAACAAAAACCACATTCACAGAAAGATAGACAAGATGAAAAGGCAGAGGGCTATGTACCAGATGAAGGAACGAGATAAAACCCCAGAAAAACAACTAAATGAAGTGGAGATAGGCAACCTTCCAGAAAAAGAATTCAGAATAATGATAGTGAAGATGATCCAGGACCTCAGAAAAAGAATGGAGGCAAAGATTGAGAAGAAGCAAGAAATGTTTAACAAAGACCTAGAAGAATTAAAGAATAAACAAACAGAGATGAACAATACAATAACTGAAATGAAAAGTACACTAGAAGGAATCAGTAGCAGAATAACTGAGGCAGAAGAACAGATAAGTGACCTGGAAGACAGAATGGTGGAATTCAGTGCCATGGAACAGAATAAAGAGAAAAGAATGAAAAGAAATGAAGACAGCCTAAGAGACCTCTGGGACAACATTAAACGCAACAACATTCGCATTATAGGGGTCCCAGAAGGAGAAGAGAGAGAGAAAGGACCGGAGAAAACATTTGAAGAGATTATAGTCGAAAACTTCCCTAACATGGGAAAGGAAATAGCCACCCAAATCCAGGAAGTGCAGAGAGTCCCATACAGGATAAACCCAAGGAGAAACACACCAAGACACATAGTAATAAAATTGGCAAAAATTAAAGACAAAGAAAAATTATTGAAAGCAGCAAGGGAAAAATGACAAATAACATACAAGGGAACTCCCATAAGGTTAACAGCTGATTTCTCAGCAGAAACTCTACAAGCCAGAAGGGAGTAGCAGGACATATTTAAAGTGATGAAAGGGAAGAACCTACAACCAAGATTACTCTACCCGGCAAGGATCTCATTCAGATTCTATGGAGAAATCAAAAGCTTTACAGACAAGCAAAAGCTAAGAGAATTCAGCACCACCAAACCAGCTCTACAACAAATGCTAAAGGAACTTCTCTAAGTGGGAAACACAAGAGAAGAAAAGGACCTACAAAAACAAACCCAAAACAATTAAGAAAATGGTAATAGGAACATACATATCGATAATTACCTTAAACGTGAATGGATTAAATGCTCCAACCAAAAGACACAGGCTTGCTGAATGGATACAAAAACAAGACCCATATATATGCTGTCTACAAGAGACCCACTTCAGACCTAGGGACACATACAGACTGAAAGAGAGGGGATGGAAAAAGATATTCCATGCAAATGAAAATCAAAAGAAAGCTGGAGTAGCAATACTCCTATCAGATAAAATAGACTTTAAAATAAAGAATGTTACAAGAGACAAGGAAGGACACTACATGATAAAGGGATCAATCCAAGAAGAAGATATAACAATTATAAATATATATGCACCCAACATAGGAGCACCTCAATACATAAGGCAACTGCTAACAGCTATAAAAGATGAAATTGACAGTAACACAGTAATAGTGGGGGACTATAACACCTCACTTACACCAATGGACAGATCATCCAAACAGAAAATTAATAAGGAAACAGAAGCTTTAAATGACACAATAGACCAGATAGATTTAATTGATATTTATAGGACATTCCATCCAAAAACAGCAGATTACACTTTCTTCTCAAGTGCACATGGAACATTCTCCAGGATAGATCACATCTTGGGTCACAAATCAAGCCTCAGTAAATTTAAGAAAATTGAAATCATATCAAGCATCTTTTCTGACCACAACACTATGAGATTAGAAATGAATTACAGGGAAAAAAACGTAAAAAACACAAACACATGGAGGCTAAACAATACGTTACTAAATAACCAAGAGATCACTGAAGAAATCAAAGAGGAAATAAAAAAATACCTAGAGACAAATGACAATGAAAACACGACGACCCAAAACCTATGGGATGCAGCAAAAGCAGTTCTAAGAGGGAAGTTTATAGCTATACAAGCCTATCTCAAGAAACAAGAAAAATCTCAAGTAAACAATCTAACCTTACACCTAAAGAAACTAGAGAAAGAAGAACAAACAAAACCCAAAGTTAGCAGAAGGAAAGAAATCATAAAGATCAGAGCAGAAATAAATGAAATAGAAACAAAGAAAACAATAGCAAAGATCAATAAAACTAAAAGCTGGTTCTTTGAGAAGATAAACAAAATTGATAAGCCATTAGCCAGACTCATCAAGAAAAAGAGGGAGAGGACTCAAATCAATAAAATCAGAAATGAAAAAGAAGTTACAACAGACACCGCAGAAATACAAAGCATCCTAAGAGACTACTACAAGCAACTCTATGCCAATAAAATGGACAACCTGGAAGAAATGGACAATTTCTTAGAAAGGTATAACCTTCCAAGACTGAACCAGGAAGAAACAGAAAATATGAACAGACCAATCACAAGTAATGAAATTGAAACTGTGATTAAAAATCTTCCAACAAACAAAAGTCCAGGACCAGATGGCTTCACAGATGAATTCTATCAAACATTTAGAGAAGAGCTAACACCTATCCTTCTCAAACTCTTCCAAAAAATTGCAGAGGAAGGAACACTCTCAAACTCATTCTATGAGGCCACCATCACCCTGATACCAAAACTAGACAAAGACACTACAAAAAAAGAAAATTATAGACCAATATCACTGATGAATATAGATGCAAAAATCCTCAACAAAATACTAGCAAACAGAATCCAACAACACATTAAAAGGATCATACACCACGATCAAGTGGGATTTATCCCAGGGATACAAGGATTCTTCAATATATGCAAATCAATCAATGTGATACACCATATTAACAAATTGAAGAATAAAAACCATATGATCATCTCAATAGATGCAGAAAAAGCTTTCGACAAAATTCAACACCCATTTATGATAAAAACTCTCCAGAAAATGGGCATAGAGGGAACCTACCTCAACATAACAAAGGCCATATATGACAAACCCACAGCAAACATCATTCTCAATGGTGAAAAACTGAAAGCATTTCCTCTAAGATCAGGAAAAAGACAAGGATGTCCACTCTCACCACTATTATTCAACAGAGTTTTGGAAGTCCTAGCCACAGCAATCAGAGAAGAAAAAGAAATAAAAGGAATACAAATTGGAAAATAAGAAGTAAAACTGTCATTGTCTACAGATGACATGATACTATACATAGAGAATCCTAAAGATGCCACCAGAAAACTACTAGAGCTAATCAATGAATTTGGTAAAGTTGCAGGATACAAAATTAATGCACAGAAATCTCTTCATTAATGATTAAAAATCTGAAAGAGAAATTAAGGAAACACTCCCATTTACCATCGCAACAAAAAGAATAAAATACCTAGGAATAAACCTACCTAGGGAGACAAAAGACCTGTATGCAGAAAACTATAAGACACTGATGAAAGAAATTAAAGATGATACAAACAGATGGAGAGATATACCATATTCTTGGATTGGAAGAATCAATATTGTGAAAATGACTATACTACCCAAAGCAATCTACAGATTTGATGCAATCCCTATCAAATTACCAATGGCATTTTTTACAGAACCAGAACAAAAAATCTTAAGATTTGCATGGAGACACAAAAGACCCCGAATAGCCAAAGCTGTCTTGAGGGAAAAAAACGGAGCTGGAGGAATCAGACTCCCTGACTTCAGACTATGCTATAAAGCTACAGTAATCAAGACAATATGGTACTGGCACAAAATCAGAAATACAGATCAATGGAACAGGATAGAAAGCCCAGAGGTAAACCCACACACCTATGGTCAACTAATCTATGACAAAGGAGGCAAGGATATACAATGGAGAAAAGACAGTCTCTTCAATAAGAGAAAACTGGACAGCTACATGTCAAAGAATGAAATTAGAACACTCCCTAACACCATACACAAAAATAAACTCAAAATGGATTCGAGACCTAAATGTAAGACTGGACGCTATAAGACTCTTAGAGAAAAACATAGGAAGAACACTCTTTGACATAAATCACAGCAAGATCTTTTTTGATCCACCTCCTAGAGTAATGGAAATAAAAACAAAAATAAACAAATGGGACCTAATGAAACTTAAAAGCTTTTGCACAGCAAAGGAAACTACAAACAAGATGAAAAGACAACCCTCAGAATGGGAGAAAATATTTGCAAACAAATCAATGGACAAAGGATTAATGTCCAAAATATATAAACAGCTTATGCAGCTCAACATTAAAAAAACAACCCAATCCAAAAATGGGTAGAAGACCTAAATAGACATTTCTCCAAAGAAGACATACAGATGGCCAAGAAGCACATGAAAAGCTGCTCAACATCACTAATTATTAGAGAAATGCAATTCAAAACTACAATGAGGTATCACCTCACACCAGTTAGAATGGGCATCATCAGAAAATCTACAAACAACAAATGCTGGAGAGGGTGTGGAGAAAAGGGAACCCTCTTGCACTGTTGGTGGGAATGTAAATTGATACAGCCACTATGGAGAACAGTATGGAGGTTCCTTAAAAAACTAAAAATAGAATTACCATATGACCCAGCAATCCCACTACTGGGCATATACCCAGAGAAAACCATAATGCAAAAAGACACATGCACCCCAATGTTCATTGCAGCACTATTTACAATAGCCAGGTCATGGAAGCAACCTAAATGCCCATTGACAGACGAATGGATAAAGAAGATGTGGTACATATATACAATGGAATATTACTAAGCCATAAAAAGGAACAAAATTGGGTCATTTGTAGAGACGTGGATGAATCTAGAGACTGTCATACAGAGTGAAGTAAGTCAGAAAGAGAAAAACAAATATCGTATATTAACGCATATATGTGGAACCTAGAGAAATGGTACAGATGAACCGGTTTGCAGGGTAGAAAGAGACACAGATGTAGAGAACAAACGTATGGACTCCAAGGCGGGAAACTGGCGGGGGTGGTGGTGGTGGTGTGATGAATTGGGAGATTGGGGTTTACATGTATACACCGATGTGTATAAGAACCTGCCGTATAAAAAAATAAATAAAATAAAATTCAAAAAAACCCCACAAAAAACAAAAAAAAACAAAAGACAACTGTCATGTCAACACAACACTTAAAACCCATCAACAGCTTCCTAGTGCTCCTAGGAGAACATCCAAATAAACCTCGAGGGCCTTGTAGGATTTGGCCCCTGCTCGCTCACACCATTCCCCCCAGTCTCGACCCGAATGCCCCATGCCCCAGCCACGCTGGCTTCTTCCAGCTCCTCCAAGACACCCGCTCACGAGAGGGGCTTCCTGCCCGGCACAGAATCCTGCATGCCTGCACACACACACTCACACGTGCACACAAACACCTAATTCCTCCGCACCCTCAGCTGTGGCATCTTTCCCAGCAAGGGTCCCCCACGGACCGTTCACTCCCTCCGTCTCTGTTTGCTGTGCACCCAGCACTGCTCGCTGCGTCTCTGTGACAGCTGCAATTAGGCACTAATTAGGCATCAGTTATCCACTTCCCCTCTTCCTAGGGCCCATCCTTTTTGATGAGCACTGCCACCCCAGGACCTGGTCCTGTACCTGGCCTGCGGCAGTCCTTCAATAAACATCACTGAAGGAACAAAGGCTCTGACAAGTCCTGCTGCAAAGACTGTTTAACCTCATCTAACCCAGCGTTTCCCCTAACATTGTTCAGAATGAAACCATTCTTTCCTTTAAGCCCCATCACTCTTCCGAGGAACAGTTTGAAACTGTAGACCAAGGTTCTAGCTGGTCCAACTTCCACCAAAATTGTGCCCTCCGGGGTCTACGTGTCCCAAGACACAAAGGACCAAACATCAGATGGTGAAATGGTGGACGTGGCAGGGAGTCGGGCAGACGTCCCCTTGGCCATGAAACCACAGGCTTGGGCTCAGGGTGGACGCCCTGCCTGGAGTAGAGAGACTCAGGAGTGACGTGGAGGAAGGTGCTTCCCAGTGGGTCACACCTGAAGTCCCACCTGAGCAGAGAAGCCAGGGGAGGACCCCCAGGTTCTAGGTGGCACAATTAGCTTTCGCTATGTCCACACTGTGGGGGAAACAGCGGGCCCTTCGGAAATGCCAGGCGGCGTGAGACACTTCCTAACTGGGGAATGCATTTGCGGCCGAGCAGTGGGTGGCCGGCCACCGTCCCCTCTGCCACCGTCCGCCCTGCCAGCTGAGACACGTGGTTCCCTCATTTCCTTTGCTCTGACAGTCACAGCCATGGGGGATGAGCCGAAAGGCTCACCGTCTACTTACAGTCCCCTGGGAGCTCTTCCTCCTGCTGAATTAACTTGGAAGACAAGTTTCCACAGACGTGACCCATCATTAAATACAACCGCAGGACGATTCTCCTCGGCTGGGGATGCTGGCGGTGGGCAGGAGACTGGGCCATCTGGGTCTCGTCGCTGTCCCCACCACACGCAGCCTCCCTGTGTCTACTTTGGCGCTGCTACACATCCTCAGGCTGAGTTCCCGGCAGCAGGGACAGGAGGACAGGCGGCTTTGTCCTCTGCCCAGCCGTGTCCTTGCCCCTGGCCTTGGGCACAAAGGGAGAGCAGAACCCCACGGGCCAGGCTGGCTCAGCAGGGGCCTCAGGCTTCACAAAGACGGCAGGGTGGCCAGAGAGACGTCTCCGGCCCACAAAGTTTCCGGAGGTCACTGCCAGGCTAGGCACCCTGGAGGCCCCGGGGTCTCTGTCTAGCAAGTCCCGGGGTGAGGGCCCACAAGGCACAGACGTGCCTGGAGTCCAAGCCAGCCAGGCTGGGAGTGGGTTAGCGGGAGGCTTTTGCAGCCAAATGCCTCTGCCTGCACAGGGCAGGGGGTGGTGAGCAGTGCTCCTGTGAAAACAAGTGTTTGACAGACAGGCCTCGCGCTCAAAGGACCCGGATGCTGGTTAGAGGCGAGAGAGCCAGGTTTTATTCGGTCCTGTTGTGATAGAGGAAAAAGCTGTGCTCGTCTCCGAGGAGAGTGGAGACAGCTGGGGGTTTACAGGCAGAGAGCAGTGAGGGCGTCCGTAGGTGGAAAATTCCTAAAAGGAGACAACGGGAGGGGGATTCTTGCTAAAGGCAGGTCAAGGAGTAGACATCAAAGGTGAGGACGAGGAGCTTGGTCAGATGGCAAGGGTGGGGTGACACAGCAGGATTCTCTGCCGAGACTGGCTTAGGCGGGCCCTGGACCAGCCCTGCCGAAAAGAGGGCTCAGGGGAACCTGTCTGAAGGTTTGGTCAAGAAGAGCCCTTGCCCGGCTTCAGCCTGAGGAGGGGCTCTGAGTTTGGGGAGCAGGCAGGGTTGAGCCTCAGGCTCCAGACAGAGGGTTCCCTCACCATGGCTCCATCTGGTGGGAGGGGGAAACAAGATTTATCCCTCACAGGTCCTGGAGGGTACAGGGCCTGCCCAGGGCCCCACACAGCAAGGTGGTGGGGAGAGAGGTGACCCCAGGCTCTGCCTTTATTAGGGTCCGAGGGAGGCGTGTCTGGGATTTCGAGGGGTCACTCACGGGCTAACTGAAGCATAAGGGTGAGAATTAGGGCTCAGGAAACCGGAGGCCGGGTCACTAAGCACCTGGTTATCTAGGTCCTCCAGGGCCCTCTGGAAGGGCAGCTTCATGGTAGCGGGGGCTGGATCCCTACCTGGCTGTTTGGCAGGCGGCTGTACCACGCAGCTGGCACTACGTTCGTTCAAGACGGACCTCTTTTGAAACGGGTGCCTCGGGAACCAAAACCTAACGTCAGGCACTTACATTTCCGACTCATCTGGGACCCGTGCCCTGTCCCTCCTGCCAGCTCCCTGAGTCCTTCAAAACTGCTGTGGATGGTGCCAGTGTATCTCTGACGCGCGCCGGCCGCGGCCCCGCCGAGTCCCGGGAGCATCGCAGGCTGCCCCTCCCCCCATGCCCCTCCCCTCATCACGCACACACTTAATTCATCCTTTATTCTAAGAATTGCCGGCACCTGCAATCTGTGTTTTCATTAAATGTTCGATAAAATAAACTCTCTGTAATTTCCATTTTTAAAAATCGCTTCCCTCAAGCCTTTGACTTTTTTTCCGCTCTCTAGAATGTGGTTCTCACAGTAGCTCCCTGGACCGCAGCGTCAACATCATATGGGAGTGTGTTAGTGATGAATGTGCTCAGGCCCGTCCCGACCTGCTGGAGTGGGAAACATGGGGGTGGGGGGAGCCATCCGAATTTTAACAAGCCCCCAGGAGATTCTAATGCACGCTAGAGGTTGAGAACCGCTGGTTTAGAGTAAAATTTTAGTCTCTGTTTCGAGTGAATTCACTTGAAGTAGCCAGCTATCCTTAGCTATCAAGCCCTCCTCTATTTCCTTTCTTTAGGGTCATACACGTTTGAGGAGGACCCACCCTCAGGGCCTGGGTTCCCTTCAACGAGCCCACTGGTTACGTGAAGAGCAGGTGCTTCAAAGGCTACGGTTCTCCCCATGGCTGCAGAGTGGAATCACCTGGGAAGCTGCCCGAGCTCAGGGTTCTGGCCCCACCCCCAGGTGGGCAGGGCCAAACGCCTGGATGTTCACATCTTCCCTCGGGTCTAAGTATGGACAGGTGTGGAAACCTGGCCCGGGAGGGGTCAGTGCCCCTCAGAGGAGAGTCTTGCCGCCCTTGGCCCATTGTAGCGGAACAGTCGCTGACAAACAAACTAGAAATTTGGGCAGATTCGACTCAGGGATAAACGCTGTCCACGCACAGCAGGGCGCACGGCAGAACTACACCCGAGGGACCCGGAACTCAGAGCAGCTGTCACCCCAAAAACCTCGCAGTCGAGCTCATTCACGCTGACTGTCCCCCTCAGGGGACAGACCTTGGATGTCCCCTGCTGTCCTTCCAGGAGAGGTCCTGCGAGGCCCTAGGCCAGTCCCAGGCCAGGGGGCCTCTGCCTCCCTGCCCCGCCCCTACCATCCTTTTCTCCACTAACTGCTCATCAATCATGCCGTCCACTTGGGCACACTTTGGATTCCGGGGGAGGGGGCGTTCAAGGACAGGCTGCCTTTAAGAGACCCAGCGTCCCTCCAATGGCTTCCAAAACGTTACAGCTCAACTTGCACCCGAGACCTGGAAATAGAAAAGATTTCTTTCTTAAAAGTGCAAAGATCCCTTTTCTTTGGGATATTAAAAAAAAATTAAACGGTGTTATAGAGTAGTCTCCTGTTCAATGACTTAGTTTATATTATCTCATACTGGAAAAAAATATCTCCAAGGTGAAAGTCAGGGGCCCTAAGTAATAAATGGGAGTCAAAACGGTAGCAAAAAGCTGCAAGACAACGGCTTTACCACTGAAACAGCACCATTCCTCCCACGTGCTCTGTTTCCACCGACCATCGGACCATCATCCTGTTTGCCTGAGCTTCAAGTTTAACTCCAGACTTCAGGGCAGGGAGAGTGATACCTGGGCCCTGGGGATGGGCCTCTGCTGGAAGGCCTTCTCGGCTTTGTTTGCAAAACAAAACGTTCTTTGAATATAGTGAGTCAGGAAAGAAGAATTTGAAGGAGGTCTGGAAATGAAATTTCCTGCCTGTGGTTGGACTTAGCCCCATCTGTCTCTAAATCTACCCCAAGGATAGTCATTGCACTGTGACCAGGCTGTCCTTGCATCCCCCAGACTCCTACGATGTGGGCAGGTAATCCGGGAAGCAGGGCGGCTACCAGCACAGGCAGGGCTGCAGAGACCAGCCGGCGATTCTGTGGATGCCATCCCCAGCTCCCCTCTGGTCTCTGCTGAGACTGGGGGATTTGTCACCTCCAGCCTGGCCTCCGTCCCTGAAGGCTTCTTAAGCAATAAGGCACTATGAATCTCAGTCCTTTTGATAGGGACAGAGTAAAGAGACAGAGTAGGTGATTCAATAGTTAATCCCACTAAAGGATCATAAGTAAAGGAAAAAGTATGGGAGACCCCTGTAAGTTAATGATCGTTCAAGAAAGCAGGTTTGCTTAACCACAAAACCAAGCAGGCTTGCTTAGCAACAGAAGCATGAGACATGCCCCCAAACAATAACATAATGGTGGCACGAGACCCACATCATGCCCAGCGAGGTCAGTAAGTTAATGACTTTTAGGACATGGTCCTCTGCTCACACTAAAAACAAAAATATAAGGAAAAGGTGACATTACACTGAAACCTGACATGACATCATATTTTAGTATTTGTTATCGCTCATTTCCACTGCACCATGACAGTGTCAGCTTGACCATGTAAGGACAAGAAAACTCCCCCGCCCGACCTGGAGGAGGAACTGATGACGGAAGCGTGACGTCTACTCAAGAATGAGGAAGAAGGCGGTCTTTTTCCCCTCACCACTTTTCCTTTGATTATAAAAATGTAGCCACAAAGTTCTCGGTGCGGCACTCCCTTGCCTGACCGCTTATATCTCTCACAAGCGTCCTATACTAATAAGCTCTTTCCTAACCTGTCGCCCTGCCTCTCGCTGAATTCCTTTTGCTCCGAGACAGAAGAACCTATGCTCTACTGAGTACCGAGACGTGTTCTGCTGGTTTCACTTTTATCTTTTGTGTCTTTCTTTGCTAGTGGGAAAGCACTAATAAGAATCCAGGGTTGTCAGCCGTCCCTGTGTGCCAGAACTTGAGACTTTCTGAAGGAAACCCAGGAAGGTCCCGGGCACACTCAGACCACTTGGCAACCTGGTTGTTGCCGGCAGAAGTGACAGGGCTGCCTGGTTCCCGGGGACCTGTCAGGAATCCAAAAGAATTCCTTTATGGTTCTCAGAGGGGTCTGGAACTTTCTCAGGACCCCGCCCATTTTGTAATTAGTGGAGCCATGTTTGGAGTCTGATATTCCAATTCTCCAAATGCTGCTGGCTTGGCCCCTCAAGGGACTACTTTAATCGCGAAGATTTATTTCAAGATCTTCAAACTCCAGAGCCTCCTACCTGAAGGGTGATCCCCTGACCAGACCACCTGGGAAACCGCTGGAAACAAAGACTCTCCAAGCCCACCCTGTGACTCCGTCAGAACGTAAATTTACCCCATCCTCAGGTGATTCAAGACAAAGCCCTGTTCCAGAGATGGGGAGATAGAAATGGGGTATGTGGGGGGGGGGGCTGGAGCCATCCCCCCACAGAAAAATGGTCTTAGTGAAAGACACAAAAAAATGGTATATTTAACTTGGTGCAGCCATTATGGAATACAGTATGGAGGTTCCTTAAAAAACTTAACATAGTGTTACCATATGATCCAGCAATCCCACTCCTAGGCATATGTCCAGAGAAAACTCTAATTCAAAAAGATACATGCACCCCAATGTTCATGGCAGCACTATTTACAATAGCCAAGACATGGAAGCAACTTAACTATCCATCAACAGATGAATGGATAAAGAAGATGTGGTATATATATATACACAATAGAATATTACTCAGCCATAAAAAAGAATGAGATATGCCGTTTGCAGCAACATGGATGAATATAGAGATTATCATACTAAGTGAAGTAAGTCAGACAGAGCAAGGCAAATATCATATGATGTCACTTATATGTGGAATCTAAAATATGATACAGGGAATTTCCTGGCAGTCCAGTGGTTAAGACTCCATACTTCCACTGCAGGGGGCGCAGGTTCCATCCCTGGTTAGGGAACTAAGATTCTGCTAGCCATGTGGCACAACCAAAAAAAAAAAAAAAAAAAAAACAGCAAAATATGATACAAATGAACTTATTTACAAAACAGAAACAGCCTCACAAACATACAAAACAAACTTAAGGTTACCAGAGGGGAAAGCAGGGTGTGGGGAAGGGATAAATTAAGAGTTTGGGATTAGCAGATAAAAACGACCATATATATAATAGATAAACAACAAGGTCCTATTGTATAGCACAGGGAACTATATTCAGTATCTTGTAACAAACTATAATGGAAAAGAATATGCAAAAAAAAAAAAAAAATAGTACATTTACCAGTGAGAACCTGCCCAAGCTAACCAAAATAGCAAGATCCTATGCTCTGGATAGAGTTCGTTTTTTCAAGTTTTGAAGGGCAGTTACATGTGTCTTTGAATAAAACCGGTAAAACAAATCAATTATTTTATTGATGATCTCTGACATGACAGAGAGAGATTTTTTTAAATTAACAGACTTTTTTGGGGGGAATTTTAGGTTTACAGAAAAATTGACCAGAAAGTACAGAGTTCCTATATGCCTCTTACCCTCTCACTGCCCCCTCAACCCCCTCTTTTTTTTTTTTTTTTTACTGTATGATATCACTTATATTTGGAATCTAAAAAAATAAAAACTAGTGAATATAACAGAAAAGAAGCAGACACACAGATAGTATAGAGAACAAACTAGTGGTTACCAGTGGGGAGAGGGAAGGGGGGAGGGGCAAGTCAGGGGTAGGGGATTAAGAAGTACAAACTATTGGGTATAAAGTAAGCTACAAGGATATATTGTACAACAATATTTTATAATAACTATAAATGGAGTATAACCTTTAAAAACTGTGCATCAGTATACCATGCACCTGTAACTAATATAGTATTATACGTCAACTATACTTCAATAAAAAAATAATAAAAAAGGGAATTTCTTGGAGTTTCTCAGGTTATACATGGAGTACTGAAAGGCCCAAGAGCTCAGCTCCAGTAGTCATCATAAACAACAAGAAAACAGGAGGACTAGGATATTCCTGAGTGGGAGAAACAGCCACAGTCTGAAGTATGAGATCCTGACGGCTTGTGTCCTTGTCTTCTCCATGCTGATTCATATGAGGTCATTGTCAATCCCCTCTTCTTCCTATTATTAACATCTTGTATTCATGTGGGACATTTGTTACAATTGATGACTCAATACTGACATAGCATTCTTAATTCTGAAGTCCATAGTTTACATTAGGGTTCATCTTGCTGTTGTACATTCTATGGGTTTGCACAAATGTATGATGCCATGCATCCACCACTATAGTATCCTACGGGGTAGTTTCACTGCCTTAAATATCCTCTGTGCCGCACCTATTCATCCCTCCCTCCTCCATAACCCTGGTAACCAGTGATCTATTTACTGTCTCCATAGTTTTGCCTTTTCCAGAATGTCCTGTAGTTGGAATCAAACAGTAGCCTTCTCGGATTGGTTTCTTTCACTTGGCAAAATGCATGGAAGGTTCTCTCCTCCATGTCTTTTTATGACTTAATAGCTCACTTCTTCTCACCACTGAATAATATTCCATTGTCTAAATGTACCACAGTTTATTTATCCATCACCTACTGAAGGACATCTTGGTTGCTTCCAAATTTTTGTGACTGTGAATAAAGCTGTGATAAACATGTGTGTATTGGTTTTTGTGTGACAGTGTCTTCAACTCCTTTGGGTAAATACCAAGGAGTGTGATTGCTGGATTGTAAGAAACCACCAAACTCTCTTCCGAAGTGGCTGCACCATTTTGTATTCCCACCAGCAACGAATGAGACTTCCTGCTGTTCCACATCCTCGCCAGCGTTTGGTATTGTCAGTGTTCTGGATTTTAGCCATTCTAATGGGCGTGCAGTCGTGTCTCATTGTTGCTTTAAGTGCCTCTTCCCTGATGACATATGATATGGAGCATCTTTTCATGTGCTTATTTGTATCTGTGTATCTTCTTTGACGAGGTGTCTGTTTAGAACTTTGGCCCAGTTTTTAGTGGGGAGGAGAAATCTTTTAAAACATGATATTAAAAAAATCCTCAGCCACATAGTGTATGATTCCATGTGGATGAAATGCCCAGAATAGGCAGATCCACAGAGACAGAGAGTAATTAATTAGTGGTTGCCAGGGAAGGCGCGGGTGACTGCTCCTTGGTACAGGGCTTCCTTTTGAGAAGATGTAGGAGTTCTGGAACTGGATAGAGGAGATGGTTGCACAACATTTTGAATGTACTAAATGCCACTGAATGGTTAACTTTAAAACAGTTAAGATGGTAAATTTCATGATATGTATTCACCACGACTTAAAAAAAAGAGAGAGAGAGAAAGCGGCCTCCTTGGTGAGGGTGTGAAAACACTGAAGTAAATCCAGGGCACTTGCCCAGACGATAAGGGTCAATGGGATTTGAGTGCTGGTAGCTCCCCTTCGGACCCTCCCTCGGTACTGGAGCACCGGCTCCCAGAGACGCCCCTCCATCTCCCCCTTCAAGATCCAGGCTGCCCCCTCACCCCACTCAGGTCACAATCACTGCGATACATCCCTCCCTTTGTACGAGTCTGTGCCAGCAATCCAGGCATGACTCTGTCCCTCATAGAGTCACCAAAAATGCCCCAAAGCCAAAGCATCCATTCCTCAGCAGGGCAAGGCCATCATTCACTCCTGGCCGTGGCCTTCACCAGGCACCAGCCCCACTCACCTCCCACCTCTCTGCCTGGCATTTTGGGATGCTGAAGGTCAGCTCTCCCTCCCTGGCTCCATTCAGGACCCTCAGTCATGAGGGGATGGAAAAGGGAGCTACAGCTTCTGCTTATTTGATATCCCTTTGCCACGATTAAAAACAACTCCGTGTTTAAAGAGCTCACTGTAAAAGCAAAGAGGTCTTAATTGAAAATGACATGTTCCTGGAGCAAAAGTCAAGACGCAGGCCCAGCTCCCACACCACTCCTCAACGCGGCTCAATCCATCTCCAGCCGGAGTGGAATGCCACTTCCTCAGCTCCTCCCTGGGGTTGGCCCCCTCCTCACTGAGTACGGGGCTTCCTGGCTCACCCGGGGAGGGTCCGGCTCCGAGGACACTCACCAGCTCCTGCCCATGGTGAGCCCCTCTAGGCAGCCAGTTCGGCTTCTCCGGGAAGGAGCGTTTGCAGAGGACCAGCACGGACCCCACCGCTGGGCACTTATCCACTGGCCGATGCTCTGCCTTTGCTTCCCCGAATCCTGCGAGGCCAGTGCTTCCGTAGAGATGGCGGGGGGCCAGGAAGGGCGTGCCGGCCCCCCCAAGGCACTAGGTGGTGTGCCCTTGTCACCGTTAACTGGTGAAGACTGAGGTACGCCCCAACACCCCTCGGACTATGAGGGTCCCAGGGTGATGCGCCTGACACTCTGGGCTTCACTCAGTGCAGCTGCCCCCAGATGTTGAAGCTAGAACAGCTTCCTTCTCCTGCCCCTAACCTAGACCGCCCAGCCCCTGAATCCTTTCTGCAGCCCCCAATCCTCACCCCAAGCCTTTGCCTTGGCTGCCAGTGGCCCCGGGCGCTGCACGGCCATGCCCAATTGGTCTCTTTCCCGATCTTCTGCCCAGACACTGAAGGAGATGACTTTCCCATTTTCCAAGGGCGTGGCCCTGTGGGGACAGAGCTGGTCTCATCACCTGTGACTCACAGGCCTCCTGGTTAAATGGTTTTCTGAGAGGGGGGAAAACACAATTATGTGCTGTGCTGGGAACACTGCGGTTGCATCTGTGGAGATTGGGTTTCCTGAAATACAAAAACCCTGAGCTCTCGGCCTCTCCCAGTCTTACCAGGACTTCACAGAGGCAGGCCTGCTGCAAAAGTCCCCTTTAAGTTCACAGCCCACCTTAGGGGTCTTGGGGACCAGCACACTTTTTCTGTAAAGGACCAGAGAGTAACTAGTTTAGGCTTTGGAATCCAGATGGTCTCTGTGTCAACCGCTCAACTCCGCCATCGTACTTCTGAAGCCACCACAGAGAACATGTGGATGATGGGTGTGGCCGTGTTCCCATAAAGTGCTACTTCCAAAAACAGGCAGAGGGGCCTGATATGGCCTGCAGACCTTATGGCTGACCCCTCCCTAGAGAAAGGAGAAGGGAAGATATTGACCAGCTTCATTTTCCTTTATTCATGAGTTCAAGATCCCTCAAGAAGGGGCAGTCCACGAAGGCCCATTTCTCAACATCTTAGTGAAACGAGATTCCGAGGAGGAAACTGAGGCACAGAGCGATGGGGTACCCTTCCCTAGGGCACTGAGCTAACAGGGAGGTGGGGCTGGTCTGCGGGCTGAGTCCACATTTATCGATAGACTGGCTGATCCCTAAGAGCCTCCTACCTCTGCATCCTGGGGTTCGGTCCACGAGACACCAAACTCGGCATCAAACAGCAGCTGTCTGGTCCGACGGCGAGCTTTTATTCTGTGAGCTTCATTCCTGTTGTGATGCGTCCTACCCTGGAATCGCTGAACAGCCTTTGAGAACCTCTGAATTTTAAATCGACTTGATGAAGCTTCAAGACTCACCAGGGAACACAGCTCTTGTTAGCATGGGCCTTAAAACCGTGGAGCGTTTTTTCCCATTTAAAGGTGCTGGGAGTGGCCCAATCTTTCAAGGGCCAGTATTGGGTATATTTTCCCAGTGCTGGGTTTTAGCTCTTTCACACACTTATCCTGGGTTTGTCTCTCTAATGCACAAACGCACCAACAGTCGACTCTGACCTCAGCACCTGGCACTTTACTCTGTCTTTGCCCCGGAAACATGGGGAAATGCCTGCCCCATGGGAAAGCTTGGGGAAAGCTGCCGATCGCCAGTGGGGCTTCTTTCACATGGGAACCAACCGCACGTGGGCATGGGAAACGGCTTCAGAAAAGCGAACCTGGGGCCCTCCCAGGACCCAAGACACACTGTGGTCTGCGGTCTGCCTGCTCATGGTGGCAGGGGTCTGAGGCTCTCCCTTCCTCCCCTTTCCATTAGCTAGAGAACCTGCTTCTGCCCCTCTTCAGTGATTTGCAAAAACAGCCACAACTCTCAAGAGTCAGATAAGTCAAGTTAGGATAAGGAATGTTGAAATACACAAAGCCGTCCGTTTGATTTGAATATGCAGATATTTGACATAAACCATGAAACGGAGAGGAAATCTCCAACTTTCCAAACGTGAGGAAGGAGGTGCAGGGAAGGAACCCCAGACGGACCACACGCTCTCCTCGGAGGGAGCTGGCTGGCTGGGTCATTCCATCTGGAGGAAGCAGGAAGTTATGGAAACCAGATGACCTGGGGACCCCTCGGAAATCAAAACAACGATAAAATGGGGAAGCAGAACTTTCCTTTGCAGACGGCCCTGGATTTTGTCATACAGGCTGGAGAGAGTTCCTGATTGATGTTCACGTCTGTAAGTCATTTTCAGGGTGTTTATAAAACTGAAGGGGAGAGAATAGCAGAAACACAACACATGCTGGGTCTTTAGAATAAAAATGGATTCTCTTCTACCTGGAATGTGGTCAATGCTTTAAGTTGAGTAATCAGGGGAAAACCTATGAGTCGAGATCTGGAAATTTCATTTCTTCCCAGTCTGGTCTTTTCGTAAGGATTTTGTGCTTTGAGGGTGGTTCCTCTGAGTCTCCCAAACTCTCTCCACTTCCTTGTGCAGCAAAGTGATAATGGGGAAAACCAAAGTAGAAAACACCTATCAATGTTCTTTCCCAACCGGGGCAGAAGGGGGAAACTCTGGGCTTCAGACCATGAGTTTACCTGTTGTGATGGTTAATTTTATGTGTCAACTTGGCTGGGCTAAGGGATGCCTAGATAGCTGGTCAAACATTATCTCTGGGTGTGTCTTGTGAGGGTGTTTCTGGAAGAGATGAGCATTTGAATTGGTGGGCGGAGGAAAGAAGATGGCCCTCCCCGATGTGGGTGGGCATCATCCAATCTGTGGAAGGTCTGAGTAGAACAAAAAGGCAGAGGAAAGGTGAATTTGCTCTCTGCTTGAGCGTGGACGTCCACCTCCTCCTCCCCTCGGATCTGATTCTCGGGCCTTCAAACTCAGTCTGGGACTTACACCATCGGCCCCCCGGTTCTCAGATCTTCAGACTTGGACTGAACATCTCCAGCTTAGTTTAGTCACCAGCTCAGTTTAGAGGCTGGAGAAGGCCTGGAGCCTGCCTTACTACCCTGCCGGGATGGGTCCATGAAGCTTGTGCATCGTGATGACCTGCAGTAGATTAGGCAGAGAGGCTGGAAGTGCCTTGGCAGAGCACTGAGGTAAGGGACAGAGGGCTCAGGGAAGGGGCAATGTTAGGATGACTTTGTTGTGTGAGATGAAAGAATTTACCACCTGTGTTCCCCAGCAAAGCTCAAAGGACACCCCCTCTACAAAAGCAATAGGAAATGCATTGGTGAGAGAGGCATTGACATGTTTGAGGGGCTCCAGGCTGGCTGTCCTCTGTGGGCCTGGAGTTTACAGTGGGGGACCAGCCATGGGCCTGGGCTCCCCAGCGTCAGTGAAGATGATGTGATTACAGAGTGGAGAAGGCAGGTGGCAGTCCTCACCGGACAGCGGTCAGGTAGACATAACAACTATAAAGGACAGCAAAGCTAAAAGGCCATTGGGGTGGGCAGGGAATTGGTGGAACTAAGAGAAAAATCTAGAGCTGGTGAACAGAAGGTTGATATCAGCCATTCAGTGGAAAATCACGTTGGGTCAGTTTCATGGGCCAAGAGCCCACTGATGAAGGGAGGACCCTGGTCCTCCTGAGAAAGGGCCCCTGCACTGGCACCACAGCTGTTTATGATAAAGGCCCCTTAACTCTTCCTTAAATGGACTTACAGCCGTTTATCAGAGTATTCACTGGGAAAAGGGGGACACTCCGACTTTTGAGGGCTGGTGGATATCGAGTCTGATGGTGACACCAAGATACCTGAAATGCTATTGATTCTTGCCACCACCTGGAGGGCTCTGAGATGGATTGGACGTGACGTGAGGAATGAGTGGATCTGAGCAGTGCGACGGGTGGACCGTATCACACCCTCTGGTGTCTTCCTCACATCCTGGTGGTCCACCTTCCAGCCACAGGCTTCATGGCCTTGTAGCCTGACGGTGCTTTGCCTCTTCTGCACTGTGTGTCTCTCACACTGAGACGTCTCTGATGACACAGCAAAGGACGCCTGTGGGAAACCACACAGCACTCATGCAGGTGCAAATCTCGGGGTTCAGGGGCATGAGCCAATCCCCCATGGGGCCAAGATTGGCCAGTGGGGCACAGAGCCACTGATGGAGGAGCGTGAAGTTGCTTTAATGCGGGAATGATCCGGAATGGGATTAACAGGCAGTTAGTTAAAGGGATGGAGCTGACTTTGGAAACTGGAGGAAAGGTGATCCATGTTATAAAGTGGCAAAGAACTTGGCTGAATGTGTTCAGTGTTTTATGGAAGGTGGAACTTATGAGCAATTAAATTGGATGTTCAGCAGATGAGATGGCTTCTCACGGGGCTCAGCAACCGGGTATAGAAATGCAGATGGGCAGCTTGTGGCGCTGACCTACTGCTGAAGTTTTTTCTGATAAAATATAGAAGAACCACGGCATAAAGGATTTGAGAATGTTGAATGGCCAGAGAGAGGTTTTGCTTCAAGGAAGACTTTCTGACCCCCTCCCTCCTACTCCTTCCAAATAAGTGACCACTGGCCTCTCTGGTCTAAACACAATGTACACATGCTCCCGTCATGTGCTGATTCCCCTGCCCTGGAATACTGTGCAGGTGCCTTTGGGAGCAGGGACACTGTTTTCCCCATTGAACTGTAACTGCTCCGCACACCACCTTGGATACAGAAAAAACTTAAATGGTTGTTGAATTAACAAATAGAATATTAAGTAGTAATCAGGTGTAATTACATGTATGTACGTGGCAACAATAGTTTTCACAACAGGTCAAATCCCAAAACTTATAAAAACCAATGGTACACAAGCCAGACAATATGTAGACCTGGAAACGTGCCATAAAAGACAAAGGAAACCTAGCTTCTGCCATGTAGAAATCAAGTCTGTAGCTATAAGTCTGGGTTTTGTTTGCTTATATATTTTTTGCTATTGTTAAACATTTCTGGGGAAGACTTAAAGCACAAGAGCTACTACCTTGCAATGCTAGGGAGAAACTGCAGAAGCCAAGGATGGTTCGTGGCTTAGGAAAAAAAAAAGTTCTATCCATCGTGCTGCTTCCCTTCACTGTCTGCATAATAGAACATCTCCAGAATGACAAAAATCTCAGAGGGAAAGGTTGTTTCCGAATTACTAGGTCCAGGGAATGTTGCCTAGAAATAAGCTCAAATTAGGGATGATCTTTTAGGTGGATTCCAAACAAATGCTGAATTTGCTAATTATCTAACCTGACTTGCTTGCTGCATTGGATAGCCCCTGCTTCCCTCAGATTCTGGAACATTCTGGCTTTCCTCCAACCCTTCTGGTTCCCCTTTCTCATGGTCTTATGGACTCTTCTCCTTCCCTTCCCATAGCTGTTGGCACCTCTTGACAGTTAATGCCAATCAAGGGAGAAAGTACCGGAAGCCTCTCGTGAGGGAGGAGCTGCAGGACTAGCGGGGATCCGGCAAGGAGTCAGAAGGTGGGTCTCCCTCGGCCCTGCCCTTCCCGTTGGTGGCTCCCTGTTACACCCTCGAAGGAGGGGTCTGGACCCAATGACTGCCAGGGTCTACTCTGTTCCCAAAGGGCCCCCCTCCACATCCCTTGGTGCTGAATGCAGACACTGAGAGAGCGCTCCTGATGCTGGGTCCCCCGTTGCCATGGGTACAGCCAGAGGGTGACAGCTCTTCTGAAACCCCAGGCATGAGATAATATGGCCTCAGAGCAAATGCGGGAGCGTGTCCTCCTGGCTAAAGTGCCCCAGAAAATCAGCTACGTGGGACTGGCTAAATGACATGGAACATTCTGCTTTTTTCCTGCCATTTTCACAGGTGATGAAGGGCTGAGCTGTCAGCTGTTTCATCAGCCTCCTAGCACCACTTCTGTGACCCGTGGCCCCCACCCCATCCGCACTTCCCCGGGGGGTTCAGCAGCTACTCCTCAGCTGCCGCATCCGTCCCCTTGCAGAGGCAGCCAGGTTTCAAAGGAACGAAAATGCCCACCTGCCCTAAATCTCGGCAAAAGCCTCTGTGTCACAGTCTCTTATCACTTAAATAACGTCCTGGGGTATTAAAAAGAAACCCCATAAACATATATATAAGTCACCCAGAGAACAACACTTACAGAAAGGATCAGAATGCAATATCAGTGACCATCCAGTCCAAACCTATCTGGACAGAACAGGCCAGGCCAGGTGCATCTCCAGGAAGAGGGAAGGGAACCAGGAAGGACGCAGCACAGGGGACCACAATGCAGAGGCCAGATCAGGGAGCCCCTGACGGACCCTGGACCACAAGGGTGAGAGATGGGCAGAGCCAAAACATCCCGCTGAGGAATCACCCCCTTTCCCATTCAGGTGTCACAAGTATGCCCAGGACCTGCGGTGGTGAGGGGGACTTCAGTCCTCTGATAACATGGTCAGCCCTGGGCTTTGCTCTATGGCTGTCACACAATGCCCACAAAGGCAGCCCAAGGGCCATACAGGCTGACCCAAGGGAGTAACTGAAAATGAAGGGAAATGGCCCCCCTCCCCATCCCATGCCCATGAGTCAAGCCCATGGCCAGTGCAGCAGGTGAGAGATGAGATGACCCCAGATATGTGTATATTTTTTACCGCAATTTTAAAAAGTTAATGTAATACACGAACAACCATTGAATTGTACACTACATGAGTGAATTATATGGCGTGTGAATTACATCTCAATAAAGTTGTTCAAAAAAAGATACGTCCAAGTCCTGTCTGCCTAGAACCTTACATGACCTCATTTGTAAAAAGGGTTTTTGCAGATGTAACTAAGTAAAAGGATTCTGAGATGAAACCCAACTCCATTTAGGGTGGGGCCCAAATCCAAAGACTGGTGTCCTCATAAGATAAAAGCAGAGGGAGATTTGAGACACAGACCCAGATGAGGCCATGTGAGGATGGAGACAGAATTGGGGTGATGTGGCCACAAGCCAAGGAACGCCTGGGGCCACCAGAGCCTGGAAGAGGCCTGGCAGGACCCTCCCCTACACCTCCAAGGAGAGCACAGCCCTGCTAACGCCTTGATTTCGGACTTCTGGCCTGCGGACTGTGAGATGTTTTAAGCCCCCCAGTTTGTGGGGCTTTGTTGGCAGCCCCAAGAAGGGAGAGCCATCAGGAGTGACCAGAACTGGCCAGGTGTAGTGGAGGGACCCATCAGCCTGCCCCAGGACCAGGCATGGGGGGCGGAAAGCAGCCCTGGGCAAGTGTCTGGGGCCGCCCACCTGGAAGAGGGTATTAGAGATGAAAAATCTGGGCCCCAGTGACATGGAAATCTATCTAGTCATGAGCCCAGATGGGAAACTGAAGATTCTGATTTTAAAAAGCCAGTATTCCCAGGGGCAAAGATTCAAAATATTTTGAATAAAGGAGGGGGAACTAGGAAGAAAAACACTCCACAATTTGAGGACTTTAGAAGAATAATAAGAACAGCATTTTTAGACTTCAAGTGGGGATTTCTGTGTGTTTACACTTCAGTTTTAGGAATCACGAAGACAGCGATCTGAATGGAGATCTGGAAATACAGTTTCCCATCTGGTTTTGCTTGGCCTGACGGTTCCCAAACAAGCCTCAGGACTTACCATTTTGGCCAGATTCTTCCCTGGTCTCCCAGTTGTCAGATGGATGAACGTGACCGTGGGGGAGCGCCGTCCCCTCGCCAGCCCCAGCAGCAGAGGTGCCTGAGTTACGCCACCCCACAGAGATGCAAACCCAGGACCTTCATTGGCCTGGTGTCTGTGCATGTGGTTCTCAGAAGAAAAGCAGGATGACCCACTGATCCAAACACACACCTGGGACAGGAGGCAGCTTCTACTCACGAGTGGACGCAAGAGGGCAGTGAGCCCAGTGGCCTCGGGCTCCCACTCTCCAGCCACATCGCCGGGAGAGTCTCTGCCGCTTACCTGCCGGGTGAACTGCTCACATCACTACACCTGTCTGGGCCTGCACTGCAGCTGTGGGGACGAGGCACCGGGCAGAGCTGGCTCCGGGCTGTCGAGAGGTTAAATGCGCTTGGAGCCTGGCCTGGTTTGGCATGAGCTCCATCCGTGTTTGTCCTTGTTCTCATGATGTCACTAAGGTCCCTCTGTGCTGAGCGGTAGGCTGGAGGCCTGGCATTCCTGAGTCCCCCTGATGGCACCTGCACAGCAGATTCTGCCCCTTTTGCTCCACAAGTGAGCAAATGGAGGCCTGTCCGGCTCACACCTGTCACAGGTGTGACACTTGCAGGGCCCTGCTTTTCTCTTCCCTGTGGCCCGCCTGCCCGCGAGGCCTCTTGGGGCACATGAGCCAGGATTTGGGAACGTGTACGGAGCTTGCAAACAACCAGAGACTCTTTAAGGCAAACCAAGGGGTCTTGGTTTCCTCGTTCTGTCCACCCCCCAGGGCTGACCAGGGCCTGCTGTGCTGAGTGGAGGGAGGGGGCCAGGAGGGGCCCAAGCATCCCCAGCCCATCTGACACATCCTGCCTGACCAACCAATGACCCAGCAAGTGGACACCCCCCTCCTTTGGAAAAGAGGAGACAAGAACCTCACAAAGCTGATTTCAGATACCTGAAGAGTCGTTCAAAGGAAGCAGGGTCAGGCTGGTTCGATGGCTGAAACAGTGAGAATGGGGCCCATAGGAAAAGCGTCAGGAAGGCCAGCTCGCCCCCCGTGAGGGGGATTCTTCTCAGACTCAGGCTGTCAGAGGATGCAGGGAGACAGACGGGCTCAGGGAGAGGGCTTTACTCATCCAGCGTCATGGCTTTCAGATTAGCAACACCTTTGGGAAAAAAAAAAAGGAAAAAATTCATTGGACTTCATCAAAATTTTAAATGTTTGCTCTTTCAAAGACCTTGTTAAGAAGATGAAAAGACAAGCTAAGACTGGCAGAAAATATCTGCAAACCACGTATCCAGTATCTAGAAAATATCAAGAACTCTCAACGTTCAACAGTAAAAAAAAAAAATCCAATTAGGAAATAGGTCAAAAAATGAAGAAATAGTTCACTGAGGAGGCAAACGGATGGCAAATAAGGACATGAAAATACATTCAACATAACTAAACCATTAGGGAAATGAAATATTAAAACCAAAAAGAGCTATCACTGCATACTTATTACAACAGCTAAAATAAAAAATAATGTCAATGCCAAATGCTGAAAATGCAGAAAAACTGGATACCTTCTACATGGCTGGTGGGAATGTAAAATGGCATAGTCACTTTGAAAAAGTTTGGTAGTTTCTTTATAATCTAAACAAACAGTTATCATATGACCCAACAGCTGTAGTCTTGGGCATTTATCCTAGAGAAAGAAAACTTATGTCCACATAAAAACCTTAAATGATTATTTATAGCAATTTTTATTCATAGTAGCCAAAAAGTAGAAACAAGCAAAATGTCCTACAGTAGAAGTAGGACGGTTAAACAAACTCGTGCATCCATACTGTTGAGTAGCACTTAACAAAAAGAGGGAAGGAATTACTGATGTATACAACAACTTGGATCTCAAGAGCATTATGCTGAGTAGAAAGGCCCATCTCCGAGGGTCACATAAAGGGTGATTTTATATAATTTTGTCAAAATGACAACATCATAGAGATGGAAAACAGATCAGTGCTTGCCAGGGATTACAGGTGGTAGGGGACAAGGTCATGGGTGTGACTATGAAAGGATGTCTGTAAGGAGATCTTTGTGGTGAGGGAACACTCCTGTATCTTGATTGTGGTGGTTACATAAATTTATATATCTGATAAAATGAGAGGACTATACATACATTTTATGAGTGTTAATTTCCTGGTTTTGATATTATACTACAATTATGTAAGATGTAACCACTGGGGAAAACTGGGTGAAGTGTACACAGGACCTCTGTGTACTATCTTTACAATTTCCTGTCAGTTTATGAATGTTTCAAAAAAAGTTTTTTTTTAAAAAATATACAATGGGAGAGATGATAGAAGCTGAAATATTCTATGGTTCCTCTATTTTCTGAGAGTAGATGAGAAATATTCATTCCTTTTAGACTAAATATTCACAATGTAAGGCTAACTAAAAAAAGAATACAAATCTATGTAGCTTCCAAACTAGTGGCGGTAGGTATGAACTAAAGAAAGCTCAATTAAAAAGACAAGAAAAGGGACTTCCTTGGTGGTTCAGTGGCTAAGACTCCACGCTTGCAATGCAGGGGCCCAGTTTTGATCCCTGGTCAGGGAACTAGACCCCACATGCCGCAATTAAGAGTTCGCGTGTTGCAACTAAAAGATCCCGTGTGCCTCAACTAAGACCTGGTGCAGCCAAATAAATAAATAAATATTAAAAAAAAAAAAGACAAGAAAAGAGGAAAACATATGAAATGTGGAAAAAGAAATTTCATAATATAGTAGATACAAATCCAGAATAGTAATTATGATTGTGAATGGACTAAATTTGCCAGTAAAATGACAGAGGTTATCAGATTGGACCAAAAAAATGATATCAAGCTACATTTTAAAAACAAGAGATTCTGTTTAATTACAGAAAGATCGAGAGTAAATATGAGAAGCAAATACTACCAAGAAGAAGCTGGTTTATCCTATATTAGTGGGAGGTAATAACCAACTTCTTCTTTTGAGACATTCATAAATAGACAGGAAATTGTAAAATTTAAGGCAACGAATGTGTCTGCAGAAAAACTTGTATGTGAATGTTTGTAGCAGCATTATTCACGATAGCCAAGATATGGAAAGAACCCAAATGTCCATCACTGATGAATGGATACATAAAACATGGTCCATCACTGATGAATGGATACATAAAACGTGGCACATCCATACAATAGAACAGTATTCAGCAATAAAAAGGAATGCTACAACATGGATGAACCCTGAAAACATTATGTTTAGGAAATAAGCCAGTTATAAATGACTTCATATATATTCCTTTTATATGAAAGACCAGAATAGACAAATCTCTAGAGAGAGAAAGGGGATTGCCTGGGGCTGAGAGAATAGTGGGGGTGGTAATGGGGTGTGCCTGCTAATGAGTCTGGGATTCCTTTTAGGGGCAAAAAAAAACGTTCTAAGATAAGATTGTGATAATGGATATACAACCCTGTGACTCTACTGAAAACCATTGAATTGCGCACTTGAAATTGCTTGAATCGTGTGTTAATTATATCTAAATAAAGCTGTTTTTAAAAATAGACTTAAAAAAACCCCAAAACCCAGGCCACACCCCATTTCCAGGATTCACATTGGAATCTATTTCTAATAGATTCACATATTTAATTCACATTAGAATTGGGACTCAGACATCAGTCCTTTTAAAAATTCCCGAGTCATTGCAACGTGCAGCCACCTGGAGCATCAATAGACCAGGGGACAGCTACGTTTCCCCCGAACCCGAAAACCCTCAGCTAGACTAGGTCCCCAAGTCTGACGCTCACTCTCACATGGTGGCAGACACCCTGTGCGGTGCACGACCTGGCTAGGCAGAAGCACGATGGCACCAGACACCATAAACGCAGCCCAGGCCACTCAGCGCTGTCAGCTGACATTGGACCTCCCACCTCTCTTGCTTTGGGGCTCAAAGGAACAGCCACTCACAACAACGGTCGAAGTGTTCCATCGTCTCCTGGGAGCGAGGATGTGGGTAAGTTCCGTTCTCCCCCAGTCTTTGGAGGCTGGGGCTGAGCTACAACATTGCATTTTACTACAAGTTTCCTGGAAGCCAGGACAACATAGGAATGCAGCAGGATAATACTGGCTATGTGAAAAAGGAAGGCACGTCAGTTCTTCAGGACAAAAAACATTTTGGTATCTTTGCTTGGCAGGGTCCTCATAGTGGGGCCCACAGACCAGCTTTAAGGAAGGGACATCAATGAAATTGGAAGAAAGTTTAGTGGATCCACGATGTATGCAAATTCTGGGAAAGCTACCCATAGCTTTTAGCAAACACACAAAGAGCCTCAATCGCCAAGGACCACAGACACGTTCAGATGATGCAAGCAAGTCAGCCTGTGCCAGAGCTTGGTCTTTTCTGCAGTGCGTTATATCAGGGTGTGTATCAACGTCGGGAAAACTTCCTAACGAAGTTAACCCTCAAAAGGACAAACCAGGTGATGACTGCATCCTCCTGAGTTCCGTGACACAGCCCTTGAGGCTTTTACTTTTACTTTCTATTCTTCCCTGGGGAAGAATAGAAAGTAAAAGTGCTTGACAGGTGAAGACTGGGGCAGGCGAGAGTCACCAATGAAGCTAAGTCTAGAAGGAGGTTTCATGAGAAATAGAATATTCTATTCTATTTCTCGCATCATCTCCAAGTGTCTCCTCCCTGATTGCCTATTAGCTGCAGGGAGAATAAAGAAACAGCGGTTATGCAGTGGACCAGGCGGTCAAGACCCACATCACCAGTGAGGGGCGCTGGACCTCGTGCCTCCTGATGGGGTGCCCTTTGCTGGATGCAGCACTCCCTATACAGGGTCCTTCCCAAAATGCATAACCCCCGTCTACTCATGAGGAAACGTGAGGCGTACCCCAAATGAGGAGCAATCTATTATTTTTTAAAAGGCGGGGGTGAGGGTTTACTCTTAAAAAATGTCCATGCCATAGTAGAAAAAGAAAAGCCATAGGAATTCCAGATTAAAGGAGGCTAAGGAAACAAGACAACTAAATGCAATGCCTGATTCTGGACTGGAGGGAAAATGCTATAAAGGATAGTACTGGGTCAACTGACAAATTTGAATTCAAACAGTTGATCAGACAAAAGTGTTGCATCCGTGTTAAATTTACTGATGTTGGTAACTATATCGTGGTTTTATGGTTATGTAAGTGGATATTCCTATTCTTAGGAATTACACACAGAAAGGTTTAGAGCTAAAGGACTGAGTGTATGCAAGTAACCTTTCAAATGGTAAAGAGAGAGAGAGAGAGCGCACAATAACACAGCAAATGGGTGAAATATTAGCAGGTAAATCTGGGCATACAGGTGTTCTTTATACAATAATTTTTGGTAACTTTTCTGTACTTTTGAAATTCTTTCAAAAAAGAAAACGATCGTAAAAGGCAAGGCCTTTCCCTGTGCGTGTTGGGGAGGTGACGTGGGGCAGATAGGATGATGGAGAGGGAACTGGTGTCCATGTCGGGTGGTGGAAGCGGGGGCATGGCGGGGGGAAGAGAGGAGAGGTGAGAATTAGTGACCCAATGAAGAGAATAAAGAGAACTGGTCATCAAGAATCGTTCTACTAATCTGTGTCAGGGATTCTATCATCCTTATGACCCCGACGCGCTCTCTCTCCTTCTTATTTAAAGGTCTTACATCTTGGAATTCTGAGCCATTTGGATGATAAACAAGAACTCCATGTTCTCAAGTGGAGGGAGGTGGACCCTCCCGGTTTCCGTTACTGATGTGGACCAAGCTGTAGCCATGAAGCGCAGGAGCTACATGAGGGGCACAGACGACCAGGCAATGCCACCAAATGGGCGGGTCCACCAGGGAGTCTGAGTGCAAACAAAGGCCAGGCTGCCGTTGTTCACTAACTCTGCACCAGATGCAGATGGACAGGTGGGAGAAAGGGCGATCTGAGCGGGAGCACCTGTTCTGTCCCCAAGGACCTGCCAACTTCTCCCTTTGTTCCCAAGTGGCCACCTGCCGCGGATCAGTGTTTGGCCGTGGTGTCAGAAGGAAGTCGTGGCTCAATGCAGACTGATGTTAATTATTTTTCTCTTTCAGCTCTAAAGAGCATCTTAGCGTCCAGCTGCCTCAGTGAAATGGAGTTGAGGTCACAGAGGGTGAGCGGAGATGCCCGGACAGCAGGGTAGTGAGAACAGGGCTGAGGATGGAATCACCAGGGGCTGGAGGGCTGATGTCAGTCCAGTTAGAAGAAGGACACCCAGGGTCATCTCCAGGAGACACAAGAACATGATCCTGCCAGAGGGCGGGGGTCAGAACCACCAGGAAGGTCCCTGGCCCGGAGGCCCGCTCCCTGCCCACACCAGCTGCCTCCAGCAGCTCTTCCAAGACTCTCAGGATGACACCATCACTCAAAATTCTGTCCAAGAGCCACTGATCAGCTGTGGTCAGTCAACTACAGCCATTCTCTGGCAAGCTGCTCTAATTGATTTGCAAAGGATTTCCCTCTAAATGGCCCTTGGATCAGGTAAATGGACAAAACTGGTTGTGAAGAGAAACAACAGTTCCCATTTATGCTCTTGGCTGCATGCCTTGGTATTTCTCTGGCCTTATGACCCCATCTGTGATTTTCAAACTAGAAACAAGTATTTTTAATGCTTCTAAGAAAGAATAAATGTCTGAGGATAGCCAAGAACATCTCAAAGCTGAGGAATGATGAGGGAGGTTTACTCACCAACTATTAATAGCTCCTTTGGAAACAACTGTAATGAAAAGAGTATTCTTGGCACAGGAAAAGAAGCCATTCCAAAAATATCTGGGAATTTAACACATGATAAAAGTGGTATCTCAATGCAGTGGGAAAAGGATGATTTAATTAATGGGTTGTGTTGGCATTATCAATTACCTTTCTGGAGTAAAATAAACTTAGATCCTTTCCTCATAACATAAACAGAAATGAACCTTAGATGGATTAAAAATCCAGAGGTCAAAGAAAGAAAATTAAAATTAAATATTAGAAGAAAATTTAGGGGACTATTTATTTTGGAGGAAAGGCAACCTCCTTAAATAAGACAAGAAACTCAAAACTATACAGAAAAAATGGACATATTGGACTCTATAAAATTAAAATTTTGGAAAACATAACACAAATAAAATCAAAAGGCCAATATTAGACTTAGAAAAATACTTGTAGTACACCTGTAAGCATAAGTTTAACATCACTTAACATCACAAAAACACCTACAAATTGACTTTTTAAAGACAACCCTAAAGGAAAATAGTCAAAAGGCATGAACAGGCAATGCACAGAGGAGGAAATTCAAATGGGCAAAGCAAAAGAGTGTGCATCATAACCAGGAGTCAGGGAAATACAAATCAAAACTACCACGAGTTATTATTTCTCACTTTTTGCCAGCTCTATGTATTTCAAATATTTCCCCCCAGGCTGTAGTTTGATGAAGTCTGATTTATTCTTTTTTAAAAAAATCTTACGTTTAGTATTTTTTGCATCCTCTCGAAGAAATCTTTGCTTACTCCAAAGGTCATGAGAATATTCTTGTATGATATAGTTTTAGCTTTATAGTTTTAGGTTTGGGACTAGGTCTCTGATCCATCTCGAAATAATCTTTGTGTATGTTATGAGGTAGAGGTTGAGGTTGATTTATTTCCATTGTTTATCCAGTTGTTCCAGTCCTAGTTGTTGGAAAGTCTTTCCTTTTCCCCCACTGAATTACCTTCTTAGCTTTGTTAAACATCAACTAATTGTATATTTATAACAGCTGCTTTAAAGTCCTTGTCTGCTCATTTCAACATTAGTTCATCTTGGGGTCTGTTTCTACTTGATTCTTTTTTTTTTTTTGAGTATGAGTCACACTTTCCTGCTTCTTTGCAAGTCTAGTTATTTTTGATTATATGCTGGAAAGTATGAAAATACATTGTAGGCAATCTGGATTAGGTTATCTTCCTTTAAAGAGTGTTAAGGGTTTTTTTGTTGTTTTTTTTTTCTGGCAGGTAGTTAAATTACTGGCAGATTCTTTCGGTCCTATCAGGCTTGATTTCTCATTTGTGGGGCATGTCTATTTCTGTCTTGAACATAGTCCTAGGATACAGTTCTCCTAAGGCCTGGCCTTTCTGGGGTCACACCTGAATGCAAAGTCTTTCCACACTGGCTGGGCTGAAAGTCCAACTAATGCTCCCCAGCATGATACTTCCAGTATCATGTTTGGTTCTCAGCCCTGCATCAGGCAATCTCTGCTAGGCCCTCACAGAGTCTTACCCTGCACCTGTACAGTCCAGCCCTCAGACAAGGTGCAACAGACTGAATATCTGTGCCTCCTCCAAATTCATATGTTGAAGCCTATTCCCCCAATGTGATAGTATTTGGAGGTAGGTCTTTAAAAGGTAACTAGGGATAAACAACAACGTCCTACTGCATAGCACAAAGAACTATATTCAATACCCTGTGATAAACCATAATGGAAAAGAATATAAAAAAAGAATATATATGTATAACTGAATCATTTTGCTGTACAGCAGAAATTAACACAACATTGTAAACCAACTATACTTCAATTAAAAAAATAAAAATAATAAAATAAAAGGTAATTAGGTCATGAGGGTAGAGTCCTCTTGAATGAGATTAGTGCCCTTACAAACAAGATTCCCAAGAGCTCCCTTGTCCCTTGCCATGTGAGGATATAGTGAGAAGACAGCCATCTGTGAACCAGAAAGCAGGCCCTCACCAGACACCAAAGCTGCCAGAAACTTGATCTTGGACTTCCAGCCTCTGAAAGTGTGAGAAGTAAATATACTGTCTATTGTATTTTGTTTTAGCCACCCAAATGGACTAAGACACAAGGATCTGCAGTGAATGTCCATGCAGACCTCTGGAACCACCCCCTCTGTGCAGATCCCTCTTCTCTGGGACCCTGATTTGCATATTTCAGCCACTCCGGCATCACACAAGTCTCAGCAAGAACACCATTCTGCTTGGGACCCACTCCCCAAACCATGCACAAAAATGCCCCCAAGTCAGAAAGCCAAGACAAGCATGGTGGTTTCTGCTCATGTGTTCTCTGCTCTCAAAATTACAGTCCTGTGTTGCCTGTTGTCCAATGCCTGCAGACATCTGCCTCGTCTATTTGTCCAGCTTTACGCAGTGGAAAGTCAAGCCTCGCCCCGCTTATTTTCTTGTGACTGGAGCAAAAGTCCTAAGGTTTTTATGCAGCTTTGAGCTGAAGTTATCTCAGAGTTAAGCTGGGTTAGGACCACATCAACCCAAGCCTCTTGTAGGTTATACGCCTCTTAAGAACAATATGACCCTATCACTCAGCCTGTCATTCTGCATTTTGGGAATGTTCAACAAGGCAGGGCCCAACACATTTGGGATGCCCCTTGCTAACCTGGGCTCCACCTGCATGAACTATTCCAACCTCTTTCAAAACCAATTCCTCTCCATCCTGAATCAAGAAAGGATTTGCTGGTGAATTAGACCATAGTCTTCATACAGATTTCAGGACTCTGTTCAATTTTATGGGTAATATTATTTGTGCAGTGAACAATCATATGAAAGTGACCATAAATGGTTGACTTACAAAAAAAAAACAAGATTGTTCTTCACCCCCGTCTGAAGACACTTCCTCATTCGACCTTGGAGTCATATGTTGATTGGCAAAGTTGACAGACATAATCTCTTAAACTTTGGCACTGTGTAGATAGGACAATTATGCAATGTCCCTCAGCCTAACATTTGCATGTGTCCCCTTCTTCGTGAACCTGAACCAACTCTGAGCATCCAGAATGTATTTAGTCAATGGTCCCAGCCAAGCAGCCGAGAGCAGGAACCTAAAACAATGAACTCTTGGTGGCCAAAATGCTCAGTGTCAAGAGATGCAGCTTCCACAACTAAATTAACTAAAGATGGTCTCCTGCATTCTTGTTCTAGCTCTCACCATTTTTCAACAGGTCTTTAGAATTTTCTCTGCATTTCGGATTCTGTATCAGACTATCATTTGAATGACAGGTCTAGTCTCTGCATCTCCCATAAGCAATCCATTCAAATAAAGTCCTTCACCCATCGGTGGGCTGCACCCCACAGGCCTGCAAGCTTTGTATTGGGTCGGCAAAAAGTTCATTTGGGTTTTTCTGTAAGATGTTATGGAAAACCCGAACGAACTTTTTGGCCAACCCAATAGTTGCCCAGCCTCAAGACTGAAGAAAGAGTCTGGAGAGAGCACAGAGACATCTATGGTTCATTGGATAGGGGATCTTACACAAAGGGTCCTGGAGTGATACCCCACTGTGTATGGCAGATGGCAGGCAGGACATGGCGGTAGTCTTGGCTACTCAGGGGAGAAGAAGGCTACCGTTTATTGGGGAAATTCACAACAGGTGGGCTCATGAGTTACCAGGGACTATTGAAGCCCTAGAATGAAGAGGACTGGGTAGTCACGTGAGGGAAGCAGGGACTAGTCAAGAAGGGGATGTACAGAGAGCAAGAGAAAGCGCCATCTTAAATGGCCTGACCACATACACCCACTGTGTCAATGGGTTTTCCCCTAAACTCCCACTTAGATTAGACTTTTTAACTAAATCTGTGTAGGAAGAGACGAGATCAAGATAACATTACCTTTTTGCATATTACTGCAAAACATCCCACTTTCCAAACACATGATAAGAAAATGAGTGTCTTAGTCACACGACCTGGAGGGCACTAGACCGAGGTGCTTACCTCAGTCCAAGACTGGCCTTGAGGGTGTCCCAATCATCAGAAGGGCATGCAGATCCCGTCTGCACCGTGTGCTGTCTGGGGGACCTTGGGCACTACCTCACTGTAGTGTCCTGACTGTGCAAATGTCTGCCTCCAAGGAGGGTCCTGAGTTCACTTAACCAAAGAAATAATATGTTTATTATGATAGTAGGAAGTCAGTAGATAATCATCATGATTTCTTACATGAAATGCCAGACAAATGAAGGGTACTATGCACAGCAGAGTGATACCCACATGGTATTTACCCAGTAAATATTCAGTGATAATGATGATGGAAATGAAAGCATGAGAGCTGACTGCAACTGGGGGATAAGCTGCCCTGCCCTCAGTCTGTTTAGATTGTGCACAAAGGTGATGCAACGGCACCAGGACCCACCAGGTGTTTAAGGAAAAGGGCTGCAGCTGCCTAATCCATGGGTAGGGAGGGGAGCTTAGCGAACAGGTAGCACCCATCAGGTGGAGAGAAATGGGTCAAGGATCAGAAGACAGGGGTGAAACCCCAGAAACGGCCTCCTTCTTTCTCCTTCCTACGCTGCTTCTCCTCTTACATCTTCAGGTCACCTCCATCCTTACAAATCTGGACCACTTTAAGAGTCAGAACAACCAGATAAGCTACTAATGCACCTGAATCACATTCCCTTGGGTTACAGAAAGCAAGTTCTGATAAACTATTCACACAATCCTGTCTGGCATAAAGCAACCTGTGACTTATTGTCATGCATTCATTAATTGTCATTTATTCAACAGATAGGTCCCAAGGGTCCTCTATGTGCCAAGCATTGTCTAGGAGCTGGGAACCCAGAGATGACCCAAAGAGGCAGACTCTCTGCTCTCATGGAGCTGACAATTCAGTTTAATGGATTAAATGACCATATCACCTTATCCCTCATGAATGCAGATACAAGAACTCCTTAACAAAACATTTAACAAATTGAATCCAGTAATACGTTTTTAAAAACCATGGCCAAGTGTGTTTTATCCCAGGGGCACAAAGTTGATTTACCACTAAAAATATTATTCAGTGTAATTCACCATATTAATACACTGAAAGAGAAAAATCATGAGATTCTGCACCTATGCAGATTCTCCATTTAACAAACTGATTTGTTAAACCATTTAACAAATTGAGCGCTCATTCATGAGTAAAACTCTCCACAAAGTAGGAAAATATGAGAACATATTTAACCTTTTTAAGATAAAAAGCATCTCTGAAAAACCTAAGACTATCATCCCACCTAATGATAAAAAACAGAATGCTTTCTCCTAAGATCAGGAATAAGGCCAAGGTGTTCATTTTGACCATTAGCTCACACCGTATACAAAAATTAACTCAAGATGGATCAGACCTAAATATAAGAGGTAAACCTGTAAAACTTCTAGGAGAAAATGCTTGTGATTTTGAGTTAGGCAAAGATTTCTTAGAATACAAAAGCACAAATCATAAATGAAAAATAATTGATAAAATCATTTCATCAAAATTAAAAACGTTTGCCCTTCAAAAGACACTATTAAAAAGTTTAAGGGACTTCCCTGGCAGTCAAGTCGTTAAGATTTTGTACTTCCATTGCAGGGGGCATGGGTTCGATCCCTGGTCGGGAAACTAAGATCCTGCATGCCACACGCTGTGGCCAAAAAAAAAAAAAAAAAAGAAGTTTAAAAGCAAGGCCTGGACTGGGAGAAAATATTTGCAACACATATATCCAATCAAGGACTTGTATCCAGATTATATAAAGAATGCTTACAAACCTTTAACGAAAAGACAACCTGAACTTTTTAAAAAATGGGCAAGTGACTTGAGCAGACATTTCGGCAAAGAAGAAATACAGGGAACAAGCCAATGAACAGATGCTCAGTATCAATAGTCACTAAGAAAATGCAAATTAAAACCACTATGAGATACCGTCACACACCCACTAAAGTGGTTAAAATCAGAGAGACCAACAATACCAAATATTGACGGGGATGCAAAGTAACTGGGACTCGGGTCGTTGCCGCTGGGAATGTGAGGGACAGCTTATTTGGAAAACAGTTCAGTGGTCTCCTTAAAGATGCCCATGCTCTAAGACCCAGCAACCCTGTTCCTGGGTATTTACAAGAGAAATGGAAACATGTGTCCACATTGAGATTTGTCTGTGCAAGTTCATGGCAGCTTATTCAGAACAGACAAAAACCTGTGGATGGATCGACAACGAAACACCTCCCAGCATCGCATGATTCATGCAGCAGTGTGGCCACGGGCGAGAAGGAAACCCAGCTGGTGGACCTCAGGGAGGGTAATTCAATCATGAGCGTTGGGGACCAAAGAACTTTTCTCAACGTTCTTGTTCTTGGGATTTCTTGCTGAGCCTGCCCCTCCGAGGGGGGCTCCCTCCCCCTGCCGCAGCAGTGGACTGCTGTTACTGGACACTTTCCAGCCTGGGCTGGGCTGGGCTGGGCTGGGCTGGGGCACCAGGCTCTGGGGAGAGGGGTTCTCTGTTGCTGGGTTTGGGCTTCAGTCCCCATGTCCCTGCGCCTCAGGGTGGGGTTTTCTCATGGCCCTGCCCTTCCCAGTGGTAGGAGATCTCTGACAGCCTCTACCTCCCCACGAGGGGCAGAAGGTATCTGTTCCTCCAGCCTCAATGAGTCTCCACCTGTGCCCCGGGGGTGACAGGCTTTGTAGTTCTTCCCACGGTGGCCGCAGGCTTTTCTTCTGTCGGGAGAGGTTTGTGGGTTTCAAGGAAGCTTTCTCTGCCCTTCCTGCCTGCCCCCACCCTTCCTGTGAGCGCACGGGGAGGTCCCTGGGGAGGACCCATTGAGTCTCAACACCAGCGGTTCTCTCCCCTCCAGCCGGCCTGCACTGCACCTGCAGCACTTGGCTAAAACTTTCAGCTGAGTCTCCTGACCCACCGGGACCACGGCCCATCTCCTCCCCAGCTCTGCCCCGTGACCCTGTCTCCTGCTCTCCTTGCAGGCCTGTCTTTCTTAGATTTCAGGCGAGGCTGTCACCCTATAAGCTCTGTTCCTTGATGGGCTCGGAATCATTTTGTAGACTATCTAGACTTCTCTTGTTAGGATGGGAGTGTGCCTCTTTCCAGCCTTCTGTGTCCTAAGGGGAAACCAGAATATCTTACTTATTTATTCTAAGAAACTGGAAGGGGGTGGGGAAGTGACAAAATGTGAACAGTCGGAAATACTGGGTAGTAGGAATACGAGCTTTTGTATTGTCCCTTGTGCTTTTCTGTAGTTTTAAAATTTCAATGATAAATATAAAAATAATATTTGTAAATAAATATAGACAAGAAATATTTATAAATAAGTATATATGACTCCAGTTTACAGGCAAATTGGACGGAGTGGTGGGTAACGTGGGGACCCACCTCCTTCGATTTTGGGCGTCTGAGGTCGGGGGGGGGGGCAGCCTTGTGGGACTGAGCCCTTCACCTGTGGGATCTGACGCCATCTCTGGGTAGGCAGTGTCAGAATTGAGTTCAGTCGTAGGACACCCAGCTGGTGTCACGGAGAATGCTCGGTTGGGGCCAACTCCCACACATCTGGTGGCAGAAGCGTCAGAGTGAAGAGTTGTGTGTGAACGTAAGGGAGAAGTGGGAAATGGGAGTTTTTCCAACACACCACCCACATCACATTTTCTGTCTGTAGCCATTTCCAGACCCAACCTTTGAAAGCTAAAGGTAAAGCTACAGGTAAAGTTATAAGCAATAATTGCTTGGGAAGTTTAGCAGGGCCAATTACATAAGACACCCACCAAGCAGTGTCAGTATTTGCATATAGCCTCATCCTCTTTGCCCAGAACCTGTACGTACCTAAGGAACAGGCAAGGGCTATTTACTTGAGGTTTGGGCTCCACTCCCTGGGAAATGACTGGCTGCCTCCAAGAAATATTTGGTGACTTGGACTAGCTCCTTGCTTCCTTATGTTTCAATCCACAGTCCAAGTCAAGCAAAGTCACCTCGTCCCCACGGCACACCACCGGAACTTCTGTTTCGATAGGCTCCCCAGACCCGGGGTCTATCCACTGCACACCTGAACTTCAGCGAGGTGTTTCCCTGGCTGTGACATCTGGCATCTGCCATCCCCGCGGGGGCCGCAGCCTCTGAGGGAGTCCCCTGGCACCGCCGAGCAGACCCACAACTGTCCCCCTCGAGTGAGCGGGGAAGGTGGCACCCGACGCCTGAGGGAGGGGCACCATGCTAAGATGTCAGCGGCCGTCAACGGGCAGATACTTCACAGGTGTGGGTGGATTTGGTGCCAACCTGAGTCAACTGCGTATACATGCCCAGGAAGAGCTGACGCCATCTGGGCAGGCCGAGGAGTTCATAAAGTTAGTAAAGCAGATGAAAGGACGTGAGGTCCGGCTCTGCCCCCGCACGTTTGCCCAGACTCACTTCAGTGAATTCCTTCCCAAGGGGGCTGCTTCCCGTGTTTCTCTTTGCCGTCTGTGTTGTAAGTCAGGGTTCTCCAGAGAAACAAAAGCAACAGACCGCAGAGCTTGCTTCCTCTCTCTCTCTCTCCAGCCCGCTCTCTCTCCATCATGTGAAGACACAGCGAGTAGGCAAGACAGCCTCACCAGGAACTCAACTGGTGGCCACCTGGACTTTGGACTTCCCGCCTTCAGAACTGTGAGAAATAAATTTCTGTCATTTAAACCGCCCAGTCTGTGGTATTGTTTGTTACAGTAGCCTGAGCAGACTACGACAAACAGATCTATTTAAAGAATACCTATTCTTTAAATAGGTATTGAGCATATAGAGACCAGACACAGAGTGAAAAAGCAAACTTTGAAATGCAAGTCTTCCTCCTTTCGCAATCCATTCGGGCGCCCCTGAGTCTGGCGAGCACAGGCTCAGACAGGGGCTGTTTAACCTGGGGCCGCGGAAGGGACTCCACCAGCTTTGCACTTGGGGCTCCCTCTGTACTTTTCTGGGGAGAACGTCTGTAGCTTATATTAGCTTCGCAGAGGGGCCAAGGCCCACAGGTAATAAGAACCACTTCCCTGGAGGTTCTGGGCGATACAGATACATAAGCTTTTGCCAGACATGCACCTTTCCCTGCAAAGAAATGACAGTTTCTCACGTGGAGAGGGCTGATGCATGAAGTCCAGCATTCTCAACAGGGGGTGTATCTTCACCCCTGATTCAGAAAACAGACTGAGACACAGCTTTGATTCCTAGAAGATGATCAGTGAGCCTTCAGATGGGGGACACACGATGCCTCTGGGAGAGACTGTCTTAAAGCGTGAAGGGAACAATAGAGGTACGATCTGGCTCCGACAGATGCTGTTGGAACCCTCGCTGGCAGCACAACCTACCCAAACACGCCCCGTGGTGGTGTCAGGTCCATTTAGCTGCTGAAAGGAGGGCTCCACCCCTGCTGCTCCTTCGATACAGGGTGACCTTATTAGAGGGACCACGTTCTGCTGATGGCTGGGGAGATGGCGCTGAAGCAGACAGGCTGGCCTGCACAAACCACTCACCCTGCAGAGCCCACGAGCGTCCAAAGGCTGAGGTCAGCCTGTGGAGCACGTGGCCCTTGCAAAGGCGGGGCAGCAACGGAAGCAGGGGCCACTTCCCTGTCTCCGGATGGTTCTCAAAACAAGCTCTCTGCTGAGAGTTCTCAGAATCATATCACCATTTTAATGACAGTGACAAAAACTGTGGTCTTATTTCCACATCATCTGTAACGTCTATTCCTTCAAGAAATGCCATTCTCCGGCCAGTGCCCACAGGTTTTCAGAGGGTGTCCCCCCTCCGCCCTCAAACCACAGGGCTTCCAGCAAAATCTAATAAGGCAGAGAGGGGACAGAATTTGAAATTGTGATGATTGCTCCCGGGGCACTTTGAGAAAGGACTTCTCTGTCCTGTCAACCCATCTCAGGAAGCTTAACCTGCAGCAGAAGGAGCTGCAAGGTCGTTTCCACATTCCAAATGTCACGGCCGTCCCAGAGCCCTCCTGTCCTAACAAGAGGCTGGGGTCAGAAGTGACGTTATCACAGATTGCTAAATCTCAGAGCTCCCCCCGGGAAGCCACCCTGCGTCTCTTCAGTGCCGTGTACTCTGCAGTAGATGGTTCCACTTCCCTTTTCAAATAGTCACAAAGAAAGCATTACACAACTCCTAAAGGACACAAAAGCAAGTGTCTGATAGGCCCAACAATGGACCAAGTGTTCAGGCAATTTTTAAAGTTTTGTCCCTATTTTATTCACAAATTTCCTCTTTAAAAAAAAAAGTGAATGAGCTTATAAATTCCAATATATACTATGATAATGATAAAAGAGGATAAAGGGTCAAAAAACACGATTAAGGGACTTCCCCGGTGGCACAGTGCTTAAGAATTTGCCTGCCAATGCAGGGGACATGGGTTCGAGCCCTGGTCTGGGAAGATCCCACATGCCACGGAGCAACTAAGCCCATGCGCCACAACTACTAAGTCTGCACTCTAGTGCCCAAGAGCCACAACTACTGAAGCCCGCGTGCCTAGAGCCCGTGCACCGAAACAAAGAGAAGCCACCGCAATGAGAAGCCCACGCACCGCAACGAAGAGTAGCCCCTGCTCTTCGCAACTAGAGAAAGCCCGTGTGCAGCAACGAAGACTCAACGCAGCCAAAGATAAATAAATTTATTAAAAAAAAAAAACAATTAAAAGCGGAAAGTACAGTCTATACATTGTATGATTCCAACTCTGTGACATTTTGGAACAGGCAGAGCTATGGAGACAGTAGGCAGTGGCAGAAAGATCAGGGGTGGCCAGGGGTTGCGGGGAAGGGGGGGTGAATAGACAGAGAACAGAGGATTTTTAGGGAAGTGAAACCTCTCTGCATGATAATATAACGGCGGATACATGACATTACACATTTATCCAAACCCATAGAATGTAAAACACCAAGAGTGAACCCTAATGTACACTGCGGACTCTGGGTGATGATGTGTCGATGCAGGTTCATCGGTTACCCCCCGAGCTCTGGTGGTGGATGTTGATAACGGGGGAGGCTATGCAGGTGTAGGTGCAGGGGTTATGGGAAATCCTTGTGCCAACCCCTCAATTTATTGTAAACCTAAAACTGTTCTAAGAAAATAAGTCTATTAACAAAAATAAAAGTGCAAAGCTGGATTAACAAGTCATATGAGGAAGTGTGCCCCTGACTCTGGGCTTCCTGGCAGCCAAGATGAAGGGCAAATCACACAGTGGTTCCCAGAGACCCCGGCTTCATTTTGCTCAGAGTCACGAACAAGCGGTTCTGCAGGGCTCGTCCCTAAACCCCACAGGACAGAACCAGGCTCGGCGAAGCTACCTGTGTTCACGGGGCCCCAACGGCTTTGTGGAGAGGCCACTCAGAACTCTCCTGCCCCGTGGGCCCCACCCTAACGAGGCAGGGCTATGGTCACGGGGGGCCGGACTGGGTATCAGAATTGGGCCCTGAATCCAGACATTTTCACTAAACTGGGAGAGCGTTTGGGTCAATACTCTTCCTCTTTGGCCCTCAGTCCCCAGTAAAACAGGCCAGGGCCCTTTGAGATCAAAGCCTAAGAGGCAGACGGCCCCCACATAAAATCAAGCCACGAACAATGGGAGAAGCCCGCGCAGAGCTTCCAGAAGGGCCTTTGGTGCTGGCCTGGGACTGAGCCAGTCTGAGTTCACCAAGCTGGTGTAAGGCCAAGCAGCACTCCTCTCCCCGATCCCCGTGGGTTGTTCTGTGAGCACGAAGTGAGGAAAGCTCCCGTGGATTTTGCCTAGGCTGAGAGACAAAACGCTGTGAAATTAAAATTCAGGGTCATCATGTGAAACTCGGCAAGCTGCACAATTAAGAGCGTTACTTTCCAAACAGAAAAGAAAGAGCCAGCATGATGTGAATCATGATGGGGAGAGACCAGGGGGCTGGCAGGGAATGCGGGATGAGGGTCGGGAAGACTCCTGGCGGAAGGGGTTGCCCGGCTGGGATCCTAGGGATGAGCAGAAGCATCCCAGGAAGATGGAGGTGGAGGAACTTCCAAGTGGAAGGCAGAGTGACTTGTGGGGCCGGGAGGCAGGAGACAAAGACGGTCCATGAGAAGCACTGTGAGAACCCAGAGGCTGGAAGGAAGAAATAACCAGGAAAGGCGCAAGAGCGAGCCAAAACTAGGAGGCGAGCAGGGCCAGAATCCCAAAGAAAGTGGAGCTGGCCAGAGAGGCAGTGACAGCCCTGAAGTCAGGAAGGGCTGGGCTTACCCAGGTCATCAGAGAAAGGTGAATGGACCAGATAAGGGCAGCACTGGCCCAAGGAACGCTGGCTTCTCCTGAGATGCCACCTGCAAGGGAGCGCCACGCACAAGGTCCAGGAGACGCTGCGTGCTTTGGACACCTGCAGATATGGAGAGGCTGCAGGAAAGGACGCTGGCCACGTGGCCCAAACCGGCATGTCCTAAACCTGTTTGCGTAACACTCAGGAGCACCTATTTAACATCTGGCAGGATGCTAGTTTTTTAGGTGGTAGTCGGGGATAGTGGAGAAATGAATGAAAAGGCCCAGGACACAGGTGCTCAATAAACTGTAATTACGTCTTGCTTAAGAGCATGAAGATCGGAGGAGACTGTGTATAATAATCACTAAGGACGCTTGTCAGGAGGATGCGAAGCAGAATTCTGAACCCGTAGGAAACATAAACAGATCGGTTTCAACTGAATTTGTACAAAGATCTAATCCAAGAGTAGAAAGTAGATTTCGTGCGATGCAATGCAGCGAACCCAGAGGAGGACTAGATTAAGGAAGATAAGGCTAGTCTGGCTGCAATCACTCTTGTCCCTCTTGGTACAGGACACGAGTTCTGGTACCCAAGTCACATGACCGTCCGTGGCTAACAGGGCCGAGGTTTTCTACTGTCTTCTCTGCAGCGGGTCACACACAGCAGCCCGCTTGTTTTAACCAGGTTAGGAAACAGCTCGCTCCAGGTAGAAGCTGGAGTTGATCTAAACCATGAAAATCTAGCAGAACCCTCGGCTGGAAAGGAGAGAGAGAGACACTTCACAGCACAGACTTGACCACAGAGCTGCTTGTGGCTTGTCTATGCCGGGGCCAAGACCATCCAGCGAGGAGATCGTGGTCCTGTAACGTGAGACTTACACAGTCTCACGTTAGACTCACACACTTATATATATATATACGTATGTATGCCTAACAATGAAGAGAAGGAAGTGTAATGGCGCAGGACCCTATGGGGCCTTCCTGGGACAGACACCTACCCTCCCCATGTCCTCCACCTGCCTCTCGTCTGGAAGAACTTTAGCCAAAGAATAAATTTAATCAGAGAAATGAGAAAATGCAGAAACAGAGGAAAATAGTCAAACAAGACAAAATAATAATAGTTCAACCATTAAACAAAATCAAGGACCTTTAGTTCCTCCTTAAGGGCTATGGATAATATTCTGATCCATATCCTTTGAGCTGCTTTGCAGATATTGCAACCCCGACCAGGAGGAAGAAGTTAACTACATGATGACCAGCCTGTAGCCATGAGACATAAGCTGCTCCATCTTGCACAATTCCAAGAACTGGTCTCAAGGAAATGGGAACAAACTGACCCTGGAGTCGAAGATTAACTGTACTTAAAAGAATCAAGATGACACTGATCAGACCTCCGCGTGAGCAATTTCAAGACTACTGTCAGAGCTGACTGTGCTGTTCTGCATATGGCCCCCCAACCCCGCCTGTGAACCCCTGAAACTCCCCTTTAAAAGCTCTTGCCCCCAGTCGACAAGGGGGAATTGGTTCTTTGGGACATGAGGCCACCTTCTCTGCAGGATTGCCAGCTTCCTCAATAAGGCTAATAGCTTTCCTTTTACCCAACATTTGTCTCTCAACATTGGATTCTTAAACGATGAGCGGCCAAACCTGTTTGGTAACAGAAGGAATCAGGGTGGTTGTTTAAGGCAGTGGTTCTCAAACATTACTGGGCACCAGAAGCACCTGGAGAACTTGTTAAACTGTGTCAGGCCCCAGCACAAGAGGTTCTAGTTCAGTCGGTGTGGCGGGGGCCTGAGAATTTGCATTTCTAACCCATTCCCAGATGTTGCTGAAGATGCTGACCAGGGAACCACACTTTGAGAACCAGTAAAACCATGGGAAGTGATGGCATTTGTTCACTGCTATTGTTCTAAAACTGAGATGTAATTCACTTATCATAAAATTCACCCTTTTAAAGTGTACAATTCAGTGGGATTTAGTGCATTCACAACATTGTGTAACCAACACCACTAACTCCAGAATATTTTCAACACCCCAAAAAAGAAACCCTGTACCCATGGGCAGTCACTCCCCATTCTCCCCAACATCTCCAGCCTCTGACTACCACCAATCTACTTTCTCTCTCCATGGATTTGCCTTTTCAAGACACTGCATATGAAAAGAATCATATAACTATGGGTTTTTGTGTCAGGCTTCTTTCACTCAGCATAACGTTTTCAGGGTTCAGCCATGTCACAGCACGAATCTGTACTTCATTCCTTTTTGTGGCTGCATGATACTCCCTCGTATGAACAGACGAAAGTTTGTTCATCCATTCATCAGTTGATGAACATTTAGACTGTTTCCACCTTTTGGCTGTTGTGAATCATGTTGCTATAAACAGTCGTGTGCAAGTTTTTGTGTGGACATGCTTTCAATTCTCCTGGGCATATATCTTGGAATGGAACTGCTGGATCACATGATAACTCTACATTGCATGTTCTGAGGAACCACCAGCTGAGGGGACAGGCTAAGGCTTGTCCATCTCCTTACCCTGAGATGCTATGCTGAATGTCTTCTCAACTTTTGAGCTCTACCTCACTGTGACTCTTCCCTGGAGTTATGTAGGCACATCTGGAAAATGAAATAATACTAAGAATGTATTATAAAGGCTGAAGGCACATTTCTTGATCTTAATTTAAAGTTGATGTCTGACATTTGTTTCTTCTTCCAAAAAGGGTGGGGGCGGGGAATGACTATGCTAATGATCATTTTTGCTCCGCTCTCCTTAACAGAAGAAGAACCATCCTCGCCACTTCCGATCTTTATCATCACTAGACTTAAGACGAGAGGTTCAAGTGACACATCCTCCCGCGGAAGTGCATCTGACAAGCACGACCTTCCTTCTCAGGGCCCATCCGGGCATGAAGCAACGCCACAGGCAACAAAGTGGTTTGGGCAGATTTGGAGTTTATTTGCTGCAGTTCCTTGGCGCTAGTTTACAATGCAAAAAAACCAGACAAACAAAAAACGATTGGAATAATTATAATTTTTTTAAAAACCCTGTCAACAACTTTCAGTCATTTCTTTATATTTTGACAAAACTTTTTTTTAAAACAAATACAAAATAATCTAAAAGGAGAAAAACTATACATGGATTATTTACACCTCTGATAAATAGACTAATACTGATCCAGGTGCCTCTCTGTCTAGGTAATATTTGTGAGAACCAGGGCCAGGGACTCGGATAGCCAGAGGGGCTTCAGCACCGGCCCAGACCCCCTGGACCTCGGCTGGCACCACCCTGGTTCTCCCGCCCAGAAATTTCAGGTTCCCAGCCTGGACCCTCTTCTGCCACCTTCACGAGCTCTGGCATTAAAACGCCTGAAGCCATTCCAGGTAGGACCTACATGAAGGGGGGGACCCCAGAAAGTGACCCCACCACTCCCCTTTACAAAAGCTATTTCCAGAGATGTGAGCCCGCCCGGAAGGTGTCAGAGGAGTCAGGGTCACACTGGCGCTGCAATGGCCCGGCCAGCCCTGCTCTGCCCGGACTGGGCGCCGGGCCCCGGACGAGAGTCCCTGAGAGAACAGCAGGAGAGCGGCGGCCACGGCTCCTTCAGGCCACGCGATAGGAGGGCAAGGCCGACTCCAGCGGGAGGCCGACCGCTCACCCTCTGGCTCCCCACCCCCGCCCCTGCCGCGCAGACGAAGGCCCGCTCCTCTCCAAGGGCCAGCGCGACATGCACGGCGTAGTCCAGGTGAAGGCCGGTTCGGAGGCAGAAAAGGCTGAAGCCCTAAGGTGATCGGGTCAGACCTGCTCCTTCCTCTAAAACGAGGAATGGAGTTCAGGGGCAGGAGGAAGAAAAACCAAATAAGAAACAGGTTATCCCGGAATCTCTGATGGGACTACCTTCCTCACAGTTTTGGTGATTAGGTATGTAGCTCAAGGAAAAATGCTGACTATTTTAAAGCCCGACAAGAATGAATCCTGAAAGAGAAGGAACAGCGCAGGCGGGGGGCGGGTTCCCTTCTCCCCGCAGTGTTCCCCAGGCACCTGGAAGGAAAAGCATCAGCTGGAGTGGCCGGTGCTGCCCTGCAGGCCCCGAGTCTGTCCTCGCCGCGCGGCCCCCTCTCCCCTCTCGCCACCTCCTCCCTCGCCCAGACGAGGCCCCAGAAGTGCAGGGAGGGGGCCCGCCCGGCCCCTGCCCCTGCCCGGGCTGACACGCACAGCGGCGGCCCGGGGAGCTTCTTCTCTAGGGAGAAGCTTCCCGAAGTAGACAGGCAGAATGCCTGGACAGCTCCACCTTCTCTTTCTCTTTCTTTAAAAAACAAAAATATATCTTTATAGCATGTGGCTTCTCTTCCATTCCACTTTTTTTCTTAACATATAATAAGATATGGGTACACATATTTATGGTGCAGGGTTGAAGGCTTCTTCCCAGGGAATAACCGAGAGGTAAATGGTCGGCTCCGAGCTCTGCTATCAGACCTGCTGAGTGGAGACTTGCGGGGAGGCGGCATGGCCGACAGGAGCTCTGTTCTTTTTAGAGAGAAAGGCTCAAAACCCAAGCGTGAAGGCATCAGGCCCCCTTCTCCAAGGGTGACTGCCTACCCTTCTCCCACTTAAAAAAATTAGCAAAAGCTGAAGCTAGTCTCTAGGAATTCAGGGCGATGCCTGGCAAGACGCTCCCACTGCATGGGAGGCAGGGAGGCTGCACCGGGCCTCACTCGCCGGGCCTCACTCGCCGGGCCCACCAGCCCTGCTGGCTGCGCAGACTCAATGTCTTTTCGTGGAAGAGACCTTCTTCTTCCGCGCGGCTAGCATCTCGTAGAAAGGGTCCCTGCTGATGGCTGCCCTGCAACACAGAAAAGGGGAGAAAGCAGAGGAGACTGAGGAACAGGACAAGGAGACACGACCCCAGGCAGGGGCTTCCTAGCAGCAGCCGTGCCCCAGACCCCCTCCCTGCTCGACCGTCCCTTTAAAGGCCACGTCACGGCATCAACCTTCACTGTGTCCACATGTGGCGTAAAAGACAAGTTTTGAGGGAGACACGTGGTACAGGTGACAAGATCACTGTGGGGTGCTTATTGCCTGTTTCAACCAAGTAATCAATTTAAGTTGAGGAATCCTCTACACCCTCACAGCTGTGCTCTAACGCAGCAAAACAAGCGCAGAGCTTTAGTTCCGTCATGACAGTGGCGTTTGTCTGGAGCAGTGACCACCACACAACCCCGTGTGTCCCCTGGCACGTGGTGCGTCTGATTGGCGGCCACTGTCTGTACCGAGCAACTTCTGAGTCCCCAAGAGCACCAGCTCGACAGCCAAGACCCATCACTGGGCAGTCGGGGCCCAAGCAAGCGGCCAGCAGCCTGCTCTGTGTCCACAGCCTGGTGGGGAGGGAGCCCAAGCAGCCCTTGCACTGGCCCTAGAGACACCAGCACAGGTGGTGATGGCAGGCCTCAGCCACCTGTCGTCCCTCTGTATTTGTCATTCTCCACTTTTAAGCAAGGTGTGATCCACGTTTTGAAGTTTAATTTGCTTTTCCTGAGAAGTAGTATTCCAGGTGCCAACTAGCTTCTGGGCCAGTCACAAGCCCACGTGACTGTGGACCGCACTTAACCAGGTGCACGACGGCTCCTGCGGGCTGACCGGGCCCCGTTCACAGAGAGGATGTGTCCGTGTGAAACAGCAACTCAGCTCCGGGGGAGGCAGGAGCTGGACAGGGCCCGGAACGCATCCCGAGGGACCCCGCCACGCAGGCATCTGACTGCTCGGAGTGCAAGGGAGGGACTCCTGCTTCCACCTTCAGAGCATTAGGGTGGGTCCACCTCCGCTTCCTGGGTGGGCCAAGCCCCCAGGGACGCCGCGGCACATCTCCGGTCCACGCGACGGGGGGCCAGGGCGCAGTGAAGGGCTTGGGGCTGGAAGCTCTGCCCCGGCCTTGCACACACGTGTGCTCCTTCTCACGGCCGTCCTCACACGGTCCCTGGAGACACTCCGCCCCAGCCCTGGGAAGGCAGAGCGGAGACGACACCAGGCAGCAGGAGCTCTCCCTCAGCGGCCACCGTCGCTGCGCTGCAGGTCTGTCTGCAGAGACACGCGATCCTGTGTGACCACGTCCCCAGAGCAACAGGACCGAGGTAGCTGGACACTCCTGGGAAGAGCACTGATGAGAGAAAACGTGCCTGCAACTTGACCTTCTGCAAAACCTCTCCAGCAACATCGCAAAGAGCTTCCATCCGATCAGGTCCGTCCTCTGGCGCCTCTGCCCCAACATTTTCACTGGGAGAGCGTCAGAGCCAAGGGCGGCTGGAGCTGAGCGCCGCACGTGGAGGAGGACGGCTCCCTGAGTCAGAAGGCTCGGGACGACTGAATTCACCTCGCTGTGCCTGTGTCCTCATCTGTCACCTGGGGACATCCATCCTGCAGCACCCACCTTCGCAGGGCTCTGGAGAGGGTTAAGGGCGCTGAGCCGTGGAGCTGGAACAGTGTCTGCAACTCCCACAGGGAGAGGAGGCCAGCTTCGGGCAGACCCCGGGAACCACCCCCGAGGAGGCTCTGCATTCACCTCGATGGAGGGACTGAACCATTCCAAGCGTGGTCGTAAGGAGGGCTCGGCTTCTCTGGCTACCGAAGTACAAGGACATGAAAGACAGAACGTACACCTGCAGACAAAGCCTTTCTGGAAGAACGATGAGTCGGGGGAGGCTACCCACAATGCCCTGTCCACACACGCTCTGATGCCCTAATGATCACGCAGGACAGCACACACACCCAGAGACACAAGGGACACGCGCACCGTGCACACACAGGAAGCTGGTCCACACTAAAGAGAGCACTTCAGACTGGGCAAGATGGATCAAGAAATGGTATCAGGACAATCAGCCACTCACTTGAGAAAATAAGGTTACATCCTTTACTTCAAACCACATGCAAAAAATACATTTCATAAGGATTAAAGAGTCGAGTATTTTTTTAAAAAACATGTGGTAAGAAAAAGGGCATGGGGACATGGGTAAGGAGCTCTCCGTGGCCACCTGTCCCCAAGGCGCTGCTACTCCTCCACGCAGACCTCAGGGCGCGTCCAGCACAGAGGACCCCTGAGCCTCATTATTGGTGGTGACGCCAGAAACGCTGCGGTGCCTCGTGGGCTCCACGGCACGTGGGACGGCCCCTGATGACACCACACTTCCGACAGCCGTCACCACCCAGGGCTACCAGGGTCCAGGCGGCGTGCTGAGCACAGCGCTGCGCCACCTGCCTCACCCTCAGAACAGCCTTGTGCCTTAACACCATCATCCGGAAGGGCGCGGCAACGTCCCCGGGAGTCCCGCCTCTCACTGCTGTGTGGTGAGAAAGCTGGGGGTCTGGGAGGAGGGCAGGCGACGCCGAGAGTCAGAGCGGGAACTCGGCACGGGCTGGCCTGACTCCGAACCGGTGCTCTCCTGTCCCGCCCGTCTGAACCGCACAACTTTCAGAGACTCTTTGTGTGGGAATAAACGATCTGCTCCTTCCCCCCACCATCACCTCTCCCCCCTTCAGCAGTTTATTCACTATTTAACCCTGGCCCAAACACTACACTTGTTTTAGGAGAGGTGCCAAAACCACCACAAAAACTAGAGCATGCCCAGCCCCTCAGGAGCAGGCCGCGGCCCCGGCGGGAGAAGGCCCATCACTCGGGGCGACGCAGGACCTGCAGGGCCTCGGTCACCGGTCAGTGCGGCCTCACTGGTCTCCAGGGGAAGTCTCGAGGCCCAGTAATGGGGACGCCCGAAGGAAACGGCGGGGTCCTGTCTGATGGATGCAGCCCTGGCGGGGAGAGCGAGGACGCACTCCCAGGAGCAAGTGCCACCGAGACGGGTGTGGCGATGGGCAGTGGGTGTGCTGGCAGGCGGGACAGGGCTCACGGAAGCCCCAGGGAGGAGTGGGGAGGAGGAGCTGCCGGGGCAGGGCACCCCCCCCCGCCCCGTGATAAAGCGCGGTGAAACAGGTGGCGCGAGGACCAGGAGGAGCCCTGGACCCGAGGATCCGTGTACACCTCCCTTCCCCCAGAACCACCGCTTCCTCACAGCGCAGCAGGGAGCGTGAGGCTCTGCCTCGCAACCCCAGGTCACGGCCATGTGACTCTGACAAGCATTCATTACTTACCCTCTATGGGCCTCAGTCTGCCCATCTGTAAATGGGACGACAGTGTCTCACAGGATTAAGAAATTATAAAAGGGAACGGTTACAATCCCCGCTGAGCTGCCACCATGAAGACAAAACCCACTTCCTAAGACATGAAAAGGCCAGTCTGGCCAGTGGCACCTGTGCCTATAAGCCTGCCCACCTGTCCCCTCTTTGGGGCCATGAGCTGCACTTGGAAAACCTAGATGTGAGGCGCGCTCTTAAAAACGCTCAATGGTCAAGAATCCAGAGACCCAGGGAAAAAGTCACTGGGGAATCACAGTCAAACTACTCGCTAAGGATTCAGCACGCGGGGCGCAGAGGCGGGATGGGCAGCCCACGGGACAGCTGGAGCGTCACTATCTGAGAGGCGAGGTCGCCACCTTCATCGGCCACCTACTTGATGCACTTGATCCAGTCCTCCTTCTCCTCAGGCGTCGGGGCCGAGATGCGGTACACCGTGTGGTTCCCCTCCACCACTCGCCCGTCAGCCTCTGTCTTACAGGCCTTAATCACTTGGTCTTTGTTGTCGGGGATGTAAAGCTCAAAGCAGTTCTGAGAATTAAGAAAGAGAGGGAGAGAGTGACAAAGATCTAAGAAAGCTACTGACCAAGAAAAAAGTTAATTTATTTCCCAAAAAGCAAATTTTTATTTCCAAAAAAAAAAAAAAAAGTTAACTTCTTTCTTTAGTCTCACCTTCATAAAATATAGCCAACATATGTTTTCCTTTGGAAAAGAGGAGCCTAGAAGTGGAATTCTGGAGAATGTAGATTGTATATAAATAGGTTTTATTAGTAAAGATATTGAGCAGATGATACATGGTAGCTCTACTCCTAATATATAGAAAATATGGAGCGAACTGCAGGTAGCTTAATGCCTTTTAAAGCCAAGCCAGCAATACGATATTCCAAAACAGAGGAAAAATATTTATAAGCGATCTGAAGATCATAAAATAAGTGGTCCAATCATGAGAGCTTGATGCTGCCTTTTAAGGAAGGACAATGCTATACCTCGTGTGATATTCAGTAAATGACACTAAAGCTGATGGACAGAATGAAAGAGGTTATTTAGTCTCACCTTTGGCTTGAACTGTAAAGATAATTTTAAAAGTTAGGCTAACTTAAGTTAAATCATATGAGTACTTCCGGGGTTTTTCTCAAGTACAGCTGACCCTTGAGTAAGGCGGGGGTGGGTGCTGACCTTCCGCGCAATTAAGAATCCACGTACGACCGACAGTCGGCCTCCGTCCGTACAGCAGTGCCTCAGCACCCGCGGACTTAGCCAAGCACACACGGCACTCTACCGTAGGAGTTACCACTGAGAACAGTCCACGTGTCAGGGGACCCACACAGCCCCAACTTTGTTGTCCAAGGGTCAACTGTAAACCTCTGCAACTTCTTCCTGTGTCCAACAGCTGCTATGCCCATCCCTTCTGTCCCCCCAAAACATCTCACCAAAAAATACTCACTGGTTTTTTGGAGTCTTCCACCTCCCGGATACTCAGGTTCTCTAATGGGATAATTCCACGGGGCTCCTTATCCTGCAGAAGAATTGGAGAGAGAAGACCTAACTGCTCAGTTTATGAACGCATGTCCTGTTACCTTCCTCCCGGCAACTCAGCCCAGCTCCCGTGACTCCTCCACGACATGAAGTCCACAGAGCAGCTTTAAAAACAAGAATAGGGTCAAGAAACGTGTGGGTGTTGTCAACATACCACATATGAATCCCTAAGACCGAAAAGCCTTTGGAGGAGGAGCTTCCACAGATGCTCTGAAAGAGTGAGTGTGACAAGAGCTGTGGGTGGCCCTCCAGTGGGGAACACGTAAGCCCCTTTCACACAAAAATTATCCTGCTTCTTTGTCTGGCCCGCCTACTCATCTTTCAAGCCTCAGTTCCAGTGTCAGCAACCCCAGGAAGCTCAAGTCTCACCCGAGGTGCCCCTGTTCTGTGCCCGCAACGCCTGGACTATAGTCGTGTCGTGTGTCACTACCTTCTCACTATCTCCAGCCTCACCTCCCCCCTCCAGACTGTAGGATCCTCAAAGAGACACTGCCTGCCTGACAACTCCACCTGGACCAGAAAGCACCTAAACTCCTGTCCAGAACAGAGCCCTGCGTCCCCTCACCCCCAACTGGCCCTCCTCCAGGGCTTCCCATCTCAGCAAAGGCCACTCCCACACCTGCCGGGCCATCAGCCTTCACCTCTTCTCCCTGATGTCCAGACAACCAATGGCCAAAGACTTTGTTCCAAGTCCAACAGTTTAACTGGGCTATGCCTTGGCACCAAGCTTCCTAGGACAGATGTTCCTAAAATACCATACGCACTCTTTCGATCTGCAGATTCAGGTTTGTTTCTCCTTTTTAGGGAAATAATCTCATAACTTGTCTTTGCATTTGCAGGTCCCATTCATTCTGGTATTGGGATCACCCCCATCTGTCCTCCGCACCTGTTAGCTTGCCCTTAATTGTTTCAATGCTTGTCTTTCAGACACAATCTCTATGACTGCCTCAAGCCCCTCCTCTAGGATAGTGATTACATTTCTAGCTAATCATCCCTTAAAGTTTTAATTTATGTGTTAATAAATAAGTTATAATTCTACAATTATATAGTCATATTCTTAATACATAGTTTTGGGTCTCATTTAAGTCTGAAACTACTGGAGAGCCAGCTATTGGTGTTCTGGCCACTTCCAGAGTCTCAGGAGAGAAGCGAGTGGAGGGAGCGCCCCCCTCAGACACCCCGAGCCCCAACTCTCCCCTGGGGTGCTGGTGTCCGGCATCTCTTGGAGCTGATGCTCACCGCACACCCCGCATGGACAGTCTTCTTACATGAACACACACCCGGAGCTTTCACTGATATCGCAGAAAGTGAGTCCTGTTTTTCCACTTTTCCCGTTTCCCCGGTTTCTACCCTGCAGCAGACCTCACCACTCCTCCATCCGAAGGGGGAGGAGGGAAGAATTCTTACTCGGTTTACTTCTCCCAGACTTGGGCACGGGGAGGTCTGGGGCTCGTTGTGCCTGGCCATGCAGCAAGGGGCCTTCTGCTGGCTCCGGGCTGTGCCGCGGCCCCTGCTGCCTACTGCGAAGTGCGGTGAATGAGTTCTGCCCTTTCCTCATCCGGCTGCTACGTCCCCACTTATTTCTACTAGATTTTTCCTCTTTGTCAGGTAATTTCTGTGTGGTTATCTCCACCTACCATCTTAACCCTGAGGCTCCCCCCTCGGCATCTTCAGAAACGTTTTCTCTGGATTCCCACTGCCTGATAAAATGCCGGTGTGCTGCTAGACTGAATTCAGCTAACGCCACCATGGTCGGCGTCATGAAGAACCGCAAGATTCTAGAATCTCACTGCATTACCACTGAGACTGTCCTGGGACTTAGGGGTGCACTGTTTAGATGCCCCGCACATGGTTCATGTTAACCCAGAGACCAGTGAAAAAGATTTAAACAGGATTTTAAAGATGTCACCGGTCTAGAAAAAAAAGTTAATACATGGGGCGGGGGGACAGGGGCAAAAGAGAAAGAAATTTACCAAGCTGTTCACAGTGGTACTTTGGGGGGTGAAAAAAAAATCTATCTTTGTACTGTTTTGGGTATTTGAAATACAGTACTCTCATAATTGAAAGGATTTTAATAACAGAAAAGCAAAGCCAGTTCCAGAACGTACGTGGCATGGGTTTAGCCCCCATAACGCACAAAATCCTGGTCAGCATTCCCTTGGAAATTGCTGAGTGACTGAATTCTGAGCTGACACTGTCATGACTCTCACTCCCCACGTGAGAAGCCACATCCGCACGACGTCTGCAAGCTGCAGAACCACAGTGTGGAACACAGTGGAAACCCGCTTCACCGCCAAGCTGCAAAGGGCCAGGCGTGGACCTGCATCCTGGCTCCTAGCGAGCTTCACACAGACACTGCCAGGACTCTCATCCCATCTTGCTCTAATATCTTTATTATAAAAGATGCTTCTGAACCTTCGTTTTCTCAGTAGCATCTCAACTGCCCTGATTTACTTAAGACACATTCCAGTGCTGCCAGTGGTATATGGTTTGCTCTTCCGATGACCAGGGAACAGGGCAGAAACGAGGGCCTCCAGCTGTGGGGAGCCCATCTGAGCGGGCTCCAACCTGAGGCTACCAACCTGCTGGGCCTCCTGGGGGCTCCTAGAGGGAGCTTTGGAAAAGGTTTTACTGTACAGTCTTTACTCTCATAGACTCTGTACAATCTTTATTCTCATAGAATTGTATGTATTGTAATTCCATTCCCACTAAATAAAAACCAACAAAACTTTCAGTTTAAGTAAACGTCAATTTCTTAAAACTCCAGGTAATCTCCCATTTCATTTCACTTTCTTTTCCTCTATTACATATTTTGCCCCTTGGCTGTTTCTTCTAAATCAAGTGCTTCAGTATTTCTGCTACCATAGAATCACAATTACCTTTGTTTCCCTTTCAATGGGGCCACAAACTCTCTCTTGGCCATGGGTCCAAGTTCATTCTTTCTAGCTCGGCTCTACAACCCATTTCTAAGGCCGTGTATGATGTTGTCTGCCACTGTCTCCTGGCAGGGCGCCTGGTGTCCCAACGGAGAAGTGGATGTCAGCTCTGAGCTACGGTTCCTGTGGCCAGACACCCCACACCACACCCAGGCCCCTCTCTTGAGATTCGTCTTAGCCCTTCCACTTCACATAAACTCTCCTAGTGCCCCAAAGATGCAGCAGGACAAATCTGACTGTCTCCCCCTGTGTCCTCCAACCCTGTCTCATTAGAGCCGTTTAAACACAAGGCCTGGTCCACCCCCGTCCCAGCTGACCAAGCAGGCGCTCACCGTCGTGTACTCAAAGTAGTAAAGGCAGTTGTCAGTCAGAATGAACCAGCGTCTTTTCCAAGTCTTTACCCTGCCACCTGCAGAGCAAAGAGAGATGCGTGTTGGATAGGAGTCAACCAGCCAGCGCAGGCTCCCGGGGGCTCGAAGCTCTGCCCCCAGAGAGGGTGCAGGACGAGGAAGCGGGGGCAGGGCGCCAGGAAGACACTGAGACCATGGCAGATTTACATCAGTAACGAGACACAGAGCCAAAACAGAAGCACCTTTCACAGCGTGAAAGTCTGTGGGTACAAGCAGAGCAAGCAAGTTGGGTGGGCCCCTGCAGATGACATCAGGACAGCAGATGAGAGCACGGGCTGGGGAGGGAGCTGGGACGGTGATGGACCAGAGAAGCGTCAGCAGAAGCCTATGGATGCGGTGGAAATGGGCGAACACAAGAGGAGGGGAGAGGGTCAGCGCCCTGGCTACGCTACACTGTGGGTCCACCAGCCCAGGGTTTTACCAGAACGGGACAGGAGGAGGAACCAGTAAGTAAGACATTTTAATCCCCTCACCATCAGATCCAGCTCTCCTGGAACATGGGACCCAAGTTCCTACGGTTTCACCTTCTACCCCACCTTCCTGACTGTAGTGCGTTTCTACACTGGCTTTTTAGGTTTCTGGGCCAGTGTCCTAAATTCCCCCAGAGTCCTGGGTGGGACAAAGCAGGATCCCTGGATCAGGGAAGAATCCACTGGTAAGCAGAGGTCCCTATTCAATTCTGGACTTCTCACCGGAATCTTGAAACAAAAATAACTGGAGGAGGAGGCCACAGGCCAAGTGAGCTCTCGCGGGTGGCTGTGAGCTGTTGAAGGTTCCCTTAGTCCTTCTCAATATTTCTCAATAAGAAGAATCACCGGGGTCATGAAGTTATCCCAAGATGACACAAAGGAAGGGAAAGTTCACTATGGCCTCGGTGAGTGAAGGCACATCCTGCTCTCAATCTGACCATGAGCAAAGCCTTTCTTCTCCTCGACTTACACCGGGTCCAGGGAAAGCTTTCTGAACATGAACCATATGAAAGGCCTGCATGTGGTGAGATACACACAGCATTTCATAAACACTTCTTACTGCCCTGGACAGGATATGCTCCTTTGCTGACTTAACCTACAGAGAACATCACTCCTCCAAACCTCATAAAGAACAAGGACCACAGGGTGTAAATCTAGTGACCCCAGTCACGCTTCCTTGCTTGCCCCTCACCACAAACAGCTGAGCACAGGGTTCAGAGGGAGTATCCCAGCTGCCAGGACGTGGCTGTGTGATCACGCCAGGTTTCCTCAAAGGATCCGACTGCTGGAGCAACGCAAATCCTGCCACGGAAATGAAGTGTCCAGCGTCGGTCCTGGTAGCAGTTTTGAGGACTACTGGACTTTTGGGCCCCTTGCACGGCTCTGCTTGGGTGCCCGAACTCTGAGAGGTTAAGCGACTGATCACGAATTGCCGAGGTTCTCAATGGCACCGCCTCACGGAAGGAGTTTGGTCCTGAGCCAGCACGCGCTACGCCCCCACCCACACCCCCCTGCTGCTGTCAAGCGAAGACCAACTCGACTCTCTGTCCACAGCAACTGTCAGCTTCTGTGAGCACGTGCCTCTGGCCCCTAAGGCCCTAGGGCGTGAATCAAGAAAACCATGGATGGAAATACGACATGCGTAAGGAAATGGGAAAGGCTGGGCAGAACCGAAATAAATCAGGAGGAGAAAGAACACAAGGAATATACTTAGAACTGGAGCCAATTTGTCATAATAAAGGAAACCCCTTTCCCCCTTTCAGAACCCGAGAAAGCAGCTCTTCTGCCTCTTGGGCCTTCACCCCCACATGGGGCTCAGCACACAGGATACCTCAACCCAGGCCCACTGCCATGCGCTCCCCTCACAGGACCACCCCGGGGGCACCTGGGGCTCAGGAGGTCATGGAAGAGGGGTCAGATGTCACAAGGAAGAAGATGGGAGGAAATCTAGGACAAAAGCAAAGCCAGACAAATCCTCTCCCTGGTGATGAAAGCTTGGCTATGTCCCTTCCCGACAACCTGCTGCATTAACGAGACCCCTACCGTGAAGCATCACGCGGTCCCAGGGACACATTTCATGTTGAAAGGGAAACAGACATGAAACAAGCAGACAGACCGATGCGCGCACCTAGGACAGTCCCTGAGGAACTCACAGGACCACCTCCCAGCCTGCGGGCCTCTACCCTGTAGATGTAAAGGCCAGACGCTGGCTCCCCTGGAGCTGGGTGGGAACCACCGGACAAGGCCCGGAAACGTTTCATAAATGTCAGTGTTGGGGCCGTTCTTCCCCTTGAGGCTCTGCTCAAGTGAGGCTGAAGCAGACACCTGAGGACTCCTCATCTAGAAAACATGTTTCCCTGAATCAGCAAGTGGAAAGCAGATGCCAACGACATAACTATGAGGCCAATTTGGGGGTTTGAACGATGACTCATTGAAAAAGAGGAGGGAGAAAAACAAAACAAAACATAAAAAACAGAGCCGAGGTTGTAATGCCCTCCCCTAAAACACAGGAGATTAAACGGAAGGACTTCAAGAAGGGATTTGGGGGTTTTATCTTTTTTAACTTTACCTGGCCTCATTCTGAGTTTAAGAAACACCATTTCCCTTTTTCATGCAAAGGCAAATGTCCTATGTTGTCTAATTTATTTATTTTCCTGGTTTGCTTCTCTGGTCACGGCACGTGTGCCCGGAGCACACAACTGCGGGGATCACAACCTCCTCCCCCTCCTCTGCTCCACGTCAGAAATCTCTGAAGTTCCTGAGTGTCAGTTTGAGTCAGTAATATAGCATACGCCTGGCCAATAATTCCGAGAGACAATTCAGTGAATACTTTGTCTGCTTTTACAAATCCTCTCTTAGTGTGTTTTCTTGCCCTACTGCACTTGGGAGAGTTCAAATTATCCCACATCTGGGTGCCCAGCTGTTGGATGCACTATGCACTACCCCTCCAAGGGAAACGTGAAAATCACTCCGCACCCCCAATCCTGACCAGTTCCCTAGGGACTGTACGGTAAGTTAGAAGCAGCATTAAGACTACCACCAGCAATTTGAAACAAAATAATCAAAAGTAACAAAATAAGAAAACGCTGCAGCGATTACAGTGGCCTGGGCAGAGCGAGCGAGCAGGTTGAGGGGATTACATACCTCCTGGAGTTTGGGGCAAGGAAAAGGAGAGCCAAAATCATGGAAACATACAAATGAGGGAGAAAAGAAAATTAAAACAAAGAAATTAAACCCGACTCCTTAATCTTAAGGTGCACTGTATTAGTCATTCATGTCTGCCTCGTGGGGACGGGACATAAAGACAGCAACAGGGCAAACGCCACTGTCCAGCGTGTGAATGAGGGGCTGGCCTCATCTGCCACATCCCATCTGGTAAAGACAAGATCTGAGGCACCACCAAAATCCTGGCCTCAAAGATGCCACAAATCAGCTCTCACCAAGCTGACGTTTATTAGTATATCCTGAATCCAGAGCAAAGGCAGTGAAGATTACTTTGGGGAAAATTAAATGTCTCTCTTCGGATGGCTACCTCTTTTTAAAGTGTGTGTAAAAATGCTCACACACAAGCCTGTGAATACATATGTACATATGTGTATACACAAGAATACACAATCTTACGGTTATATGCATACACAGACATGTACACACAATTGCAGACGGCTGGAAGGCCTGCCTTCTGTGGCACACACATACGAAGGGGTGATCTGAAGTGTGCTACAATGAAAACACAACGTGAAGAGTTTAGGAGGGTTTGGTGGAGGTCTGGAAAAAGTAATGCAATGACCTAAAAACGAGTCTCACATTTAGTTAAATTTTTTTCTTTTTAAAAAATATGGGATGCCTCATGAATTTACATGTCATCCTGGTGTAAGAACCAAGATAATCTTCGTACTGTTCTAATTTTACTATCTGGGCTGTCAAAGCTAACACTTAGTATTAGCATTTAAACAAATTTCCCTGGAGGGGGAAGCAAATCCAAACTTGGATGCACTTTTAAATTTTCCAGCAGGTTTCCTTTTAACTCTAGCCACTTGGCAATGAAGATGCAGAGCAGAGTGGCCACCTCTGGGGTGAGTAATTTTAGAGCCTTAACTTCGAAGAGTCTACTGGCTTAAAGATACATGAAATGTTGACAAATTCAAGAGACATTTAAAACTCCGAACAGTGAGGTGGTGCTTAAGGAGACTTTATGAACTAAGTCATTATGTATAAACACGAGGACTTAGGATATGCTTTTAAAAGGGAATACAAATCCTACTGCCATCTGAACTAGTCAGAAATTGAAGATTTCATTTCAGCGCTTCCCAGACGTGTCAGTAATGGCATAGAGTGTAAGGACTTCTAATCTCACTGGGACCAGGAGCTGAAACAGTAGAGGAGGATCATTCTAATGACACCTCCTGATAATGCAGGAACCTACACGTCAAAAGGCCAAGGCAGAAGAAAACAGAGGAGAGTACTCTCTCAGTGGCCAAAAAATTAACATCATTACATCCGGGGGCTCTCTCTGCATTCTGAAACGGTTAATGAAATAATCACATGTGCATACGAATGTGTATAAAATCCTTCGTTTTGGTTACTTTGTCACCTTCATGGCAAGGCATGACCACAAATCTCAGCAATACAAGCTCACTTTTGGCAGAGGGAAGAGGAATAATTTAATTTTTCTGAATGAACAAAATCATTAATGTGGCTGATTTGTATTGGAAAGGAGGGGGGAAAAAAAAACCAGCGCCCAAGAATGAGTAAGAGTGCCGTGGATTGCGCTGCAGCCAGGGCCTTGGGTTTGCCATGCACGCTGCCTGTGGGGAGCCAGATGCAGAAGGAAGTGATGATGCACCGGGGTGGGGGAGGCGGGAGCACCAGGTACAAACTCATGATGGGAAGTAGAGAGAAGGGCACAGCTGGCCGCCCTCCCAGTGGTCCAGGGGGCCGGGAAGGGAAAAGGACCAGGTCCTCCGGGAACTGCCCCAGAGAGGAAATGTGGAGCGCAAACACATGTAGGCAATACTTATGCGGGCAAGCCTGTCCCCAGGAGTCTCTGTGCGTCCCATGGGGCACTAGCCGTGCATTCACTTCCTTTCTGGAGGCGATCTTGTTAGAACAGTACGAATTCATACCAAAGTCTCTCCTTAGCGCCTCCTGCACCAACCCCCTTTTCGCCACAGTGCAGGCGCGGGTGGGTGAGCGTGCATACACACGTCCTTTCTTTCTAAGTTTCTGCGTTAGGAGCCCTAACCCAGACGGCATCACTTACCGAGCTTCAATAGCCAGCCTTCTCGGTCTGGGTTGAAGAAAGTGTGAGTAAGGTCATTCCCATCATCTTCTGGGATTTTAAAGGGTTCGTTTTTTATGCTCTCATACAGATTCTGGGATAAAAGATGACACTGCATGTCTCTGATCCTAGAAACACCTCTCCTCCCGCCCTTTCCCATCATTCATTTAATAAGTGTCACTGCGTGCCACGCACTGGTAGCATGGAGAACATCTCTCCCTTTAGGGGCTCACAGAGACAAGAGAAATAAGATGCCTAACGGACAATTAAGAAAGAAAAGAGATCAGCCCGACTTCCATTCGAGCCTTTAGTTTCAGATTTATAAACCACTTTTCCCCACTGACTCCTCACTGGGCCTCACTACCAATTTCTTAATGAAATTCACATAATTATGTGTATGGTCCGAGTAGACACTGGATGATCCCATGTCCCTCCCGTCCCCTCCATCAGCGCCACCCGGGACCACAGTCTTGAATCAGCGCCAAACTCACCCGGAGCAGCTCCTCGGGCAGGTCTCCCCCGTCGTTGATGCCTCGATTCATGGCGATGAACCTCTCCACGGTGGGCTTGTCTTTGACATTGGGGTTATGCAGGCTGGTGTTCAACATGATGATGGCAAATGAGAGGACGTAACAAGTGTCTAAAAGAGAAAAGCAAAATCCGATCGGAAACATCCCACCCGAAAGAACAAGTAACGCCGGATGAGATAGAGAATAAAAAGCAGTGCTCTCAAAAGAATGGGCAAAATCCAAGCGCCTGGGTATGCTCTAACTGAAAGGTTATATACTGTTCACTGAAAAGAGCAAGGCATGGGAAAGAACATAAAGCATTCAAGACTTAAAGACGTTTATTTCTTCAGATTGTAAAAGAAGAACACATACACCATAGAAAACCAGAAAAGCACAACGTATTAAAAAGAAGATATAAACTACCTATAATCTCACCACGTAGTAATAACTTATTTTGCTTTCTTACATAAATGTGCCTACGTGTAAGGTATCACAAATGTATCTCACAGATACAGACTGTAACACAATTAGAATGAAAACAGATACATTGTTTTGAAGTCTGCTTTTTGGCTAATCTTATTAGCATTTTTCCATGTCAATAAAGCCTCTTAAAAACATGATTTTTAGTAGTTGCATACTTCATAATTCAGAGGTACCCTAACTTACATTCTTACTACCTTATTGTTAGAATTTGGATAGTTTCCAACCTTTTACTATTATAAATACCATTTAAAGCAATGTTCTTAGGCAAGAACCTAAGCCCTTTTGTTTTAGGAATGACCTAGTACCTAGAAGAGAACCTGGCAGGCACTGCCAACCGCAGGAGAGGACGCCCCCCCCACCCCGCCCCGCTCACCTGTTGACTGGAACACCCCGTGGTTGCACTGACAGTAGCGCTGGGCAAACGCCTCCATCATCCGGTCAATCTTCTGGGCCTCTCCCGGCAGCCGGAAGCTCCACAGGAACTGCCTAGGAGGTCAAGACAGGGCAAGTTATGGGACTTGAGGAGATAATTTGTTTCTCCGTGAATGATTTCTGCGGCAAAGGGAGACGTGGGGGACTTCAGCCTTCAGTCAAGTAACTCTGAACAGATGCAGGCTAACTACTCCACATCACCATTCTCTCGATCGGAGAGAATGCATTTAGAAAACAATTAAGATTTTCCTATTCAAAAGAATGGTTCTCCTCCTCAGACTGATACACGACTGAAATATAGATAATGCTCATTTTAAAAGAACTCCAATTTCCAGAAAAAAAGATGACATAGCAGGAAAAGAGATTTTCTATCAAAGCGTTCATGACTGATCCCTTTAAGTCAAAGAGAGACCTGTGGTCAACAGATTTAACTCTGGATTATTTTCATCTATCTAAATGACAACACAAAAGATGATATCATTTACACTAACGGCAGTGAAAATACCAAATGACAATTTCTCAAAAGACACAGGTAATAGATTTAGCAAAAAAATTAATGTTGAGTTTTTTCCTTCTAAAATGAAGGGCACACTATCTACTTCCTATCCTAGGGCAGGAAATTAAAGGGTTTTCTAAAGCGAAATTGGGAAAGATTCAAAGTGTAAATATTCATCAATTTCCAACATGTTAAATGAAAGACCTGAGGAACAGTTCTGCAAAATTTGCTTTCAATTTAATTCCCTTTAACCATCCAATCATTTCAATCATAGGCCAACAGACTACTTTCCTTTAAGATGCTTCGAGATACTCAAATAACCGCCAAAGGTAAATTTCACTAAAATGCCAGCCAGGGCAGACGCATAACCAAAGACCCGCCTCCCGCTCCACAAGTTGCTAGCTGCGAATGCACTCACCGTAAGGCCTGGACGAGGTTGAGATCGGTGAACTCATGTAGCTCCACAAACGCATGAAGAACCTGGATGTTAAACTCATCTCTAGCAAGAGAAACAAAAGATACGGGGGTGGGGGGGAGAGCAGAAGTCAGACACTGATGCTGAGAATCCAAGGTCATCCCGACCCCCAGCCCGGCCGCCTCCCACGCTGAGCGCTGTGGCCCCGTGGCCGGGGCGAGGGGGGGGCAGCCATCTACCTGCAGCTCTCTGTCTGCTAGCTGAACACAGGAGGAGTCCTTCCGCCCCCAAGCACGCCAGCTGCTGTTCCCCAGCACCCCTCGGGACAAAGCTCGGAGCATCCTGGAGTTTGTTTCTCTAGGTAACTAACTGCTGACCAACCTGCCACAGGTGTCTCCGGAGGCCTTACCTCTCCCCCAGGTAGTCACCGATGGCTGTTTTGTTGAGCCCTTCACCTTTATACAAGAACTGGGCGATGTCTTCACAAGTGTTCTTCAGCAGATCATTCTCTATTAAGAATTGGATCCCCTGGAAAGACAGCAAAGATGCCAATGGTGCCTTAGACCCCAGGAAGGTCCGGAAAGGAGACAAGGGCACAGGAAGAACGGGTGTGGGTGCTCTGGACACAGAGGAAGTATCTACTAAGTAATTCCAAGTTCTGCAGGAAGTAGGGCTCACAACATGAGCTGCACTCTACAAACAGGCAGGTAAGCTGTCTCAGTGCCCCTGGGTTCCAGCTGACACCGTGGAAACCGCCACCTTACAGACTATGGGCTCTGGCTGCTGCCTTTCCACTTACTTTTTTAGGATCCATGTTGAATTTTTTCCTGCCCATGGCTACCTGTTTGTTCCTCTGCATGTTTTTCCTGTAAAACAACCACCACAGCCATTTAAGTACTCCAGGTATTCGAGAATTTTTGAAAGACTGATATGACCCCCACACGCGTCCACTGATTTGCAGGTATTTCTGAGATTTATCCAGGAAAGCACAGGCACACTTAGGTCTAACTATGGAAGGACACTGAAATCCTGACCCTGGCCCCAGGCTCATTTGTTCCTTCTACCGCAGTGGGTTTCTTTTTTTAATATGATTTTTTAAAACTTTATTGAGGTATAGTTTACATATCATATAACATACCCATTTTGAGTGTACATCTGAATGATGTTTACTAAGTTTACTAAGTTGTGCAACTATCACCATAATCCAGTTTTAGAGCATTTTCAAAACCCCAGAAGTGTATGCTATGTAAGTTAATAGCTTATTGCCTCAATCTGTTCGTCCATTCATCTGCTGGTAGACATTTAAAGCTAATTCCAGTTTTTGGCTATTTTAAATAAGAATGCTGTAGCTATCCTCGTGCATGTGGGCACGCTCTCATCTCTCTTGAGTAAATACCTGGGAGCTGAATTGCTGGGCACAGCACGGATATATGGTCAACATTATAAGAAACTGCCATCCCGTTTCCCCAGTGTTTACACTGCTTATTCTCACCAGCTCTCGGCAACTCGAGACGCCACCTGTCTATTTAATGCCAGCCGTCCTAGTGGGTGTGAAGCAGCATCTCCTTATGACTAATGGTACTGAGCATTTTTCATGTGTCTATTATACATACAAAAGTGTTCAAGTTTTTGCCCATTTTTTAGTTAAGCTGATTTATTTATTTATTTGTTTGTCTGTTTGCCTGCGCCGGGTCTTAGTTGCGGCATGCAGGATCTTCGTTGCCGCGTGCGGGGTCCTTGTTGCAGCGTGCAGGATCTTTTTTAGTTGCGGCATGCGGGATTTTTAGTTGCAGCATGCGGGATCTAGTTCCCTGACCAGGGATCGAACCGGGGCTCCCTGCATTGGGAGCGTGGAGTCTTAACCACTGGACCACGAGGGAAGTCCCTAAGCTGTTTTTTTATTAGTAAGTTTTATGTGTTCTTTCTATAGATATTCTGGATACAGGTCCTTTTTCAAATTCGGGTATTGCAAGTATTTTCTCCTCATCTGTGGTTTGCCTATTCATTTCTTTTAAGAGTATATTTTATAAGAGCAGAAATTGTAAATTCTGATGAACTCCTATTTGTCCATTTCTTTTAAGCTACAGTTTTTTTTTAATGGCAAGTAAGAAAGCTATAATTCAGAACTGACAATGCAGTGACTGGATGTGATGAGCTGGCCGATTTGTGCAGGACATGCAGCTTCACTAATCCCTGATGGCCCTGCCCACACAAGTTTAAAATAACAAAATCAAACAGTCTCATGAAGCCAGACAGGGAGACTCAGGCTTAGAAAAATACAGACATGTAGTGAATTAGAAATAGCCCATTTACGACATTAAGCAGTTAGAAAATGGTCTGGGAACCCCATTCAAAATTAAACTCTCAAAGCAACTAAGATTTCACGTAGTTAAAAGAAGAAAATAACCTGTAGACACCCCTTGTCACTTTGTGCTATAATCTCATTTCTACGTTCTCTTCTCTTAAGTCTTAGGGAGGCACCAGCAAGCTTGTGATGACACCCAGACACAACTGGGCCTCCAGCCTTCTGGAACTGCACTGGCAGCATCCATTAAGCTTTTCCTTTACCGAAAAGGAAAAACAGAAACTCGAGAATAGGTACACAGTGGACAAGAGAAGGGAAGAAATAGTTCCCACGACCATTTAAGGGCAGTTTAAGGCTTTGGGGGACCTGCCAAGTTCTCCAGTTCAGCCTTTCCAACAATGTCAAAAGCCCTCACATTTAGAAGTCCCTGCGCTGAAGGCAAAAAGTATGGTTACGTACGTGCTTGCTAGGCAAAGAGGGCAGAAAACACACTTTCTTCTTAAATACACCACGTGTGTACAATTGCAGGCTGGCACTTGGCGATGCTACAACCACAAAACCACTTGGAAGAGGACAGACTCACCTCTCTTCTGTGGACCCCAGGTTTTCAATTTCATTAGCTACTTCTGCTATCTCATCCTTCAGCCTCTGCAAAACACACAGCCCAGAATTACCAGGAGGAAGATACAGATCAAATTAAAATCTCTAAAATCTCACACAACTCCCTCCAACCAAAAACTAAAATAAAGCAAAATGAAATTAAATAAGATGACGCCGCCCCAAAATCTAAAAATTTTTGGAAAATTCATCTATTCAACAAATATTTCTTGGGTTCCTACCAGATAGTAAACATTCTAGGGAATACAAAGGTGAAAAAGATACCTCCTGACCTCAAGGAGTTTACAGTCTAGGACAGAAATTTATAATCATACACACTATGTACAGTATGTTTTTTTCCACTGAAAACGGCAGCCTTAACACAGTCTGCTGGAGCACATCTGCAGCTCACTGAACAGCGGGTGACAGAAGATTCCCAGGATAAACCACTCCCCCCAACGCCCAGGCTGCCCGGCCAGCAGCGCTGGTGCTGGGCCAACAGTGCCGCCAAGTGGCTGGCAAAGGGAACGCTGATCCCAGCTCTGCCTTCCACCCCTCCCCCATCTAAGCAGGCCCTCAGAGTGGACGACTGTCACGCTGGAGGGGGCTTTGAGTGAAGAACTGCTAAGCTTTCCCAGCACTTACCAGTGAAGGAGGAATCAAAGAACTAGGGCCACAGCAAAGTATACTCACACCAACACTAGAGCACACCCTGTCTTTCCGACGATACACTTTGCAGCTTGGGGTTACAGGGTGTGCCCCGCCCACCCCCCCCCGCCAACCCCCGTCCCTGAGCTCTCAAATGTTTTACAGAGCAGAGAATTCTAAAAGAATTGGCTTCCCCAGGGGCTAAAATAATCCAACTAATGGCAACCTATCAACAGGTGTTTTCATTCCTATTTTACAGATAAAGAAACTGAAGACCAAAGAGGCAAAATTCTCTATCTAGAATCGCCCTGCCAGAAAGTGGCCGCCAGGATGTGGACATGGGTCTACTTAACCTGAAGCCTGGGTTCTAGTCGCAGTCAGGAGACCTGTCACTCTAGCCTGACAGCCGGCCAGCTGGGTGCAGCTTACAGAGCACTCCTCCTCTCCGAGATTCCACTCTCACTTGTTAAGCAAAGTTGGTTATCAATACCTGCACTTTATCAGAACTGTGGTGAGACCAAGTCAGAAGGTGTCACGAGAAGACACCTGGTCGAGGTGGCTGCCCAGTTCCTACCTGGATGTCGGCCAGCAGCTCCTGCTTCCTCCGCCGAATGTTCTCCAGCTCCTGGCGCTCCTCTGCAGTCAGGTCACTGGGAACTACAGAAAAGGAGGGAAGGATTACTAAGAAAGCTTTTACCGCGCCAAAAATAAATACAATCCAGAGACCGCAAAAGGACAAAGGTACCACAGAAGAGGTGAGAAGCCAGTGTCGGAAATGAACGACTGCTGGGGACGGATCTGGCTCCCATTCTCCGTCAGGATTACCAAGGTTAGAAAGGATAGTGGATCACAGAGAAGAGCTCTGATAAAGGAACAGCTGTCACAAAAAAACAAGAGAGAAAAGGCTGCCTGAGATGAGATGAGGTTGGCTAGGAATGAAAGAGGAGGACTGTTGGCCAGGCCCTGGCCATTTCCATCCTGAGGGGTGGGGGGCTCAGGCCCCTGGGTTAATCCATCTCTCTAGGCCTTGGCTCCCTCACTGGGTCCAGCCCCGACACAGGGCGATGTCCATGACCCTAGAGGGGAGGGGGAGGCAACAGAGAAGCAACGTGAATGACAGTTCTGTGCCATTCTGGAGGGGGAAGGGGAGAGACTAGTATGTACAGAGAAAAAAAATCTAGAAGGACACACCCCCAAACTGAAACAATGTTTAACTCTGAGGATGGGGTTATGGGGACTTTTCTCTCTGCTTTATACCCTTCAACATTTTTTGAATCATATTTTTAAATGAGCTCTTTTCATCAGAACGAAGTTACTTAATTCCCCATCACAGTTCTCACCACAAAACGCTTCCATATTCCTCAAGACTCCATCTCCTCTAAAAGCAGGGGCTCGGGGTAGGAAGGCCCTACAACGGTCCTTCTGAGTGCGCGGGCAGCCAGTGGTCGATGGAAGAACAGGCGTTGGCATCAGGCATGCCCGGCTCCAATCCCAGATCCAACCCACCACACAGCACTCAGGCCACTTTGCACAGTTACTGAACCTATTCAGGCCATGTTCAACACCAATAAAATGGGGACACCCTCGCCCATGCACTGGCTGCTGTGAGGGTGAAGTCCCATAGTCACTGAAGCGCACCCCATCCCGCCTGGGGCTTAGGAGGGGCTCACAAGTGTTGGTCCCATTCCCTTGGGGGCCACAGCAAAGGGCCCCATGTTGCCAGATGGGAGGGGCAGTACCTGGATGCTTCCATCCTTCGCGCAGGCGCCCCAGTTAAGTGAGAACGGCTCCGTATGATGTGGTGGCCACAAGCCGAGTGTGGGTAGGAAGCACTTGAAATGTGATTAAGCCCAGTTTGAGATGGGCTGTGTGTGTAAAATACACACCAGATTTTGTACCAAAAAAGTAACGTAACTCTTTAATACTTTTTTGTATTGATTACACATTGAAATGATAAGTTGGTAAATAAAATATATTATTTTAATTGTGCTCACAGGGGCTGCTGGAGAGTAACACTGCATTTGTGGCTCATACTACGTTTCTACTGGGCAGCACAGTGGAACAGTTCTGCTTGAAGGCATAGTCAGGGTGCACGACTTGCCAACCATGGCACTGAAACTGAATCTACTGCGTTCTGAGCACAGCTACTCTCCCTAAATATTTCATAAAAATCATGTAAGACAATAGAAGAGGGTAGAAACAACAGACCACGATTAAGTCTCAGCACAGGTTAGTTAGTTGGTTACATTAGGTTCTAAGCTGATTCTTCCTTTTTTATCCAGCTTTTCCCCACCCTTGTCTAAAAAAGTGTCTTTTTTTAAAAAATAAATTTATTCATTTTTATTTATTTTTCTTTTTTTAAACATCTTTATTAGAGTATAATTGCTTTACAATGGTGTGTTAGTTTCTGCTTTATAACAAAGTGAATCAGTTATACGTATACATATGTCCCCATATCTCTTCCCTCTTACATCTTTCTCCCCTCCATCCTCCCTATCCCACCCCTCTAGGTGGTCACAAAGCACCGAGCTGATTTCCTGCTGCTATGCGGCTGCTTCCCACTAGCTATCTATTTTACGTTTCGTAGTGTATATATGTCCATGCCACTCTCTCATTTTGTCCCAGCTTACACTTCCCCCTCCCCGTATCCTCAAGTCCATTCTCTAGTAGGTCTGCATCTTTATTCCCGTCTTGCCCCTAGGTTCTTCTGACCATTTTTTTTTTCTTTTTTTTTTTAGATTCCATATATATGTGTTAGCATATGGTATTTGTTTTTCTCTTTCTGACTTACTTCACGCTGTATGACAGTCTCTAGGTCCATCCACCTCACTACAAATAACTCAGTTTCGTTCCTTTTTATGGCTGAGTAATATTCCATTGTATATATGTGCCACATCTTCTTTATCCATTCATCTGTCGATGGACACTTAGGTTGCTTCCATGTCCTGGCTATTGTAAATAGAGCTGCAATGAACATTTTGGTACATGACTCTTTTTGAATTATGGTTTTCTCAGGGTATATGCCCAGTAGTGGGATTGCTGGGTTGTATGGTAGTTCTATTTTTAGTTTTTTAAGGAACCTCCATACTGTTCTCCATAGTGGCTGTATCAATTTACATTCCCACCAACAGTGCAAGAGGGTTCCCTTTTCTCCACATCCTCTCCAGCATTTATTGTTTGTAGATTTTTTGATGATGGCCATTCTGACCGGTGTGAGATGATATCTCATTGTAGTTTTGATTTGCATTTCTCTAATGATTAATGATGTTGAGCATTCTTTCATGTGTTTGTTGGCAATCTGTATATCTTCTTTGGACAAATGTCTATTTAGGTCTTCTGCCCATTTTTGGATTGGGTTGTTTGTTTTTTTGATATTGAGCTGCATGAGTTGCTTTTATGTTTTGGAGATTAATCCTTTGTCAGTTGCTTCATTTGCAAATATTTTCTCCCATTCTGAGGGTTGTCTTTTCGTCTTGTTTATGGTTTCCTTTGCTGTGCAAAAGCTTTTAAGTTTCATTAGGTCCCACTTGTTTAGTTTTGTTTTTATTTCCATTTCTCTAGGAGGTGGATCAAAAAGGATCTTGCTGTGATTTATGTCATAGAGTGTTCTGCCTATGTTTTCCTCTAAGAGTTTGATGATGTCTGGCCTTACATTTAGGTCTTTAATCCATTTTGAGTTTATTTTTGTGTACGGTGTTAAGGACTGTTCTAATTTCATTCTTTTACATGTAGCTGTCCAGTTTTCCCAGTACCACTTATTGAAGAGGCTGTCTTTTCTCCACTGTATATTTATTTTTGGCTGCATTGGGTCTTCGTTGCTGCACACAGGCTCTCTAGTTGCGGCAAGCGGGGGCTACTCTTGGTTGCGGTGTGCGGGCTTCTCATTGCGGTGGCTTCTCTCATTGCAGAGCACGGGCTCTAGGTATGCAGGCTTCAGTAGTTGTGGCACGCAGGCTCAGTAGTTGTGGCTCGCGGGCTTAGCTGCTCTGCGGCATGTGGGATCTTCCTGGACCAGGGCTCAAACCCGTGTCCCCTGCATTGGCAGGCGGATTCCCAACCACCGTGCCACCAGGAAAGTCCCTAGAAAAGTGTCTTTTAAACTTCTCCAAGACCCACAATTAAGAAATGTATTCGATTTCACGACCCAATCTCCCCCATACACAACAGTATCAAAAATAATACCCTTGGGACTTCCCTGGTGGTCCAATGGTTAAGACTCCATGCTTCCACTGCAGGGGGCATGTGTTTGATCCCTGATTGGGAAACTAAGATCCCACATGCCGCACAGTGCAGCCAAAAAAAGAAAACAAAAACAAAAACAAACCCCTCACCACGTGAAATCCATTGACATTTTCTACTGTTTTACTCTTAGTTTTCCTAACAGCCGCTGTGTCCCAGAAAACTGATTTCGTAGCCTAATGAACGCACTGAGTCCTGTAGTTTGAAATACACTCCTAATTCACTAGAGGCTGGAAGAGAGAGCCATCTAGAGATTCCAACAGACCACCTACACCCAGCCCAGGCCTTCCAAGTGCAGCCTCAACTGTGTCTCTGTGAACTCAGGGGTGAGCATTCCAACAGCTACTTCAGGAGAAAGTTAACTAACAACAGATCAGTTCTAGTTAGAGCAAAAACCACTCTAAGAAACAACACAAACTCTACCGATTCATACCCCATTCTAGAGAAAAGCACGCCTAAAGGAGTTCATTCTGCTTCTTCTGGACTTCACAACCCAGAAACATTTCTAGTCCATGAGGATGAGAAGTTCCCTTTAAGAAACTAATTTCCTGAGCTTCTAACATAACATGGTTTTGCAAATTTGAGGCAATAGTTCATTTCTTTAATAGCTATTCCATGGAGGAATGAATAACCAGGCTTTGACTCTGAACCACAGAGAAGGCTTGATCAGATCACTAAGGAGTCTCGCCCCAATCAGAGGCAAGACTACGGTCCTCATAACAAGGCTGATGAAAAACAGAACCATGATGTGAAAAATTTGTATCTCAAGACTGCTGGATACCCTGAGAAGCCAATTTCTATTGTTCCAAACTGGAAACTCTCAGTGGTGGCTTCCTTTTCAGAATCTAAGCTCCCAGCCATTCTGGGTTAGCCTTCGCACAAGACAGTTTTTCTGGAAGGTCACAATCTAGTTTTTGCAGCAGAAGTTCAAAATGTGCCTGTGGTCCTCCACCTTCTGAGATGCTGCTTTAGAGAGAGTAAAGGAATAAAAAAAGGTACAATCCTGCAATACCACAGAGTACGGGGAGAGGGGCCATCGGCAAAAGAGGCCTCAACGAATTTCCAGGGCAAAGAAGGCAGAGCGCCAACACCTCCCTCTGAAAGCAGACTCCACGAGGGCAGGGACCTTGCATGCCTGACACTGCCGTGTTCGCAGCACCCAGCACAGTGCCTGGCACCCAAAGGTTCTGAATATATATTTGTCCCCAGGCAAAAACAAAGGAGCTGGACCGGCACACGGAGAGCAAGCATGGGAGAGGGTGCCCAGGGCGGAGCCTCGATTCCTGTATTTGGGAGGCCTGGTACTGCCCTGTGGAGAGCAGACTTATGCCCCAGGCCCGTCCCCACACTTGGAGCTCCCACTCAGCCCATCCACCGTATCATTCTTCCGCTCACAGGGATGGCTGAGCCTCCGGCCCGAATGGCAACCAGCAGGGCAGGGAGCAGATAATCTACCCTGGAGCAGACAGAGATAATTAAGGGAACAGAAGAAAACTTTGAAAGAACAGGAAACTATGAAAAGGAGACAATTACAGAAAAAGAATAAGCTCTTGGAAATTAAACATATTTTGCCCCTCTAGCCTCTCCCAAAATAAAAAAAGTCAATAAAAGGATAAAAGATGAAGCTGAGGCACTCCTACAGAACAAAGTGCAAAAGAAAAGACTTGAAAAAAGAAGCAAAACAAAATACAAGCAAGAAGTCAGTCCATTCAGTATAATAAAGTTTTTTTTAATCTCAGAGAAGTCCTCAGAGTAAAGTTCAGAAGTTGAAGGATTAAAGACGATCCTAAAACCTCGATGAGGAGTAAAGAGGGGAACCAGACCACCCACAAAACAAGAATCGGGCTGGAGCAACAGAGATCCCGGAAGACAGTGGAGGGGGCTTTCAAATTACTAAACAAAAATGATTCTGACCCGACACGCACGCACGCTCACAGCGTGGAGAGGATCCGATTAGAACAGGAGGCCAAGGGGCTGCAAGAAGACCATCCTCAGGAAGAGTGGACGAGAGAATGAATGGGAAAGAGCTGGAGTGTTTACGATGGGAGAAGGCATCACTTGGGTCTCCTCTCAACAGAAGAACAAGGTAGCTAGAAACAGGAAAAAACAAAGGCTAGAGGGAATCAGGGTTCAAGCCACATGCCAACGGGAGGCAAGAAAGGAGGCATCGACCTTGGTGCTGGGAAGAGCTCCCAGGAGGGCGCACACTCCTGTCGCGGGGCGGGTGCCGGTGGGGAGCACGTGGCACAGAGGCCACTTCAGGTTCCAGGACAAAAGCTGTATGTAGTCAGCTGTGAGCATGCTGAAATGGGGAAAGAGCTGACGGAGGTGTGAGGGCCCGAGAGAGGCAAGGAGCACACGAAGGGCAAGCGGGGTCCCCGCACCTCCTCTTACAAAGGAGCAGGAGGCACGCGTGAAAGATCACAGACAGAAATCAAGGTTGTGCATGTGTGTATGAGAGTCTCAAAGATGAAAATTAAGCGACCAGACATTTGTGAAAAACTATCAAAAATGGACAGGGAGAGAGTGAAGGAAAGAATGCTGCAAGTGAAGGAAATCAGGAGATAATCTCTGACTTTGATAAAATAATCAGCAGGAAGAGAGCATTAATACAAACCTGGCAGCATCGACCAGAAGATCAAAAACCAGAAAGAGTTCATTATGAGTGGTTGCTTCTGGGTAGGGGGGTCTGGGAATGGAGAGAGATGGGGCACATGAGCTCCTGAATACTTGCTTAAAAAAATACAGTTAAGTACTACTGCATTTTTTAAATGAAAAATAAAAATGTTAGTCTACCTATGGTCACTAGAAAAAGACAGGCCTTCTATTGGGCTGGCCAAAAAGTTTGTTCGGGATTTTCCGTAACATCTTATGGAACATCAATACGTCCTGGTGGTCAGATGGAAGATACTTCTAGCCAATGTGCAGTTAGAACCAGCAAGGCATTTATCCACATTTACTTTGAATCTGTCTCCTGACATTAACCACGCGACTTCTAAATCGCTTCTCCATTCCACACTTAGTACCCTTAAATCACAGCACTGCTTCCCTTTTGGTTCAACAAATCACCTAAGAACTTACCACAAAAAAAAAAAAAGAAGCAGATTTAGATCTCATTTTTCTAGTGGAATTTTGCTCTGAGGTGAGAAAAAAAAATCCAGCATTTTAACAAATGTATTTTCCTCTGCTTAAACTTATCAATGCAACACCAAATTTTCAACTCAAGCCCTCATTCTCATGTTGCCCACGAGGAAAAGAAAAATTCCACAGACAAAATGCTTAATTTCATTTAACAGCATGAAGAATCAAAACCATGGCTGGAGAGCCAGAGGAGTAAGTGATCCCTAGGATCCTAGCTGGCGTCTCAAGGACCCTGGAAGGCTGCCACCAGGACATGACAGGAACAGCTGGTACTCAGAAACCACCACATCCACTCGGCACCCCGAGTTTCTGAGAAAGCAGCGTGGGCCCCTGGGAAAGGCATCTATCTACCCAAGCCCTGGCGTAGCCATTAGGGTTAAACTGTAAAAGATCTGATGGGCCAGATGGCAGATCAACAAACAACTCCTCCCCCCGCACCCCCACCCCCCCACTGCCACGTGCTGCAGCCACGCTTCTGTGCCAGGAAGGCAGCTAAACCCTCTTCTCCTGAAAAGAATGGCAACTAGGGAGGCAGCGGCCTGCGCATAAAGGACACGGGGCAGAGGGCCTGGAGGCCTTGGGATTTCGTGCCTGCAAAGGTTAATTTCAATACAAGGTGTCCTGCTTCCAGCACGGGGACCAGTCCAGCAGCAGCCCCTCACCATTCCCTTGCAGGGCTCCAATTTAATGAAGGGGATTAAAGAGCCTACAACAACAAGAGACCATTGTGCTCGGCTGTGAATAGAAAAGCCACACAAGGGGACCTTCTATTTATTTCTTTATTTAAATGTTGCTCTGCGGATTTAACCGGCAGAAACCCAGAGCAGCAATGTGCTCCATCCAGCGCATACAAAGGAGGCTCTCTTAAAGGGACAGCGCCCTCCTTCCGGGCTGGGGGCGGGTAGATATGCACATGCGGCATCGCTAGGTCCAGCTTCTCCCTCTCCAGCGGTCACAGTCACGGGCAGGTGCCCAGAGACCTGCCATGAAGTCCAACTGAAAAGGCAGATCTTCTGACAGCAGTTTCTGCTCAACAGGAATATAGGCGGCTGCCAGCCAAAAGGGACCACGTCGTCTGCCCTTCGTCCCCAGGGGTGACATATATCAAAGTGTTGGAGGTGCACTTCAGGGCCCAGACACAGCTTCCTGAGGTCCTCCAGCTATACCAGGTCCCTCTGCCTAGCTTTAAAATACATCATTTGCCTTATTTTTTCCACCATAATCATCAACCATCATCCTTCTTATATATAGCCCTTGCCTTTCGGTGGATAAGAAGGGTCTAAATTTAAACCAGCACAGCAGGGAAACATTTAAAAAGGTGAGGCCAAGAGTCCATAAGGCCCTCCCTTTTCCCCACGTGTGGAGAAAGTAGACAGACAGGTCTGGTCTCCACGCAGCCCAGGAGGGCGTCGGTGTACAGAAGAAGCGCTTCCAGGCCTCCGGAGCCTGCGCCGGCCAGGGTGCCCTGCTAAGCAAGGCCAGACCCTTTCCAGGCTGGAGTTTCATGAAACTGAAAACACACACAGCCTCAGAAACCACCTGCCCACCTGGAGCCACAGCAGCCTGGTAAAGTAAAGCATGAGGGTTAGCAGACGCAAACTATTATACACAGAATGGAGAAACAACAAGGTCCTACTGTATAGCACAGGGAACCATATTCAATATCCTATGATAAACCACAATGGAAAAGAATATGAAAAAGAATACACACACACACACACACGTATATATATAACTGAATCACTTTGCTGTACAGCAGAAATTAACACAACATTGTAAATCAACTATATTTCAGTAAAATAAATGTTCTTAAAAAAGAAAGAAAGGTAAAGTAAAGCACTGGGCCTTCCTGTACCCTCTCCAGAAACTGTTACCAGCTCCAGAGGGAACATGAGCTATTTACAAACAGCTCTTGGGTTCAAGAGCGCAAATCTGGGAAGCTGCCCACGGGGTGAAGGCGGTGTGCCTCCAAAGACAAAGATCAAAGGGCCTGCGTACAGAGCTCATGGTGTGGTGGGTGCTGCTCATACCACCAGGCACTTTCTGAATCAGCCTGTGCAGATCCTCCCGTCAGATCACTCACTCTGCCCCACCCTGGGGTAAGTCACCTTGGTCTCCCAAGAGATCCCAGTGCCTTCCAGTGTGAAAAAACCCAAAAGACTAGAAAGAACTCAGGCTCTGGTGACATACAGTCAGCAGACTTTCACAAAACTCTCAATTCTATGCTGACGTTAGAAATACATGAGGTCAGATCTTCATGATGGGGATAAGAAAACAACCAATATTCACAGGGTCCTTAAGTAAAGGCAACATAGAGATGAGTGAAACAGAAAGCTACAATGACTAAGGGGCTTCGCTGACAGCCTCACACTTAGAGACAGACGTCAGGGTAGTTGTCAAGACCAGAGGGCACAGGAGGACGTAGCAAAGGGATGTGACCGAAATCTGAAACTTGTGGACACACATACGGCCAACAGTCTGCTGACCTGACCACCTCACACCTTTACAGAAAGTCTCCCGACTTTGGGAAACAAGTCCTTTCCCCTCCAACTAAGTCAAAACTACAGCAACCCTCTGTATAATTTAATACCATATTATTCTGCCTCGAAAAGGAAGGAAATTCTGACACGTGCTAGAGCATGAAGGAACCCGGAAGACATTATGCTAAGTGAAATAAGCCAGCCACAAAAGGACCAATACTGTACGATTCCACTTACATGAGGTCCCTAGAGAAGCCAAATTTACAGGAACAGAAAGGGGAATGGTGGGTGTCTGGGGCTGGGGGAGGGGAGAATGGGGAGCCAGTGTTTAACGGGGACAGAGTTTCAGTTTTGCAAAACTTCTGGAGAGGGATAGCGGTGATGGTTGTCAACAAGGTAAATGAACTTAAGGCTACTGAACCGTTCACTTAAAAGGGTAAAGTTTATATTACATATATTTTACCATAATTAAAAACAAATGAAACAAAATTTTAATAGCAATATCCTGACTTGTCGATTTCTGCTTACCTTAGTCCCTTTCCCAAGAAGCTATGATTTGACTTTTGTGTAAAGCACTGGAAGAGAAGTGTCTCACCACCAATTTACAGCCTAAGTGATTCTAAAAGAAAGAATTAAATTGGCCCGTGGCTAGCATAACTGACATTCAACAGGAGGTGAGAGGTGCCTTCTAGCAAATTGCCTAGGTGAATATTTACTCTTCTAGCTTAAATTCCTTCCACACAAAGACCACCCAGTCTCCCACCTAGAAGTAAGTATATTAAAGATTTTATTACCATAGCCTGCATCTTTAAGGAAAACTTTGTTCCTATCTCAGTCTTTGAGACATCTCATCTAACCGCTAACCTAACAACTCAGGCCCCCTTAACTGAGATGAGACACTGCCCAGGGATTGGGGGGCAGGGGGAGGGACACCTGTGTGGGGCTTCACTGCCTAGTTGCTCTGTGACCTGGAGAAACCACCACCTCTCCCTGCCCTGGTTTCCTTAAGCAGGAATGGGCATGTCAGAATCCTTGTCCTTCCCAACGAGAGGGTGTATAATAAACAGCTCCATAAACTGTCTCATGAAAGCAGGGTATTTTATCATCTTACCTTACATAGAGAAGGGAATCAACACATTTTATCTAAGAAATCCTAGAACTCAAAGACCAGTCTGCATAACCTTATGATTCAACCAGCTAACCAAAGGGAAAATGAAGTCAAATCTCAAGGTAGTAAAAGAAACAGTCATAAAATTTCATCCTAAAAGTTTGGTTTAGAAAAATAAAGTTAACATCTGCTTTCAAGAAAAGCTGAACACTAGAAAATAATCATTTTAAGAACCTCAAGCTTTTCTAAAACCTAGCAGTGGTACTATGTGATCCAGCTGGACTTCTGCAGCAGTTTCTCTCCAGCACTCATACTTGCGATCTCTGTCTCCAAGGCTGTTTTGGAAAGGGTCACAGAGACTGCAAGCAGCGCCGGAGCCAGCTCGGCAAGGAGAGCCATGTTCTACCTCTGGCTCCTTGAGACATCGCGCAGCCCTCATGCTCTCAGGGCGAGTCTGGGAGCTCCCATCACAGCAGCAGAACCGAGCATCGGCGCCCCTCTCCTCCCTCCCCACACCAGCTGCCATCTCTGGCACTGCACAGCTGTGCCACCACACCCCTTCCCTCCAAAAGAGAGGCTCGGTGAGGGCGTGAAGAACTGAAGAAGTCACTTCGCTCTCACTTTACCCACCTTCCTAAAGCCTATGTGTATGCTGGCCCTTTGTAAAACCCTGAATACTTCTGCAGACTGAAACATTGCCCCCCCCCACCTTGGCTGACAGCTGGAACAGACCCCTGGCACTAAAATAAACGTGGGTCTCCAGCTCCTCTTCTGTGTGCATTTTTGGAAAGAGGGCTACCATACCGGGGGAAGGTTCCAAAGTTCTTAATGAGTAAAATAAAAACTCCTAGGGTGGGCTGAGAGGGGGATCTTGCCGGATTTGCCCCTCTGCTTTCTGCCAGCCTATTTCTAACCTCACCAGAGCAGGACCACAGAAATCGGTTATTAGCTTGTTCCTCAATCTCAGGCCTAGAAGAAACCACACTGAAGGCTTAAACCTCTATTTGAAGAAGCTACTGGAAAAACCCTAGGAGGAGAGAGCAGAATGTGAAACCACAAGACAGACATGCAGAGAAGCAGCCGCTGCACACATCACGCTGCTGCCTGCTCCTGGGTGGGAGAGGCCGGCAGCGGCGGCGGCGCATAATAATAACAACAGAGGGATCCGCGCTCTACAGGAAGCTGCACACGATGGGCTCACACGCGCCACCCACCCAGCCTCTTACCCAGGGCGAGTCCCCTCTCCGGCAGCCCCAGGATCCCGGCAGCCCCAGGGTGGCAACGTCAAAGCCCAGGCAGCCGGCAGCTCTCAGCTTCAGAGGCCATGGTGGCCCGGCACCGCGACCCCCCAGTCCCAGGCCCCCGGCTGCCCCCACAGCGCCGGGCGGAGGCAGCGATGGAGCCCGCACAGAACGTGCGTCCGCACAGCCAGGGCAGAGGCGGCGGCCGCAGACACAAAAGCTGAGTGGAAACCCGGGTGGAGAGGGAACCGATGCCGGTGGGGAAGGCAGGCGTGGACGGAGATGTCGCCGGGCTGACACTTGGAGCGTGTGCTCCGTCCTCCAGGCTTATTTCCATGAATGCGATGACAGTGCCCCGCCCACCACGCCCCCACTCGCGGCCTCGGAGGGGGGACGCGCCAAGAGCCTTTGCTCACAGGCTGCAGCGGCTTTTTTCTCCCCCTTGGAAGCAAAAAGCTGATGGTGGCTTCCCAGGGAGGATGTTAACCCTTACTTAAGGGACCCTCTCCCTTCCTGAGTGGATAAACAAGCGGGCAGGATCCAGAGGGCAGGCTGTCCTGTCACCCTCAGCGCAAGGCCACCTCCTTCTGCCCAGCCCCGTGTCAGCAGGCAGGGACGCTGACCACGCTGCTCCAACACCATCCCCCCCCACCCCCCGCTTCCCGTCCTCGGAGGCCCTAGGCCCCCTGTCTCCACGTGGCACGCTCCAGTCTTTTTACTAAAAAGGACCTGCCTCCCACTCAGGCCATGTGCTAGCCGCTCTCTCCACACACGGGCCATAGGTGTTTCTGCACCAGAGGCTGCAACAGAGCGTTCCAATATATTCTGGCTAGGCTGAGTGAGGCAGGTGGGTCCAGGGACGATACTGTAAGATGGCTGGTGACAAGAAACGTCGCTACAGCCTGAGAGGAGTGGCTCTCAAACTCCAGGGCACGAGGATCACCAAGGGCACCCCAGGCTGAGACTCGGGTTCCAGAGGCTCAGGGCCCCGTGTTAAGCCAGAACACAGGGTGACTGGAAGCCCTGTCTACAGACCCCTCTGGGAAGCACTGCCTTTGACTAATAAGGGAGGAGACATAAGGATTTTAAAACAAGTGCCAAATAAGCAAGGAGAAAAAAGAGAAAATAAACCACTACACTAGATGAGGTTCTCCGATCTCGGCACTATTGACATTTCAGGGATCATTCTGTGTCGAGGGCATCCTGGTGCCTTAGAGCACATTTAACTGCACCCTGGCCTCCACCCACTGGATGCCAGTAACACCCCACCCTATCCCCCAGATAGGACAACCCCTAACGTCTCCAGACGTTGCCAAATTCCCTGAAGGGCAAAAGTGTCCTGCTTAAGAAGCACTGGTCCAGGCACACGACAACAACAGGAGGAAAAACACTTAAAAATCCCACACTCTCCCCTGCCTTCCAGTCCTCTGCCCTTAGGAAACCGCTGACAGGAGGCATCCTCCCCCACCACACTAACGTGCGATCCATACTCTGAGGTCTCCTCATCACCAGGAGGGTCACCAGACCTAACCAAACACTTGGGCTTTGCAGCCTAGCCTGTCTTTAAAGAAACAGCCACAATATGAACAATTTTATTTTTGTGTCGAAATGGCAGTTCTCATCTAAAAGAATCATACCAAATCTATGAGAAATAAACCCTAAAATTATTTATGAGATCTTTGCTTTAAGCTGCAAAAAGGGAGACAAGTTTTCAACAAACACATGGACTGAGAGTCCCTAACTGACACTCAGTCTGGTGAGCTGCCCATCCCTCACCCAGCCCCAGGGAGAGCCCATCCTCCCTGGTCCACCAGAGCACCTCGTCCCCAGCCTGTTTCCGTTTGCTTGTCATTGTTTAGAGGCTCATCCTGGCCAGCCATGAAGAGCCACCTCTTACGGGGAGAACTCCCTCAGTTCACACAAATGAACCCTCACTTAAAGGCCTTCTTCACACCGTTTCCTTGGAACAATGTTTGTATCATGCAGCTTACCACCTGGTTGGACACTGTTCTGTTCCCAGGGGTTATCTGCCCATGAAATTAAGCTCTTGCCTTCCAGTAAAATACCATAAATATTCTCACAGCACTCTGCACAGTCCTAAGGGCTATGTCCCCCTTTCTGAGCTAACATCAAAATACACACAGACACACTCCAGGGATTTAAAGGTCCCAGCAGGCAGATCCTGACCTATCACTTTCTGTGCACGACTCGGTCATAAGGCACAGGCTCACTGTGGCTCACCCTTAACTCACCAGCTACAATTCAGCAACAGAGGATCCACCACTGGGCTTGACTTGTAGCGTGTAAACCAGCAAAGGCCTCAGCGTGAAGCCAGGCCAGACTGGCTGGCAGCAAAGCCTGCACCACGGTCAATTCTTGGCACAAACAGTATGATCCAAGGAAGCAAGGAGACAAGAAGTGAGAGTGAAAAGCTACCGACAGGAAGTCTGCAGTGTGGCCCGCCTCTTCTCTAAAGACAGATCTCAATAAACGGCCCCACAATCAAGTTTATGAAATCACAGCGATGATCAGAGAAAAAGACTGTTCACCGGCTAGTAATCTCAGGAAATCTACCAACAGAGAAAATAAAAGCTTTAAAAAATTACTTTCTCAGACTTGTAATCTAACAAACAATCTTTGGGGAAAAAATGGTTACCACCCATAAACCAGGTACCCTATTAGTAACTACCCTATTAGTTACCGTAGAAGATACAAAGATGGTAAGACATGGTTCGGGCCCCCAAAGAGCTTACATGTTACTGGTCCTTTTAAAGAAAAAAGAATCAAGCAGCAAGTAAGTGCCAAATGAATGCTGGCGACAGGCGTCACTGGGTCAGAGACAGCCAAGCCCCCGGCCAGGTTGTCCCAGGAGACCCCACGAGAGCTGAGGCTGGGCCATCGGTGAGAGGGCCCTCGAGGCTGGGGACAGAGGACAAACGGGGACGGGGGAGAACAAACTGGAAATGCCTGGAAAAGCTGCACAAGTCAGACCATGCCCTTTGAGTCTGGCATGAGGACATCTGACTGTCCTGTTGTCAGGCAGGAGGCAAGGTAGAGACAGAGTGGGAAGGGGCATGGGGGCACCCAGAGAGACGGACGGGGAGCTTTTCCACGGTGGCCAGGGAGAAGTGACAGGAACACAGGGCGTTCGTCCAAGGCAGCGAAACTTGGGCTCAGAAGCGGGAACAGAGGACCAAGTGTCTTCTGCCCCCCTGGTAGCTCAGAGCTTCCACGGCCACCCTGTGCGACACCCGCTCCCCACACCACGCGCCGTCTCCCCAGGGCTGCCTTGAACCGGGCCCTCCGCCACGCGCGCAGGGTGGTCTGCAGCACTCGCTTATTCCACAGACAGCTCCTGAGAGGCAGTAAATCAGTGTCTTTCAATTCATCAACATCACAGACTTGCTAACCCTACGCACTCGGCCTCCCCGAGCCCCGCGTCTCCTGGGCAAAGGCCCTGCACCAGCCCATACCAGGCGTGGAGCCCTCCACACTCAGCATCCCCGCCTCCCCTGCTTCTGTGTCACACAAAACTCAGGCATGGCGTTTCAACCATTCTACCCTATTCCTTATGCTTTAAAATGCTGAATTGCTCTTTAGTAAAAGCTAGGAGCATAAATGCTTCTTCAAAGAAGCCGAGAGTGGCTTCTGTCCCCTCTCTGAGAAAGGCCTGAAGCAACCGAGAGGGTAGCAGTTCCTAACTCTAACCTCAAAGTAGAAAAAGCCAGCTCCCGGTGCCAGACATCAACCCTTCTCAGAGCTGCCCGAAGTCCAGAGAAGTGCCCCTGAGGTCTGAGAGAAGCCCGAGAGGAGCTGGAGGCACCGACCCAGGCGCCCGCTCTCTGGGTCCCAGTGGTCCTGGGTCCGCTCACAGGCAGCAGAGCCGGGGCAGGCAAGGGCCAGCCTCCCTGATGGGGCCTGCTCCTGGCACCAGCGCAGGGATCTTATCCCTGCCGGGGCTGCCCTCGGCCATCCTCTCCCTCCTGGCCTTTGCAGAGGGCGCAGCAGAGACAGGAGGAGACTGCAGGGAGGAAGGAGGGGAGGACTGCGGGGCCACGAGGAGGCTGAGGCAGGCGGTGGGCAACGCTCTGTCCACGGAGACCCAGGGCGGCACGGTGCCTCAGAGCTGCCAGCTCAAGGAGGCGAGCTGACCCATGAGAGGGCGGGGTCCTCCTCCCTCCAGTACAAGCAGATCCTCCTCTCTTCTACCCCCAAACACCAGCAAATTCCCCGCGAGCCAGCGCGCTTACTGTGCCAGGAGCAAGTCACCAAGAAAACAAGGAAGATCTGAGCACGGGCAGAAAGACCCCTGCGGGAAAAGCTGTCCTCAGTATGTGCCTCAGTTTCTAAAACTATTTACCTTACCAACAAGAGTTTCACAGGAGCGCAACAGATAAAATGATATTAAAGTTCATATGGAAAATGTATGTATGAATAGCCTAGAAAACTATGAAGAGGAAGAAGGGTAATGTGAGGCGAGCCTCTGCCAGAGATTAAAGTGTTGAGACATCAATAATTTGAAATTTCAGCACTAGAGAAGGAAAACAGCAGAAAAGAAACTCAAGAAATACTGAAACACACAGGTGGCACTTCAAGTCATAAAATCTCATAAAGAAAATATTTTTAAAAGATACAAAAATATAAAGAAAAATAGGATTATTCAGTCAATGGTGGGGGGGCAATTAGCCAGCTACCCATTTGAGGGAAAACTAAGCTGAATGTCTACCTCATTTATATCAGAATAAATTCTAGCTGAATCAAAGATTTTAATGTAAAAAAAGAAACCACAAAAATTCTAGAATAAAGCATGGATTAATATGGTCATAATCTCAGAGAGTCTGTTCAGTTTGCTACAATAAAATGTAAAGCTTCAGAATGGAAAATAAGGTTCTATGAGCTAACAGGTAAACAACCAGGACAACAAATGTGCAAAATATATGACAGAGGATTAACTTCTTCTCACAAGGAGAGCAGCATATAGAGCAGTAAGACAAAGGTGGACACAACCAGCGAAAGACATAAAAAGCAGACCCAGAAAGAGAAACACAGTGGCCAGACATGAAGGATGCTTAAACTCTCAAGTTAAAGCACGAACACCACACCGCTTCTGGTGAGTCTGGCAGAAATGAGAGCGTCCGCCAAGGGCGCGGGAGTACACAGGCGGCCCAGGCTCTGCTGGGGGAGTATAAACGGCGCAACCTTTCTGCAGTACTTTTCAATTCAGCAATTCCGTTTAAGAATTTATCCAATGGACGTACTCCCAAAAGTGCAAAAATGAAAACTACTTACACACGATTTGGTCATGAAAAAGAACGAGCTGATCGGTAGATGCCAGCACAGAAAGATCTCCCAGACACCGTGCCACGGGAAGGAACAGGACACCATGCGCGTGGCACCGATGCTGGTAAACGCAAGATCTGAGAAGGACGCACTTGAAACTGTCAACAGGGACCCTGTTCAGAGACGAGGAGTGTGGAGAGGGAGCAAGCAGAGGCGGCAACGCCACATTTTATACCTTTCTGTGTATCTGGATCCACAAATGAGGCAAAATTGTATGTTGAAATTTCTATTCAGAGAAAATATGGAAATGTCACCAGCCACTTACCCCAAAACATTTGCTCAGATTAATGACTAATTATTCCTTTAGTGGAAGGAACATACTTGAGTCCTGTTATAATGCGTGTGAAACCCCTGAGGCAACTATACCATCATGCCACGCTGTCTCCGTGGGATTCCAACGTATTTCTATGAATCAGAATCCTGAACGCTTAACAGAAGAGACTTAAGGTGCCAGAAAGAGAGGAGACGCAGGAACAGCCACTGACTTAGAAAAGAAATGCATTGCATTTTTCTAGGTCAGAAGTTAAGCTTTCATGATTTCTCCATAGGGTAAGGAAGGAAGAACATACAAAAGTCAAGAAATTATCTTCATAAGAAGGAAAGGAGTGGCGGGGCAAGTCCTGACCATGAGCAGAACTGAGGGCAGCAGGACTGACTTCTGTCCCCGTTTTCACTGGTGTGTCACACCCAGCACGGGCTCAGGAGGAGGACACGTGGGTCCCAAGAGCAGCGCATCTCAGCAGTGCTGCCCAACGCCAGCCCCGGCGGAGTTCCGTGTCCCCCCCCAGGAGCCGCGGACCCACAAGCCTGTGGCCCCTCTGCATCTAGTGACTGTCCCAGCTGCAAGATGAACCCATCTGAATCCCCATGAGCGGAAGCTCTTCACAAGGTAACAGGAGAAGACAGCAGCAGTTACAAGAGTCTTTTTCTAAAAAGGAAATCTCAGCTGGGCTGCAACAAACAGAAAGAGGAGCAGAGACAAGAACGATGTAAATTCAGTAAAGGTGCCTTTGGAAGGCTGTCAAAATGCAAGGGAAAAGTGAGAAAAGGATATTATAAAAAACTTCCAGGACGTCTACCCCTCCACATTTAACATCACCAGCAGCAAACTCTATGTGGGTCCTGTGCTGCCAGCCCCCACCCCCAACATATTCAGCGAATCTTCCAGAGCCACAGGAAGGGCTGCACCACAAGGTCCTGACGCCTCCCGTCCAGATCTACCGCACCCGCCTTGTCCTCGTCTCCACTGCCCACTGGCAGGGTGGGGGCTCCTAAGGCCCCAGACCGGTGTCCTGCCAAGACCCACACTCCCTGCCTCTTCTTTCCACAATGCTGGCTCCTCAGACAACTCCACCTGCTGCCCTCCGCACCCCACCTGCCTCCTGGACGCTGGGTCCTGACCTCTGGCAGCCAGCCCTATGCATTTATGTTCCGTACCAAAGAGAACTTGGGAGGCTGCAGAAAGCCTTAGACGATGGATAAAGGTCCGCTCTTTTCAGAGCAGAACCCGAGGCCCATTTCTGTTCATCTCTTTCATCAAGAAGAAAGGGCAGTCCTGACCCTCTGTTCAATGCTGCGGGCACTCACGCTGGTGCGGTCCACAGACAACCTATGAAATCCAGGCTAGAGCCTATGAAATCCAGACCAGAGCAAGTCCCCTTCAAAACTGGTCCCAGCAGATGGTGACGCAGGTCTGCTGAGATGTGTGCTTTGTACAGCGCCAAGCGCTCTAGCTTAAAAATACAGATGTAACCATTTTTGATTTCGCAAAATACAAACTCAACTCCTAAGGAAGGGAGTGAGGAGTATCTACAGATGTTCACTTACAGCACCTCTGCTTTTCTGTTTAATACTCGCCTCGACCTCAGCAACCTGCCCAACATGAGGCTGGCACAATGACAAGGAACGCGTTTAGAGGACGGGATGAGGGGTAAGTTACCATTAGAGAGAGTATTCTAGACGCAACCTGAAAATCCAATGTCCTAAGGGAGAGGCACTCTATTTAATTCCATTCTATTCAGCATATTTTCCTATAAATAACACTATCCTATACTCACATAGTATCCATGGCTTAAAATCTTTTTCCATTTCCATTTTTATTTGAACTTGACAACAAAGTCCGACTATGAACTCTGTGCATTTCCTGACAATGGACTATGCACTGTTACCTCCAGTTTATAGAGGTAAGACTCAATGAGTATAAATAATCCACAAACAGACCAAGCCCAATTCAAACTCACTGGCTGAGCCCTCAGCTCTATTTTCTCTCATGGGAATAATAAAAGCCACATCAGCTCAGCGTTTACTGTGCATCTGCATATGCCCAGCCTGTGCTCGGAGCTGGGATTTAAAGAGCTCCAGCCCATGCCCTGCACAGAAGGGAGAGGCCAGAGGGGTAGGCGAGCGAGCTTGTGGTGGTAGCACATGCTGCCACGGTGGCCACGCCTGCCCAGGGATCAGAGGACACCAGGGACCAAGCGGCTTCAGAGCAGTCAAGCCTCTGAGCCAGGAGTTGAGAACAAATGAGTTCCCCAAATGGAGAAGCAGAGACAGCGCGGATGCACATCCCAAGTGAGGGGAGGAGGCCAGGGAGTAGCTGGGTTCCTGGAGACAGTGAGCACACCTTGGGTCAGGGCCCAGGGCACCCGGCAGAGAGCCTGGGCTATGCAGGTGAAGGCCTCGTGTCACACACACCAAGGAGCTGGGATTCCATCCCAAAGAGAAGGCTCAAAGGCAAACCAAGGAGGACCAAACACTCAAAAGGTAAGATTAAACGGCTAAAAAATAGCCCCAGGCAGTTAAGAAAACAGTGCTCAGTTCAGTACAGTGGTTAAGTCTCGCATGCACCCGCACAACTGCCACTGGTTAGTCCTCACTCACACACACCTGCATAAGTGGAGTAGAAATTGATGAGCATAAGTACCAAGTCAGGACAGAGGCAAAGCCACATCTGTAACTGAAGGACTGTGGATTAGACACTCGTGCAGCAGGTAGGATCTGACTTCTTTAGACATTTTCTTTTTTTAAATAAATTTATTTATTTAGTTAGTTATGGCTGCGTTGGGTCTTCGTTGCTGCGCGCGGGCTACTCTTCATTGTGGTGCGCGGGCTTCTCATTGCGGGGGCTTCTCTTGCTGCAGAGCACGGGCTCTAGGCCCGCGGGCTTCAGTAGTTGTGGCTCACAGGCTCTAGAGCGCAGGCTCAGTAGTCGTGGTGCACAGGCTTAGTTGCTCCATGGTATGTGGGATCTTCCCGGACCAGGGCTCGAATCCGTGTCCCCTGCATTGGCAGGCGGATTCTTAACCACTGCACCACCAGGCAAGCCCCTTTAGAGACATTTTTTTAAAACTTCATTCCCCTGTGTGGGGCAGCTCTCTGGGTAACAATCTAATCAATGCAACTGAGTGAGAAGCACACGCTGACACTTAACCATCCCTCCCCGGGATGCTTGGGGACCTGCCCGGGAAAGTCCATTTGCTCCCTTCACTTTCACATCTGCCTGATGCCATTTCTGCATCTCACCTCAATACCTAGGGGTATCTATCTTAGCAACACTGCCCTCCCTAATGTCCCAAATAGACAACAAGATGAAACATTCCCAGGAGGGTTGAGGGAAATGGAGAACCACCCTCTCTTGAAGGCGACTTTTTCAAAGCAAAGTTGCACATTAATCCTACCACTAAAATCTGATCTCTAAAAGCCCTGGGCCCTACTCCCACCCCTGAATCAAGGGCACACACACTGAGCAGTTTATGTTGAATGTTAAAGCCTCTAGGATGGCTACAGGCTGACGACATGGGACCCCTTGATTTTGACTTTGAAGCGACTGTTAGCACCACCTCGGTGGGTCTGAAGCCAGGCTACACAGAAGGAGCAGCAGTAGGTAAGAGGGTAGAACTGGCTCCGTGAGCAGCGGTCACCATCTGCCCAGGCCAGGCCGGCGCAGCCCTACAAACCCAGGGTCAGCCGCCAATGTCCTCTTCCACTTTCACGAGGCTCCCCTTCTGAACGAGAGACCTTGGCTACCCTGGACTCACCTTTCAGATACAAAACCTCCCATGGGGGCGGTTCAGCCCTGACCTAGAACTGCCTCATTATCGTCCCCTCTTCACATGCCAAGGGTCATTATCAACACCAAATGCCCTCTCTCCCAAAGGCTTTCACACACAGTACAGCTTTTCAAACCACCCTGTGAATATGGTCCAAGATACTCTGTCTGACATAGAGGTAAAACTTGAAAATACTTTATAGTGAACCAGGTAAGGAAAAGCATAAAAAGGACCCCCAAAGTTTATTATCACTTTCACAAAATCCATTTTGAAAAACAGCCTAATATTTATTTCTGACTTATTCATATCATTCAGTACCAGCTACAAACCAGTATACATTTTGCTTTTTGTCTTATGGCATTAAAACATGGCCATCTGATGAAAGCATCACAAGAAAACATACACACATCCACACACAAAACTTAACCTCAGAACATTTGAGAGCCCGGACCTAGGGTGCTTTAAGCCAGTTCTTCTGCAAAAGCTTTTGGGATTTATAATCCACAAAATTTGTCACCCCTTTACTCATAGCTTCACTGTTTACAGTGTGGGTGTGGAGAAGACGAAGGAAGTTCCCCAGACCTGACAAGGCTTCAGTCTTTACCTAATACCAAAAGAGGAAGATCAAATAACTATGGATATTCTCTTTGTTACATTTTTATTTAATAAAAATGGTTAATATTCATCTTGAACCTCACCAATACTTTCAACCTGGTCTCTAACATCTTTCCTTTTTAGTGTCACACTCACTCTGGGTGTACACGCAACTTCCAGAGCTTCTAAGACTGCTGCTCAGATTCAGGAAATCAGACACGATCACCAAGTAGGAGGGCACATGCCACCAAGACGCACCCAGGGGGATCTTCAATGAAAAGTAAAGAGTGGGGGTGGGGGCTGGGGGACGTCTTCAGTTTAAAAACACAGCATCTGTCTGGCTCACGCGCTCTCTCTCTCTCTCTCTCACACACACACACACACACGCACACACAGAGGCAAGAGACTGTCGGTTGGTACTTCTTCTCAAGAGGCAGTAAAACTGTCGTCACAGAATTTCACATGTCAATCAAAAGAGCTACTTAAACCCCACCCCATACACCCAAGCCAGGACTGGGACTCACCGTCCTCTTCTTTGGTTTTAAGGACCATCTTTTCTGTCACAGTAGGACCCTGAAGGTTGCTGGGTTTTGTTCTTCAAAGGAGAACTCAGAGCAAAGACTCCCTGGGAGTCAGGGCCGGGTGGGGCAGGAATACCTGTGAGCTGTCCAGCCACCGGGACAGCTCAGAGCTGCTTCCTGGACCGACAGGGAACTCGCTGGCCGCACTCCTGGACCAATCAGCCTCCAGCCACAGAAGCGTCACTCCCAGTTCACAGCCACCACCCAGTTCCTGAAGTCAAGCTCAAGTAGCTTCCGAGAGGTTAACCACCTCCTCCCTGGAAGCAGTCTGAGCTGGAGTCCAACGAGTAACAGAGGCACTTCTGGTCTCAGATTCGCCCAAAGCAGCAGACAGAGCTGGCGTCTCTCTCTTCACTTCCCAAGTACCTTCTTAGAATGGAATCACTTAAAAACCCCTGGTTGTCTCACAAGGAGATAACAGCACATTTCCCAAGAGCATGACTAAGAGATCGTAATCATGACAGTATGCTGTGAGGTCACAGGATAAAAGTAGAAGGCGGATTTTAGAGGCCAAAAAAAAAAAAATCTAAGGGCATTATTCCCAATATAAGTTCAATTTCATCCCCATTCTATGTTCTAATATATTGCACCAAACTGTTCTTTTTTCTTACTATAGTCATGACACATGTTTATTATTGAAATTAGATTACAGTAGTGGGGGGGGGGTCACCCAGGGATAACCACTGATGACATTTCAGTATATATTCTTTACATTTTTCCAGATTTTTGTTTTATGTATTATATTCTCATCTCTGTCTTTTACATGTAAAATTTAACTATATATACATCTCTTTATATCTCTATATCTCTCATATCTGTCATAATTAATATGTATAACCACACATATTATACAATATATGAGATATATTCATACTTAAGATATATTTACCTCAAGAGATAAGTATACAGACAGTCCCCGACTTACAATGGTTGACTTTTTTTTTTTTTCCCCCCCGCACCGTGCGGCATGCAGGATCTTAGTTCCCCGACCAGGGATCAAACCCATGCCCCCTTCAGTGGAAGCATGGAGCCCTAACCACTGGACAACCAGGGAAGTCCCACAATGGTTGACTTATGATTTTTCCACTTTATGATGGTGTGAAAGCAACACGCATTCAGTAGAAACCATACTTTGAACGTCGCTCTTTTCCGGGATAGCGGTATGCGGTCCAATCCTCTCCCGTGATGCTGGGCGGCAGCAGCAGTGAGCACAGCCCCCAGTCAGCCCATGATCACGAGGGTGAACAACCGATACACTTACAACCATCCTGGACCCAGACAACTGTTCTGCTTCTCAGTGTCAATACAGTATTCAAGCCATTACATGAGAAAATCAACACTTTATTACAAAATAGCCTCTGTGTTAGATGATTTTGCCCCACTGCAGGGGGGCAAAACACACTGTGTGTGTTTTGAGCACCTTTAAGGTAGGCTGCCCTAAGCTATGATGTTCAGTTTAGGTGTATTAAATGCATTTTTGACCTACAACATTTTCAACTTATGATGGGTTTATCAGGATGTAACCTGAAAGAAAGTTTCCATGAATATCCACATAACGTTCTGGGAAGTCTTTTTCTCAGCATAATACCCACGTCAGTCACAATCCCAAGGAGACAGAGACGCACTCAGAGTGGGAGTCTGGAGAGAAGAGAGGGACTGTCTATAAAAGTGAGGGTGGACTGTGGGGAGACCACAGGGAGAGACGCAGCAGCAGGGCCAGTGAGAGGGGGCGGCCCTGACCCAGGCCAGGCCTGCTGGGCAGCGGAGTAGAGAGGCCGCTGGCAGGACCACAGGTAGAGGGTTCAGCCGACCTTAGCTCCCTGGTGGGGAGAAGACACCTTGACCTCACTGTCCCCTGGCCCGCCAGTCTCCTACATAATCCAACAGGGCCAGAGGACCAGGGAGAGCATAGAGAGTGGAGCTGTGAGGGCACAACACAAACCACAAGGCCCCAGGAGCCAGCCCTGAAGAATTCAATGGCCTGACATCTGCCCACCAAGTCTCAGCCCCGTAATCACCACCGTTTCAAGACCCTCTTCCTGGGACTCGGTGCCTCTCCAGGCTCGTCTCTCACGACCGTGCCTGGTTTGTTTCTCTAAGCAAAAGATGCACACATCATATAAAAAGCAAATAGTACCTAAGGCTTAAAACAGAAAACCACGGCTTCCTGCCCAACTCCCCACCCCCCACCCCCGAATCACGCTTCACAGACGTAGGTCTCTCGACTATTTCTTCTGTTCATCACCTCCCTGTTTTGAAATAACTAGTTACACTACTTGTTCTCGAGTTTTCACCTCTAGACGTCAACTGCCTGCCATGGAAGATGAAGACTCGCCTTTTACCCCCACCCCCCTCCCACATGCACACACACACACACACACGCCCACTCGGTATAATTACACAAACACTTCTGGTTAAATCAGTATTTAGTATTCTCATAAACACTGCTCACAACTCAGCTATATAATGTACTATGATTAAAATAACCACAGAATGGACTAAGTGTCCTTTGTTTGTTTCTGTTTGCTCACGCCAAACTCTCTACCAAGCTATGCAACTGTCAAGACGGTCAAACGCGCCGAGCGGTCTGTTTTCTGAGACGGCCTCCAGAAACCTCCACACTCCTACTCAGCCTGGTCTTGTGGCTCTTGAGGCCCGCGTCTGGGGCACCACCCTGAGCACTCCCCCAGACATATCCCGCCGCTGGGCCTGAGTCTCTGATCCCATGGTTTTTTTCTTTCTTGGACTGCTTGCTCATTTTGGTGGAGCACATTCTCTAACAACTAGCAGAGAGAGGCTGTGGAGGGGTGGGTTTTCATCGTCGTTGTTGTGACTTTTGCATGTCTCTTCTCTCACACCTGACATTCTGGCGGGGTGTGGCATTCTAAGCGAAGTCACGTTTCCTGAGCATAGTGGAGGCATCCACTCACTGTTTCCTCTTCCTGTATTGCTCATAGTGATGGTACCATTCTGATTCCCAATATTTTGTATGTGACCTTTTTCCCCTCTCAGGAAGCTTTTAGGACCTTATCTCTACACTCAGTATTGTGAAATTTCATACGTTATGTTAGCCACCAGGTAGAACCTATGTCTGAAGTCTTATACTCTTTAATAAATTCCTGTCCTTTTTTTTTTTTTCAGTTCTTGTTTTTTGGAATTTCTATTAGTTAGACACTGGGCCTCCACTGTGAATCCTTTAACTATTCTTATCTTTTCACTCCTACTTTTCCTCGCCTTTTTGAGCTGCTTTCTAGGAAATATTGTTGCAATGGCCCCAACGTCTGTGTCCCACCCACCCCAACTCATATGTTGAAACCCTAATGTGATGGTGTTTGGAGGTGGAGCCTCTGGGAGGTGATTAGGTCATGAGGGTGAAGCCACCTTGATGGGATAAGTGCCCTTATAAGAAGAGCCCAGATAGTTAACTAGCTCTCTCTTTCTGCCATGTGAGGACACAGCGAGAAGATAGCCCTCTATAAACCAGGAAGAGGGCCCTCACCAAGAACCCAACCAGGCCAGCACTGAGATCTTAGACTTTCAGCCTCCACAACTGTGAGAAATAAACATTTGTTGTTTAAGCTACCCAGCCTGTGGTACTTTGTTACAGCAGCCTGAACTAAGACGATTCTCTGCTTTATCTTCCAACCTTTCTATTGAATGTTCTATTTTTGCTATTTTTAATTTGCAAGCACTCTTAATCTCTGAATATTCCTTTTTGATAGCATCCTGTTCTTGTTTCAGTAATATAATTTCTGAGACTCTTAAGTATATAGTTTTTTTTATATATAAATTTATTTATTTTATCTGATTTATTTTTGGCTTCATTGGGTCTTCATTGCTGCACGTGGGCTTTCTCTAGTTGTGGCGAGCGGGGCTACTCTTCGTTGCAGTGAAGAAACCCCCAAAACAGACAAGTAAGACCTGCTGGGATTGTGATTTGCAGTGGCAAATCTACATTGAATCTGTAGATCCTCTGGGAAAACTGACATCTGAGTGTGCTGGGTCCTGAGTGCACTTTCTCTCTCCATGGATTTAGGTCCTCTTTCAAGTCTTTCAATAAAATTTTAGAATTTTTTTTCCACTAAACTCTTGCACATTGTTGATAGATTTATCGCCAGGTATTTAATTACTGTTGGTTGCTAATATATTGGAATGCATTTGTGCTTTATACGTTGACGTTGTGAACAGCAGCTTTGCCAACCTCTGTGAATGATTCTAACAATTTATCTTTAGGTTTTTTTACCTTTTCTATACGGACAGTCAATCCACCTGTGAGACAATCGTTTCCTTTTTTTCCTCTTTACAATCCTTGTGCCCTTTTTCTTGCCCCGTTTCCCCGGCTAGAGCGTTCGGGCCCAATTCTCCTGGGGCTCCGTGGCTGAGAAAGATTGGGCTAGAAAACCCTGCAGCACAGCACCAGTGAAGTTGCTGAGCGTGGACACCCTTCATTTCTTCGCCATCTTAAAGGAAAAGCTTTCTACATTCCTCCACAGAATATAACATTTACTATAAGTTGTAAATACCTTTTATCATGTTAAAAAAAGATTCCTTCTCTTTCTAGTTTGTCAAGAGATTTTTTTCAGTTATGGGTGGCTGCTCAGTTCTTTTAGTAATTTTCTTGCAGGTACACATGTGATATTGTTCCAAGAATATACAACCAAGTCATGAACTAGTCTAGCCCTGCACTGTCACGTGTGGTAACCACTACTGAGTTCTTCAAGTATGTTCTAAGTGTAACACACACCCTGGATTTTGAAATCCTAGCACCAAAAAAATGCAAAGTATCTTAATTATTATATTGATTATATGTTGAAATGATAATGTTTTAGGTATATTGGGTTAAATAAAATATATTATTAAGGTTATTTTTACCATTTATCTTTTAGCTGTTTAATGTGGCTACTAGAAAATTTTAAATTATGTATTTGGCCCACACTATGTTTTTTGGACAGCATTGGCTAGACACACCAATGTGTGCGTGCAAATTTAGTCTATAATAATAGCTAACATGTATTGTGTCTACTAGGTGTCTGCATTGTTTTAAGCACTTTTACAATAACCCTACTAAGTGGGAAAATTTTCCCCATTTCCTAGATGAAAAAACTAAAAGACATGGAGAGAGTAAGCAGACAGCTAGTGAGCCGTGGAGCCAGGGCTGTAACCCAAGCAGCTGACTCCTGGGCTTGCGCTTTTAGTCACTACCTTGTACTGATCATGTGGTATTTTAGGTCAGCAGGGAAAGGATGTGTTCTTCAATAAATGGTGATGACAACTGACTATCCAGAAAAAATTTAGATTCCCTTTGCCATTCTATACTTAAAAAAACAAACAAAAAACCTCCAGATGGATTATAGGTCAAAGTGTATCTTATATATGTATATGCACTTTGACCTATAATCCACCTGGAGCTTTTTGTTTTGTTTCTTTAAGTACAGAATGACAAATATAAGTATGTAAATATAAAAAGTATATATTATATATACCTATATATGTACATATGTACATTTTTTAAGTGAATTTTTTCTAATTTTATTGCAAAGGAACATTACTTCCTAAGCAGGTCACAAAAACCTAGAAGTCATAAAAGAAAAAACAACTGACCAACTTGACTTCATATGAATGAACTTAATATATAAATATATTATTTATATTCTATTTTGTATGACAAAAGCTCTCATAAAAAAGGTAAGACTGGCAGTATAGTTGGAGAAAATATTTGCAACACTTACAAGCAAAGGATTACTATCCAAAATATATGAAGAGTACCTACAAACCAATAAAAAGACAAACAACAGTAGCAAAATAGGACAAAGGATATGAACAATTCAGAGAAGAAAGACAGACAGCCAATAACCCTAATAAACAGGGCAGTATAAATTACAATAGCCAGTAGACTACCAGAGTGTTAAACAGCATCGGTGAGGTTGTGGGGAAGGGGACATTCTCATAGTGTGTGGTGGGGAGCAGGTGGTGCCAAATTTCAGAAGGCAGTTTGGTAATGTCTGTCCCAGTTAAAAATGTTTATACAGTACGCCCCTATGCCCAGATCTTGGTGTCTAAATACCATTCCCCATTAAAAGGAACCTGTGATCCTTGGAATCAAATGGTTGATTCCAGGGCTGGGTAGGGAAAAATACAAAATGAGCCTGCCCAGAAAATCCTGTGATGGCAGGAAGTGAGGAAGTGCTCAGAGAATGATGGGGACAGGTTGAAAGACACAGAAGCCAACTTGAGGAAGCACCCAGCCGTTGACACGAAAATTGAGGGGTGAGAAAGGATGGCGAGGAACAGATATCCGCATCACCCCAGAGCATCTCCCAACAAGATCCTTAGGAATCACAAAAGGACAGCCAGCCACAGAAACTTACAGAAACCTGGTGGACTCATCTTTACCAGATGTTCAAGGTTAACATCACTAGTAAAAGGATTCATCACCATCATGGACCCTGACACAATGCACTAAGAACACAACCTCATTCTTGCCAAAAATGCACAGCCTCAATTGAATCAGGAGAAAACTGCAGGCAAATCCAAATTGGGGAACATTCTACAAAATAATCGAGAAGTCCTCTGTGAAGTGTCAAGGTCGTGACACACAGGACTGGGAACTGTCGTGGTCAGAACTAATTGCAGTGGGGTCTTCTGAATTAGATCCTGGACCAGAAGAAAAGGACCTTAGTGAGAAAACTGGTGAGGTTCCAGTAGGACTGCCAGATTGCTTACTAGTATTGTATTGGTGTTAATTCGCTGGTTTTAATAACTGTACTGTGGTATGTAAGATAGTAACCTTAGGGGAAGTTGGGTAGAGGGCATATGGCAACTCCATGTTTTTTCAATTTTTCTGCAGGTCTAAAAATTTTCAAAATAAAAAGTTAGCTGCCCAGACCTGTTGACTCTGTAATTCAGCGTTTCTGAATCTCTTCTGCAGGTACAGAAAGATAGAAGTAGAAGAATGTTGATTGCACACAGCCTGTGACAGCAAAGTACTGGAAACAAAGTTTCATCAGTACAAAATCAAAGTATAGTACAGATTTTGCTGTGGAATGTACCAGTTTAAAAAAATTGAGGTAGATCTATGTGCTCTAAGACAAATCAAATGAAAAAAAAAAAAAAAACTTGTAGAAAAACACACACTGTTTAACCTTGTGATGTAGGCAGTTAAAAAAAAAAAAGACTTTTATATTTGTATTTTATGTGTTCTGCACTTCCCCCCTACCCCAGAACATAGTAATCATGTATTCCTTCTGTAATTTAAACAGAAGAAAGTAAGTATGATATATTCTGCCTTTAGTGAGATAATCTTTTTGTGTTAAAAAAACTCAGATTATCATTTAATATTTATGTTTTCTTTTTTCTAAACACGATTCCTTTTTTAAAATAATTAATTAATTAATTTTTGGCTGTGTTGGGTCTTCGTTGCTGCACACGGGCTTTCTCTAGTTGCGGCGAGCAGGGGCTACTCTTCGTTGCGGTGCACGGGCTTCTCGTTGCGGTGGCTTCTCTTGCTGCGGCAGAGCACGGGCTCTAGGCACGAGGGCTTCAGTATTTGCAGCACGTGGGCTCAGCAGTTGTGGCTCTCGGGCTCTAGAGCGCAGGCTCAGTAGTTGCGGTGCACGGGCTTAGTTGCTCTGCAGCATGTGGGATCTTCCCGGACCAGGGCTCGAAACCGTGTCCCCTGCATTGGCAGGTGGATTCTTAACCACTGCGCCACCAGGGAAGTCCCAAGTATATAGTTTATAAGGTTTTCTTCCATGACCTGTTTCCTCTAATTTCTTTTCTTCCGTTTGCTTTGTTCTGTTGTTAATGTTTGGGGATTTTCCTTAAATGTCTAGTAAACAGAGGCTGTTTCTTTACATTTAAGAGAGAGGCACTGACAACCCGATTAAAAGCTCTGTGTAGTAGCTGTGACCTATTGAGTGGGGGGTGTCTTTGTAAAATAATAAAGCAATAACATGTGGATATCCCACATGTAGGACTCTGTAGGTTCTTTTTTCTTGGGCAATGACCTAAGGAAGTGATCTCCAACCTCCTACCTGAGCTATGTGGGCTATAAACCAGGCCAGCAGCATCTGGGAAGCTAGGTAGAGGAGAAAGGGTAAGGAGCTCATAAGTAAGTACACAGACTTTCACTCAGTTTCCTTACAGGCTCATCTTCATGTTTTACCAAGGGGGAAGAGAAATCACCTTGCTACAGGAGATGGAAGAGAACTGGAAGTCCTAACTGCCTGCCATGACTTCCAACCCCCCCTCCAGTTTCTAGCCTCACTCCGTATCTCTATTCTCAGAGGCCCATGGTGCCTTGAAGTCTTTCTGAGATTTGGAGATAAACTGTTTTGCTTCCTGATGGCCTCCTTCTCTGCAGCTTAGATCTTTCCTGATAAGCTGCCAATAGGAGAGGGGCTTAGAGCATGCAGTCACAGGAGTGTCCTCAAACCCCCAGAAGTGCATCTGTAAGCTGGGGTGGAAAGTGACAAAGACCTCAACCTTCTGCAGACAGAAATCCGGTTGCCTGGAAATACTGCAAAACTCTTTTAAAGGTTACTTCTACTTCCTGGATTACCTGAAAAACATGGATTTGTACTGTTTTTCCTCACAGACACAAACAGCATCAAATCAGTATTGCACAAAAAAGACTTGAGAACAAAAGAAATACCATGTGTATGTCGCAGAGAATTCAAATGAAAAATTCCTGGACATGCACTTACTTTGCACCTGATCACATCTGCCAGTGCGTACTTCATGAGGCAGAATTTTTGGTAGTTTTATCATCAAAAGTAAAAATCAATTAGATATTTTTTTTAAAAAGCCCAAACCATGCCCTTTTAGCCTTTATTTTATGTATACAATCTGAATTTCAATTTTTTCCAAAAAGAGTCATTACCTTTTGCAAGAAAAAAATGAGAAAGGTGCAATTCTTCACAAAATCTGGTCTTATTTTCTATGTGAAGAAAATCCATTATCAATGCCATAAAACTGAAAAAACACGTGGTTTTGAGTTTCTGTGCTTTTTTTCCTTGAGAAGGGGTTCGACACATCACCAGACGCTCAGAGAGGACCCTCGTGTTGAGGAATCTGCACCTGGACCCAGCCCTCCAAGAGTGGGTAAGGGCAGCACCATCCCTCGGAGAAGCCCGGGTAAATAAATGATTACCCACTGCCTGGTGATGATGGAACGATGCCTCAAAGGACTCACACCTGCCGTCACGATCACACTCGGAAACTTGTTGTGTACGCTTTAGAAAACATGAATTTGACATATTCGCGATAAACAGAAACATCTTCCTTCACAAGGACAGAGGAGCAACAGTACGACTCACAAATGAGAACGAAGTATACTAAACTTGACGCTGATAAATATCGAACTACACCTGTAAGCAGTTGCTGCAATTTTAAATGCCGTTTAAAATAAAGTCAAAATTCCGGATATGGTCAATTCAATCTGTGCTGCCCTCTGCTGGCTACATGAGAAGATTGTTAAAAGGTTTACAATAAGCCATTTTTGCAAATAAATTACCTTTTGCATGTATACAGAAGAAGAAAGTCATGTTCTACCTAGTATACAGGTCATGCATGCTCTGGTGATATTCAGCAGTTCTCATTTTCTGAAGGGTTTTTTGTTATATGAAAATTGGTTTGCCCTTTGTCTGTACACTGTGACTAATTTATGGGAATGGGTGATAGCCAATGGGAATTTATGTTATATGGGCAGATACAGACAACAAACAATATACACAATAAATAATAAATTAACTAGCACACTAGAAAGTAGCAAGTGCTATGTGGAAAAGAAGGAATCAGGAGTGCGTGCGTGGGAGCGGTTATTAAAGTATTCAACGTGGTGGTCAGAAAAGGCATCACAGAGGTGAAAGCTGAACCTCAGTGACGCCCACCAACCCAAAACAAAAACACCATACACAGGCTTCTCTTGTCCAGAATCCTGTGGTGTGTGAAATGCATTTATATTCTCCTCTGAACCTCCTACTTCCTGTTCCTCACCACGTGGACTAATGAAATTAAACAGGCACCCTCTGCAAGATTGGATTCCCAAGGCCATTTCCCCGTGAACAGACCTGAGCTCCGGGACCCAGAGCGACTGTGGCGGCTGAACCTCCCACTTCCTGTGTCCATTTAGGAGAAAGTCTCATCACCTGGTAATCTGAGGGTCTCTTACTTTCAACCTGAAAGAGCCTAATACCCTTAGGATACCTGCCCCCCATGTTCTAGCTGCTGCTCACACACACAGTATTCATTGTTTGAAAACTGTAAGTGCTTAGTACTCTGCATCCACTCAAAAAGGACTTGGGTCTCTACTGTGTGTTCAGTTTGAGCACCACACTAGCTGGGTGCTGGGGTGCAGAGGTGAAGAGAGCACAGGCCTCTGGAGGCCCGGGCTGGTGGCAGCAGTAGCGGTCACCTAAACCACCACTCACGCTGCTCAGGACTAGGACGCGAGGGCCGGGTGCTCCAAGTTCTTGGAGGAAGAACACCAAAAATCAGTCCCTGGGAGAGGCGGGGAGAATGGGGATGTGAGCAGTCCAATAACGGAGAGTGACTTGGGAAAATCCACAATCTCAGTGGCATTATCTGGTATTTAGGAGGAGATCCGGGGAGATTCAAATACCACTTTGTGGCCACAATCTTAAAGGAAGAAGTAGAGATGACCTTTGGGGTAAGCAGGCGCTGCGTGGGAGAGGAAGGGCATTTTAGACAGAGCTGCCCAGCACAAGAGGCCCTTCAAGACCTGGTCCTGCCTGGCTCCCCACCCATCTACTGTCACCCTGAGAGAACCCCACCATCCACAGAGACCTACCTGCATTTCTGTCATTCGCGTAGTGATGATTCATCCTTCCAGGAATGTGGCCCCAAACTTAACTTCCCTCCACTGAACAAACCCTCAGTCCAGTTACCCTACTCTTTTTGAAAATGATTTTATACCCAAAGTCACAGAATGACATTTGTGTTGGCTGGGCTGCACATTGTCTTCGCAGCCAGGAAACCTACCTGGAGAGAAGTTTGCAAGAAAAAGGGACTTAGGAAATGCAGATTCAAAGACAAAAGGATGTGGAATTGCAAACAAGAACCAGGCTCACAGAACTGCTAGACAGCCTGAGGTCTTGTCACCCCAACTGAAGGGACACGTGCTACTGCACCATAATCAATCAGGTAACTTTGAAAAGCTGTATCAGTTTCCAAAGAGACACAGAGATATTTTCACAGAAATACAGGATTTCTTGAGCATCAAAACAACCCTGGAGGAGATCAGGAGGCACCCCTGCCACCACCATCACCATCCCCTTCCACGATGAAGGAAGCTGAGGACACGGGAGAGTGGAGGAGCCACGCCAACCATGGCTGCCAACACCAAGCCCAGTGGGGCCCTCCCGGGGCGGTGCCCTCGCCCCCATCTGCTCTCCGTGTGCTCCCCCAGCCTGACGGGATGCACACTCCGGGCACAGGGACCAGATGCCCCTAGTGAGGAAGTCATCAAGAGTGAGTTCCCTTAACTCTGAAACTGCCTAAGAGACAGCCCCTCTCGACTGAGACAAGTTTATAAAACACAAATATGAACCAGTAAGAAACTTTGCCTGAAGGCTGAATTCTGGCCTTTTTATCAAAGTAAACTGCTTATGAAATAAAGCATAAATAGGGACTAATAGCTGACAGCATCTGTTAGCTATTAACAGACTGAGTTTCCTATAAATGCTGCTGGGGATACACCCTTCACATGAATACCAGGAAATATGAATGTGAATGGTCACAGCAGCATTTGTAGCAATAACCCCGAAATGGAAACCACCTAAATGTCCATTAAAAGTGGAACAGATTTTTTTTAAATTGTGGAATACTCAAAAGATAAAATATCATACATTTGTAAAAGTGAACAAACTATAACTACATGAAACAACATGGATAAACCTCATGGACAAGCAAAAAAAAAAGCCTTTAAAATCAGAAGAAAACTTTACTGCAAGAATTTTATACCAAATCCAAAAAGTGTTAAGTACAGACCAAAATATTTTCTAACATTCAGACTCAGAACACCGACCTCCCACATACCCTTTCCTAGGAAACTTCTAGAGAATATGCTTCTGTAAACTTAAGGTAAACTGAAAACAGGAAAGACACAGACCAAGGAAAAGGTGATCCAACAGAGAGGGAATGCCCAATGACTCTGGGGGGGAAACGGAAACAAAGGCCGCACAGCAGACTTAAGAGCAACTGATCTAGATCTGAGTGGAAAAATCATGTGCACTGTCCAGGGGGACACAACTGACTGATGTGCTTAAGCAGATAGAAAGCATCATAGATAAGCTTGGGGCAAAGCTGCAGTATTTTAGAAAGCAATTGATAATTTCAAAGAAGACCAGGCAAAGGGAAAGTTGAGGCAATTAATAGCTCCAGGGAAAACAAAAAGTTGTACCAGGAAGACAGAATGACTACAGAACACCACGTGGCTCAGTAGCGTCGTGGTCAACAGTAAGTCTGCAGAGGGACTTCCCTGGTGGCGCAGTGGTTAAGAATCCATCTGCCAATGCAGGGGACACGGGTTCAAGCCCTAGTCCAAGAAGATCCCACATGCCACAGAGCAACTAAGCCCATGCGCCGCAACTACTGAGCCCGCACACAACTACTGAAGCCCGTGCGCCTAGAGTCTGTGCTCCGCAACCAGAGAAGCCACCACAATGAGAAGCCTGTGCACAGCAACAAAGAGTAGCCCCGGCTCGCCGCAACTAGAGAAAGCCCGTACGCAGCAACAAAGGCCCAACGCAGCCAAAAATTAATTAATTAATTAATTAATTTTTAAAAAGTATGCGTGTAAATTTTTATGTGGTGTATGATCTTTTAAACTATGTGTATATATTGTATCACTGTGATAAAATAAACTTTAAAATATTTTCTATTTTTTTCTACCTGAATTCTACCTATTCAAATTCCAGTTCCAGAACCTCCTCCCGCGACCCTCTCACTGTCAAGCCATATACAGGAAACAAAACTAAAGATGCTGACTCAGATTCATGGTAAGTTTCCCCTCTAAACATTTTCTGATTCTGTGAACTAAGACTCCCCTTCTCAAAGATGAAAAGTGTCTGCTGAACCAGCGTTCTATGCTCTCAGGTAATCACGGAGCAATCACGTTAGGTATTCCATCAGCTCAGTGTAATACTCATCACCCACTGCGTGATGAATGGATTGTTTTAACGCTGTCCTGGGTTGAAAGGAAAATGTTTACGGATCAAACAAGCCTAATGGTTTTGTAGGGGACAATGGTGACTAAGCTATCAGGCAAGTTCATTCTTTAACTGGAGTAAAGTAATACATGACAAGCACCAGCTATTTAAAATAAATGCAATTGGTATTTCCAAAAATGATCTTTCTGGGGACTTCCCTGGTCATCCAGTGGGTAAGACTCCACGCTCCCAATGCAGGGGGCCCAGCTTCGATCCCTGATCAGGGAACTAGATCCCGCATGCATGCCTCAACTAAGAGTCTGAAAGCCACAACTAAAGATCCCGCATGCCAAAATAAATAAATAAATAAGAAGATAAATTAAAAAAAAAAAAAAAGAAATGATCTTTCTGGTACTTTTACTACTTAGGGGAATGGTGTTCTGTGTACTTCTAAACCAAATCCAATTAATAACTTTTGGAAAAAAATGGCCAGCCTTCAATAAATACGGAAACAACTGCCATCATGGTGCGAAATTTAAGCGTGTATGAAAGCAAAGTTCTCTGACAGCTCAAACAGTAAGGACAGATAAGGCTGGGGAACACAGGAGCTTGCCTGCCCACTCTTCGTCGCTTTGGACATCTACTCTGATGCACAAGCACTGTATATCCTCTTCCTGTTTCCTTCGCTCCCTTTCTGCCTTACTAATTATACATCACCCCCTTTCTTTGTAAAACCACAAGACAAAGTTACAAAATCGGTGCACTCCACCCATCCTTTTACTCAGCTGACAGAGAGCAAAGTGAACCAGTGAAAAGAAACCAGGGCCCTGCTGATGAAGCCATCACATGACAGAGGAGCAGGAGGAAGACAGACCACGCCCACGCTGTGTCAAGGGGCAGAGCAGAGAAGGCGGAAGGCAGTACCACACAAGCAGCCAGTCCAAACTTCTTCTTGGTACCTGTCACTGATTTTAAAAACAAACTAATCGGAAACCATGGTTTTGTCTAAAATCTAATCTCCTTGTTTTACAAGGCAGGCGGTTTCAGTAAAATACAAAGCAAATAAGGAAACTCTAATAATCTATTCTTGAAGGGGCATTTCTTCAAGATATTCTTCAAGCTCTTAAACCACTGTTCAGATGTTTATTTTCCCTAAAAAAAAAAACAAACCCTCCCTTCCAGTCTCAAAAATATTCCTACCAGGTTTGGAGGCAGGTCTCTGTTTGCAGAAGCTACCATCACCCAGAGTAACACCAAGTGCTCCCACACAAATCCTCTGGGTCCACCTGAAAAGGGACAGCTAATCAGGTGCCCAGAAGGGGGAGAGCATGGGATATGGGGGCACAGTGAGGTCCACACAGGGAGCTGGAGTCACATCCGGGGAGCAATACCAGTGACCCCCACTCACGTGGCAGCAGGAGAGACAGAGAAAAACAGAGGACTTTAGAACATGTTTGGAAGTAGAATAGACAGCACTACTAAGGAACTGGATGTGGAAAATGAGAGAAAGGGAGGAATCAGGGTTGATTTCTCAACATGTGATTTGCACACCATGCGGGCAGACATGCTGTTTCCTAGGATGGGGACAGCTGGGGGCTCTGCGGTGCCACACTGAGCATGAGGCCCCGTTCAGACATCTCGGGGGGATGACAAACGAGGCAGTGAGCCATCCGAGCCTGAAGCTTAGGGGGAGGAAGAAGGCTAGAGGTACAGTCGGTCCTCATAATTCAAGCAGTTACGTCCTAGAAAGTCTCTGCTAACCCAGAATTGCCGAACACTGAACCAAGGTCCCCAGGGGAAATACAGGGCTAGGTTCCTGCGAGTCCCTGATCCCACTTCCTCAAAGGATCAACACGTAAGCTTGTTTCAGGACACCTCACTGACACTGAACTCACGCCTGAAGGAGGCTCATCAAACACATGTGTGTTCTCAGTGGGGCACACCACAGCCTTCTTGCACTGGGGAACACCAGACAGCACATCAGCACTATGCGTGGGGCCATTTTAAACAGAGAAATCACCAGCAGAAAGGGCAAAAACGTGGCACTAAGCAGAGTGCATCCAGGGCCCTTGCTTAAGGCCTGAGCACTGAAAGGGGAGGTAGAGGGCCCTGGGAGCCGTGGTGGACCACCCGCATCTTTCACTGCCCTGCGCACGTCCACACACAACTGAGAGAGCACCACTGTCGTGTTGATTTGGGGTTACAAACAGATTCTAGCGAGGAGGCAAACTCACAAATACGGAATCCACAAATAACGAGGACTGGCTGTATAAGCTCAGGAGACATCAGAGGATAGGCAGTACTTAATTAAAGCTATTGGTTATACCAACTGGTGATGCCAAATGTTCAGAAGATCCAATTGGGGGAAGAAAGAGGGAGAGATGTGACCTACTTTACAAACTTGCAATCTATTCCCAGATGCCTGGAGTTAGGGGGACGCCCTCTCTTCACCAGTTATAAAGCTGGTGATTTGATCTCCACTTTCTGACTGCTTTCTCTATTTCCAGCAGTTCGGAACTTGAAAGGGAAAGAAAGGACTGTTATTCATTGCTCTCTCCCACTGGAAAGGAAAGAGCTGTATCATATGCATTTCATATCAATTTCCATAGAAATTACCTTTAAAATGTATCTAACTGGAGGAAAACCTCTATCATCAATTAACTGGTTTGGGATGATCAGGACAAATAATGCTGTCAAATAAGACGACAACTGAGAACTTTGCAAAAGCACATCAATGAGTTTGTAACTGTGACCTAGTAAATGGAGATAATGTCACAAACCTCTTATCACAAAGTGATGGTACAGATTAAATCCTATACTGAAAATGTAAAACGCCTACTTAAGTACAAAGCTAAAGGTAGTTCTGCAGAATACAAAATTTCTTGTTTAGTAAAAGACGGTCCTGCCAAAAAGTCATGTATAATCCTGGTCGGGAAACAAGACATCCAAGAACACATCAAGAAAAAGAGTACACGCAGGGGTTACCCAATCTCCCCAGAGATTTACTCCTCCTTTCCTTAAGTCTTCAGGCACGTGCCTGAGTGAGCTGGGTGACAAAAGTCACCAGCAGCACAAGGACACTGGGGCCAAGCCTCTCATCCCACCCCGAAGGCTGACAGACTGCGAACGAAGGCTCAGAGGGCTGCTGGCATCCCTAGTTCATCACGTGGGGTTTACACACTGACCTGAGGGAATCCTGCAGGAGATCACAACCATTAAATTAAGCAGTACTAACAATTGGGACAGAAAACGGTACACAACAAGGTACTAAGTGGACTAAATCGGTGGTTTGCCACACCGCAATTATGAAAAGACCAATTTGCCAACTTTAAGTTAAATTACTTTTAACTCCTGCCATCTAACTTGTCTGCAGACATAAATCACTGAATCTTTAGAATAACCTTTAATTGATACCTTAATTCCAAAGTAGAAGGCTTTCTGCCTGGTAGTTCAAACACCAAAACCCCCTAAACAACAGAATTGTTCTAAAAATATTTTACAGAATAATCCCTTTTAAAAATATATTAACACCCGCTCCCCCCTTTCTAAAAGAAGATTTACACTTTGAGTGGCAGTGGTGCAAGCAATCTAGTGGGTGGCAAAGGCCTGGCTGATGACATGAGAGGGTGCCTATCCTCTGGCTACACTGGGGGGAGGAATAAAGTGACCATCGAAGGCTTGTCTACGCTGTGTTTGTCTCACAAACATCATGGACAAAAGCCACGAGCTACCAGGGAGCAGCTTACCTAGATACACAGAGCAACTCTGCAAAGGGAAAGCACAGGAGACACAGGCACACAATGCTGAGAGAACCTTCCTGAGGGCTACCCTGCCCTCACGCCTGATTCTGCTGTGCTCCTGGGTGCATTTGCCCACCTGCAAGAATTTATACTTCTAAATTTTTGTGTGAAGCTTTCTCTCCAATTTTAAGGAAGTACAAAATTGTGATTTTGTACAAGAACAGAAAAAAAAGTTTGCATTTACTTTGTGATTGTTTCAAGTTTTACGTCACTTTTTTTCTAGGAAAATCCAGTATTTTTTTGATTGATGCAAAATGATAACATACTAAAACATACTTTCACTGATTTGCATATTATACTTACATTAAATAAAAGCTTTTCTAAGACATTTTAAAACTAGTTACATACCATTTGTACATACCATTCCTTATTACATTTTACATATAATAAAACTTTTTTAGGAGAAAAGGAAAACCCCACGATACAAGCCAACCATTCCATCCATGGATATTAACCCAAGAGAAATGAAAACATGTCCACACGATGACTTTACATGAAGGCTCACAGCAGCTTTATTCACAATGGCCCCAAACCAGAAACCATGCACACGTTCATGACAGGTGACTGGATAAATACACTGTGGTCCATCCAGACAGTGGAACACCACTCAGCAATAAAGAGAAAAGACTGACATTCCAAAAATGATCTCAATTACTTCATGCTGAGTGAGGGCCAGACACAGTAGAGAATACATTGTATGATTCCATTTATATAAAATGCTGGGGAACACAAACCAATCTGTAGTGACAAAAAGATCCAGGGTGCCTGGGGTAGAGGGAGGGATGGGCTGCAGATGGACGTAGAGAACCTTTTCATGGCAATGGAAATGTTCTGTATCTTGACAGTGATGGTGGTTTCAATGGTGTACAAATCTGTCAAATATAATTCATCAGACGGTACACTTCAAATAGATACAATTGATTGTATGTAAAGTATACCTCGATAAAGTTATTTTTTAGAAAACTACAATAAGGGGGAATCAGAAAAGTTTGTAGCAAAAAGATAAATGGAAACGAATGTACTTGTTATCACTAAGTAAGATGTTTCAATGTCACCGCTGGTATCCTAGTTTGCTGTGGAGGCCCTACCAAGCCCTCCAGAATGTCCGCTGATGATGGCCTTCACAGCGGACACTCCCCAGGCTCCTGCTGCATGTCACCCCCCTGCCTGATGTACACGGAGCACCTCACTGGACCCTTCACAATGCCCTGCAAGGCGGGTACGACTGTGTCGTTACCCCAAGTCTGTGCCTCTTAGAGAAGACAGATAATCTGCCCAAGGCACAAGTGGCCAGGGTAAAAATTAAGGCTGACTGATGAAAAGTTCATGACAATGCACTTTGCTCTTTTTTTTTTTTTTGGCCGCGCCACGCGACTTGTGGGATCTTAGTTCCCCGACCAGGGATCGAACCCAGGCTCTTGGCAGTGAAAGCACGGAGTCCTAACCACTTGGACTGCCAGGGAACTCCCAGACAATGCACTTTGGAAAGAGTATTAAAAGACAAAGTTATCAAGCCAAGTTTAAGCTTCTTTCTATCAGAGAGTCCCTCAACAAGGCACTGTCCTCCCTATCCGTACAGAAGAGGATTCTAAAACCTATCTGTTCAGAATTACATCGTGGTTTGCGTAGACTCACTTTCAAAAGTCTTTAACACAATTTGTGGACGCAGATGTCTATAAAAAGCCCCTTTCAGTCACAAGGGGACACAGGAGTGCTGAGAAGTCAGGAACACAAAGCTCAACCGCTGGCCTGTGTCCAATAAACACAAGGTGGGAAGCAGATGAGTTCTCACCCTAACTTAACTCTTAAGAAACCCTCATCTGAACTCAAGAGAGAACACAGCTGGATGAAACATACCCAGAAAAACCAGCTCCTTTTCTTGGTTAAAGGTCAAAGTTCTCCTTCCATCTAGAACGCAAGATCCCTGAGAACTCTGTCCACGTCTAAATTCCAAGACCCACAGAGCGCCCAGCTCCTAACTGGTACTCAATAAATATCTGTTGACTAAATTAACAAGAAATGACCTGGGAAAGAAGCTGCTATAATTCCCATTCTGATTTATACGAGCACTAGGCAAGGTCTTAGAATAAAGCTACCCCACCAACACTGAGGAGAGAGAGAAAAAAATATTTAAAAGTTACATCAAAAAACTAATGATTAAAAAACAATTCAATGTTTGGAAGGATAAATTAACAAATATCATCATATACTAGTGTGAAATGTAAACGTAAATGTGACAGAACTTTCTGGAAAATCACTTGACAGTACATATCAAGAGACTAAAAAGAAGTTTTTAGTCACTGACCCAGTGATTCCACTTACAGGAATCTAGTCTAAGAAAAGAATCAGAAATGTAGACAACGTTTTACCAACAATGATGTTACAGGGTTATTTGTTACAGGAACAGAGAGGAGACTTCTAAATGACCAACAAGAGAGGACAATTAATCAAATCAGGGCGCCACCATATTACACTGCATTCGGCATAGGCAGGCCACCATAGGGCCCCAGCATCCCCACACGTCTTTTGTCACATTTGGTTGGTCAAGGAGACCGCAGTGTGACCTGCTGGCTCCCAGGGGAGGGCTGGCTTGTCTGCTGCTTGCTGCAGAAGGTGCTAAGCCCTGGGGCCCTGGTCCCTCGGCTGCAGACCAACCCAATTCAAGCGTGCCCATCGTTTGGGCTCATCCCATCACCCTGTGGGACTTGGTGTGGGGGAAGCAGCAGCCCCAGCCTGGGTTCCGGTGTCTGCTGGGCTCCACGTGATAAACTGTCTGGTTCTGACCCAGTGAGGCCTGACACCTACCTCCAGCCCCTCCTTTAGACTCTTGCTTTTCCCGCTGTCTGCTATGAGGATGGGGTCCTTCCCTGGCAGATGCCACCAAAAAATCATCCATATATAAATTTTAATGGCACAGAAAAACACTTATTTTTTTTAAAAAAGCTACAAAACATTCCACAGAGTGACTGGAACTAGTTTTTACGCTTTTTGTTGTTGTTGTTGCTAATAAGATCCAGATATATAACCCCAAAGCTTCAGTTTATCTAGTAATTCCAAATTTCTCCTTATCAAATCTTACACTCCACATTTCCGCAGCTGTTTTATGTAAATTACTTTCACATGCACTCTCTTATTTGACCTTGCAACAACCGTGCAAGGCAGGTAGGAAAGATACCACTGTCTACACTTTGCAGGGGACGTGGGGATGCTAAGTGACTTGCCCAAGATCCCAGGGGCATTAGAGACAGTACCAGACCCAGAAGCCAGGCCAGACTACACGTGCAGTGCTCTTGCTACCATACCCTTCACGCCTGCTCAGCACTATATAACCAGACTGCTAAAATGTGATAAATGGAGTGGATGTCCTCCCCTTTCTCTCTGCTAATCCACTTCCCTTCAAGGCGGGAACTTTTCTGAGCAGCTGCTCTGTTTTCTATTTCATTGATTTCTGCTCTTTTATATTCTCCGTCCTTCTGCTTGCTTTGATTTCATTTTCTCCTTTTGGCTAGTCTCTTAAGATGGAAGCTGAGGTTTGAGCTTATTTTTTAAATCCTACGTTTTCCAAAAAGGACTTAAGGTTGGTGGACATGCAGGAATATGCATGAAAGAAAACTATACCAAAATGTTCACGGTGATGGGTCCATGGGAGTTCGTTACACTCGTCCCTGCACTTTTGCATGTGTTTGAAATTTTCCATAATGTTAACTTTTCAAAGCTCGCCCAAAGTGCTAAAGAGGACATATACAATTACAGCCAGTCTAGCACAGCCAGACTATCCACCAACAACCCCTGAGGAGAGGCTGAGAGCTCCTCGGAAGACGCTCTGGCAGGTGGCTGCGGGCCTCGGCCCTTCCACAGGCCTCGTGTGCCTGGCAATCCACGTCCCAAGTGGGACATGGGAAGGCTCTTTTCAGGTCACTTCCTCTGCTGTGCAGATCAGGGCTCCAGGATGGCGCCTGCCCAGGGGCTGCCCAGCAACTGAGCAACACACAGGGAAGGTGTCTTCTAAAAGGAGCAAAACTAAAACCACACAGACACTTAGGGAAGCTGAAGTGGGGAGGCAGATAAACTTGGTGGCTATAATAAAGGAGTTTAAAAAAAAACCCAAGCTTGGTTATTTTTTGCTCCTTTGATCTGCTGAGCCTCTTCTTACAAACCTCTGCTTGAAAGCTCAAGATCCTCTAAGGGGAATTCTGAATGGCCTAAAGCAAAACCACATCAATTAGATGGTTACCCTTGGAAAAATGCATTTAACACTCAGCCGACCCTTCCTACAATCCTTGACACAAATCCTCACACCATCATTTCAAACAAACACAGGAAATAAAGGGAACCATCTCTAACGCAAGCCAGGGCCAAGCAACGTGACCCCAAAGAGAGCGCAAGCTTCCTGAGAGTGGGTTTCTACATCTGGGCTCCTCGAATTTAGGCTCTTTGAAAATACGTGTGTACGTGTGTGTACATATGTATGTATGTATGTATGTATTCATTCATTCCCGGATCCTACCCTGGAGGGTCCTGGTTCATTAGCTATGGCTATAGTGGGGCCCCAGAGTAAACTGCCTTTTAAACTGACACAGGCGATTCTGTAGATTAGCCAGGCGTGGACACACCATTCTAATCCCTATTTACTAGATTACCAACTCAGACGGGCAGGTTAAACAGACTATTGATACTTTTGTAATTTCTGCCTGAGTCCCGCAGCAATGCAGGAGCACACATCCTGGCTCACACGGTCTCTACGTGCGAGATCCCCCGACTTTTGTGTTCAAACGGTCCCGAACTTATTTTCTCCAAGCAGAAAATCTCCAATCACAATTCAGTCTCACAGAGACTGTTTTCTTCAGTTCTGTGGCTCCAGGCAGGAATCAGGGGATGTGTAACCTATTTTTGTGTGGAAATCAACTGACCTTGGGGATAACACAGAAAACTAAAACCGTGCAAACTTCCTAGAGCCTGGTAAAACCCCTTTAAAAGTCAAAAGTGACTTGCTTTTACATGCTTTTCTCTATCAATTGTGTTTTTACCATAAGGATATGTTACTTTCATAATTTTTTTAAAGTAGTTTAAATTCCTCTTATGAAAACGCTATGTGTACACGTTTACATGTTTAAGAAAATAAGAGATAACAGCAAGATCAAAAAAGGGAAAGAACAGTAGTATTTAGCCAAAAACTCAGTTTTGTATCCTTGAGATCCATTCAGGGTGGAAATCAAACCAAATGAGCCTTTAACACGAATTTGTGAAAGAGTAGTCACACCTAGCCTGCTTCCTCCACACGGATGCCCATCGAGTGACGTGAGGAAAAAAGGCAGATGACTGGGAAGATAATCACCAAACAATGTCATGTCAATATATTCCTCTAGAATAATGAACTCCTTTTTCCTATCAAGCTCCGTTGTTCAGGGATGTTTCCATTACCTGAAACCAAAAAAAAAAATTCTCTTTGCTACCAAAGTAAGTACAAAAACATTCCTAAGGACGGGCAGCAACAGCACAGCCTTCTGACTGGAGACCTTCTCTGTTCTGGCAATCTGATGACAAATAGGGCTGCTGAGGAGCAGAACAGGACATACAGGTCAGAGTTTGTTGCTGCTCTGCATGTGTGCTGAATGAGGAACGCTCTTCTAGGACAAGAAATGCTTAACAAAACTAGAAAAAGTCTACACAATACTGTAGTCCTTCCTATTCACGTGGAACATCTCCTCAAGAAGAAAGAGGTCCCTCCTCACGAGAAACAGCCTAGGAACAAAAGCGCTAGGGTGATGTGGTCTGCAGAACACGGCCCCCAGAGATGTCCTGACCCTAGTCCCTGGACCATGTGGATCTGGTAAATTCCACAGCAAAGGGGAATTAAGGTTGCAGATGGAATTAACATTGCTAATCAGCTGACCTAGAGATGGAGAGATTATCCTGGATTACCTGGGTGGGCACAACGTGATCACAAGGGGGCTTAAAAGTGGAAGTGGGGCAAAGTCAGCACCAGAGTGATGAGATATGAGAAAGACTTGATCAGTCATTGGTGGTTTTGAGGATGTAATGAGAGAAATAAAACTAAACAAAACAGATGTAATAGGGCCACAAGCCAAGGGATGCAGGTGGCTTCTAAAGGGTGGAAAAGGCAAGGACATGGAGGCTCCCCTAGAGCTTCCAGAAGGAACAGAGCTGACACCTTATTTTAGCCCTGAGACCCATTCCAGACTTGTGACCCACCCCCAGAACAATAAAATAAATTTGCGTTGTTTTAAGCCACTAAATTCATGATAATTTGTTACAATAGCCATAAGAAACTAATACAGTGAAGCCACTTCTTTTGTCTCTCTACGGTGCTGAGGGCGTGTCCAGGAAAGATCCAAGTCAAAGCAGCATCCTACCAACATGCCCAGTTGCTTTCCTGATTTTTTAAATCCCGAAAATTTTTAATCCTTGTCAAGATACATACATTTGTCTAATACCTTAACACTTCCTAAAATAAAGGAGACTCACACCAGAAGTCACCTTACTGTAGGTTATGTGAGCCCTCCTGAAGAATTTCCTCATCTCACCCGTCTTTCAAGAACAGAATAATCATATGTTTTGTCCAAATATCCCTTTTTTAAGATTTGTACTGAAATCTCTGAATGCATAGAAAGCGTCCCCATAACCCTTGCAGCAAGCCAGTAGTGTGGAACTTCCTAACTGGTTATTACCACAACCAGCTGCAGCAAGAACCAAGCCCCCAAATAAACCACAAAACACAGAAGAATGAAAAAGGACAGAGCACGTGTGAGATAAGAGGGCTAAATTCTTATTTCAACAACAACTTGCAAGTTTACAGGAGCAATTTCAATGACCTTAGTTTCCACATCAAAACCAGATGGGCGAGAGAGAGTGTGGACTCAACAATTCCCTCAACAAACTCTGAGAGCCTACGGTGTACGGGGCCCAGTCTTAGGCACCTGGGTTGTGTCTGGTAACAGAAGACGAAGATTCCTGTCTCCGTGGAGCTTCCATTTCAGCTGGAGAAGACCAGCCACGTGTAATAAACATATCGGTAGCAGGCGATGAGTGCCTGGGGAAGGGGGTGGGAGTCAAGCAGAGTTGGGGGGCAGAGGCGTGCCGTGCAGGCTGCTTAATTAACTGCGCGCAGGTCTGGGTAAGCCTCCCTGGGAGGAAGGGAACCTAAACCGAGGCCGGTAAGTGAGGGGACTGATCACGAGGACGTCCGGGTGGGAAGCATCCCGGCAGGCAGTGGGCCGAGTGGAGAGAGCAGAGGTGTGGAGGTCTGCAAGGGCCTCCCTGGAGACCATGGCCCAGAAGGTGTGCCTCTGGAGCTAGACCACAAACGCTAGGGCAGAATCCCTGTTTCTCTGAGAATATTGTAAACCCACAAAATAATCTTTCAATTCCAACCCTGCAATCTTTTCAGAAGTTCATTTCCTTCATGCTTTGTCTGGACACTGGGGGAAATCACTGGAAGTGTTTGTCAAAGTTACTGAATCAGCTGAAGAAGTCACCCTTGCCCACCACCGGTAAAAGTCACCATGAAGGAGGAGAGCCACTCCAGGGAGGAAGCGTGCCTGACGCGGCCACTAAGGTGACCACGAGGTCCGGGACTCTGAGACGACAGCCCAGGGTGCTCAGGAGCTGCTCCAACCCCACTTTATTGTTGGGTGTCATCCTGACACAAGAGTGATGGTCCAGGGGAGGTGAGACTTAGGAGGCGAAACGCAAGAGGCGTGAGAATGAGGATGCTGGGGTCCTGGGCTGCCTGGGTGTCCTGAACCACAGCCCTCTTGCAGGCGCTCCCGCAGCTGGGCTAGGAGCCGTCAAATGACCAAAGGCTGGTTTCAAAAACTCCTGCAAACACCGTCATAAATCAGCATGCTCACTTGGGAATCTAGGCCCCAAGGTCTTTTTGAGCCTGCAAAGCTGAAGTCCTGCTCCAGAATCCTTGGAGACCCCTCTAGGGGACTGTCGTACGGACGAGGCCCTGACAGGAGGCACAAACTACGGAGTTAGAGCAGCGGTGGCGGAGTGGGGGGTGATGCTGGAAGGTACCATCATTCCCCTGAAGAAATACTGTGCCACCACCGCAGTCTCCTGTTTCACTGTTGGGTTTCCTCTCTCAACAGGCTCTTATTTTTATTTTTTTGAATTTTATTTATTTTTTTTATACAGCAGGTTCTTATTAGTTACCTATTTTACACATATTAGTGTATATACGTCAATCCCGATCTCCCAATTCATCCCACCACCACCAGCTCCCCCCACCGCCCCCGCCACTGTCCCTCCTTGGTGTCCATACATTTGTTCTCTACACAACAGGCTCTTCTACTTCGTCCTAAGGGGTGAAAGGTGAGGAGCCACACCAGAAGGCGCCTGGAACCGGCTGAGGGGCCAGCCTCGGGACGGATCTGCAGGAGGCAGGACTCCTGTGTTAACCTTCACCTGGTTACCTGGGCTTCGCACATAAACTCTGGCTGCCCAACCACAGGACGTGTCTGGCTCCAGGGGACCCTCAAAGGCCAGGAGCGTGACTCCTGTCGCCACACCAGCCCCCATTTACCAGAGGCCCCAGGAGAAGCCAACACAACCCAACAGACTAGGAGAAAGAAACAGGCTTTACTGTATGATCTGCCTAAACCGTCAAATCTCAACCCTAAAATTAACAATGGGCTCTTTCAATACACATCTGTTTAATAACCTGCAACATAGGTTTTAACCAAGAAAGTAACCAAAGTGTATCAAGACATGGAACTCATGGAATTGGAACTCCTAATTCCAGGAGAAAAACAGAAAGTTTAGAAAGTTTATAAAAAGTATACAAGGTATGTATACCTTTTACATGTATAAGCATGTAAAAGTGAAGAGAGGGGTGTGAAATAATAGGAAATAGGAATGAGCAGGCTATTTGCAGCAACGTGGATGGACCCAGAGATGATCACACTAAGTGAAGTCACAGACAGAGAAAGACAAATATCACATGATATCACTTATATGTAGAACCTAAAAAAATAATACAAATGAGCTTATTTACAGAACAGAAATAGACTCGCAGAAAACAAACGTATGGTTACCAAAGGGGAAAGTGGGGGCAGGGATAAATTAGGAGTTTATGATTAACAGATACACACTACTATAAATAAAATAGATAAACAACAGGGACCTACTGTACAGCACAGGGAACTATATTCAATATCTTATAATAACCTATAATGGAAAAGAAGCTGAAAAAGAATATATATATTTGTATAAATGAATCACTTTGCTGTATACTGAAACTAACACAACATTGTAAATCAACTCTACTAAAATTCAAAAAAAAAAAAAAAAAAAGAACAAGCAGGCCGGCAGCAGAAGTGGTGAGCACACAGGCTCTGCAGTCTGAGAAATCTGGTTCCAGCGCCAACTCTGCCACTCATCAGCCAGGTCACCTTTTATAAATAAATCTCTTAACCTCTCTATCTTGTCACCTATTAAGAGGGCGTGGCCACTGTTCCTCCCACCCAGGATTACTGTGAGGACTAAACAAGACCGTACAAAAGATGTTCAGCAGTGAACTTAGTGCACGGCAAGCAGTTAACTGCTGCTGCAAAAATAGTTATAGTGGTAACACATGCTCTGCTATGCTCCCACCTTATTTCATCCCAAAGTTAGGTGGTTTACTCAAAAGTATACCTCACCCAGAACACACTGAAAACTAGAACCCTCCAGGCTCCCACAGCACTTGTTTATATCTTCATCAGAGCATCTGTCATATATCCTTCATTGAAATTTTTCAATTCACCAACCCCCCTACACTGTGAGCTTCTTGAAAACAGGGCCCGTATTTTAAAATTCTTCATGGCCTCGGCATCAAGCAAATGCCCCAACACAAAGAAGATAATGAAAATGGGATGAATAGATGGATAGATGATGGATAGCTGGAAAATAATTTAGAAGGCAAGAAAGACAAAGGAATCAAGTATTTTTTCAAGCCTGAGTAATTGGAGTGATAAGTAAATGGGGATAAAAGTTAAAAAAAAAGGGGTGGGAAGTCTGGAGAGGAGAGTAGAAGGGAGAGAGGCAGAAGGTCGCCTTCCGATGCTGAATTTGAGACGATAGAATACCCAGGGGGAAACATCAAGCAGGCAGCTGAAAATGCAAGAATACAGCTAAAAATCAAAACACTCTCTTAATTTCAATCATTAGGGCTGTTGGAAAAAGTATTTCAGGGAAGCAGAGATCATAAGAGAAAGTAACTTAAGCTAAAAAGGTTGCAAACACATGCAGTCCGGCAGCTGCTATGTGTAAAAGCCTCAACAGACAAAATGAAATACGAGCCCCATCCTACATGGGGTTCACAGCACATGGTCTATGAAAACCTTAATCCAAGACTGGTTCAGAGTAGTTTTCAAAAAAGAGTCTATCCACAGTCTTAAGTGTCCCCAAATTTAAAACAAAAGCCTCTCCATTCTGCATTGCGTTCTAGCTGCTGCCCCCTCTCTGTTCATTTCATCTAGTTTCTTAAAAGAGTTCCATATATACATATATAGAACTGCACAGTCTCCTTTTCGGGCCGCTTTCCCTGCCCAGCCCTTCAACGGTGGCACGCCCAAGATGACGTCCCTGGACCTCTTCTCAGTCAGCACGTCACATCACCCCTTCCCTGCTTCCACTCCCACTCGTGTGTTGGTAATTGCCTGAGTTCCAGTTCCGAATCCAGCTGCCTACATGGACCTCCCCCTGTGGAGGGCCCGTACGAACCTCACGACTCCGCTCGGTGTGTCCTCACCCGAGCTCCTGCGCTCAACTCTGCACACTCAGTCCAGACGCTCTCTAAGTGGTCGGTCTCCCCGAGACTCATCCTATTTCCTTCTTGTCCTTCGAAGCTCTGTCCCTCCCAAACTCTGGCAACCAAATCCTATCAATTTCAGGTCCTTACCCAGTCCCGTGCTTGTTCCCCCCTTCCTCCCACCCCTACTGCCTTAACTCAGGCCCCATCCTCTACCCCGCCCGGATGCCTGCAACAGCTCCCAAAGGGGCTCCACGCTGCCCAGCTGCACCACACCAGACAGGGGAATCTTTCCAAAATGCAAAATTATCCCTCGAAACAGCCCAGCCCTACCCCTCATGGCTCCTCGTGGCACACAGAAGAAAATCCTGGGTCCCATGGAGGAGCCCTCAGGACCCTCCCCGCCCTCCCCCCGGGCACACAGAACCACCTGCAGCTCCCCACGGGAGCCGGTTACTCCATTCACCTGGCCTCTGCTCAATCTCTGCCTGAAATGTATTTCTTTGCCATATCCACCTAGTTAGCACCAACTCATGTTTCAAAATCCAGCCCAAGTGCCAGCTCTTCCGTGAACTGTCCTCTGCCCAATCCGGTCCCACCCCAACCCCAGGTAGAACTGCTCTCCTCTGTGTGCCTGAGTTTTCCTGTACACCTGTCACATCCACTCTAATACTCTCCTTCACAGCCTTCTTCTACGTCTGTCTCCTCCTTCTCGGCTCGAAGCATCTGTGACGGTAGGGGCTGCGTGGTGTGGTCACTAGTGCTTGTTGACTGAATAAGCCTTTATAAACTGCTCACAGAAACCAAGCCTGTTTCAGGACTACTGAAGGGGAAAGTTTTTTAATAGCATTAAACCAATTCCATCATTCATACCCAACTTTAATAATTACAGTATAGGCTGCAGGGGCTTCCCTGGTGGCGCAGTGGTTAAGAATCCGCCTGCCAATGCAGGGGACACGGGTTCGAGCGCTGGTCCGGGAAGATCCCACGTGCTTCAGAGCAACTAAGCCCATGTGCCACAAGTACTGAGCCTGCACTCAGAGCCCGCGTGCCACAACTACTGAAGCTCGCGCACCTAGAGCCTGTGCTCCGCAACAAGAGAAGCCACCGCAATGAGAAGCCCGCGCACCACAACGAAGAGTAGACCCGGCAACTGGAGAAAGCCTGCGTGCAGCAACAAAGACCCAACGCAGCCAAAAATAAATAAATTAAATTAAATAATTTTAAAAAACCACACACTATAGACTGCAACAATGCCAGATAAAGGCATGCTTTTGAAATAGAAACGTCCTTTTTTTTTTTGGGCCGGGCCACGCCACACGGCTTGTGGGATCTTAGTTTCCCAACCAGGGATGGAACCCAGGCCCCCAGCCCCCCAGTGACAGTGCAGAGTCCTAACTACTGGACTGCCAGGGAATTCCCATAGAAATCTTCTTGAAGACTCAAAAAAAAAAAAAGTGGAAGACACAGAAAGCACTGGGCTAAGGAAGGTGACATCCTGACCCTTGCTAAAGGAGCCAGGCCTCACAGGAAGCAGCTCACAACCATCTCACCACCTCAAAAGCAGAAAGACACAGCATTGCACCATCTTGCATAATGAAGAATAACAAAAATCCCCTACACAGCCTTCACCCTATATTACATTTTTTTAGTCCATGGGAAGAGAGAAGGAAAACAACACTACCAGCAGTTTCAAAGAATGTGGGATTCACTTCTTGAAAATTTCTAAATAATTTTCCACCTCCTCCAGACCTCTATTATTGCAACTGAAACTGAGCGACAATAATTAGCCAATCGAGAGGCAGTGTGGCAATGGAGCAGATGGACAGGTTCGGGCAAAGTGCTTTTCTTTCAGAGCCCCCTGTCCACAACTCTTGTCTCGGAGGGTGAGCAGGAAAGGGGTGAAGAGGGCTACAGGAGTGGAGACTCCACCAGCCACACGGCTCTCAGGCTCAAGCTTTCCATCCTCTGCCTCATGTCTCTCTCATTCACACACACACACACACACACACACACACACACACACACACACACACACGTCCCCACCCTCCTCCCCCGCCACACACACACACACACACACACACACACACACACACACACACACACACACACACACACACACACACACACACACACACGTCCCCACCCTCCTCCCCCGCCAAGTAACCTCTATGTTTCCTCTCACGTTGGAATAAGAAGGCGCTCTCCTTCTAGTTCTTACTGGAGAACTACCTAATCTTGAAGGCATGAAATACATAAGAAAAAACTCTATTTGGCAAGATGGTTTTTGACTAACACCCAGGACATTCAGAAAGGGGCACGTATGAACCCTAAGATTCCACAGACTGAACTATTTATCATTGTGACCCAAACCAATAAAAGCCACTTAACTCGCAATTTCTCCCCTAAAGGAAACATTTTGTATTGGGCCAGAAGACAATATATTGGTTGAGAGATCTTCAATCTTTAAGACAAAGACTAAAGAAAGGTAAATAAACGACTCTACAAATGGTCAAAATCTGACCCAAATCCCAATCAGAACAAATATATGTTTTCCCCATGCTTAAAATACCAGAGTGAGAAAAACGTAAATCAGCTGATTTAACAGAGGCCTTAAAGAAGGAGTTAATCTCAGGTAAATAAATAAAGAAACCATCATCTCACTTGAACAGCCAGGTCATAATACACAAATATACAAAAGAAATTTTTTTTAACCTAGCTAGTAATCAACAGATATAATGAGGTGCTATTTGTAACCACTAAATTAGTTTAAAAAAAAAAAAAGCTTTCATATGCTAATCCTCACCGGTGGCACATTTGCAGTGATACTGGAACACATACCCCCATACGAGGCTAAGAACAGGGTAGAATGATACAGCCCTTTTGGAAAGCAAATTGGCACCAGGCATCAAGAATTCTCAAAATGTTTATATCCCCTGACATGTTAATGTCACCCCTGGAAATCTATCCTAATGACCACAAAATGTATAATTATGGTAACCTTATGTTCCAGATTTTCTAAGAAAGCCCTGACTTCATGTAATTGTATTCTTTTCAATTAACGCAAATCACTAAGAGTGGAACTACCCTGGAAACAATGAAAGTCATCAATATCATAGAAAAATGAAGAAAACTGGTTTGGCACAGGGTCAATCAGAAAAGTGTTCTAGTTTCTGTTTGGGATGGAGGGTTGAAGACAAAAATTCAAGCTCAATGAATGTTAACTTTTGCCACATGGAACCTGCTTCAATCTGTTATTCCCTCAACAGTTGCTGAGCTGCTTCTATTGGGTACCGGGCCCCAGGCTTGTTCTGGAGGCACAAACACGAAACAGCAAATCTCTCTAGACGCCACGGGTTCCCACGCACCATCCTGCGGCAGCGCGCATGCGTGTCACTGCCCACGCCTCACTTTAATCTTCTGAGAACGGCAGGTGTGCCTGGTTAAGATCAACTTCTCCACTCTCTCAAGAGAGGCTTATTTCTTAAAGACCTCTTCTCCCTCGTGCTGCAGGATAGGGATCAGCCTGAAGCTAATAAAAGCCGAGAGGAGTTAAGATCTGTGTTTGAGAAGTAAAAGCCTTGAACGGCACGCTGAGTTCAACGATCTTAAGAACCCATGCTCAGAAATTTGATTATTTTGTCAGAGTCATCACCACTAACATTTCCGATGTTACTACTAGATGGACCTTGCCCATCTCTACCTCGCGACCTGTCCTAAGAGAGAGGCAGGCAAACACACAGGCAACCTCTGGAGCAGCAATTCCCGGAGTCAGAGCCGTCTGAGAACCGGATTCAAGCTAAAGACTCTCCAAAAATGCACATTCACAAAAACTCTCACATACAATCTCAGAGGGGCCTGAAAGCCCATTAAGGGGCAGGTTGCAGGTTAAAAATGTCTGCTCAAGTTCAGAGGTCACAAAGAGGAACAGAGTCACTGAGTCTTTTCTTGGGCAGGGAGCCCTACGAAGGCAAAAATACCTCTTCCTTTTGCAAATGAGAATTGTGACATCCAGGAAGTACAGTCATCTAATAAGAAGGTAAAATGACCGGAAAAAAAAACCTCCCAATTATTTCACAGTGTTTAGAAAGAAGCTGCCGGGGGATAAAGACCAGCCAGCCACAAGCATTATGAACATCTTTCTTAAAGTGTCAATTAAGCATTTAGAAAATCACTAATTCCACACTTTTCCAAAAAAAAAATAAGCTTTAAAATGACTTTTGTTTATTGTTCCCACCCCCCACCCCACATAGGTCTTCAGAGTACAGTTTATCATACCACATGTGCAGTCTGAACCACGCTGCACTGGTCTAGTGAGTTAAGACCCTCCAAATAAACAATTCAGGATCACAGGGAGTATACGGGAGAAAGGGCTGACGAACTCAGTGGTGTGGTCTCTGGGTCCATACAGGGCACCAAAGAGTATGCAGTCAAGAAAGGCCTTCTGGTGAGTTTTCGAAATTCTCTTTCATTGAACAGAGAAACTCTAAGACTAATTCTCTTTCTTTAGCTTATTATAAATGAGCTATGTTTCAAAGGTTTTATATACCAAGGTGGTAGCTTGGAAATCATAACCCATTTCCCCAAAGATACAACGTGAAAAACAGTTCTAGTGTCCCAGGCTGACCCATGAACCACCAGTGGTGGTTCTGAGGGAACCCCTGGACCTGGCATTCTATGTGCTTTATGAGTCCGTAGCACGCACTTCCTTTTGAAATGTGGAATCTGAACAGTTGTCTTATCTTTTGAGGTAAATTCTCTGTAAAACCTAGGAAAGAAATGGACAGTTCTGGAGACTAAGGCAAACCTTAAAGAACTGGGAGCCTTATTCTTCGTATGATCATCTTGAGCTATTAGGTACTTTTTGTGTGGTAAACCCTATGGGTAGGGAATCTTCTTTAAGTCAACATTTCTGGTTCCTCCAAAATACAAAGAATGTGATTTTTTAAAATTGCATAAAGAGAAAGAAAGGAAGAACTTCTTCCTCATCTTTATGTGTGGTCAGCAGAATAACGGACCCCAGAGATGTCCTTGTCCCAATCCCAGAACCTGCGAACGTGTTACCCCTACATGGCAAAAGGGGGATTACCACTGCAGAATTAAGGTTGCTGATCCTCATCCATATCCAGGTGGGTCCAATGGAATCACAGGGTCCTAACTAGAAGAGGCAGAGGTCAGAGAGAAATGAGAAGATGCTACCTGCTGGCTTTGAAGATGGAAGGTGGCCACCAGCCAAGGAATGTGGGCAGCCTTTAGAAGCTGGAAAAGGTAAGGAAACGGACGTTCCCTTAGGACCTCCAGAAAGGAACACAGACCCGTAAACACCTTGAGTTTAGCTCAGTGAGAGCAAATCTGGACTTCTGACCTCCAGAACTAGAAGATAATAAATGTATGTTCTTTTGAGCCACCAAGCTTGTGCTAACCTGTCACAGCCACCAAAGGAAACAAATACCCCCTGCTTCCCTTCACCCCATCCAAGCACAAATTCACGCCACTGGTGGCAAAGCAGTCATTGTGTTAAAAGCAACCAGACCAACAGCTTCCTGCCTCGCCCGGTGGGTAAGAACACCAGAAGAGGGCACAAGAAAGCCTGGCAGAACACTGGGATCTGCGAGAGATTAAACAGCAAGAGAAGGCACGGCAGCAGGCAAAGCTGGAGAAGACTTCTCCTGGGTGGGCAGAAAGACAGAAGCCTGCAGGAGCCAAAAAATCCTTCGGGACCAGCCAGGAGGTGATTTTTTTTCAATCACAGAAGAAAAGCACACACTACTTTTACTTGGAAGGTTAACAAGGGGACATCTGATGGGTAGCCATCCCTCACATGCTCTGGACTTCAGGCCACGAGCGGTGGCCCTTCCCCTGTCTGCCACTCAGGGTTGTGGGTCATTAACCCACCTTTTCTGCGGTCAGTGGTTCCTCAATGACTTACTCGTAAGTAAACAGAAAACCATAACAACATGCTTCACCCGTCTCATTTTAACATACTCTACGACAAAGCTTGCTCCCTCAGAACTTAAGAAACAAACACCACCCATGTCAATTAGTCAATAAAGCAGGATTCGGTTCCCTTTAGCCACACAAGTATTTTTAACTGTACTCAGCTACCAAACCACGGAAGTTCACCACTTGTTCTATCTGCCATTCTTTCATCTCTCAGGAATAAAACGTTAAATTAACTAAAGCATTTCACAGAACCGTCTAAAACTCCGGCGATCTGAAGCTATTTGAGGGAGGAATGCCCTTCCGATGGCCAAGAGTTCCCAGCATAAGATTAGCTGGTGGAGGATTTGGAAACTGGTAGTTTTGTCAAGTTTTCCCTGTCTGTGTGATGTGATGACTATGCCGCGTCTCTGTGCACAGATGAGAAAGCAAACTTGCGTTTCTCCGCGCCCCTCGGGCTTCACCCGCAGGCGTTTTGGACCAGCAGCCCGTTCACACGGAACGGCGGGCAGCGATCGTCAACCCGGGCCTTGGAGTGGCCACTGGCCGACGTCCTGGTCCCGATGGCACCCCCTGGTCGCAGCCTGTCCACTTCGGGTTCGCTGCCTGTGTTTTCTCATTTTCGTTTCTGAACAAAGACATGGACCCGGGCACACAACTTGCCAACACCGAAGGGGCCGGAAACTACGGAGAATGCCCGGGGGGAACTTGAGCGTTCGCGGGGGCCCGCGGCGGGGCTGTGGGGCGACCGGGCCTGCGCCGGACAGAGGCCCGCGACCCCCGCCCGGGACCCTGGCCCCGAATTCGCGGCCCCGAGACACTCTCCTCGCGAAACCCGCCCGAGACCCCGGCCTCGAGACCCTCGCGCCGGAGACCCCCGCCCCGGAGACCCAGGCCCTGAGACCCCAGTCCTACGAACCCGGCCCCAGAGACCCGAGCCCGGCGACCCCCGGCGCCGACCCCGGAGACCTGGGCACTCCGACGCCGACCCCTCAGCGCCCCTCAGCCTTCAGCCTCCGGGCCCCGGGTGACCCCTGCCCTGCGGAGGTCCCCGCCCGGCCCGGCCGCCCTAGGCTCGCGTCCGGCACCACCGTCCTCGGGAAACGCGAGCCGCCAGAGGCGCGGCAGGGCGCCGGGCCGGAGAAGGGAGGAAGCGAGCGAGAGGGCGTCCGCCGGCCGGGCCGCGGGTCGTACTGACCGTAGCTGTCGTCCTCGTCCATGGTGCCGGCGCCAGGCTCCGCGCCGGGCTCGCCGCTCGCCCCTGGACCCGTAGCTCCTGGCCCTGCTCGCCCAGCGCGTCTCGGAGCCCCGCCCCCGGCCCCGCGCCCGCCACCCGCCCCTTGCCTCCCGCGGGGCGCCCCGCCCGCCGCCTGCGCGCCCCGCCCGCCGCCTGCGCGCGCGCACACACACACCCCAGCACGCGGCCGCCTCCCGGCCCGCGCCTGCGCACGCGCGCCCGGCCAGGCCCGCGGCCCCGCCTTCGCTGCCCGCGCGCCCACCCTTCGGGCTGCGTCCTGTAGCCTGCCCGCGCCTGCGTACGCGCTCCCGCCCAGGCCCCGCCCCTCCGACTGGCCCCTCGACCCGAGGCCCCGCCTCATACCACGCCCCAGTCCGAGGCCCCGCCCCGGCCGCCTCCAGGGGCGCAGCGGGTTTCGGATTTCTCAAGGGCGGCACAGGCCCGGGGTACACAGCACGGAGCCTGGCGGCCCACAAAGCCCCAAGGTCACGTCCGGCCACTGAAGGGCAGGGTGGTCCTCGCTGACGTCAACCTCGCAGGTCCGGCCCTCCCCAGACTGCCAGAGACGGCCGGTCCTCGGTCAGAGACCAGAGCATTTGAATTCATTATTTCTGAGGTCTGAACCTTAGCACCGTGAATGTCATGAGCTCACTGCCTTTATACTTCCTTTTATTTGTCCTCTGAATTTACCCAGATCAAATTTCAAAGAGAGGCACCTCATCTCCCAGCATTTCAGGATTTTGGTGACCTTGATTCCTGGGCCTCTTACATGTTTTATTTGCCTGCCCTGGGCGGACCAATCCCCTCCCACTGGTAAACTGAGCTGCCCTTCGGGGAGCGTGAGCAGTAGCTCTTCACCCGGAGGTGGGCACCTCCCCAATTTTTAATTTAGAAAAATCAAGGAAAATGCCACTTTTTCCAGCCACTTCTGGATGCGTATGCTCTTTCTTGGTTTGGTGCTACCCATAAAAATTATAAGTGCCTCAGTTGGAAGGAATCTCTGGATCACACATCACACAGGGATGGTCCAAGACCCTCCTGGGGGGTCATAACCCTGGACACCTAGCCAACGTGCTGTACCCAGGGGCTGCTGGAGGAGAGCTCAGCCCAAGGACCTGGCAATGTCCCTGGCAATGTCTCCATCAGGGGAGTTGTGACCCTCCTCAGCAGCCTGTTTCCTTAAGGGTGAGCCCTAAAATATGCCTCCCAAGAGACAACAAAGAAAAGTAATTTCCCCTCATGGAAAAGGGATAAATGAATGATGAAACTCTAGGCTTTCTTTCCAGATCTGCTTCCTATTAGCCTTGTGACCTGGGCAAACAGCTCAATGCCCTGAACCTGTTTCCCACCCACACAATGGAGCCTCTGCCTGTAAAATCCAGGCTTCTACCCAATATTGATCTCTGAAGTGACAGATCTGTCGTTGTCTTCCTCTTGACTTCTGCACATGGATGGATGGATGCATGGATTTCAACATATCACCCTAAGGGATCCTAATCTTTACATTCCATCAGGGTGCAGCTCTGGCCCACCCTTCTGGTGGCTAAGAAAATTGTACATTCACAAACAAACATCCCTCTTACTCCGCTGAGCTGTCTGACCCAGCCTTTGGTGGAGAAGCTTGACGTCTCCGGAAAGTCTAAGAAGATGGTCTCCATTTCCTTAGGCAGGTGTTTCTTTCGAATAGTTCCAGAAATTAGACACTTCCCTTGTATAGATTGTTATCTTACTCCTAAAAGGTTGATTCTGGTGGACCTAGCAGTTTAATCTTCACTGATTTCACCTAACTCTTGCTCAATGACCAAAACTTGGGAAGAAAAGCAATTGAGGCCACAGGTTAATTCTCACTATGATCTGAACTCCCAAACCCAGTACCTTTGGATGGGAAGGAATACGGGTGTGAATGCTAATCACTTCAATTAGCCTGGTACTTAACTGTTTACAAATTCCCTTAACTTACATTGTTTCGTTACAACAGTGTTTTCCAATGGCAGGTCCTGACTCTGAATGGATGAAAAACCAATCACCATTGGATGACGAGAAGATAGAATAAGATAGAATCAGTGTCCATCACATACCGTAAGGATAATGTTTGTTTTGGTTGTAGATGAATGCACTGGGTAGGGACGTAAAATGTACTTGACTGCAGGTCACTGTCAAAGACCCTCTGTTAGTTCACATTCCTGGCTCGGGGGCTTCGTTGAACTGTTATCTCCATACCGCAGATTTGGAAACTGAGGCCCACAGAGGTCACAGTGTAGAATGGGAGCCACCAGGTCAGCTTCACTTGCTACTTGTGTCCTCAGCCCCTGGAGCATAGCGAGACCTCAAAGGGAGAGCCAGAGGCAGGGAGCAGAGGAGCTGAGAGGGCACTGGCCGTGGGTCTGGAATCTGCTGGCCTGCTGCTGCCCCCCAGACCTCTTCCCCCACGTCAAGAACTTTGAAAATGGGTCAGGGACTTCCCTGGCGGTCCAGTGGTTAAGACTTCGCCTTCCAATGCAGGGGGTGCGGGTTTGATCCCTGGTCGGGGAGCTAAGATCCCACATGCCTTGCGGCCAAAAAACCAAAACATAAAACAGAAGCAGTATTGTAACAAATTCAATAAAGACTCTTAAAAAAGTGTCCACGTCAAAAAAAAAAAAAAATTGAAAAGGAAAAGAAAATGGGTCGGGGCTCCCTGCCGGCCTCTCACTGTGGTCTGTTGCTTTTAGTGGTTGATCCGCCTGACAACTTTTTTTTTTTAAGTTAGTGCCTCCCTTCTGTCATCCTTGCCTTACATAATAATTTCAAAAATTAGAATGACGAAGGAAGGTTTTGAGCAGAGGTAACCCAAAATATATTTTTCTCCTGTGCTTATACTGTGATGTTTAAAACTTTTTCAGAAACAGTATTCAAAAAGGGACAGGTTACTGGGTCCTGTCCCTTTCACACAAGGGAGCACCTACAGGCCTTTAAAAGCTTGAGGCTGATTTCCGCATTTACCGACGTGAGACGATTCCCAAGCTGTATTAAGTGGAAAAAGCAAGGACAGAACAGGGGTATATAGTATATTTCCATTTCTAACAAAAACACATCGACCTGTGATGTACATTTACATTGTACGTTCAGCCATTTGACAAATATTTGTCGGGGGCAGGGCGCAGTGCTGTGCCATGCGCTGTTCAAGATGCTGAGGACACAGCAGCGAAGGGAGAAGCTGGAAAGCCATGCCCTCTCGGGACTCCCAAACTAGTGGGCAAGCGTGGACTGTGGCTAACAGGGCACGCAGGAGACTGGGGGCCTCCCTGCCTCTGGGAGGAGAGCCAGCTGCCAGGGAAACAGGAGTGGGAGACTCTTCATTAAATACCCTTCAGTACTCAAAGGGGTTGAATTGTGAACCCAAAAACCTAACCTCCAGTACCTGTGAATTGTGATCTTATTTGGAAATAAGGTCTTTGCAGATGTAATCAGGTTAAGATGAGATCATTAGGCTGGCCCAAATCCAATAACCGGTGTCCTTCTAAGAAGAGGCGATTAGGACACAGAGACACATAGAGAAGGCCATGTGAAGATGGAGGCAGACACTGGAGAGGCCAAGCAATGCCTGGGTCACCAGAAGCTGGAAGAGGCAAAGAAGGATTCTTCAGAGAGAGTGCAGCCCTGCCAATACCTTGATTTCAGACCTCCGGCCTCCAGACTGTGAGAGAACAAATTTCTGTTGTTTTAAGCCCCCCAGCCCGTGGGACTTTGTTACAGCAGCCCTGGGAAATACACAGCTTTTAAATTAAACACAGTATGGCTGTATTACCTATTTTATTTTATTTATTTATTTTTTTATTGAAGTATAGTTGATTTACAATGTTGTGTTAGTTTTGGGTGTACAGCAGATTTCAGTTATATATATATATATGTATATATTCTTTTTCATATTCTTTTCCATTATGGTTTATTATAGGATATTGAATATAGTTCCCTGTGATATACAGTAAGTCCTTGTTGTTTATCTATTTTATATATAGTGGTGTGTATCTGCTAATCCCAAAACTCCTAATTTATCCCTCCCCCAAGCCCTTTCCCCTTTGTTAACCGTAAGTTTGTTTTCTATGTCTGTGAGTCTTTTTCTGTTTTGTAAATAAGTTCATCTGTGTGATATTTTAGATTCTACATATAAGTGATATCATATGATATTATTACCTATTTTAAATTAATGTTTTAAATAAGAATTTTAGAGGGGGCTTAGATATAAGATACCATGGTAAGGGACTTTACTATTACCTTTTTGTTCTTCCTTGTGTCCATATTTCATCCGGTTCCTTTTTCTAAAACAAATGATTCTATTTCCTCGCCTTTCTCTTCTCCCATCAAGATGAGTGAGACAGCAGGGGGCCAAGTGGGCAGTGCAAGCTGGAGGGTCTCGTGAGAAAGGGGAGGACGGTGTCCCCTCCCTGCATGAGCAATGACACCCCTCCACGTGCAAAAGGAACAGCTCGCACCACCACCCCGCACGTGCTGAAGGAACACGGTCTGCTGAGGCCAACAGAACCACAGGAAGCACCACGTCCTAAGGCCTCCCCTCCCTATAGAATTATAAATGGCTACCCGACGAGCCACTACTCAGAGCTCTGCCAAGGCCAGGGCCAGGGAGGGGGGGACAGTTACCTCAGATAACACCTGCTTCACAGAAGAGGAATGGGCTCAGCTGGGCCTGCCAGCCTCACCCTCCAACTGCTATGTGAACCCTCCATTCTCCCTGAGACCAAGGTGAGAGGCTGACGAGGCTGGGCAGCGGCGCTTCCGGAAGCCAGCCTCTGAGCCCTCCCCATGCAGGTTTAGACAGGTGTCCTCAGTAACACAAGACAGGGCCTGGGGGCAGCCCCCGCCAGCCCCGCCAGCCTCTCCAGCCTGCACTCGGGAGGGAGGTGGTGCTGGGGAAGGAAGGGCGCTTGCAGAGACGCAAACCGAGCCGCTCACACGGGGCCGAGGCTGGGGCATTGTCTTGCTTTGAAAACCCCCAGATTTTATTCTGCTAAAGCTTGCAGTTTCTTCTGTGTGTGAATGGCCCTTGAAATCTGTTTGTAATGGATCTTGATTGTGTCCAGCTGTCACAAACGGTTCCCCTGCCGCCCGGCAGACAGCTGGCCACGTGCCACACCGTCCAGGCTTTCACTTCAAATAGAGGAGCTAACGCTCCAGTTCCCGCCAGCCCTGCCAAAATATTTGCACTTGTGCAGAAAACAAAGGTGGGGGGGACGGGGGGTGGGGGGCAGGGGCTCAGAGACAGAAGCGTCGGGAGGACGGCGCAAGGAGGCCTCTGGGCCAAGGACATCAACGGAGGTGGGCTGGCTCTGTTCTGAGAGGAGTCCAAGGGCACGGTCACCAATCACACTCCTGTCGGGCTTACCCCTTCCACCAAGACTTCCTGGGGGCCTGGAATTTGGGACCCACCGAAGGCAACACCCACCGGTCTCTGCCAAGGGGAAGTGTCTAGCCGAGGCCATGTAAGGCAGAAAACAGCAGAGCAGTACACGTAAGAAGGGAGAATAAAGTACATGAACCACGGATCATTTCTATTACTGTAAGAGCAAAAAACCACATCAATGTGCATTTTAACAGTCCCAACGGTTAGCGCGGGACGATGAAGGCTGACACATCCTTTCAACAACACAGCTGTGACAGGTGCTGGGAAACCTGAGGACGGGAATGATTTGATTAGGGCTTCTAGTCTTGAAGGACTGTCCTGGGGGCCAGGAAGGCAGACCAGGAAGCAGGTCCACTGGAGGTTGGAGAACTGGTTAGAAGACAATTCGAGTCCAAGAGAAAAGTGGTGGCGACCCAAGCTGAGAGCCAGGCGGTGGGGATGCGAAAGAGAGGACTTTCCGGCAGCCAGAATTCTGTCACTGATGCGTGGGGGTAACGTGTAGGAGGTGCTGAGCGTGGCGGGCATGTTTCTGGCTTTGGCATCAGGGTGGATGGTGGGCCCCCAGCCATGGGAGGGACACAGGAGGAGCAGGACACAGGTAAGAGGAGGGCAGACAAAACAATGAACTCTGTCTGGGCCACAGATTTGCCAGTAGGATATCCAGTAAAAGATGTTCCTCGGGCTATATTGATTAGACAATGGGGTATATTGATTGGAGTGGATTGATTCTGGCTACATCTAAGTATCCAGGGCTCACCAGATCCAACAGATTTAACACTGAAGGGACAGAAAAAGAAGAGCTCTTCAGGGAGACGGGGGTGAATAGTGTCCAATCCCGAAAAGAAGTTGTGGCAAAGGCTCATCAGATTTGGGAATTGGGTCACTGAGTGGAGTGATGCGGGCAGAAAGCAGACTAAGGACCGTGGAGAAGGAAGCAGAGGGCAAATCGAAGCTTAGGTGAGGGAGAGGGTGGCTGGGAGGGGACACGGAAACAATGGCCCTTTTTTAGGATGGCTGACACTTGAACACGTTCATGAGAGAAGGAAGGGGGAAGAGCGAGACACAGGAGGCAGATGGGATAATCACTGAGGCGAGGTCCCCAAGGGGTGGAAGAGGTCGGTCTGGAGAGCACATTGAGGTCCCCACAGGGGGGTCCTACAGACCATCCCGTGTAAGAACCATTAGATCAGAGCTGTGAGTGTGGTCCCCACCCAGCAGCGGGTTCAGCATCCCCTAGGAACATGCTAGAAATGCAAATTCTCAGACCTCACCCCAGACCTGCTGTATCAGAATGTCGGGGGATGGGGCCCAGCAACCTGTGTTTTAACAACCCCCTGGTGATTCTGACCCTCTCTCAAACCCCGGACTAGCACAGCAGTTCTCAACACTGGCCGCCCAGTAGAATCACTCAGGAAGGGTTTGCCCAAGGCTCACTCTCGAGAGTCTCATTTCCTTCACATTTGTATTAAATTAAATTAGTATTAACTAACTCTCCCAGGTGATTCTGGGCTCCGTGAGTGTTGGAACCGCTAGGTTAGAGGGAGAATAGACCACATGGAGAGGGAGAGAAGTTGCTTATGGTTTTGGTTTTCTCGTGTTTCGCTGTTTATTTCGGAGTGGGAGGCAACTCTTGCAGTGGGATGAAAATCATTTGCCAAGAGTAAGGGGCACACAGGCGGTGGGAGGGCACAAACGTGCAACAGCCACTCATGGGATGGGAGAGAGGGGCCCCCTGCGACAGCCTAATGAAGCATGGCAACCAGCTTTGGGCAGCTGGATGGTCCTCCCCGACGGTACCAGCCGGTCCTGATGCAGGAGTGGGGAAGGAAGGAGCAGGAAGCAGCTGGGCTAAGCAGAGTCTGTGCAGCAGGGGCTCCTCCAGGCACGAGCGTGGGCTAAAGGGAGGAGCCAGTGCAGGTGACCGGCCATGAGGCCCCGAAGGCAAAGGGAGAACCACACCGCTGAGCTCCCACCAGGTGTCCCATGACACATCCTCAAGCTGCCTGGGATGACCAGAACCTAGTTTCACCTAGGTCCCATCTACATGGAGGCTGTCCACGCTACCAGGCTGGGCAGGACTCGTACCCTGGCCTTCCTCACTCCATCGTACCAGCCAGCCTTTCACTGCTCACTCCTGACTCCCGAGGTCGGCCGAGCTTCTAATGGATGTTCACCTGGTTCCCCAGGTGTCCTGCACTTTTTAATCGGGAGACTCCATGCTCCCTGGTCACCTCCTTCTCACACCTGTGGTTCTCCCCATTCTGTTCTGATAACGCAGGCTTGGCTGCATCACAGCCTTGGAATCTGTCACCCACCTGCCTCTCTGGTACGACGTGCCCTACCACTCAACTGACTTCCCAAGCCAGAGGTCTTCCCCCAACCCTGAACCTTCCACCTTATCTGTTACCTTTGCTCTTGATTCCACCTCCAAATGCCCAAGTGGCCCCACCTCTTCTGTTACTACCATGTCATAGTTCCAGACATGAGCACTTCTTGGCCAGCCTGTTGGACTGGTCATCTTCACCTGTCTTCTCCACCCCCGCCCCTGGTCTGCACGCACACTGCCATCAGCCTTGGGTGTGTAAAGAGCGAATCAGACCTTGTAGACCCTTGCTGACGACACCGCAGACACTCACTGTAACCCGAAAGACACACAAAGAAAGGCTGGCATCAAAGGTTCCTACCGAAATTATCAATGGAGAAGCATCCTGTGCTTTTGCCTTGTCACCTGACAGGGTCGTTCAAGTCAGCGCCACCAGCTGGAGCCTACTCACCTGTCAACCCTCCATTCACAGCCTCCCCTCGTCCCCGAGGCCACACCAGGCAGAGCTGGCACGCCCTCCTCCTAGTTCCCACTGGAGCCGGCAGCTCTATGCTTGAGACCGCGGGCTGCCAGTGGGAAACTTGGCCTTATTCATCTTCTACACACCCTGAACCATGTTGCTACTGTTGGGAAACAGTAACAACATGGAAAAGCTATGGTCTTGCTTGTATGACCCCTGTGCCCAGATTTGTAGTGGATCAACTCCAGCTGCCTCCCAGCCTGTGATGCAGAACCTTTGGACACAAGTTTGGCTGGTGAGACAGGCCCATGAACTGCATCAGTCACCCCAAACTCTCTCCCATCTGCCGAGCACCCCCTCTGGTTTGGGTCCAGATGTCTCACCTCACCTGTTCTTACTCTGCTGTCCTCATTTTGAGCTGTCTGGCCACCACCCCCGCCCCGGCCCCCGCCGCAGTGACTGGAATAGAGTCCCGGTGTCAGAGGGGCATGTTTGGGTGGGGCACTGTGGGGTGTCACTGAAGGGAAGGAAGGGGTAAGGAGCTGCGGGGCTTGGGCACCAGAACCCACTCAACGGAAACCTGCCTTCGCCTGGGACTACACTAGCTCCTGTCACCCACTCACAGGCACTGCTCCTGCCACCTGTAACCTCCCGATCACGGAGCGCTCTGCAGGGACCTGTGCCCCCTCCTGGCCTTACCCCGCTTCCAGGACATGTGCTATCAGCCAGACCCTGCCCCTCCTGCTCCTGTCAAGCCTGACAAGAGCAGCGATGTCCATGTGAGTCCAAATTACATTCTGTATCAACACTGAATTCCAGTCTGCACAGGAAACGAGTTTTCCTCACCACGGCCTCCAGCATGTGGCTGAAGCAGCAGCTGGGCGTGCCCGCTCGGGTCAGGGGAGACTGAACGGGCACTGACCACGTCCCCGTGCCCTACCCACCGCTGCGCACAAGCCAGGCTCAGGAGGGGGTCCCCAAACCAGAAGCCTGGGTCGTCCCTGCCAACCGTGAGGAAAACTCAGTTTAGCAAAACCTATGATTTCTCCCTCATCTTTCCCTGCAGAAATCCAACCATTTGGTTCAAAAAATTTTCAAACAAACCTCAGTGGAATGATACTGTTTCCAAGTTTCAATCTGGTGCTCATTGAAAATCACCCTCAAAGCTCAGGGAGTCACTTCAAAGGATTTCTCCCTTCTTAAATTCAAATAAATGTATGTATTAAGACATTCAAATAAACCTCTTTATTTCCCCTTTATTCTTAACAAAGACCTGTTCTAAGCTTTGCTGCACAGACTGCTAAAGGCACCTGGCTCCCACTCACAGACAGGTGACCAGAAAGTGCCTGAGGCCAAGCTCACATGCGAACTGGGACAGCAGACTGGGGTCAACCTCACATGCGAACTGGGACAGCAGACTGGGGTCAGGGTGAACCTTTTAAAAGTCAAAGGGAAAAAAAAAACAAAGACACAGGCAGGACTCACAAAAACTCATTGTTTTATTGCACCAAGATCTTGGCAACATCTGGGGCCCCTCAGCCCCTGGAGCGGAGGTGCAGTTCACGAGCTGTGGGCTCGACGCGCACACGGGGCCGAGGTGTGAGCAGGGCCCCAGCCAAGGGTCAGGGAGTGAGAGGGCTGAGGACCACTGGGAGGGGTGACCCCCCAAACACGAAGTTAAATTAGACCCATGTTCTAAGTCAACAAAGTCTAAGACCGCCACTATAGAAGCTTTAGTTCTTTATACACGTACACCTAGGATCTGGACTCGATTTCTGGGCCTATCCTTTCCCTCCCAGTTTGGCCGATGATTCTCCGTGGGATGGGAGGACTTGTCTACTTAACAGCGATACTTAAATGCTGCAGGGTCAGGCCAGTGCTCACCCCTGCCCAGGAGAAAACGGGTACGTTTTCCTCAGGAAAAGGCTTTATAATTATATAGTGGAGAAAGGAAGAGACTTGTTTGGAGAAGAGGGAGAGAGGGAAAGGAGATCAATTCTGTGCTAGCAAACAACTGAATTTTTCTTTTTTCAGCTACAGAACATGATAAAAATATGGTCGGGGAAATAGTTCACGCAGGAATGGAGGTTAACATCTCAAGAGAGAAAAAAACCCTGCCCACGGAGGCACCTGCCTTCCCTCCTGAGATGACAAATGACAGAGCCACAGGGCACTGGGGTGGGCCCCTCAGCTTTGAGCAAGGTGTGGTTGACATGCAGGAATCAGTCCTCTGAAAAAGACAAAAAGGCTCCCGGGCCAGTCCAGGCAGAGCCCGGTTCCCATCTGCTGGGACCAGAGCAGCCCCAGCGCAGGCCACTGGTATTATTCTCCCCAACTTTTTAAAGAGAAATACAAAAACAGGAAGAAAAAAACATAAAGAACGACCCACATGAAAAAATTAACATAGCTCCCCGTATAAAAAATGTAACGCTTTTTCGATACCACCAGGATCCCCCAGGCCCCAGAACAAGCAGCAGAGCAAAGGGCAAGGCTCCGTGAGGAAGAAAGTGGGGGCCAGACAAGTGCATCGGGCCTCAGGCCGAGGAGACCACTCGAAGGACAGGACCAGGCATTGGTCCACTCCCACACGAAGTGATACCAAGAGGAGAGGAAGCGTGGACATGCACTGAGGGATAATCTTCAGATTTACTTCCATACCTTCTACCACTGGGACATGCATCCTTTTTCTGGACAGTACCACCTCACTGAGGATTTCCCATATTTATTAAATTATAAGTTCGCAGGCACAGCTTGAACAAGATAAAAAAGTGATTGTGATCTTCTCGAGTAATACAATCATCTAAATTCAAAAAGCACTCACAAAATTGAGCAAACGAAGCCAGTATTTGCATATTAGGGAGAGGAAACATATTGCTGATGGAAGCCACAGGCCTGGTGAAAAATAAATGTTTTATATCAAGTAGTAAAATAAACGGAGAATCTACCCCAAGACCACCACCTCAGTAAGGACCCCCGGGTTACTGCAGCTGCAAGGGAGGGTCCAGCAAAGCCACCTTGGAACAAGTAGCAGCCTGAGAAGCAGATGTGTCGGCACACCTTTTCGGCCCCCAACCTGCCCCACTACAGCCACCTGCTCTCCAGAGAGGGTCTAGAGTTTCCTGCAAGAGAGAGATGCACTGGCAGGGCTGCCCGCCCCGCAATTCCACAAAAGGGAGAGGCAGCGGCGTGGGGCCGGCCCGGGGTGCCGCCGACTCTCTGAGGCTGGACAGGTAAGGCATACAGAGCCCCCACCTGAGGAAGCGGGAGGCGCAGGATGAGTTGGCAGCGCCAGCCGCCAGGAGTGGGGGACGGAGGGCCCGTCGAGAAGGGCAACTGGCTGCACGCCGTCATCTCTGGAGCTCGAGGTCACACTGGGAAGGCGCAGCCGCCGTCCTCCCCGCTGTCCCCCGCAGACCCAGGCCAGACGCCGCCGGCCAGCAGCACAGGGCGCTCAGGCCCATCCCGGGTCCCAGTTGCTGTGCTGCCCCCTGCTCTAAGAGTCCCCGTGTCCGTCACAGTGCATGTTGTGTCACCAGAGGTCCTGATCCACAGAAGCCCGGGGCCTCTGTGGGCCGTCCCCCATGGCAGGCCTGGAGCCGACAGAGCCAGCAAGTCCTCAGCAAGTGGCTCTTCAGTCCAGATAGACGGTCCCCGGGAAGGGACCACGTCTCTGGAGGCTGTGAGGCAAAGAACATCATTCTTGAGGGAGAGAAACGAGACCCTAGGAGTCCCACCACCAGCCCTGGAGAGCGTGTCCCACACAGGCAACGACACTGACACGAGATGGAGCCTGGAAACAGCCTGGTCCTCAATCTGCGAGTGACCGGTGTGTGCACACCACACTCCACGCCGTACACACCACAGCCCATGCACGACTGCACACACACACACACACACACACACACACACACACACGCACAAACTGACCCATCTTGACAGCTGCAAATTCAGCGGCGATAGCTGAGACTGGAAGCCTTAGCTGGATGAGTCACAGACCAAAAGTTCCGTCTACTCTGAAGTTTCTGGAAGGCGTTGAAGTTTCTTTTCTTCTCTCTCTTGAATTTTTTCAATTTCTTTTCCTATGTCAAGAATCACAGTGTCACAATTCCCAAACAGGGCTCCCCCGGGTCCCGGTGGCTCCTTTCCAAGTGCTTACTACGTGCCAGCACGAGTCTCAACGTGCGACCTAAACGAACAGATTTACTCTCCACGTGACCCACGGAAGGTGTCCCCATGACCCCCACTTCACTGATGGAGGAGCAGGAGCAACTGGAGGACAGAGGCTTCCTGAACCCGGGCAGCATGGCTCCAGTCTCGCCCTCGGCCACTCTGCAAGGCTGCTGCCCCTTCAAACAGCCCTGAAGATCCAAGTCCTCCCCAGCGCCCCCCGAGCTGAGCTACTCCGCAGCGCTCCGCCCCCGCCGGGCGCCACCACACATCATACCTTCCCTCGGTCGAACTCTTCGTCCCAGTCGTCAATGACTGTGGCCATGCAGGCCAGCCTGCTGTCCTGAATGGCGTCCTGACTGACAGCTGACACCTCGCCGTCCCACGTCAAAACTGCAAGACAGACACTGGCATTGCGACCTGTGTGGGTCCCCAGCTGCCCTGTGGATTTACTTCAAGGGTGAAGTTTACAAACTAGGCTGGTCTACTCCTAATTATTCAAAAAGTTTTGAGTGCCACCTTTTGGTGAAAATGGATACACAGAGAAGGAAAAGGGGAGGAACAGAGTGGTCTCCGGTGTGTAGGCCAGTCAGTGATCCCGTCACTTAAAAGCAAACACTGTTAACCCCAAATATTTAGTTCTTTTTAAGCCCATGCCCTCATCTGAGAAACAAAGATCTTGCGTTCTTTCTCAGAGTCCGAATTAGAAAAATAACGTTCTAAATAAAAACTTACAGCATGAGTGCTGGATGAGTTTTTCGGTCTGTTGCCTACCCCGACTCTGGGATTCTAACGCTCTCCCTGGCTGCCCTGCCCTGCCCAAACGCGCCCACCCTGCCCTCTCCCTGGCTGGCCTGCCCTGCCCTGCCCAAACGCGCCCACCCTGCCCTCTCCCTGGCTGGCCTGCCCTGCCCTGCCCAAACGCGCCCACCCTGCCCTCTCCCTGGCTGGCCTGCCCTGCCCTGCCCAAACGCGCCCACCCTGCCCTCTCCCCGGCTCCCAGAGCCCAGGGGGAAGCTGCTCTGGATCCCCACCGCAGACAAAACCCGCCTGCAGGGTTCTTAATCTGCATGCAATGGCAGGAGGGTCAGAGAGGGTACAACAGACATGTACATTCCTCTTCCCGTCTTCGGAGCCAAGCAATTCCTAGGCACAAGGCTCAACACAGGAGGTCTGTTTCAGGCCTCCCTACCTCCTCATAAGCCAACTGCAGAAGACAGAAGTCAAGTCTCAAAACCAGTACCTCTTCTCCCGTAAGCTTTATCAGATGAATATTTGAGCAATTCCTGGACCACATCGGATTCTCTCTCTCTGTCCCAGGATAGAAGAGGAGCCTGTCCCAGCCCTGCAATCAGAATAACATTTACATACATTAAAAATAAACCACCGAGGAAACGCTCGCACACCTTTTACTTACAACAGAATTGCAGAACTTACTAATGACAAATTCTTTAAAGAATGTGTAAAAGCAAGCTCTTCCTGCCTGCCTGCCTGTGACAAGGGAGTTAACGATTATTCTTTCTCAAGAGAAGAGGTTATTGGTCCAAATCAACTCTGCAAAAGATGAAAACCTGAACACCGAAAACAGAGCAAAAAACCTACAGGCAGCAGTGAGCCCTCGGTCTGAAGGAGCAAGGGAGGGGAGCTCCCGCTGGAGGCTCCTCGCCTGCAGGGAAGGGGCAGAAACCCGGAGCGGCGCGAACTGGAGGGACAAGGTGCCGCCGCCACCACCACCACCGCAGCAGCAGGGCAGCTCCCACCTCCCTGCCCCCAGGGAGCCTGGCCAGCAAGGACATCTGCACAGACAGCACTGACCGCCCCTCATCAGGGCTCTAGAAATGACGTCTGAGCTGCTCCTGGCCTCTGCCCAGTCCCCCTAACCACCCACAACTGTCAGAATAGACTCACCTCCCTAAACACAAGCCTGACCTCATCTCTCTGGTCCGCCAATTTGGCAATGACCTGGTGCCCTTCAGGCTCAGTGCTCTGAGCAGGACAGCGTCCACTGTCTGCCCCCAGCCTGTCCCCCGCACGCCCTCTCCAGCCGCTCCTCAGCACAGCTCGGGCCTGGTGGTCACGCGGAGCCACCTGCAACCCGGGCTCTGGCCTCTTTAGGGTCACAAATGCCCGCCCCCATTTTGGGATCATGAACAAACACACGGGGCGCCGGGCGTCCCTGCAGCCCCAGCACCTGCCCGCCGCGCACTTCCTGCTCTGCACTGGGCAGAGAGCCTTGGGGCCTGGCAGCACCTCCTGCTTGGCTGACGTGCTCACAAAGTGACCCCGTCTGACGACAGCCGGTCTCTGCAGCCTTTTCTCCAATGACACACGGGCTGCCTGAAGTGGCCATTCCTCACTGCCTAGCAGTTAGTGCTTTTGCCGTGTAATTAATGGAATTCCGTGTTTATTCATGAATTCGTTTCTCCGGAGTTTGAAAAACTACAAACCCATCCCCGGGAACCAGTGTGCCCCCAAGACGATCCACCACCTGGGGGCCCCTTCCTGAAGTGCTGAGGACCTTCTCTCCCCTCATTTAACAGACACATTCCACCAGGAGAGCCTGGTGAAACGAGCCAGCCCACTAAGGAAAAAGAGAAAACGAAACATGAACGAGGCGCTTGGTGGAGGCCTCAGCCTGGGCACGGCCAAAGCACACAGAACCCTAACAGCAAAAGGCCACACGATCTTCAGAAAGGCCGGCTACAAAGAGAGGCAGAGGGAGGTGAGCTTCTGAACCCAATGCTGCAAGTTCAACTGGCAAAGAAAAACGCCAGGCTGGGCGGCCCAGGAGTAATTCCAGTGGGAAGGTTTAGACAGGAACAGCCCTGAACCAGAAGAAACCCTGCGCTCACAGAACGTGTAAAGTTTACATGTACCCCATCTTTTCCTACGGGGTAGTTCGGGCTGAACGATCTGCCAGGTGAGGAGGCCCAAGTGGGCAGACAGCTGGCACGAGGGCAGAGGTAAGAGGTCTTCCAGCGGGCCCCTCCCAATGTACCGCACCTGCCTCTAGACGCACAGGGCAGGCTGGCTCCCACCCCCTGCTCCCCTGGCGTCCCCTCCCGGCCCAGTGCACACCTGTGGGGCCTCCGGGAGCCTGGCCATTCACAGCTGTCCCTGGCCTGCTCCCAGGGACTACAGAGCCCCTCTGGCCCTCAGGCTCATTCTCTTCTACTTCCTGCTGTGACTCCTGCTTCCTTTTTTTCTTTTTCTTTTTCCTTGGTGATGCTGCAATGGTCTCTGGCTGGACGACATCTGAAGAAGAGCAGCTCCTAGGAAGTCAGAGTTGACAGTCAGCTCCTAGCAAACTGAGGCCCAGATACCCCGTGAACTTTGGTGCATGTGCCTCAGCCCCGCAGAAGAGCCCCAGGAGACTCCACCCGAACCTGACCAGGACCTGCCCACGGCCACAGTCCAGAAAAGCACACAAGTGCGTTTTTAATCCGAGGCAAGTCCTACAAAGTGGACGACAGGACTCCAGTGCAGCCCGGCCCGGGTCACGTGACCTCCCAGCACCTACGGGGCTGGCCAGGTCCAGAATGCTGTTTCCACTCACCACCCGCCTGGGACACCTGACAATACAGTCACGTCCCAGAGGGCCGGGCAGCGCCTGTATTTCCAGACAGCACCCACTGGGAGTGGACTGTGTGTGAGCGGCGGTGCAGGGCTCCTTGCTCTCACCCATGCCGAGGTGGGTCCTGGCGGAGGCAGTCTTCTCCGCCAAGGCCCTCAGCTCCCTTCCTCCTCCTCTTCCTGCGGCTCACGCGGTGGCCATCGCTCCCGCATCCCACGGGCCAGCCGTTCCCCGGCTGCTGTCCGCCCTCTTCCTCCGGTCTGCCCACCGACGGCTCCGCCCGACCCTCCTTCCTGTGCGCAGGGCTCCAGGGCGGCCCTGCCGTGCGCCCCGCCTGCAGAGGGGAGGCGTCCGTGTCCCCCGTGTGCTTCCTCTTCCTCCTCCTCCTCTTCCTAGGAGGCCCTGGAGGGGCCGCCACAGCCGTGCAGGTCTCTGAGCCCTGACCCTGGGTCTCTCCCACGCGGGTCTTCTTCCTCTTCTTACAGAGACCCTGGGGGGGCTCGCTGGCCTCTGGCAGCTGGTGTGAGGGGGCCCGGAAGCCCCCGTTGACCTGAGGCAGGGGCGCAGAGGCGGGCGAGTGGCTCTGTGGGTCTGATGTCTGGAGAGGCGGGGGGCTACTGGACAGTGACGGGGCGTGGGGGCCAAGGGGGGGCTTCAGATGGCTGGATGGTCTGGGAGCAGGTGACACAGCCCTGTAGGGACAGTCAGGTAGTGAGGACAGGCTGAGCTCTCCCTGCCTGCCCTCCCTCAGCCCCTTCCCTCTCAGGTCAGGATTTTATAAGAATTTCGCCTGTAAACCTCAGACATATGTACATTTCAGCGAACGTTAGAAAATACACGCTAACAAATTCAAATCTTAAGATCAAAGTTAATAAAAATCGTTACGTATCTCTTAGTTTCTTGTCACCAAGCAGTTCAAAGTACTTTTGCAAACCTTAATGTTTCAGATTCTCAATACAAATGTGTTGGGAGGAAACCTCCACTAAGCAATAAATGTCCAGCCTCCGCAAGTATCAGGTGTCTGAGCACAGGCGGTGAGTCTTGTAAGAAAGGCGGCTATAAGCCTACGCATCTTCCACTATTACCCTTCGAGGATTTTCCTCTGAAACTTGGGGTTCAGGAAAATCAGGGAAATGACTTTCCAGTCAGATGATACAGCACGACAAGTAAAGGGCAGGATTTAGAGCAAATCAAGTGAGACTCTGGGATCTCCTCCTGCCAGCTATGCGACCTTGGAAAGGTCAACTTTCCACTCTGGGCCACAATTTTCTCATCTGTGAATGAGTGGCAATAATACCCGTCTCCAAGGGTTGTTAATTAAACAGGACTGTCTCAACATCGTCTAAACTAGAACAAACTCTGATGGCAACATACAAACTGCACTACTACTCTGCGTTTTCTGGAATTTAAAAAAAAGTGATATGTCAAAGAAACAAAGAAAAAATACCCAATAAATGTCTCGGACATTTAAGGATCTAGCACATGCAAAATCCCCGTGCCAGGACTGAGAGCGGGAGGGGGGCTGGACGAAGGGAACAGCGGGGCCCCAAACGAGGAGGGCAGGGAGGGCACGTCGGCGCCGCGGCAACACCAAGCCCGCCCAAACCACCCCATGGCCTCGCCCCATCTTCCTTCCTTCCTTCCTCCCTCCCCAGCTGCCAAAGGCCTTGATAGCCCCTCAGCCCTCAAACAAGCCGTTTATCGGTAATTCTGGGCCTTTGGCCCTGGACTCACAAAGGAACACGAGCATCCCCGTACGGAGCGGGCCAGGAGGCGACAGCCCAAGCCTCCGGAGGGGCATCTCCGCAAGAGCCTGAAAAGCTCCCAAAGAACCTCGCCTCCTGCAGCAGCCTCCGCAGCGCACGGGGGGCACCTGAGCCCAATCGGGAGGCCCTCAGGGCCAGGGTGACAGACCCCACCCCACCCGAGATAAGCCAGGGAGCGCGGCTGGGAGACACAACCAGCGCACAGGACCCTGAGCTCACGCAGGGTCTGTTCAAACGCCCCCCCTCTTCCACTTCAGGGTCCCGTCACGGGGCTGGGGGGCCATAGGCAGATCAGCTCACAGCACACCCATCACCACGAGCACGTGGCAGACGACGGAAGATGAAGACAGAGTAAAAAAGCCAGGGCCTGAGAGACCAAGCCGCCTCTGCCCTGCCGAAGCCCCTTCAGCAGGAGGACAGAGGAGACACCGGGCAGACCTGTGTGCTGTCCCCACGGGGGAGGAGCGGCCGCCCCGCTTACCGGATTGTACTGACAGGCCAGGTGGAGGCGACGACGGGGTGAGTGGGTTTCCGGGGGGAGGTGAGGTCGGAGGATGGAGAGAGGGGAGGTGGACGGAGGTCATTGCCGGTTGCCCTCCGCAGGGTGCTGGCCTGCAGTTATTGACATAAATAAAAACTTGGTGCTCTAAAAAAGGTTGCCGTGAGTGAAGAGAAAAAGTAAAAATAAAATAAAAATAAAATAAAAAATAAAGGAGCCCAGAAAGATGGATGAGAGGACAGAAGAACAAAAAAGGGGGCGTGAGGGGTGAGAGAATGGTAGAAGAAGAATCAGAAGTGTTTTTGGTTAGAAACAAAAAGGAAAAAACGAAGGAAGTTTAAACAAAAATCTCAGTACGACAATTATATCACGGAGCTTCGAGGTGCACACAGAGGTGCCAGCCAGCCCGTGTCCCGTGCGTCCCCGTGCTCAGAGCTCCCTGCCGGGGACCATTCCCCAAGGCTCCCTTAGGACATCTGTCCACAGATGGAGACAGAGGATGGCTGTGTGGCCCTGACCCTCCATTGGCCACCAGCCTCACCCAATGACAGAGATGCCACAACCTGCCCAAGCCTGGACAGCCCTCCGCCACCTAGGGAAGCCCAACGTCTCGGCTCCTCGGGCGGCCAAATGCCCCTGTGCTGCCGTCCCACCCCCAAAATAAAATCGAATCCGCTCCTCAAGCCCGACACCCTCCCACACACCCACCTTCCTGGCAGAAAGGGCCAGCTTTTTGGCCGGCGGAGGAGACATGGCGTTGGCAGGCTCGGGGGCGGTGCTGCTCAGGTCGGGGCACTTGGCCTTCACCAGCTCGGCGTCCTCTCGGGCCGGCAGCACCTTGGCGGGGCCGGCAGAGTGGGTTCCCTGAGAATCGCTAAGAGGGGCGGCTCCACTCTGGGGGGCCTGGGGGCGCCTGGAGGGGCCACCGCCAGCAGGGTGCTCAGGGCTGGAGCCCCTCCTCTCGGCGGCGGGGCCCTCATCACCCACCTTGGGCCCGAGCCCGCTGGCGGTCCTGGCGGCCGGGGGCCGAGGTGAGGTAGAGAGGGTGGCCCTGCCGTCCCAGGAGCTGGGCCTGCGGCCCTCACACCTGCTGCCGCCTGGCTCGCCAGTGCCGGGGGTCCCCGGGGAGGTTTTGAGCGGTGGGGAGAAGTGCTGCAGGGGAGCTGGTTTCTTGACTTTCTTTCCAGGCTCATCCAGAACGGTTGGCGCGTGGGTAGGCGTTTTGCAGAGTTTGGGGGAAGGGGACCCCAGGGGTGGCTTGGGAGGAGTGTATCCATTCTGAGACTTCAGGCCCGACACAGAGCCATTCCTGGCAACGGGCACCCCGAGCTCTTCAGGGGTCTGAGGCTTCTTCATTGTCACAGGGTCTGGTCTCTAAAGGGGAGCAAAGCAGAGGAGGCGGTCAAAGCCGGAGGGAGCATAGCCGGCTGGCCGGGCCCCCACAGGGAGGCAGCAGGCAGGGGCTCTGAGGAGCAACTCTAGACAAATTATTTATACGGACACACGATACAGATACTGCTATTCTTTTCAGCATCTTTTGAGTTGCGCACGTATGGGTGTGCCTCTTTATAATTAACTTTACTATGAAAGCAATATATTTTCATCAAGGTTTGAGAAATACAAAAAAGTATAAAGGGAAAACATTTACCAAGTTCCATCACCTAAACATAACCCTCCATTAATAGGCTGGTGTCTTCTCCCTTTGGTCTTTTCTTCTGACACAGGTGCACAGGAGTATCTCAGTTTCACCATATGCCATTATCACCTTCATACTCTGGCCCATCAACAAAGGTCTTTAATGTTTGACTAGCGACCATCTCATTGCATGAAGAGTTTATCAACTAGACTGGCTCCAGGTCTCCTTGACATACCACTAAGGTGCTAAGTGCCCCATCCTTCTCCACAGCACCATTACAACTGGGTCTACGCCACTCACTCACCGAAATGCTCCCCGAGGCCTGCGTCGGTGCTGTTTACCATGACACGCCACCTCCACCCCCAGCCAGGTCAGGGTCTTAGAGACTATGTGCTGAAGGAATGGTCAAAAGACTGAATCTTCTTCTGTACTTAGTACTCCATGCTAATTTTTTAGAAATGGAATTACTAGGCTGTTAATATTTTCATAAATTAGGATGCATACTGCCACACTGCATTTACTGTACTCTTGCCGGCCACAATTTTTTCCCAAAATACTTGCTAATTTGATACTATTTTGAATCACTTAAACATCCATATCCTCTGCACAGGCAACAGAGTGATTTTAAGTCACTTAGGTCATTATTTCTTTATTAGCATTCTTCCTAAAAGGAATACATCTTCCCACTGCGCTGCAAAACCTGTTCACTTGTTGAGCATTTAAGTACATGGAACTTATACAATGTTACTTAGAGTAAAATAACTTTTGTGCAGCTGCAGTGTATTTGGAAAGTTATTTTCATGATGAAAACACGCAGGGTCAGTGAAGAGGCCTTGCGGTGGCCTGACCAGGGGGTGGGGGGGTGGGGGCCGGGCTCGTCCTCAGGCACCCCCATGCCCGTCGCTGTTCCTCTGGGCAGCACCCGAGGCTTCCGGCTTTCCTGCTCTGGCCACAGTGACCATCACCTTTGCAACCAGGTCATAGCTTGTCATTGCTATGTCAACTCCAATACTTCTATTTCAGCTTCTATTTTCTTGAATGTTGGAAAGGAAACAGATTTGCGTAAATGACTAAAACCCCTGTAGACATGTGAAGGCCCCGGCAGCCTGCGTTTGGATTTGATCTTCAGACTGAAGGGAAAGGATCACAGAAATAGTCAAAAGAGAGGGCCGTTCTATTTTTGAATTATGAATTATGTTATAAGGAAACTGCTATTATCTTGTTAATAAAACGGAGTTCTTGACTTTTTTTAGTACAAAATTTCAAATACATACAAAAATAACTTCAAGGGTATTCCTTAATTGTTAACACTTCACCACATTAGTTTTCTTGCTCTCTCTCCTTCTGTATATATATGTGTGTATGTATGTACATATATATTTTCCTAACTATAGGAGTTAAATTTTAGACACGACGTCCTTTTACCTCCATATACACCCACGAGTATTCCTAAAAACAAAGGACGTTCTCTTAGCATAACTGGAATATAATTATCAAAATCAGAAAATTAACACTGGTACAAACTACTCACATTTTTAGTATTAAAATGTGGGGATAAAATATTTTTTTCCCAGATGCTTAAGGCCAGAGGTTTGCTCGGGGAACCTGTCACTGCACTTCTGCGTAGCAGCTGCTCTAAGGCGGGGACACACTGGGAGCTCTAAGTCTTGATTAGCTGAGTCAGGTTTTCTCATCACTTGTCCCCTCTTCCTCCTCACCATTGTTGGCTCCGTGACCCACTTCAGAAAGAACATGGAATACAGCAGGACTGCTGTCTGCACTCTCCTTCCATTGGGCCGAGCTCCCCAGCATGAAGAGGTCTGGGGGCTCCACGATCCCCTGAGAGGCACAGGCACGAAGAACGGCAATGATTACATCGATCCTCTTAAACAAGTACCTTTCCAGTCACTGATGGGGATGTGGTCCCATTGCTGATATTCTTCCTGGCGTGGTCTGGAACCACCCTGGAGTGGCCGGGAAGGGAGGACGCTGTCCTGCAGATGGAGCCCTCAGGACTCTTCTTAGAGCCTGGAATCCTGTCAAGGGAATAGAACAAAGTCAGGGAGTGTCTTACTAAAGCTGCAGAGGCTTTACCGAAACTGAGTGTGAGACGGAATCAGAATACAGAAGTCAAGGTTACAATTCCATTCCAAAAAAAAAAGAGCAGGCAGGGAGTTCCCTGGTGGCCTAGTGGTTAGGATTCCAGGCTTTCACTGCGGTGGCCCAGGTTCAATCCCTGGTCTGGGGACTGAGATCCCGCAAGCCACGCTGCACGGATAAATAAAAAAGGGCAGCAAAGGCAGAAAAACAGCCAGAGGGAACCATGACTGTCCCAACGTGCTTCTCTGAAGCTGACTTTGCCCTTAAACCATGAGAACTTACTACGCAGCCTCAGATTCTGCTCAATGTAAGCAGAGAGCAAATTACTCAGTTCTTCCGAGATTAGATTCTCAGTTTATCAGAAAGCCATCCTGGAGCAGCAAAACACCTCCCTCTCCACATCCTCATCCTCCAGGTCGGTGACAATCAGTCCCAAGAAAAGGCACCTTCCAAAGGCCTACACCCTCTGACAACTAAGCCTCTACCCTCTGACAACCTACCTCACTGCCCACCGTGATCACTTTCCCCACAAAGGAAGGTCTGTACGCCAGCCGATAGCCAGATGGAACGCATCTAATTTGGGGCAATAATGTAATAGACAACCTTCCAATTTACATTCAAAGTCACCTCACTGTGGGGCAGATGGACTCCTGCTCTGACCTTCCCCCAGGCTCTGGCTTTGACTCAACAGCCAAGTGGACGTGATCTAAGTGTCCTTCTCAGCGGCCGCTCTCCACTACACCTGACTGGCAGGAAGAGAGCTGCTCCAAGAGCTTCCCTCCTGCAGAATTCCAGTCACTTTCACGCAGAGAAAGGCCAGGGAGGCCGGTCGGGGCGAGAGCAGAGTGAAGGCGAGCGCTCTGGGGGGTGGGGGTGGGGAGCCGGTTACCGCAGGTAGAAGAGGACGTAGGCCTGCTGGTTCAGAACCACCTTGATGTTGCTGGAGTGGACAAAGGAGTCGTTCATCTGGTACCACTGTCCATTGCTTGCCTGAGCAGCGCAGGGTGTGGACGAAACAAAACACAACGATCAACACTTCCGCGATCCTTACTTTTAACAAGGGAAGGAAAAAACCTTTTAGCTGCCACATGTATCCCAGTGCTGATGAACTAACTAGCAATGATTTCATAAAATGTCAAGTATCTCTCTAACTCTGAACGTGCCCCCAAGTGTGCTGGAGTCTCCCTTCCTTCCTGACACCCCGAAAGACGCGAGCTTTCCTTGTGGAAGGCTATTTTGGCAGGTCTGCTCAGCACAGCCTCTCCCACCAATATCTGGCCTTCTGAGTCTTCTCCAGGGGTCTAAGGGCAGGGCACTGGCAGCAGCCCCCCTCCAGTGTCTCATCGCAAGGCCAAGGGTGGGACAGATCCTAGTGGGACAGGTTTAAAACACGTCTTTGCACTCCACGAAGAAACAACAACAGGACCTGGACCAACCACAAAACACGGCCACTTTCCACAGAATAAACATTCTGCAGAGATCACATCTGGACTTGTGCAAACAGGCACCACAAACCTGCCCCCCGGAGGTAGCACGCGTACCACCACCTAAGACAGCCTGACGTGAACACAGGAGCCACTGACCTTCACGTAGCAGTAATAGTGCCCGGCGTGGCAGCTATAGCCCGAATGGACCAGGACAGCATACAGCCCGTACATGACAGGCTCACCATTACTCTGGGACATATACGGACGGATGTTCAGGAATTCCGGATATCCCACATCCTGTTTGAAAACCCAAGGAAAAGACAATTACAATTCATCATTGGGAGTAAGGGTCACCTTGCCCTCTCCATCAGCTGGTCTTTAACAATGTGGGGCAACGGGCACACAGCAAGGCTGAGGCGGGGGCCTCCCTTAGTCAGTGATTAAAAAAGAAAGCAGAAAACTGCAATCTTTCTATGGGAGTTTCTATGAGAAACTCTTTATTGTCCTGACAAGTGGTTTATGGTCCCCTGTCTTGGCTGTGCATCCAAATTAGTTCTCTCACTACCTGGGTCCCACGTGTGAAAGGAGAAGAGTTGTTCATTCTCCTCCCTGCCACCATGCAGGAACACTGCAGGGGGAGTCAGGGATTCAGGAAAACAGGTGCTGACTCCACACGGCCAACTGAAACAGCAGGTTAAAATTTTAATGGAGTGGCTCAGGATGAAGGTCATGCCATAATTTATTTTAGAAGTCAACAATTTTTCATAAGAAAATATTATCAAACATGATCTTTGAATGATACAGATATAACATACTTGCATTTCTGCCTGTGCACATACAGACTTTTAAAAAAATGAAGTACAGCGACTTCCCTGGCAGTCCAGTGGATAACACTCTGCACTTCCACTGCAGGGGGCACGGGTTCAATCCCTGGTCTGGGAACTAAGATCCCCCATGCCGCACAGTGTGGCCAAAAAAAAAAAAAATGAAGTACGGTTTACACAGAGTGAAAATAGGAGCACAGTTTGGTGAGTTCTGACCAGGGTACACTGATGGTAACCTACACTCCATTCAAGAGACAGACACGGACCCAGAAAACCCCTTTCTGTCCAGTAAGTGCCCCCATGTCAAGCACCCACTGTTCCGAGTCCCACGGCCAGTGGTTACTTCTGCCTGTTCTTCGGCTTCATACAGTTGGTACCTGTTTGTCTGGATCAACAGAATGTCATGATATTCACCGACATATCTTTTTCTGTCTATTGACAATTTCAAAATCTCAAAAGCCAACACACCCAATAGGCTCAGGAGCCCCAGTCCAAACGTGCTAGACATGGGGCCGAAATCAAACAGACCAATGTTTCTCACACTGTGTCCTAATGGAAAACTAGTTCCAGGAGATTTTATGGCGGAATGTGAGCTCCTCAGGGCAGAAGCAACACGACCTCATTCAGCACTGATTACCTCCCACTGATTTCCCAGTGCCTCGCATGGCATGGTGCAATGTAAGCCCAAGTGTTAGAACGGAGGAATGAGTGACTCCCTCAGTAACTGAGTTTAGAAAATTCCTCATAGTAAATTCCCCTTGGAGATTCAAAATACAACACAGCTTAATAAAGGCTCTGAGAAGGTCTATAATTAAAAAGAACTATTTTAACTTCGGCTTGGCATTTCCCAAACTCAGCTGAACACAGAACACGGAACACTTTTTTTCAGGGTACCATACTACCGTTCTGCAGAACACCAGTTTGGGAAATGCTGACCTAACCACTACCACTGCCAGGGAGGAGACTGAAAGCTCAGACAAGTGCCTTGCCCCAAACCACACAGCTAGGCTCTACCAACCGAGAACACATCTCCAGGCCCTTATGAGACAAGGCATCTTCTATTAAAACACCACTGTGCAAAAAAGTAAATTATTACACTCCACAAAAAGGCACAGCATGCAGCTGCACCTGCTTAAGAGACAAACAGGACATGGGAGAAGAGAGCTGCAGGGCGCAGTGTTCACCACACTGATTCTTGGGCCACCCAGACCTTCTATAGCAGCAACACCCCAAGCACAGGAAGATGCTAGGAAAAAAAAATGTTCTTGAACTTGACTGCATAATGATCATTTAGGGATGGTGCAAAAATGTGGACTCCTGGGCCCTGTCTTCCAGGGATTTGAATCCACTCAACCTGGAGTAGAGCCTGGAATCTTTCAAAAAGCGCTGACCAAGCAGCCTGGGCACTGTGAGCGCTCACCTTGGTGATCTTCCCCCCACTGAAGTTGGCAAAGCGCTTGAGTGAGAGTGTCAGGACGTTGGACGTCCTGTGGATGGTGAACCGCTTGCTGGCTGGAACCTTCTTCTTGCATCTGCGAGGAAGGCGAGAGGAAGAGCTATCAGCTCGTGCTCTGAGGACTGCTGTCCTCACACTAGGTTAGTATCAGAACATCAGGAACTGCACTTTACGTAAGGGGTCTTCTTAAATGAGACTGTGCCCTCTGCACCCCTAAAAACCAATCAACACCACTTAAGGAAAGGAAAGCTACGGCAGGGCAACCAGGACTAGAGAAAAGGTGGAGATTCTAAAGCAAAAACAAAATACTTTCCCAACGAGGAGACTAAAGAAGATGCGTGGAAAAGCAACTTTGGGCTAACACAGGAAAAGCAAATTCGAGCAGATGTGGCCAAGAGATAAACAGGCAGGCAGGAAATCACCGAAAGCAAAGCCAGAAGACAAGGAAATGAAGGGGGAGAAGACAGGGGCAAAAGTGAACAGCTTCTAGAGCTAAAGGAGGTGAATTGAGAGGGATAAAAAGCAGGGTTTAGGCACAGAATCATCCACCTGAAAAGCACAGTGAGAAAAACTTTCATTAGTGATTACAGCTTTTAAATGACCTGGATATAAAGTAACACACCCACACACTGAGACTGCACAACGCTAAAGAGGACGAGGTCAGTCACAACTGCTGAAACGGAAAAATGCCGAGGACAACTCAAGTCGAGAACGGAAGCCACAGAACACGGCTTTTCGAGGAGGCAGGACGGCCTCCGGAGCAGACGGCCATGTCCAGTCACTCCACTTTTGTGCCTCAGTTTTCTCCTCCTGTGAAATGGGGGTAATAACAGTCCGTGCCTCACGACTGAGTGCACGCGAGGCCCTCAGAACAGGGACCAGCATGGAGTAAGCGCCGCATAATAAACAGCAGCTATGACAACCACGGCTATCCCTCCACCTGTGTTGTTCAGAGGTTTTCAGTTTTAAGACACATCTGCGCCACTCAAGAATGTGGACAGTGGTTGGGAGTTCCCTGGTCCAGTGTTAGGACTCGGCGCTTTCACTGCCGTGGCCTGGGTTCAATCCCTGGTCGAGTAACTAAGATCCCGCAAGCCGTGGGGCGCGGCCAAAAAAAAGAAATGTGGACAGTGGTCACCTCTGAGGGCGAGAGGGAGGGAGAGGACGGCAGCCGTGTCAGGTTAGGTGACATATTTTCTTTCTGGCTGGCTTGATCTTTTTGCCACGAGCAAAACGAAACTTACTTCGCACACATATAGGCATTCTCTCCACTCAGGACATCTGGTTTCACAAAAAGTTCCAGGGCACGCACGATATTTGCAGCTTGCTGAGAAGGACAAAAACAGGGAATAGAACAAAGAGCGGAAGAAAAAGGCTGACTCTCCAGAAATGCCAAACGTAAGGTCTCTTTTCAGGCTGACGAAGCAAATCACAACATCTCACTTGCATAAGAATTGGCCTGCTAGCTGCCACCTTCTGGGAGTCAGAACACGGCAAAGGAACAGGGAGCCAGGCTGTCACCCCTCCTCTGTTGACGAGGATCACAGCCCCGGGGGTTTATCAAGGCCTCAGAGGGTCCGGTCCAGACCTCAGGCTGAGGTGAGCTCACCTCCTGCAGAGTCAGAGCGGGGAGAAAGGAAGGCCGCTCCGAAACGCGCAGCCTCTGTGTGAAAGCTGCCCACAGCACACTGGACAGACCTCCCTGCTCAAGCCCTGCACTCAGTGTGGCCACTATTCATGCCTCGGGGCACAAAACTGCATTATTTTCCCCCTTCTTTTTGAAAAAAATAGAACACGCAGAGGGAAATGGCTAGGAAGAAATACACGAAAATGTAGGACTCCAAGTATTTCTTTCCTCATCTATCTGGATCACATGCTCTCATAGGTTTTTGTTCTTTGGGTTCTTTGCCCTCTGGCCTCCCTGTCCTAATGCAAACGAAACAGCATGACAGGGTCTATACCCGAATCTCCAGCGCCACATCCAAGTAGGGATCGTAGGTGTCTGAGACGCTCTTGCACACGGAGCACTTCACTGTGAGAGAACAAGGGGGGCAGTGGGGTGGGTGCAGGGCCTCCAGGGCACCACCCCCGTTTCCAAGTCTGAGAACTGGAGGCAGACCACCAGCTCACCAGCCCCCTGAAATCCTGGGATGGGAAGTGCTCCGGAGGAGAGGAGGGCAAACCCCGAGGTGCCTTCCCAGCCTGGCCAGCTGCCCCAGGGGTGCTCACTCCCACCCCAAGGGCAGTGGCCACATCTGAGCAACTATGGAGTCTGAGGAAAAGGAACACCACCCGCATCCACAGGCTCCTGATGCTTTGCTCCAAACCCCCTCCCAGGAACGGGGCCCCCAGCAAAGCAGCCGGCAGGGCTGCGGTGCACGAACCAGGCTGTAGGCCTCCTGGGCCTGGAGGGTCAGCCTGGGTGCCAATACCAAGCACTTCTGGTTAATACGCTAACCCCCAACAAGAAGGGGCAGAGAACGGTTCTCCACTTACCTCGCGATCGGAGATAGCCTCCAAAAATCTGATGGACCAAAGTCGTAGCCTGCGTCTGACGATCCAACCTGCAGAAAGGCCATGACCTTCAGGGGGAGGACAGGGGCCAAGAAGCAGGCCGGCAGACCCACCAGCCCCTGTGCCGTTACCCACTCAGTGCGAGGATGGGAAAGGTCCCACCTGGTCAGCGGCAGCTCCGCCCGGAGGCCTCCCCACGCGCTGACCCGCGCGACCTGCTCCCCACAGAAGCTGCCTCAGCTGCCCTCTCAGCAGGCAGCCTCACCTCCCACGGCACAGGGAGCAAGAGGCCGGATGGACCTGTACGTCACCCCACCCCCGGCCCACCCCTCCCCGCTCCAGCGCAGCCCCGCCGTCCCTCGTGGGCACTGCACACGCTCACCTCTGGGGAAGGGGAGCGCAGAGTGAGCGGGGACAAACTCCCCCTCTGAACCCTCTCAGCAGGACAGCAGTGGGCACGGGCGTGGGCCTTAGGGTCCAGCAGACCTACATTCAAACCCCCAGCCCCAGAGCCGCGAAGCAGAGCTCCAGAGAGCACCTAGCGCAGCGCCTGCACCCACAGCGACTCATGTAACGAAGATTCTGGAAACAATACCCTACATCTAGCCTCTGCTCCTGGTTTCGCTTGCAACCCACCGAATCTGACCCACTCCTCTGCAACTGTCCTGAGTCCCCGAGACCTCCGGGACACAAACACAGCTGACCTTTTGGTCTTTTTGGCCACAAAAGCACTACGTGGCAAGGCCCACTCCCTGCCGGGAAGAGCTTGCCCGTGTCCACCCAGGCCCCACTCTCCTGCCCACCACCTCCTGCAGATGCTTCTGCCTCCTGGGCGGGGGTGGGGGGCGGCCTGAGTGCTGCTAACCCCGCACCTCCCTCCGCAGGCGGCCACCTCCCACCACCGGCAGAGCGAGCCAGGCGCCCTGGTCTCAGCCTCCTGCTCAGGCCACATGACTATTCATGGCCGCGCTGCCCAGACGCACTGAGGAGTACAGCTCCAAAACACGTGGGGGACAAACACAGGGTCAGCAGATTTTTATTCTGCAAGTTAGGAAAAGAAAAATCAGCTGCCACCATCTATACTGTCACCACCACTCATCAAAGAAGGGACATTTTAGGTCCCAAAACTAGCAAGGACATAACCTCAGAGCAGACTGAAAGCCTCTGGGTGTGATGCAGCTGCTGAACTCCAGGTCACCCCCCAGGTCACCAGAAGCCCGTCAGGACAGGAGCCCAGAGGACCACATAGGACCCACCCTCGGTTCAGCCGGAAGCAAGGACAGTGCAGACATTCAATCACCCAGAAGTAGGAAAATAAAGCCAGATCAAAAAGCTATCCCAGACGCTGCCACTGAGCGTCCCAGAGGAAGGGAGGGAAAGGAGAAGGGACGAGGGGACCTGAGGCCTGTGCGCACCTCCTGTAAGGTGAGGCTCCCAAGCGTCCTGGCAACAGGATGTGGCTGGGAGGCAGCCCCCAAGGCAGCGACTCAGCGGGAGGAGGCAGGCAGGCTCCTTGGGGAGCAGGGGGTGCAGGGCAGGAGAACAAAGGGGAAAACCAGGGTCCTGAACGAGAAACATAAAAATACTGAGGCCACACGCCCCTTCTGCCCCCAGAGGAAAAGCTGCCCACTCCAGCGTGTGCTTCGCTGTGTGGCCAGAAGGGGGCGCCCGAAGCAAGAGCCAAACGAATCGCCAAATCCTCGTGATACGGAAGCAAAGGTGGTTCCAGTAGAAAATGGTGGAGACTTGACACCCTACCTGATGAGAATCAGCCCCCCGGAAGCAACATGAAGCAGGAGAAGACAGCGACACAAACTCCAGGCTGAAATGAAGACCCCAAACAAGCATGTGGGGAGACAGAAGACCACCGTGAACAAGCCTTAAAACTAAGATAAAACGACCAAAAGGAGGGAAAGTTCACTGAACTCAGGAAAGAAACAAAGACTGAACTTCGAGGGGCACGTGGAGGAGGGACTCAAAGGAGATGGAGTGAGGGGCACAGGAAGCGGGGGTCGGGGGGTGTGCAGGGCAGCCGCGGGGAGGGGGCGGCTGAGACATGAGAACACCAACGACCCGGCACCCGAAAGGGCACCGTACCATCAAATACATAAAGCGGAACACGAGAAACATTCCCAGGCGTTAAGGGGAAAAAAGGGCCTTTAACACAAGCAAAAGCAATGCCAGCGTGTGTTCCCGAGGGGAGAGTCACTTCCCGACCAGTGTGGGGTCACCCAAGACAGACCACTTTACCGGGCTACGGGTCAGGTTTAATTACATCAGAGTTTCACCCGCTGAAACAGAGGTTTCCCATCCTCGTGGCTACAACTCAACTAACTTTGCCAAAGGATGTTCCAGATATGACTCCTGAGTTGTATTTCCAGAGTCCAGGAGTCAGTTCTATTCCAGGCCTAGGCAGCATTTCCTGCCTCCTTTCTTCTCTCTGAACCCAAAAACCCAGGAATGATACAAAAACACTGTTGACAGTAGCTGTTTTACAAAAGGGAAGACTAAGCAACTAACCATCAATCCGTCATGTGCATTTGTCTATGCTCTCAAATTTGGGCAGAGCAAAACCTCAAAAATCATAATCTCCTTACCCTCAAGTTTTCCTGCAGCCTTTCAAGTTCTTCCATAAAGACATTATAATTCCTACCATCCCCATCCTCAGTACCAAAATAATGAGGTGATTTTTAAAAGATGGCAAAAGTCCCTGTCAGTAGCGTAAGATTCTCGAAGAGATCTATTAAAGCATTTCCCAGGACTTCCCTGGTGGCGCAGTGGTTAAGAATCCGCCTGCCAATGCAGGGGACATGGGTTCGAGCCCTGGTCCGGGAAGATCCCACATGCCGCAGAGCAACTAAGCCTGCGAGCCACAACTACTGAGCCCGCGGGCCACAACTACTGAAGCCCGCGCGCCTAGAGCCCGTGCTCCACAACAAAGAGGAGCCACCACAATGAGAAGCCCATGCACCACAACGAAGAGTAGCCCCCACTTGACGCAACTAGAGAAAAGCCCGCGCACAGCAACGAAGACCCAACACAGCCAAAAATAAATAAATAAACATTAAAAAGAAAGAAGGCATTTCCCTCCATGAGTTGCTGGGACAGAGATGGCCACCACCTGCCCTGCAGCAGGAGGAGCCCTTTCCCGGGAAGCAGAGTGCGACCCCTTGCTGGAGCTTCAGCTCAGGGCCACGGGGCTAAGGTCCACAGAGGCAGCCTGGGGCGGGGGGAGGAGTGCGTACTTGGCACAGCCGCTCAAGCAGGCCTTCTGCATGGCATCAATGGTGTACCGCAGAAACTCGTGTGCGTCCTCTTGGTTCCCGAAGCGGAAATGCCGGGCGATCTCTAAGGAGGAAGGGAATAAGCATCAGGCCGGAAGGGAAGAGCTCCTGCCTGCTCTCCAAATGTCCCACTCCTGTCGGTCTCATCACCAACTCCTAGCGGACCCAGGACTAAACCCAAGCGAGGAAAAGGAGCCTGCCTGGCTTCCTACATCCCAGGTACCACCCTCATGGCAGTTATCTTCTCAGTGAGACCTAAGGGCTTAAACCCTCTACACTTAACAGAAAGCACGAATGAACACCAAGCATTAAGGATATGAGATCCACTGATGAACTAAAGCTGGTTTTCCAGGAGCCAATACAGACCATGGCAGATTATCACCATGTCATCGCAATACAACTTACACGGGCTTCAAAAACCAATGAGCCCATCTTTTCTGCTAAGGGAGATATCTGACTGTCACAGCACATGGACACTGGTTTCTCTGACGTTGAGAAAAGGCCCCGCAGCCCTTCCTTACCTGCTCCCCACCTCCAGGCCCATGACACACAGCTCCCGGCCTGGCCAAACCCGCCTGATCTTCGGGGTGGGGATCACCACCACCTGGCGTGGACCGCCCCACATCCAGCCCCAGGGCTCGCTTAGTCTGCTACACTCTGTGCGTGCAGCCTCCCGAGCCCTCCCTCCTGCCCCCCCACCCCGAGAAGGAAGCCGCTCTTACTTCTGAGGTCTCGGATGAAGGACACGGGCTTGATGGCGTTGCCACTGTTGGCGAAGGCCTGGATGATGTGGTTCTGCATGACACACAGCATGCAGAAGCTTCCCTGGTGACCTGCGGGCACGGACAGGCGGTCGTGGTAAGGCGAGAGCTCCCAGGAGACCTGACAACATGGCCTCCCGCCCAGCAGAGACAGCAGGAGCCTGACAGCCCGGCCCAAGCCCCGGCGCCGCCTGCAGCACCCGGGACCCGGCCTCTCCACAGCTGTGGGCTCGGCTGCAACCCAGCCCAAGGAGTCTGAGTTTTCAAGCACCGTTTAGAATAATGTTTTCTCTGACTTCCAAACTGCATCACATGGTCAACAGGCTAGAACATTCTGGGCTTCCCGACACCCCCTTCATGTGCTCTTCAGCATAGGAACCTCTGCTCTGGTTTCCAGGAGACATAGGGGCTCGGCCAGCTCTGGGGAGACCCCGGGCACGTGCTCCCCCAGCCTAATGGCCCGACTCTGCAGCTCTGGCGCCCCAAGCGGCCCCAGGCGACACCTACACGGTAGGGACGGGTCCATAAAGACCGGCAGTGGGCCACACAGAGCCCCCAGGCTGTGATGGGGCCCCCAGGCTGCGGCCAGTCCCCGTGCTCTGGATAAACTATTTGTCTCCCAGGAATTAGGCAAGATAGCGTTATGCTTCTACCTCTACTTACAATTATGATCTTAAATACATAGAGAAGAGCAAAGACTACACCCCATTTTAGGTGATTTTTAAGTCAAGTACTGGTGTGATAGTTGAACTCCCTCTCAACCTCTCACAACCCTGTTCCCCACGTGCTTCATCCTTCTCCCCAACCAGGTCACCACTGTTCCCATTCATGCATTCACTGTATTCCACACGTGGCACTCACTTACCAGGACACTGCAGCTTCATGTTTAAGCTCACTTTCTATCAACTGTAACAAACCGCTCTTTAATCCCTGCTCCAGACCACAGTTCATACACACGGCCCCCCTGCTCCTGCATGTCAACCTTCCCCCTTTTCCTGCTATCACAAATGCTGTGGTGAATGGTCCTTGTGCGCATGTCAGTTTCTCTAAGGCATATACCTACAAGATACATTTCTGGGTCCAAGGGCAAGCACATCTTTAGTTCTACAAGATATTGTAGTCGTGTATGTAGTGCACGACCTTCCTAAACAGACCCAGCGCCTAACACAAAATTCACACCAATCCATTATTCTCCCCCTGAACACCTCCAATCACCCAGTTACTTGGACCTATCTCAGATTAAAAAAGGAAACAGCATGCAGCCTGTTTACCACATACACACAAAAAAATCCTAGTATCTACAAACGAAAAGGGCCCATGTTGGTAAAGATGTTGAGAAACTGGAACCCCTGTACACTGTTCGTGGGAATGTTAAATGGTGCAGCCACTGTGGAAAAGAGTATGGTAGTTCCTCAAAAAATTAAAAATAGAATTCCCATATAATCCAGTAATTCCTCTTCCAGGTATTTACCCAAAAGAAGGGAAAGCAGAGTCTCAAAGAGATACTCGTACACTCACATTTATAGTATTATTCACAAGAACCAAAATGTAGAAGCAATCTGAGCGACCATTGACAGACGAATGGATAAAGAATGTGGTCTATAAATAAAGTGGAATATTACTCAGCCTTAAAAAGAAAAGGAATTCTGACACCTGCTACAACAAAGAGAAACCTTGAGGATATTATGCTAAGTGAAGTAAGCCAGTCCTAAAAGGACAAACACTGTGTAATTCCACTTACATGAAGTACCTGGAGCAGTGAGAGTCACCGAGACAAAAAGTAGGATGGGGGCTCTGCTGGTGGCACAGTGGTTGAGAATCTGCCTGCTAATGCAGGGGACACGGGTTCGAGCCCTGGTCTGGGAGGATCCCACATGCCGCGGAGCAACTAGGCCCGTGAGCCACAACTACTGAGCCTGCGCGTCTGGAGCCCATGCTCCGCAACAAGAGTGGCCGCGATAGTGAGAGGCCCGTGCACTGCGATGAAGAGTGGCCCCCGCTTGCCGCAACTAGAGGAAGCCCTCGCACAGAAACGAAGACCCAACACAGCCAAAAAATAATTAATTAATTAATTAATTAATTAAAGGTGCTAATAATTAAAAAAAAAAAAAGTAGCATGGAGGGTACCAAGGATGCGGGCTGGGGGGGGGGGGTTGCTTTTAATGGGGCCGGACTTCCAGTTTGAAAACGTTCTGGAGATGATGGTGGTGACGGTTGCGTGACAGTGTGAATGCACTTAATGCTACTGAACTGTACACTTAAAATGGTAAACTTTGTTATATGCACTTACCATAATGCAAAAAAGTTTTATTTTTAAAAAAATGCTAGTATTTATACAAAAAATTCTTCTTGGAGGGAAATCAAAAAACCATTCATGTGATTAATGCCTTTACATGAAGGAGAGGCTTTTATTTTTCATTTTAGAGTTTTCTCAACTCTAACTATATCCATTCATTACTTTTATTTTTTAAATGGCAATAATTTGGAGAAGGCTCAAATTTAGGCAAAAAACCTAATGTTATTTAAGATAACAAACATAACAAATGTTAAGCAAACAAAAAGAGCTCCCATTTACAAAATCTAATTCATGTTAAGATACCCCTATGAAAGTCGTGTGGAAATTAAGCCTCTAATCATTATCTAAAACGCTGAGACTTTTAGACTAATAAATCATCACTCTTAAATAGGGCAACTGGGAACTCCCTGGTGGTCCAGTGGTTAGGACTCGGCACTTTCACCACCAAGGGTTCAATCCCTGGTCTGGGAACTAAGATCCCGCAAGCCATGTGACTCGGCACAAAAAAAAAAAAAAAAAAAAAAAATAGGGCAAGTAACAATTTCACCCAGAAATACCTGAAACAGGATTTCCCAAATCCCTGGTAATACGCAAGTTTAATTTAAACAGCCCGTGGACACTTTCTTCAGGTAATTTAGGAAAATGTATCATAAAAGTTGTATCCATGATTTTGGGGACACTGCTACTTGAATTTGGGGAAGAATGTACGAAAGAATAGGATTTAATCCTCCTGGATATTTTACACAGTGTTTATTCTGTGGGTAGATCCTGAAGTGGTCCAGGCACGTTGCAGGACTGGGGCTCCGTGCAAGCAGCCCCTTGTCATGTTCAAGCCATACTTCCCTGGACCCTTGAGAATCTTCAAACAGTGAATTCGAGGAAGAGAGGACAGCCCAAGCCCACTTAGGGGTCACTTGGGGATCCAGTCAGGTGCCACGAAAAAAATACTAAAACTTCTCTTAATACATTTTACTCTAAAAAAGCCAAGAAATTAAGGCTTACTGACATTTCACAGAGTGACATGGAGGGACACTGGCACCCGCCCCAGGTCTGCCTGCGTTGCTCACAGGAGGAGGGGCTGCTCCCAACTCAAGCCCTTGCCCCCACACACTACAGTTTACTTGTGCCAGGTTACACGGACTTACAGATGTTACCTACTTTTACCTGTATTAACCCTTGCAAAGTTGCAAACAGCTCAAAGATTCCTGCAGAGAAACCAACAGCGGAAGCACAGGGAACAAGAAAACGGCAGAGCGACCTACAGGCTCGGGAGAGAGGCTCTCACCGCCAACGTCATGAGATAAAAACAAAGACAACCCAGTCAAACCTTAGTAAAGTCCACCCAAAACAACCTCAGCCATCACCAAGGTAACTACTGGAAACAGATTTAGAATCAACTTCATCTTAGAAGTGTGCACTGTGCCTTGATACAGTAGCTAGTGCTGCTGTGAACCATTACAAGACATTTAAAATACTACAGTCGTTCCCATAGCCTGGCCTTCTTTCATTCTTTTTTAATAATATAACTAATATCCCTGAACACGTCATGCAATCCCAAACTTTTATCATAACGATGTTCCTCCCACGCTCCCATGTCCCTGCCTCTGGTTCTGCCCTGATTTCTAATTATTTACCTACTTATAAAAATCACTTTAAGTTTTATCACATATATGTACACCTAAACAACAAATTGTCTGCTTTTCAAATTTATAAATAGGAATTCGTGCTGCATGCAGTCTTCTGGGACTTTTTCTTCACTTGACACTATGCTATTGAGACTCATTCATGGAGCAAATCCATTCTTCTGCACTGCCGTATAATATTCTACCATGTGCCTATATAATTCAAGTACCCATTGTGTTGATGGGCACCTGGGTTGCTTACAATTTTTTGCTGTAGGTTTCCTGGTGCAGATATCAGAGCTTTTCTGTAGAATTGCTAAGTGTAGATTATATGACAGAGAACACCAGATTGTTTTCCAAAGCAGTTATGCCAACTCAGACCAGGAGTTTACAAAGAATCTCATTGACCTCCATCCCCTGTGGCATTCGGTACCGTCAGACTTCCGAGTCCTTGTCGACCACAAAGGTGTAAAGCGTCTCCCAGATTACGAGGTTACTAGCAATCTCCTCCTCTGCTCCATGACCATGAGTTTCCTCTCCTATTAAATGCCTGCTCCTAATGTTTATCTATTTCTTAATATGTTATTCTCTTTTCCTTGTTGATTTGTGGTTTTGTATATATTCTTGGTACCAATTCTGCATTGTTTATGCATCCCAGGTGTCATCTCCTCGTCTGTAGCTCCCTGTTTGTATTTTGTTTTTTCATGAACAAAAGTTCTTAATTTTAATGCAGCCGAATTCATCAATTTTTTTAATGGTTAGTGCTTTCTCCCAACCCAAGGTCAGAAAGATACTTGCTCACGTCTGTTATAAAAGCATTGTTTTTACTTTTGAGAAGTTTTTAAAAAAATAAATTTATTTATTTTATTTATTTTTGGCTGCGTTGGGTCTTCGTTGCTGTGCGCAGGCTTTCTCTAGTTGCGCTAAGTGGGGGCTACTCTTTGTGGCAGTGCGCAGGCTTCTCATTGCGGTGGCTTCTCTTGTTGCAGAGCACGGGCTCTAGGCATGTGAGCTTCAGTAGCTGTGGCACGCGGGCTCAGTAGTTCTGGCTCCCAGGCTCTAGAGCGCAGGCTCAGTAGTTGTGGCGCATGGGCTTAGCTGCTCCGCGGTATGTGGGACTTTCCCGGATCAGAGCTTGAACCCGTGTCCCCTGCATTGGCTGGAGGATTCTTAACCACTGTGCCACCAGGGAAGCCCTTTTGAGAAGTTTTAAATCCATTTTTTGGTGTGAGTATGCTGCGAAATGGGGATTCTATTTCATTTTTTCCGTATGTAAACCCTAATTATTTTTAAGTTCCATTTATTTAAAACAGGAGACACATGTATATGTGAAAAAATGGTGTGTAATGCCACATGTCCACGCATTCGTGGCTCTGTTTCTGGGCTGTCTCTCCATCGGTCAGTACTTCCCTCCCTGACTCAGTTCTATGCCATTTTAACTTCTCTAACTTTACAAGACTTTACAGCTGCTAGAGTATACCTCTTCTCATATTCTTTACAGGTGTCTTGGTGATTTTGGTCCTTTGCTTTTCTTTTCCACATAAATTTTAGAATCAGCTGGAGCTACAATAATCTCTATATTAATTTGGGAGAGAACCAACATTTTTATAATATTGAGGCTTCCCTCTGTGAAGGCAGCGATCTCCATGTGTGTAGGTTATCATATAATGCCCTTAAATTCCCAGGAAAGGTTTTCCACATGTATCTTGGTAATTTGGGTCTCGACACTTATCATTTTTGTTGCTGTTATACAATTTTTTATAATAGCAAATTTTTTTAAATTAATTAATTAATTCATTTATTTTGGCTGTGTTGGGTCTTCGTTTCTGTGCGAGGGCTTTCTCTAGTTGCGGCGAGCGGGGGCCACTCTTCATCGCGGTGCGTGGGCCTCTCACTGTCGCGGCCTCTCTTGCTGCGGAGCACAGGCTCCAGACGCGCAGGCTCAGTAGTTGTGGCTCACGGGCCTAGTTGCTCCGCGGCAGGTGGGATCTTCCCAGACCAGGGCTCGAACCCATGTTCCCTGCATTGGCAGGCAGATTCTCAACCACTGCGCCACCAGGGAAGCCCCAATTTTTTTTTTTTAACAATTTCTTGTTTGGTGTAGACAAATTCAAGTAACTTTTTGTATATTGATGTTATATCTAGTCATAGTGCCAAATTTCTTTCTTATTCCCCCGAATTTCTGATTTGTCTATGGATTCCTTTGTTTTTCTACGCAGGAGTATCATTTTCAACCAACAAGTGTTACTCCCTCCTCTTGTCTCCTGTGTCACTGCTCTGGCCAGGACCAGCATATCAAACACAAGTACAGAGAGTAGCCACCCTTGCTTCTCTCCGTATTTTAAAAGGTGTGCTTCTACTATTTTCCTAATTGGAATGCTTTTTTGTAGTTTTTGCTAGATACCTTTTATCAATATTAGTAAAAAAATCCCTTCTGTTGCTACTTTGCTAAGAGTTTTCTTTATCATAATTTTTTGGGGCATCTATTTTCAGGTGACCTTTCTCTCTTAATCTGTTAATAAAGTGACGGCAACTAAGGTAGCAAGATTAGCAGTCACGGATGTAGAACTTACTGAGTGCCAAGTACTATTCTAAGCACTCTACACAATTCATTTAAGCTTTACAAAAATGCTGTGAAGGAAATGTTATTATTACTTTGCAGATGAGGAACAGGTCAGGTAATTCTCAAGGACTCAGTCGCCGGGTGGCAGAACCAGGATGTAAACCCAGCAGGCCAGCCTCCAGAGTGGTGCTTGTAACTGCTGTGCTATACTGGCTCCACAATTACATTTGGAGGTTTTCTGATATTAGAACATCCTTGTGTTACTAGGATGAACACAAGTTGCTCACAGTGTTTAAGACTACTGAATTTGCTAGTATTTTACCTAGAATTTTTACATGTATATTCATGAACAAGAGGGAACTGTAATTTTTCTTTCTCATATTGTGCTTTTTAATTTTGTTATCCAAGTTAAGAGAACCTCATTGAACGAGCTAGGAAGCTTTCTCTCTTTTTCTTTTCTCTGAAAGAGTTCAGGAAGCATTGAAATGATCTGTTTCTTAAAAGTTTCATAAAACTTACCCATAAATTGTCTCAGCCTGGTGTTTTCTTCATGGGAAAAATTTTAACCACTGACTTAATTTTGTTAATGGTTGAAAGGCTATTCAGACTTTCTGTTTTCTTCAGTTTGGGTAAGTTATATTTTCTTTCATCTTTATTTTACCCACATTCAATTTCCACTTTGGAGGATGTTTTATGATGTACATAAAACACTGCTACAAAAACAGGTGTATAAAACAACCGTATTTCGGAGGTATCTTTTGAAAACCCTTTTCTCTCTTTAGGTAATTACTTTCAGACCAGTTTAGAGACCATTACTCTACCTGATTCTCTTTCACGGCCCATCCTGCAGCTGGCACAATTCAAATGTAGGATTTACCAGTTACTATAAAGCGTTACTATTTATCAGTTACTACTTCATTCCTGAATTGGACCCGGGCTGAACTGGCAGCACCGTTGAGCACACGGGTTTGTCCACTTAGGAGACCATCTGGCCCCGAGGACCCAGGGTCACCCCACTGCACGTGCACACTCGCTGCCATGCGTGTGCACAGCACCCCCCCCCCCCCCCCCAGCGCTCACTCACAGCCTCGCGTGTGCTCCTTGGAGAGCAGGTAGTTGGCCAGGGGCGGCGTGTAGGTCAAGCACTGCACGGTGGAGTTGAGGAAGCAGGTGTTGCCGAGGTTGTGCAGCCCCGCGCCCACACGGTAGACGCGCCCCCAGCGCAGCGACAGCCGCTCCACAGGGAAGAGCACCTTCTGGGGCGCGGGGACGCCGTCACCACAGCTCTCGTACACGTGCTCGCTGCCTGGAGGGGGAGGGATGGGAGAGAGGAGGCCATCTGACTCCGTGCCCAGGCAGACCACCAAGAGCAAGTGCCGTGGCACACTCAGTGGGCACGGGCTCAGAACGCGGCATCCTGGGGCGACTGGGTTCTCCGGGGGCAGAAGCCCAGGAGAACACCTGTCACCCCACGGCTCTCCCTGACGGCGTCGGTCTAGCGCCCCAGGACCCTTCTGTGGATGAGAGGACGAGGTCCCGAGAACCAGCAGCTGGAAGAACCGGGCACTGGCACTGAGCCCACCCCCCTTCTCCATTCGGTGTCCAAGGCCTGCTCTTGAACCTCTAAGGACACAGATCTCTTTCTGACCAACCCCGTACCGTTCCTTCCATAACTAAAATCTACTGACCCCACGCACGACATTCACAAGTCACCACACTCCGTTTCTGGTCCTACTAATCAGTCAACGTTTCGTCCCTCCACTTGGTCAGCACAGAGCGAGGCCCTCTCACAGTACCCTGTGTCCTGGCCTGTGGCTCATCCCCGCTCCTGTGGCAGCCGGCTCCCTCTGTCCTGGGGTTCAGCAGCACATATTTGCTCTTCAGTGACTCCAGCTGGTAGGAGAAACTCTTGCTGGCCGGCTCAAACTCCAGCTTCTGCAGAAGGACCTTCCTGGCGGAGGAGGCCAGAAGCTTCCCCAGCTCCCCATCGTCAGCCGAGTCCCTGCGGCCAGGCTTGAGGGCTTCCTTCAACTTGTCGACTATGGGCATGGTGCATCACTGCGGGGATAAGGAAGAACACGGAGCGGCGGGTAAGCGGGTCCCAGGAACAGAGCATCCCTTCCCTGACAACCCCCTCCTGGGCCTTATGGATGTGACCCACCATGAAAGCGGCTCTGGATCGGCTGCCAACCTTACAAAGGAAGGGTGACACGAGACGTAGTACTGACCACTTGGACATAGCGATGCCCACACTTCTCCTCTCAAAAAGACAAAGTGCCTCCGCAAACAGCACTAAACGGACTGACAGGGCCCGGAGGAGGCGAGACTACCTTCTCGGCGTCCTCTCTTCAACAAGTACCATCAAGTGACTTTGGACGTCATACTTGGTGCAATTTCCCTCAAGAGGCGACCATGTGGTCCTAACATCTGCTCAAAACCAGGAAAACACTAATTCTCACAAGACACTCTGGTTGCACACACAAATCCATGTAATAAAGGAATTCGCATGGAGAGTGAGGTGGGCACACTCATGTGCTCAGACCCGTACTCTTCAAAACAAAGGCCACGAGCCTCACTGGGCCACTGAACAGAAGAAGTGAGGCTGGTCCAAACTGGGATGTGCTGTAAGTGTAGAACACACGCTGGATTTCGAAGACTCAGTTTGCAAATGTAAAACATCTCAGTAATTTTAAGACTAGTTATATGCCGAAATGATCATATATATACATATATATTTTTGGCTGAGTTGGGTCTTTGTTGCTGCACGCGGGCTTTCTCTAGTTGCAGCAAGCACTCGCTTCTCTTGTTGCAGAGCACAGGCTCTAGGCGCACTGGCCTCAGTAGTTGCGGTGCATGGGCTCAGCAGTTGTGGCACACGGGCTCCAGAGCATAGGCTTAGTAGTTGTGGCTCTTGGCCTTAGTTGCTCCACAGCATGTGGGATCTTCCCGGACCAGGGCTCAAACCCGTGTCCCCTGCATTGGCAGGCGGATTCTTAACCATGGCGCCACCAGGGAAGTCCCCAAAATGATCATATTTTACATATACTGGGTTAGATAAGTTATATTGTGACAATTCATTTCATCTGCTTCTTTTTATTTTTTAATGTGGCCACTGTAAAACTCAGTTATACTTGTGGCTTGTGTTACTGGATAGTGCTTGTACAGATTATCTTTTTTTTTTTTTTTTAAACATCTTTATTGGAGTATAATTGCTTTACAATGGTGTGTTAGTTTCTGCTTTATAACAAAGTGAATCAGTTCAGATTATCTTTTTAAAAGTGAGGGAGGGCTTCCCTGGTGGCGCAGTGGTTGAGAATCTGCCTGGCAGTGCAGGGGACATGGGTTCGAGCCCTGGTCTGGGAAGATCCCACATGCCGCGGAGCAACTAGGCCCGTTGAGCCACAACTACTGAGCCTGCGCGTCTGGAGCCTGTGCTCCGCAACAATAGAGGTCGCAATAGTGAGAGGCCCGCGCACCGCAATGAAGAGTGGCCCCTGCTCGCCGCAACTAGAGAAAGCCCTCGCACAGAAACGAAGACCCAACACAGTTAAAAATAAATAAATTTATTAAAAAAAAAAAAAAAAAGTGAGGGAGAAGAGAAAAGATAGTAATAGGACTAGAATGGTGTACACAAAACGCCTAAACTTAAGGGGGGGTGGGGGGCAGAGCAGGCAGGGGCCGTGGTGGCAACTCAGGCTCCGGAAGGCGGCAGGCCTGGGTTATTCCAGCGTGGATTAGCTATAGACTCCAGGGAAAATCACTGTGACTGCGGGAGACCGTTCTTTGTAAAATAGGAAAAAAAACAGTGTCAAAGGTGCCTGTGAGCTTAATGGGGAGACACACACTGGGTGAGAGCTGAGTGCTGGCTGCGGAACAGTCCCTAAAGCCGCAGTGTAGAAACTGTAACAAACCGGAAATCCCCATCACCTCTAACTGCACACACTACCTGTCAACTCAACCACCCCGGCCAAAGCTCAAGGATTATTTGAGTCACAGTTAGAAAAATAGTTCCTTACACAGCTTACTCCCATCAGAAAAATGATGACTTCCCCCGGGTATGTGGTCGCTGGCCTGAGCCAGGAGACCCAACTAGTCAGGTGGATCCAAAACTCTGCTCGAGTGAAAGGACCCCGTCCAGCACCTCTTGGTAAACCATCCAGATTTATGGTTATGGGGCACCTAATTCTGTATGTGGATCCAATTTCTTCTTCTATAAAAATTTCTGTAAAGAACAGAAATGTAAGACCATTATTTTAAAAAAAGCAAGCACAAGTTCTTTGACATGAAAAAAATAAAAGAAGCTTTCCTAAGGGGAATTATCTAAGAGTTCTCACCAACTGAACAATGGCTGCTGGACCACATGTGGGCTTACCTGGGGTGTCTGAACTTGGGCGTGCTATTCCTGCAGCATGGGGTCAGGTGCTTGGCCGGACTGGGCAGGTGTGGTGCTGGGCCCTCAAAATCACGTGCTCCCAGGCTTTGGCCTGTTCAATCACCAGAGCCACAAGCGTGTCGTCCAGAACGGGTGTCAGAGTCTGTGGGATGAACACAGCATCCCATGAGGCCAGTTCTCTTCCCGCTGTCTCATCAGCCCCACTCCCTGGACGCGGAGCAGGAAGGCCAACCATCTACCGGGAACAGTCAGCATTAAGGCGGAAGGAATATGGATAGTGCGGGACTTAGAAAGAGTGAAAAGCTGAGCTAACTAACTACAAACAATTTCGATGGACATGATATGAAAACACTGCCCTTTGTTCCATACCTTAACCTTCACGCCAGTGACAAGCCCAGTGAACAAAAATCTCCCCACACGCCGGTCAACTCCAGACTCATCACATTTGCAAAGACTAAGAGATAACAGATAATCATCTCCAACTTTCAGATGACGTGAGCCAGTAAGATTTCCCAAAAAAATGGCGCAATGAGAGTTGGCAAATTTTCACTCTGCTTTTTTTTTTTTCTTAATTACCAACCACAATCACTGTGATTACAGAAAATTAAGGTACTTAAAAACTTTTTACTGTGAAAACGTTCATTCACAATGTCGAGAACATCACGGGGAACCGCCATGCTCCCCTCATTCAGCGTCAATAATTATTGTGTAGGACCACTCGGTTCCTCTCCTGAGCCCACATTACTTTACAGCAACTTCCAGATATACCATGTCTGATGTCCATAAGTAAAAGCATATTAACAGCAAAAAAAAAAAAAAGAAAGAAAGAAAAACTAAAGATCATAATAAACATGATCTCAGAATGAAGTCAATCTGTAAAGATTTCTGTTTCATGAAAACTCCCTACAACGTCCCTCTTCCTGTCAAGATCACACGTTGCTGAGGACTCTTGTCGTGGGCGGATATGGCTTTGGGAACCCCTTGAAGCTAGAGGATAAACAGAACTTGGGAGATTGAACCCAGTTTAATTCGAGATAGATAACTTAAAGAACACCCACCCATCCCACATAGCCTACTCCTCAATGCGGAGTCAAGAGATTTTGAACAAATAGAATTTTTCAAGTTTCAACAGGAAGATCAAACCTCTACATCACCCATTCCACCCGAAACATTAAGCAACAACCTAAAAATGGTTTATTTCTGAGGTGCAGCAACCGAGAGAAAAATGTCCCTGTAATCATCACAAGCCCTCCGATGTACACACTTGCTTCAAAACTCAGGAAGGATGCTCTCTCCAGTGCACGTTTCTCACGGGCCAGGACCAGCTCACGCTTATCTGTGCACGTTTCTACCTCTACTCAAATAAAGCTTCCTTAAATCAATCACCATTCAAGAACAATTTTCTCTCCCTCCTCCCTTTAAATGCATTTTTCCAGCATAAAATGCACTGGAGACTCACAGGGTCAACCACGTGCTGGCGGGGAGGAGCCCCAGACAGCACAGGGCTGGGGCCTCCCGGGGGCGCTTTTAGAGGGGGCTCTTCTGCAGAGCAAACATCTGTCCCCAGCCAGGAAAGAGCAAACTGAGCGCCCCTCTCCTTGGAGGCCTGATTCTCCGCATCCCTTACAGACAGTGGACTGTGTCAGAGCCAGGATGTTTTCCTCTCTCATCCGTCTCTGTTTTAGGACGCTGCTCTAGCTCCTAGAACCCCAGGGGAGACCCAATACTACCCGCCCAAAGAAATAGATACTTAAAAAACTCACATCTTGTACCCATCCCCTCACCAGGACCATGACCACGACCACGACCAAGACCATAAGGAATGTTACCCTCTCCAGGGGTGAGCTTTCCCACATCTCTTACTAAAAGAGAACAAACAAGACATCAACTCTGCTGCCAAACTGAACGCCCTCCCCTTTATTTGGAATTAAGCCATTCCAAGGAAAGTCTGAATTCTGCATACATGATGCTTCTGTGCGTAACACCGCCATAGGCTGCTGCCTCCTCCCCTGCCTGGGCTCCTGGACGGGGCAGCTCTCCCCTGCATCGCGGGTCGGTCCCGGTGTGTGGAGAAGAGCAGAGAGCAGACCCGAGGCAGCCCGGACGGAGGACACATTTCCAGGGCCTCCCCGTGCACCCCCGAGCCCTCGGGGACGGCGCAGCCCTAGTACCTCCCCGTGGACCCCGGAGACCCCCGTGGACGCGCAGCCCGGGGCCTCCCCGTGGACCCCGGAGCCCCTTGCGGACGGTGCAGCCCTGGTGCCTCTCCGTGGACCCCCAAGCCCCTCGCAAACAAACACCCGTGTCTCCCCGGAGCGTCCGCCGGTGCGCCCCGCGTCGGGAGTCACATTCCCACGCCCCGCCGGGCGGAAGCTCTCCACCCGGCCCTCGCGCCGCCCCAACCCGGCCCCAGCCTACCCGGCCCTCAGCTAGCTCGGCTGCTGGCCCGGCTGCAGGCCCGCAGCGCTGGCGTCTGCTCGGCACGGGCCCCGCACACGCACCATCCGGGCCTCCGCCGCCTCACACACGTGTCACGGCGACGCTTAAAGGAGCCGCGGTCCGCAGCCCTCAAGGCGGCACACCGAAAGGCCCCGGCAACTTTAAGAGGCGGTGCTAGCTTCCGCCCTATTCCCTGGCCCCGCCCACAGCCTCTTTACGCGCCCGATACGTCACCTCCCCATCCCGCGGCCCCGCCAGCCTACGCGATGACGCAAGCACGCAGAGCCTGAGACGCCCCGCCCCCTTGGCCGGCGCCCCACGAGTTCCCGCAGAGCACGTGAGGTGCCTGCTTCCGGGTCTGGCGAGCTGGTGCACCTAGGGCGGCGTCCGGGCGCGCGTCTTTCTCACCTGCAGTAGGGGCGGTGGCGCGGGAGACTTGATCGCACCCTCTAGGGCATTTAATGACCAAGACACAGGCCCGGCGAGAAGAGGGCAGCGGGTCCAGTGAAGCCCGGAGGGCGGAGCAAAGTGCTCTTGGGATTAAGGGGTCGGGAGCGATGGTATTTGACCTTTGCAGTGTCCCGGGCCCTGTGCAATTCCTTGACCCCACTTCTCTCCTCCAAAAGCGTCATCCCGTGATGACTACGTTAAAGTTTTGGTTGAATGTTTGCAAACGCGCTTTGCTTTTGCAGTATTTTTTAAAATGCCCTTCACCTAATCCGCTTGGTTGCGTCCGCCCCGTTCCGCAGGGCAGGTGGAGAGAGTACAGTCCCAGGCCTGACCTCCAGATACTCTCACATAAGCAAAGGAATATTGTTACTCCACAGAAAACAACTTTTCCTAAAAGGGAACACTTGGAGTACACAACACAATCTGCTGTGTCCTTGGCAGACAAGTGTGAAGGGCAGGCTGGGCGATCCTGGGTGAAGCAACTAGAAACCTGGAGCTAGTCGTTATGTTCCTTCCCCGCACAGTCCTTCAAGCAGGGACTGGCAATGGAGAGAATGGGTGTAATTGGAACAAAATTCACCTGTAGTTATCACTTGGGGAGTGCTGGTTTTTGAAAAAGCAAACAAGTATAAACAGACCCGCAGGAGCCTGAGGTTGAGCTCTGCCCTGTCTGTGAGAATCCTCAACTACAGATATTCAGATTGGGATTTGTCCCGGAATCCACTCAGCCCTAAAGCAATGATTCAGACAAAGACCTTCTCACTCTTCCAGGTCTGATACAATGTATAAATGAGTGATTAAAAGTGTGGGAGCAGGTGGGAGGCGGAGGGCTGGCAACTAGCCCAGGAATGAGGAGACCTCAGTTTTATCCCAGCTCTGCCCTAATTAGCAAGTTGCTTTGGACACTTCTTTTGGGCCTCCGTGTGATCATCTGTGAAATAAAGATGATCTCCAGCAGATCTTTGATTCTAATAACAATACTGATGACATTTGTTCCTGTTGCTGAGTTCATATTATGTGCCAGATACCAAGCTGGCCACTTGCCCACACTATCTGATTTAATCCTCATGGCAACCCTACAAAAAGATAGTTTCCATTTTACAGATGATAAAACTGAGTGTGCAAGATCCCAGCAAGCAAGTGGTGGTTTAAACCCAGGTTTCTCAGGCTCCAAGTTCACATCTTTAGCTCAGGCCCTCAGAGGTAACACTGAAATTTTTCTTAGATGACAAAGCTATTGCCTGAAAAGGCCCGCATGCTGCTTGAGAATGTGATCTGAGACCTGGATGTCGAGAGGAGCCTTTGGCCACCCACACTCCCACCCTACTCCCCTTTCAAATTCCCTCCTAGAAGGCTTCCAAGTGGAATCTCCTAGAGGTGTGTTCACATGGCCCATAGGAAAGTCTTTTCTAAAATGCTTCATCTTGGGCTTCCCTGGTGGCGCAGCGGTTAAGAATCCCCCTGCCAATGCAGGGGGCACGGGTTCGAGCCCTGGTCCGGGAAGATCCCACATGCTGCAGAGCAACTAAGCCCGGGAGCTACAACTACTGATCCTGCCCTCTAGGGCCACAAGCCACAGCTACTGAACCCATGCACCACAACTACTGAAGCCTGCGTGCCTAGAGCCCGTGCTCCACAACAAGAGAAGCCACCGCAATGAGAAGCCCGTCGACACAACTAGAGAAAGCCCGCGTGCAGCAACGAAGACCCAACACAGCCAAAAATAAATAAATAAAATAAATAAAATTTTAAAACATGCTCCAGCTCAAACGTCACCAGAGAAATGCAAATTAATACCACAGTGAGTTTAACATTCCACATTCATGGAACTGCTAGAAGCTAAAAGACTACACATTGGAAAGAATGTGGAAGCAAATAGATTGTAAAACTGCAGGGAATGTAAAATGATGCAACCATTTGGGAAAATAATTTGAATGTTTCTTTTATGTAACATACTTACCCTATGAGCACATCCATTGCTGTCACCACTGCAACTAACTACTGCCTGTAGGCTGGTAAATTCCAAATGTGCCAACACAGACCTCTCTCCTCCTCTTCTTTGGAAAGGTGGGTCCAGTGCCTCCTGGACAACCCCTCCCCAGAAGGGGGTGTCCTTTCGAGGTGTCCCACAAGCACCTCGCAATTCACCATGTCCAGAAACGCGCCCCCCCGCCCCGCCCCCCACCAAGCTGCCTCTCCTTTCTGCCCTGTTGCCTACTTGGGCTGCTGTGCTGGAGCTCAGACCAAATCCTTGCCCTTTTCAGCTGGTTTCCCAGTGGGTCCGGCCACTTGGGGGCACTGCTGAGACTGGTGGGCAGAGGAAAGGAGAAGCAGGCCTTTTCTTCCCCTCCCTCTCTGCTTTGAGTGGAGTTTCCAGCAGCGGCTTCAACTCCATCCAGAGAGACATACTGTGGTTGCAGCCTCCCACCTGGCCTCTCCCTGGGCTCTTGTAGGGCAGCCTACAAGAGCTGCCCCTCCCTCTGCCCCTCCACCCTCGAGGTGCTGACAGCTTCCTGCTGTTCCCTTCTTGGCTTCCCAGGGAGTTTCTTCCATCAGGCTGTCACCAATCCCTACCTTAATCCCTGCTGTTTTAAAGGCTGTGCAGAGTGGTTTTGGTGTTCCTGGTTGGACCTGGACTGATGCAGACAGTAACCCCAACAATCACCTGCCTGGCCGCATCCTGGACTCCCCCTCTCTCCCTCACCCCGTGTAAATTCTCAACAAATTTTGCTAATTTTACTTGCCAAATATTCCTCAAGCCATTCCCTCCCCTCAGTCCCATTGCCCAAGTAAAGCCACTCTCCGCTCTCTCCTGCATTACTGGCATAGAGCCAAGTCCGTTGGTCAAACTGCCAAACAGAATAATATATTTAAAAGGCCTACCTGAACCCATTTCACTCCTGTCTGAAACCCTTTCCTGTCCACCCCTCCCCCTGCCTCCTGCTGATGGGAAAGCCAAGCTCCTTCGCATGGTCTCTAATAGCCTCCCAGGGGCTGGCTTTTGCCTGCCTTTCCCCCTCCTCCCCAGCCATTCCCTGCCCTACATCCTTCAGCAGAGCTAAATCCAAGTGCCCCTCAGGCCCCAATCAGGCTGTCTCTACTCCAGGCTCAGGTTGGTCTTTGGCCTAAAATTCCCTTTCCCACTTGTCCTTCAACCACCTCCTCTGGTGCCACCTCCTCCAAGAGGTCTTCCTGGATTCCCTCCATCCCTGCCATTATGTTGGTGTTGCCTTGGGCTGGCGGCACATTCCACTTATACATTCAACTGAAATGTTCTTTGGACTTCTCCTCCCTCCCTCACCATGTCTCATTTCATTGGTGTGTCCCTGGGCCGGTGTGCTGGAGGTACACTGTGGATAAATGTGAAATCCAACTAAATGGCAAATAAAATGCTAGAGATGAGACAATTGAATAATCTCTAAATCCTGAAAGAGGAAACTGGAGAAACACTGAAGATGAAAGAATAAAGTATTCTCAATTTAAAAAAAAATAAAGCTGTAACCAAAATGAATCAAATTAGAACTTACCTTAAAAAAGATGCATTAACAAAGTAACAGTATTGTTGCCCAGAAGTCACCTGGGGGCTCCTTACTTTGGAGGTCGAGGTAAAAGGGACTGGACCCCTCCCCCGGTTTCACAGCCTGTAGATGACCAAAGATTTAAGCTAATTTCTGGAAAGACCTATGTCACATTTCTAACTGTAAAGTAATCATTGTTCTTCTGACTTTTACGTCAGTCATTGTGAGTTTTGGTTCCTATGAGCCACTCCTGCTGGGCCTACACAACCCTGACAATTTCCAGTTTCTAGAAACTGCCAAATTAGATCCAAACCCGGGTCTGGTTGAACTCACCAAGGAAAAGCCATGTGGCAGGGCTCCCAGAGTTTTGTTTTAGGCCTTCTTTCCCCTGCATGCAGATGGGCTGCAATGGAATTGGGCCTGTGTTTGGTGGTTTGGCCAAAAAGTAGCCAATGCACCTTAAATCCCTGTGCTGGCCTTAAATCCCTGTGTTGGCTGTGGCCAGTCGCCTGCCTCTTCCTTCCCCTCCCAGACAAAGCTTCCTCTCTAAGAAAACTCACCCAGCGTAAATGCCACAGGTGTGTATTTTCCCTGCGTATTTGAGGGCTGCTTTCCCCACCTGCTAATACTGAAATCCTGCTTGAATCCTTACGGAAGCTGTGAGATCCCCCATCCCCACGGCTCTCATGACACCTCTCTGCACACCTGCCTGCCTCCCCCAAACTCCCCCACAAGGCCTCTCACTTGAGCCATGTCTGGGACTGCCTGGGAAGCAGGTGGGTAGAGGCAGAGGGGCCACGGCCAGAAGCTGCCTGTTGAATGGTGTTGAATTGTTGAGCGGCGACTCAGTCTGTCTAGTACCTGGGAGTGGAGGTGGTAGATGTCACCCCCAAGCCAGAGAGGCTAAGAATCTATGGTGCCTCCTTCCCTCCTCTTTCTGGCTGAAAACCAAGGACTCCGAGGCTCCAGAAGGTGGTGAGGGACACTGAGGGACAGAAGGCAGGTCCTGAATCAGCCATGGAGGGCGCCCACCAAACATCCCCATTGGTCTCGGCAAGAAATAAACTCCTTTGTGTTAGTCCCTGGGATACTGGGCTCATTTGCTACGGTATCCAGAGCTGCCTTAGCTGGTACACCTTGGCTCTCAGATCACAGGAAGGTAGGATAAGGCTTTCGGGCCCCAGGGTTGTGGGTGTACTGCATCTGAGGATGAGCCCTAGCAACTGGGAATACGGCAGAGGGGGTTTGATATACCTCGTGTGGTCGGAAGGTGTCCCATAATGACAGGGTGACACTGCTATGCAGTTTGCCCAGGACAGTGCTGCTTTACACCTCTTGATCCTACTAATTGTTAACAGCACCCGCTTTCTCTCTCAGAAGTGTCCTGGTTTGGAAGAGAAAGCACATAGGGATGAATTTCCCAGATAATTGAATTTTATTCTTTTTTTAAGTTTAGAAATTACAACTTGGAACAAGGTATCTTGGTGTGATCAAGTGTCTTCACTGAGACTAGGATTTTGCTGTTATCATTGTTTCAAAATTCAGACAAAGGGAGAGAAATTTGCCTTTGTCCTGGGGGGAAAAAACACATAAAAACAAACCACTACAAGGCTCTTCCTGCAAGTGGAAGGAAAGGGTCCCCACCTGCTGCTGGGTGGGCGTCGATCTGCAGAGGATAACCTGCTTCCACCTGAGCCACGTCCTTGTTGGAGTCTCCGTCCATGGTCCTTAGAGAGGCTGGGGAAGTAGGGCAGGTGCATGTCCTACTGAAGAGCCGGGCCCAGGATTCCGACTCTGCCTGGGTTCAAATCCCAGCTCTAGCGCTGAACGGCTGGGTGACCGGTAACTCAAGCTTCCCAGGCCTCGCTTTCCCTGTCTATCCAATGGGAAGGTGAGAGGACCACCCCTCAGAGTTGGCAGGTGTTAAATGAGGTCATGTACGTGAAACCTTTAGCACAAGTCCTGGAGTGGGATAAACGTTAGCTATGACTGGAATTATTAGGTTTATCAGAATGATTTCCTAAGCAGTTGCCCCTGGGAGTTTAGGAGCAGAGTCTCCTGAACTGGGGACAGATCATGGAAGAAGATGGGAAGGACTTATATGCGAAAAAGAGTTATCACGGCAGGCCCGAGACCTCTCTCCCCCCGGAAGGCCTGCTTCCGAGGTCTGGGAGCGTGGATTTCTAATAAGAGTGGCTCCCGTGCCCCAACTGTTTGTGGATGTTGAAACCTGCTTCTACTCTGGGAGTCTGGGGTTTTGCTACACGCTGGGCAGAGGGTGCCAACCTGACCAGCACCCAATACAAACGCTGGGGGCTAAGTCTCTAGGGAGCCTCCCTGGTTGGAATCTTGTTCCTGCTGCCCACCCTCTGAGCCCCACCACCCAACTTCACTTCAAAGGACAAAGCAAGGACATGTTGATTGGCCTAAAAATAAAAACGAAGCTTTCAGCTTTCTTTCTAGGTCATGTATGCAGCATTACCCCTGCATCCATCCTGGATCCTGTCCTCAGATCCTCCATAACACTCGCCCTTTCTCTGATTTTGACCCCCACGTGACACCCCACCATTCTGCAGACACCGACTTGGATTTGGTCCACGCTACTGTTTCATTTAATTAGAAAGAAACATTCCTCCAAGTTGTTACAGAATGAAAACATGCAGAATTATCTCCTGTTTCTGAATGTCTTTTTTTTCTTTTCCCCACAATTTGTTTCTTGGAGGAAAAAAGCTGCTATTAGAGCTAAATGATTCCCCAAATCAAAGCACTGCCTTTCACCGCGAGATGATTCAAGGCAACTGCCTGTGACAGGGTGAGCTGTGGGTCGGCTTGAAGCGTGAACCCAAGGCCAGAGATAGACCGGTCCGTGAACTTGAAAGTCTTAATGTAAAACCATGGCAACAGCACGTCGCTGTTAGGATAAAGCTGACCCTACTGAAATATTGCAGCTCCACCATCTTGGTTTGATTTTGAGTTAGATCAGATAAACAGATCCAGGAATAATTAGGAGGGAAAAGATAGTGCCCCTCACACGTCTGAAGGATTTTCACCAGCCCTGATGGTTCTTCCACTGCCGCCCTGACCCCCACCCCCCGATCGTGGTCTCACGAACTGGATCCTGCAGAGGCTGCTGCTGTGTTTCCAGTTTGAACCCACATGTGTCTGTTGGGGGTTCCGACCAGAGAGCAGGTTGTCCTCAGTTGCCCACATTGCTCTTCTTTCACAGAATGAGCAAGGCTGAAGGGGAAACAGTGGTGTCTGGTAGAATCCCTAACAATCTGGTTACCCCATATGTGGGTCTTCAGACTGATTTAAAACTGCCCGCAAAGATCAAGAAAACTGGGAAAATTGTTGAAACTGGATCATGAGTGCATGGAGTTCGTTTTATCATTCTCTGTGTTTCTGTCTATGTTTGAAAATTTCCACAAGAAGTGTTTTTAAAAAGTAACATTTGACCTAAATACATAAAATGAATGAAACGTTTGTGTTAAGACCCCAAATGTGGTCTGCAGGTTGGGACGGGCACCAATGCCAAGTAAGGTCATTTGTATGACACAGAAAGTGTTTGTATTATTCAATATTATTCTAATATGCCTCTGAACCATTTCCCCCATAGATCTCATCATATGGAAAAAACAATCCAGATATTTCTGCAGTGGATGGCATTTAATGCTTTGTCTCACTAACTCTTTACTGCCTCATGAGGCAGCCAAGAGTTTGTTCTTGCTGATTAGGGATCTGCTACAGAAAATGACAAACATGAATCTTCCAGCTTGTCCCTGGAATAACAAATTCTACAAGTGGGCCAGAGGGTGGTCACGTGTTCGAACATACCATGAACGGACTTTCATATGGTGACTCACAGTGATATGAGGCTCGGTTAAAGTTTAAATGATGATGGGGGGACTTCCCTGGCGGCGCAGTGGTTAAGAATCTGCCGCCAATGCAGGGGACACGGGTTCGATCCCTGGTCCAGGAAGATTCCACATGCTGCAGAGCAACTAAGCCCATGCGCCACAACTACTGAGCCTGCGTGCCACAACTACTGAAGCCCGTGCACCTAGAGCCCATGCTCCGCAACACGAGAAGCCACCGCAATGAGAAGCCCGCGCACAGCAACGAAGAGTAGCCCCCACTCGCAGCAACTAGAGAAAGCCCGTGTGCAGCAGCAAAGACCCAACGCAGCCATAAATAAATAAATAAATACATTAATTAATTAATTAGTTAAAAAAAAGAATGATGATGGGACCATTTTTCCCAGCTTGAGGGGGAGAGAAGGGAGGCAGGGCAGGGGGCAGGGGAGGGGACTTGAGGGAGCTACTGCAATGTATGGACCTTATTTGGATCCTGATTCAAAACAACAAACTATAAAAAAACATTTACGAGACCATCAGAGTTGTCTGAACACTGACTAGATCTTCCATGACATTCATGGATTCTAATTATGTTTTCAAGGTGTGATAAAAGTATTTCGGAAATGTTTTTAAAATAGTTTTTGTTTTGGGACTTCCCTGGTGGTCCAGTGGCTAAGACTCCACGCTCCCAATGCAGGGGGCTCGGGTTCAATCCCTGGTCAGGGAACTAGATCCCACACGCCACAACTAAAGATCCCATGTGCCGCAACTAAGACCCGGCGCAGCCAAATCAAAAAATAAATATTAAAAAGATAGTCCTTGTTTTTTTAGAGATATGTACTGAAACATTTACAGATAAAACTGTTTGGCATCTGGAATCTTCCCTTCCTGATAATCTCAGGCAGGGTGGTTGGGGGAGTGGGTGCAGGCAGAGGAGAAAGACGGTGGGTTCATTGTGGAAGATGCAAGATGGTTGCAGGGCTCTGCTTTCATGTGTGAGTGTGTGTGTGTGTGTGTGTGTGTGTGTGTGTGTGTGTGAAGTGTTCCATAACAGAAAGGGAGAAGTATGTGCTGAATGAAGGGGTCCCGTCCTGCCTCTTGGCCAGTTTAAGAAACCATATTCACTGTCGTCTGCCCCACTCTCTGCCACATCCCACATAGGCCTCTAAGCACCCAGGCCTGCTTCTCAGGGGATAAACCAAGCTGCACCCTCCCCTGTTCCTAACCTAGAAAGCGGCAGCTCGGAACGTCGGACAAGACCACACAGAGAGCCAGCGTTCTCGTTGATAATACTGTTTACTGTCCACGGACCGAGCGGTCACTCGAGAATGACACAAGGCATCGGAGACATGCGCTGTCTGCTTGTCGACTTTCAACAACTCTCACGTGTTCCCAGCAAAGGAAGGTCTCAGACTTCATATTCCAGCAAAATCACATTGCCCCAAAAGTAAAAAAAAACAAAACAAACAAACGAAAAAATCCAAACAAAAACGAACAAGATCAACAAAGCTTTAAATTACGGCGGCAAGTCCGATATTTCTTAATACTTATCAAGCAAAGATTTGGAAATAACTACAATGTAAACTTTATTTTAAATATTTTGAGTTGCTTGCAGAAGACAAGAATAGAGGGAGGAAAGAGCAGTGCTTAGAACATAACATATAAATTAAACAATGCTGAATGGAGAGCCTTCTTAAACTATATATATATGGCAATTATTTACTGTTGAGGGTATTTGAGTGGCTTCTCTCGGCCACCACCAGGTACTTCATCTTGACTTTTTTTTTTCTGCTCAGCATGGCTACAAGACTGATGTGCGTAGACTGAATATAAAGGCCATCTTTTAGAACCAACCTACTCAAAGATTCTTTGCTTTGTAATAACTGGAACTGGAGAAAAAAAGATGGGAGATGGAAAATCAACGATACTCAAGGAACTGAAGAAAAGGTCTGAAGGAATCACCATCATAGGCTAGCTACCGCGCCATTTCCACTCTGGGTCCAATGCTCCCACGATGCAGAAACCTTTGAAAAAAAAAGGTGCGAGTCTAACCCCTACCAAGGGTAATAAAAAACACAGCACAGGAATGATTACAACTGATGTCAGAAACAAACCAACACATTAAAAAAAATCAGCAGAAACAGGAGTAAATGTTACATATGATAACACCGTACAGGAAGCAGACGGGGGTGGGGTGTTATACTGATTGGAGGGTCTGGTGTTCTCGTATATACTGAAATCACAAGGACTGGTCCATTATGACATCTTACAAACTTTCTATCACTGTACAGCATGAAGACGCCCTTGGAGTGGGCCGGATTCCTGGAGAGTCCCCTAGTCTGCCCTAGAAAGGGAGTCATCAAAATCTGTGCTGACCAGGTCCCGGGTAGGCATGGGGGCTGCATGCCACTGGTGGGGGGGGGTCAGGAGTCTTACAGGTGCTTTGGGGTCACCACAGAATAGAGCAGGCTTAGAGTATGACTTTGGAAGAATTCTGCAGAAGGACCACTCCCAGGCTGACAGACTTCAGTTTCACTGTGTGTTTGCATAGTGTGCATGATAAACTCAGAACAGTTTATCTTTAGAACACAAGTGGGAAGAAAAAGGAGATTATCTTTACTGTTACTGAGAAATTTCTGCCTCTGCTAACTCCCATTTTACTGGCATCAGGAAACCACCTTTAGGGAACAGATAGGTTCCCTAGATCCCTATGAACTTTCTTAACTGAGAGATCTTCGTAATACAAGAAATATAAACAGAGGTGGGTACACCTGTAATTTGGGTTCACATATTCTCTAAAAATTCATCTTTAGAAGAATATCTCTTAAAGCTGGCCACAGAGTCCTGGAGGCCCAGAAAGCAATGAGAATTTTACTGACGCCACCTCCCTCCAAAATCCGTCCTTCCCTGGGGAAGACTTCATTCTACGCTTCGTTAACTTCACTCTCGGGAACCCCCGCGTGGCACAGTGACGGTCAGTCTTTGAGGGAGGTCATACTCTAAACCTCTGGCACCTGCCTGGGGGCCTCTGAGGCATGTTGGGGGACAGAGCGGGACCCAGCTTTTGATGTCCTCAGGATGTGCAGACGGCACAGCCAGCTCATGCCACCAGCCACACACAACCCCTCGCCAAGCAAATTCGTGCCCCTCCACCTGGATGCCACAGGCCAGAAAGAGAAGCAGGGAGCGAGGGGCCTCAGCAGCTCAAGAAGGAACTACAAGGGCAGCCAAGCCCCGCCCCCGCAAATGTCTGCCCCAGGGCAGAACGTGGCAGGTTCCGCCAAGGGCTGGGGTGTGTGTTGGGGGCCAGGGATGGGAATCAAAGGACTTGGCTGGTGCTGAAGCTCGCTGTCCCAGCATCGCTACGGGGCCTGGGAGGGAGGCTCCCGATGGAATTCTGCATATTAATACGATTAACTGGGGCTCCGTCAAGAGCAAGCCACCGATCCAGGGCTGCTCCCAGACACACAGAAGTCACAGGTACTGGGAGTCCGTGGTGGGCATGGGGGAGTCTGCGGGGGTACAGGGCACTTACAAGGGGCAGGGGCTGCCACCCTAGGGCCAGAGGTGGAAGCTGCAGGAACTGAGGGACATGCCCCTCTCAAGAGGAAAGGGACCTGGTAGGCCTGCTACACAGTCTGGCAACGACCCTCAAAAGTTTCTGCAAAATGCACACTTCCAGGCTCTGCCCTGACCAGGCTGGGGGACCCTTAAGTGCTGCCTACTCAGCGTTTGTGACAGTGCCAAGGCTGGGCCTGGGAGGGAAGCCCGAGCGTCCTGCCCCTGCCCGCGTTCAAGGATGGGAGACCGAGTTGCGCAGTGTCCAGACTGGCGGGTGGGGTATGGGACCCACCTCTGCCTCCAGACCCACAACGATGTTGAAAAGGAAAACGGGGGTGGGGAGGAGAATCACACTAATTTAGACCCACTTGGATGACTGTTTTATTCATGCTGTTTCCAGGAAGGGATGTCGGAGCTGGACCAGTCTGAACTCTTGGAGGCTTTCAATTGGCCACAGGGGTGCTGGTGGCCTGCTTACGGGTCCTCGATGTCCAGAAACTCCTGCTTGGGGGGTGCCGCTCCACGGTACCATGCACAGGAGCCGTCGCTTCTCTTGATGCAGGCGAAGAACTTGGCCTGGTGCCCGTTGATGTTCTTCTCCGTGACCCAGTCCATCCAGAGGCACTCGTCCGGAGAGGAGATGTAGCACGGGATCATGGGGCAGCGCGTGATCTAGGAAGGGGGATGCAGAGGTGGATTCAGTCAGGGACCAAGGCCACTCATGGGGGCATCTCCAGAACCTGGCAATGCACCTGGCGAAGGTGCTCAAGGGCAGTTTGCAGAATGAATGACCAAGCGAGTGCACCAGGAAGGGAGGGAGCTGGGACTGGAGTCCAACCTGCTCCATCAGTAGCCTTTCCTGAGCCCCATACTCTCCAAATGGTAGTAGGCAGCCTGCCCAAGGTGGGACAGTACACTGTCTCTGCACCCCCAGCTACTGTAAACGCGCCTCCATTTTGGGCCATCTGGTCTACCTACTCTGAGTATGACAAACTGGCTTCAGCTCAGCCCTGCCCTCCTGGGAGTACAACAATAATAACAATAAAGGGTCTTGAATCTACTGGATAGGTTCAAATCAAATTAAAAGGACGTTGTCTTGCTCCCAAGCACACATGGGTTTAGAGGGGATCGGCAAGTAGCATTTTGGCAAAAGAACCTGAGTTCACAGGAAGGTGAAAACCTTCAGGCCAAGCAAAGAAAAAGGAGGAACTTGTTTCTTAACTTCATGTTAGGCACAGAGGAGTTTGCTGGACTTACGTGTAGCTGTAGGTCGGAATTCACGTTCTGAATGAGCGAAGGACAGGAGGGCCCACCTACCAGGATGGGCAGGAGGGCTGCACAAGCAGCGCCAACCGGCATAGGCCAATCCCTGCAGCCTCGCACAGGGCCGCGCTGGGCCAGCATCTTCTGGACCCAGACTCGCATCCTGTGCTGGGGCTGGGGGAGGGGCAGTGCTGATGTGTTAGGAGACAACAGGATGGGAGCCTGCGGGCCGTGAAGGAGGTCTCACCTTCTATGGCTGCTTCTAAGCATTAGCGCCGCTGTAACTGTGTTTGGTGCAACCTCTGGGCCGCTTTTAAGAAGAGGGGCTGGGGCTTCAGCACACAGACCCCACATTTACACGGACCCATGCGTGGAAATGGCTGGTATGTTGGCAAAAGCATAGCACCCGGGACGCTCTTTCACAAGGCACACAAGTCTCTGCACTTGCACATTTGTAGAAAGATACTCCTAGGACCATGTTCTCCCCACAAAACTCCTCCTCCTAGAAGACTTCCTTCCTAGAAGCTATAGGCCACATGGCCAGATTCCCCTTACCTCCCAAATGTCCCTGGCCGGACATCCTCACTTGTGGGTAGGCCACACCTCCCCAGAGCCCTGGCCTAAGTTGGGACCCCGTGGATTGAGAGGCCCAGGAAAGCCAGGGATCAAATCCCAGCAGTCCACCCACCTGGAGGAGGTGGTGATGAGGCGAAGCCTGGGAGGAGGTAGTGGTGGCTTACCTTGCACTCACAGCCCATCTGGTACCTGTGGTTCAGGCTCTTCTTCTGGGTGGTGCTCAGGGTGTCCCAGGGCACGATGAAGTCACAGAGGGTGATGTGCATCTTGCCATTCCCCTCGGCCTTTCCTGAGTAGACAGGGGTCACCAAGCTCAGGACAAGTTATGGCTTCTCATCCTTCTCCTGCATCTGGATGCGGCTTGGGCATGGGGAGGGTCAGTTCTGACGGTACCGTGTGCTGTGGGCTCAGTTGTGTCCCCTCCAAAATTCAGATGTTGAAGCCCTTACCCCTAGCACGTCAGGATGTGACTGAATTAGGAAAGAAGGTCTTTGAAGAATTGATTACAATGAGGTCATTAGGGTGACTCCTAATCCAATAGGACTGGTGCCCTTACAAGAGGAAGAGATTAGACACAGACAGACACAGAGGGACGACCATGTGGGGACACAGGGAGAAAGTGGCCGTCCACAAGCCACGGAGAGAGGCCTCAGAAGAAACCAACCCTGCCAACACCTTGATCTTGGACTTCCAGACTCCAGAATTGTGAGAAAATAAATTTCTGTTGTTTAACCAGTCTGTGGTTTTCGTTATAGCAACCCGAGCACACTCATACACCGTGGAATATTTATTCTGAGTATAAGAAGAATGCAAGCTCACTGTAGAAAACTTAGAAAAGGTAGGAAATAATTTTTAAAAACTTCTCTCTTTTCATTACCTAGAGCTAAATTTTGATGCATTTCCTTCCAATGTTCTTTTATGCACACGTATTCACACACAACAGATAATGTTGTACGTAAATTGTACTGTTTCCTGTTTTTTTTCCACCAAATATTTATTCCTAAGCATTTCCTCCATTTGATGTTGAACTTGTAATTCTGGGTTGTTCCGTTATGAACAGTAAAAACAGAATTTTATAAAATCAGAAATCTGCCCTGAATTCCTTTTATTGGGGATGATGAGACGCTGTTGGTACCTTAGGCTCCTGCCCCCTTCCTCCTTTTGTGAAGAGTTCTCATTGGTGACAGCCCGGCCATTAGCTGAGCAGGAGAAAAAGACAAGCCAGTGTATTCTGGTGACTGACAGATCCTAACAAGGGCCAGGGAGGTCGTCTAAAATCTTGTCCCTCCTGCTACAATGGCACCTTGTCAAGAGGCACAGATGCCCAGTGATGACACCAGAGCCTGGCAGAGAGCGACACGCGATTCCCTCAGAGGCAGACAGGAGCCCCGGGCTGCACCCTGAGCACCTCGGCTTGACAAAGCTGCAGTGCATCCGACTTAATGATCTCAGGCATAGCCCTGGCCACGAACAATCTGCTAATAGAAACATAGCTCAGCGAAGCGCTGATGCAGCTTGTCGTCAACTGCGCCCCGTCGGGAGGAAGTGAAACAGAAATCTATTGCCAGGGGAAAGATGAGATGGGCTGCCTGAGGCCTGAGCGGCACCAGTGACATCCTTTGCCACCTGCCTATCCTTTGCTGGGCAGGTGGCAGGAAGCAGTCCCCAGATATGAATTCTCATGCTCTTCTTCTTTAAACACTCCTCTTACCCTCAGGAGCTCTATTTTTCCTTGTTATCTGTTTAGAGTTGTATGACATTCCAGGTAAAGAAAAGGATCAAGGAGCAGAATGACTACTGTAGCATTCATTCTGATCCTAATAACTAAAAAAATATACATCTGGGTGGCCTTAAACTTCAAAAATAGCTATTTTTTTTTCTAGGCCTGTAGCTATTTTCTATGAGTTCAGAATAGATGAGGGGCAAAATGGACAGATGGCAAGTAACTCCTTCCCACAGCCTGGTTTCTTCTGGCATTTACTACCTTGCCCAGCCTGGTCATTCATCAGAGGCAGGCTGAGTACTCATTCTAGCCCCTCCCTCCAGACTTCCGTAGCAACTTCCACTGCGTCACGTGACTGGCACCAATATCCCACTTCACATTGTTCTTTGCCTTTCTTACGTATCTTGTTCCTTAACCAGCTCATAAACATGAAGGGTAAGGGTTGTGTCTTAATCCATTTTTATCCATAGTTCCTTGCACATAGTAACGGCTCAATAAATGTCTGCTGACAATGACGTGGGTATCTGTTCTAACAATGTGCTTCATTATCTTTTTCTTGCTGTCTTCCTCTTTAATCTTTTCACCACCAATTCAAACTTCCACAGAGAACGGACAAAGGCAGGGCATGGAGACGAAATGGAAATTGTATAGTTTCAGTGGTCCCAGTTACTGGGCTCACATGAGCTTTAACTGTCACGTGTAAATGGTGTAGCATCTCAGAATATTAAAAGGCGATCCCTTTCAGCAGAGGTAATTAAGACTTGGTTGGGCACGTGAGCATCTCTCTGCCTTGGAAAAAAAGCAAAGTCTTTCTTGGCTACAGAAAAACAGGAATTAATTAAAATTTGTAACTGAGGGTTGTATGTTTATTTTTCCTTCCGGAGGAGAGGACTGTAGAAGAAAATTACAGGGCCGATTCCATAACAGTTCCTGAACACAAGCGTCTCACGGAGCCAACTCAACATGTGAATTTGACTCATCAGCCCAGGAGGAGGTGGGCTGCCCCAGGCTATGTGGTCACTCGTGGGGCTGCAGCCAGCGCTGGCTGAGTGGTTTACTGTGCCCCGTGATTCTTGGTTAGCCCATTCCGACTCCAGGAAAACAAGATCTAGAGTCTGTTCTTTAGAAATTAAACACCAGATTTGTTCCAGAGCTGTCTCGCTGAGCCAGGGAAGGAAGTCAGATTAGAGAGGTCCCTCTGTAATGGGGTGAGTCAGCCGCCAGTGGAAGTGCCTTTTATTAATCTTATGTTCCACGGCCAGTTAGGGAACTAAAATGTGTCCCATGTCACTTGCTTCCTTCCAATACTAAATGTGAGGTAGTCAAGATGATAGGCACACAGTTACCACGTGAATTCCTCTTCAAGTGTTTTTAATTTTTATTATAAGTGGAGCTACAATTTGGATGGTTTCATGTGTAGCAAGCTTCTGAAATGTGTGTGGCAATTACTTGTATAACTGTCTTCTCATTCAGCCTGGGGACAATTGAAAGGGCCTGTGGTAGGAGCAGCACAGGTCACATACATGTTACATGTTAAATAGCACATATGAACGGCTGAGCTTCCGCGTGGGAAAAATATCAATGTTATCACGAGTGACTTGAAATTATGAGGCTTTCTGCATTTGACTCACAATGCTCCCTTTGGACATGAAGTCTTTCCCTTTCCGAAAAGGGTCTGAGCACAGCTGATTTTCCCTCCACGTCCCCCAAAAGAAATAAAAGCAACCACCAGCAAAACAATCACCATGCGGCCTCCACGTGGACCTCCACTCTTGTCCTAGACCCACCTGCTAAGCAGCCCTGCAGTTTCCTTGCACTCTCGGGGTAAGCGGAACGGGACAGGACCCAAGCCCCACGCTCCACGGAGACACTGCTGGGGCTCCTGACTGCTCGACATAAGCCATCTCCCCGTCCTGCCCCAGGATCCGGCCAAAGGGCCCCATGGTCTGGACCACCCATCTCGTGGAATAAAGGGCGGTGCCCCGCTCCTCAGACTCTCGGGGCAAGAGGCAGGTCTGACTGACTGAGAAGGGTGCCAGGAGATGAAATAATGTCAAGAGGCTACTGACCTCGAGGGAGGTGACCAACCATGGCTGCTGGGGCTCAGCTCTCCTGAGTGTGTGCAGACTGGCTATTTGGCACCTCTGGAACAAAAGGTCTGCCTTGACCCAGAGGAGGGCAGGTTCTCAGTCCTGGCTGAACACTGGACTCTCCTAGGGAGCTTTACAAATGCTGATGCTGGGGCCCCACCCCTGGAGATTCTGCTTGAATTGGTCTGGGGTGCCGCCTGGGCATCAGGATTTTTGCAAACTCCCTGTGGAATTCCAACGAGCAGTGCGTGTGGAGGCCTGCTGGGTTAGGCGTTGGGGGAGTGAGACTTCTAAACCTGGACCAATGATGGAAGAAGCAGAGTGTAACAGACCCAGGGGTCAGGCGGACGAGGGTCTAAATTCTGGCTACACCATTGCACCACTCCCCAGCAGTGTGACACTGTCAGGGGTGTGCTGAGAAATGCCTGACCAGCAGCTCTCCTGGGAGGAAAAGCTCTGGTATGTAGCATTTGCCCTAATTCTGTGGTGTAAATACTCCCCCTCTGGCCAATTTCAAGCTACCACCATGACATCAACCAAAGTTTAACAATCGGCTTGAAAGTGAAAGTGGGTTCAGGCACACACCATGGGACCTGGGAACACAGCTCCATCCTCTACTCCTCAGTTTTCCTCATCTGTAAAATGGGGATCATAATAGGGGGTAGTGAGGATTAAATGGAACCCACATGGAAAGCATTTGGAGAACGTCAGCTCCAGGAAAAGGGCACTCCTATTTCTATTAACAGGGAGCTGGTGAAGCCTGATGTAGAGGCCTTTAAGACAGAGCCTCAGCGTGGGTAAGGATTCAGCTGGGCAGGTCTGGAAGCGGGTCCTAGCCCACACTGAGGTCGCTTTTCCACCAGGAGCCGCCCACGGCAGGATGCAGGCTCTCCCTCCTTGAATAAGGGCTTCGGCAGCTCTGCAGTTTGGCCAGACAGCCCTTAGAGGGCAGTGTGGAGACCCAGCAGGACGGCTGAGGCTCTCATTTTAAAGGGTGTTAGAGACAAGGACAAAAAAAGGACGCAGAAAATTAGAAGCCTTTGATTTGCTAGGGCGATAAGGTCCCTGAACCAGGTGTGTCTCCGCCAGTGCCATTTCCTGTGCTACTGTGATGTCACAGTCAGGTTGTCAGCTCTCTGCATTGTGATTTTGTCCTCATCTGCTTCTCTCCATTTGATATCATCTTTCCTGTTGTAAAACCAGTAGATACTGCAAATGTGAAATGGTGCAGCTGTTTTGTAAAACAGTCTGTCAGTTCCTCAAATGGTGAAACACAGAGTCACCATAGGTCCGGCAGTTCCACTCCTAAGTATCTACCCAAGAGAAATGAAAACACACGTCCAGGCAAAAACTTGCACACACATGTTCAGAGCAGCATTGCTCATAATAGACAAAAGGCAGAAACAACCCCAGTGAAATGCTGAATGGATAGGAGAAATGCTGAATGGATAGGCAAAATGTAGTACATCCATCCAGTGGAATATTATTCGGCCATAAAAAGGAGTGAAGTTCTGATATAGGTTACAACATGAACAAAACATTAAAAACATTAAAAACTTAAAAAAACATTATGCTGAAAGAAGCCAGACACAAAGGACCGTATGTTACACGATTCCATTCATAAGAAAGTCCAGAGTAAAGAAATCTACAAAGAAAGATTAGTGGTTGCTGAGAGCTGGGGTCAGGGGAAAATGGGGGTTAGGAAGGTAATAGCTAAAAGGTATAGGGTTTCTTTCTGACGGTGCTGATGGTTGCACACCTCTGTAAATACACCCAGACCCTTAAATTATACACTTTAAATGGGTGAATTGTATGCTGTGTGAATTATATCTCAAGAAAGATGTTAAAAAATAATAGGTGCTCAAAATAAAACATTTAGGAAGTTCAGAAGGGCCTATAAAGGAAGGAAAAAAATCTCCCATTATCCCCAAGGAGAGGGACAAAAGTCTTGAGGTAATGACAAAGAAACTCACGGAAGCAGGTGCTGGATGTGAGCATTTTGTGGAAGGGAGGGAGGTACTTGTCCAAGGAGAGATTCCAGAAGCCTCCTTGGCCCCGCTGCACCTCCCTCCCTGCAGCACCGCCCTTGCACGGCCAAGGTCAGCACCTTCTCCCGACACTACATCTTCTGGGTCCTGGCATCTGCTAGGGTCTCTGCCTCTTTGTACCTTTTAAGCATTCACTCACTATTCACATTTTCCCACATGTGAAACTTATCTTACTTTCTTTAACTTCTTCTCCTGTCCCTCCCGGGTGGGAACATGGGCTTCCTGACAGCAGGGCCCCAGGATCTCTCCTCCTGAACCTCCTGCCATGCCAAGCACAGAGCTAGGCACCTAGTGGGCACCCGCTAAACATGTGTTGAAATATGTGAAATAACCTGGATGGAAGAAAATCCCCCAAATCATGGAGATTTGGATTTGGAATTAATTTTATGATTAAATTGGGATTTTGGGAACAAAATAGGATGTCGGTCTCGGGGAGGTGTCCTGTCTCTTCTTTTTTCTTAAGTTTGTGATCTGACTCCTACTTTCCCTAGAAGTGGACAGTGAGGTTCCTTAGCTGACCCAGACAGCACCGGCCAGAATAGGGGCCACCAGCTGCAGATGGCTGTTCACATTTACATTTAAATCAATTGCTATGAAGTAAAATGAAAGCCCCAGCCCCTCAGTTGCACCAGCCACAGCTCAAGTGGTCAGCAGCCACGTGTGGTTCATGGCGGCCATACCGGACAGCACGGGCATACAGCATTTACGGCATCACTGGAGGTTCTGTTAGAGCGGGGGGGGGGTCTCATCTCGGGGTGATTCTGCCCCTGCCCTGGGAACATTTGGTGATGTCGGAGACCCCACGACTGGGGGGAGGATGTCACAGCAATTAGTGGGTAGAAGCCAGGGATGTAGCTAAATATCCTACATGCATAGGAAAAGCCCCCCAACAAAGAATGATCTGGTCTCAAATGTCAATAGTGCTGATTGTGAGGACACCTGCTCTGGACTCTGGGGGTGAAGCCTAGGTGGGTGGGCAGAGGAGGCAGTAGAAAGAAGTAAAGGGAAATCATTTTATGTAAGAATAAAAGAATATAATTTTTAAAAGAGATGCAATGATAAAATGTGGTCTATCCATACAACGGAGTATTATTCATCCTTAAAAAAGGAGGAAATTCTGACATTTACTGCAACATGGCTGACCCTTGAGAACATGATGCTCAGTGAAATCAGCCCATCACAAAAGGGCAAACGCTGTAGGATTCCACTTTTATGAGGCCCCTAGAGGAGTCAGGTTCACCGAGACAGAAAGCAGAATGGAGATCGCCAGGGCTGGGGCGAGGGGGAGTTTAACAGGCATGGAGTTTCAGTTTGGGAAGACGAAAGTTCTGGAGACGGATGGTGGTGATGGTTGTACAACAGTGTGAATGTGCTTCATGCCACTGAACTGTACACCTAAAAATGGCTAAAATGGTAAATTTTATGTTATATATATTTTATCACAGTAAAAAAAAGAGGGATATGATGAACAAAGCAGCAGGTGAGTAGAGAGCATAATAATATCAAGAGATTTAAAATGAGGTTTCAACTCTCCTTCCCCGCCTCCTGTCCAGGCTTGAGCACTTCAGGCATCTCACCTCTCTGCGTCCACCTGACCTCAAATTTCCTATGAATACCGGTTTACTTTGTTCCTTACCATCAAGTCACGTTGGTTCCACTATTCTAACAAGGGGAATGCCGAGGACAGGAGAAAATTCACTAATTCTCTGATGGGAATTAGGCAGGGAATCTCCGAGACTTCCGAATAGCACTGTGCGTACGTCAGGGCTCTGTTCCACTTCGAGACGCCCCGCCTCCCTGCCCCTGGACGGTCTCTAAGAACGTTCCATGCCCATATCCACATACACACCTGCAATGAGATACTCCTTCTTTCCTCCAATGTCCAGCGAGACCCCGCACACTGCGGAGGAGGGCGCCGTGTAGATAAACTCTATGTCCTTGTCAGGTCCCTTGAACATCTGGAAAGAGGAGGATGAGGAATGTCAACGAATTGGGCGGCACAGCCACGTTCCCATCCCGAACACGGCGGGGTGCCCCAACCTGCACCCGTGGTACTGCCAACATGGAAAAGGGGATGGAGATGTACCAGTGAGACAGATTAGAAGACGACCATTCCTAATGCGCAGGATTCCCTGGAGTCACTCTGATTTACTGCTTAGTGTGGCAGTTGTCACCAGGCTGGGCATGAGACTGTCATCCAGAGGGACCCGCCTCAGATAATACACCTGCTCTCCCTACCACCTGTGAGGTCATCTCAGAACCCCTGGGGAGGGGCTTATGTATCTCCAGGTGATTCTGACCCATCACGGAGAATCACCACTTTTGTGTATTTCCAGGAATTTTAAGCACTGGCTATTTGACGGGGACCAGAGCGGAGAGGCACCTCTCAATTAGGATGTAACTCCCTGGGCAAGTGGAGTTTGACTTTTCAACTTGTGATTTTCTTACAGCCTCTTGGGAACAGACCTGCTGCCCAGGTGAAGGGGTGCATTGTTCCAGTGCCCAGGCAGGAAGTGAGAAAGCCACAGCCAGGGAGCTCCTGTGGCCCCACTGGGGACAGTGGCAGGCGGGGGCCTGAGTGTGGACTGAGAACTGCCCTCCACCCCAGTTTTGGGGGTGCAGGCTGCTGGAAGCCGGGTGAGCGGGGGTGGGGGTAATGGAAAGGGGAGCGCACGCATGCGCCAGGACGACACAACAGAGGAGGCTAAACACGGCTGTAGATCACAGACACGCGGGCTCCACGATTCCACACAAACCGCATCAGGACTCCTGCTGTGGCTAAACCGAGATTAATAGCGTTGTTTGGTTTTGGGGGGAAGAGTTTCAACAAGCAAACTCAAATAGAACCTGGTTATCCCAATGTCACGATGAACCGGCTTTGCAAGAGCTACACCCCAACCCATGCCAAGAAAGGTTATAAATGACGTCTGTCACCAAAGGGCTGAAAGTGCTTCCTTGCTGTCAACACCTGCCTTTTCACAACCCCTCAATGAGTGGTGAGAGCAGAGATAACTGTCCTTCCTGCTTCATAAATAGAGATGTAGGCACTGAGACATTGGGTCACCTCTTTAAATGACACAGACACAATGATTAAGCATTTCTTTGACCTTCTGGTAACATTTATGTTCTATTTTTTATTTTTGTAACAAAATTAAATATGGATGGCCACAACTACTAACCAGGTCGAAAAGCTGTCCCTCCAGCTGGAGCCTAGAATCTTCTTCCCTCTTATAGACCAAGTTAGTTATTGTCAACAACAATAACCTTCCATCAGCACTGGTCCTGTCTTCCCAACCTCCCCGCCACGTCCTCCCCTCCCTCCCTCCCTCCCAAATACAGGCTCCTTGCCATATGACCTTGAATGCAACCACCATTCTGAAAACCTAACAAATGCCACTGCCCTCTCAGTCTGCAGCCCCCAATGCCTCCCATCCCTCCCTTCCCCCGGCAAAGCATCTTCTCCGTCACCGGCCAGGCTGCCATGTCCGTTTCTTCCTCAATTCCCGTCTCTCAGGAAGCTGTCCCAGCACACCTTCCACAGGAGTCCTCCTCTCTCCAAATCCCCCCTCCTCTCAGAACATAAAGCTAACCAGGCAAGACTAGAGTCCACCCGCAGTTTGGGGGAATTAGGTCATCTGCTCTCACATTGGTCGTGGGCTCCCAGAGGCAACAGCCAAGTTCCCGCTGCCTCTGAACCCGCCATGGAGAGGTGAAGAGGCACTCACAGAACGTTCCATGGATGCTGTGAACTTGGTAACTTAAGGCTGAGGCTCTGCCACTGATTTATATTCATCAAAATGAAGATAACACATTTCTGAAATAACCTAGCTGATGGGAACACACTATGCCCACAAGACTTCTCAGCATTTACAGATTAAGGAAAATCAGATCCACTTGTGGCTTGATGCCCTTGCTCCTAGCTGTCTGCCTCACAGGTGGCTGGACCGAGTTCTAGGGACCCAGTGGTGCACTGAGATGGTGGGACAGCCCCGCCTGGTCCCCGGCCCTGCTCCCAAATCTCCCCCAGCTCTGCCCGATGGAGCAACCCAGGGACAGTCGCCGTTACCTTTATTTGCTTGATCTCGTACTGAATCCGCTTGATGGGGTTGCCGTAGATGTCATTCCCGGAATCCACCTCCTTCTCACTGACGGCTTTGGCCCTGATCACTGCAAAACAAAGACAGAGAGGTGAGCAGAGTCCCCGAAAGACTGTCCTGGCTCTAAGGAGGGGGCAAGGGGCAGCAGGGAGGTGGGAGGTGAGGGGCAAGATGATCCCAGCCCTGGGTACAGCATTGGACTCCATCCCGAGGGGGAAGACCAGGAGTGAAGCTAGAGCCCTCGGTCGACAGGGCCCCAGAGCAGAAGCTCTCGTCCCTCACGACAGGGGGCTGCTGGGGCCGTCACTGATTTGAACAACAGCTCGCTGTTGATGTCATGCTTGAGTGCTCTGGGGCTTCTCTTCCTTCTCCCCCATGCGTACGTGTCTGTGGCTGGGGAAGCAGATAAGCACGCTGACTGCTCTGCAGTCCTCATCACGCAGTGAAAGATGGTGAGAGTCCCCGCCCCCCATAGCCTACTGGCAATCAGGCTCTCTTGGGCTGAAGGCAGAGGGGGCGTTACCTACCTACGAGGGGCCCCATCATATTTAGGTTGGGGATCTTCCATCTAAAAGGTCTATCTTGTCAGCCTCCTAATCTGTCCTCAACGTGTCCCTGAGAGATGTCGCAGGGATGATTCTCTGTAATAACACATATTCTATCAGAGGCACAGCAGAGGAAGGTTGAACATTTTAACCGTTGAATGGGGGAAGGAGACATTCAGGAGCATCTCTAGCAGACATGAGGGACAGATGCCGAGGACAAAGGCCGAACAGAAAGAAAGATGATCCTGGAACGTGACACGAGATGAAGGAGAGGGGAAGAGGTCAGGCTGGGAAGGTTCTGGAATGTTCCCTGGGGCCTGAGGCTGCTCGAGGGCCATGCACCCCAGGGCTTCCTACTAGCAATTAAGCCAGGACTCTGCTCCAACCCATAACCTGACGGGGCGCAGATCAGCAGTTCACCCTGTCGCTTGGGCAGAGCCCTCCCTTTTTTCATTTCAAGGCTTATCCGCTGGTGGCACAGCCTGTTTTAATGGCTTTAAAAGCTTTGTCCTCCAAGATTCGGCTGTTCAGGGTCACGCTGGATGAGGGTCACGTGAGTGTGGGTGTGAGCAAAATAAAGAAACAAGGAGCAGACGGGCTCAGAGGAGCCTCCCACCTCCACTCCCCAGTGGGCGGCTGGAATCTCAGAGCCCCCAGGCAGGGCTGTCTTCTCCCGTAGAGCAGGGAGGCCCAGGCACGCGGATCCCCATCTGTGCCCCATCTCCCTGGACCCCTGAAATGCTCTCTGGATCCCAGCCTGACACCAGAGCCCCACGCCACAGCCCCAGCGCCCCACCCAGGCCCAAACCCATCCTTATTTTTTCTTCTGTCGGCGCTGAGTCATGACTGGCCGAGGCCACAGGTTCCTGTTTCCCAGGCTGAGCCAGGCCCCAACCTACAAAGCCACATCTAGGAAATGCCACCGTAGAACAGAGGGCCTTGCCCTTGGTAGCTGGTCAACCTGATCCCAGCGTCTCCTCCCAACCCCCACCCATCCTCCCTCTCCAGCACGTGTTATGTTTTCTCAGTCACGTCCCGTCCAGTTCAAACATCTTTTTCAGCCGCCCACTGCCCTCATCTAAAACAGAAGACCCTTTGCAACCTGGTGCCAGCCAGGGACTCTTTCGGCTGCCGTGGTGGCCTCCCGCTCTTGCTCTCCCACCAGTCCATAATACTCCCTGAATCTGAACCTGCCCAGGGGTGTCCATACCTCTAGACAGGCAAGTTTCTTCTGCCTTGAATGCCATCTCTCTCTCTCTGCCTGGAGAACTTCCATTCATCCTTCAAGACCCAGCTGAAATAGCCCTTCCCCATCTTCCCTCTGGGAAATCCTGTCCTCCCGTAGCACCTGGTATATTCCACATCTCTCATCCACTCTGCTGTAAACATCTGTACCCGTCTGCTCAGGGCCCTGGGAGCTTCTAACAGACAGAAGCTACGTTCTAACCACAGAACAGTTAGGGCTCACTATTTGCTGAGCTGACCCTGAGATACCTGGATAGCAGCACAGGTTAGGTTTGTCTTGGTCCCTCTTACGACCTGCCTCATCTATACCTTATTGCAGTGCTGCACAAAAAAGTGTTTATGCGAATCAGTAAACATCAGATTAGTCCTGTCGTAAGTCTGCTCTTCCGCAGCGTCGTCCTCAGCTCATGATATCAAATGAACCAGGAACATCCAACGGAGATAACAGTTCTAAAAGGAGCAATGCTGCCAGATTTTACTATGGTACACCTAATTCTGCATGCTTTTTGGAACTTTTTGGCACTGCTTTTCAGAGGTCCAGCACCCTGCACAATGCTTACTGCATTATAGGTGTTCAATAAACACACTGCTGGCCATTAGAAAATAAGCAAAAAGTCAAAACTACAATGAGGTACCACTGCACATCAGTCAGAACGGCCATCATTAAAAAGTCTACAAATAACAAATGCTGGAGAGGGTGTGGAGAAAAGGGAACCCCCCTACACTGTTGGTGGGAATGTAAATTGGTGCAGCCACTATGGAAAACAATATGGAGGTTCCTCAAAAAACTAAAAATAGAGTTGCCGTATGATAGAGCAATCCCACTCCTGGGCATGTATCTGGAGAAAACTATAATTCAAAAAGATACAAGCACCCCTGGGCTTCCCTGGTGGCACAGTGGTTAAGAATCTGCCTGTCAATGCAGGGGACACGGGTTCGAGCCCTGGTCCGGGAAGATCCCACATGCCGTGGAGCAACTAAACCCATGTGCCACAACTACTGAGCCTGTGCTCTAGAGCCTGAGAGCCACAACTACTGAGTCCGAGTGCCATAACTACTGAAGCCCACGCGCCTAGAGCCTGTGCTCTGCAACAAGAGAAGCCACCCAATGAGAAACCCACGCACCACAATGAAGAGAAGCCCCCACTAGCTGAAACTAGAGAAAAGCCCACGTGCAGCAACAAAGACCCAATGTAGCCAAAAAAAAAAAAAAAACGATAAAAGCACCCTTATGTTCATAGTAGCACTATTCACAACAGCCAAGACATGGAAACAATCTGAATGTCCATTGACAGATGAATGGATAAAGAAGATGTGGTACATATATACAATGGAGTACTACTCAGCCATAAAAAAGAATGAAGTAATGCCATTGGCAGCAACATGGATAGACCTAGAGATGATCATACTAAGCGAAGTAAGTCAGAAAGAGAAAGACAAATACCATATGATATCACTTATATGTGGAATCTAAAATATGACACAAATGAACTTATCTACAAAACAGAAACAGACTCACAGACATAGAGAACAGACTTGTGGTTGCCAAGGGGGAGGTGGGGAGGGATTGGGAGGTTGGGATTAGCAGATGCAAACTATTATATACAGGATGGATAAACAACAAGGTCCTACTGTAGAACATAGGGAAGTATATTCCATATCCTGTGATAAATCATAATGGAAAAGAATATGAAAAAGAATATATATATAACTGAATCACTTTGCTGTACAGCAGAAATTAACAACATTGTAAATCAACTATACTTCAATTAAAAAAAAAAAGAAAAGAAAATAAGCAAAAACGACTTCCAAACAGCCAAGAGTCTCCATTCCATTCCACACATCAAGGTCCATGCATTTTTCTCTTATAAAAGCTCCTAAGGCTCCCAGGCAGTCTGAGTTCTTAATTGAAAGGGGGCAGCAGAGGGGCTCCATCCTGCTGTAGCCCCTCCCTGCTGTGTAGCCTCAGGGAAGTTCCCTGACCTCCCTGGGACTCAGCTGCTCACATCGGAAACGGAGACACCGCCACCAGTATCTGCACACCATCAAGGTGTGGGAAGACTAAGAGATGGGGGGCACGTGACGCGGTGCCTGACACACGATGCACGTGTAGCTCAGGACAGAACAAAAACAGCACCTCGGAGAAGAATGGTGCGAATTCTTGCATTCGGGGGGTGAGGGGTAAGGAGAGCTGTGCCACGTTCAGGCCTGGGAAGCCCACTCTGGGCGGTGAGGATCCTGGGTCTGGGTCTGATGCAGCTTCCTGATGCACCTGCTTTGGGGTTACAGACCACACACTTGCCTTTTAAAATTTGTCAGAAAAGAAGGGATTGGTTGAATCCAGGGTCCAGAGTTAAGACTAGAATGTTCACTGGCCCCTGGGCTGCCAGTTGCCTGCAGGGAGGTGGTGGGTGGGGTGGGGAGGATCTCCAACTGGGCTCGTCCACGCAGCACAGGAATTCAGATTCTTCAGGGTCTTTGAATTCTGGGTGGGAATCTCAACGTTTTACAAAATGAAAGAGAATGGGGGGACTTCCCTGGTGGCGCAGTGGTTAAGAATCTACCTGCCAATGCAGGGGACACAGGTTTGATCCCTTGTCTGGGAAGATCCCACATGCTGTGGAGCAACTAAGCCCATGTGCCACAACTACCGAGCCCATGTGCCACAACTACTGAAGCCCGCGCACCTAGAGCCCGTGCTCCGCAACAAGAGAAGCCACCGCAATGGTAAGCCCGTGCACCGCATCGAAGAGCAGCCCCTGCTCACCGTAAATAGAGGAAGCCCGCGCGCAGCAACGAAGACCCAATGCAGCCAAAAATAAATGAATAAACAAATAAAAATTTTAAAAAAAAAGAGAGAAATGGAAGGAAAGAAAGTGAAGCAAGAGAGAAAAGAAAGCCCAGTTCTATGGAAACCTTCCCCGAAGTGTCAACATCCTCCAACCACGAAAGAGAGATGCTGGGCGCACACCCGTCCGCGTAGGTGCGAGGGATCCACGGCGCTGAGCTGCTCAGGGCAGCAGGTACCATCTGGGCTCAGCACCACTCTGCATGGGGTGGGGTGGGGGGACATAGGCAAAGCATTGGCAGCTGAATTGATCACAGCCAGAGGCTCCCACAGGCAAGTTACAGATAGGAGACCTGAGGGGCCCCACAAGGGAGGGAGGGCAGGCGGGGCAGCAGCACAGTGGACCCCGGCCAACTCGGCTGCGGACATCCCGACCCTCAGCTTTCTGCCCCCGGCATGAGCCAGAGTGGGGACTGTCTTCCATGCCAAGCTCAGAGTTCCGAGTTGGACTGCCTTTTAAGTATAAATTCGAAAAGCACGGGCCCCCTCCTGTTGCCCAAAGGGCAAAAGGGGTAAGGTGTGGGAAGGTCTTCAGTAACAGTCCCTGCCTTCGAGGAGATCCAACCCGGGCAGGAAGATAGATGATGGATAGGAAAACCAAGAAGCACTCTCTTTCCAGCTGCCAGTGGCGGACAGAGAAGGAGGCAAGAAGAGCTTTCCAGAAATGTGTTTCCTGCACCTAGCGCAATGGGCATAACCCTGAGCTCCAGACTGGAGGCCACTCCAAGTGAGGGATGGGCCTCTCTGAGTCCCAGGCCATTTAAAGGACAGGGCTGGGGAGAAGCAAAGAGACCCAAAGAATCTGGGAAGAAGTTAAAATGGAGGCATGGACTCATGTTTACCAAACACCTACTGCATGCTGGGCCTGGTGTTCGGCCCTGGGGTGGGGGTCAGCCTAGGTCCTGTCCCCCCCCACCCCGTGAGTGAGCAGCTCTGCTCCCCCATCCTGCCCCTGGGGAACGAGAGGCAGCAGTAGGAGGGAGAGTCTTCATGAAGATTCCTGTTCTAACCGCTTTGGATGCAAAAATGATGGCCTCTCCCTGGGCTGCTCAGATTTTTTCTTCTTTCTCTTCTGCCGTTAACACAACATCTGGGTTTGAGATCAAGGGTGATACACTGGCTGATGAATTCACTGCCAGATGTTGGCTACTGGAACGCACAGCCGTGGACTTAATTCAAAGCACAAGCAACCGCAGAGCCCCCGCCCCCACCCCTTGGGCTGTGGACACCACATGACGTCACTTCCCACCCCTAGGAGCCTGCAAAAACAATCCCTAGTCCGCCCAGCCAGATTTGGGATGGAAAAGAACGGGGTGGGTGGAAAGTCAAGGTTGCGGACGACGATCCAAAGAACACAGGCCATGTTCAGACTCCGAGAGATGACGACAGCCCAGGCAAAACCAACGGAGGCCAGACTGTGCCACTGCCCTGGGGGGAGGGCACGGGGAGGAGGCTGGCAGGAAACCTTGGGTGTCCCCAGCACACCCTGTGGCCAGGGCCGGTCCAGAGGAGCAGCACACTCGACCAGCCCAGGCCGATTCAAGTCTCGCCCACACCCCGCCAACATCTCAGTCCTCATGTGTCTGCAGACCTTATCGGGGAAGCCATGGAGATTAACAACAAGCCAAGGACATAGTCTACGGGGGGAGCCGGGCCCTGAAAGAGAACTGCCTGTCAGAAGTTCATTTATTTCACACTGAAATAAACTGAATTATCTTGACGTCTTACCACGGGCCCAACTTCTCTCCAGAGGAATGCCATATGCTACACATACGAATGTATCCTGTAGGACCTTTCCCAACGGGGCTACGCTGCTCGGCATGGGCTCCCGACCCCAGAGCACGGTAAGACTGGGGATGTCAGGACTCTGACTTTTACACATTCACGGCCTTGCACCAACACACTCAACACCCCAGAATCCCCAGATCCCAGAGCCTGCCCAGGCAGAGCTTCCGGCTCAGGGAAAAATCACGGGTCTGCCTGCAACAGGTGCGGGAATCTCCAGGATTCGGAAAAACATCCGTCTAAATACTAGGTCAACACCCTGAACCGTCTGAGCCTTACGTGTATGCGCTGACTCAGGGTGGCGAGGGGGGCTCAGCATCAGCAGAGGCCACCGTCACCTCCCCGCCCGCCTACCGCAGCCTCCAGCTCCGATCTGGAAGGGGCTCCCAGCGAGACAGGCACTAACACGGACCTCGCCGCCCTGCTCACAGCCTCATGGAAAATGCCCAGTGGTCCCTCCGGTGAGGGGCACACGGTCTCAAAGCCACCCGCTATGCGGGAGAGGTCAGGGGCTGTCAACTGGCCGGCACATTTGCCAAAGACCCTACTGGCCCCAATCAAGAGTGGGTGGGGGCCCCTCTGCTGCTGTGCCTGGAATGCGAGCCCTGGTTTGAGAGTAGAGGGTCACTTGGTCGGTTTCCTTGTCTCTGGGAAAAACTACACGCCAACCATTTCAGAGGAATTCAGAAAGTAACGATTTTGTCCCAGGCGAGATCCAGCCTCCACTTACTCCAGGTCAGGCTTCGGACCCCCAGCTCTCCAGGTGTGCTCTGCACTGCTGGGGTACTTGGGGAGGGCTGGAGTGTTCCACACTCTTGTCTACACTCTCCAGAGAAGGGGCGCCGTGAGGGTAGACATCTACACCCTCAAATCGCAGAGCTACCAAGTCCTCGCTTAATGCCTGCAGCTACATCCCGAGGCTGCCTCTTGGGAAGAGGGTCTCTTGTCCCTTTAGGGTGGACACAGTGACACTGTATGGCTGGTTGACCTGGTGGAGGCCCCTTGGCCTTTGAATTTTGATGAACTTGCCCCAAGTCCCAGTGGAGGGTGGACTGGGGTACCTCCATCCCAGCCACCACTAACCCTTAAGGGTAGAGTCAGAAAATGAGGGGTGCCCCGCTTCCTGCGTCTACACCCCAGACACACAGCCTGCTGCTCTGCCCCACGAAAGCTGTAATGAAGGGATCATATTTTTCAGAGCCCTGCTCTGGATTACCGAGGGATCCCTAACTGCTTACAAGTAACTAAACCATCTCAGTGGGCTGTGGGGAGCATGGTAAAGACACTGTGAGCCTTTGCAATGGGCTGCATCTGCTTCTTTGGGGTTGGGGGGCAGACCTCACCAGCTACAGGGGCAGGGGGCGGGTGGATGATGATTTAGAAAGAGGGTCGTGTTCACATGGACTGCAGACCGCTTGGACTCCCCAGGTTTCGGGGCCACGCCCCTCCCTACAGAACAGGCATGTGGAAACGGGATGTGGCCGAGCAGCCTGGGAGATGTCACAAGGAATGCATGGCGTCAGTGCTGGCCTGGTGCCCAGAAGGCCGTGGGAGCATCCAGCCCCACCTGCCCCTCTGACCTCAGTGTGCACCCAGCCCTCACCTTTCCAGCTGCCCCATGGTGGACATGGCCCTGGGGGCTCTCCCCAAGCACTCAGCTCTGCCTTCCCTGGCCTCAATGCCAGGCCCTGTTCAGCCAGGGGTGGAGCAGACCTCCTCCAAATTCCCTGCTTTCAGGGAAATGAAGTAATTAAAAACAGCCCTGTGATGCTGCAGGGAACCAAGGGCTTCTTCCATCCCTGTAGCAGCTGTGAGAGACCAGACCCACCCCCAGGTCCCCCAAACCTCCCCAACCCCAGGAGCCAACAGATGTCCACGGCAGGGCTGTGGTGTCCAGTGTGAGGGCAAGACTTGGCCAGCGTGACTCAGGCCAGGGTCAAAAACGCCTGGAATGACAACTGCTCAGAGCAGATGTGTTTTTTCAGGAGTTGAGGGTGGGGCAGGGAGAGTGACGGGTGCAGGACAGACAACAGGAAACAGCAGTACAGCCCCAGCCCTGGTCCACGCTGCCCATGAGCCCGGTACCTGGGGATCTGCCAGGCCTGCCCAGTGCTGTTCAAGATTCTAGTACATACACGTGAGCCGTTGTCCACTGGATGCCCCGTCTCCATGGAGACCAGCTTTCCCATCTCCATTTCCTGTCCCTTTGCTTTGGCTCCCCTTGGGAGCAGGAGGCAAACATCTCTAAAAGCGCCCTGGTGATGCAGAGAGAAGCTGCAGCACTCACCGCCCAGCTTCCAAGCTGCCCTCCCGACCCCCCAGGACCCAGATAGGACCCCTGACTCAAGCCCCGCCACCTTTCCTCCCTTTTCCCTGTGGGCCCAGCAGGATCTCATGCCAGAGGCCTTGGTCACGGTCTCCGAAGCCTTGGGCTCCGGCCCTTCCCATTCACGTGCTGCTGAATCATTTGAAAAAAATGCATCCCTGCTCCTGGGAGGATTTGCTGAGAACAGTGCGGCTTTGTGGAGGGAACTGCTGCTCTGCACTTTCTCCGCCAAGACCCCGAGAAGGAGCCAAGCTCAGTCCTGCAAGCCCAAGCCTGGAGCCCGGAGCGGGGGCAGGAGCAGGACCAGGCGGGGCAGGGGGCGGGGGGGGGGGCGGTGCAGGGAGAGATGCTGAGAGGATCCCTCCCCACCCACAGGCTGAGGAAGGGGCTGGACGGACAGCTAAGAAGCGAGGGGCAGCAGACAAGGGTCCTGTCCTCACGTTGCTGCTGGTGGGCCGTGACCTCGGGCAGGTCTCCCCTTCCAGGCTGCCTCATTTTGGGGACTGAACACTTGAGTGCCGGGCCTGTGGCTCAGGCGCCCGTCCGCATGGACAGAGCAGCAGCAGTGGCCCTGGCGTGGGACGTTGAGGCATGTGGTCTGTGGGCCGACTCCAATGCACGGCATTTCCCAGGAGCCAGGAGCAGCGATGGAAAGGCTGGAATCCCAGAGCCACCCTCCCAGCTGCCAGTGTGGAGGGAAGCTGGGTGCGCAGGCTGGGTGGTTCATGCCCCCTCTCCTCGGCTAGTCCTCGTTAGCTTAGCAAGTAAGAGCCCAGGTGGCAGCCCAGCTGCCCCTTGGAGCGGGTGGTGTGGGGTGTGCAGTCCACCCAGCCTCCCGTCTCCAGCCAGGACGAGGGTGGGCTGCGCTCCGCCATCAGCTCTCCATCACGTCTCCATCACGTGGAGGCAAGAAGCTGCCCGCATCTCATGGCCTGAAAGAGGGTCCCCTGCCCTCCACCCCAACTTGAAAAACCTATTTTCCCATTATTTTACATTTCTGAGATTCTGGATGTTCTCATACACACTACAACCTCGCACCTGGCTGGGCAGGGGAGGGGACAGGAATAAGGACCCTCAGAGCAGCACACATGGAACGCGGGGTCACATCCAAGCCGAGGGTGCCCACCGGCCCCTCCAGGGCTGGAGCAGTCACATTGTCGAGGGAGAACTTCTGTCCCTGCTTCCGAAGTGTCCTGGTCCTTGTCGGTCACTGCTGGCCCGCACCTGCCTGTGGACAGCGGACCTCGCAGCAGGCACCACCGGCGCCGTCTTCCGCCTGTGGATCCCTTGGGCAAACGGAGGGCCTGTCCACCAGCAGGCCGGCCACGGAGGCCTTCCCTAGCGGCTGCCGTCTGGGGAGGACTCACTGGCTGGGCTGCAAGGAAGTGACCTGACAACACAGAGTGAAACAGGAACACGGTAGCTGCCCCCGAAAGTGGGGGGAGGAATCACAAAACCAGGGGAAAGTTCTAGAAGATGCAGTTTCAGAGAGGAAGAGCCCATGAGGGAGGGAGGGAGGACGCGTGGGGAAGGCCGCTGGGGGAGGACCCTTTAGGAGAAGCCACCGTGTCGGGGTCCCCACTGCCCCCTGGCAGTACTGGGCGGAACCCTTCCAGGTGGCGCTGTCCCAGGGCCCTGGGCACCAGAGTCCAGTCATGTCAAAGTGACCGACAGGGAGTGAAGGCAGTGTCTTCTGGGATCCCAGCCCACCCCCTGGATACCACTGAGAGATGGAAGTTACTGGTGACATCTCCATCGGGAATCACTGGAGGGTCAGCTCTTTTTGCGGGCGGGCAGGCGGGGGTAGTCCTGGAGGGCTGTTTCATTACCCACGTCACTAACCTAGGGAAGGGGTACCTTGGCCCGCCCCCCTTCAGCCTTCTGCAGGACAGGTGGGAAAGGGCAGGGTGTCTCATCCAGCTGCCAGGGGACAGTGTGGGAGTGACCGTCCAGGCAGAGTTGAGTCACCCTCTGCCATGTCTCGCTGCCCATCCCCCACACCTACTTTTAGCTCAAGTGTGGCCAAGAAGGGACAATTCCTCACCTAGAACACACGGGCCACAAACATGACCTTTGAAAGTGGAAACAAAAATAAGGCACTTAAAGGCAGGCTTGCCCCTTCATTAGACTGCGGCTTCCAGCCCGAGTCACGAGGATCTCATTACTCAGTGTTTGGGTCCCATCGTGGCCACGGCTTTAAACCCAGTGATCCCACGGCACCCCTCCACCCTCAGACCGAGGTGATCCCATAGCGACAGATGGGAGTTCCAGCTGAGCACTCACTAAGGCCAGCGCCCCTCCCCGCAGGGAATCCTCATTTGGCCTGCGAGTGACAAAGCTCTCTTGGCCCCAGGACTTTTTTCTTATTCACGTTGGGCTCAGACCAAATTGTTGAGCAGCTCTGCAGCCCTGACCCATGGTATTCGGAAGCAGGTGAGAGAAACCGGGCTGGGATCAAACATTTTCTCCACCTAAAATGGAAAAGCCACAAACAACGGAGACTCACGTGATGGAGACGTGAGATGGTGGAAGGTTCCTCACTCAAGCTATTGATTTTAAAACAAAACTGAAAAACAAACAAACAAACAAAACACACCTTGTGGGATGCCATTACTGCTCCACACAAATGGTCGCATTCAGGGGTTGTGGGCTGGATGCTCAGAGACACATATCCGGTCAGTCACCCCACCTCTCTGAGTATCCCTCTATCACCATCTGTCATTGTGGTCACTTGGTACCTATATCCTCCACTAGAACATGTCCTGTGTGTGTGTTGTTCAGTGTTCAGCTCCAGTTAAGTGGGGCAGTGTCTGTCACTCAGTATTTGCAAAGGAAAAACAGTATAATATCAGGTCAACATTTTCCAGGGACAAAAAAAAAAAAAGGTGAAAATGGGAAGAAAAGGAGGGATGGGACCTTTCCCACACCTACATCCCAGCTGTGGTGTTCAAACATTCCCAAAGCACTTTTTGATGCCAGGCCTTTTGATCCAAATGCATTAGGGATGTAGTTCACTTTTTGGGAACTGGCACAAAACAGAAGCAGCTATGGAAAGAAGGCTCAGAGGGTCACATGCTATGACGCTGTGGCAAAAATGACACCTACGTGTGACACGAATGAACTAACTACGCTGGGTCCAAAAACGCTTCCAAAAGACCACACATGATATAATATCCTTTTTATAGGGTTCAAGCAGGAGTAAAACTAAACAATACAGGTTGCGTTCGGGTTGTAGTGAAGTGCAGGGACAACTCCCAAGTTCAGCGGGTGTACGATACAGCTAAGGAGGAACAGCGTAGAGAAGAGGGAAGTAGCACACAGATAAAGCTGGTTTTCAGCAAATATTCCAGATCTTGGGTTTGGGTGGTGGGCTCACAGTTGTTCATTATATTGTCTATATGTGGACGGGCTGGGGTCGCAGCAGACCCTGCCTTCACTCTGTTGGTCACTTTGACATGGCTGGGCTATATGCCGAACATACGTAAGATAAAAAAGGCCATTGATGGCCCAATGATGCCAACATATCATGAATGAAGAGGATTTATCCCACCCAGTGCATCTGAGGTCCTTGGGAGGGAGGGCACCTCTCCTTCATATGCTAAGTCCAGGGGTCAGTTAGCTCTGGCCCAAGGGCCAAAGCCTGCCTACCACCTATTTTTGTAAATAAAGTCTTATTGGAACTCGGTCACACCCATTCATTTATGTGTTGTCTGTGGCTGCGTTCCAGCTGCAAAGGCAGGCGTAGAGTAGTTGCCAGAGACCGTATAGCCAGCAAAGCCTAAAATGTTTACTATCGGCTCTTTGCAGAAAAGGTTTGTCCACCCCCATTCCAACCCCTAAGTATGCAACAGGCAGATAAAACCCCACCCAGTGTAGGGTCTCCACGACTGCCAAGGCTTTTGGGTCAGAGGTAAAGCTGGAGGGTAGGGAACCTACCAGACACCCTGGTTCCCCCACCACTGCCAGCCCCAGAAGGAGTCTATAGGGCTGAGTTGCTGGGAACCACTTCCCCTTTCTTTCTCTCTTTCCTCTTTCTTCCTCTTGCTTCCACCCCCTTCTTTCCCTCCCTCTCCCCCTCCTTTCTCCCTCCCTCCTACTTTCTAATATTAAAGTTATAAGAATGTTACTGATGTCCTATTAAATGATGTTGGTTTGAAAGACTAAAAGATTTTTGTTAAATCTCTCCATTAACGTCTCAGCCACTGGCTAAGCAACAAATGATGTATCTTTTGAAACTGTGCCCGTCTGACCTTGGATGCCCCTCAAAGTCCACTGTTTATTTCGCCAAAACATCTAAAGCACTTAAATGTACCTGGTATTTCCACCTGTGCTGTGGCACGTGAAAACAGCCTCAGCTCCGGGACACACCTTCGTGCTACAATGGCCAGACCCTCCTAGCGCGCCCCACACGTTCGTGCTAAGGAGTCTTCCTGAACTGGACTTCGTTTTAAAGGCAAGATTGGCAATAAGTACGATTCCTGCAGAGGAATTCGCTCCAAAGGATGGAAGGATGACTGATGGCCCATTTTAAAGAGGCTACAGGTTTCTGAGCAGATGACGCAAATACAATCGCACAGACTTGGGTGCCAGTTCTGGCAGAACGCTCAGTTACCAGTGATGTATTTACCAGGGGTGGGACTCTCATTTTTAACATATTTTCTGAAACTCTCACAAGCGTTTCCTGGTTTCTTCAAGAAACTGCTTGTGCAACTTGTTTTGCTCTAGAATTTGCTGTTGAAGGTCACGGGTCATCTGACTGTGCCTGTCATCATCGACGATGCTGGCCGAGGGGGAAGTGGGGCTGCGGTCATACCCTCCTTTCTTCTCCTGGTCTGGAGGGGAGTCAGGCTTCCGACGAGCCAGAGAAGCTGGCCTCTGTGCCCTCCTCCCATCTTCCAGCTCCGTCTGGAGGTCGGCCTCCAAGCTCATCTTGGGGTGTCTGATTTGCTTGAGTGAGCCCAGCTACTTTGGTCTTCTCTGCTCCTCCTGCATTTTCTGTTTCTGCCTTGATGCCGCCAAGCCACCTCTGTCTGCCTGTTCTCGAGGGTGAAGCTGAAGGGAGCCCTGCGCCAGCGCGTCCGGCCGGGGCGGCTCCTGTCTGGATTCGGGGCTGCACGAGAGCAGGTTCTCTTCATCGACAGATGTCCCTGCCTCGGGAGACCACGGTTTACCGTCATTCTTAACCACGCACTTGGCCATCCTATGGGATTTTTGGTTCTTGAGCTTGCTTAGTAACTTTTTCAAGCTGGTTCTGGACGGCGTCAGGCGGGCGTCCACCCCCGCTGGACTCGCGGGCTCCCCGGGGGGCACCATGTCCATCTCTGCATCTCTTCCATTCCTCTTTCTCTGGCTCTCCCTTCTCCATGCCTGCGTCTCCTCAAAGCCCTGTTTTTCACTGCGGCTCTGATCCATCCTGGGCTTGAGATCCAGGTGCAAGTTCAGGAGTTTTTTTCAGCTTCCGGTTGGTATCGAACAACCCTTCAGAGGCAAACTCCAGCTCTCCCTGCCACCTGCTCTTGTCACAGAGCTTTGCCAGCGGTCAGGCCCCCCTTCTGCAGGTCGAGCCGACTGGCCACAGCTGTTCCAGGTCGTCGGCTTTGCCCTCGGGGCTCTGATGCAAACAGTGGTTTTTCGGGCCTTGAAGACAAGCCGTTCGCTTCCCCAGCTGCCTCCTGCTGTCCTGGGCTGTTTCTGTCTCCCGTTCCTCCAGGCATTTGATCTCCCCTACAGCAGCCAAGAGCTTTCCCAAGTTCTGTCCCTCTTCTCAGCCCAGGGTCAACGGGACGGTGGCCCCCGCCGGTCTTCGTTGAAGGCGCGTGTTTTCCTTTACTCCTCTCTGCTGGGCTCAGGGGGCGAGGACTCAGGCCCGTGGTTCTGGAGGCTCCCTGCCTCTCCTGGGTCACCGCTGTTCTCCGGGACGTGGTGCACCAGGGCTGCCGTCGGACCAGCTCTTCCCTGTGTCCCTTCTCTTGCCGCACGGCCATTGTGTGCTTCCCCTCGGCCCTGGGCGACCTGGCGGCCCCTCGCTGGGTCGAGCCCTCTGAGTCAGGTTCATGGTCCTCGGCCAGTCGGCCCGCCACCGCCTCCCCCGCAACAGATGTGCTGAGTACAGCCTCTCCAGGCCTCGGACTCGCTGGTCTGGGGCCTTCTGCTGCTCCGCCTTCAGCTCCTCAGCCAAGCGCCGGGGCAGCCAGCTCTTCCACCGCCGGAGGTCCTGTCTTCTCCGCAGGGGCAGGTCTCCTTTCTCTCGGACGTGTAGCCATTTGTGCTTCTGCCTCAAAAGCAAGGCTTCGTCGTCGGGACTGGGGCTCCACCGAGGGGCTCTCTCTGCGTTTCCTTTCATGTCGGGGGCCTTTGCAGACACGGCTTCAGAGAGAAGGTGGTGTGAACCAAGAGTGGAGGTTCAAGGGCACCAGGGCCGAGGAGCCACAGGTGCTACGGCCGTTTCATGGCAAGCCCACAGGGCAGGAAGATGCACAGCGCTGCCCGGAGCGTTCCGAGGACAGTGAGGCCCTGGAGCCAAGGCACACGGGGCTCTGAGTGCAGGACAGGCTGGGGGACGTGTCCCTCCAGATCACTCTCCTGTCACCCGCCCACGAGGGCCTGTTCTCCGGCTCCCGATCTCTGTCTCACACGCCTTTAATGAGACCCGGCAGGGCAGCTGTTCTCAGTGGGGTGTGGTTCTGCTTCCCAGGGGGACACGTGGCCATGTCTGGAGACAGTTTTGGTTGTCACAACTGGAAGGAGGTGGGGTGCTGCAAAACGTCCTGAGATGCACAGGACGGCCCCACGACAAACAGGGACCAGGCTCCAAACGTCAACAGTGCCGGGGTTAAGACCCCACCTTAGGAGACAAGTTAGGGTTCAGGTGGGGGTGATGCAAATGTCTGGCCCTCTGGAGGGAGCTACTTACAAATGAAAGGAGGAAGCGGTGAAGGAGGAGGAGCCTGCCAGGAAAGGGGTGTGTGTGTGTGTGTGTGTGTGTGTGTGTGTGTGTGTGTGTGTAGGGGGAGGTGTGTGTGGGTGAGTGTGCTGACGTGCAGGTTTGTACTAGAATTCAGTGCAAACCAGAAAGGAGGTTAAGCTAGTGGTATTTCTTTTTTCACATCTCTTTGCCATCAGTCAGGGACACGTGCTCCACCAGGCCTTCCTAAAGAAGGTGCATTCACCCCAAAAAAGAGTATCACTTGCAGCTGATGTCAAAAACGGCCAGATTTGTGGGCTATGGGAGCTGCTTCCTAGGCACTGCAGTCTGTACGGAGCGCCCCTCAACTGTGTGGGTATCCCTTCCCTTTTTTTATTTTAGGATGTGTGGAGCCAGGGTGAGCAATTTTAGCCAAAATTAATGCTGGTCATCAGAAACACCACTGCATCAACGGAACAACTAATGTTAACTGTGTGGGCTGCCCTCCACTTATCTTTTTTACAGTAACCGTTGAGGTAAGGAGTTATTAGCACCCCTGGTTCACGGGTGGGGAAACTGAGGCAGGGAGCAATTAAGAAACTTGACCCAAATCACACAGCTGGCAGGTGGCAGCTGCCCCTTGGGTAGACCATCTTGTCTTTGACCAATGGTCACATAGCCGCTGGCTCTTGGTAACTATGATGGTGCAGTTATACATGTGGAAATGCGGTTAACATCATATTCTACCAGTCTGCCAACCACCATGATGAGCAAGAGGAGAGAAAAAGAGAAAGCTGGGGCATTAAACACAATGGTTGAGATTTTCAACAAAAGTGCCACAGCAATTCAATGGGGGAAAGAGTCATTTTTTGTTCCTTTTCAACAAATGTTCCTGGGACAGTTGGATATCCACATGCAAAAAAGATTAATTTACACCCTTATCTCATCATATACAAAATTATATACCATATACAGAAATTAAAGTGATCATAGACCTTAAGGTAAGGTCTAAAGCTATAGACGCTTGGAAGGAAACAGAACTGTATCTTCATGACTTCAGGTTAGGCAAAGATTCTTAGATACAACACCAAAAGCACAAGCAATACAAGAAATTGGTAAGTGTGGCATCATCAGTATTAAAAACCTCTGCACTTCAAAAGACATCGTTAATAAGTGAAAACATAAGGACTGGAAGGAAATACCTGCAAACCACATATCCAACAAAAGACTTGAATCAGTTTGTATAAACAGCTCTTACAATAAGAAGACAAACAATCCAATTTAAAAATGGGCAGGGACTTCCCTGGTGGCCCAGTGGTTAAGAATCCGCCTGCCAATGCAGGGGATACCGGTTCGAGCCCTGGTCCGGGAAGATCTCACATGCCGCGGAGCAACAAAGCCCGTGTGCCACAACTACTGAGCCCTCATGCCGCATTTACTGAAGCCCACGCGCCTAGAGTCCATGCTCCACAGCAAGAGAAGCCACCGCAGTGAGAAGCCCGCGCACCACAACGAAGAGTAGCCCCCGCTCAACACAATCTAGAAAAAGCCCACGCACAGCAACGAAGACCCAATGCAGCCAAAAATAAATAAATAAATAAATTTATAAAAATAGGCAAAAGGTTGAAATAAACACATCACCAAAGAAGATTTATGTATGGCTAATAAAGCCCATAAAAAGATGTTCAACACCAACACTCATCAGGGAAATGCAAAATGAAGATACCACTTCACACCCACTAGGATGGCTACAATGAAAAAGACAGGCAATGACAAGACTTGGTGAGGATGTGGGGACATCGGAACCCTCACATGCTGCTGGTGGGGATGCGAAAAGGTGCAGCTGCTCTGGAAAACTGTTTGGCAGTTTTATAAGATGGTAAATGTAGATCTACCATATGACCCAGCAACTGTACTCCTAAGTATACACCCAAGAGAAATGAAAGCATCTCCCCACACCAAGAAATAGAAGTGCAGAAACTGAGTAACTGTCCCAGCTCACAGGGAGGAGCTGGGTTTGAATCTGGGTCCCAAATGTCAGAGATTGAGCTTTTCCCACCCCTGGGAATGGCCACAGGGGTGTCCAAACAGGTGAGGAGAGGGAGAGAGCTGTGAATGTCTCTTCATCTGTAGAGAATGGGGAAAACTGCACCCCGAGATCCAAGGTCTATTTTTGGGCCTGGAGCCACTGGTTCACGCCCCATGTTAACTGGTGACAATGAGCAAACCCTGCACGAGCCTCTCCCACTCTGGAGGGCCCCCACCCACTCGGTCACCCGTTGTACCCTGAGCCAGGCCCGCTGGGGAAAACCACCTGGTCAGGCGCCTCAATACTGCCCAGGTGGTTTTCCTGGAGACACGCAAATGGATGAAAACCTGAAACATCTGGATGGTGATCTTAGGGATAAAGCCCAGAAATTAGAGTCAGCTCCCTCGTTCAGGAACTGAAAACCCTGTACCAACCGGCAGATGCACCCTTGCCCTCTGCCCATGTCCCCAGCTGCCCCATGCCCTCACCTCCAAGCCCTTCCTTGCTCACTGACTTGGGACCAGAGTGTTCTGAGTGTTCGGGTTCTCTCGGGCCGTCTGATCTTGCTTCCCAAAGCGGGACGGGCTGGCCTGTGCTGGCTGCCTTCAACCCCTCGGGAAGCCGCAGCCCTGTCCTTACAGAAGCTCCACTCAGAGCGGCAGATGGGAAGGACACTGGGCCCATTCTCCTCTCACCCTCTGCGTCCCTGGTGCGTGGAGCCAGCCCGCGGCGGTCACCTGGGTAGCGGCTCAGATGACTTTTCAGCCGAGGCAGACCCCCTCCCAGGCCCCCAGGAAGGGCCAGGCCCACAGCAGCCCTCCTGCCTTCTGATCCCTCAACGGAGACTCCAGGGTACCCCAGGCCGATGAGGAAGAAAGGTGACCACGAAGGCGGCTGTGTGGCGCCCAAACCAGGGGCTCCAGTGCCAGGTGGACCGGACTCCAGTCGAAGGGTCTCACCTGAGCCTCCTAACCAGGCTCCCTGCCACCACCCCCGTTCCACCCCACCCGACGCCTCCTCCCCAGCACTATGGCTACAGCCACTGTTCTAACTCGGCCACCTGTGTCACTTGAGCATCTGCAACGGGCCCTGTGCTGTGGGCACCAGCAAGTCTCCAAGCACAGCCAGAGGCCACCTGCCTCACGGGTTGCCTGAGCTGCTAGTTAAGACGCAGATTTTAGGGCCCCGCCCCAGACCGATCCCACCTCTGCCTCAGTGGGGAGGGGCCCAGAAATGCGCTCAGTTAACCATCTCACCAAAGTCGGTCAGGCAGTCCCTGGCCTACAGGCTTGGGAACATTCCAGCAGCTCAGGATCTGGCCCCCTTTCCCCAGCCGGGCATCCCAAATGCCCCTGACCCAGGTCCAACACCTTCACTGTGCTCGTGCCCGTCCTTCTTCCTCAAACAGAACGCCCCTCATGCTACCCACCCACCTCTCCCCAGCCCTGTTCTGGTTCTTCCTCCCTGACAAGGCAGCCCCTGATTTCCGCAGCAACAGGAAAATGCTCCTGTTTTTCTCCGGGGTCCACAGATTCAACGCCCCGGGGACACGGTTTAGCACATTTTCTTTGAAACATTTAAAAATAGATATAAAAGGGCTCCCAATTAGCTGGCATGGCCAGAGAGAACATTTCCATATAAGTAAAGCTTACTCTTCCGTGTGTAAAGTTAAACATTTCTCCGTCTCCTGAGAGTACACAGAATAGATATAATTTGACCTTCTTAGAACTCTGGATTATCTTTAGGACTATAATACAGAGAATCCCTCAAGGGCTTTTAAGACATATAGGACCCCCACCAAAAAAAACATGTATATATATATATATATATATGACAGGGTTCCTCTAAACTAAATGACCCCAGAATATAATTTGGAGTTTTTAAGTGGACTTCTTATAGCTTCCTCCGTAGTTTCAACTTTCTGTCTGTGTGTCTGACAGCACCCTATCCCCCTTTTCTCATACGGCTTCTAAACTGCTATGGACTGGGACCCACACAAAGCAGTTTCTTAAAAGTGTGTCTAGGGGCCTCCCTGGTGGCGCAGTGATTGAGAATCTGCCTGCCAATGCAGGGGACACGGGTTCGAGCCCTGGTCCGGGAAGATCCCACACGCCGCGGAGCAACTAGGCCCGTGAGCCACAACTACTGAGCCTGCGCGTCTGGAGCCTGTGCTCTGCAACAAGAGAGGCCGCAACAGTGAGAGGCCCGCGCACCGTGATGAAGAGTGGCCCCCACTTGCCACAACTAGAGAAAGCCCTCGCACAGAAACGAAGACCCAACACACCCATAAATGAATGAATAAATAAATAAATAAATAAATAAATAAATAAATAAATTTATTTATTTAAAAAAAAGTGTGTCTAAAGCAAGAAGAGTACAGGCTGGGGCCCTGGTGGGCTTTCCATGAGTCAAGTACATGAGCGTCTGAATCCATGGCCATCAGCTCTGGATGCAATGTCCCCGGCACTCAATCACCCACAAGGAGATGGAAACCAGCCGTGCTGCTGGAATGCAAGCCTTCAGCTCAGATTTTTCACAGGCTTGAACACCTGGTCAAATCTAACAAGGCCAAGCATACTGGGAAAACATCTACAACCCACACGTGGGTCCCCACATCCGACCCTGCAAGTGCCAAGTGGGAGAATGTAGCTCCGAAGGAGCAAAGCTGGAGACGAGAGGGTCTGAGCCGGCTGTGAGCTCAGAGTCGGCAGAGACCGTGGTCACCAAAAGAGCCAATGTGATCGTTACCTGTGTTGCTAGAAATGCCTAAAACAAGCAGGGTAATGGTCCAGCCCAGCCCCTGCGCAGGTCAGACCTCACCCACCCTGTTCCCCCCACCACGGGACGTGTGAAGATCAAACGGGATGGCCTGCAAGTTTTAAAATCAAAATATAACTATCGAAATTTTTAGGGGGACTTCCCTGATGGTCCAGTGGTTAAGACTCCACGCTTCCAATCCCTGGTCGGGGAACTAAGATCCCACATGCCACGCGGTGCGGCAAAAAAAAAAAGAAAGAAAAGAAATTATTAGGAGTTCACCTAATGAGAAATACACACTAAATGAGAACTACACTTTTACTAAATAAGGAGAAAATTTGAGTAAGGGAGAGGTATGTCTTCCCAGATATGGTTCAGAAAGGCAGGGAGTGGTTAAGGATGGGAAGAAGGGCCTCAGAGTTCAGGAGGAGAATGAAGAAACAAACAAAAACAGGTCATAGGAAGGAAAGTCCTAAGGAACCAAGAATGTTTGGTGGGAGGCTTGCAGGTGGTAGAAAAGTCTAGAACAGTGTACTCTGGTGGTTCAGAGTATTGACTGTGTGACCTAGCACAGGTTTCTTAACTCTGGGTGCCTCAGTCTCTGTTCATCTGTAAAACGGGGATAATAACAGCAACACCCATCATCTACACAGATGCTAGCGCTCATCACCATCAGAAACACCCACACGCTTGGCAAGCTGCTTGGGGAGGAAGGTGGTACTTACTGTGCGTGTCTCCAGATGCCTGGACCAGACCACCAAGAACACATTACAGGGAGGCAGAAATTGGCCCGGGTGGAAAGAAGCACTTTCTACAGGGCTGTCTTGAAATCACTGGGCTGACTTGTTAGGTAGTGAGACACCCATCACGGGAGGCATCCAAGCCAAGCCCAGATAAAACAAACATCAGAAACATTTTAAACTCCATTTCCCTGAGTTCTAGCCGCTAGAAATACACTTTGTGACACCCAGTGTGCTGCCCAGAGCTTCCACTTTTGCTCACTTCCTGACTCTCCCTCAGTTAAGTTCCAGAGTAGTGGTTCATAAAGCCGGCTGGGTGTTAGACCAGCTGCATCAGAATCACCTGGTGGAGAGGTGAGCATGGTAGACTGTGAGTCCTGGCCAGGCCCTACCGCAGGTTTTTCCACCCGAATCCTGGGGTGGGGTTTGCGAATCTGTATGTTTAACCATCTCCCTGATGCACACTCAGGATAAGGACAGTTCTAGAAGGCTGAGATGGCTGGGCAGCCAGCCTCTAGGAGAACAAGCCCTTGTCATCCTGTCTCCGTCACCTCCCCGACCAGCTTCATTAAGACAGACATGAGGCACAGGCTCTTCCAAACTCACAGGAGACACCAGGCTAGCTGGGGGGCTGCTTACGGCTGATCCAACTGGCGCCTTACTAAATGTCTCTTGAGGATGTCAACTGCTTTCCCTCCAACCTTACTACTGCAGCTACCCCGCCTAGGTCAGGGGTCCCCAGTGCCAACAACTGTTGTTGTATGATGATCTCCCCCCTCAAACCACCACATTCACCCCCAACCCCATCCCACCAGCTTCCACTGCCCATCCTCCCCGATCCAACTGTATATGCAGAGCCCCGTGGTGCAAGGACTTTCAAATTAGCCTTTTGGACATGTGGCCTGGACACCCTTATTGGCCCACTTCCCAAGGCGCCCTCACCAAACCACTGGGCACAGTAAGAACTCCACCCTCACAATGGATAAGGGGGCGGGGACACAACAAGAACCTCGGCCCTGGGTGCTCTGCATGGGGTCTCCGGGGCCCACCGACCAAAGTTGGCTGGAATCGCAGCTCCCCACCTCCGCCAGCAGCCCAGCATCCGCCCCAGCTGGTGAACTCTGGCAGCCGCTGCCACGGGAACGACAGAGCTGCTGTGCTCTGACATCAGAGCGGGGGTGAAGTCAGGGACGGTGACGAGCCAGCCACAGGGCGAGCACCTGTCAGCACACCTGTTGTGGGTCCACCGATCACAAAGATTTGGCTCAAACAGCTGGGGTGATGAGCAGAGGGAGGGCCACCTCGGGGGCACCGTGAAGATGCCTGACGTGCGCGTGCCTTCGGTGCTTAAAGACGGTCTGGCAGGGAGAAAATCCCTCCTGTCCCAGCCTGGCAGCACGGTGACGCTCCTCATCGAGGTGTCACTCTTCTGAGCTGTTGCACCTCAAGGTCAGAGCTTCCCGACAACGCTGGCCACCCCTCCTCCCACAGGGAGGGCGTCTGGTCCCACTCAGGTTGGGGACATTTGCCCCTCCAGGATCCACTGTTGAGCTGAGCCGACTGGAGGTGGGGGGAAGGAATGCTGGCCTGGGGCCCCCATGTCACCCACCCACCCACCCATCCATCCAAAATAAGAAATAGGACATGCCTGACCTCATTTCTAGGGCTAAGGGCACCCTCCACAAATTTGACAATTGAGAAATTTAGTTTGGGGAACATTGGCCCCAAGATGTCAAAGCAACTGATCTCAGGGTTTGGTTTCTCGCGAAAGTCAACAGCAGGGACTTGGAACCTTGGAGGCAGAGCTGATCCAGGGATGAACGCCTTTGTGTGGGGCTGGAAGGGCCCTGGGGAGGTCATGTGGTCCCCGACCCGGCGTGGGGCAGGAAGTCTGCCCCTGAACTTCTCAACCACAGCTCCCCACCCACTTTTTGGGCCCCTCTTCTTGGCCCCATAGACACAAAGTCTTATGTCCATTTCTCCTTCCCCAGAGCATACCCAGCCCCCAATCCCTTAGCCTCTTCTCAGCAAGGTCATGTACACCCACCTTCAGCATGGGACAAGTTTGGGGTGGGGCTTGGGGAGAGTGCAGATAACATGGTGGCCAAAAACTTCAGCTTGTGGGACCTTTGACGCATTCCGGAATGGCCACCACTGCCGTGCTCTCCAGGTTGTTCCTGCACTGAAGATATTTCTCCCAAGCCCGGGCTCTCCTGACACCATCTTAGTGATTCCTAGGATGCAGCTCCCATCCTCTGGATGAACCTGCTCTGCTCGGCGGTCTCTGCTCCATGGGGCCCATCAATGAACTAGGACCAACCCAGCTTTAATAGTGCGGGCCCAACCTACTGCTGAGTACAGTCAGACCCATACTTCAGCAAACCCTGACTTTAAAAACGACACGTATCTTTCAAGTTCAACAGAGAAAAATTAGAAAACACACACTTGCAAAAGAAAGTCTAATTTCCCCTCCTTTATCTGAACATTTTACATTTCAGTAAAAAATTCTACAACCTTTGGTCCCACAGAGCACCCGAGGCTGTGATTTATTTGACCACTGCCCTGCTGCTGTATCTAAGTGTTTCCAACACTGAGATAAACAAGACGGAGGCGAGCATCCACGTCACGAGATGCAAGCACATGTACTTCATTATTTCCCGCAAAAAAATTCCTAGCTTTAGAGTTGCTTGACCAAAGGGGAGACTTTTTCTTTTTCTAAATTAACGTATAGTTGATTTACAATGTTGTGTTCGTTTCTGGTGTACAGCAAAGAGATCCAATTATACATACATATATTCTTTTTTGTATCCGTTGCCATTATGGCTTATTACAGGATACTGAATATAGTTCCCTGTGCTCTACAGTAAGACCTTGTTGTTTATCTGTTTTATATATAGTGGTTTGTATCTGCTAATCCCAAACTCCTAATTTATCCCTCCCCCCTGCCCCCACCAGCTTTCCCCTTTGGTAACCATGTTTGTTTTCTATGTCTGTGAGTCTCTTCTGTCTTGTAAATAAGTTCATGATATTATTTTCTTAGATTCCACATATAAGTGATATCATATGACATTTGTCTTTCTCTATATGACTTACTTCACTTAGTATGATAATCTCTAGGTCCATCCATGCTGCTGCAAATGGCATTATTTTACTCTTTTTTATGGCTGAGCAATATCCCATTGTATAAATACACCACATCTTCTTTATCCATTCATCCGTCAATGGACATTTGGGTTGTTTCCATGTCTTGGTTATCGTAAACAGTGCTGCTGTGAACATTGGGGTGCATGCACCTTTACGAATTAGAGTTTTCTCCAGATACATGCCCAGGAGTGGGATGGCTGGATCACACGGTAAGTCTTACTTTTAGTTTAAGGAACCTCCATATTGTTGGCCATAGTGGCTGCACCAATTTACATTCAAGGGGAGACTTAAAGTCCTTGATCAGCATTGTCAAAATGCCCTTCCAAGCTTCTAAATTGCTCAGGTTAGGACCAAACACACCTACTTAGAGTCAGCCCTTCCAAGGACAACAAGTCTCTTGGCCACACAGAAGAGAGCAACGGAAAGGCCAAAGCTGTGATGTCTGATCTATTTCCAGAGACTTGAGCCAGGATCCGGCTCCTTAGATTCTTGGTGCCGCCCTTGGCTGCGTGACCTTGGGTAAATCATGGACCGCTCCCCATCCAGACAGGGGAGGACACCTGCCTGACCTACCACCTACCTCATGAGTCCTTGTGAAATGGAAGAGATGAAGTCCTTTTGCACTGAAAATCCCTAGACAGTCGATGTTTTTTTATCGAAGAGACTTATGATTGGTGACTATTTGCCGGTGGTTCCCCACCCCCCCACCCCGCAGAACCGGCGCACAAGAAACAAACACCACCTTCGATTTATTCCTTTGTTCCCTGCCCTGGACCCAACGGGGCCAAGGGGCCAGGATGTCACAACCAAGAATTGGGGACTGACAGCGCTCATCACGGCTCTGCTCCAACGCCATTCCTCCTGAGATACCTGGTTTCTGCCTGGGCATAGCTGGGCTGGGTCATTTCTCCCCGGGGCTTCTGAGGATTGAAGATTAAATGCTGGAGGGCTGCAGAGAAAAGCCCCCAGGAGAGAACTGTGTCTGCCCCCAAAACCGCCCTGTCACAGGGTCAACAGTCCTTCTGAAAAGGGATGTTCCCCTCGGAGCAGAACAGTCCACACGAACCTGAAGCCCACGAGTGACCTCTGGCCTTTTCTCCCGGCTACACGGAGTGCTGTCTGTTGACAGCACCCTGGACTCCAGAGGCTGGGGCACCCGGGGTCACCGCGAGCTCAGACTTCATCGCATGCCTGCAAACGTTCTAGACACGCGGCCCAATGAGATCATTCCTGTGCATCTCCACATCTAACGCGTTCCTTCCCACCCCGTCCTTGTTCTCCACACCCTCACATGTCATGGGACCCAGGTGAGGACAAGGCGGCCTGGGGCGGGTCAACCAACTCTGCACAGTGAATTTTCAACTACCTGGAGTGACCAGGGAGTGGTGGCACAGAGAAGGCAGAGCAGAGGACCATCAGAGGTACAGTTTCCATACAGTGCTGGGAGCCGGCGTGAGCGCGTCTCCCTCACATCATGTGGCCTGAGCTGAAAACCCATCCACCGGCCCTGAACTCTTGATCTGGACCAAAGGAAGGGCGGCAGAAGTGAGCTGGGCCACAGAGAGAGAGGCCAGGCTGAGTTTTACACGCTGTAGGAAGAACAGAGAAAGCAGAGGGGGCCAGGAATGTCAGAGGAGGTTTATTTCCCTGTTGCACCCACATGACTTTCTTCTTGAGGAGCTCTGGGGACAGAGGCCACGAGGTTTCACAGAAGCATCGTCCAGGGTCTCAGGATTCTAGATGGAGTGGGTGGGGCTGACATCTATTGAGTCCCTCCCATGCTTTTGCACACTTTACTCATTCATCAGAAATTCACTCAGCATCTGCTACGGCCCGGCCCTGAGGAGTTTAATTCTGCTTTTACAGAAGAAGAAACCGAGGCTCACAGAGGCACAGAGTCAGGACTCAGAACCAGCTCTAACAGGCTCCAAAGGCCCAAGCTTCTTCTCCCAATACGTTCCACTTCGTCTTTTTTCCTCCAAAATGTCGGTCCATTTCCTCATTCTGTCCTTGGTTAAGAATCAGCTGTTGAAGTGCCTCCTAACTAGGGCCTTTGACTGTCATCAGAGGGGCCTCGGCCACACCTGGTGCAGAGCCGGGGTGCTGAGCCAACTCGGCGAGGATGCCCTGACCCTATGGGGTCTCCTGGAAGCCCAACCAAGATCTCCAGACCACAGATCAGAAAGGGCCACATGAAGACTCATCCCAAGCCAGGCTCTGTCCCCAGGAACTCTCCACCCCGGAACGCTCCACCACAGAGGGGTTATGGCCTTTAAACTCATCCCTCCCTCTCTTAGGCCCACAGGTTCAAGATTTGCTGCATCTTCGGGGTCAGTTCAGAGAATGATATCCACAAGCATCATTTCTTCTGGAAAGCAGGGAGCGGGCCACCAGGTGAGAGGTGAGCCAGCCCCAGGAAGCTCACACTCAGGGGTGGGGGAAAGTTTTCATAAAGGGCCAGATGGTACAATAACTAACGTAGCTCTGTCGCTACTACTCAACGCTGCCTTGTAGCTCAAAAGCAGCTGCAGACTTTGTATTAGGAATGAGCGTGGCCGCATCCCAGTAAAACTGTATTTACCACGATAGGTAGTCGCGGGCAGGGGTGTAGTTTGCCAAGCCCTGAAAGGCCAGCATAGTTTTAGGAGGCCGACTGCATCCTGTGCGTCCTGTTGTAGGGCACAGCCTTGCTGGGGCAGCACCGGGTGGAAACACACCGCCTGAGTCTCACCTCGGAAACCTCAGATGTACTCAGCTCAGGGATGCTGCAAGATCAGATAGTAGTGATGGCTGCACGGCTCTGTGACTGCACTAAAAACCACTGAATTGTACACTTTAAATGGGTGAACAGTATGTGAATTACACCTCAATAAAGCATAAGTCTCTGAGGCAGAAAAACAATAACAGTCTTCTTAAGAAGCAATAAACCCTTCCCTAATCTGCTTCTTGGAGGACGAAGGCAAAGGTGGGCAGCCCTGGACGCGCTCCCCCTCCCTCCGGGCTCAGGGCTCTTACCCTCTTGCCCGCAGCCTTCTCCTCTGCCTCCCCCATCCTGAAGAAACCTCCACCCCTGTCTCCCCATTGTCTTTTAACTTTAAAATAATTATACAACTCACACACGTTAATCACAGAAAATTCAGAACACACAAATAAGCAAAACGAAATAAAAATCACCCTTGATCTCACCCACTGCCTAGAATTTCCACTTTTCTGTACATGCACAATAAAAAAAAAAAGGATAGAGATACATTCAGAAGCAATAAAACTTCTGTATGCCAGGGAATTTTCACCATAAAAACCAGGACAGTGGTTATCTAAGGGAAAGGAGGGGGTTGGGACCAGGAGGGATTAACTGAGGTTTCAGGGTGGCAATGACTCGTCTCTTAATTTGAGTATTTGCTTGATAACTTTTTGTTACAATGTACAGTTACGCATGGTGCACTTAAAAATTATATTAGACAGTGTTTGAAATGTGAAAGCATACTGACTGTATCTGGGCTTTTAAATTTAATGCACTCTGAACATTTTTCTAGGTCAAAAACGTGAATCTATAATACTGTTTAAAATGACTGCTTAATATTCTGCTGTCAGGATAGAGCTTAATTTAATTTAGCTCATCTCCAATTGATGAGCAAATCTCACGAACAAGGTCAGCTTCCAGGAGTTTCCCTCCTTCATGCTCCCCAGAGACCACCCCCTCCAAGCCAAGGTGGACCAGAATTGCGGCGTTCAGCCTCCTCAATGTTAAGCTTCCTTTCATTTTAAAACCCTCTGTCTTCTTACTCTGCTATTTGACAGTCATGTGACCCAAGCAAGCTAATCAGCCCGTGCCTCAGTCTGATCATCTGTAAAATGGGGATAATTGTGAAACAGACGTGTTAACAGGAGGAACGTATGGAACACAGTTCCAAGCACTTAGCATGCATGATGACAGCTGCTGTTACTGTTATTTGCCACAGTCACTTTTCCTTCACAGAACTACCACGGTTTCCCTCCTAGTTCCCTGGCCACCCTCCTGGAGGCACCAGGGCCCAGCTTGTGTGTCTCTGCGCCCCCCTACCTGTGTGATAACCATGGCCAGACCTCAGGGCTGGGTGAGGATTACACGTCCAGCACAGCATCTGGCACAGAAAGAGACAGTCCCCCCGCCCCAACCCTGAGAGCCTCCATGGGCACCATCCTAGGCACTGCACCTCTGCCCTTTCTTGTGATCTTTGCCCACAACCTTAAAAGGCAGGTAAATTATTATCTCCTCTTTGGTGATGGAGAAACCGAGGGCACTTGCCCAAGATCTCTCCCCTGGACTGAGTCATGGGGCTGCAGAGCAGCTGCCCTCACCACGCCGCTCCAAACCTATGTCCCCACTTCCCACCGCCTCTGCTCCCACCCCCTCTTCCCTCCGAGGCCCCTCACATACTTCCATAATCTGCTGTACCTACTACAGCTGGATACGCCACTGTCTCTGTCTCTCAGCAGAACTCAGCAGGGAACCCCACTGACCACCTGACCACGTTAGGGGATGCCTGGCCCTGGCCCTGAGGTCAAACCCCAGAGGCAGCCCCTGTCCCAGCCCGTCACCCCCCTGCCTGCCTTTCGTTTCCTGAGTCCCTCCCTCGTGCAGGTGCCTGCTCCGCTCACCTGAGTGACTGACTACCAGCCCTTAACATTGCTCTCCTGCCTGCAGCTTCCTTCCCCTCCCTCCCACGTCTCGGGGAGGTGGGGCGACAACAAAGACCCCCCCTGGTTCCCACTGCTGGGGCTTCAGGCTCTGCTGCTGCGCCCGGCCCAAGGCTGCCCACCCTTTGGTTTCAAAGCCCCTTCCCCCCATGTCTCTCACCCCTCCCAACAGGCCATAAATAAGTCTTTTACAGGCAGTGATTAACCTTTTAGGGGTCACATACCCCTTTGAGAACCTGGTGGAAGCCATGGCCCCTGTCCACAGAAAAACATGGACACACACACACACACACACACACACACACACACACACACACAGCTTTGCTTACAGTTTCAGGGCTCAAGACTGCCCCCCACCAGGCCCATCTCTGAACAGACGTCCATGCCCCCCAGGTTAGGACCCTTCTTTATAGAGATTACATCTCAATTTGATTTTTACAGCAAACACTCGCCCAGTCTGCCTTGCTGGGGTCTGCAGAAGCTTAACCTAGGATGCTAATTGGACGAGGCTGACCCCAATTTTGTCAGCTACAAAATGGGATTCCCCTGGGTCTCTATCACTTTCCCACTGGGGCCGCACATGCACGCAGTGATGGAGGCGCCAAAGGCTCCAGGATTCCAGCCAGCCCTCAGGGGTCCTGGAGGTGGGCCCTGGGAGAGCCTGGGCCTGGGCTGGGGGAGCCAGCTTCATTCCTGCTCTTTCTGAGACGCTGGTACCCAGACTGCCCCTCAGTCTGGAAGCCCTCCTCCCTCCCCACTTCCCTTGGCTGCCTTTCCTCCCAGCATTCTGGGGCATCTCACATACCCCTCCCCCAACCCCGACACCCTATGGTCCTCGCAGTCTATGGACCCTGTAGCAACTAAACAGAAGCCTAGCCAAGCACTCAAAATCTACCTGTTCGTTTAAAACTATGCACAAGTGCATCTGTCAATCCGTACAGTAAGGTATCTATAAAGTTCTCTTCTCACACCCAAATTGTCTTGGGTACCCGCTCTGGAAACGACTGCTCTGTGCAAACTTTGGTGGGTGTCAGAATCACCTGGAGAGTCTGAGAAATACCCATGCCCACGCCCTGAGCCCCAAGGGTCCAATATGGGACGCTAATTCAGACACCTGCCTTTCAGCAAACTCCCTGCGTGATGCCCGCTATCACCCACAGGTACACACTCTCGATGCCTCTCCTCAGGCCCTCGGGATGGAATGCAAACTCTACGTGATAAACCAGATGTCCAGTCCCACTCTGCCACTCGGGCCCTCCTGCCCCCGAGCCTGCTCTGCACCCAGACTCTCTCGCACCTTTCCCAGGCAGCCTGTCCCTGTCCTTGGCACTGTGAAATGATGCACTTAACCATGCCTGGTACATGTTCCCCCAGCTCCATCCTCTAATTTAGGGTTCTTAGCGCTTTCAACCTTAATTTCCTAAGTCTGCCTTTCTCTTTCCAGAAAGACCATCCTGGCCACAAGACCACTTGCCCTCAGCCCCTTGTTTGTGTGTGTGTGGTGTGTGTGTACTCTCACACACACTGCAGGGTGGAGGGGTGTCCAGGGCAGGCACCTGAGTCGAGCTCCAGGGCAGGGGAGAAGAATCGGTGGCACTTACACCCCTGCCCCTAGTCTGCCTTCTCTTTATCTCCTTTCACACTTTTTTTCCCCTGTTTTATTGATATAATTGACATACAGCACTATATAAGTTTAAGGTGTACAGCATAATGATTTGACTTAGATGTATCATGAAATGATTATTACAACATGTTCAATTAACATCCATCATCTCATAGATATAAAAGAAAAACAAAAAAAAGTTTTCCTTGTGATGAGAACTCTTAGGATTTGCTCTCTTAACTTTCTTATACATCATACAGCAGTGTTAGCTATAGTCATCACTTTGCACATTATATCCTTAGTACTTATTTATTTTATTGTTTTTTTTTAAATGTTATTTTTAATTAATTTATTTTTATTTTTGGCTGTGTTGGGTCTTTGTTTCTGTGCGAGGGCTTTCTCTACTTGCGGCAAGCGGGGGCCACTCTTCATCGCGGTGCGCGGGCCTCTCACTATCGCGGCCTCTCTTGCTGCGGAGCACAGGCTCCAGACGCGCAGGCTCAGTAGTTGTGGCTCACGGGCGTAGTTGCTCCATGGCATGTGGGATCTTCCCAGGCCACGGCTCGAACCCGTGTCCCCTGCATTGGCAGGCAGATTCTCAACCACTGCGCCACCAGGGAAACCCTTTTATTGTTTTTTGATTTTGATTTTTTTTAACTTTTTATTTTATATTGGAGTCACAGTTGATTAACAATGTTGTGACAGTTTCAGGTGTACAGCAAAGTGATTCAGTTATACACATGCTTTTGCTTTTTCCTGCTGTTTTTTCCCATCCTTCAAACCTCCTGGGGTCCTCCAAGCATACCTCTTAGCCGTTTTGGAACCCAAGGGGTTCACCTGCTCCCACAGCCCCTTGGGCACTGGCTCAGCAGCTCTGCATCAGGCGAGGGTGGCTGCGTCCACCCCCCGACCCCCAAGCCTGGGAGTCGTCTAAATCCGCAGCAATGGGATGCTCTGGGCAACCCAGCTGAGATGACAAAGAAGAGCGGCAGGACCCGAGCCCATCTGCAGCTCAAGGACTAGCGGCCAGGACCACCGATTCCAGGGGACCCAGCAGGCCCCAGGCTGCAGGCTGGCCCCATGTCCTCAGATCAGAGAGGGAGGAACACGTGGGGTGGGCAGAGCTCCCTCCCAGCCACGTGCCATGCCCGCAGCACAGCCTCCAAGCGCTGCACACACCTCTTCCCATCTCCCAACCCAGGTTCCAGTCACTCCCCTGGAGAATACATCCTTCCAGCAACACTGTCCAAGACCAAGCCCAGGAACTCGAGGGCCCCCCATGGCCCCCTCCCCATCCTCTCATTGGAACCCGTTATCTCTCTTCAGATGCCCAAATGCTTTTCACCTTGTGACAGTTACTTGGTTCATTATTTGCCCGAAGCACATGGAGGCTGACTTACTTTAAGCCACGCCCCTGGCGGTCGGTCGGGGTCGGGGGAGTCTACATGCCTTCTGCCCACCCTGACCCACGCAGTCTTAAACCTGCTTCCACACTGCCTGGCACCAGTGTCCTAGCGCTCCTTCCTGAGGGCAGGGATCATGCCTTGCTTCTCCCTTATGTCCCCCGGGGGCAGAGCTGGGCACTCTGTAACTGCTTGTTGCAACACAGGTGAGCCCGATAGGAAAATCGGGATTACGAAACACAGACTGATTATACACTTTGCGAAAGGAGTATCTTTACACGGCACCACCCCCATCCCAGCCCCCGTGCACTCAAGGCCTCACTCAGCTCACAGGAAGCTCAGCTGCCTTGCTTTTCCCTAGCACGTGTTTGGTGAAGATGCTGCCGTTTCTCAGTGCCTACTGCGTTTCTCCCCGAGTGGCCGCCATCCGGCCCCCATCAGCATGTGCCCAAGGCCAGCCTGTTTGCCCCGGCAACCAGCACATGCCCTTGGCTGTGGGCCCTGCTCCACCTGGTGCTAGAGACCAGCCCTCCTGGGAGACAGTGGCCCTGGGCCTCGCCACCCACGCCGCGGGGGAGACTTTATCGTCTGGGCCCAGAGAGCTCCTGGATTCACCCTCGACTCCAGAAACCGGCCCAAGCGGCCCAGGTCTGCCAAGCCACTCAGCTGGCTAAGGGACTCCAGGCTCCCGCACTGTGGCACTACCTGAAGAGCAAGCCCAAAGCTGGTTTCCAGCCAGGTTACTGGAGCCGTGCAGGCCTGTAGGATATGGCGAAGGACCCCATTAGATGAGAGGGAATGAGGCCGGCGGCGCATCCGAGCAGGGCTCTGAGACGTGAAAAGACTTCCTGGAAAGGAAGCTCATCCTCACTTTTCTGGAAAGGACAGGGAGCGGGGCCTTCCAGGAGGAGCCCCGGTCACCTCTTCCCACCCCTTCATCCTCAATCTCATAACCTCATAACAAACTCTTTTGCCGACCCCAGTTCCAATCCTACCGGCTGCAAGAGCTAAGGAGATGCCTCCCAGAAATCCTTACACAGGCAGACAGAAAAATGACTGTTTCCTAAGCCAACTGCCTCTTGTAGACACCAAGCCATTTCACAAGCCTGCATCCAGCCAACAATTAAAGGAGCCAGCACACTGCATTAAAGGTCAGTCTTTAGGGACCCCAAGTACAGCAGACCATCACCCTTCCTGGACCCCGGGCCACTGCCCTGGTGGCACAGTCACCTGTAGGGCTTTAAAACTACAAAAGCCAAGGTCTGAGCCAGACTTTTGATGTCTGCAAAGAGATCCAGACCCAAGGCAATTATGCTCTCGGCCAGAGTGGGGAATCATCACCAAGGAAGCCATGCACCACCTAAAGGAGAAGCAGATGTGGAAAGGCTATATAGCTTTCACTGTGGGGTTTACTCCATGGCCATCTGGGGCCTACACCCTGGGATGCCTCTGGGACATACCCCGAGTCGACTAAGCACAGAAGGGCTGCCCATGGAACAATACTGGGCAGCACCCACCCCAAATTCACGTCCACCCAGAACCTGTGAATGTGACCTTATTTGGAAATAGGGTCTTTGCAGATATGATCAAGTTGAGATGACGTCATAGCGGACTAGGGAGGGCCCTGAATCCAATGACTGGTATTCGAATAAGAGGAGAGGGCACAGAGACACAAGCACAGAGAAGAAGGCCACCAGAAGACAGAGCAGAGATTGGAGTGATGTGTCTACAAGCCAAGGGACACTGAAGATTGCTGGAGCCACCAGGGGTGGAACAGATTTCCCCTCAGAGCCTCCAGAAGGAACCTACACTGCTAACACCTTCATTTTGGATGTTAGGCCCCCTAAACTGTGAGAGAATCAATTCTTGCTGTTTGACGTCCCTCAGTTTGCGGTCACTTGTTACAGCAGCCATGGGAACCTAATGTAATGGGCTTTGTGGCACGACCCTGGCATCAGTAGGCCCTGTGGAACCTCTGAGCTGGGCTGGGGTTACAAGTTTTGGCTCTACGATGATTTTGATGTGATGACTTGGACACAAATGCCAGGAGATGCAGGTGGAAGAGAGGGTAACGCGCAAAGCAAGAAGGGGCCTTGAGGCATTCGGACACTGCTGCACCCTGACCTTTGCTGCCCTTGATCCAAACCCAAAGCAGAAACGGCCCCAGCGCTGCCTCAGCTGACACTGGACAAGGATGGGAGTGGCTGGCTGGGCATTCTCTCCGTGCAGCTGAGGGCTGTGAGGTGGTCCCAAGGCCCGACCCCTTCCTGCTCAGCCCCTGTGAACCAAGCCCTAGAGTCTCCTGAGCCACGGATTCCTTCTGAGCCTGGGCCTGATTCTGCCCTAGAAGCACAGCCTCTCTCTCTGCAAGGGGCCTGGGAAGGCCTGGACTCCCAGGGGACACCGCATGCAAGGCCAATCCTGGCTCCGCCACTGGGAGGAGCCTCTCCTCCCCCCCCCCCCCCCCACCGGTCTTGCTGAGCAGCGAAGCCAAATTGGAGAACTTCCCCCAATTCGGGTTTTGTGGAAACCACTCTGCAAGCACACACCGTGCCCCAAGTGCAGGTGGCCTGAGCTACGTGATGCGCACAGGTAGAATGACCTGAAGACCTCCCGCGCCAGGCAACAGCGGCAGCTCCAAGGGCCAACTGAGGTGTGGCCAGGAGCCGTGGGGAGTGTGGGGAGATCAGCGGGGCATGGCTGACAAGAGGAGAAACCCAGACACCCTGCCCTTGAGTCTGCACAGGTGAGGGCAGCCCAGCCTCACCACCGCTGGCAAGAGGATGCGTGGCTGGCGGCTGAGACTTAGAAGCAGAAAACAAACCTGTCAGGAAGTGAGAGTGAGCTGCAGAGGCCCACCTGCTGTGCATCCGTCCTTTTGGTTCAACTGAACCTGCCCCAGGAAAACCTGGCTGACTGTCACCAGGGCAGTAGAGGCCTGCAAGTGTCAGAACTGGATGGAAACCTCCAGGGCCCAGCTGGTTCCTCCCATTTCTGCTGCATTCTCCCCACTTCTGTCTCCTGCCCCTCTGTGGATGAGAACAAATAACTGGGCTCTCCTCCTTGCCTCGCTTGCTCCCATGTGTGGGGAGCAAGGGGTCCTGGGGGAAACAGATACTCGCTGGGGACTCTAAGCAGCCACACAACCCTACCTGCAACCTGCAGTCACCAAAGTCCCCAGCTCGTGTGGATGTCCTGAAAAAGCAGTCACCACTCAAGGACCCTCCTGCCTGTCCCTGTGTGCAGTGCCTCCTGGGCAGGACGTGGGAGGAGCCGGCCATGGGGCTCTGCCCGTCTTTCCAGCTGCTCCACTGAGCCCGTGGGGAACCTGACCAGGGGAGGGAAGCTTCCATCCAGCCCCAGCCTAATCTGGTGAGCCCCACGGGCGGCCTGGTGGGAGAGGCCCAGGCAGAGCAGCTCTTCCTCACCCAGCTCCAAGCCCAGAGGAGCCCAACTCCCATCTCACCTGTGAAAGTTTCTTCCTGGGGGCCCAGGTCCTTCAACCCACCGAGGTCGAGAGTCCCCCCACCCCCCAGGCTGTGTCCCGCACTCTCCCCGCTCCACCACCCCCCTCCCCACCCCCATCCCCACCCCCCCGCGCTGGCATCCCGGGGCCCTCCGCCTGCCAAAATCCAATCCGTTCCCTGGCTCCCTTTTCTGGGGCTGGAGCTGCAGCGGAATTTCGGTGGAATTTTGAGGTTGAGAAGCATCTCGGCAGAGAGGAAAAGAAAGGAAGAGAAGGAAGGGGGGAAAGAAAGTACGATTTTGGCATCAACTTGCAGGATTCTTCTAGAAGGCACCGAGGCCCCGGAGGCGGGCGCTGGGTCCCTCTGCAAGATGCGGGCGGGCGGGCGCCGGCGAAACCTCCGGGTCCAGCGCTCCCCGTAGGGGCGGTGGGCGCCGGGGCGGGGTCGCCGTCCTTACCTACGTCTGCATTGCAAAACGCCTGTTGCGGGTGCACCGGGGAGCAGCTGCAGGCGTCGGCCGGGCGGAGCAACGTCCCCAGCAGCAGGAGGCCGAGCACAAGCCGCAGGCTGCGGGCCGCGGCGCCCATGGCGGGCGGGGGGCGGGGGCGCGGGCTCGGGCTCGCCGCCGCCGCCTGGGCTCGGGGCGCTCCCCTCTCGCCGGCCGGGGCCGCGCGGGTCTGGGAGGCGCTCCGCGGGCGCGCCCTCCGCTCCGGCCCGCACTCGCCACACAAACTTTCTCGGCTCTTGGTCGCGGGGGCGATGAGGGGGCGCGGGGCGCGGCCGGCAGCGCGGAGACGAGAGCGGGCGGGGGGCAGCGAGTGAACGAGCGAGCGAACGAGCGCGCCGCGGGCCGGATCACTGACGCTCCACTGCCTTCTATGGATGTGTGCGCCGCGGGCGTGGGCCGAGCCGGCCTTTTATTGCTCTCCGAGGATTGTTGGGCTCCGCCCCCCGGTGGCGGGCGGCCAATGCCGGCTCCGGGAGCTCCCAGCCGCCCCCTCCCGGCTCGCCTCCCGCGCCTCCCGGCCCTCCCCCAGGCCCGGCTTTTGTTGTGTCCAGTCTGGCACGGCCGGGGCTGGCCGCTGCGCACCTGGCTTCCCACCGCCCGGTACCGTACCCCGCAGCCTCCCAAATCTCCAGAGCTTGGGGGGAGGGGGTTGCTGCGGGAGGACAGCGCCCAGTGGACCCTGACTCAGCACTTGGGACTCTCAGCCCACCGCTCCAGGGCACAGGCGGCCCACCCACCACCCCTTCCCCTCCAGCTTGGTACGGGAGATGTACACTGCCTGATTCCCTTCCACCCCTGGGGTCCCTGAGAGTCTAGCCAGGGATTGAGGAAAAGGATGTGCGCTTTGGAGCAGGGGTCGTTCCCTGCCGCCCCTCTCCCAGCCCCCTTTGGCTGGGTGGCCTCCTGAAATTTACCGAGGATTCCTTTTTCAAATGGAGGCCTTAGAATTTTAAGTGCGCTTGGCCAGTAGAGTTGGAGGGGGAGGGGAGAGTGGTTACTATGAACAAAACAGGATTTTATATAAACTGGCCATATTTTTGACCAGCCAGCGGGACGGGGGGTGGGGGCAGGAGCCCAGGAGACAGTAGGATTGGATGAAGGCATTTTCCGGGCTCTGCTCCCTTAGCCCACAAATGTGGGAGCTGAAGGACTTTTCCCAAAACAGTTCTGTGTTCCAAGGAAGGGCAGAGGGTCTTAGAGGTGTGGATGGCCCAGAAAGTGTGGCCCCTGGGGTCCCTGTCTACCTGTCTCTGAGCCCTCTCTGTGGTGGGCACTGTTACACATAAAGCCTCGTTCTTGCCAGCAGGATGTTTGTAATCTAGCCGGGGAGTTGTAAACTGAGAAAAATGACACAATTAAAGAATAATTGCCCGCTAAACTGTGTTGCTGACTTGAGATGTGAAACTGGGAAATACTGAAACAATGGAAAAACAGCTTCTTTCTGTTTATGCGTGCTTTGAAACAGACAACTTGAAGAAAAGTTAAATAGGCAGGGCAGTTATTTTTAGTACTCTTAACAATTCCAAAGTCACTTTTTCGGCTTTTGTTTCTGTAAAATAAAGTCGTGTCATTTGTGAAATGATGTTTGATGCTAATTTTTAAAGTACAGTTAATTTGGAAAATGATCGCAAGTTGGCTGCCTGTAGCCTTTTCATTTCTTTCTTTCTTTGCTATTGCAAGTGGAACGAAATGCTCTCGAACTTTACAGAAGCTGAAATCAATTTGTCAGTTTATGAAAGAAACAAATATCTATCTTAGGGGCTCTCAGCCTTTCAGGCAAGATAGACACATAAATGATCAAGTATACCTGAGGGTGAGAAATACATTACAGGTAGGTTGATGGTGGTGCAGAAGGGGATCGGGGTCCATGCCAGGCACAGGGCAGGAAATGAGGGGCCTGGGCTGGCCTTCCTTCCTTCCTTCCATCAACAACGCTTACCTGAGCATCTGCAGTAGGCACTGTCCTGAGAGCTGGGCATTCAGGCCTCCACAGAACAGACAATGGTCCCTGGGCCAGTGGGTAGAAGGACTCCTGAGCTGGTGAAGGAGAAGAGAAGTGAGGGGAGAGGAGCCATGGAGGAGATTTTAGAGGGTCTGGGAGGGGACCACGTTTTATTCTGAGGTCAGAGCTTCTGGAGGGTTTGGAGCAGAGGGGCAAAGCGGACCCCTCTGAAAGGATGGAGCTCTGTGGTAGGATCGGCAGGAGTGGGGGCAGAGGGTTTACCTGTGACTCAGAGATGCAGCAGCCCAGCCTCCTCACCTTGACCTTGCCAAGCCTCTGTCTCCCCATCCACAAAATGATGATACAGTCCCCTTCCTAGTGGATTTCTGAGCATGGCTGAGCAGAGGCGCTAAAATCCGGTGCCTTCGGTGGCTGCCATCAGGAGGCATTGAATGTTAAATGACTTTCACGAGGGCACAGCAGGTGAAGGGACAGAGCAGCTCCCGAAAGCTCACCCCACCCTGACCGGCCCAGCCATTTTACGGTGCCTGTGGCGGCCTTGGCTCCTAGGTGCCCCGCTTCATTGCCGTGGCCTCTCCATTCCTCCTCGTCATCCTCTGCCTGTGCTCCTAGTTAGAATCTTCCCATCTCAAAACCACGGGAACTGAGGCCTCAGGTGAGGAATCTACTGAAGACAAGAAGTAGATTAGGATCTGGCTACGGTGTCAACAGATGCCCTTTCACACGCCCTCTGCTCCACCGCCAAGAGGGCTCAGCAACTGGGGATGAATGTAGGGAAGGGGCCGCAGCTCTGACCTCTGCCCAAGGAGGGAGGTCAGGGTCAGGGCGCCCCACGCCCAGGAAGAAGGAGGACCCGAAGGCTGATAGCTCTCTCCATGGGCTTCTCTCCTAACTAGCTTCCCCGACCTTGATCTTAGGGGCCAGGCTAACAGGGGAGCCATACGGGAGACCCCCTCCCAGTCCCCATGTGCATTCTGACCACAGCCTGCTGGACCTCGGTTTGTATCTGTGACTCCCGGCAGGACTCAGGACAGACAGGAGGGGGCAGCACCTGCCAGGCCAGCTGGGGAGGGGGGCTTCTAGGACCCTCAGATCACCACCCGCACCCCCTGGGGCCACTACTTCCCACCAGGAACGCCCACTTTGCCCCTGCCTCCTTCCCAAAGAGACTTTCTCAAGGCAGAGCCCAGCAGAGCTGTCAGCCGGTCCCACCCCTGTGGGAGCGCACCTAGCAAACACATCCTGGGCTGGGCTTGGCAGCGTAAACGCTGTGCAGGGTCAGAAGGAAAATGCCAGCTCCGCCTCCTTCCTGCTCCTCTCAGGTAAACCGAGTCAGAGTGACCTCACCAGCCTCAGAGAGGAGGCCCTGTCCAGCCAGCACAAGGATGGACGTCAGAGGCGCCTCTTCTCACTCGATTCGCTCTCCCAGTTTACCGAAGATCCATTTCCTCCTGAGCTTGGAGTGTTTTCTCCCTCGAGACAGCTGGAGCGGAGCTGAAGGCCTCACACCCCTTCCAGCAGGTTCCAGAGAGCCAGACGCTCTACAGTATATAATCGGCCCCACAGGCTCAGGAATCTGGCCCCAAAAGAGTGGGCGTGTCTCGGGCAGGTCCGGGGGCGCGGGAGCTGGTGGCTGGTGAGGATGAGGGATGCGTCCCTGTGCCTGGCAGTTTGTGATGTGTAGCCCCCAGAGAGGAATGGGCAGCTGGCATTGGGGTCACGATGCCCACCCTCCCCCCCGGGTCGACCAACCGGGCATCAGATTCGTGGCCACAGTAGGTGGCGGTGCCACACGCAGCCCAGACATCTGTCCCCAAAGTTCCTTGGCGGGGCTGTTTACCATAGGACATCCCAAAGGTGACAAGAAGGTGAGTAAGAATGACCGGGCCGTGTGTGGCGTGAAGATGGGCCACGGGTCACGGCACAGTCAACATGAGCATCTTCGTGATCAGCCATGGACACTCTAAAGGACATTTTGATTTTTGTTTCACTTCATTAATTTCATTATGAACCCTCTTCCGCTGGGCCGGCTTCTCAGCCTTGGCCCCGCTGACCTTGGGGCCAGACCTTTCTCTGGTGGGGCCGTCCTCTGCACAGCGGGGCTGTCCTGTGCGTGGCAGGGGTATTGAGCAATAACCCTGGTATCTACCCTCTAGATGCCAATAGCATCTTCCCCCCAAGTTGTCACAACCGAAGTCCTCAGACTTTGCCTAATGTCCCCCGGGTGGCAAAACCTCCCTAGTTGATAACACCTAACTGGGGAAACTGATAAAAATCGCTGGTCTTGAGACCAAATGCAGAGACGTAAACAACAAGGTTCTGTTTCTGTAGGGCAAATAGTAATGCGTAGGGAGGGCCTCTGTACCCACGTATCACCCAGAGAACAGGCTGGGAGATGGTGCTCTGTCCGCACTGGTTCTCAGGGGAGAGAGGGAAGGCAAGAAATAGTATAAAGATTGTTGTTTAAAAAGTGCCCATGGAAATTCCCTGGCAAGTCCAGTGGTTAGGACTCCACGTTCTTACTGCCAAGGGCCTGGGTTCCATCCTTGGTCGGGGAACTAAGATCCCACAAGCCACACGGCCAAAATAATAATAATAATAATAATAATAATAATAAAGTGTCCATGAGCATAGAGCATGCGTGATAGTCCATTTATGGGAAATTACACACATGCAGGGATGCAGACGGATGTATGAACAGGTGTTCACCAAAAAGTTCATTGCATGTCTCCGGGTGACGGGGACTTAGGTGATGAGATAGATGTCATATCCTGCTCCTCGTGTGGGGAAAGCAATTTTCAGATGATGGTCCAACCCTAAAATGGACAGCACTTGGGGCAGAAATATGGCTATTTTTCTACATTTTCAGCACATCACTACTAAAGCCTGCCCTGGCTGCAGCTCCTCTAGGCATTTACTTTCCAATGCTCCCGCTCCGTCCTCTACACTGCTTTTGGCTCACGCCTCCCATTGGGGTTTCTTTGGCTGCGCCTGTGGCTATACTTTACGCCATCCCATAGAGCATCTTTAAGAAGGCGGGACCTGGCCTCTCTCCTTCACTCCCTGCCTCTGCACCTGTCAATCCCCCTTCCTCCCCTCCCAGGCAGGTCCCCCTCTGGGCAAAGGCAGCCTTGAGCCAGGGCACACACCTTGCAAACCTGCCTGTATCTTAATTCCCCGCTCCCCACTATGCAGAGCACAGCCTTCACAAACCCGGCAGCAGTACCCACACCGCCCCTGCTGCTCTGATCCATTCTAGAGTGGCTCCAGAAAGAAAGGAGGGAGGGAGGGAGGGAGGCTGTCCTGGGGGTGAACAGAAAGCCCATGAAGTAAGTTGTTGGCTTGAAGACACTGCCGCATCTGAAGTATCCGGAGCAGACAGCCTAGACTGGCAGCACGTAAACACTTCCTCCAGGGAGGCGGCTCTGGCACAGCCGTGGTTTCCCCCTGGGCCGGGAAGCCTTTTCAGACCTTGCTTCCCATGGACTCTCATATGGCACTGCCTCTCCTCCCTGTGGCCATGTTTTGCCTCCCTGTGACTCAGAAGGGACTCCAGTCCTGCAAGGGAGGGCACGTCCCTCCTTCCGGTAGCGAGGGAGGGCCAGGGAGCCGCTCCTGCACAGTCTGTGCCCCAGAATTCCACACCCCGGAGCTGTGCTTTTCTCCTCCGGCTCCCCACCTGTCTGCCTCTCAGCTCTCCCCGAACTGGGCTCTTCCCAGATCCCCCTGTAGGCTTCATTTACATGGAAAACAAAGGATTATGAGAGACACCAGGCAGTGGCTCTCTTTGGGGCACTGCTCTGCATTTTCTCGTGCCCAGGCCATCTCCTTCTGGCTCTGGGCATGCGGTCATGTTCTTCCCCTCATGGGCGGGTTAGGGAGCAGGGTCAGCGAGCAGAGATGGGACCAGTGCTTCTCCATCCCTGGCTTTCTCCCGGAAGCAACCACAGCTGGCATTCTGGGGACCAGGGACTGGCCAGGAGCGAGGGGCGGGACAGCTGGGGGACTGGCTGCCCAGCTCAGCAGGGGATGGTTGGGGTTGAGTTTTCGTGGTTTCAGGTTCGCCTCCCTGGAAGCCAGAGGCAGGGGGCTCAGGTTTCCCGGCCCCGCCATCCTGCTCTTCCTTTGGTGTTGGGAGTGACGGCCCATGGCCATGATGTCATCGCCTAATCCAAACAGAAGGGGGGCTGGTTTGGCGGAGCTGGCTGGCTTCCCATGCTGAGTGCAGCAGTAAATTTCATTTCAAGGCTATGATTAGGACTATGCCCAAGAATTTCCTCTCTCTCCTTCCTCTCCCCAATCCTATTTTTCTTTCTGTGCTCCTGCCTTGCCTTCTCTCCCCCTTGCCCCGCCCCCCCCCCCGCCCCGCCCCAGTCTCTCTTCTCTGGGGATGCCTCAGGTTCTCGGCAAGGTCAGCCCGTGGTCAGCATCCAACCTCCTTCCATCCCCAGTCCAGTTTCTTGTCACCTTCAGATTCCAACCTGTCTCCCTCCCTCCCTCTGTGATGAGCTTTGGAGCAAACGGAGGAGGTCCCAGCCCCTAGAGGTCATCCACTGGAGTCCGGGGTGAGGGCGAGGGGACAGAATGCCTAAAGGCCCTCGTTCAATCTTGAGCTGAACTGCCAGACAAGATGGAGAGCAGGACGTGGGTGGCTCTGGTCCCCAACAAAGAGATCAGAAGGCAACGAACGGAGCCAGCAGGAAGGCGAGGAGAGGCCCGGCTCCCTGAAAAGTGATTCATCAGGTCCTCACCGCCATTTCCAGCTGCTCTCTGGAGTTGTGGGCCTGGCTCGTTGACTGTCTGTTTTTGGCACTCCCACTCTCTCCTCAGCTACGAGACAGCAGCCCAGCCCCACAGGCAAGAGGGGCCAAAAGGCAGTGGCTCGCCCTCTGGGACCCCATGTCCCTGGGCCTGCCCAGCCCCTGGTAGAAGTGGGATCACGTGTGCAGTCCTGCCCCAAATCCCACTGCTTCTCTCCTCCTCCTGCACAGCCCCAGTTCTGCCCAGGCGTTCCCTGGCCCGGGAACAAGGCCAACACCAAGTCACTGCTGGAGGTGACTTGCATCCTCCAGCACAGCCTCCCCTGACAGGTGTCATCTGACTACAGAGCCGGGTCGCCTAGATGCCCACAGGGAAGGCAACAGGGGCTGGGTGGGCTGCGTCTCTCAGCACCCAGGCAGGCTGGGCTTCCTGAAGACACAGAGGGTGCCCTGGGTCCCCCTCAGCGCTCCCCATCGAGTTGGACTGTGGTCTGACTTCTCAGGGCAGGTAGAGGGATGTCCCAGGTGTGGCCTCCTGGCTGGCAAGTAGCCCCCTGTCCCCCCCACCCCAGTCCCCCCCCAGGCACATCGCTCTCCAGCGCTCCTTCCCCGCCGAGCCTGGACGTGGCCTCAGAGCTTTCCTTGCCATGACCCAGGAGCCAGCCCAGCCAGCCAAAGGGGGCTCGTGATTGATTTCCATCCCAGGGAGGTGCCCGGCTGGGGTCGTGTGGAGAGCGGGCCGCCCTAGGGAGGGGTAGAGATGGAAACTGCCCTTCTGTGGCCCGTTTACCTGGAATTCTCAGACCCCTTGCGTTTTCTCACACGGGTTACTTGTCTTCATGTCTGCCTTCCCCAAGACGCCCAACTTCTTAAGGTTATAGCTCATTTGTTTATTCATTCATTCATTCATTCATTCGACAAGTTTTTGGGCCCCAGCTGTGTGTCAGGCATGTGCAGGTGCCGGGGATGTGGATGGAACAAAAACAGTCCCTTTCCTGCTACAGCATAATCCACCTTTTAGTAGAAATACAGATAGAGATGATGGCAAAGTGTGTTGGGGGCCAGACGGAGGAGCAAAGGCACCAGCGAGGTCTGGATGGCCTGGGGTAGAGACCTGGAGGTTGGTCAGAATGATTCAGATAAGGTGGGAGCACTGTTCTAGGCAGACGGAACCAGAGGTGGGAGGACGAAGGAGCTGCAGGAGGGTCCTGTCAGCTGAGCGCAGAGTTGGGTGGGGGCAGGGCGGATCTGGACGTGAGGGGTGGGAGTCGGAGACAGGCAGCAGCTGTCCGAGGTGACTCACTGCTGCACAGAATGATTGGAAACACATGTCCCGCCGAGAGGCGCATTCATTACTCACAGCCGAGGGTTCTTGGACAACATGGGAGTCAAGAGGGAGACTGGTGGGGAGGGAGAGTGGTCGGCAGGGCCAGGGAGGGGCTCCGGGCTCCCTCGTGGTCGGTGCCCACCGTCTGCACCTTGACATCCTTTGCCGAACGCTCCTCAACTCTGGCTGAGTTCCTACTCGATACGTTAAAAAAAAAAAAACCTTTTTATTATGAGAACTTCCAGACATATTCACAAGGAGAGAGAGCAGTGTAATGTTCACCCATGTCCCAATGCCCAGCTTCGAAAATGATCAACTCATCCAGTTTTCCTCCATCAACACGTGCCCCAATGGACGATTTGGAAGCAAATCCCAGATGTTGTATGTAGTTCCTCTGTAAATATTGGAAGAACATTTTTGTTGAAGGTCTACTTTCTCTTTTTCTGGGTAAAGAAACACACTAACTTCATTTTATGAGGGTTTCTCACAAGATTTTTTCTTCTCTTTGGGCTAAACCTGCTCTCCAGAATCAGATAAACCAGGCTTTATCCTCCATCACCAGCTGTGTGACTCGTGCCCCATGGCTTAACCTCTCCTGTCTCTGCTTCCTCATTTGGAAAATGGGATCCCACTGATAGTATCCTCTACAGGAGCTCGCAGGAAGGCATCCAGCACATGGCAGGTCCCGGATGATATTGGTGATGAAGGTGCCAAGAAACAAAGCAGATCTCACAGCCAGGAGGCTGCTGGGGCCACGATTCAAATCCTAATCTGCCAGACTCCAAAACCTGTTACTTTTTCATACCTTAGGCATGGTCGGCACGCCCAACCAGCATGCTTTTTAGGGTCCACTGAACCAAGGTTGCCAGTGACTTTTGGTCATGATCTGGAAGATCCCTCTGCCCTGAAACTCCTTCCCCTTGGAACAGGGTTGGGGGAGATGTGCAGTAGCAGCGAAGCAGTTTCTTCAAGAACTCAAGGCCCTTGGGAATGAGCAGCAAATGGGGCCTCCCAGCCAATGGGAGGGGAGAGGGATGAGAAGAGGGCGTCTCCCTCCACCTGGAGGTAGGCTCAGATCTTCCCACCTGGGAACAGGTACTCTCAGTGTAACCCTGAATCTATGGGTTGTAAGGAATAAATACCCAGATGAGACAGGTTGGCTAAAGTGGGCTTTCTTCAAAGGATGTAGCCTCTGAATGTCTGGAATCTGGAGAACACTCAGGCCTACTTTATCCCTCTTGTTCTTTTCAGTCCTCCGAATGGCTCATCTCAACTACTTGCCTGTCTCTCTGTCTCCTTTCTCTCCCCGAATTTCTCTGCGTTTTCGCAGCCCAGCCTGGCTGCCTTTTTATCCAGAGCATTCTTATGAGCGCAGATCCAATGGGCCAGCCGGGGTCAGGTGACTACCCACTCCTGGCTCAATGGCTATGGCCGCTGGTACCAACTGGGTAGTCAGAGCCTGGGGTCTGAAGGACAGGCTGGGCCAGGAGGGGAACAGGAAGGGACACCTCTCTGGAGTGAGGGTAGGGCCCCCACAGAGAGACACTCAGGTGGGCAGACAGTTGGGCCCTTGACTGCCCACCCATGAGACTCTCATACCCTTTGAACCCTTCAGCATTTGGAGAAGGCAGTCAGGGTCTGGGCCCAGGATGATGGCTCTGTGCCATCGGCTTGGGAGAGGTTGGGTCCAGCAGAAGAATCCTGTGGGGCTGCACCTCCCAGGCCTTGTTATTGCTCACACCTTGATAGGGCAAAGAACCCTATTCAAGGCTATGAGGTCAGAACCCTGGCCTTGTCTTTGACCGTGTCTCCTGGCAGCAGTGGAGGACAGCAGCCGCTCCAGGCTCGGACGTCGCCTGGAAGGCATGTCTGGGGCTGCTACTCTCTGACTGCCAGAGAAAATATTTTTTGCAGGTTCCTCGTGAGCTGAGAATGGAAACGCAACACCCAGCAGGATGAGTGGGGGAGGGAGGCCTGCCTTTCTCCGAGGATCAGGAAGACACCTGGGGATGGAATCACTCAGGCACAGCTGGGATGGCAGGTCCTTGGTGGGCAGGAGGGGCCCAGGTGAGCAGAGTGGCCAAGGGTGGGGAAGGCCCAGGACCAGGGCAGATGATGGGGTTGTTAGAAAAGTGTGTGCTCTAAAAGGGCAAATGAGATGAACTGAAGGGCTCTAGCCTAAAATAAACAGGAAAACAAACAAAAAAACCTTCTAAAAAGTACAGAATTCAGCCTGAGTTTTGAAAGTTCAAATAAAGAAAAAATATATAATCAATACTCATACAGAGAGAACCAATGTTAGTATTTTGGCATCTATTACCCATTTTTTATTTGCAGGTATATATGAACACTTACGTAGCAAGTAATATTGTATGTTCTATTTTGTAGCTGCCTTATTTTAAACCCAGGAAGGTATCATGAACATCTTTCTATGTGATTAAATATTTTCCTGCAATACTATTTTAAACATCTGCATGGCATTCTGATGTAGGCTCTGCCCAGAAGGCAGGATGAAGTTGCCAATGGCAATGCCAGGCTTGATGGTCCCTATGGCTCCCAGTCCCAAAGAGTAAGCGGGTGTCCTCAGCCGTTACTATGGCAAGATACTTGAGGAAGGCTCTGATTGGCCAGGCTTGGATCCTAGGGCCGTCCTTGAGCCAATCACTGTGGGCAGCGGGATTGAGGGCTTTGATTGGTTAGGCCTGAGGCACATGCCCATCCTGTAGCCAGGAGGAGGCTGAGGGGAGGGACGCTGAACAGACGAGAAGCATAGATCCCCCACAGACTGCAAGCCAACAGGAGCTCCACAAATACGCGTGCAAGGACTGTCCAACAAGGTACTGGGTCTAAGACTAAAGAACTGTGAGACATGGTCCTTACCCTGAAGAGGCTTACAATTTGAGGGAGACTCCCCAAATACGCAAAACCAATTAAAGAAAGGTTACATGACAAAAATGAGATAAACACAACAGGAGGATTTTGTGGCAGGACAGACTTGGGTTCAAGTCCCATTTCCACCATGATGTTGGCCAATCTCTTTACTCCTCTGGGCTCGAGCTTTCTCATCCATAAAGTGGAAATAATACCACATTCTTCGGGGTATGGTGTGAATTCAGTCTGTTGACATAAGAAGAGCCTAATTTGGAGTCTGGCATATAGTAGGTGCTTGGTAGAGGGTAATTAATATTAGTAGTGGCAGGATTTGTGCAGAGGAGGGGGAGATTACAATGCACAGACCAGGTGCTTGGAAAAAGTTTAAAAGTGAATGGTGGATTCATCAGAGCAAAAGGTGGAAACCACTCAAATGTCCATCGAGTGATGACTGAATAAACAAAATATGCTGCCTCTGGGCAATGGATTAGGATTTTGGCATCAGAAAGAATGAAGCGCTAACACATGCTACATCAGAACTTCAAAAACATGCTCAGTGAAAGAAGCCAGACACAAAAGGCCACATATTATATGATTCCATTTATATGAAATGTTCAGAATAGGCTTAGGGCTGAGGGAGGTGCAAAAGGGAGATAGTTTCTTTTTGAAGTGATAAAAATATTTTAAAATTAACTGTGGGGATGGCTGCATAACTGCGAATGTGCCAAAAACTATAGAATTGTACACTTTAAATGGATGAATTGTATGATATGAGAATTATATCTCAATGTAACTTTTTTTTTTTTCAAAGACACGTGAATGGTGGAAGTTGGGTCTTAAAGGTTGGGTCAAGTTTGGATAGTCAGGGCAGAGAAGCTTTCCCCGGGGAAGAGGTGGGGGGCACAGAGAGGAGCCAGTCTGGGCTTGTGGGCACAGACCTGGCGAGCTTAGGCTGGTGGGGGAAGGGAGCACCTGAGGAGAAGCTGGCAGGGAGGGCGAGGCAGGGGCTGAGGACACGGTTCAATGAGAACCACTGAAACAAAGTCCCCCTAAAACCGAGTTTCTCTGCCAAGTTTGTGATTAGCCTCTCTATTCAAAACGTGGTTCCCAGGGACTTCCCTGGCGGTGCAGTGGTTAGGGCTCCGCGCTTCCACTGCAGGGGGCATGGGTTCGATCCCTGGTCAGGGAGCTAAGATCCCACGTGCTGCACAGTGCGGCCAAAAAAACCAAAACAAAACGAAAAAACAAAAAAACCGTGATTCCCTTTCTTGTCCAACACCTGTTCGCCTCAAGACTGAGAGGTATCAGAGAAAAGGGGGACTGAAACAGCATGCCAGCCCCTGTGTCCCTGTCCTTTGAAGTAAAAGGCTTTTGCTTTCGTCTCCCAGGCCTCCCCTGAGTCTCAGAAGGGCTGGCTTCAGAGTTAATGATTTGGAAATGTGAAGATGTAGAAACAAAGAATATTTGTTGGTCGGGAAAACTGGTAACAATTTAGACTATAAACCAGACACATAGCGGGGTCACCAAACTCCCAGTTCCCTGAAATATATAGATAAATAAATGTTTGACACTCAGTCCTCAGTGGTTTTTATGGGATGCAGACCCACTCCAATGAAAACTGCTGACGCAAGCATGTAAGACCCCAGACCGGTTGAAACCAGAAGGTTGGTGATACTCAAAACTTCACCTTGATGCCAACCAATCGAGAATTGCACGCAAGCTGACCAGGCACCCTGCGGCCCCCTCCCTCACAGGACCTGTAAAACCTTTGTCTCCCAACCGGCAACTTGGAGATGGTCTTAGGACATCAGTCTACCGTCTTTCCAGGTTGCTGGCCTCCTGAATAAAGCAATTTTTCCTTTTCCACCAACACTTGTGTCTCGGTTATTGGCCTTTTGAGCGGCGAGCAGCCGAACTTGTGTTTGGAACCGGCCTTGTCTGGTTACACCAGCACTGAGGCCCCTCCCAAGGGGAGCCTAGGCACGGGACTTCTGCTTCTCCTTCAGGCCTGAGAGGGCTGAGACAAACAGAAAACGCTCCCGGAGCTCATCCGGGGGACACGGGGAACAGGATGGGAAGATGAGGCAAAGGCTCAAACCACATGCTCCCAGGAAAAGAGCTTTAGTGGCACAGCCATCTCTGCTTGCTTAGACTCTGTCCTCTGCCGAAGAATGGCCTCTCCCCTCCTCAGTGCCCTGCACGTTTTCCATCCAGCTGTCACCCTGCTCGTCTCTAAGCCAGGCGCCACGAGAACCAAGCTCATCCGTCGTGATCTAACCAGTAAGGCATGGGACTCCCCAGGGCATCACCATCAGCTTCTCCGTTGCCCTCCTCTCTCTTGGGCAGGACAACCTCCAACCTATGAGTATTTATTGCCACCCGGCACCCACCGTAGCCCCTGGAACCATGGGGTCTGCTGGCTTGGCTCCTGGTCCGGGGACCCAGATGGTCCGAGTGGGGGTCGTGGGTGAGGGAGAGAAAAGAGGGAGGTGAGAACAGCTTCTCTTTCTTGGGCTGGCGAAAGCAGAGCTTTGCTGGCAAAAGAACAAGAGGAATCAAAGCCATCGGAAGATGGGGTGGGAGAAAAGACAGGCGTCAGACACAAGGACTGGGATGGAGTGACAATTTGAGGGCTGCTAGTGGGAGGGGAGGGGGAGGGGCCCCGGGGCTCGTTTCCTCTCACGGGGCATCTTGGCAGGTGCCATTCCTGTGACTCCTACCCGGCTTCAGCAGCTTGGAGGATGCGTGCCTGCCTCTGACCCGCCCTGAAAGAGAACATCATGGGTTCCCTGGCTGGAGAGGTACCGAAAGACATTTTTTGTTCCGGGACAACACACGTACAGAGAAGTGCACAGATCTTAAGTGTTGAGCTTGATACGTCCCTGCAAAGTGAAGACAGTGAGTGACCACCGTCCAAAACGGTGGAGAAATGGACCATCGCCAGCCCTGGAACACCACCTCCCGGTCACTTCCCCATGTAGACCTCGTTCCTGCCTGCTAGCACCGGGCACCCACCGTGCCAGGCTTCTCTTTTAGGTCTGATCACCCCAAACCCATATCCCCATTTTTCAAAAACCTGTCCAGTCATTTTTGCAAAGATGATTTTATTCATGTAGAAAATGTGGGGACTTCCCTGGCAGTCCAGTGGTTAAGACTCCACACTTGCACTGCAGGGGGCATGGGTTCAATCCCCGGTCGGGGAACTAAGATCCCTCATGCCACGTGGTGTGGCCAAAAAAAAAAAAAAAGAAAACGCAGTCACTGCTTAGTTGGGTTAAGCTTTTAATTTCTTGCCAACAGTTTGTACTTATCTGTACGCGGGTGACCATCTCAGAGGAAAAGGTACCAGGTGACAGGAATCGTGTCTGTAGAAATTGCTTGACACCTGGAGGAATATCCAGAATTTGGTCTAACAATCCTCTTCCCTTCTTGGGGGAAGCAGCCCAGAACAGAACTAAAGGATGGTTCTGCCATGGTTAGGATGTGAGAATCACAGTCAAACACCGTGAGAAAGAAAACCGCATCCGGCCACGATAGCTGCATGCGGTCGGCCTGAGCGTGTTGGTGAGGACCCCTGGGACGCTGATTCAGGGCTCCGTGTTAAGTGAGATTTTTAAACCATTCTTCTTGTTTACACCTGTTGAGTTGGAGTTTTCTTTTATTTGCAGGGGAAAGCAAACCAAATAGAGACCCAATGTCAGAACAAGAGCCAGCTCCATCAGCTGAAGAGATCCCATTTTCTGAAAAGACTGATACGTCTTCCTTATTTTGCTAATTTCCCACAGATGGGGAAGACGGGTGACCACCATTCTGGGATCAGCCTTGGGACTGGGTTCCAACCAGCTGCTCTGAAGGAAGTGAGTGCTGTGGCCCCAGGGGTGGGCATGGGGAAAGACTCTGCTGCCCACACACTGTGACAAGGGTGAGGGTGGGTCCAAGTCTGGGAGCTGAGTGGGGGGAAAGGAAGGCTGCAGAACAAGCTGGCTGGGCATGCTTTTCCCAGAAACGCTCTCGGAACACTCATATGTTATTTTTTTTGAGGCTTTCTTTTATCGCGCTCAGCAAAGCTTTATATGCCAAAGCTCCTTGATGAGGCTGGATGAGTAGGAGGAAATTTAACTTGCGAAAAGTTAACCTTCAACAAAGAAAACAAGAAAGATTGCGTGTCTTGGGCTGAAGGCTTTTACAGCAACGAGGCCAAGTTTTTTGCCATGAAATATGCTGATAGTGTAAAAGCATCCAGGCTCGCCTCATCCCGGCCACACCCCTGTTTCCCACGAAGGTTCTCCTCGGTCTCTCTACTGCCACTCTGCCAAGGGCCACCTCCACAGCCCAGCTGCTCTGGTGACCAGGCACCTACATGTTTTTCTCCTCGCCTCTTTTGCCAAAGTCACATCGTGGGGGACTCAATTGCAATGTGGGTTCTGTGTTTGGGCTTTGAAAACAAGAGGCAGTGAAAGAACAGCACCAGATATGGAAGCAGAGAAGAGAAGGGGGTTATGATATAAACACCTGAAAATTCTGGAAGAATAGCTACACTTGTTCTCATTTATTTTCTCTCCAAGTATGGTTCAAAAAATGGAGTGTCACCAGCTGTGCTAGGCACTGGGCATAGAGAAATGCTTGAGGCCTGGTCCCTTCTTCTAAGCCACTTGTTGTCTAATCACATAGACAGACGTACAGACAATTCCTATAATGAAATAGGAAAAATATTACAATAGCCTCCTTCGTTGGTTAAGATACTCTCAGTTATAAGTAACTATGCATCAAACCCATACAGTCTTAAACAGTAAAGTAGATTTACTGACTCACATAACTGAAGAGTCCCTACGGAGGGCAGATGTTGCCATAATTGATCAAGGTTCACCCCTTCTTGGTGCCCCTGCTTCTTTCTCAAATTGGATCGCCTCATGGTCACAAAATGGCTGCCAGTGAAACCAGGCTATATGCTTCCACATTCAAGTTGCTTTCTTCAGCCATGGACCAGAAGTCTTGAACTTTGCTATGGAGTGGTTAGCAGCATAGACTTAGAGCCATACACACCTGACCTTTAACTCTGTCTCTGTCGTCTTCTGGCCTTGTGGCCTTGGCCATGTGACAAACCCCAGTTTCTGTAAAGTGCAGAGAACAACAGCACCAGTCTCACTGGATTGTGGTGAGGAGTAATGGAGTAAATGAGACCAAGCACTTAGCACAGCCCCTGGCACGTAGTGAGTGTTCCATGAATGTGGCTATAGGGGGCCCTGGTTGCATCCTGAGCTTCTTCCTTTCTCTGGGGGACCCACACCTCCCCCATGCAGCCCAGACACTCTGGGGAGAGCCACGTCTTCCCTGGCTCCAGGGGTGACACACAACTCGTTCTCTGGCCTCGGGTATCAGTTTAGTGCTGGGCATGTGCCCCAGACTGGCTCAGTGAGAGTGGAGAAGACGTTTGCAGGGGGTTGTGGCCGATCATATTTCCAAGATGGTGACAGCAGTAGCTCCCATCCCACACATTCCTCATGCATGCAGCCTTGACGCTCCTCCCATGAGTGGTAAGGACTATGGCTCATCCCCTTGAATCCGGGCAGGGCTTTGTAACCACTGCAACCAACAGAGTACAAAGGAAGTGATGCTGTGTGACTCCTGAGGCCAGGTCATAAGAATGCCATGCACTCCTGCCTTGTTCCCTTGGAGCCCAGGCACCATGCTGTTGGGAAGCCCAAGCAGCTCTGTATGAGGAGGAACCAAGTTCCCAGCCAGCATCAGTACCAGTTTGTCAGCCACGTGAGTGAGCCATCTAGAAATGGATTCTCCAAGCCCCAGTTTAGCTTCCCCAGCTGATGCCATGTGGAGCAAGGATGGACTGTTCTTGCTGAGCCCTGCCCAAACTGCAGATTTATGAGAAAAATAAAAGATTTAGTCACTAAGTTTTGGGGTGATTTTGTTGTACAGAAATACGTAACCAGAACAGGAGTTTGGAAAAAGAGATTCACTCTGCCATTTAAAGGTTTGGTATGGAGCTGGAGGCACTGCAGCCATTTTGGCAACATGAGGGAAGCCAGTGTGAGGCTTGCTACTGGCTGTAGCAGTGTGCTGCTACAGAGGATAGAAAGGAGAGGTGGACCCGAACCTGGTCCTCTGGACATGGCTGAACTGCTAGCTCAACCACCCATGAAACCCACACAGCTTCTGGACTTTCCAGTTAATATGAACAACCATATCCTCTCCAAAGTTTAAGCCTTTCTGAATTGGATTTGTTACTCATAACCCAAAGCATCCGAACTAGGATATCGCCTGTCACTAACAGGGGATCACCACCTGGGTTTAAGCCTAGAGAAATGTCCCGATCAGGTATCTTAGAGCAGTAATGATGGTGGCTCTATGGGGCTGGCCTGGACAGAGCTGGGAGGCAGCGAGACCACCCAGGAGGCTGCAGCACAACTCCTGGGCAAGAGAAGGTGGGGCTCCAGGGGATGGGTCTGGAGAAGGGCGCTGCTGAGGGACAGTTCACAGGTGCTGTGCTTGGTACTCTGAGTGATAGATAGAAAGAGATACTAATCACCACCCGGACAGGCAATTGAACTATTGGCAGTGAATTGGAAAAAGCTGCACCGACCCTTCCCTCCCCCCCCTCCCCTCCACTACCACGGGAGTGAAACCTTCCTCTCCTGGCTGCAAGGAGGGGCTAGAGATCTCTGGAAGGATTCCGAAAAGGCCCCGAGGGAAGTGGAAACTTCCAGGCCCAGCGGCTTGGAGGCTCGTCCACTGCCCACCGCGCTCGGACAAACTTCTGTCACTGCTCAGCCCGCTGCCCGCCCTCCATGTGTTCTTGGCTGGTCCCCACCCAGCCTGACCTCAGCCCATCCCACCCTCCAGCCAGCTCCGTGGGCCTCCCCACCCCCGCCCCCCCGGCCCCACTCACACAGCTGGGAGTTGTTACTGCAGCCCTCAGATGTTTACTAAAGGCCTTGCTCTGCATTTTCTCCCCTCTGGTAACACAGATTCTTAAAGAGGCCCGGCTAGTTTCCATGCTCCCGGGCCTTGGCACCCCCTCCCTCTGGGTTCTTCCCAGGGGCGCCCTCTTGACCTTGTGTGGGGAGCAGGTGCCAGGGTTGGGACAGCCAGGGCCAGCAGGCCGGATGACTCCCTCAGTGGTTAGCCCTGGGGCTGCAATGGCCAGGCCACCCTGACTGTCTGGGTTGGGGGGGCCACCTACCCAGCCTCCTTTTCCTCCTTGGCTACAGAGCATTCACCCCCACTCCGAGGAAGCTCAGGACAAGTCCCTGAGACCCACTCCTCAGGGGACGCCATGCCAAGGTGCCCTCGGCCGGGCCTCACCCCCAGACAGAGGGAACAAAGGCGCTCCAGGGCTTGGGCAGCTCGCAGCCCAGAAACGCCCCACTGTGCCAAAATGAAGAAAATCCTTCTTAAAAGAGCTGAAGCTTTTAAGCATTTTCAGAAATCCTCTGACCTTGCATGAGACCAGGCAGGCTGCCCGCGCATGTGTCCAGCAGGCCCCGCCAAGGTCAAAGGGAGCTGCCTGGCCCAGCGGGGTGGGAGGAGCTGGCCTGGCCTGCCGTGTGGTCAGTGGTGAGCCCTCCTTGCCATTCCCGAGGCCCGGGCCGCCAAGGGGGGCCGCTGCTGGGGCTTGCCCAGCTGCAGCGTGGGCTCCGTGCCAGCAGGCGCCAGCTCCCCTCTCCTCCTCCCCGAACCCCAGTCAGTGCAAAGCCTTCAAATTACTGGGAAGCCTGAACCCCAAACCTGCAACACTGCCTGTGGTCTGGAGGGAGTGGAGGAAAGCTTATGGCTGGGCTGGCCGCAGTCAGGGGTGGGTACTGGGGTCTCTAACTGGGGTCTTTATTTTCTTTCTTTATTTATCTTTTTAAAGGCCTCATTTCACTCTTTTTTAAAAAATTTTTTTTGTGGAAGAAACGTACTTTATTTATTTATGGCTGTGTTGGGTCTTCGTTTCTGTGCGGGGGCTTTCTCCAGTTGCGGCAAGTGGGGGCCATTCTTCATCGCGGTGCGCGGGCCTCTCACTGTTGCGGCCTCTCTTGTTGCGGAGCACAGGCTCCAGACGTGCAGGCTCAGTAGTTGTGGCTCACGGGCCTAGACGCTCCGCGGCATGTGGGATCTTCCCAGACCAGGGCTCGAACCCATGTCCCCTGCATCGGCAGGCAGATTCTCAACCACTGCGCCACCAGGGAAGCCCTAACTGGGGTCTTTAAAAGAGTCAAGGTTCCTGGAGGACCTGGCACAGTCCTGGACCTCCACGAACATCTGGTAATGGCGATAGAAGATGCATGAACGTCCCGCATGGACTGAAGTTTTGTGTCCACACCCCCAAATCCTCATGTTGAAAACTAACCCCCACTATGACGGCGTTAGGAGGTGATCAGGTCAGGAGGGTGGAGCCTCAGGAATGGGGTTAGTGTCCTTATAGAAGAGAACCCAGAGCGCCCCTTCACCCCTTCTGCCCTGTGAGGACACAGCAAAAAAGATGGCCATCTATGAACCAGGAAGAGGACTTCCACCAGCCACCAAATCGGATTCCAGCCTCCAGGACGGTGAGGACTAAATTTGTTTTATAAGCCACTAGGTTATGGTGCTCTGTTATAGCAGCCCGAGCAGACTAACACACACCCTCACCCTCACGACACGAGGGACTGTGGCCCATGGGAGCCTTCAGATCCCCTGACGACAGCCCCTGGAGAGAGGAAGTGTATCAGCACCCACTTTACTGAGATCAAGCTGAGGCTCAGAGAGGTGAAGCCTTCTGCCTAAGGTCACACAGCTGAGAGGAGTCAAGCCTGGAGAAGTGATGCTAAGGCTGTATTTCACCATCTTCTGCATTGGATCCACCTGGAACTCAGAGGTCACCTTGCTTGTCTGGTTATAGATGCACATTGAGCAGCAGGTGTGGCCCGGGGTGGTGGCTACAGGGCAAATCCAGGGCAAACAGGGGCTTAGCTTTGGTTTAGGTGCTTTCAAATGGGCACCTCCTGGTGAATTGTATTTCATGGTGATGTCCTCTAAGATAAGAGGGTGGATGGGAGGGGGCGGCCAAAGGCCTCCCCTGAGGTTGACTTCTCATCGCAGGCTTGGGCATGGCCCCAGCGTCAGAGCAGGAGATGATAAAGCCACCAGCCCGAGAGATGGCGAAGGTCAAAAGCAGCCCTGGTTACCAGCGCCACCCTCCTAAGTCTTTGTGTTGCCAAGGCAACGCTCCTCCCGAGCTACCCATCCCCACGTGGGGTCTGCTGTGACTAAAGCGAAAGCCTCCTTAGAAAAGGCTTGAGGCTGGTCTGATGGGCTGAGCTGCTCAGCACGCCACACACAGAGTCACAAGGAGCTGGCATGGGTACCGTCCCCTCCCAGCCTCCCTGCTCGCAGGCAAGGTTCTAGGGAAAGAGGCCAGTGCCCCCTCATCTCCCACCCGTGCAGCCTCCCTCCCCCTTGCTTTGTTGAGCTATCCTGACCACACACCTGGTTGGCCCCTGCCTGCTCCTGTCCAGACCCTCCCTCACCCCCATTGCAGCAGAAAGGAGGACGGAGCTTGGGGAGCCTCAACAGAGCCCACCCACCCAGAATGGGACGGTGAGGCTGCGATGTTGTAAAATATCACATACTGAGAAATACACACTGGGTTTTTGTCCCTGGTTCCTGGTACAAGAGCTTCTAAAACCCTTGGAATTTCCTGAGTGACTGGGTGAGAGGAGCATCGTTTCGCATTCATAAGGAGCCCCTTTGGACCATACCTGAGTTTATGAGGATGAGGTGACTCTCGGTGTGCCCCTCGGCAGCCTCAGGATGGGGATGGTTGCCCCAGGGACCAACCCGCTTCATTAAAGCTTGGAACTTTTAGCCCCAACCCCTGACCTCCGGGGAGGGGAGAGGGGCTGGAATTAATCTGGGATGGTGGCGGCTGGTGAGAACAGAAGCTCTGCGCCCTCCCCGACACCTGTGCATCTCTTCCAGTTGCCTCTTTCTGCGTGGCATCCTTTATAATAAACTGGTATTAGTAAGGACAGTGTTTCCCTGAGTTTGAATCATTCTAGCAAATCCTACACCTGAGGAGGGGGTCGTAGGAACCCCTCGCCCCACCCCAACTTGCGACTGGCATCTGAAGTGGGAGGCAGTCTTACGGGACTGAGGCCTTAACCTGTGGGGTCTGCACGAACTCCAGGTAGTGTCAGAGAGCTGGAGACGTGGTGTTGGAAACGACAATATAGATTCGGTGTCAGGAGGGAAAATCCTCTCATTTGGAGTCAAGTGTTGTAACAGCAGTACAGAGGGGCAAAGGCATCAGAGCTTTCAAAGCTCCCAGGTGGTTCCAATACACAGCCAGTAGCTGTCACTGGTCTAGACCTGGGTGGGGGGGCTTTGCAATTGAGTGACCCAGAATCCCTGGAGGACTCGGAAATACAGATCGCAGCCCTCTCCGTAGGGTTTCTGACTCAGTGAGACTGCGGCAGCCCTGAGCATTTGCACAGCTAGCAAGTTTCCCAGCCATGCTTGACTGCCGTTTCGCAGCTTTTTCACTTCATCTTCTTATGACTCCAAACAAGATTTAAGTTCTAAGTGTTTGGGTGTTTCCCCCCAAGGTGTAGACGTGGGAGCGGAGAAAGCTGGCATAGGTCTGTGTTGACCTTTTGTTTGAATGCATGAATTGATCCATTCATTCAACCAAGATTCAAGGGCTACCATGCTCCTGCTCTGTGCTAGGCGTTCCTGGGATCTGATGGTGGAAAAGATGAAATCAGTCTAGTGGCAGCACAGACACACGTGGGGATCGGCCATGCCCTGTGGAACGATTATTGAGGGGGGACGGAGAGTGTGTCATGGACACAGGGCGGGGCAGCTGCCTCCAGGCTGAAGACAGAGGCATTCCCAAGAGGTTGGGGGCTTCCCTGGTGACGCAGTGGTTGAGAGTCTGCCTGCCAATGCAGGGGACACGGGTTCGAGCCCTGGTCTGGGAAGATCCCACATGCCGCAGAGCGGCTAGGCCCATGAGCCACGACTACTGAGCCTGCGCGTCTGGAGCCCGTGCTCCGCAACAAGAGAGGCCGTGACAGTGAGAGGCCCGCGCACCGCGATGAAGAGTGGTCCCCGCTCGCTGGAACTGGAGAAAGCCCTCACACAGAAACGAAGACCCAACACACCCAAAAATAAATAAATTAATTAATTAAAAGGAAAGGAGGGGGGAAATTGATAGATGAAGATTAGTGTTACTATACATATACAAATACATATTATATACATGTACCAAGAGGTTGGGTATCTGAGCCACTGGTCCCCAGAGTGTGGTCCCCAGAGCGTGGTCCGAGGACCAGTGGCGCCAGCATTACTGGGAAGCTGGTTAGAAATGCAGAAGTTCAGGCCCCTTTTAGCAAGAGCCCGAGATCTGAGGCTCCTCTGAGGTTGAGAGGCCCCCAGACCTGAAGGATGCATAGGAATTAACCTGGTGAGGAAGAGGGGAGGATTTCAGAAAAAGAAATCATCTGTGTGTATTCTAAGGAAGAAAAGAAGTTCTGTTGATCAGAGCTAGGATTTGGGGGTGGGGGGAAGAGAAGCCTCTTTCCTTGTGAAGGGCTGCCACTAGGGACACTCCTGGCTGCTCTCCGCCACTTAACTGGGCAACCAAACCTCTGGTTTTCCAGGTTGGGGGGCTTTCAGTGTGTCACCCTACCCTTGACTGCCCCAGGAGGTGGGGGGACTCCTCACTGGTAAACCTGGGGCATTGTTTTGCTGAAATTCCAAGAGCAGATTTGCTCTTTGGAAAGTCAGCTCTGGCTTCCCTGTGGCGCCTGGACCGGAAGTGGTGCCCAGGTGGGCTCTTTAAACAGATGGGGGCCGAGCAGTGTCACCGCAATGCTCCAGAAAAGAGAGGCAGGAAAAGGACCATTTGTCTCAGTCTCCTTGGGAGAGGCTGGTCCATCTGGGCGGGGACTCCAGAGATGAAAGGGGGCCTAGAAGCCAGCAGGGTCCCACCTTATGGAAGAGGAGGCTGGGGCTGGGTGGTGTGTAGGGGAGCAGGGAGGGCCCCTATCTGCTCAGCTCTGCAGCTAAGCACTGGAACTCAGGACCCTGGTCCCCAGTCCCAGCCTCAGCCGGCTGCCTCCATGATCATCCCTCAACAAGTGCCAGCCGTTCCATCCTGTCTCCCTCTGACCATTAGAATGGGCCTCCTTACATTACGCCAAAGCCTGTTTCAATGGCTTTCCTGCCTCGGCCTCCTGGAGCTTTGAAAGATGTTGTGGTCCATGCTCCATTCAAACCGTCCTTGCCAATCCCACCGGGAACACCGCAGATGGATCAGATTCACCGTTGGTGTCTAGGCGTCACCGAAGGAGTCCCGTGGTGGGATTGAGGGGGCGTCCCCTTGGGACAGGACTCCACCCCACGGCACCAGCAGGATTCGGATGGCAGAATGCACGTGAGCACTGAGCAACTCCTGTGCCCGGAACTCTGAACAGCCCCATAGAGGGATGAATGGTGTCCCTCCAAAAGATATGTCCAAGTCTTGATCCCCATATCTTGTGAATGTGACTTTGGAGAAAGGGAATTTGCAGATGTAATTAAGTTAAGGATCCTGAGAGGAGACCATCGTGGATTTAGGGTGGGCCCTCCATCCAGTGAGAGAAAGGAGAAGGGGGTTCGAGGCACACAGAGGCAAGGGGAGAAGGCCAGGAGCTGACACAGGCAGAGACTGGAGTGATGCAGCTACAAGCCAAGGATGCCTGGAGCCTCCAGAAGCTGGGCTCAAGGCCAGGACGGATGTTCCCTCAGAGCCTCCAGAAGGAAGCAACCCTGCCAACACCTGGATTTCGGACATCTGGCCTCTAGAGCTGTGAGAGAATAAATGTGTGTTGTTTCAGGCCCCCACAGCTTGTGGCGATTTGTGCTGGCAGCCCCAGGAAGTTAACACGAGCCCCCAGTTCCCGCCCCTCCCCCGGAGGCAGGCCTGGGCATCCGTGCAGCCCCCTGGATCTGCAGTGGGCAGGGCAGACCTGGGCCCCTGCTCCAGCGGGGTTTGAGGCCGTCTCCAGCATTAGGATCAGAGGGGTCAGAGGTGCTGGCAAGCTCCACGAGGCAGAGGTCCCCAAGCCTGCTCCCAGCAGGCCCTGCTTGAGCAAGTTCTAGTAAGGAGCCAGGCAGGGCAGCTGTGACTCAGGCCCCGCACCCTCCCTGCCTTACCTGGGCAAGGCAACGACGCCTCCGTCCTGGGGCCCCTTGGCGCCCTCTGGACCAGCAGCCTGCCCTCCATCTTCAGCACTTGTTCAGCCCAGACGCCTCCTTCCTTTTCTCTCTTTAGACCACAGCCCACGGCCGCTCCTCCGGCCTGATTCCTCCAACCGGGTTACAACTCCCCCTCTCCCCCTCGGGCGCATGCGTCATTCTGTCTATATCTCGGCTGTCTCTGCCCGTCGTTTATCTCCTGCAGGCAGAGACCCCAGCTCAGCCTGGAGGGGCCTCCATGAGATCCTCCTGCAGCGATGGCCTGAACGCACACATCCGGTGCGGGCATCGATGCGGATGAATCGTCATGGCATTAGGGGAGCGATCGCGTGGGGAACAGGGAACCGGGAAGAGAACTCCACATTCCTTCCCTGCCGTTTTGCAATGACCACATGCTTGGCTCCAAGCTCCTGGCGTCCCCACCAGTGACATTCTTTCAGCAGATCAGCTGCTGCCACATCAGACCTTTTCTGTCCAGCACTCCCTGAGGCCCCGGGGCCTGCCACCTTCGCCTGGGGCCACATGGGTGGGGCACCAGCAGGTCACTGTGAATTCCAGCCATTTTGGGAGGTCTGAGCAGGTTTGTGTGAGGTTGTGGCTGAAACCTGGGGTGGGTGAGGGCCTGAGCAGTGGGGAGACAGCTTTTAAAAAACATTTCATTATGTCACATACACCTCCATTAAAAAGTAAATTGAATAAATTAAAAACAAACACCTCTCCTTGCCCGAGGGATACACAAGTGTCTTCAAGGGGAAAGTCGCCCGTGAATCCCCTCCCCCAACAGAAGCACTGACATGGGTCATAAGCTCTTTGCCCCCAACCACATGCGCCCCAAACCAGTAACTGTGGCTCCCCTGGGCCCCTCCCTGGGATCACCCAGGACTGCTGCTCTGTGGAGGGGGGATGGGGGTTAGGTTCCGGAGTGAAAATCTGCGTCGTTTTGGGAAGGAACGTGTGAGACATGGAGACTCAACAGACAACAGTGAATGTTCAAGGCAGGATTGTTCTACATATTTGTTTGTCCAAGTTGATGGTGTGTCTTGAAGATCTTTCACGTCAGTACACAGGGGGCCACGAAGTCCTTTTGAACAGCTGTATGATTTTCTACTCTGCGGAGGGCCTGTAACGTATTTATCCCTCAGTGCATCTGAATCTCCCTCCTGTGTTTGGGAAACCTGTCATCACGTGAGCTGAAAAGACCAGGTCACTGCTCTCAGATGGCCTCTTGGGGCCTTGAGTCTGCAGCCTGTGCCCGGTGACGCGGGGCTGGTCCAGGGTGCTTGCTGTGGGCGGTGGAACGGCCACAGAGGCAGCATACGGAAGCCGGGGTCCCACAGGGCGGTGAGCACGTCCACGGGCCGGGCACTGGTGGTTTCAGTTCCAACCTGACTCTCTGGGTCCTGCCGTTCTCGGCTTCCTAGTTACAAACAGCCGATTACAAATAGCAGTTACTCGCGTCACGAGGTGGCGTCTATTTTCCTAACCCTTGGATCCCTGCTGGCCCTGGGATTTCGGGGGTGAGTTCCAAGCCTGGACCTCGGGAGGCCTTGCATCTCGCATCATGGAACACTGCCCACCACGTGACCAAACCTGGGTCAGTGTTCACCAGGATGGGAGACCATATGGAGGGAGCCCTCCCCCCCATTTCTGCCGTCCCAGATGAAGCCTCAACATGAGTGAGCCCAGCCAACCCTGTGCAGAGCAAAGATAACCCATCCCAGCCGAGCTCAGCTGGTCACACACAGATGAATGGTGGAGGGAATGAGCTGCTATGTTTCACAGTGGTTAGTTACTTGTCGAAAGTTACCTGGGACACTAACCTTCCTTAATTCCTGCTCAGTTCCTGGGCCTGGTTCTCTAGCCTTCCCACCCATCCTGCGAGCTTCCTAATTCCTTCTACAAATCCCTTTTCTGCTTAAGTTCACCAGAGTTAGTTTCTGTTTTTAGCAACTAAGGATGTTGGCTGGTATAGAAATTGATGCTGGAAATGCATTTCAGGGAATGGACCCTCAGAGAAGTGGGGGGCTGAAGGCAGAGGACATCCCATTTGTACACACACATACCAGAGCGGCTGCAGTTAAAAAGATGGAGGCTGTGAGGTGCTGGTGAGGATGTGGAACGAATGACTCACACATGCTGCCGGGGAGCGTGGGCCCTGGGACAGCTAAACGCACTGGCCCAGCAATTCCACTCCTGGGTACACGCCCAAGAGAAATGAGCCCACGTGTCCACCAAAGATGTCACAAGAATGTTCGTAGAAGCTTCACCCAAAACACCAAAACACTGGAGACAGTCCCAGAGCTGTAGAACAGGTTGAATTGTGGTAAATTCAGACAATGGAATTCTGCTCTGCTGCATGGAAAAATACACATGAATCCCAGACAAAATCCTGAGCTAAACAAGGCCGCCACTGAAAGGCACATGCTGCCCTTCCACTGAAGAGCACTGAACTGAGCTCTATATACTTGTATATACGCATAGATATAGATATGCATAGGTATATGTATATGTTATACACCAGGAAATCTGTTTCCCCCAATCCTGCTGGCATCCAGGGATGGGAATCTGGCATTGCACAGTCATGAAGAGGCTGATTCAGTTATTGCCTGTGGTTCCTTGGAATGAGGTGTTTAAGGATTGCAGGGTCAGAGGTGATTGTTTCTAGTGGGACAAAAGCAAGGATGAAGCAAGTGAGGCACCTTAGGTGAAAAATTTAAGATGTGTTCAGTCTCTGGGGATAGACAGCTGGGGAAAGCCCTTTGTCCTTTTCTGCTACCTCCTTCCTGCTTCCTGAAAGGCAGACATGATGGCTGGAATCCCAGCAGCCATTATGGACCACAAGGTAACCTTGAGGATGGCAGTCACATACTAAGTGGTGTAGAAAGAGAAGGAGCCTACCTCTCTTCCATGTGAGAGAAAAATAGAATATCTCTTATAAACCACTGCTATTTTTGGTTTTCATTATGTGAAGCCAAAGCTAAAAATATCTAATACAGGTACATCCATCAGAGATCTAGCGTCCTTGCTAGCTTGAGCAGCTGAGAGTAATGCTAATTATCTCCTCAATTGGTTGACTGAAAACTGGCCTCCCTGGGGGCCCACGAATTCCTTGGTACGATGTAGAGAAAGGAATCCAGGAGCCGGGACCCCTGAAGAGTGTACTGTGTGCAGTCAATCTCTAGCCCCTGATCTGGAAAGACCCAGACAGCTCTCCTCCCCACAAGACCTGGTGAAATGCACTGGGGAAGGAAGCACCAGCCTCTTAGAAAGTGCCCTTGTGGCTTATCTCTGAAGGTCAGAGAGGGCCCCCCACCAGAGACACTGCCCGTTGAGAGGGTTTCCCTAATGCAATGGGAAGGATGTGGTTAGCTGTCCGTGAGATGCTCGAGACTAAAACAGATAAGCAGCTTGCAAAACTCTTACTTGATTTGTATTATTGAAAAAACAACAACGACAACAAAACCTGAGAAGTGGTAAGCAGAAGTGATTGTGCCATCATGAGAGGGGTGTGGTCCCCTCCCAATTCCTGGGTTGCCCAGAGCCCCCTCAGAGGCAAGCCAAACGTCTTAGGGCCTGGACTTAAACAGTCCGTGTGGTACTGAGAACCTTCCTTCTGGCCATTAACCAGGATCGAGAGCTCCCGGGAAAGGCTTCACGGGCTCTCGTAAACACTTGGTTAGTAGATTATCCTGAACTAGACCAGGTGAAGATCCTAATAGGCCCTTCTGTTCCAGACACGGCCTGATCGGAGCAAAGGGTTATAGCCCAGCAAGTGGAATGCAGCTGTTGTTGGGAGCAATTCTCTCTCCCTCTCATGTGCGGGCACACACACACACACGCGCGCACACACACACACACGCACGCACGTGCACGCACGCGCACGCACGCACGCACACACACGCACACACACACATGCATGACCTGCCTAGGGACCACGTCAGCTCTCTGATTCTGGGCCCGCCTCCTGCCATCTCATCATGCCAGAGCCATCGCCCTGGGCTGAATTGAAGACAGGGGGCCCTGGCCACTTAGAAAAGGGTACCACCTCTGGACATTTGAGGTGACACGTACCACACTTGGTGCTGCTCCAGCCCTTTACTGGTGACCCAAAAAGGCTGGAGTCAGAGCACGAGGCAGCTTGCCCCGAGGTATCAACGCCCTCCATCCAAGGAATCAACGTTGAACTAGATTTGGACTTGTCCTCCCCACGCATCAGTCTGCCTTAGTGGTACCAACCCTGGACTCACCGAACAGCATGGTGCCCGGATGGCTGCCCCCAGATCCTCCAGGTGCTGAGGCCCAGGGACTCACTGTCGTATGAGTAGCCCATGACACGGAATTGGTTTGTGAATTCTTCCATGACGAAAGATGGAAGAACCTGGGTCTGAGGACAGGTCAACAGCCCATTAGCCAATCCTGGAATCAACCTACTTCCAGATTCCTTAATAAATTCTTTTGTCATTTACTGCCAAACAAAACAAAACAAAACAAAACAAAAAACAACCCCAAACAAAAACCCAACCCTGTCCTCCAGTCTGTGGCACACACTGGTCTCACGGCCAGTGTGCGGTTCTCCCTGACCTGGAACCCCAGTATGGGAGCCAGTGGTGGCCGAGCAGGACAGCAAGTCCCCCAGGGGCAGATGTTTTGCTTCTGGTCCCCCTAACTCTGGGCTCTGCTGGTTTAGAGGTTTTATACCTATGAGAGGAATGTTTCCACCAAGAGACACCTCCACGCTGCATTGACCAGAAGCTGAGAGCAGCATCTGGCCTGTGGGACCACTCATGTGCTCAGGCAAATGCATGCAGAAAGAAAGCAGGAGGCCTGCCCTGGGCTGGTGGGCCCTGATCGTCAGGGGGACAGGTCCGCCACTCGAAAGCCCACAAGGAGGATGGAAGGAACTCGGTCATTTCTCGGGTGTCTCCTCAAACTGCCGGATCCAATGGCTCAATGCGGGGCTGTAGATTTCCTTACAGCCAGGATCCACCAGGGCCTTGAGCTCTCTGGAAGGTTCTGGTTATCTGACCAGGCCTGTACCTTCACTGCCGAGGTGCTGGCTGTGGGCAGAGGTCCACGGGGTGGGTAGGAGAGGGGAGATGCTGTGGTCTCTTGACTCACTGCTACAGCGAAGAGAGCGTTCCCCTGTGCGTGTCTGGTGCACATTGATAATGAACATTTCCTGTCTTCCTTTACCTGCTGATGTGGCCAGTAGTGGTGATGGCAGTGGTCACCGGTGTGATTTAAAGTGATAGATTTTTTAAATGTCAAAGGACCGCTACAGAGGTGGCCAAGATGGTGGGCCTGGAGCCTGGGGGGCCTGGGGGCACCCTTTGGGAAAGGGTGAAGCTGTGTGGAGGCTTTGTGTCCCTGCTTTTGTTTTCGCAGGGCCGCTGGGGAAGAGGAGTGTGGGGGGGATGGCTGTGTCTTGGCTGCCCAGCCTGTGAACCTCCCTCCCATTGGGTGAGCCTTGTGCCGCCTCCCTTCTCAAGGCCAAAACAGTCCAGAACTTGTTCTCTCAGACCCTGGCCAAGAGTGGAGGGCACATGGCCTGAGCCTGGCCAACCAGATGCTTCCACTGGGGCCCGGTGCCTGAAGTGTGCGTCACAAAGAAGCGGGGAGAGTTTAGAATTCTTGCCCTGCTCCGGTAGGGGCAGCCTCCAGTGCCCAGAACCCGGTGATGGCATTCTAACGGGACGTACCCATGGAACCCCAGGCCCGGTCCCCCCGCCTTGGCCTAGATTCTGTGGGTCTTCCAGTATCCTTCTAGTATATCCTTCTTCTGCCTGACCACCCCATCGTGGGTGTCTTTTATTTGTGGTCAAGCACTCTGTTGGTGGCCTTTTAAGGTTCTTTGCAAATTTCCATTTTTACAAACAACGCTGAGATGAGAATCTCTGCCCCCATCCCTGTGCACACGTGCAAGGATTGATGGAGAAAAGATTCCAAGCACGTGCTGTTCTTTCTACCTGGAACACACCCTCCTCCCATTTCCCCCACATCTGCTGCCCCTCACTCTTCATTTCTCCACTGAGAGCCACTAAAGTAGCTCCGGCCTGTGCCTCCCCCCTGCCACCCTCTGGTTTCCATCACCCGTTATTCCAGCTTGTATTTACCCCAAGTGTTTGTTTACTTGTGATCGCCTGTCTCACCCACAAGACTGCAGCTTCACAAGGAAAGGACTGGGTCTGCTCGTTCACTGGACCCCAGGGCCCAGCACACCCAATGTCCGAACACCCAGTGGACTCAACAACTTTTTCTGCATGAACAAGAGAACTTGGGAACCACAGTGCAATTTTAATGATCTCAGATAAGGGACAGCAGAGGGCAGAGTGAAAGTCAGGGTAGGAGACCCAACAGCTCCTAGTTCACATCTTGTTGCTTCCCGACAAACCAGCTGGGCAGTGGGAAGTGGGAGTTCTCGGTTTGTGGACTGCACTAGTTGAAGCCTTCCAGTGATTTCTTTAAGCTCGGAGAGATCAACGGAAGCAGGGGGGCCATCTGGTGGCCGGTGGTTGGAGATGGTTGCAGAGAGGAGGTGAAGGATGGGAGGTGCCCAGCCTCTGGGCGCTCCTGCCACCCTGGCTCCCCCAGCCTCGGGTCTAGTCCACACCCGTGGAGTTGGTCAGGTAGAAGGGACGGATGGCGACTTGGAAGCTGCTGAAGGACCCTGCCGGGCAGGGGAAGAAGGAAGCACTCCTGGAGCTGTTGGTGCCCAGGGCGCTGGGGATCAGGGCCTTCCAGCCCTCGAAGTTGGTGACGTCCGCCACGAAGTTCCCCCCACACAGCATCAGGGCCTTGTTTTCATAACCGATGGTGGGATTGGAGTAGCTAGACTTGGAGAGGGCCAGGAGCGGGGGGTCGTCAGACGAGCACGAGAACCCGTAGTTCCAGCAGCTCCGGATGGTGGGGAGGTAGACTAAAGTCCAGGAGACTGAGCGGGCCTGGAAGAGGAAGCTGGGGTGCTGGGGCGTCTGGAAGGACCGGTAGGGGTTGTAACCGGAACCCATCACGGAGGCGCTCCAGGTGGGCGAGGTGTAAAGCCGGGGCTGGTAGGTGTCCTCGGTGAGGTTCAGGCCCCTGTACTGAGCCAGCAGCTCGAAGGGCACAGTGTGGAACTCCAGGGCCTGCAGCATCTTCTTCTGGAAGAGCGCCTCGTGACTCCAGTACAGGGACAGGTTAAACTGCAGCGTGAAGAGGTCCCTGGGCGGTATCATGGGGAACCGCACCCTCTCCACCAAGCCCTCCACCTCCCCGTGGGAGATGCGCCTCTCCTGGCTCCATTCATCCAAGGCCAGCAGCACGGCCAGCTCGCTGGGCGTGACCAGCTCACTCCTGGACAGCAGGTCTCGGAGCAGGGCCGTGGGGACTCTCGACCAGGCCTCAGCCTGCGTCAGGGCCCCGAAGTTCCAGGCCAGGAACTGCACGCAGATCTCCTCCAGCACGGGGTCCCGGGTGGCCAGGGCATAGGCATAGAGGTCCAGGGGCGTCCGGAAAGAAGGGTCCTGGGGGAGGAGGATGGCAAAGAGGTACCCGCAGTAGCTCTGCAGCCGCTTGGCCCCGGAGGCAGAGGCGAGCTTGTGCAAGCACTTCACTGACGACAGAGAGACGTCGATCCTCCGGGAGTAGAGGTACCTGGGGGGAGACGAGGGCTGATGCCTGGTGATACTCGTTCCCCGCAGGAGAACAGGTGTGCCCTGGTGCACGTGTGCTATTGACCGCTGACACCCACGGTGCTAGCTATTCCAAGGGGCATTCAGAGCCCCCTGATTTATCTGCTGGGTCAACCAACATTCCAAGCTCCCGTTTGCTTAGAGCCAGGTGTGGGCGGATCCCAGGCTCCTTGAGGATGTTGCTTCATCCTCATCCGTGAGGGAGGCGGTCCCACCACCTCCTCCACCATCACCATCGTCCTCACGGGCCGGACCCTGGGCGCCAGGACCTGCCGGCCAACCCGGGCATCAGCGTTGCCCTGCCCTTCCCTTCCCACCGTCATGCACCTGGCCAGACCCCTTCGGGCCCCCACTGGGTGCCCGTGGGCGCCCCTCTGCCCCCAGCACCTGTCTGGTGTTCCCGTGACATGGGCATCGCCGCTGGCCACCTCCTATCTGCCTTCCCCACCAGCCGTGAGCCCCGTGGGCGGCACCCAGTCTGTGCCATCTGCCATGTAATTCAGTGAGCCACCAGGAAGCCCTTTGCTGCGTGAAGACGCGTGCGGAGGGAGCCTGCTGGGAGGGGAAACGATAGGCTGCGGCTGCTGTCTCCTGGGACATGGTGAGTGGGGTCCTGCTTTGGGAAGAGCCAAACTCTCCCCACGGCCTCTCTCGAACGCTGAGCCTTCCAGGGAGCAGCGGACCTGGTGGCTACCCTGTCACCTGAGCATGGAGCTGGGGGCGCCCAGAGCGGAGCTGGGGCCCCGCAGTGTCCAGTGCCGGTGGCAGAGGCGGGCCCGCCCTCCTCCCACCCTCTCTGCCCTCGTGCACTCAACACATCACGTGATCCTGCTGATGACCGTGAACTCTGGGGCAAAAAAGGGCATCTGCACCCTCTGGCCCGTCGCCCATAGCTGGGTATCTGTCTGGTGGTGGCCTGAGCCCAGGAACCTCCGCCCTGGGCAGCACCTGGACAGCGGACGGGGCACTGCCTCTCTCATAGGCAAGGGGTGCCACCGAGGGCCCCGTAGATGGCCATTGACAAAGGGAGCGAGGAAACCACAGAATGTTTCTGTCACCACCTCTTAATCCCGCTTTGGGGCCAGCGAGGGATGGTTCCCAGCCACTGGGAGCTGTGCAGCTCCCACCCGGTGACGCCCCAGCCCGGCTGGCTCTCCCCGGTCTGGGCACACTGTCCACCCTCAGCCTCAGGCGGGCACCCGAGTGGCTGGGGACAGGGGATCGCAATCAGCCCTTCGGCCCTGCCCCACCATCAGGGAAGAAAACGTCCTGAAAGGTAGAAAAAAGACCAAAGACCCTGGGGTGTTAGTGACCCCCAGAGACCCCAGAAACTGGTGAGAAGCCGGATTACTGACAGAAGGCTCTGAACAGCAGGTGCCGCGTGGGGACCACTGGGCAGAGGGAAGGGGAGCGTGCGGGGCAGCCGCAGTGAGCAGGGGTCTTCTGAGGCCTTCTGGGGTCTGGACGGGGCTCACTGCAGCCTCTCTGCCTTAGGGGAGGGAGAGAGACAGGGGCAGAGAGAAAGGAAGAGAGAGAGAGGGAGGGAGAGACAGAGACAGAGAGAGACACCGGGAGACAGAGAGACAGAAAGAGACAGGGAGAGACAGGGAGAGAGAGCCAGAGCACATGGGCAGACAGTCCAGAAAATCACTGAACTCTGACCAAGGTCAGTGACTCCAGCTGGGGCCAGGAAGCTGGGGACAGGTGCAAACGCATTACAGAAATCAGTCCCGCTAGGAGGGGCACAGGATGACTGCCAGGTTCTTACATTGTACTTGGCTGAAAAGAAACCACTTTAATCTGTTTTAACTGCCATTTGTTGTTTTCTCTTAAACGTCACTTTCAGCTACCTACAGCTTTGGGTCACGAGAGAGAACAGCTTTCACAGACATGGTTCTTTTTGCAAATCGATGCTCTCAGAACACCAGCCCCCCGGGAGGCCCCTTGGGTGGTAACAGAGTGGCCCCCAGCAGGGCGGTCAGGGGGAAAGGGGCCGCCCCTTGGGGCCCACTCTCCTCATCTGGGAGACCGGCTCCTGAGCGTGGCCGGCCCGCTGGTTAGACCCGAGGCCTGGGTGGCCCCGCCTGAGGGCTTTCCCCCCACTTTTCTCCAGCAACAGATTTGGATTCGGGTTTTAAAAAAAATTTTTCGAGGGAGCAGATCAGTCAGGTGAGAAGAGGGAAAATCCTTTGATAGTTGATTTTTGGATGCTTACCACACCTGAGAGACAGGGGTGTGTGTGTGTGTGTGCTGGCCCATCTCTCATAGCCCCTGCAGAAAGAATGCATAACAATGTGCGCGTGGGGCTTCCCTGGTGGCGCAGTGGTTGAGAATCTGCCTGCCAATGCAGGGGACACGGGTTCGAGCCCTGGTCTGGGAAGATCCCACATGCCGCAGAGCAGCTGGGCCCGTGAGCCACAGCTACTGAGCCTGCGCGTCTGGAGCCTGTGCTCCGCAACAAGAGAGGCCGCGATAGTGAGAGGCCCGCGCACCGCAATGAAGAGTGGCCCCCGCTTGCCGCAACTAGAGAAAGCCCTCGCACAGAAACGAAGACCCAGCACAGCCAAAAATAAATAAATAAATACATAAACTCCAATCTCTTAAAAAAAAAAAAAGAACGTGCGTGTGAATGTGAGGATGCGTGGCTGTGAAGGCAAATGTGTGAATGTGTGAGTGTGTGTGCACACAAGTGTGAACAAGTGTGTTCACGCAGCATGGCTGTGGTCGGTGCCGCATCCCTTGTCCCTGCGGTTTGCCTTGGAGGGGAGGCTGCCCAGTCCCCAGCCCCCGGCCCCGAGGACACTCACTTGATAAAATCTCTGACGACAGGCACACACTCGGTGTCCACCTCCATGGTGACCCTGCTGCTTGGCTCCTTCCACAGGCCGTGTGCCTCGGGGTTGGTGGACAGGATCAGCTTGTGGGCACAGATGCCCAGCTCGTCCTCCTCCTTCGTCTTCACCTTGATGAACAGGTCACAGCCCTTTTGGCTCTCAAAGATCTGCTCTAGAGCTGCGGGGAGCTCGCTGGACAGGTCAAAGGTGTGGATGCCTCTGGTTTCTAAGAGGTAGAAGGGAACGTGCCATGTTAGGAGGGGTCCCGGCACTTGCTTCCTTTGTGATCTGAAAACACTTTTGCTCCCTGGAGTCAGTTTCTTCCCTTAAATCGTGGCCCCGGTCCTGCCTTATCTACTCAGAAAGGCTCCCGGGGAGGCAAGGAAAGAACAGCCCTGGAAGACAGGGTGCTGTTGCCCTCTGTGGCCCAGAGCCCCTGATCCATCAAACACCCCTACTTAGCTCATCTGCCTCCCCCAGATTCAGGCAGCACATCCAGGTGGGTGTTTTGGAGGCGCTGACTTCCAGAGCCTGGGGCCCCATCCCAATCAATCACTCACCCAGATATGACTTTCTAAAACCCAAACCTCCTGCCTGGTTTGGTCTGAAGAGGGAGGGTCTCATGGCAACCCTATTTAGAGTTTTGAGGTTCTCAGCAGCCTCCTTCAGGGGACTGAGGCCTAGAGAAGCTACTTGAAACCCCCAGGGTGGTTTGGGGGTGATGTACCCCTCTCCTGGCCCCTCCCAAAGCTTAGCAGGGAATTAAATTCCATCTGTTTTTTCTTTGCCACAAACAGGTTTGAATCAATTCTGACAATTAAACCAGGTGGGTTCAGCCCCCCCCAATTCCTCCCTGCACCCCAGACTCTCCTTTACTCTCACCCCGGGGGTCCCCACCAGGCCAGGGCTGCTTCCTGCCTTGCACCCCGGCCCCACAGCCCAGGTGTGTCTCCTGCACGTGCCCCCGCGCTCCCTGTGCGAGCCCAGGGAGAAGGACAAGTGGTCATGAGAGACAAGATAAAACTGGGACCCGAGGATTCAAAACTGCGGAGCAGCCTCGGTCCATTTAGAATATCTGGTGGCACTGGGGAGAGGGCAGGGCTGGGGCTGTTTGCAGTCAGGCCTTTTTGCCCCCAAGAAATGTCTAAAGCACGTTCAGCACGCTGTCTAAGCCCGGGTTCGGGGGGTGTGCTGTAATATGTTTTGGAATGAGAACTAACAGAAACAAAAGGCTGGCGTTTCGAGAGACAAGCCTGCAGTGTGTAGACACGGGGTGCACAGGCACCTCGTTTTAATGTGCTTCACAGATGCCGCGTTTCTCTGAAACTGAAAGTTGTGGCAACTGTGCCTTGAGCTACACCATTTTTTTTTTCCCAACGGCATTTGCTCACTTTGCGTCTCTGTGTCACATTTTGGTAATTCTCAGTCACCTCTGATGTTACTATTGGAAAAAGATTATGACTTGCTGAAGGCTCAGATGGTGGTTAGCATTTTTTAGCAATAAAGTATTGTTTAGTTAAGGTATGTACATTATTCTTTTAAAAATTAAGGTGTGTAGAGTGGTTTTTTTTCATCGATAGCTTTTCTGGTTCACTGATTTTATGCCATCGATCTATTATATTTAGAACTGGTTTGTCTTTAAATTTGTTCTCTACAAAAAAAAGAGAGAAAATATGCATATTTATTTTATCTGAAACTCTTCAGCTTCGATCCTATCTTAATGCGACAAGGCCTTGCCCGTGTACAGCTGAGCTCGGGTGTCCGTCTCCCCGCACCTCCCCCCATCACAGGGAGGGGGCGCTGCTGGGCCAGGAGCCTGCACCCGGTGACAGCTGCTTTCTCTCTCGCAGGAGTGACCTAGAACTCTGGACTAGGGTCAGAAAATCTTTGTTCCAGTTCTAGCTCTGCTTCCAACTAAGTGTGCTTGCTTATTTATTTAATTGAAGTATAGTTGGTTTACAATATATTAATTTCAGGTGTACAATATAGTGATTCAATATTTTAGTATGTTCATTGTTTCTTTAGACATAACACTATTGCACACTCAGTAGACTACGGTATAGTGTAAACATAACTTTTAAAGGCACTGGGAAACCAAAAAATTCCTGTGACTCGCTTTACTGTGATACTCGCTTTTAGTGGTTTGGAACCAAACCTGAGACATCTCCGAGGTGTGTCTGTATTTGGAATGTGGCTCATTGTCCGAGAATCGGGTTAAATGGAGCATTTCTGAGCGGCTCCGGTTGGGGGGGGCGGTAAGGAAGTGGGGATCTGTTGCTGTGAGGTTGTGGGAACTGCGGGCTTTCCTGCCCCTCCTGGAAAGCAGGCACCACCCGCTAACCTTTGCATGGGGAGGTGTGTGATCCACGTGGAGGGGTGGGAGCCGGCGTGTCCACCGTCCCTGGGATCCAGGGCTCTGGCCTCCGTGGCAGCTCTTGGGCGGGGGGACAGAGAGGGCCCTGGGGCTCAGGATGGCGCACCCCCCCCCCCACCACCGCTCACCATTGGTGCAGATCACGCCGGCGTCCTTGTCGTGTCTACAGTTGCTCTTCATCCAGCCCAGGGATGTGCAGTTGGCCAGTGAGGGCTCAGTCCCTGTGCACTGCACCTCGTCCAGCATGATAGGGCCCCTTCCTGGTGGCACAGCAAGGATGACAGGGCCTGGAGGGGGAGCTGGGGCTCTCGGGGCTCTTGTAACGTCATACCATGAACTAGTCTTGTTCTCACAAGGTCTGTCTGCCTCGTAGATATCAAATTATTATACCGTAATTTATGCATCTACCCCTGTCGCTGAATATTTGGATGATTTCCCTTTTTTTGAATCACAGGCACTGCACACAGACTTTTCTTTTGGAAGGAAACTGTTTCAAGAAGGTAAATTCCCCGGAGTGGAGCCACTGGGCTGGAGGGAACGGCCGCCGGCCAAGCGTGAGTGCGCGCCGGGCCGCCAGCGCTCAGCCAGCGCAGGGCTTTGATCTCTTTGAAACCTCTGCCAGCACTGGGCTGGCGGGAATGCCACTGGCCCGCCTTAGGTACGATCCCTTCCTGGGCCTGGTTACTTAGCGGCGCGTCCAGCTTTGGAGGACCTGGGGACCCGCAGGTTACCTGGCCCGAAGGTGGCTCTGCCCAGAGCCTCGGTGGCATTCTTGAAGCCCAGGGCTCGGCAGACAACGCTGGCATCCGTCAGGTCCCACAGGTTGTCACACACCGTCCCCCACTGGCCGCTGTAGTAGATCTCCACGCGGCCCTCGTTGGCGGTGTCCCCGTCGGCCAGCCGCATGTCACCGTCTTTCACGCCTGCAAGCTCCCGAGGGAGAGCAGAGGTCAGCGAGGATGAAGGCCGGGTGCTGGGCCTCCATCCCAGGGCAGGAGCATGGCCGCCCCACCCTCCTCGGGGGTCACGTGCTTTCATGGGGGCAGTAAAGTACCCCCAGTAGGGGGTGACCCCTGGATCGTTAGCTTTGAAGACCCCATCCATCCTCGAGGGGATCACCCCCCGGGGAGGAGTGGAAAATACACATAGACCGCCCCCCATACACACAGTGAGGGTAGGCTCCACCTTTCTTGTCTCTGAGGTCTGAACCCTTCATTGATAGAGGAGGGGCAGAGGGGCGCCCGGTGCCACCTGAGAGTAGGGTGGCAGGACCCCAAGGAAAGAATAGGGGATGGGGCGGAGGCCCACACTGACCCCACCTGAGGGTGTCTGGGGCTTGGGGTGCAGTCCGGGCACCACAGCAAGGACTGCTGGAAGGGGCGTGTGGGAACGCCGGGGGCAAGCAGGCCCAGGGCGCCCCGGAACTCAGGCAGAGCGTGCCAGGCAAGGAGAGGAAGCGGGGTCCTGGCCCTACACCTGTTCTTCTGGGACTCGGCCCGCTGACCTCCCCTGCCCAGCCCCACCTCAGCCCCCGCCGGAGCCGACAGGGTCAGGCAGGAGCTGGGCGCCGTGTCAAAGGGCACTTCTCAGATGGGGGAGCAACAGGCCTCTGTGTGGTCACCAGGACGAGGAAGGGCCTCGAAGTGTGAAGGGTGAGGACGGCCGTCCAGGACTCTGGAAGTCTGACTGTGTCTGAAGGGCACTGGCCTCGTGTCGCCCAGGTTTTGGCCAATCTGTGGGCCCCTCCTGCCTGGTCCCTCTGGTTCCCACTGGATGAAATGGTGACTCCCTTGGCATCCCGCCACCAAAACATACAAGCCATGACTTGGGACACCCGGGGCGTCAAGCAGGAGAGAAGACCCGGGCTGACTCCCGTCACCCAGGCACCGGGCAGAACGTTGCCCTGATTTCTGCAAAGAGGGGGCTGACCCCGCAGAGCAAGGGAGCACCAGCTTCACAGACACCGCTTTCCAAATCTCCGGGGCCCCGCTCACCTTGAGTGCCCGCGACCAGCAGCCACAGCCACAGGAGCCGCAGGGGGGCCATGGCCTTGCCTGGGAGCCCCTTGTCCTGCAGCGAAAGGAGGCAGCCGAGTGAGACGGCGGAGCTGGACAGCCCCCGGGACCAGGGCCGGTGTGTCCACCCACCCTTCGGACCCTGCTCACGGAGGGCGGCCGGCGGGTGCAGGGCCTGTACCCTCAGAGCCGGGAGCCCGGGGAGCGCCCGGTGCTCTGGGTGCCTTGGCGGGGCCCCTTACCTCATCTGAAGGTGGTCCTCCGAGGACGAGGAAGACCTGCCCAGAGGAAGGGGGGCGTCTCTGGGCAGCGAGGACAGTGGGAACAGGAGCCCATCTCAGAAAGCTAGGCCCTGGGCGTGGCTGTCGGGGAGATGGGTGGGGAGGGTGGGGAGGGAGAAGGCAGGGGGTGCGGGGCCCAGATTGGGAGGGCCTGGGGAGCCTTGCTCAGGATGGGGCTTTATCTTCAGTCAATGGACTCCTGAGGGGGTGCCCTGCGGTCTGCAGCAGACGAAGAACATTCTGTGGGCTCTGGACCAAGTGAGCCCAGGAAGGGAGGGGGTGGCAAAAGCAGGACAGGGGGACGCATCAGGAGGAGGCCCCAGAAATCCGGGCAGGAGTGACAGAGGGACAGCCAGCAGTGAGAGAGCTTGGGCCGGGCACGTCGGGTGGGGAGGAGAGGGGTCAGGGCTGAGGCCCAGGCCTCTGTGCAGCCGGGTGTGGGTGGGGAGAGGCTGGGGGGAGGGGCACAGGATGAGAGGACCTCTGAGGTCAGTGTCCTCAGGGAGCAGAGGCTCGAAGAGGCAGGGGACCACCGAGGCCACACAGCCAGCCCTGGGCAGGCAGGCAGGGGGGCCCCAGGTCTCCCCACTTTGCCTGGACTCTTGGCTCCGTGCAATTGTCACTGCTCACTTTTCCCCTTCACCCCCATCCTGCCCCTCACTTGCCTCCCTCCCCTCCTGTCCGCACAAGGGGGTGGTCACTGCAATACCCACACTCACCCCCGGGGCCCAGGGATGTGGCCTCTCTTGCGGCTGCCCCTCAAGTCAGGGCCTGGTGACCTCGGGGCGGCGCCCCGGGCCTGCATTAACCAGACCCCCTGGGGCTCCCAGGCACGAAGGCCTGTTAACCATCATTGAACGGCATCCCAGGACCAGGACCGCTCACACCACCGGCTCGTGGGATCCTGACCACGAGCCTGAGAAATGCTTCGTTGACCCCACCTTAAAAGTGAGGGGGCTGAAGCCCAGAGGGGTAGCCGGCTCGGCTCACACAGCTGGGGGGCCGTGGGTGGTGTGTGGGGGGGTGGTGTGCCCTCTCTTCATTACACTGACCTCAGCAGATGGCCAAGGGGCTAGGATGACCAACTGCCCAGTGCACTGGGGCCTGTCCCGGCTTTAGCACGGGAAGTCCTGTGTCCTGGGACACGCCCTTGGTCCCAGGCACACGGGGATGGCTGGTCACCCTCTGCGCTCCCCGGACAGTGGCAGCCACCAGCTTTGCTCATCCTGAAACAGGAACTCAGGGCCCCAGACAAATGGCCATTTAGGCACTTGGCACGTGGTATGCCAAATGTCACAGTACTTCAGGTGGCCGTGACCACCCGTTTTTGCCTGACTCATTTGGGAAGTGGGACAGAGCTTATGCAGACTGGAAAAAGGTGCTCTTCCTTTGGGCAGGTTTAGCCTGGGCTGAAAAGCACTGATCAGAGAGAGCACCTTGGCTGAATGCCGAGCCTGCTTGCCCCTTGGGCTGGTGTCCTTGTGTGCCAGTGAACAACCTGCCCAACTGTACACAGAGACCCTTTGGACATGGGAGCAGCAGTGATGGTCCCTGGATTCAGGAGAAGCACCAGATCCCCATCTGGGTACAAGTAGGGAGACTTGGCCCCCATGAGATTACATGGTATAGAGAGAGGGACACCCACCTGAGAGCAAGAGGCACAAGCTTACCTGCCCGAGACAACTACTGATGGTTGTCCTAAAGCCTCCCACCTGCAGGATCCCTCTGCAGGCCAATCTTCAACCCAGAAAACCCTTCCAGTACAGAGCGTGGTCAGGCTGGTCTCAGGAAATGCTTCAGAAAGCTCAGTCTAGTTTCGATTTCTAGAAACCACCTGACACTGTTTTCTTCTGGGGTTGGTTGCCGCCAAGGCTTCCTGCACCACCCCAATCCCCCTCGGTGCTGACTGGGGCGGTGGGGATGGGAGTGGCCCAAGGCGGCAGTCTGGCTGATTTTGTAACCAGAGCAAGGCGGCTGACAGCCACATTTGAATATCAACACTCTTCCGAGCTGGACCAGTGCCAGGCCCGGGCGCTGGGGGAGGGGAAAGGAGGGGCAGCAGCGGACAAAGGTCAGAAGAGCAGAGGGTGGGCATGGACCGGCAGGGTGTGCATCCGGGGACTGTGGGCTCTTTCCCCGCACACCCTGAGCCGTTTCCTGGGTCTCACACGTTGCCAGCAGAGGGGACACCGCCCAGGGGTCTGCTCGCTCTGCTCTAAGCACTTGACAAGCCTGACCTGAATGTTGCACCCTGCTGGGGCGGGGGCAGAACCTCTGGAGTGGATGTAAATTGTTCTGCCCGCCTCACGCCCACTCCCTTGCCTTTCCTCTGACAGAGAGCCAGCACCTCGGTTTTCCCCTGGGGAAGCACCCCCCTCTCTCCCTCCAGGTTGTGTGGCTCCTCTGGGGCTGACCTGGGCCTGGCGGGTGGGAGACAGATGGTGTCAGGGAGGCGCCGTGATCCCAGCCGGCCCAGGGAGTCAGCTTCAGACTCCTGGAACGGGACCCTGCAGGGAGCAGGTGGCCTGGGGATGCTGGTGTCCGTGGTGCCCCAGACTGTGCCTTGAGGAAAGCCCAGCTGAGGATACAGGTGAGGGAAGAGCTGAGAGACGGAGGAACCTTGGTCCTGATGCTACGGCTTGAGCACCTGCGTCCAGCTGGCCTGAAGTCAAGGCCAAGCCCCGGCTTCAAGGTTAAATGAGGCAATCGATCTCTTCTATTTCTGTCACTTGCATCCCAGGTTCTGGACAAGAGTTGTCCCCTTGGAATGTCCCCAGGTCTCTCTAACCCAGTGGCTGTCGACCTGGTCGGCACATGGGAATCACCCAGGAGTTTCACAAACTCCCAAGGCCCAGACCCATTAAATCACAATCTCTGGGGTGGGGACAGGCATTGGCATTAAAGTCTTGCAGGTGGTTCCCATGTGCAGCCGGGGTTGAGAACCACTGGGGGAGACAGAGTTTCCCTGGCAGCCCTGCGTCCAAGAGAGTGAGCCCCCAGGTCAACCATTCAATGACTATTTGCCCGAGATGTGAGGTCTGAGGGGGGCTACCGGCTCATCTAATCCCCTCCAAAGGAACCGTAAAGAGCAGTGGGGAGACCAGCAGAAACAGAAGTGGCAGAAGAGACAGGGGAGTTTTAACACGCCATCCAGCTGAAGGAGCCTCAGTGCTGGCTGACACAGAAACCCCAGCACTGTCACTTCTAGCGTCCATCGGCACTTGCAGCAATAAGTGGCCAGTCAAGGTCAGGAGTGCATAGGACGTCCTTCGGGAGGCACTGGTGGCAACGTCGAAAAACCCAAGTTGCCGAATCTTTAGCCCCTGAGTCCTTTCCTGCTGGGAAGTCCTTTGTGTGCAGGTGGTAAAATGTCAGACTGAGGATGTTCCAGACATGGAACCAAAGCACGGGTGTCTGTTCCCCTCCGGCTCTCAGGGTCTCTCCGGCCCACAAAGGGGACAAGAACAGGAACTGAGACCATCTGCTCCAGAGAGGAGTGGCTCAGCTCTGATAAGGAGACCAACTGAAAGCCCCGACACTGTGGATAATCGGGCCAGTGGTGACATTGTAGACCCCGCTGCTGTAAACAGGAAGCCACAGCCGAGACGTGGTGGCGAGCATCCTGGGGGCTGTCAGAGACCAGAGCCCTTACGACGCCTGTAAGACATTCTTTGTGCCTCCTCTCCCGCCCCCCCACCAAACACGGAACGCTGCCTGTAACGCTAACCTCGAGGTAGCCGGCACTGCTGTAAACTTCAGACAGGACCCATTCAATCCTCCCAACCTCTACGGGAAGTAGCTGCTCTTATTAACTCTTTAATAGATGAGAAAACGGAAGTGCAGAGAGGGGAATCCCAACCAGCTACACAGCTGGGAGCGGGAAAGCTGGGATTCCGACCCACACTTTTTTTTCTTTTTTAAAAAATTGGCTTGAGGGACTTCCCTGTTGGCGCAGTGGTTGGGAGTCCTCTTGCCCACGCAGGCAACACGGGTTCGGTCCCTGGTCCGGGAGGATCCCCCATGCCGCGGAGCGGCTGGGCCCGTGCGCTACAGCTACTGGGCCTGCCCTCTGGAGCCCGTGAGCCACAACTCCTGAGCCTGCGTGCTGCGGCTGCCGAAGCCCGCGCACCTGGAGCCCGTGCTCCGCGGCGAGAGGGGCCGCCGCCATGAGAGGCCCGTGCACCACAACGAGAAGTAGCCCCCGCTCGCTGCAACTAGAGAAAGCCCGTGTGCAGCAACGAAGACCCAACGCAGCCAAAAATAAATACATTTATAGAAAGAAAAATTGGCTTGAGATCTAATAATTTACACACAATAAAGTGCATCGATTTAATGAGTTTTGTCAAATGTATACAGATGGTAACCATGACAATCATAATATAGAAGACATTCTCATCATCCCCAAATGTTCTCTTATGCCTTTGCTGACAATCCCCTCTGCCAGCCCCCAACCCTGGCAGCCGGGGATCTGCTTACTGCCACTGCAGCTCTGCGTGTCCTAGAATTTCATATAAATGGAAACACACAACATATAACCTTTAACTTAGCACATGCTTTTGAGATGTCACTGAGAATATCAGTAATTGGTTCTTTTCTCGTGAGTAGTAGCCCACTGTGTGGATAGACCTCAATCTGTTTCTGCACTTATGCATTGATGGACATTTGGGTCACTCCCAGTTTTGGACTACACTCACCTCCCCACCGCCCCCTTATCCGAGGCTTTGCTTTCTGCAGTTTCAGTTATCCGTGGTAAACTGCAGTCCAAAAATATTACATGGAAAATTCCAGAAATTAACAATTCGTGAGTTTTAAATTGTGCACTGTTCTGAGTAGTGTGATGAAATCTTGCGCCGTCCCCCGTGGGACGTGCATCATCCCTTCATCCAGTGTATCCCACCTGTTAGTTAGTAGCCGGCGTCGTTATCAGATCGACCGTCCAGATATCACAGTGCTTGTGTTCAAGCAACTCTTATTTTACTTAATAATGGTCCCAGAGCACAAGAGTAGTATGTTGGCAGCTCGGATATTCTCTTACTGTGCCTAATTTATAAATTAAACTTAATCATAGGTAGGTATATATAGGAAAAGACAGTATATATGGGGTTTGATACTATCCACAGTTTCAGGCGTCCAATGGGGTGTTGGAGAGTATCCCCTGCAGAAAAAGGCGGGGCTGCTGTATTACAAATAAAGCTGTTAGGAACATTTGGAGACAAGTCTTTGTGTGAACATAAGTTTTTATTTCTTTTGTGTAGGGATAAGATTACTGGGTCGTACGGTAGGTAAATGTTTAACTTTTTAAGAAACTGTCAAACTGTTTTCCAAAGTGGCTGAACCATTTTGCAACCCTACTAGCAATTTCTATGATGGTTCCGGTAGCTTTAAATCCTCACCACTACTTGGTATTGCCAGTCTTTTCAGTTTTATCCATTCTGGTGGGTGTGTAGTGGAATCTTACTGTGGTTTTAATGACTCATGATGTGGAGCATCTTTTTTTTTTTTTTTTTTTTTTATATTTATTTTTGGCTGCGTTGGGTCTTCATTTCCATGCGAGGGCTTTCTCTAGTTGCGGCAAGCGGGGACCACTCTTCATCGCGGTGCGCGGGCCTCTCACTATCACGGCCTCTCTTGTTGCGGAGCTCAGGCTCCAGACGCGCAGGCTCAGTAGTTGTGGCTCACAGGCCTAGTTGCTCCGCGGCATGTGGGATCCTCCCAGACCAGGGCTCGAACCCGTGTCCCCTGCATTGGCAGGCAGATTCTCAACCACTGCGCCACCAGGGAAGCCCGGAGCATCTTTTCACATGCTTGTCATTTATTCCTCCTCTTTGGTGAGGTGACGTGTCTATTTAAATCTTAAACACATTTTAAATTGGGTTGTCTTATCACTGAGTCGTATAAATTCTTTATATATTCTGGCTACGAGTCCTTTAGCGGATACACGACTTACAAATTGTTTGGAATGAAAAACTTGCCTTTTCATTTCCTTAACAGTGTCTTCTGAAAAGCAAAGATTTTGAGTTTGGAAAAAGCTCAATTTTCCATTCTTTTGGTGTCACATCTAAGAAATCTTTGCTTAACCTAAACGCACAAAGATTTTCTACTGCATAGAAATTTATAGAATTTTGTAGTTTTAGCTCTTATATTTAGGTCTATTATCTAATGTGAGTTAATTTTGTGTATGGTGGGAGATAAGGGTTTCAGTCATTTATTTCCATATAGAATAGAGTTGTCCCACCACTACTTATGGAAAGACAATCTTTTTCCCACTGAATTACCCTGGCAGCTTTGTCAAAAATCAATTGACCACACACATATGGGTTTATTTCTGGACTCTCTTCTGTTCTGACTTTATATATCTATTCTTCTTATGGCACTAATACATTTTGATGACTTACAGCCTTACATTAAGGCTCAAAGTCTGCTAGTATCAGTCCTTCAACTTTGTTTCCCTTCCTCAAAATTTGAGTCTTTCCACCCATGAAGACAGCATATTCTTTGATTTATTTGGGTCTTCTTTGATATCTTTCATCAGTGTTTTATAGTTTCAGCATATAGATCTTGCAAATATTTTGTTAGATTTATATCTAACTCATGTTTTCCGGTGCTATTATAAATGATGCTGTTTTAAAATTTTTCCATTTCCAACTGTTCACTGCAGCTGCACAGAAACAAAATTAATTTCTGTATGTGAACCGTGTATCCTTCAGCTCTGCTAAACTCAGCTGTTAGTTCTTTTTTGAAGAGTCCTTAGGGTTTTCCTATTTAGTTGATCTTGTTCTTGGTGAATAAAGATGGTTTTACTCTTTCTTCTCCAATCTAAAGACTTTTCTTTTTCTTGCCTGATTGCACTGTCTGGGACCTCGCATAGGACAGCGGGTGAATGAAAGTAACAAGCACAATGCCGGTTCCCTGGTTTGATCACTGAGCTGTGGTTAGAGGTGAGAGGCTGTCACTGGACAAAACTACATGAAGGGAACACAGCAACACTATTCTTGTTTGGCAACTTCTTTGTGGTTTAAAATGACTTTAAAATAAAAAGTTAAGCGGTGGGGGAAAAAAGTGGTGAAAGCTGACTTTCTTACCTTGTTCCCAGCCTTCGAAGGAAAGTCTCTCACCATGAAGTATGATGTTAGCTGCAGGTTTTTCACAGATGACATTTACCAGCTTAAAGAATTTCCTTTTATTTCTAGTTTGCTAAGTGTTTCTCTGCTTATTTGTTTTTAAATCGTGAACGGGTACCGGATTTTGTCAAATGTTTTTTCTGTATCTTTTGAGATTATACGTTTATTCCTTTTTCGTCTGTTAATATGGTGAATTATGTGGATTTTAGAATATTAAACTAACCTTGCATTCCGGGAATAAATCACACTTTGTCATGAAGTATTTTCATTTTTATATGATGCTGTATTCAACTGGCTAAATTTTTGCCCAGGATTTTTGCCTCTATGTTCATGAGCGACACTGTTCTATATTTTTCTTTTCTTATATTTGTCTGGTTTTGGTATCAGGTAATGGTGCTCTCACAGAATGAGTTGGGAAGTGTTCCCAATTTCCAAAATCATGAAAGATTTTGTGTTGGCTCGTTATGATTTCTTCCTTAAATGTTTGGCGCAATTTACCAGTAAAGCCAGTTGCCCTTGGAATTTTCTTTGTGTGAAGGTATTTTATTTCCACTTTACCCAAATCTTTTAACAATTTTATTAAGGTATAATTTACCTTGGAATTTACCAATTTAAAGTGCACAAGAAGACAGGATTAACATTTGTAAAGAAACTGATCTCATTTTCTTTCACGCAGTTCTGAGACGACTTTGGGAAATTTCCTTTTGCTAGTGAATCGCAGGCGTGAGTGGCAGGCAGGCACGAGTCACTGCGAGTCCAGTGTACAGCGGTTACTTAAAGACACAGTCAAGAGCCGATTTTCCGTGCCTTCCTGCTCTGTGTGCAACTAGCTCCTCATCCTGTTCCCGCCTCAGCCCCATGCGCTCTGGCTCCCCCCCGACCCCCCCGGAACTGTTCTCACAGGATCGCCAAGAACACCACATCTTCCTTGTTGCTCGGCCCGTGGACACGCTCAACCTTCTTACTTGACCTCCTGCAGAGTCTGACAGAAGGGACGAAGGAGGATGGGCACACTGCCACTTGACCCCATGCTCCCCTGGTGTCCTCCACCAGTGTAGGCCTCCCTTCCTCACCAGTCCCTTCCTTCCATGCGCCTGAGGCTTCTTCTTAGGACTTCTTAGGGCCCTGCGTGTCCTGCAGAACGATCTCATTCTTTCCTGCAGACTCATCAGACACCCTGATGACACCTGGACCAGTCTAGACCTCTCGCCGGGGCCCACCTCACTACCAGTCTTCCAGCACCTCCAACAAAATGGGTGAGCAGGTGCTAAGGAAGAGACAGGTAATTTTCTACTCCCCTCTGTGAATGGATTCACTTACTGTTTACGACAGCTCTGTGAAGTAGCTCCATTATCACCGTCCTTTCACAGTTGAGGAAGTCGAAGGACAGAGAGGTTAGATGATCTACCCACAGTCATACCGCTGGGAAGTGTCAGAGCCAGCACTGGAAACCGGGAGTAACTCAGAGCCTATATATTGTTTCTTTAGGTAAGAAGTGGATTTATTCAGAGAGAAACACACCCCACAGACAGAGTGTGGGCCATTTCAGAAGGCGAGAGTAGGCTCAGAGCCTATATTCGTTTTCTTTTTTTTAGTATTTATTTATTCATTTCTTTGGCTGTGCCGGGTCTTAGTTGCAGCACACGGCATCTTTGTTGCCACGTGCAGGACCTTAGTTACGTTATGTGGGATCTAGTTCCCTGACCGGGGATCGAACCTGGGCCCCCTGCATTGGGAGCGTAGAGTCTTAAGCACTGGACCACCGGGGAAGTCCCAGAGCCTATATTCTTAACCACTCTGACCAAAAGAGCATCTTCAGACTTGGGGAAAAGTTGGACTGGATGATTCGGTTTCCGAAAAGTCTCCTCGTCTGCAAAGGTCCATGGGTCCCTATCCTGTGAACTCCCACAGCACATCAGCCGTCCTGTGTCAAGAAGGCTTCTGGCCTGTTCCTTGCCAGGACCCCCTCTTCACCCCCACAGGGAGCGCACCCTTCGCTGAGCCCCTGTGTGAATCAGCTCTCATATCCCCTGGGGCAGCGCCAAAAGCCAACACAGACCAGGAGACAAAGAGAATACACTTTATTGTTTCCAAAACGATGGCTCCAGTAGGAAGGAACACAATCATTATGCTTACAGCAGCGAATACAGGGGGGAAAGGCTAGCTTTAAAATATCTGAAAATCACTGTGTGAAAATGGTGCTTCTGGGCACCTGAGTCTTGGATCTCAACTCAGTGACTGTCCCCAGTCCTCCAATCTTCCTAATTCCATCTTTGTATTTTTAATATCACACAGCCCTGATGTCATTCATGGATGTTTATCAAGGAGGGGTGTCAGGGAGCCCAGCTGGGCAGTCAGAAAAGACTTGGGCCTTCAGACTGTGTCCAGTGGGAGCTGAGTTCTAGAGAAACATGTCACGTTCCAAGATTTGTTTTCTGTTCTTTTGCTATTTGTTTTACAGTGGAAGAAACAGACAACCGGCACAAGAATGAGGGAGCCTTCCTGGGTTCCCTCCAAGTATCTGTATTAAAGTTTCAAAGTGGGAAAAGTCTGTGAGACAGGGGGTCCACACAGTAACAGCCAGAGCCTAAAACACAGCCCTTCCCGGCCATCACGAACCCTACATTCTCCTGAGGGGTGAGGTAGCTTCTGGGCGAGGGGCGCCGTGGGCTGATGGCAACGGCCCTTCTAGGCTCTGGTTCTGGCTGACCTCTGTCCCAAACCCTCTGCCTTTACCCTGGAGCGTGGAGAAGAGGCCACAGGTACTGAGACACAGCAAGGTTTCTGTGAAGAGTTTCCAGGAAGAAGAGGCTGAGGAGAAATAAAAGGTTAGGACAGAAACCACAGGGCCAGGCAGGCCTCATCCACAGCCTCCAGGGTAAGTGAGCCCCAGTGCCTAGGGCAGGGTGTAGGCTCGCCAGAACCCAGGGCCCCACTTGACTCAGGAAATACAAATTCAAGTCATTCATGGAAGTCTTTAAAAGGAATGGCAATTTCTGATAATTGCTAGAAAACGGCAATATATCCTTATCCTTATCTTTGTATCCTTTGACCAAGGACTTAGAAACGCTTGAAAACTTGCCTGACCAACTTGTAACTGCTTAATTACCATTTCCTTCACTGCTGGGAATGAATTTGTTAACTACAAGACTTTGTTCTGATAAGATTTGCCAATGCCATTTTATAAGAAAGGAAATTACTTTAATTAATATAAGTTAATAATAAAAACTTCAAAGTGCTACACAGCTGCAGAATTTTCCTGAAGGCAGAAAACGGGGTCGGTCACTTGAATGGAGAAGTTTGATGGGGGGGCAGATGGTGGGCCTGCGTCCCCTCTTGCAGCACTTTGGGCACCTGCAGCATTCCCGGAGGCCTGCCCTCGCTCTCACAGCCCTGTGATGTCCTGTAGCAGGACAGGTTCTTTTCCAGGGGTCTGGAGGTGTGGGTTTAATGCCCGAGGTTCACGAGGAAGGAAGAGAAGGGGGCGGCCCAGGAGCACCTAACTGGCAGGCCTGCTTCAGACTCACTGCTGTGTTCCCAGAGGGGGCACAGTGCTTGACACACAGTAGGAGCTCAAGAAATATTTATTGAACAAAAGAAGAAATGGAGAGAAAAGAAAGGTAGGTCAGATGGGAGAAAGGGCTGAATCAGAGGATGGGCCCCAAATTAAGATGCCTGCAATGACTAGCTTATACCACCAGATGGCAGTGCAGGGAAATGTCCAGCCTGCAGTCCCAGGAGGCCCGCCTCTTCCCCTCTGAGAAGCCACATCTCAGGCTGGGACTGAGCTCCCAATTCTGGAAATCTCTAAACCAGGCATACACCTCAGAGTTCCAAGGAAAGAAAAAAAAAAAAAAAGCAAAACTAAACATCACATAAAAGTGCAGTCCTCGGGTTTTTATAAAATTTGAGTCCTGACATAGCTGAAAACCATCCACCCCCCCAGCCTTGCTCATCGTCTTGATTTTTCCCAGTTTAAATGAACTCTATGCCCTCATACTTCACACTCCCGATCTTGGTCTCGGGCAGGAGGAAGCGTCCGTCGAGCGTGAAGGCCATGACGTAGGTGGCGATCTGGCCGCTGTCCTCCTCGGACTTGAGGGCCACGATGATCTGGTCATCGGTGTTGGGGATGAATTTGAAGGAGGAGAAGCCGTGCGTGGGGACCACCTCCCCCACGTGCCGGACGGAGATGTCGCCGAAGTCCTGGGCGGCACTCAGCAGCAGGTTGGTGCCCCTGCGCTCGTCGTCCTTCTCGCTGTAGCGCTCGTGGCTGGCGCGGCGCGGCAGGAAGAACCAGCGCTGCAGTGTGTCGCTCCAGCAGGCAGACTCGTGGATGAGGTAGCCTGGGGACACACAGACCGGTCACCGCCCGCCCTCCCCAGAGCCAGGGCGGCCGCGCCCCTGCACGCAGACCCGCGAGCGGCCCGGTGCCGGAGCAGCGTCTCCGTCATCTTTTCTTTAGGTTTCCATGTGCTTTTGTTCCCATCTGTCCAGAGTGATTGAGCCCGGGACAGCAGGACAGAGCCCGCGGGGCTGCGCTGAGTCTCGGCTGTGCCACCTCTCTGGCCACCCTTCCTCGCCGGCTTCCCCAGCGCTGCCGAGTAGCCGTGGCTGCGAGGTCTGTCTGCATTTCGCCTCCTTGGTGCTACTCAAGTGGCGCAAAGGAGAGCGCCAGGGGAAGAGGCACGAGGAACACGCAGGTCCGATCTGTGAAGATGGATCAGGGCGGGTGGGGAGAGGCTGCCTCGAAGCAGAAAAGTATGGGAAGTGGGCCTATCTGGGCGTGAAGCCACGTCCTCAGCCACATGTCCCAGGCCTAGAGGTGACCGGGCCGCTCTAAGCACCACCACTCCCCACTACAAACCAGGACTCTTGGAAACGAGGGCAAAGAAGCAAAGCTCTGTGCACCTGCTCCCACCACGTCAGATGCGAGGCCTGACCCCAGGGTGGCGGCCGGGAGGACGCTGTAGACGGGGCTGCTGTCTGAGCCGGCCGGGCCGTCTGTCTGGGTGAGTCGGGGTGAGAGAAAAAATGTCTCATTGGCCCCTGAGCCCAGTGGCCTGGTGGGAGCAACCGTCAGAGACAGCCGAACCGTCAAACAAGCAGGAAGCGAAGCCCATGCTCGGCAAGCAACACGCATGCTCGCAGCCACCCGTCTGCGCAGCGCCCGCTTGCGGGCCCGGCTCTCACCTGGCGGCCGGATCCCAGCAGCAGCCCGCAGGGCGTTGTAGCTGGACACCCAGTTCTCGTGGTCCACGCTGCCCCTGCAGCCCACCACCTTCACCCACTCCGGGTTCTCGTTCAGCACCTCCCCCGTGGCGGTGGTCCATTCCTTGCCCAGGCCGCCCACATACAGATGCTCGTCCTTCACAGCCAGCCACTCGGCTTTGAAGCCTGGGGACAGGGAGACAGGGGGCGGGCCTGAGGCGACGGCCAGCCCTCTGCTGGCCTGGCTCCGTGTGTCTCGTCAGGCAAGAGCAGAGAGCCCTCTGGGTCCGCAGCCTTGGGTGTCAGAGGTCACTCGGGGCGGCGACAAGAGAGCAGAGGCCAGGCCAGCCTGCTGGGAGCTCCACCCCAGAGGGTAGGCGGTTGGGATCCTCTCCTTAGCGCTGACTCCACGGCGTTCACGGGGCGCAGACGGGCGCCACCTCTGCCTGCTGCCTCCCCCTTCTCTCTCCCGGCCCTCCGGAGCCCCCGCATCTTCCTCCCAAACTCACCCCAGAAACCCTGCTGGGACCACCTGCCTCACAACCCACGTGAACCTCCTGCGCCCTGCACAGCCAGAAAGGCCCACCTTCCACTCACAAATCTCCGCGGACCCCAAGCTCCCTGTTTCTCGAGCTGTCAGCCCCGACTCAGACTACGTCCAATCCTAGGAAAGTGTAGGGAAGTGTCAGTCACACAGAACGCGCCTGCGGTCCTTGAGGCCACACCTGACACATCCCTGAGTCAACCATGTGCCAGCGGCCAGAGCTAAGTGGGGCTTGGCATGGGGGCTCACGGTAGCCACGCCAAACAGTGTGTTTGTTTCCTTAGACGGATTTACTTACTATGAGCCTAGTTTTGACGGCTGTGTGGGTGCTTTGTTCTTCTAGCATATTCTCACCTGTTCCTACACCGTGTTCTAAACTGTGCTTGCTTCCCAAATGTTTTGCAAACTTCCTGCCAGCCCGAGGAGCGGGGGCTGCAACCCTCCCTTCTAGATGCTTCTCTGCAGGCGGCTCTGGATGACGGACCACAGGGCAACCCTGAGCTCCCTTTATCCCGTTTTCCTCCCGATCCAAGGGGCAAACAGAACTACTGGATGGTGCCCTACACGCCCTGACAGCCTGAGGCAGGAAGCGGACAACAAACGTTTTCAATAAAACGGTGGCTGAGACAGTCCTGCCAACCTGCCCAGCCCTGGGCAAACATGGGAGAGATTTTTATCACCAGGAGAGGGGGAGGAAGAGGGGGAGGGGGAGGGCCTGGCAGCGGGCCCAGTGAGTTAATGTGATTCCCCCTTTGACCTCAGGTGCCTGCCGTGGAGTTTGGCTTTCTAGAAGGTGCGAACCCACCCGAGGGCACAGGCACGCACAGAAGTTGGTGTCAACTCTCCTGCCACCCTGTCCGAAGGCTCTGGGCACGCAGGCTCCCTCTCGCAGCTCTCCTATCCGCCTGCTGGCAAACAGCAGAGCAGTGGGGCACAGCCGATGCCAGAGGTCAGATGCCACTCAAGGGGTGGGGGGCGGTCACTGCTGCTCACACAGACCTTCCTTCTGCTGGGTTTTCAGAAAGGAGACGTTTGCTTTTTAATAAAGTCTTGGTTCAAAATGAGAAAATCTGATGCCCCAGCTTTAAAGGTGAGGCACGTGGAGGGTGCAGTCCCAGCGTGCTCTCAAGATGCCCTTTAGGACGCAGAAAGGAGCTGGTTCCTGGGGGCAGTGAGAACAGCAGCGGCGGAGCCCAGCCCTCCTCCTGAGAGGCCCCGCCTCCCCCGCAGGCCCCCAGCAGAAGCTCACACTCCTGGACGCAGCTTTGCTCTGAGGTCTCGGAGGCTTCCGCTCACGCTCTGGGGGCCGCAGGTCAGAGGCAGGGAGGAGACTAGATCTCCCTGACGTCCCCTCCCTCCGACCCGTGACTGCTTCACTGCACACGTGTGCAAACCAAGCCAGCTGAGGGTGACCCAGGACCTGTCCTCTAGCACCGCAACGAGCCCAGAGGACAGATGGCCCGACTGACCTTTCCCCACGGTTCCGTCGCCGTCGGACAGGATCACCCAGGGCACGGCCTTGGAGCCTTCAATCTGGTAGACAACGCCCGTCCGGTCATCCACGGAGTAGAGCTTCCCATTGAAGACAATCAGATCCGAGAGCTCCATGCCCCGCCCCTTTTCCGCCAGGTGGGACTCCAGGACCTCACGGCCTTGGTCCCACTCCACGGCCACCCTGTCCCCACTGTCCGACAGGGTCAGATAGCCCTTCTTCAGGTAACTGACCCAGGTGTTTTCCTCTTGGGCCCTTGACTCCGTGTCCAGGTCGGCAATGACAGCGATCCTGTACCGAGTCCCGCCCGGTGTCCTCTGGGGGGCTGACAGGGGGTAGGTGTCATTGTACCGGTCAGCGGGTGTCTGGCCGAGCCTCCAGTTGTGGGCATTGGGCACGGGGGGCCGGCCAGGAGGAGGGCGGTGGGCGTAGAGCAGCCAGAGGACGGCGGCACCCACGAAGGAGGGCAGGATCACCTTCCAGCGGGGGCGGAAGCGGGGGTCTGCGGCCTTGGTCATGGACGCCAGCACGGGAAGGCCCCCCACGCTGATCCGGAGGGAGTGCATAGACTCATTCCATTCCGGGGGGTCGGAGGGCTGGACGGGCATCAGACTGAAGGGCAGGCGGGACCTGCAACCCAGGGGGAAAGGAGAGAGGTCAGCGACCTGCCAGGCACAGCGCTTCCCACTTACGTGAGGGCACACGGTCTGGGGCCGCCTCAACCAGGGTAAACAGCACTGCCGCGACTCTGTGCCATTACTACTTCCTTGGCTTAAGTAAACCCCGACTCTAGCAGTATCTGTGTTTACTCTTATTCAGCAAGAAGAAAAGTCTTTCCAAAGCAATGTTATTCCATCTCCTCTATCCCAGCTTGCAAGACAGAAAGCTCGGTGAGAGAAGGTTCCGTGTAGGCTGGTGCTTTGCAATCTTGCGGGAGGGGCAGCATGTGCTGGGGGGTGGGGTGGGGGTCGGGCAGGACAGGGTAACAGAGAGAGTACAGGTCTGTATTTTAATCCAAGGTCACCTCAGCCGAGAAGCCCTCCCTGACGGCTCTGCTCCCGACGGCACCCTCCATCCCCTTCCTTGGCATCTGTCACCACCTGACATCATGTTATAGTTATCAGTTTGTTCACCTGTGTCCCCAGCTCCTAGAACAGTGCACAGTGCAGACGCGTGCTCATTGAGTGAGCTTTTACTTCCTCCTGGGTTAGGTTTCTGTAATATTCAAATATAAGTATAAAACACATTCAATCCAAACAAAAATAGTTCTGGTTTTGGCAACCTCCGTCCCCTGGCGTCTTTCTGTAATGCAAATGGCTGAGGGACCAGAGTCTGACGGGCCCTCGCCGCCTGGAGCCCAGCGTGTCAGCGAGTCAGCTCCGAGGACAGCGTGGCTCGCCACAGCCCATTCCCTGGGCGCAGCTCGAGGCACAGCTCCAGAGCTGGTTGTAGCGGCCAGGAACAGCAGCTCTTGTTCCCAGCACAGACCACGCAGCTCAGCGAGGCCACAGCGGCACCAGGCCGGCGCTGTCTCCGGGGCGGAATCAGCAGAACGCCAGCCCTCGGCCGCTCTCAGTCTCGGCCTTCAGCTGTAACTCAGTAGGTCTCAGCCTGAGAAACTTCCCTCGGGCCATGGAGCATTTTTGCCTTGGCCCCCAAAACAACCATCGGTGTGACTTTCTGTGCAGATGCTCCTCCCTCCACCAGGCAGCAGCTGGGAAGGGTGTGGGGACTCACGGGGATTTGGTGGCTCTGTGCCACCCCCCACCCTTTGCCCCCAAATGCAGAGCACGCGGCCCCGCTCCTAGGATGGAAAATCACGGCAACAGGTCCACATGGAAACCAGGCCTTCCCCTTCCCTTGCTTTTTGGACACTCTTAGGTTTCGGCCACGGGGTCAAGTGCAGAAAAGTGACTTCTAAGGAGGAAGCAAGACGCGTGGGGCCCTGCAGAACGGCCTCGGAGTCTTCCTCTCCTTCCCTGGGCACTGGCCCCCGGCTCCCCTCCTGGGAGAGGGCTCCCTCCTCCCCCAGGAAGCAGCCCCCCAAGTTGCCATGGAGCCGCAAGCTGGTCGCTGAGGACTCCGCGGGAGAAACAGGAGTCCCAGCCCCTCCTCTGGTCTCGCCAAACCGAGGCTTCAAAAGCACAGCCAGGCCAAAGCTGCCCTGTGTCCACGTCCAGCCCAGTGTCACCACTGAGCTCTCAATTCCTGCATCTCACCTCCTAGTCAGAATTCTGCCTGGATTTCTAACATGCATTCGCTCACAAATCCTCCCCACCAGGAACAGAGGTGGTGATGGAGGACGGCCATAATTGCAGTTGCCCTGGTCAAAACTTTCATTGAAACCTTGGGAGATGGAACTTTCCACCTGAACATGCTTCGACAGTAAGTTATGAACCACCACCACCTCGAAAAGCCTAGGCACAGCCCTGGTTCCCCTCCTCCGCAGCACCTGCTCCGCCAGCAGGCGCTAGCAATCCGGCCACCCGTCTCCTCCCCTTCGGCTCCCATCTGCTCTCACGGCCCCTTCTCACTGCAACCACACAGGCCGCCCTCCAGCCCCTGCTGCCACTCCCCTCCCTGACAGCCACTGGTGCCCCGCAGCCAGCGACACCTGCTATTCAAGCCAGTCCCTCTGGCCACGTCATTCCCTGCTTCGTGAGCAAACCCTCGCTACTTACACGACCCCTGCCAGCCCTCAACCCTCCCCAGCGACTGGCCACGCCAGCCTCCCTTCTGCCCCGACACACCAGCCCTCGTCCCCGAGACAGGGCTTGCCATCCTCCCGCCCCGGCTCCTGGCTCTTGGCTGTCTCGCTTTCACCTCCTCAGAATGACTTCCCTGCCCATCCTCTACCCCACAGCATCCAGTGCTGAAGGAGTGAAAAATACACCCACTTCCTGAGCAGCCCCTCAGCATCTTGCCCCTGAGCCCCACCTTGGTTACACGCAAGCCCATGGCCCTGGATCCAGCCCCTGATGGTCGAGCTGCCCCCTGGTCACAGAGCTGCAGGCGCAGTGGACACAGTGTCTGCCAGTGAAGGTGTGTCACCACTGTGATGTGGCGTCCTCACTGCCCCCGGCCAACTCTCTCTCCATTCCTGAGTCACTATCCTCACTGTCACCAGTGATCTTGTCCCATCTCCTGCCCACTGGCTCGCAGCAGAGAATCTGAGGCCACCGTCAGCAGCCAGGGGCCGGTGGAGCCCGCCCGGCCACGAGCCCTGGTCCGGGCGGAGGGCCTCCTCCTGCTGTTCAGGCTCAGTTCAGCCACGCCTGCCCTTCTGGTTCCTTCTCACAGTCTGTACTTGTCCAGATCTCCTATCCGAGTCACCGTTCCACCTCCAGATTACACTCTCAGGTACACTGAAAGCGCTCAGTATGTTAATGGATGAACGGTGAATCCATGAATCTATGAATGAATGGAGAGCCCGCCCCCACCCGGTGACACCTCTGCTCCTCCCCACCTCACCATCCTGGAACAGCGTTCACTCTCCCGTCCATGCCAGGGTCTGCCCGTGCCCCCGGAGATGACCCACCGACAGGCCTGCTCCTGGGGCCCAGCCCTGAGATCCCAGCCTGTAGGGTGTCTTGTTGCACCTCCTGCCGGCAGGCACGGGGATGTGAGTTGTGACTTGTCTGTGGTCCTCCTCCTGCCTGTCTCTTCTCAGCCCCCAAGGCTGGCTCCTTCCCTGCCACCCACCTCTTCTCCTGAATCCACACCTTCCGAGCCTGAATCTTCCCCCAGAATCCAGGCTAGGGGCCCAGCTGCCGAGCTTCCTGTGCCCGGAGCAGGTTCCCCTCAGGAATGCACTGCTGGCTGAGGGCACTCGCAGCACTCAGGGGCCATCCTCAGTCAAAATCACTCGCTTCCTCACATCCAGGCAGGTGCCAGGTCCCCTCACCCGTCAGTACCCCAGCTCTGGATTCCCACCCCCACGGCCTCTGCCCTGGTTCTGTCTCACCTTGGCCTCCTGATGACCCAGGCCATCCGGGTCCAACCTGAGTTCTGCCACTTACCGGCCGCATGACCTCAGACAAGTGCCCTGGCTTCTCTGGGCCTCCGTCTCTCCACGTGTGGACTGCGTGTGTGACGTGCTGGCTTCCCAGTGCCACGGCCGCTGGCTCAGATGCTGTAGGCCTTGGCGCTGACTGCCTGCCGCTGGCTGGCTGCTTTGTTCCTCACTTTACTAGCACCTTCGCCCACCTGCTGGGGGGGGGTGCGGCTTTGCAGGCAAAGCTGGCATAGGTGCCGGCCCATCCCTGTAAGCACCAGGCACGGCTGCAGAGTCGGTGACCTGGACAGCCTGCAAAGCTGAGAATATCCACGCTCTTTCCCCCCCAGGAACAGATCCCCAGGCTAGACCCTCCCCAATCCATCCTCCACACAACTGACAGAAAGATTTTCCTAAAAGGTGAACCTTTACTAGCCCCCAACGCCTTCCTGCTAAAGGACAAGCCCCTTAGCCTGCAGGGAAAGCCTCACCGCCTCGCGTGTGCTCCCCACGCACAGCATGCTGTCTGCGATCCCACGATCCAGCTGCCGAACCCCTGCACGGATGCCTTCTCCACCCGGCCACACGGAACCACCTAGAAGTCCCTGGCTGTCCCATGAGAGTCATGCCTCCGCTGTCCCTTCCCCCTCCTGCCCTGCGTCTATGGTGAAGTGCCCTTCCCCCACCAGTAAGCGTCCCTCCTGCGGTGGGGGGGGGGGGGCTGACACTGGTCCCAGAGGCACCCAGGCCGAATCCAAGAACCTGTGACTGTCCCCTTCTACGGCAACAGAGACTCTACAGATGAGAGCAAGTCAAGGACCTTGCGATGGGGAGATTATCCAGGTGGGCCACAAATGCGATGTGTCCTCACGGAAGGGAGACAGAGGGAGATTCGATGACTAAGAAGAGGACCACAGCCAAGAAATGCGGGGGACCCCCAGAAGCTGGAAAGAGGAGAGGACGGATTGCCCCCTGGCGCCTTCGGCGGGAGCGTGGCCTTGCCCACACCATGATTTCAGCCCAGTGAAATGACATTCAAATGGACTTCTAGCCTCCAGAACTACGAAGGCACATGTGTTGTTTTCAGCCAACAAGTTTGTGGTGCTCTCTCAGGGCAGCCCTAGAAACCAACGCACCCCCGACGTGCCTGCTGCGCCTCTGTGTGAGGCCTCTCTCTGGGCAGGGGCTCTGCCATCTGTCTGGCTGCGATCCGGTCCACAGCCTCCCGACTCGACTCTTGAGCCCAGGAGCGAAGGGGCTCTGCTCAGTCAGGTTGGCTCTCAAGACCTAAGGACACCTGGGGTTCGATCACCTTTCGTTAAATAAACAATCATTCAACTGCTCTCAGTGACAGAAGAACTCAGGCTGCCTTCCAGAAAATCCCTTTAGCTTCACCACTGGATCAAAGCCCAACCCTGGTCTCCATCCCTCCTTTAGGATCCCAAGGAATTACTTTTATTTTGTGGAAAAGAAAGTTTACAATCACATGAGTTTTCATGCCATGCCAAGGTCTGCTGGTTTATCGCCTAAAACTGATGGTGAGCTGCCTGTGGTGTCTTGCTGCTGGAAGTCTGGTGCCAAGCGAGAGCTTGTATTTTCATTAAAAAACCAAACCAAACCAAACCAAACCACAAGAACCAAGAGAAACGAGCCACTGCAGGTGAGAGGTGAAATGGACAAAGCCGTTCCCAGTAGGGCCCGGCTAAGGCTTCTCCCCCTGCCCACGCGCCTCCAAACACTAAGCAGTTCAAATGTCTGCTTTAGTGTAACAAGAAGTTTGTCAGTCCCACCACGTGCAGCATAATGGGCTGATTTTATATAACCCGGGAAACTGGAACCAAGTTGCTGCAGTAAAAAGTCACAGGCTCTTTGACCAGCCAGGCTCGCCTGTCCAGGGGGCCTGCAGCCAAGTCCTCTCCTGCTCAGAAACCCCAGGGGACTGCACCCCTGCTGGCTTCCTTCTCCATCGCCAGCCCCACTGCAACATCCACAGAAAGAAGTCGCTGGTTGTCAAGGGGCAACAACCACCCAGGAGGCTCGAGTCCTAATTTCCTCCCCGGTCCCCTCTCTTTAGGGTGGGTACCAAGAACGGCTCACTGACACTCACGCTTTTCCGGTTTCTGTCGAACCAAAACTTCCTTAGAAAACAGGCCTGAAACAGCCAGGTGTGGCGTTGGGGTCTGTCCACTTGCCAGTGGGTTCCCAGGCCCAAGGAAAGCGGTACGACCTCTTCCTGCATGTCCATCCAGGGTGACGCCACCTCCCCACCCCAGAAGCAGGAGCCCCTCCGAGGTCTGGTTACGGTTAAGAACGAGGACGGGCTCCGACACCCCTACCTCCACGGGCCATGCTTGGGCCTTTTGCCACTGGACTTAGCAGGGCTCAGACAAAAGCGGGCGGCAACTCTGGACACAGCTGAGGGCCTCTTTCTGTAGCTTCCTTTAGGAACAGGGGTGTGACAGGTGGCAGGGCAAATAGGTTTAACGACAGCTGCCAGGGCAAAACTCCTCCCCTTCAGGATCTAGGGAGGCAGGAAGCGACAGGAGGCCCCTCCCAGCTCCCTGTCGCCCAGAGCGGTGGCCACTCTCCTCCCAGCCTCTCACTCCTGCAGAGCAGCTGCCTTCCCTTCCCTGCCTCGGTCTCTGATCTGAACGGTCCCGGAGGGCGCAGCGGCATCCAGACAGCAGGCGGGCCTCAGAGTTCCCGCTCTGCTCACTGCCCAAGGGCACTTCCTGGTTAGAAAGCTAACACATATATACGGAATCTAAGGAAAAAAAAAAAAAAAAAAAAAAAGGTCATGAAGAACCTAGTGGCAAGACGGGAATAAAGACACAGACCTACTAGAGAATGGACTTGAGGATATGGGGAGGGGGAAGGGTAAGCTGGGACAAAGTGAGAGAGTGGCATGGACATATATACACTACGAAACGTAAAATGGATAGCTAGTGGGAAGCAACTGCATAGCACAGGGAGATCAGCTCAGTGCTTTGTGACCACCTAGAGGGGTGGGAGAGGGAGGGTGGGAGGGAGGGAGATGCAAGAGGGAAGACATATGGGAACATATGTACATGTATAACTGATTCACTTTGTTATAAAGCAGAAACTAACACACCATTGTAAAGCAATTATACTCCAATAAAGATGCTAAAAAAAAAAAAAAAGAGCTAATCCCGTCGACATCACTGACTCTTCAGGGCGGCCAAGACAGAGGCCAAGGGCTTCAAAGCCGCAGCGAGACAGCGTCTCAAAGGACGCGGATGATGTGTCTCAGCTCCTTGAGAATGTGACCTGATTCATGGCATTCTTCTGTTCTGGACTCGCCAAGGCTTACTATTTTGTACTTGAAAAGTCCATTTCAAATTTGGACAGGGTGGGCAGCAGAAGGAAACCAGGGAGGAAGGAAAAGGTCCCAGTAGTCCAATATGTCCTTTAGGGACTCCTGAGGTCAGGGCTGACTCTGGGTGCTACCTAACTCTGCACCTCCCCTGACTCCTCTCTTTCTCTGCAAACAGGCATTCACAACTGCTTACTGAATCCAGTTAAATACACTTTGAGATAACATAGTTTTCAGCCCTCTGTCTTGCTTTGAAGTCACTACCCAAGAGGAGTGAATGTGTTTTCTGCTGCTGCTGTAACAAATCACCGCAGACTCAGCAGCTTAAACACCACAAACTTATTTTACAGTCTTGCAGGACAGAAGTCTGACGTGGGTCTCACTAAAATCAAGGGCTGTGTCCCCTCCTGAGGGGCTGGTGGAGAATCTGCTTCCTGGCCTTTTCCAGCTTCTCACAGCCGTCCACATTTCATGGCCCCCTCCTCCACCTTCAAAGCCAGCAATACTGCATCTCTCTAGCCTTCCTGCCATCATTTCCCTCTGAAGTTCTCCTGTCTCCCTCTTCCACTTTTAAAGACCCTGTGATTACACTGGGACCACCTGAATAATCCAGGATGATTTCCCTATTTAAAGGTTGCCGGTTAACAAGCTTAATTCTATCTGCTACCTTAATCTCCCTTCGTCAGGTGATATATTTGTAGATTCTGGGGGGGGTCAGGATGTGGACACCTTGGGGGGGCATTATTCTGCCAACCACAAGGAGGGAGACAGGGAAAGAACCTCCGGCTTTTCCCAAGGGGGCAGGGCCATTCACACACGGCTCTGTCTCTGGGGCAGGCGGCAGTGTCAAGATCATCCACAGTTTGCAGTTATCCCATCACAGTAGGGCTGCGTGAGCTTCAGTTGTATCGTTAATGTCATACTTGGAGGATTTTTAGCAAAAAGTTATCTTCCCAGTTGGAAGTGAGGTCCCAAACAAAACCACACATCATTGGGGTTGCTTCCCAGAGAGCCCACAAATATGGGGACACAATCACCCCACGATCGACCTGAATCAGGGCTTGCTCCCACAGTGGAGGTGCACCTGCAAGAACCCATCTTCTCCCCCACTCTTCTCAGTGGCCAGCGTCACTGGGATTCATTCAACCCCTGGGACCCCTTGGAGCCCTTCTGGGCGGGCTCCAACCTCACCCTCACTCTCACACTGCCAGTAACCGTAGCTGTATCTGGTCTGGCCCCGTCTGCACACTGCCGTCTGGAGCCCTGCTCCGGCCTCATTCCCCACGACGCATTCTGCCGGCAGAGCACGAATGGAAGTAGGGCTCTGTTTCAGAACCTGGAGCTGTGAGTTCCACTTAATGACTGGACTTACTACAGAGAAACAAGTAGGATTCAAAAAAAAAAAAGTGTAGAAAAAGAGAAAACCGAACATCTACCCAAACAGATTTCTCTATTACCAGGATTTTTTCCTAATTGATCACCTTGGTCTAATGAAAAGGGAAATCAACATAAAAGTCCTTAAAGATCAAGATGAAAGTTTTAGATTCCCCTAATGTTGGCATTTAATAAGATCTTTCCAGGAATCTCCACAGTCCAGAGTGTTACTGGAAGGAAAAGAATAATCACTGTCTTTTTTTTTTTTTTTTCCAGTGTCCTAGGTACCACTCCACAAACGTCTGAACAATAAAGAAATGACTTCCTTATCATAGTGCAGAGTCATTTCAGGACTCTGGACCACATTCCCAGAGCTGAGATACTCTTGTTTTTGAAGGAGAAAACACTAGGGCATTTATCCACCTACCCCCCACACAGCTGCCATGAGGATGGCCACGTCGCTGCCTGGGAAGTCCCGAGACTCAGATGAAAGGGGTGTGTGTCTGCGGCAGCCTGCAAGTGCTCACCTCAAAGGCCACGTTCAGGGAGTGGGGTGGACACAGCCGCTCCGCCTGCACCCTGGGTCCCTCCTCCCTGCCTCTGTGGCTCGGGAATGCCTGGCACATGCACAGGGTGCCATCAGACTGGCATGTAAAAAATCCCTCAAGTACCAACGGCTTAAAGTCTATGACGCTGCTGTGGGCTATGAAAAAAAGGTGTGTACTACATTTGGTGAACATCTTTAGGGGGAAGATAGGAGACTTTCAGCTAACAGAAGGTATCAAACGATCAGATCATATGGTGGCGCAAAGTGTACTTGCACGCACGGGATTTCCTCCACCACCCTGTGACGTCACAGTGCCTTCTGTGAGCAGATGAGAAATTTGGATGAGAAAAAGAGTGAGAAGACAGACAATCCTGTCCCCAGACCACTGCAGTGGCCTCGTGACAGCTCCTGAACAAATCTACACTTCCCCTGAGTCCTCTCCCGAAGACACTCTCAGGACGCAGCCCCTACCAAGTGCAGAGGGAGGGGCTGGCCAGTCAGTGTGCCTCTCAGGCCGAATAGAGGGCTCATTGAGGCCGGCAGGGAGGGTCCCCCAGGGAGGCTGCTGGCTGCTCTGGGAGGCGCCCCACCATGCCCACAGGCTCAGGCTGGGCTGTTCCACTGAAAGGCTTGTGGGGTGGGGCTGGGGGCTGGAGGAGGGCCCACAGCCTAATCCAGGAAGATCTTTCTCAATCAAGCTCCTCAAAGGGAGAAGAGGGAGAGGCTGCAGAGACCCGCCCCCCCACCCCCCGGCTCCTGAAGGACTGCAGCACTGGCTTCCTTTTCATGGACCCCCTGTGACCCCACGCTTTGGTCAAGTTTTGGTCCTTACACTGAAGAGCCAGCAAGATTCAGTCGACATCAGGAGATGCACGCTCCCAAACCTACACTCTGTTGAGAACGTGGTAGGAAAAGACGTCAAGCACATACCCCGAGACAGGCAGGCAAAATGGAGCAAAAGTGCTGAGGGACGCTGGTCTCCTGGGAGGACACTCAGGTGCCTGGGAAAAGATGTGCCTGGCAGACAGAAGGGTGAGCGCAGGTGTAGGTGCCTGCCAAGCCTAGGGACATGAGGGCAAGGGAAAGGCACCAAGCGACAAGGATGGGCAAGAGGTGCCTGTCCCAGGGATGGTGCCCATCCAGGCCAGATGGAGGCTGGGAGGAGGGGAGAGGGGAGGACGCACAGTTTGGGTGCAAAAGGAAGAAAAGTGCTGAAGGGAAGGAGAGGAAGGCCTGCTGGGGTGGGGAAGGCTGGCCTGCTGCAGGTATGACAAAGTGCCTGTCAGAGAGGGGAGGGCTCCCTAACCGGTTAGGAGAGACCCTGCATAGGTCAGAGGAGCAGCAATGAAATCACAGGGGGCAGGAGAGGGTTGTTCTCAAGGATAGTTAAGCGTCAGGAAGGGAATGCATCCTTCAGGGTCAGAGGGGGTGATGTCCCACCCTAGTCAGAGCGGGGAGGTGTCCACAAGTCGGGGGTTGGGGCGGGGGCGGGGGGGAGTCTTGCAAGTCTGAGAGGGAGGATTCCTGCAGTCAGAAAGGGTAGGAGTCCTGCAGTCAGAAAGGGTAGGAGTCCTGCAGTCAGAGGGAGCAGGAGTCCCCCAGGTCAGAAGGGGTTGGAGTGCTGCCGTCAGACGGGGTAGGTATCTCATAAGTCAGAGGCGGGAGGTGTCCCGCAAGTCAGAGGAAATAAGAGTCTTACAAGTCAGAGGGAGGAGGTGTCCGCCACCAGTCGGGAGAAGAGGACAGTTTCTCAGAGTCAGAGGGAGGCGTCCCACCCCAGTCAGGGCGCAGAGGCCCCGCTCAGTCAGATGGGGAGGGAGCCTGCGGGGCCGGTGTCGGAGGCGGCGGCGGGCGCCGGCGGCCGCGGGCAGGCCGTCACTCACCCGGTGCGGGCTGGCTCCGGGGCCCGCGGGCGGCGGGGCCTCGCTGCTGGCAGTGCCGGGACCTAGCGAGCGGCCGACTTCCGCCCGGCGCGCTCGCCCCGCCTACGGGCAACACGCTCCCGGCAGCCTCTGCTCTGCGGCTGCGCGCCGGACGCCGAGCCGCCTGCTGGGAGTTGTAGTTTTTGCTGCTCAGCGAGCGGGTCCGGGAGGAGGAGCCGCCGGCCAGGGGATAGACCGGAGAGAGGGGCGCTGGAGTCTGCGCTGCCCACCCGCTGGCCATCTCCGCCGCGTTATTCCGGAACGTTGGCCAAGGCAAAATGGGAAGGGGGTGGGATGAAGGCTATGAGGAAGGGGTTATCATTCCTCGAGCTGAGATTATAGGACCCCTCGCTTGGAGGCAGAGAAGCGTGGGCCCCTTTGTGCCACCCTCATTCTCAGAGAGCCCCTCTCCTTGGCTCTTCTAATCGGCCACATCGGAATGTTGATCCGTTTCCAAAGCAAAGATCAGATCTACAGGCTGTACTGTCCTGGGAGGTGGAGGGTCCTGGGGATGGGGTGGAGGTTTCGCTGCCACTGGTTGGCAATCAACGAATCCTCTCCCAAATCAGGGTCTCTGATTCATCTCGTTTTGCCAGTCTCCTCCCCAGCCCCCGAGCTGTTTTAATGGAAGTGTTAAAAGGTATCCTGGCCCTTCACCCCCCAAGTCCTGAAATGTGCCTATTTTAGAAATCCTGAAAAAACCTGGTAGCAGTGGCGCGTCACCCAAGAGCTTGGCTAGGAGGGTGCCTCAGTGCTCTGCAGGTCTGCACCTGATTCAGCCTTTCGGTGCCTGCAAAGAGCCTCGTGTCCCCCGAGAGCTTACAGATGCACAAGGGGAAAATGTAAATTATATAAATGGTGCACAGTGAAAAATAACCCCCGGTCCCGTTCTGCATTCCCTGACCAGAGGCAATCACTATTACTAGTTTCTTGTGGTTATTCCTAGAGGTATTTTATGACACACAAACTAATCATAAACACATATATTAAATTACCTTATAAAAAAAATGGAAATGTGCTGAACATGGTTCTGCATTTTTTTTGGGGGGGAACCTTCTTGAATTCATTTGTTCCATACACCATATATACTGTTACTACTGTAAATTCTTCAAATCTTTTATTTATTAAGATATCTAAATCTATATATGCCTCCCAGCTTAAGAAATAAAACCTTAGCCCTGTTATCCTGAAAGCTCTTTTGGTACTCCTCCCTCTTCCCAATTCCCTCCCACCCCAACAGGTAACCACAATCTTGAATGTTGTGTTAATAATCATTCTCCTGCTTTATTTTATAATTTTAGCAAATAGGTATGTATCCCTAAACAACATATATACCTATTATAACTTTACAACAATGAAATAAAACTCTATGCAGTGGATGAAAGATCATGTCGCTCCAGAGATATTATCAGGTGTATTAATTTTGCCCACTGATGGCATTAAATGTCTTTTCATTGCCTGATTATTGAGAGTTTGTGTTTCTTTCTTATATTTTTTGGTCGTTTCTATTTCTTCTTCTGGAGATGCCCCAATATCTCTGTGCTCCTTTTAGGAAATAATCCATCTTCCCCCATTGATATGTATGCAATGCCAGTTTTGTCATACATCAAGTTTCCATATACACATGGGTGTGTCTGGGGGCTTTCTGTTGTACTGGTATAATTTCTCATAGTAGCTCCAATATCACTGTCCTCATCATTACCTCTTTATAATAAGCCTTCATATGTTGCAGGACAATTCCCCACTCCCTCCCACTACATCCCACCCACCCCAGCCTTTTAGGATTTTGAATGGGATTGCTTTGAATCTGTAGATTAATTGGGAGAGAACTGAGATTTTTATGGTGATGAGTCTTCTACCCACGAGCATGGTTTGCCTTTCCATTTACCGAGGTCTTCTTTAATGTCTTTCAATAAGGTTTGTAATTTTTCACTTCATGTTAATGCTTGTTCCATATCATTATATAGAGAGCTGCTTCATTCCCTAAAGAGCCGCGTGGTATTCCACTGTGTGGATGTCCTGTAATTTCTTTTACCAGACCCCTAATGATGTCCTTTTAGGCTATCTATGATCTTTCTAGATTACAGTGATGCTTCCGGGCATATCCCAGAATTTACTTATATGAGCACAATTATTTCTGTAGGATAAATTCCTAGAAGAAAAATGATTAGATCAAAGGGGACTTGCATCCTCTGGTGAATAGACCCTGCCTTCCCGGGAGGCTGTGGCATGGAATTGCCTTCCTCCCAGTCTACAATCATGTACAACCAGGTTTTCCTTCTGAGTTTCATTGTCCTTGTCTTCTTTGCATCCTAGGAGACTTCACCGTGACCTTCTCCTGGAAATTCTCTCCTCCTTTTGTTTCTGCATAAAAGACTAAAAATTCTTCACTTTAATTGTTCATTCATGTGTCTACTTACTCATTCACTCATTCATTTCAGAGTGAAATGCCTAGAATCGTGCAGTCCACCAGGGGGCCCTCCTATTTTGTACATCAAGTAAAGTAGTATTACCTAACCGGTCCGTCTAGGACTATCTCTGTGTAACTGAAAGTGCTGGAAAGGAATTCCCAAAATAGGGGAGTAAATGTTGAGAGATGGAGAAACCGAGGCATGGGGCATTTAATGGCTTGATTAGAGTCGGAAAGCATATAAAGGGCAAAAGTAAGACGGTGAGTGTATTTTCCGATCCCTGACCTCCCATCTTGGCCTGGAGTCCAGAGGGCAGTCTTCCTTATAGTGAGAGTATCTTCTCCAGGTGTGAGGATCACAGCAGATTAGCCTGTTCCATCCTTGCAGCTGCCAGTCTGATTCCCACCTGCCCCCAACCCTTCCAGAACACCAGCAGCGCCATCCAGGAGCAATGAGGATGGGCCAGCGGCCAGGGAGGCTGGGTCTGGCTGCCAAGTTTCCATCTCAGCTCCTTTTCCAACTCTCCACGGAGGCTCTCCCACCCCCATCCCTTGGCAGTGGGACGCCACCATCCGAGCCTGCCTGTCGCTACCCTTTGGAAGGGAATTCAGAAGTTTGCAATACCAGTCTCTGCCCTTGAGAGTGGGATGGCTGGGCAGCCTGGCCCAAAATAGCCGGGAGAGACAGAATGTTAGGGCCTCAGGGGGAAAAATCACAGCGCCGCTAATGACAGGCTGTGCTTATCTGGAACCGAGCGCCTTGCCGACGTTAACCGAGGTCATGTAGTTTTTTCCGAGGATGAGAAAACAAGCAGAGTGAGCACAGTGACATGCCCAGGGAGAGAGAAGGAATTGCCAAACCAGGGAGTGCACAGAATGTGCTGCGTCTGGGCAGGGATTCCAGGGAATGTGCCCCCCTCCCAGCACCATGATCCAGCCACTGGGTTTTACATCCCATGAGCTGCCCTTGTCTGAGAACGTGGAGCCACTTGGGAATGAATGTTCAGGAAGACTTTAGGAGTTTGGCTCAGACATCCTTGTGCAGGAGGTGTGAGCTCCTAGGGAATTCCAGGGTGGGTGTGGCCTACGGCTCTTCTGGGAACTTAAGAGACCTCTTTGGGGTGGGAGGGCTCATCATTCTGGTTGGCCTTGGCCTCTGACCCATCACAGGGCTGATGAAATCTCCCCCAGTCACTGCTGCTGGCTTATGGGTTCTAATTCGTTAATTTTGGTTTTTCACCATGACTCTTGTCCTAGAGCTGACCCAGACTGGCTGACGGGAAGATATTTGCTGAACTGAGAACATTCCGCCCTGGTTGCTGGGGGCGGGTGGCTTTGGCCACGATGGAGAGAATCAAGCATTGCCAAATCTTTCCTACTTACCATTTTAAAGCAGTAAGGAAGTACCTGACAAAGGGCATCAGGGCCCTGGCCAGCTCCATTTGCGTGATATAATATTTCTTTTATTGAGAGCTGACTTTGCTTTCTTTGGGAGCCTAGCCTTGCGAATCTTTGCCCAGTTGCCTGTTGGCTTGAGTCGTGGGCCCTGGTGGCACTACCCAACATGTACTCAGACTTCAGTTCCCATTCTCTGGAACTTCCCTCACCTCTGAGACTTCTCTTTCTCATGAATATCTTGGGAAACCCCAGGCTCTTGTTGCCACATTTAATATCAACACCCCCTAACCCCCAGTTTCTGCCTCAAAAAAATGAGTCATCTCTTCCTAACTCTTGGAAGATGTGGGGACTCAACCCAAGAGGAGAGAGGGAAGAAGATTATACCTGTAACACTGATAGTTATAACAAACATTCTCATGCTTTACCCCAAATCCCCCAGTACAAAAAACTCTGAAAACTTAGTGTTCCCCTAAATTTGGCACAAAACAAATTTCACAGAACAATGTGACTTGAACTGTTGGGAGACTATGCATGCCCTTTATTTGTCCCACTTAGGACTATGTAAGTGTCTGATGAAGGGGCCCTGCCCAAAGCCTACTGGGTAAGATGCTCTAGTGATAGTTGTGGCCTATTCTAGGCACATCTGTCCTCACGGGTTCCAGTAAGACACCCTGGACCTGGCTCTGCTTTACAGGCAAGGGGACTAAGGCTCGCCAAGGTAGGGCAGCATCACCTGGCTGAGGACGCAAAGACTCCTGTTAGAACAAGCTAGCTGCTGCAGGAAGAGATGGTCATTGTCTGGCTGTATTTCTAGAGCTCTGCTCTATATTGGGCCTCTGAGTTCATGTCTTGGAAGGATCTTAAAGGTAACTATCTTTTAGTTTTTCAACACCAAAGCCGTCTTGCATGGGGGGCAAGAGGGGGACAAATCTTCCAACTTCGCATCTCTTTCTCTTCCAAGCTGCATGCCCAACTTTGTGTGCATTGAATTCTGGTATTGGTCCAGGACTTTCCCAGGTCTGAGTCTCCTGGGTAGGGCAACAGGGAGTTTTCCCATTGCTCTCAGGGGGTTCCCCGTTCCTAGGAGTTCTGAGAAAGACCCAAATCCTCTAACGTCCCAGACGAAGGTCCCACAGAGGCTTCATGAAGATGTAGCCTACTTGCCTCTTCTCTAGTGTTGCTGTCACCCTGCTGCGAAGGTTATTTGAGGACAGAGCAACTAGAGGAAGGTCAGTGGGTGTGCTGGGCCCGGGTCTTGTTTACCAGGACACGTCCTTGGGTTATGCGTGGGAACGAAGATGAGTTTATCTCTGGGTTTTCCTGTGTGGATCAGCAACCGGGGATGTAGGGTTTGCCAAGTCTCAGACACACGCCAAAGATCATGAGCAGTTCTGAGTCTTTTAATGCCAGCTGAAATGAAACCACATCTCCAGGGGAGATGCCTGTACTTAATCTTGCCGCGGTGCCCTTGAAGTTCTCCAGGGTCACGGAGCATCAGGACCACTTGCCCTTCTGCTCCCACAGGAGCAGGTTGGTGGCCAGGGTCTTTCCCGCGCCTGGAGCCCTCCGTCTTCTTTCATCTCCATCATTCTCAGCTTGCCCCGGCGAGAAGGTGTGTCAGGTGGATGTCAGAAATGCACACCCCTCGTCCTCCTGTTTTGATTTCTTAGCCTTCCAGGCAGACGCATGGGGAGGAGAGGTGGAGAAGAAATTCCAAGGCAAGCAAGAGTGAGACTCAGTCTGCTTTGCCCCGAGTATCCCAATCCGGCACCCCTGCTTCTACATCTCCTGTCCAGGTGTAGCCAGAGGGAGAGGCCCTGGGAGGAGTGATGACAAAACAAAAAGTGCAGGGAGGGCATCCAAACAGATTGGAGAGACCATGGGAGAGGGGGAGAAACACAAAAGAAAGAAAACCGTTATCATTACAGCAAAGTTGTGATCCTCAGGCCAGATCCTTCCTCTTCTCTTGATTTGATAAGATTCTAGAACTATCCGGACTCAGACTTTGGGGATGGAGACCAGCCTGACCAGGGGCAGCTCTTGAGAAGCCTAGGGCAGCTTATCAGGATGCGAGGAGGGGCCAAGGAAGTTGTTTAAGATGGAGAAAAATGTCTGTTTTTCATATCAAGGAATAAAAGGCCTGCTGGAGACTGAGAAATGCTGACTTTCCTGCTGGCCCCGCCCGCCCTGCCCTGGCTCTCACGTCCCCTGGGAAGTCTGCACCCCCAGCCAGGGTTCTTAACCTCCGGATCGCAGACTCCTCCAAGAATCTGATCAAAGTATTAGACCATCAGCGTCCAACAACGCACATGTGTGTACACACACGGGCACACATGCAAGTTTGCGTTCTGTTTCGGGGGTTCACAGATTCCCCCAGACCTGTCCATGGTCCCCGGACCCCAGGTGGATGTCTCAGTTCTGCCACCATCTGGGGACGGATTCCAGGGGCTTGGCTGCAAGCGCGCCAGGAGCTCCTTGGAGCCCATCCCCCTGCCACCCAGCAACTCGGAGTTCCCAGCCTTCCTAGTCCTGGACCCCCGGCCACTCCCGCACCTGGAGGGACTTCCGGACTCTCAGAGCCCCGCCCCCAGTCCCCAGTCCCCGGCCCCCGCCAGCTCCCAGGGTAGCCAGGAGGAGGGCTGCGCTGGGCTCCCCTCCCCCCCGGGCACACACACAGTTAATCCTCGGCGGCTGCTGTTTGGATAAAATGCGCTGGGAGCGTTCGAGGCTCCGCGGACACTCACATCTGGCCCGGGTTTGCTCTTTACGCGTCTGTCCCGCTTTCTTCGGTTCTTCCTCTACTTTCGAGAAACCGCGTTTCCGCTTCTGGCCAAAGAGACCTTGTAGCCGAGGAGATCCAGGTGCCGGGGAGCGGCCGGCTGTCCGGCACCCCGACAACTTTCTGCGCCCTCTTCCCGGAGGACTTTTTCCTTCCTGCCTGCTCTCTCCTTCGACAAGTCTGGTCTTCCCCCGACCTGGCTGGGAGGTGGCTCCGCCGCTGGGAGATGCTCTAAGAGAGGCCGCGGGGAGGACGCGGGCGCCCCGCTCGCTCCCGGACGCTGGTGGCTGGAGGTAGGTGGCCTGGCGGACGGGACGTGGCCGTAGCGGGGGTGGCGGGAAGGAGGGGGACCCAGTGCTCCTTTTCCTGGCTTCAGCCTGGTCGCGGAGCAGACACCTATATGGGGCGAGGAGCGGGGTGGGAGGGGCCAGAGGGCAGTTGCGGCAAAAGGGCAGAAAGACCAGGAGTTGGCGGAGAAGGGCCGCTTCCTGATACTCCCTTCGGAGCCGAGGTGCCGTGGAGAGCCGTGGCCGTGGTTTCCCTCTGTTGACCAGGGATCAGGGGGCTTCCGTGGCAGACAGATGCTGTCAGGAATGATTGTTACCTCCCCCGATTTTTGTGGCGTGTTTATCTTGCTTCACTCTTCCCTGGGTGTGAAAGGGAACGGAGTGATACCCAAGTCACCTCTGCACCTGGTGGGGAGACCCCACCCCAATAGCGCCTGGACTGTCTGAGAGCCAGCCCTGCCTGTGGGCAACTTGGACCCTACACAGAACAGGGAATGCCGGCTTTGGCCCCTGCATCTAATGGCTTTGGTGTTCCTGGAGGGGATCCAGCCTGGACAGGAAAAAATAATGTCCCTCTCGGGGGACCCTCTGGTCTGCCCACACCACTGAATGTGGCCCTGGTCTGGGCCCGGGTCACTGAGCTGCCCTTGAGCGTCTGGACTGTGCACTACCAAGTACCAAGCATCTCCACGGCACAGGTGTGATCCCCACCTGTCCTGGGCACCCATGTCGTGTTAGCCTGGGTCCCACCGTGCCGATTCCTGGACAGCTGCTGTGTCTTCCGTGGGAACCCCAACGTGCTTTAGGTGCTCACGGGCCCTCCTAATCCACTTGGGAGGAAGGGAGGAAGCTGCTTCTCTCTGTGACTTGCTCCTGTCTCCTCTATCTCACTTGGTTTCTAAGAAGGGAGGCAGTTTGGCACACTTGGAGCTTCCTCTTTCCAAGCTTTGAAAATGGGGAGTGTCCTGAGAAACTGAGTTTTCTCAACCACTAGCTACATCCTGGGTCCCTGGGGGAGGATGTGAGGTCCTCAGAGACGCTAGGCCTTTGCTTTTTATAGTTCAGGGAAGCAGGCGGACAGCCCCACGCGCAAGTTCACAAATAGAGGCACTTGCCTGTGCGTACTGCAGGGAGAGGCCTGCTATGGGAAGTACATTCTCCAGGAGGCCTGCTCACTGTCTTTGCCAACTAGAGAGGTGGGAAAAATATAGGTGAAGGGGAGGTGGGGGGTGCAGAGGGTTGAGCTGCCCTTTCTGGTCCCCCTTCTCCACTCTCCCTCTTGACCTGAGAGCTGAGGTGGGGCTTAGAGATGACCCAACAACAACAGTGGCAATATAAATAATGGCAGCCATGGATGTGTGTGTGTGTGTGTGTGTGTGTGTGTGTGTGTGTGTGTGTATGTTTCCCACACAGCAAGCAATGAGCAAATGCTGATTCTCAACAATTCTATCAATGGCACTCTCACCCCTGAAAAGCTCAGAGAGGCTATGACTTGCCCAGAGGCAGTAGATGGAGAACCCGAGGCCTGCATCTCTGTGCCCAGAGAAGGCATGTGACTTGCTCAAGGATGCACAACTTTCCAAGCCGAAGCTCGAACCCAAGCTTCTCAAGTTTCCAAATTTCCACTTCCCAGCTGCCCACAGAGAAAGTTCCCTGGGGCCAGAAGGACAGCCAGGGTCTGCTTCCCAGGGACTCTAGCCCTCTCCTCTGGCTCTCTCTGTCTTCCTTCTCCCATCTTGAGTCTCTTGGGATGCCAAGGAACATGCTGCTGGGTGAGCAGCAGGTCAGGGCGACAGACAAATGTAGGTGCCAGAGGCCTCGGATGGGCCCTCTTTCTGCCAGAGGCCACCGCTGCCTGTCTGGGGCAGGGCAGCCATCCAGTGAGGGGCACGTTCACAGGTGGGAGCCGAGAAGGCCGACATGGCCCCAGGAAGGGTGCAGGCAACTCCCTCCTCATTCCTGGGAGGTAACCTCCCTATTTAGGGCAACCAGCACAGCATAATTTTTTTGGAACATGCTTCTTTCTGTTATTCTTCCTGGTGCCTCCCGCCCTACCCGCCCCTCCGCCCCCCCGCCCCACCCCCAGCTGTAATTAGCGTGACTCATAAACCAAATATTCTGGCATTGAACTTCACCCATCAAAACAAAGATGAAAAGAATTTTGTAGATACAGTCGTGCTGCTGGGCGCCCTCACCGGACAGGAGCTTGCCATTGCGTTTTTGTCTTCAGGGGCGGAACCTTTGCACGGGTCCCTGTTCCTGGAGCTCTGGTGGCTGAGGCTCCAGGGCCCTAGGGGAGAGGTGGTGGTGATAGTTTGCAAAGGAAGGGAAGAATAAAAAGTTTCCTTTCTGTTATGGTCCCCACACTCTGCTGACTACTTAAGGTAACTCTGCCTGCCCATCCACTGGAGAGAGATGGGAGTGTTTCGGAAGCAGCCTCATCTCCCTGCCCTGAGAGTCCAGAGATCTTAAGTGGGGGCGATGGTCTCCTGGGGCACTTCATCTTGGTGGTGTAACTACCGTGTGGGCAGAGGTTTATTATTTTCTTCCTATTTTTACCTGCTGAAACCTGCCTTCTCGTAAAGGCAAATGAGACAAGGCAGCTCCCTGGACAGGACCCCAGACACCTCCCTGACCCCTCACACAGTAGGAGGGAACATCTGCCCACTTGGAGAAGGATTTGGAAAAGGACCATCAAAGCCTGAACAAAGCTTCCTTCCGTGCTCTAGGGGCAGCCCAGTGAGCCGGTTCCACGGGGCCCAGGATTCAGGATTCTTGGGGCCCCGCCCAGGCATCCTCAGCCTGGCAGGACCAGTTCTGCTCTTAACCACGGACATGCAGAAGCGAGCACGCTGGCGCTTTTCCTCCTCCCCAAACCCCGCAGCGAAACTTCTGCCACTGCAGCCTGTGACCTCTGACCCTTGTCTTCCTGCCTCTCGGGGAGGGGCTCGACGCTGTGAGCAGGAGTGGGAGCTCTTGAGCTCATTGGGGGCAGCTTTAGCTCTGGGTCTTTGTCAAGGTTGCAGCTGAGAGGGGCCTGAGCAGCTGGAGGTGGGAGCGGCGCCCGGACGCCGGGAAGCCGCTCATCCTTGCCCACGCTTGCTTCCCAGAATTGGGCTCAAAGCAGGAATGGTGTGGGCAGAAGCGCCGGAGGCCCCCCACTGCCCACCGGGGTGTCCCTGGCCTGCCCAGAGGCCTTTGGAGTCAAACCCTCTCCAGCTGTGGGCGGCACTGGCACAGTCCTCCTGGGGCATCCTGTCCCATCCTGCGCCTCCGTGTCCGACCACCTCCCTGACTGACCACCTCCCTGGCTCCTGTAGGAAGTTTCCTTGAAATGAGATGGAGCAGAGCAGGAGACTGCGGGCAGGAGGCAGGATGGGAAGGGAGCGCGGGAAAAGAGGCAGGCAGGCGGGAAAAGAGGCAGGCAGGCGGGGCGGGCAGTGGGGGCGGTGGGGAGCATGCGGACGCCAGGTGCTTGGTGCCTTGCGCTGGGTCAGACGTTGCTGCCTGCCGCTGGTGAATCCACACTTGGGGGGAGGCCCCAAACCTTTCGCCTCCGTTGCACCCCGTCCCCAAGTGGGGACATCTGGTTACCAGCTGCCCTCTGCCCTGGGGACCAGCGAAGGAAAAGGACCTTGCCTGAGAAGGCTGCCAGCCCTGGGGGAGCTGCGGGTGGATGCAGGCCAGGCGTCGGCTGGGCTGGGGCCTGCAGCTCTGCCCTGCAGGTTCTGAGGCTGGTGGTCAGCGTGGGGGACTGGGGTGCGCTTGGAAACACTTGGGCCCTTTCTGCTTGTGAAGAGTCTACAGTGAGTTCTGGTGAGAGATGGGTGGGTCTGGGTGGGGTTTGGGGTGGCCGTGGCACTCAGGTCTTCCAGCATTCAGGACATCTACCCCCGACCCCTTAAGGTATAGCTATGAGAGCAAGACCCGTGGTTCTGTAAACTGGCTGGACCTACAAGGAGGAGACCCTGAGAACGGGCCCTGCAGAGCAAGCAGAACCAGGGCCGGGCAGCTGGGGCGCTGGGCTGGAGTCTGATGCCTGCCCTTCCCCCTTCTGTTCCGTTCTGCTCCCGGTTCCCTCTCTGCAGGGATGTCTCCTGTGGGACCCCTCCCACAGCTGACCCCTGGCAGCCCCCAGGGATGGGCAGACACAGGGCACGCTCACTGCACCCCCTGTAAAGAATGTCAATTCTTTACATCGTTCCCTCCTGCAAGCTGCACTCGGCCTCAGTCCCCTTTGCTTCTGAGTATCAGAGGGCATGGGGGTCAGGGTGGAACCGTTTACCATCCCTGTGAGATGTGGGCTTCCCCCTCCCCTCCCCTGCAGAGCTCACCCATGCACTGTTTTCTCTCTACCCTGCAAAAGCAGTGCCTTCAAAATGCACATTCAGTGGGCCACAGCCCCCATGCCCCTTCCATTCTGAGGTGTGAGGGAGGTTCCTGGTGACTCTGTGCCTAAACCCAAAGGAGCTGAGCTCCAGTGGTGGTTGTTAAGATGCTGGCGCCGGGATGTCTTAGCACATTGCTTGGATGAGGACGGTTATCACGGATCCCTGGTGCCCCGCATGGTGCCAGGCACGGAGCAGGCCCTCAGCAATCTGCTGAAGGGATGAATGCGAGGTCTCAGCTGGGGGATAAGTTCCCCAGGGCCTGGGGCTGCTGCCACTGTTCCCACCATAACCGAGTGAGCTTAGCAGGTGGACACCGCCCTCAGGACGGTGGTTTGTCAGGACCAGCCTATCCTACCTACCCGGCATCTTCCTGGAGGCCCCCTCGAGGCGAAGTGGCAGGAGCTCTGCTGTCAGACACACCTGGGTCTCACCTGAGCTGCAGCCCCTGCCATGGCAGGGCCTGGGGTGAGTGACTCCCTCCCTCTGAGCCCATTTGTTCCTCTGAGAAATCGAGGTGATTGTAGGGGACAAGTTCGGTAGCCTCCATAAAGCACGTGCCCAGAGCCCGGCAGGTAGCAGGTGCTTAACCAGAGCTCTGTTAGAAGGAATCTCTGCTAAATGACGGGGCTGCTCCTGGGCCCGTTAACTCGCCTGGCTGTTGAGCAGAAGTCCTGATGATGGCCTCAAAGATTTGGCTCCATTTTCTCCTGTTTTGTGGCTGCAGGCAGCTTCCTTCAGTGGCAAGTACACCAGTGACTGGTGTGTCAAAGGCAGAACAAATCCCCTGCTTCTAGAAAATGTGTTCTCTCTGGCTGGCCTGATTCTAGCCCCACTTGGGTGCCTTTCCCGGCGTAATCAGTACCCACGGTAACTCCAGGGTTCAGCTGCCCCAGGGGAGGGCCTTATCTTCCTCTTGTTCCACCGTGTCCCTAGAATCCAGCCCTCTTCCCAGTGGGCAGTAGACACTCAACAAACACTTGCGAAAGAACGTGGGACTTCTGGGCTTCCCTGGTGGCACAGTGGTTAAAAATCCGCCTGCCAATGCAGGGGACACAGGTTCGAGCCCTGGTCTGGGAAAATCCAACATGCCGCAGAGCAGCTAAGCCCGTGAGCCACAACTACTGAGCCTGCGCTCTAGAGCTCGCGAGCCACAACTACTGAGCCTGCGTGCCGCAACTACTGAAGCCTGCGCACCTAGAGCCCGTGCTCCACAACAAGAGAAGCCACTGCAATGAGAAGCCCGCGCACCACAATGAAGAGTAGCCCCCGCTCACCGAAATGAGAGAAAGCCCGCGTGCAGCGACAAAGACCCAATGCAGCCAAAAATAAATACATAAAAAATTCTCTAAAAAAAAAAAAAAAAAAAGAAGGTGGGACTTCAGCACGAGGGCAGTTTATATCCCCCACAGTCCCGCCTGAGCCACAAACTTGCCACACCATCCTCAAGCCCCTCCCCCGTTCTCCTTTTCTAGGCAAAGACTCAAATTCCCCGGAATAAACAAAATGCTCTCTTAGTCCCCAGGGTGGGGCTTACTTATCATTTGTCGAAGTGGAAAATAATGTGTACTTAATGTGAAAAAATATGTGACGGTTATAGGGGAAAACCCCAGAGACCCCAAAATAAGAAAATGGCAAACGTCTATATTTTCATCACCCAGAGATAATCGCTGTTAGCAGCCAGGTGGGTGGCCTTCAAATCTCTGGGCTAATGTACGTGCATGTGTGGATGTGTTTTTATGTATGTATGTTTTCAACCTGCATTTTCACTCATCAGCATTTTACGAACATCTTTCCACGCCAGTAGATATTCGTCTGTTTACAGAGGTCAGCCCTTGGTGCTACCAGCTGAAGTTGCCCCTCCCCCTCCCAGCATCATTTATTTATTTATTTAAATGCCTTTAAACGGAGCATGTGTTTCTGGGTTCGAAGCAATCTCCGCCCCTCCCTGTCACATTACACCCAGCCCATGGTCAATGGCTGAAGGCATTTGAGTTTGCCAGCCTGACCAACCACCTTGTCTTTAGTTTTCCATTGTGTGGCTGCGCCATCATTTGTTTGATTAGACTGCTTTTGCAGGACATTGAGGTGGTTTGTAACTTTGGCTGATGGAAGCAATGGGTTGTAACTCTTTTTTAAAAATGAATTAATTAATTATTTTGCATCTCACTCTATTTATTTACTTTTTAACATCTTTATTGGAGTATAATTGCTTTACAGTGGTGTGTTAGTTTCTGCTGTATAACAAAGTGAATCAGCTATACATATACATATATCCCCATATCTCCTCCCTCTTGCATCTCCCTCCCACCCCTCTAGGTGGTCACAAAGCACAGAGCTGATCTCCCTGTGCTATGAGGCTGCTTCCCACTAGCTATCTATTTTACATTTGGTAGTGTATACATGTCCATGCCACTCTCTCTCTTTGTCCCAGCTTACCCTTCCCCCTCCCCATGTCCTCAAGTCCGTTCTCTACATCTAAAAATATGGAACGCTTCACGATTTTGCGTGTCATCCTTGTTCAGGGGCCATGCGAATCTTCTCTGTATCGTTCTAGTTTTAGTATATGTGCTGCCGAAGCGAGCGCTTGTAACTCTTTTTGAAGCAGGAGGCTTTCTGAGTGCTGATAAGAGGAGCACTTGAGGAAAAGATGGCTACCTGGTCACATCGGGATTCAGCGTTCTGATGACACTTAATAGTGTGACCTGGGAATTCCCTGGCGGTCCAGTGGTTAAGACTTCACGCTCGCACTGCAGGGGGCATGGGTTCGATCTCTGGTCGGGGAACTAAGATGCTGCATAGTGCATGGTGTGGCCAAAAATAAATAAATAAATAAAATAAAATAGTGTGCCCTGGGTCACTCTCCCCATCTCCCTTCTCCCCCCACCCCAAACCACCCCCAACCTGAATTAGAGATTTGAACACACTGGCTTGAGTCCTCTTTGGACGATGGCTCTGCTACTTGGGAAGGGCTGAAAGGGACTGTGGAGTTCGGTCAATACTGAAAGTCAGACCCCAGGCACTGGAGACACGTGTGAACTGAGACACATCTCCTGTGTATTAGGACCTCCTGGTCTGTGGGGGGACCAGACAAGGAAGCCGGTCTGTGCTAGATACTGGGGGAGGAAACTTCCTGGAGGAGGTGGCATCAGGCCGTGCTCTGAAGGACACAGCGACGAGGAAGGTGGCAGGAGAAAGAGACAGAGGACGAGACCGTGGTGTGACTTGGGACTTCCGGTGGCTCCAGTTGGCTGGAGTGAAGGATACACGTGCAGGGGTGGGCACGAGGGGGCCAGAGATGAGGTGGGAGGCAGATGGTGAAGTGCAGGGCTTAAATGTTTCCTTTATTTTCATGGAAGCCTTTTGAGTCAAGGGGGGGCATTCAGATCTGCAGGTTTGAAAGCTGCCTCTGGCCAGCAGTTTGGAAGGTAGAGGAGAGACGGGGAGACCAGCGCAGGGCTGAGAAAGAAGCAGTGACAGCGCCCGAAGGGAGGGAGAGGAGAGACTGCCAGGAGGCCTGGTTACGGTGCAAGAGAGGCCAAAGTCTGTAGAGCTCCGAGATGCCGGCCTGGGGGCCCTGTGCGAACAGCTGTAAGCGCAGGGGGAGAAGCAGGGATGGAGGGGGCTGGGGAAGAAGACAGTGAACTAACTGGGGGCTTGAGCATCTTACGACAGAGCGAAGAGGACGTGATCTGAAGACAGCTGGATATCTGGGTCCGGACCCGCGCTGTGCAGTAGGACTGCGATGATGGAGGTGTCCTCCCAGCTGTGCCGTCCAAGAGGGTAGCCATTTAAAATGTGCTCGAGTGGCCGAGAATGGAATTTTTCACTATGTTTAGTTGTAAAGAATTTAACTGGCCCCAGAGGCCAGAGGCCAATGTTCTGGAGAGCGCAGGCCTAGAGCTTGGTGGCCAGGGACGCCTGCTGGGGACAAGGATCAAGGAGCTGTCCGCTGAAGCTATCACACAGGAAACGATGGGGGGAAAGTGTTTGGAGTGAGAGGGGCTGAGGGCTGAGGACACGGTCTGGAAAACACCTGTCGCTAAGGGGGAGGTCATGGAGGGTAAACACAGGGAGACAGCGTGGGCCGGATCGGGGGCGGGGAGGTGGGTGGTCATCGCCGGCAGGCGCCCTGCAGCGTGCAGGAGCTGGACATCGGTGATCTCAACCAGAGCAGTCTGGGCTGGAGCAGGCAGTGGCAGGACCGACTGGATGCTGAGCTAAATTGTACTCTTGACTTAGAAGCCGTTAGATGTGGGACAAAGTTCTACCTTTTGCCAAGCTTTCCCCGGAGATGGCTGTAAAACGCGGCAGTGATTTCCAGGCCCTAGAAAACGAAAAACGGTGTGGTGCTTGTAAAAGGGATGGTGAGGTCGGGGCACAGGCCGTGGAATTCCCAGCTTTTTTCCTCCCTCCGTCTTGGGAACGGTCAGCCCCCGAGGGTGTCGCCGCTGCGGGGCAGTGGGACGTGGGCCAGGCCACCTGCGGCGCGGGCTCACGGCAAGGCACGAGCTGTCAGTAGCTCTTCTCTCTCACACGGTTCTCAAAGCGCGGGGCAAGCCTGCCGCCTGAGGCCTCACAGCTGGGAGGTGATCTAAGGACAGGGCTCTAGTCAAGGAAATCTTTGTTTGCACTGGGGAGGCTGGGCTGGACAGGTGCCCCCGAAGGCCCGCCGCCTGCAGCCCACGTGGTCTCCTAGTTTGCAGGGCCTGGGCAGAAACTTAGGCAGTGTCTTCTCTCAGCTCCAGGTAAGCCTCTCCTGGTCTAGGCGCAGTGAATTGCCTCAGGAGAGGATGGAGATGTTTCAGGACGGGGAGGATGCCTGGCCCCTCTTTCCTTCACTGTTTTATCCCAAGTCAGCACAAAGGAAGCCCTCGCTTATTAATTAGCAAGTAGCCCTGGAAGACCCCATCTCTATCGCTGGCCTTGGGCTTTGGAGGTAACCAAATAAACCCCCAAACCTTAAAAAAAATAAACTCTCTTCCTCTAAGCCAGAGAACAGCTTCTTGGAAAAAGGGAAAGAGGGAGATTCAGCAAGTGAACTGGGCGCCAGGGTGCCCTCATCTTTTGGGAAAGGCACAGCTCACCTCCAGTGGACCAGAGCTCCTCTAATAAAGGATTCCCAGCCCCCACTGCTGCTTCCTCTGCAAGGTTGGGAGGAAGCAGGAGAGGGTCCGAGACCGGCTGGGGCTGCCCCATTACAGAAGGGAAAAGTAGATATGAAATGGCTTCCTGGGATTGGCAAACGTCATTTATCAAGTGGAAGCCACTCTACCTCTCTCCTGCCCATCACCAGAGGAGTCTGGTAAGTGGAAAATGAGTGTGATGAATGGCTTCTGGGGAAGGAAAGCAGACGTCATGTGTTAGACAATCCCGATGGTCATCAGGGCCAGAGGGACACCCCAACATGGGGCTTTCTCTTTTCTGGGCACCCCAGGATCTGAGTCCAGGGAACCTCCTGCAGCAACTGGAGAGCTCTGAGTGTCTCAACAGGAGAATTTCCGCCAGATGTCGAAGCACAGAGGGGCAGCCCCAGGGCTTCCTTTCTGGTAGAGAAGATCCCGGGGAGGGGAGGGTGGCAGGAGCAGATGTGTGGAAGGATTGCTGGTGGCTGAGGGATGGTTGATGCTGTGTTGAAACAGGGACGGATTGGATGCTGGTCCACATTGCCTGCTTGACCTAGAAGACCTTAGGTGTGGGAGACAGTCCTGTCTTGTGCCAAGCTTCCTCGGGAGAAGCATGTAAAATATGGGGGTGGGGTCCAGGCCCTAGACAAGCCAGACAAAGATATTTGTTTTGGGTGAATTGAGGTCTGGGACACAGCCAGAGCTCCTGGAAAGCATCAAATGGTACGGAGGAGCAGAGACCTTCAGGAGGTATTAAAGAGGCTTGATGACTGACTCGATGTGGCGGATATGTGAGAGGAAGGCGTCTAAATGACTCCCAGATTTCTGGCCCGCTGTTTGTTCATAGTTCCTACTCCCCCACCCCCCAACTTCATCTTAATAGAACAGAGCCGCCCAACAGAGCTTTCTGCAGTGATTGAAATGTTCTGTGCAGTCCAATAAGGTAGCTCCCACCTCCCTGTAGCCGTTGAGCCCCTGGAATGTGGCTATCGTGACTGAGGAATGGAATTTAGCATGGTCTTTAATTTATTTTAATTTAATTAATTTATTTTTTTGGCCATGCTGTGCGGCATGCGGGATCTCAGTTCCCCGACCAGGAATCTAATCCGCGCCCCCTGCAGTGGAGGTGCGGAGTCTTAACCACTGGACCGCCAGGGAAGTCCCTAGAATGTTCTTTAATTTTAATTGGTTTAAAATGAAATAGCCACAGGTGGCTAGCGGCCACTGCAGTGGACAGCACAGGCCTAGAGTGTCACATTTTGAGTCAACATCTGCTGCTCTGCCTTGAGCTGTGATTGTGTACATATCTGTCTCCTTCACTGGACAGTAATCTTTTTTTTTTTTTTTAATACTTATTTATTTGTATCTATTTGGCTGCGTCGGAGCTTAGTTTTGGCACTCGGGATCTTCGTGGCGGCACATGGGCTTCTCTCTAGTCGCAGGGCATGGGCTTAGTTGTCCCGTGGGCTTAGTTGTCCTGTGGCATGTGGGATCTTAGTTCCCCGACCAGGGATCGAACCAGCGTCCCCTGCATTGGAAAGCGGATCCTTAACCACTGGACCACCAGGGAAGTCCCCATGGATGGTAATCTTGAGGTCAGGGAGTATATTTAATCTGCGGTGGAATCACTGTCTCCCAAGCTCTTACCCGATGCTGTGCAAATCACGGGCATCCAGTAAACCATGCCTGTGTTCAGTTTTCTTTTTTTTTTTAAAAGGGAGGCTGCAATTTTTTTTTTAATTAATTAATTTATTTATGGCTGTGTTGGGTCTTCGTTTCTGTGCGAGGGCTTTCTCTAGTTGTGGCAAGCGGGGGCCACTCTTCATCGCGGTGCACGGACCTCTCACTATCACGGCCTCTCTTGTTGCGGAGCACAGGCTCCAGACGCGCAGGCTCAGTAATTGTGGCTCACGGGCCCAGTTGCTCCACGGCATGTGGGATCTTCCCAGACCAGGGCTCGAATCCGTGTCTCCTGCATTGGCAGGCAGATTCTCAACCACTGCACCACCAGGGAAGCCCCTGTGTTCAGTTTTCTGCTGAGAGGGAATTCCTGAGCTACATGGGCATTTCGACTTGTCTTCTAAACTCCTTCTAATCCAGTGAGATCCTAGGCTTCTGGCCTCTCAGAACAGCTGGTTACCCGATGAGGATTAAGGAAGAGGGAAAACCAGGTTTATAAAATGCTTTTGTCAAAGGGCACTGGGCGGGGTTGGCAACAAGACAGAAGGCAAACATGTGGAGCCTGAGGGCTAGGAGTTCACTGTGAGAACACAGGCATGACACCATGGAGGTGGGCGGGCCCCCCAAAATGACAGGACCGATTTTAAACGGATATAAGGAAACTTGAACTTGTGTATGAATATTGCCTCCTTAAAGGATTCACCACAGATCCATTCGAGGGCTGGGAGGATAAAAATCATTAACCAGGAAGTGTTCTCAGACTTCCTGCCTTCCTCCGGACCCTGTCATTGACCCAATTCCTCCTTTTCCCCTCCCACCTACTGTAGAGGGGGGTTCTTCCTTGCTGGGGGAAGTTAAGATGCAGGGAGATGGGGAGGGTTGAGGAGAGGGGAGTGGAGGAGCTGCGGGTCCTGAAGGGAGTGGGTGGGAGATAAAGATGTTCATGGAATTGCTATGGAATTTGGAAAATGAATGTCTTTGCAGGGTTTGGGGTAGGCAAGTCCAGTTCTGAGTCATGTTGGAATTAACCTCAGATGTCTTGACCGCAAGGCAGCCAGGAGACTGGACCACTCGGGCCCAGATTCACAAGGGTTACACACCACTGGCCAAGGAGTCCTGGGGGCTGCTCCCCGGACCTGCCTCACTGAGCACAGCATGTTCTTTGGGTCACCTTCCTGGGGGCATACCTCCCCCCTTGCAGGGCACTTCGTTTCACTGGAAATTGCTAAAGAGGGCTGGAGCCAAGTTTGGTTAGATGTTGGGCAATACTGTTTTTGCCCAAAAGTGAGTAAAATGATCATAATTTCATGATGTTGACTTTGCTGTGGGACTTGGTAAAAGCGTTCTGAAGATAGTTTCGAAGAGGGAAAGCTTTCAATCTGGGTTTGCTTTGACTCCAAAGAGGAGGTCCTTGAGGAGAACCACCAGCCTCTGCTGCCCTCACTCAGTCCTCCTGGCACCTCCGACTCTTTGCTGGGTCATTACGGGCCCCACCCCCACTGATATCATCACCCCTGCACCGGCTGCATCCTGGTCCCCATCTCTTCTATCTAGGTACAGAAACTCCCTTTTCCAGACTTAGAAAGAGACGTACCAACGTGCAAAAGTGTACTTCCATTGAGGGTAGAGGACTGATTCTCAGCTGGGAGGATTTCTGCCTCTCAGGGGATACGTGGCAAAGTCTGGAGATGTTTTTGATTGTCACAGCTGGGGGTGGGGCTGTGCTGATGGAATCTAGTGGGTGGAGTCCAGAGACGCTGCTAAACATCCTACAATGCACAGGACAGCCCCCCACGACAAAGGCTGATCCAGCCCATATGCCAACGGTGCCGAGGCTGAGGAACCCTGGGGACAAAGGAGTCCAAGATAGCTCTTTACTTTCTTTTGCTGTTATTTTCCAGCTTTTCCCAAATGAATATATATTACTTTGGATTCAGGAAAAAAAAATGTTTGAAGAAAGGAAAACCTCTTTTCCTTTCAAGGGATGCAAGCTTGGCATTGAAAAGGAAAAGGAGAGTAATTGTCAAGGTGCCAAGGAGAAACAGAGGAAATACAGAAATAGGGCAATAAACAAATTTGGAGAATTCAATCTGACAAATATTTTTTGAGTTCAGGGTGCTGCAGGATGCTTGGTGGGTCCAAGATGAACAAGACCATATCCCAAGTCCAGAGGAGGTCACGGGTCTGCTGTGCAGAATCTTCTAGGCCAAGAAAAACTCTCTGCAGAATGAGACAATATGAGAAACGCAAGCAAAAAAGAGCAGGGAGAGTTTGTTCCAGTTGAGGGTCTGGGAGGCCTTCAGAAGGAATATGAAGCACCTGAGTTGGGTCTTGGGTAGGATTTTATTTTTATTTTTTTGGCTGCGTTGGGTCTTTGTTGCTGCGTGCGGGCTTTCTCTAGTTGCGGAGAGCAGGGGCTACTCTTTGTTGCGGTGGCTTCTTTTGTTGTGGAGCACACGCCCTAGAGCTGGCGGGTTTCAGTAGTTGTGGCGCACGGGCTTAGTTGCTCTGCGGCATGTGGGACCTTCCCGGACCAGGGATTGAACCCGTGTCCCCTGCGTTGGCAGGCGGATTCTTAACCACTGCGCCACCAGGGAGGTCCCTTGGGTAGGATTTTGATGTGATCTGAGGGCAGCCTGTTGAATTCAAATCCAGCCCCCATGGCTTAAAAAGTGGGCAGCCTTAGGCTAATCGACTTCTCATCACGGTTTCTTCATTGGTAAATTCAGTCTAATAATGAATGAATATTGTCTCCTTAAAAGATTCACCGCGGGTCCATACGAGACCTGTGATGGGGTGAAAACTATTAACGAAGAAGTGTTCTCAGAAGGAACCGTAACATTTAGGGTTGTAAGGATGAGTGGAAATGATGCAGGGATGCCCAGCACCGGGCCTGGGGCAGTTGTCAGTCCTGTTAGCCTGGTTATTAGCAGAAGAGAAGAGGACAAAGGGTGCTCCTGGCCAGGGGAGAAGGATGCGGGCAGGTGGGCAGGTGCCAGGAGTTTGGGGGTGGGGCTGGAACCTGGTGCTCAAAGTGTGGTGCCTTGGCAGCACCTGGGGGCTTTTGGGAAATGTCTGTCCCAGATCTGCCCAATCAGAATCTGCATTTTCACAAGATTTCCCAGGTGATGTGTATGTACGTTGCAGTACGTGAAGCAGGGAGCTCGAACACGGGATGAGGGGTGCTGGGCAATGCAGGCGAAGGGTGGGAGCAGACTGGGGAGGGTGGTGCCCACCCTGGCAAGGAGCCTGGAGAAATGATAGATGGGTAGAGGGGGTGAGGAGAGAGAGGGAGAGATTCTTTTAATATGTATTTTATAAATTACATTTACACGTACAAATTTTCTTTGCCAAGTGGAGGGGAGGTAGTGGACATTTTGAGTAGGGGAGCTGGTCCAAGCAGTCTCTCTGTCGTTTGGAAGGTCTCTGGGTCCTGACCCTTGGCAGGTAGAGGACGTGGAGGTGGGGGGCCCAGCTAATCCACTGCAGGGGATGGGGGTTGTGCAGAGAATTGAAGAGCGGGCAGAAGTGTGGGTTCAGGGGGTGGGGGGATTCCCGGGGAGGCCAGGCTTCCTGGCTCAGAGTCTCATAGCACATCACTGAGGATCCACCGGGAGAGCCTCGGCTCTGGTTCCCAGTCCGCTGCCTCCCCCAGGTTCTCCTGACTTGGCACGCGGCTCCAGCAGTGAGGGCGGCCAGAGCATTCTGCCTTCAGAGCTAAAACAGCGAGCCTACTAACGCGCAGAATAAAGAACAAAGCCAAAGAGTCGGCCCCGCAGAGAGGGTCGTGCCCTCACCGGCTGCGAGGCCTCTGAGCCATGGAGTTGAAGGAGGTCCATGGCGGCCCGAGATGCGTGAAAGGAGCATTCATCTGGGTAGACGATTACCGACAAAAACAGAAATCTGTCTCAGTTTTAGTTTTCCTTAGACATGAAAGAGGAATTAAAGACAAATCAGACAGGACCTTCTGAGGCTGTTCCCTTGCTTTGATGCTTTGCTCCCCCCCCCCCCCCACGATGCCTGGTCCCCGGCCCCAGCCCAGCTGCAGGGGTAGGGTGGAGGCGTTCTTACTCCCCCGGCCTCAGTTCTTTCACTGTGCAGGCCAGAGGGTCCAATTAGGTGTCCTTGTCAGCCCTTTTGGTGTTAAATTGTATGATTCGGTGAACAAAATGGGCTGGGATTGACCACCGTCGCCCCCTCCGTGATGGGGAGGTTTCCCAGCCACCAGAAACAGTCGAGGCACGTGTGACTTCTGACTCCACACACCAGAAACGGCTGAGGCACGCGTGTAAATCCCACAGCTGGGGTTAGCCAGGGTGATACCTCTGACGGTGAGAAACCAGTGGGATGTTTTGTCTGTTTTCAGCCCAAGCACTGCCCCCTTGTGGGCTCACTGGGAACGCCCAGTGGACAGTTCTTTCTGGAAGGACTATCTCAATCCTGGACAAAGAGGGTCCGATCCAGAGCTTTTTGGAGAGACATGGGGCTGGCTTCGATGACAATAAATGCCCTCTGTGGCTGGGTGCCCCCAGCCCGACATCAGATGCTCGAGGACACGCTCTTGCGCCCCCTGGTGGCCACAGAGCGACGTGTCAGCACCTCCCTGCCCACCAGGCCCCACAGTGCAGGCTGGGGCAAAGTCCCTGGACAGTGGAACCCCCAAATTTATTAGGGATTTTGCTCATTGTCCTAACAGGGCCGAGACACGATCATCTGCAGAGCTCAGGGTTGAGGGGTCTCCTTCCTGGGAGGCGTGGGGGGCCAGGCAGAGCCATGCTCAGTGGCAGCAGGTGGCCTGGTGCTCCAACGCCAGCCCGGCCCCAGGGTGTGTGCGTGAGGGTGTGTGAGTCTGTGCGTATAAGTCTGTGAGTGTGCTGAGAGTGTGAAGGCCAGGTGTGGGCATGCATGTGTGCATGTGAGCATATGTACATGCACGTGAGTGCACCAGAGTACACGTGAGTGTGTTGAGTGTGCAAGTGTAAACACAAGAGAGTGTGAGTCTGGTGTGTGTAAGTGTACCGAGTGTCTTGAGTGTGTACAGAGTGTATTTGTGTATGAGTGTGTATTGAGTGTGTGAGAACGGGTGTGAGTATGTGCGTGTGTGAGGGCATGTGTATATGTGCAGGAATGTGCACCAGGGTTTGTGAGTATGTATGTTGAGCTTGTGTGAGTGTGTGTGTGAGTGTGAGTGTGTGATCGCCGTCCCAGGAAGAGCGGCAGCTGAAGCGCTTAGTGGGCCGGGCAAGCACTGCAGGCTTGTTCCCTGCAGGGCCCTTCCAACCCGTGTCCTCCCCGTGTGTCTCCCCAGCAGGGCTCAGCGGGAAGATGGGCCCCCGTGGGCTGGGACTCGCGCTGGCGTGCTGCCTGCTGCTGGCCTTCGCCTGTGGCCCGGTGCTGGGCCGCGTGCCCCTTGGGCAGCAGGAGCAGGAGGGGACCAGGGAGCCACCGCTGGACCACGCTGAGAGGTGAGGCTGTGCGGTGTGGATGCAGGAGCGCCGGCTCAGCGGCGGGGGTGAGCCTGGGGTTCAGGTGCCCCAGGGGGCTCACTGGCAGCTAGAGGGGAAGGAGCAGAGGCCGAGGCCGAGGAGCCGCTGCTGGGGGACAGAGGCGCCATTTCTCCTGTCAGTGACCCGGTCCTGTTATCTGAAACTGCGGACAGTAACCCAGCCTCATTCCAGCCCCAGGGGAATGTGGGTCTGCGTGAGGTTCTGCAGACACATCCTTAGAAAAAGAACACACCAAACCCCAACCCCCAGCTCTCGGTTTCTTTGCATCCTCGCCTGTCCTTTGAGAATATCTGCTAGGGTTCTAAGTCCCACCTGGAAGTAGGAGACAGGGATGGTGCTGGGCTGAGAGCTGATCTCCACCACCCTGATGTCTGATCACATTGCAAGATGGGGGATGGTGGCCGAAGACTGGCACAAGAAGTGGTGGCTTTCCTTGAAAAGTTATGAATTTCTTCCAAATGGCGCTGTCTTCATATATATGAGCTTCAATGATATATAGACTCCAGGCTATTTGGGATATTTTGTAGGGATACATAAAATGCTTAGGATTACTCATGAAAATGTCATTCATCAAACGTGAGGTTCTAGACACCTGATGCTGACTTTGAGTTTCTTTATCACTTTGAGCTTTGGGCTGACTTGATACCTGAGGCTTCGGGCTATCTTGGAGTACAATGGAATTGCATAGGATTTGGGGCAAAGTAACATCATTCTTCTTCTTTGTCTTTTCTTCTCCTTCTCCTCTTCTTCCTTCTTCTTTTCATTCAACAAACATTGATTGAGGGCCGTTATTGGTCTGGCCATCCTCTAGGCACTGGGGACACACACGTGAATGACACAGTCACTGGCATCCAGGAACTCCAAAGCTATGGGGGGACAGACACACACGATCCAGTTCAGTGTGTCCACGGTGTGGACGTGGCAGGGCGGTGGCGGGGGGGGTTGGGGAAGGCTAGGAGGAGAAGTGACTGTGTCTTGAAGGACACCTGAGGAGCATCCCAGGCACAGAAGGGGAAAGCTGCCTGGCAGCCAGGATGGCACATGTGAAGTGTGGCCATTCCAGTGTCTGGCAGTGTAAGGGCTGGTAGGTCGTTTGGGTATGGGGGTTGGATGCCGGAGGGTGGAGGATGCGAGGGAAGATGAGCCTGGTGGGAAGGGGTCTCTCTGGAACTTCATCTACAGGGGAGTCATGGAGAGGTTTAAATTTCATGGTGTCCTAGAAAGAATGCTGGAGGGTGGCGGAACAGAGGATGAATTGGCAAGGGAGAGATGAATTCCAGGAGGGCATTCAGAACAGCAGTGGTCCCTAGAGGTGAGGAGAGCCGAGGGCCCAGCTCCTGGAGGTACTTTGATGGTGGGGTGGGCTGACTCCTCAGGACTCCATGATCCTCAGAATGGATTTGTGAGGCCAGAGAAGCATCTGCAGTGAGGCTGAGGGTTCCATTCTGGGCGACTGGTGGTGCTGCTGCTGCTGTGAACAGGGTTTGGAAAGAGAAGATTCTAGGGATGAGTGGCAGTGATGGGCCATCAGTTTGGGACACATCTCATATGTGGGGCTTGTTGAATCTCTAAATGGAGACTTCTGGTGAGAGGTTGGGGGGGGTCCATCTGGGAGTCTAGGGCTTGTAGGTGGCTGAGTTTAGGGTGTATAGATCCATTTCCTGGATTGTCTGTGGTCTGAATATGGGAGCAGAGTGAGACAAAGAGCTGACCCTTCAAGAGGGACTGTGCCACCTCCAAGATGGCACAGCCAAAGAGCTGCAAGCAGAGAGCACGGTGCAGTGCAGTGTGACGCCTCGAGGTAGCAGCATGGGGCTGTCGCTGCCCCCGCCCCCCGCCCCCCAGGAGCAGATCTGGTTGAGCCCTCTCATTTGCAAACGAGTCAGCTTAACATAGCATCTTCTAGAATCCTAGATACATGAAGGGGATGTCCAGTCACCCCACTGGCATGTCACATGCCAGATTTCTCCCATGTAGCCTCTATCTTGCCAAGCTCCTCAAATTATTGCCGTTTTTGTTATCGTTGTTTCCACGACTGTCATTGCTGTCAACAGAGGGCAGGGGGCTCTTTCTGAACCTTCACTAAAAGCCTCAGAATTTGCCAAGAGCCAACGCAGTCTCTGTGGAGGGAAAATTAACACAGCCTCACACATCCAGATGAGAGAAGGCGAGACAGGGACCCTAGGCCCTCTGGTGGCAGAAGAGAGAAGAGTTCCTGGCTCTGAGAGCTCTTGGCTTTCACGGTGATGTCTTTACTCCCTTAGGGATGAAGAAAAGCATGAAACATACAACTCCAGGCAGGAAGAGGAGCCCCCCGCATCCCGGTGCTTTCGCTGCTGTGACCCTGGTACTCCCATGTACCAGGCCATCCCAGTGCCCCAGATCAACATCACCATCCTGAAAGGTCAGGCACAGAGACCAGCAGGGGGGACCGTCCCGTGGGGAGGGGGCACTGCTCTGTCCTGACTGGAGGGCAGGGCAGAAGATGGAGTTAGGGAGGAGGGGGCAGGAGCAGAATGGCTCCCTCAGGGCACCGAGCAGAGGCATGCTGTCATCTAGCGGGGAGAAGGAAATTCCGTCTCTGAGGCTCTGGTCCCTTTCCAAGAGGAGGGCTTGGGGGAGGGATCCACAGGGGAAGGAACCTCAGGGCAGCTGGGGGTCTCACCCCACCTGCCTTTGCACCGCAAGCCTCAGATTCACGGTCCCGTGAGCAGCAGATAACCTTGCACAGTCTGGGACAATTGAATCGGGAAGCCAAGCGGCCCGGGTCCCAGATCCTCAGGCCCAGCCCTTGTGTCTGTAAGTCATTTGTTTGGAGGGAGCCGTGGGCTCGGCTGCTGCTCCTGTTGCTTTTGGATAAACCCATACATTCCCTTTTCTTCGCCAGGACTTTCAAGAAGGAAAAAAAAAAAAAAAAAAAGATTGCTTCTGGATGAAAATAGAATAATCCTTGAGGTTGCTTGACGCCACGTGTTTTCCCGTCCCATTTAGGTGAGAAGGGCGACCGAGGAGATCGGGGCCTGCAAGGCAAATATGGCAAAACAGGCTCCGTGGGCGCCAGGGGCCACACGGGACCCAAAGGGCAGAAGGGGTCCATGGGGGCCCCCGGGGACCGGTGCAAGAACCACTACGCCGCCTTTTCGGTGGGCAGGAAGAAGCCCCTGCATAGCAACGACTACTACCAGACGGTGATTTTCGACACGGAGTTCGTGAACCTCTACGGCCACTTCAACATGTTCACGGGAAAATTCTACTGCTACGTGCCCGGCATCTACTTCTTCAGCCTCAACGTACACACCTGGAACCAGAAGGAGACATACCTGCACATCATGAAGAACGGGGAGGAGGTGGTGATCCTGTACGCCCAGGTGAGCGACCGCAGCATCATGCAGAGCCAGAGCCTGATGCTGGAGCTGCAGGACCAAGACGAGGTGTGGGTGCGCCTCTTCAAGGGCGAACGCGAAAACGCCATCTTCAGCGATGAGTTTGACACCTACATCACCTTCAGTGGCTACCTGGTCAAGCCCGCCACTGAGCCCTAGCCGCCCGCAGACCTCCTGCTCCATCGCCGCAGGCTAACCTCCCGTTGTCCCCGTGCCCCGCCCTGCTCCGCCAGACCCCCTCCCCGACCCGGGTTTCCCCGGCCCACACGTCCCCAGCTTTGGCATTCGACATGACGCCCCTCGCGGGAGTGGGAAGCAACATCGGCTGTGTGGTCCCAGGCCGTGCCGTGTGCGCACATGAAATCACCAGGCGGGTGCCCGCAAGAGCTCCCCTCTGTGTGCACGTCCTCGAGTGACCCCTGCACGCGTGCCACGACGCGCCAGGGTGTCCCAGAGTAAGCCACCCTTGCTCCCATTGCTGGGAATAATTAAGCCAATTCTCAAGGTTGTGAAAGGAGCAAAGTAAACCATGGAAAAGAAAGGGAGGCATTATTAGTTTTGCCTTTCTGCCAGCCTCGCTGGCTCCAGGCAGGAGGGCTGTCTCCCCTCAACGCTGCAGGAGACTTCCTGTAAGAGAAGATCTAAAGCGGATGCCAAGGGTGACAGGGGAAGGGGGTGGGGGGCGTGGGGACCGGAAAACCATGTCTGGCTTAATATTTTAGGCCACGTAGGAAGCTTCTTGGGGGACAGCTGGACTGACGTCCACATCCCGTGGACATTCCTGTGGCCTTGCCCGAGGGCTCAGCTGGTCTTTCTGAGCCACAACGGTGAGGGGGTTCGAACTGGGCAGCCAGTGTCGGCTCCTGAGAGGGACAGCCAAGCCCTCGGCCGTGGTCTCTGCGCTGCTGAGCAGCTTGCTCACCGGAGCCCGCAGGCTCCTGGCGGCAGAGGCTTCTGTGAGGAGCCAAGCTCAGTACAACCCAGCAGAGCCCTGCATCCCGGTATGGCTCTGCCCACTCCCCCACCCCACCCTTGCGTCCTGGACGGGGCCTCCACGCCTGCATGCTGGCATTGGCTTTCTGTCCCTTCTCTCCCACGGGTCAGCTGTGGAAGGAACCAGGGCCTTTGGTTTTGTAGCAGCTGTCTTGCTTATACAACTTTTTCAGTAGAAACTCTTCACACACCATCTCAGAGTCCTGCTTCCCGGAGAGTTCACCACTCAGCGCCCCAGCACCCTCCCCTGGGGCCTCTTTGACCAGCAGCCTAAGAACAATGCAGAAGGGGCTTTCCTGGGCCCCAGAGCAGGGGAGAGCTGGAAGGGACCGGAAAGCTCCCCGCTGCCTGTCTCAGGAGCTCCGGCACGACTCAGCCTCTGAGAGGGGAGAGAGGGCACGTCCCAACCACTGGGGTCAGAACCTCCACTCTGAGGGGGGCTGGGGGGATGCCTGGAGTGGGGAGCTGCCTGGATTGGTGCTCTGGCCCGTGGCTGACTTTGGCCCGGCAGCCCTTCCCCACTTCTCTACATCAACGCCCAGGGCCAGGGTCACCCTGCCTGCTCGGGCCCTAAGCCCCTACAGGAGCCTTCCTTCCCACTGCCTGCTAACCCCTGATCTTGACCGATCCCCTCTGCCCTCCCTGAGCCTGGCTATTGGGTCTGGGGTCTGCACATCCTTCCCTCTGAAGGACTTCTGCTGGTCAGACTTTAAAAACTGTGCATATCTGTGGGTGAGCTGGGGAGCAGGGCGCCCGCCTCCTGCTTTGTGCTGCCCCAGTGCTCTTCCAGAAAACATTAAACTTGGAATTGTGTGTTTCAGCGTCGTGGCCTCAGTTTGGGTGTTGAACCAAATCCTCCTCCTTTCTATCCACCCCACCCCGCCGCCGGAACCCCGCCTACTGCCTGTTGGAGGCCTGGGGGCCCTCAGCTTGGTACCTGGGGACACTGGTACCCAGCAGGCACAGGCTGGGCCTTGAACTGCTTCATTCGTCACAGGAATGCATTTCACAGTTGGACATGGCCCCTTTGGACGCCCTGTAGGGGAGGAGCCTTCCTTGCTTCTTCCGGCTTCCGGTGGCCCCAGCTGTTCCCTGGCTTGTGGCTGCATCACTCCAATCCCTGCCTATCTCTGTCTTCATGTGGCCTTCTTTCCTGGATCTCTTAAATCTCCCCCTCCCTTCTTTCCCAGGTGTTGGAATTAGGGCCCACCCTAAATCCAGGATGATCTCCTCTCAGGATCCTTGACTTTATTATTTTTAAAAATTTATTTATTTATTTATTTATTTATTTTTGGCTGTGTTGGGTCTTCGTTTCTGTGCAAGGGCTTTCTCTAGTTGCGGCAAGCGGGGGCCACTCTTCATCGCGGTGCGTGGGCCTCTCACTATCGCGGCCTCTCTTGTTGCGGAGCACAGGCTCCAGACGCGCAGGCTCAGTAGTTGTGGCTCACGGGCCCAGTTGCTCCGCGGCATGTGGGATCTTCCCAGACCAGGGCTTGAACCCGTGTCCCCTGCATTGGCAGGCAGATTCTCAACCACTGCACCATCAGGGAAGCCCTCCTTGACTTTATTATATCTGCAAAGACCCTATTTCCAAGTAAGGTTACATTCACAATTAGCAGGGGTCAGGACCTGGACCAATCTTTCAGCCCATGGATGGACACAATTCAACCCACTACAGCAACTTGCAGGCTTGAATACACCCAACAACAGCCCCCTTTATGACCAAGTGGTGAAGAGCAGATGTTTCTTCTTCTCTCCATCATTTGCCAACTGGGTTAGTGGCCAGGGCCCTTATCAGACTGCCAGCAGGCAGTGCAGAAGCTGCCTTGGTCCCGTTGGTGCCAGCAGGCTGGCAAACAGCTGCTGTCCTCCCTTTGCCTGGTTCTGGGGTGAGCCAGTGCGGCTGTGCTCGGCCTTGGGCTGGGGCCAGACCGGAGCAGGGGGACACTGCAATCCTGCTCCCTGCAGGACAAAGATTGGACCCCACCATCACGCAGCTGAGGCCACCGGGCAGAGGATGCAGCTGGGAACAGGGGCTGAGTGCATTTCCCAAAGGTGCATGGAAAGAATGAGTCAGCTTCATCCAGGTGCTCACCACGCGCCCTGTCTCCAGGGACAGTCACGTGGCGTGGAGCGTGTATCACCTGTCCCACTGCCGGCCAAGCCAGCATGCAAGAGGAGGCAGCCTTTGCTCTGGAGCCCACCCAATGCCCTTTCAGTGTCCCTCACTCTTTAAGCTCTTCCACACCCAATCTTCCACTCCCTTCCTGCTGACATTTCCACTCTGCTCTTTCTTGCTCCTGCTTTGTGCTAGCCCAGGAGCTAGGTGCTGGGGGCACAATAACAAATAAGACATGGTACTTGCCATGTCTAGAGGACTTTCCTAGGACTTTAACTGCAGTGTGACATGGATGCCACCTTCTCAGAAGAACAGCACGCGTGGCCCCTAGTTATCTGCTCCACCTGACCCCTGGCCAAAGCAGTCTACCTTGCATTGGCTCCTTTCCCCACGTCCTGACCCCGGCTATTGAGGAATGGCTAGCCATCCCTGGAAAAGTTCTGATAAACTCAGTTGCAATACAAATATTTGTGTTTTAGCAAAAGGACTTAGAGACGGCTGATGACTCAGCCGAAGGAAAGAATTGCTTATGTTAGAGCTTTCAGGAGTCTTTGTAGCCAGGGGCGGGAGCAGTGAGGAGGGCACGCCCAATCCCATGGGGTGTGTGTGTGTGCGCGTGTGTGTGCGCGTGTGTGTGTGTGCGTGCTCAAAGATAATTTTCTGTGGGGTTCACTATGGGAACACAATGGCATGGTGGCAAAGCTAGTTTTATTGGGCCACAGTAATGAGACTGGGATAAAATGAGACTTTCTTGCCCAAATCATGAAAAAAACAGAAGGTTACAGAAAATAATAAATAAAACAAGATGCCTCCATATGCAAAAGAGTAGTCTCTCTAACTCATACCATATACAAACATTAACTCAAAATGGATCAAATAGAAGAGCTAAAGTAATAGCCTTAGGAAAAAAAAGCTTAGGTGTAAGTCATCATGACCTTGTATTAGGCAATAGTTTCCTACATATGACACCAGAAACACAAGTAACACAAGGAAATTGGACATCATAAAAATTTAAAATTTTCTGCATTAGGGACTTCCTTGGCTGTGCAATGGTTAAGACTCCATGCTTCCACTGCCGGGAGCATAGGTTCGATTCCTGGTCGGGGAACTAGGATCCTGTATGCCACACAGCATGCCAAAAAAATAATAAAATAAAATAAAAATAAATAAAATAAAAATTTTGCATCAAAGGATACTGTTAAGACAGTGAAAAAACAACACAGAATGGAAGAAAATATTTGCAAACTGTATCTGATAAGGGACTTGTATCTAGAATATATAAAGAACTCTTGCAACCCAATAATAAATGACAACCTAGTTAAAAACAGCAAAGGGTCTCAATAAACATTTCTCTAAAGAAGATAAACAAATGACCAGGAAGCACATGAAAAGATGCTCAACATCATTAGCTACCAGGGAAATGCAACTCAAAACCACAGGGAGCTACAACCTCACAACCAATAGGATGGTTGTAATCAAAATGACAAAAGTTGGCAAGAATGTAAAGAGATTGGGACCCTTGTACACTGCTAGCAGGAATGTAAAATGGTGCAGCTGCTTTGGAAAATGGTCTGGCTCTTCCTCAAACTGTTAAACATAGAGTTACAGATAACCCAACCGTTCCACTCCTACGTATGTACCCAAAAGAAATGAAAAAAATATGTCTACACATAAACTTGTGGATGAATGTTCTTAGCAGCATTACTTGTAATAAACAGAAAAGCGGAAACAACCCAAATGTCCATCAGTGGATGAATGGATGCATAAAATGTGGCATATCCATTCAATGGAATATTACTCAGCCATAAAAAGGAATAAAGCACTGATACAGGCTACAACATGGATGAACCTCAAAAACATTATGCTGAGTGAAAGAAGCCAGTCACGAAAGACCACCTATTGTATGATTCCATTTATACGAAATTCCAGAATAGGCAACTCCATAGAGAGAGAAAGTAGGTTAGCGGTTTCCAGGGGCTGGCGGGGGGTAGGGGGAGTGACTGCTGACAGGTATGAACTTTCTTTTTGTAGTGATGAAAATGTCCTAACATTGATAGCAGTTGTAGTTGCACAACTCTGTGACTATACTAAAAACAAATGAGTTGCACAATTTAAATGGGTGAATTGAATGGTATATAAATCATATTTTCAATAAAGTAGTTATAAAAAGCAAACAAAACACACACACACACACACACTGCAGAGCCAGTCTCATTACCCCAGGCTTGGCTTAGCATGGGGCTAGGGTCCAGGGTCCGATGAGGTGGGATGGGAGTGTCAGGGTTAGTTCTTCCAAGAGCATTAACGAGCAAACATTTTGGAATCAAATGATGGATGAGATCACGCAAACACAGGAGGCTGACTCAGGTGCCAAGCGAAGCATTCCAGAAGGAACAGCTAATTGAGGACCATGCCTTTCTCTCTGAAGTCCCCACACAGCTGGAGTAGGGACTAGAAAGTCACAGTGACCTCAGATGCCCCTACCTCACCTGGCCCTGGCAACAGCTCCCCTCAGGGTGGAATAGAGCACAGCCCTTTTCTCCTTAGGTAGATGACCAGGCGAGGACAAGAAATTTCTACCTTAGAGAGTTTCACAAGTAAGATTAGAAGTCCACACTCTCTAGATAATTTGAAAACATCCCTGCCTAAAGATAGAGAAACTGTTCCAACTGTTCAATTGAGATAGCCACTAAGTTAGTTGTCCATTCAGTTGAGAGCCTACCTACTAAAAATATCCAACAAGTATGTATTAAATGCTTACCATGTGGGGGAAAAACTCACAGCAGAATTATCACAATCAAAAATTAAAATAACAATGCTTGCTACATTTGAGGAGATGAAAGACAAGATTGAGAATTGTGGCAAAGAACTTGAAAGTAATGAGAAAAAGAAAGAGCCACATGGAAACTCTAGAAGTGGAAAATAAAACGAGTGAAATGAAGAACTCAGTGGATGAGTATGCCAGCATATTATACAGAGCTGAAGAGAAAAATCAGTGAATTAGAAGATAAACCTGAAGAAAATATCCAGTAAGAAGCATGGAGAGACAAAAGAAGCAAAGGACAGAATAGAGGCGATATCTCTACAGAGGCGACACTGAGAAAGACCTCCTGACACCTAGGCTCAGAAGTCACACCATAGCCACTTTGGCCATATTCCAGTGGTCAGCCCAGAGAAGGGATGGGTAAAAGGCTCTATCTTTGGTTGGGAGGAGACAAAAAGAATTTGCAGCCATGTCTAATCCATCAGAGATGCCACTTACAAAATGTCATTTGCCTCGGAGTAAATCTAACAGTAGATATGTAAGACCTCTACATAGAGAACAAAATATTATTAAGAAAAAAAAAAATCTAAATCTATGGACGGTATGTTGGTTCTTGCCCTCTCAGAGGCAGATGCCAAGACAGGATTGGAGTTACACGAGATTTGTAATTATAAAAGGATATAACTCAGGAACAGCCAGATGGGAGAGAGGCATAGGGGAAAGTATGTGGGGAGGGCCTGGGAGCTTCCATGCTCTTTTGGGAGGGTGCTACCCTCCCAGCACCTCCATGGGTTCACCAAGCCAGAAGCTCCCCAAACCCTATAGTTCAGGGGTTTTTAAGGAGGCTTCATTACATTGATTGGCCATCGGTGATTAATCCAATCTCCAGTCCCTCTCCCCTCCCCGGAGGTGGAGGTGTGCGTACTGAAAGTGCCACCTCTCTAAGCAAGGTTGGTTCCTTAGCAACCAGCCTCCATCACGTGGTGGCGGGGCTCCCCAAAAGTCACCTCACTAACATGAACTCTGTTGTGGTTGAAAGGGGCTTGTTATAACTAACAAAAGACACCTTTACGGTTCTTATCATTTAGGAAATTCCAAGGGTTTTAGGAGTTCTGTGCCAGAAATGAAGACCAAACATACATTTCTTATTATAAATCACAATATCACAGAGCCCAAAACAGACTCAAGCATGTGTGGGCACTTGATTTTCCAGAAAGGAACAGTGCAAAGCACGGGGTAAAGGAAGGTCTTTCCAAAAATCATGAATGACTGAGGGTTCATATGATAAAAAATAAAACATAGATAAAAAATAAAACATATATACAGAATAGACAAACAACAAGGTTCTACTGTATAGCACAGGGAACTATATTCAATATCTTGTAATAACCTATAATGGAAAAGAATCTGAAAAAGTAATATATATATATATTTAACTGAATCACTTTGCTGTACACCTGAAACTAACACAACATTGTACATCAACTATACTTCAATTAAAAAATAAAATAAAATAAAATGTGACCTCCTCCCTCATATTATAAACAAAAAGAATTCCAGGTGGCCTGTAGACCTGAAGGGGGATGACAAAACAATAAAGCTTCTAGAAAATAACAGAGGATGTAGTATTCCATATTCTCATGAGTTGGGGGTAGGGAAATACATTTTGAAAAAGACACAAAAGTACTAATTGTAACAGAAAAGTCTGATGAATTCTACTGCAACAAAATTAAGGATTGTTTTGGATGAGTTAGCGGGGCACTACCAGAAATTACAAAGCATCTAGAACTTACTGAAAGTGAAAGCTGTTGCTATCAAAACCTGTGGGATACAGTGAAAGTCATTCTCAGAGGGAAATGTATTCCCTCAACTGCATTTATAGGAAAACAAGAAAGATTTAAAAGTAAGTGAACCGGGCATCCCTGGTGGCGCAGTGGTTGAGAATCTGCCTGCCAATGCAGGGGACACGGGTTCGAGCCCTGGTCTGGGAAAATCCCACATGCCGCGGAGCAACTGGGCCCGTGAGCCACAACTACTGAGCCTGCGCGTCTGGAGCCTGTGCTCTGCAACAAGAGAGGCCGCGATAGTGAGAGGCCCGCGCACCGCGATGAAGAGTGGCCCCCGCTCGCCGCAACTAGAGAAAGCCCTCACACAGAAACGAAGACCCAACACAGCTAAAAATAAATAATTTATTAAAAAAAAAAAGAAGTAAGTGAAACCACACTGTCTACTTTTGAAACCAGAAAAAGAACAACAAAATAAATCCAAAGGAAATAACAGGAAAGAAAATAAAAGCAGAAATGAGTGAAATAGAAAACAAACAAAAAATAGAACAAAATGAAGAGCTTGTGTTTTGAAAGGACTGATAAAATAGACAGTCCTTCAAAAAAAAAAAAGCATCAGGAAAAAAAAGAAAGAATACTCAAATAAACAACACTAGAAATTAAAGAGAGGGCATAACCAAGAGATCAAAAAATATGATGAGAAATGACTTAATACCCTACATTTGAAAACCTCAATGAAATGGACACTTTTATAAGAAAACAATTATTAGCATAAAATTGGCCCAGGAAGAAAGAGAAAAATCTGAATAAGTCAGTAACCAGAAAGGAAGATGAAATATTAAAGACCTACCCTCAAAAGGCATCTGGAAGTTGTAGACATAAAAAGCAAAGAACTAAACTTCACAATTATTAACTAAAAATGCAGGAAAGCATCTTCATGACCTTAAAGTCGGGACAGCCCTCCTAAATAGAAGAAAACAGCAAAGCCACAAAGGACAGTATTAATAACCTTGACCATATGGGAATCTAAAAGACCTATAGTACAAGATAAGCAGATATATATTTGTTCCATTTATGTATGTAAGAGGCAAAATATTAGTATTTCGAATATATGCGACTCCTACACATCAGGAAGAAAAGACAACACAGTAGTAATGGGCAAACTCCCCCCACAACAGGTATGACACAGAAGAAAACTCATTTCCAAATGGCTGACCAACACGAAAAGCTGCAACTTCAATTTAAAACAACAGCCAAACACCTACGGGCACCCACCAGGTGAGCAAAAATCTTCAAGTTCGATAATATCAGTGTTTGAGAGGTTGTGGAATAACCTGTATTTACCCCACACTGGGGAGGATGTTGGTGACGGAGCACTCGGATGGCAGTTTATTAGTGACTTAAAACTGAAAACATGCGTGCTGTCACTCTCAGCAACTCTAATCCTGTTTTATCTGAAAAAGAAAAAAACATACGTATACCTCAAATGGTCTATACAAATATGTTCATTTTAACATGTAAAAAATAATAGCAAACAAATGTTTACTATTTAAATGTCCACCGATGGGTAGATAGGTAAGTAGACTGATGTGTCCAAATGATAGCAGAGTAAACAATAGTCAAAACAAACAAATTAGAGCTATTTCAATCAATGTGGCTTGATTTCAAAAATATTGCTGAGTGAAAAAAAACAAGATACAGAATAATGTGTACAATATGATACCATTTTTTTGGATACCGTTTTTATGAAACACAAACAATGTTATATGGCTCCAGATATATACAGGTGTGTAAAAGTATTTAAAGACATCTGGAAGGATACAGGTCAAACCGATAGAACTGGGGGAATATTGAGGGGTCTCAGGAGGACAGGGGAGGCAAGGAAATCAAGAGGGAGGTGGATTAAAGGGAACATTCATTTCATCTACAGTGCTTTAAATTTTTAGAAGGAGAAAATGAATGTAACTGTTGAGCAGGTATAATGATACAGGGACCCGGCAAGGGCAGGAGCCCCAGGTTTGCCATGATTGTCGAGGAGTGTGTGCTCACAGATGGAGGTGCACACGCAGACGTGAACCAGGAGGGGCTCAATATTCGTTGTGCAGGACGTTAAAGCAGGTGCCTGGGCACAGCCTCGAGCGGTTGTAAAGGTGAGGCGGGTGGCTAGAGCCAGGAGCTGGGCCCAGCATCCTTTCATTCCTTAAGCCTTTGCTGGGCACCCAGGAGAACTCTGTAAAAGGGCGCGTGTTGAGCTGCACCATGCAGGCCTGCAAGCCCCGTGCTGGCCCAGCTTCAAGACCAAAGAGCCTGGAGTCAGTGACAGACGCATCAACGGTTTAATGGATGGGGGAGCTTACACGTCGGAAGCAAGGTCCTGGAGTGACAACCCACCATTTTGTGTGCAGTCGACGGCGGGGTGGACGTGGCAGCATCTTTGCTCCCGGCGGGAGGGGCTGGTTACCAGTTATAGGGGGAATTGACATCAGGTGGGCTCATCAGTTACCAGGGGAACAAGCAGGGGGGCACATTCCTTACCGCCCCTTTGATAAGCTATCGTGTTGATGTTCAGATCTAAAGCTAGAACAATCTAGCCTGGGCCAGGGGCAAGTATGTAGGGAGGTCAGTCAGGTGAGTAGGGTGCAGGTGAAACAGGCACTGGTTGAGCAGGGGGTGTAAGAGAGCAAGAGAACAGCCACCTTGAGGGGCCTGACCATATAGAGCCATAGTTCAGAAGTAGTCTTGAATGTGATTTTTGCTCTCACCCCAGCTGGTCTGAGGTAGCGCTCTGAGTGAAGGGAAAGTGGGATTTACTGCAGAAGGAATGCACTGAGGAACAATAATAAGATAATAAGATTTTGAAGAAACCCCCCCCCAAAACAAAAACCAAACAAACAAAAACCAATAACAGCCTTGCAAGGCAGGCTATTATTTTGAGAGATTTTTCTAAATTCTTGTGTTCTCCCCCTGTCGTAGTTAGATTCAGCTACCAAAATACTATTGGCTTAAATCAGACCGTAGTTTATTTTCCTTACATAGGAATTCAAACACCAGCAGTCCAGGGCAATACTGTGGTCCGTGCCACTGCGGGAGCCAGGCCCCTTCTCTCTGGTTGCTCCATGCCCTCCCAATGTGGCTTCTGTCTTACGGTCTCAGACGGCTGCTGCAGTGCCTACCATCACATCTCACACCCACCTGGCCACCAGCCGAAAGCACGGAAGAAAAAGTGGGGGGCATGTTCCTTTGTTTTGCAGGCACAGCCAGAATTGCAAGTGTGACTTCCATTCTCGTCTGGAAACCAGAACGTGCTCTCCAGGCCCCTCTAAACTGCTGGGGATGTTGTCTTCATCTGGGCAGCCAGCAGCCAGCTGCCAGCTAAAACATGGGCTTCTCTCCCTAAAGTACAAGGAGAGGAGGGATACTGGGGACAATTTGTTGCTGCCACACCCTTCAGCATATGAACAACGAAGCCTGTGGAGCAGGTGACGTCCACTCACCTGGTTCTCGCTCCTGGCCCTGGGAAATTGTGGAGGCCGGAAGGGAGAGAGTGGAGGAAGGCAAAGCAAGCAGATGTGAGTCCAGGTCTCCGCTGGGCCCAGCCGAGGGGCAGATGTGGCGGGCAGATGTGGCAGCCATTGCAGGAAACACGAGGTGCGCAGCACCAAGCCGGTGGCACGGTCGGTCGGTCAGGCAGGGGAGGTCCCCAGGCTCAGGTTCCCGAGCCAACCTGGCTTCCTGTGCTGGCATGGACAGAGCCAGGAGGTGTCGGTGGGGCCCCCACGGCGGGGCAAGGGGGCTCTGCAGCAAGGCTGCAGCGAAGATTCACAGGTAGGGCTGCCAGATTTAGCAAACTCAGGATCCCAGTTTACTTTGAATTTCAGATAAATGAGAAAGAATTGCATAGTATAATCATGTCCCGTTTCCATTCGTTGTTTATTGGGAAATCAAATTTAATTGGGTGTCCTGTACTTTATCTGGAAACACTACAAGGTGAGGGTTTTAGGGGGCCTAGCCAGGCTTTGGAGGGGTGTGGAGCCCCAGCGGGACCAGCGTGAGCTCAAGGCAAACATGGGGACCTCCAGGCTCGTCCTGATCCAGGACAAGGATCTTGAGACCCGGAGCCACAGGGACCTGCAGGGCAGGCGGCAAAGCAGGGGCCAGTGCAGAGGCCACAGACCAGAGTCTTCCCTGCTCTGGGGAGGGTGTGCAGGGTGACTTAAACTTCCCTGCTCCCCCAGACCAGAGGGCAACACTGCCCAGAGGAGCAGAGAAGGGAGGCCCGAGTATTTTTTTTCCCCCAGAGACTGAGCCTTACCCTAAAGAATCTCTAAGAACTATGTTTTAGTTCTGAGGATGGAAAGTTTATTTTTACCGCTAAGCTGCAGGTAAGCGGCTTAAATGCAGATCAAATACAGACTCCACATCTTCTGCGCTCACCTGAGCACAGCCAGAGGGGGCTCTTGACCCTGCTGCCCCTTCTCAAGGCAGACTTCCCAGGGCTTTGCAGTCCCTCTCCGCCCTGTGGTCACTGCCGCCTGCTCCCGAGGGCCCTGTGTTCCCTTGCAGCATGGCCGGGATGCATATTCCACCATATTCCAGCCTAGTCCTTTTCCCCACTCTCAGGGTTTATGGAAGCTTGCAGCCTCATGAAGTTCAAAGTCTGCAGTGATAATAAAGAGGCCCACTCAACTTGGCTTGGGCAGCGGGACACTCCCAGCTGTACGAAGGGGTGTTGGGGGCTGGGTGAGGGGCGCCTTGGGTGGGCCCAAACTCAGCCCTGCGGGGCCCAGCCTTGAGTCCAGGCGCTTCTCCTCACACTCCACACGCTGGGAACCCCTCTGTGCCCAAGATGCTGGGGAGGGGCCACCTCTGAGATACGTCCAGGCCCTGTGGGCTTGGGGCCCTGCAGATTAGGGGGTGTAGAAAAAAATTTGTGCTTCAGTGGAAACTATGCATTGTCTACATACTGCACATCCTGCTGTTATCTGATCCTAGCTTTTTTTAAAAGTTGAGGTATAGTTGATGTACAATATTATATAAGTTTCAGTACAACATAGTACTGAGCATAGTTTTTAAAAACATAGTTTTTAAAGGTTATGCTCCATTTATAGTTATTATAAAATAGTGGCTATATTCCCTGTGTTGTACACTATATCCTTGCAGCTTATTTATTTTATACATACACAGTAGCTGTACCACTTAATCTGATTCTAGCTTTTTATCATCTTCTTTACAACGTGTAAATTGTCTTGTCCGGACGTTCAGTGATCTTGCCCACCCCCCACTCCTGCGGAAAAACTCATTCTGCCTCTATTAACGTTCTCATTTCAATATTCCTGATCTATAAAAGGTTCTCTTTTTTGATTGGCTTTTGAACTGGTTATAATACCTGTCTGGTTCCTTCGCTGATGAACGAATAGGACAGTCTTTAACATTTGTCTATATTTATACCTGAATGAGAATTATTATTTCACCTTTTTCTGAAAATTATCTTTGAATAGGGATTAGACGAATTGAGTTCAGATATTGCTTCTACAATTTACTGACTTTGTGACCTTCGGGAGATCGCTCATCTGAAATAGGAGGCTGGCGAGGCCAGAACTGGTACAAAGGTGCTTTCCGGAGCCCTGGACTCAGACCCCGCCCCCTCCCCGCTCCGCCCGCCCCGCTCCGCCCCCTCCCCGCTCCGCCCGCCCCGCCCCGCCCCCTCCCCGCCCCTCGTCTCGGCCCCGCCCCGCCACAGGCCCCGTCCCCAGACCTTTCTCCGCTACAAAGGCCCGGCGGCAGGTGGGCCAGCCCATAGCGCGAGCCGGGAGTCCGTCCGGAGCCCAGTAGGGGCGGGGCAGACGCGTCGAGAAGTTCCCATTGGCCGGCTGGCGGTGTCAGGGGCAGGTTCCAGCCTGCGATTGGCCGGCAGCCGGGCTGCCTGGCGGCGTGAGCGGGGCAAAGTCATGGAGGGCGCGGGCGCTCGGACCCGGGCGGCTGCGCGGCGGCGGGACCGGCGGCTGCGGGCGCCGACGACCCTGAAGGAGCAGCGGGATCCCCAGCCAGGCGTGCGGCTGCCGCAGAGGAGGTGGGTAAGAGACCGGTGGGCGAATCCTGCGGCCCCGTCCCGCGGCCGGGCAGTGGAGCCAGAGTCGATGGGCGCCCGACCCAGGCCCCGGGAGGCGCGCTGGGAGCTCCGGGCGCAGGACAGCAATCTTCGGCCCCCAAGCCCCCTGTCCGCGGCGGGGGCTGCCCGCCGCCCCAGCCCGCACAGCAGCAGGCACGGACAGAGTCTCGGAACCGGGATGCGACCTCAGCAGCGGGCCAGGCTGGGAATCCTGGCGCCCTGGCGGGAAGCTTCGACATCCTCATCTGCGAAATGCGTTGATCGTGCCTCCCACCCCTGGCGGTGGATCTGCGCAGAGGATCCGAGCGTGGCATTTTTAATTGCTCAGGGCAGGCCAGCGTGTGTAATTAGGATTATTCGTGCCCATGCTGGGCAGGAAGGGGGTTGGTGCCTGGGGCGGGGACATCTGAACTGGTCTTTGAGGAGGTGGAGGATTTCAGTAGGTGGAGAATGGACAGAAGGGTGTTCCAGTTTGAGGGAACAGAATGGGCAAAGGCACGTTTCCATAGTTTGCATTAAAAAATGTAAGCCAGAGGACATCTCCCCCTGCATGTCTAAGTGTGGGCTGGTCTGTTTGCTTCAAAGTGCTCTTTTTCTTTACCCTTTTATTTTTAAAAAGTTTAACTCTTTGTTTGCTTAGAACTGAAGAGGCTCAAGAAGAAGCAGTCTTTCGAGAAGTGGTCAGTTTTACCCCAGACCCTTTGCCAGGTGAGAAGGACCGAGGCTCTGAACACTTGTGTCCATGTTTACTCTTGGGGCTTCTGGACAGGGCTGCCCCCTCCTGTCTCAAGTTTTCTGTTATTAATCCCATAATTTCCACTAATTCCTCGCTGTTTCCCTACTCTGACCAGTTCGATATTATGACAAGGACACCACCAAACCCATCAGCTTTTACTTGTCTTCCCTGGAGGAACTCTTGGCATGGACGCCCGACGTGGAGGACAGCTTTAACGTGGCCTTAGGGCCCCCCGAGTGTCGGCAGCCCCCTCTGAGCAGCAGGAGGCCCCGGACTTTGATGTGCCATGACATGATGGGCGGGTACCTGGATGACAAGTGAGGACACTGCGAGGGCATCGCCTGGCGGGAGGGGACGGAGGGGAGGGAGCGTGCCGTGTGGCAGAAGGAGCACTGGATGGGGAGTCAGGAGATGGGATCAGCCCACACTGCCACCACCTGGGAGAGGAACTCGGGCCTCTTTGTTTCATCTGTAAGAAGAGGGCACTGGATTAGGCAGTAGCTGATGCCTCTTTCAGCTCTGAAACTGTTTGATTCTGGGGACTACCTGCACCTGAAGTCTGGGAGGCTGGAGAGGGCACCACAGCCGGGACCCTCTTCAGATGGCCTGGCCCGGAAACTTGGTTCTTCAGCTGATTTCTTTTCTTCATCCTCCTCACTCGAGCTCCCTTCCATCTTGGCCCACTGGCTCTGGAGTCGTTCCACCCCCTCCCCCCCGCAGCCGGGGGCACTTCCTCCAGGTTGCTGCGGAGAAAGTTTAGAGATCTTAAACGTCCATAAAATAATCTTGGACATGACGATTGTTGGGAAGGCTTGAGTCAGAGCTGGCCATCAAGGTACAGACAGAGGCGGGTGATGTAACCTCGGGTGTAGCTCACGTGGTTGTCAACCCCAACCATGCCTGCAGGCAGGCTGTGTCCTGGGGAACTGCTGACCTCAGAATAGAGTGGGACCCCAGGCACTGGGAGCTCTGCGTGAGCCCCTCCCCGTCTCTTTCCTTCTGTCCTGTGTTTGTCTGCTTGTTGAGGCTAAACACGCTCAGTCCATCAGGTCCCATGGGGGGTAGCTGCACGGCCTGGTGAAAACGTTTCCCTTGAGACAAACCCTCTCAACATCCGGGCTGTGGGCTGATCCTGCTCCTCAGCCCGGTCATTAGGCAGGGCCTGGCTCACAGCAAGCTTGCCGTTAGTGCCGACTGGATGGAACTGAAGAGAATCTTCACTCACTTGCCATTGCCCTCTCTTTTCACCATAGGGTTGTCGTGTCCTTGTCTGTTTCTGGGTCCTGACTTTGTTCTCTTTCTTCACCCAGGTTTATTCAGGGCTCAGCTGCGCAGAGCCCCTATTCCTTCTACCACTGGCAGTACATCGACATCTTTGTGTACTTCAGCCATCACACGGTCACCATCCCCCCGGTAGGCTGGACCAACGCTGCCCACAGGCATGGGGTCTGTGTGCTGGGTAAGAGCCAAGGACCCGCCTCCAACCCTGCCAGACTCGTTGGCACACCTGCCAGGTGACCCATTGATGAAAGGGCTTGGGCTTCGGCTGCTGCTTAGTGGGTAGAGCTCCTTACCTGCCTTGACGGGTTAGGACAGGCAAAGGCAAACTTTTTCTGGAAAGGACCAGATAGGAAATATTTTCAGCTTTCCAGGCCACTGGGTCACTATTGGAACTGCCAGAGAGACAATAGCCCCCACAGACAATAGACAAACAAATGGGCTGGGCTGTGATCCAGTAAAACCGTTTTTACAAGAAGAGATGGGGGGCTGGATACAGGCCGTAGGTGGTCCACCCCTGGGGAGAGCAGTGCTCCTCAAGCTTTCTCCTGCATCCAAATCATTTACTGTCTTGTCTAACACTGATTTTGGGGCCCCGCCCCCAGGGTATCCGGTTCATTTGATATCTGCGGACGCTGGGAATTTGAAATTCTAATAAGTCTGCAGGCGACAGTGATGCTTCTGGTATAGGAACCACACCTTGGGAACTGCTGGGTCAGAGGGGAAATGATCCCCGGGCCCGATCTCGTTTCTCTCCCGTCCCACAGGGACTTTCATCACCGAATGGAAAGAAGGGGAGCGGCTCTGTGAGGCCTTCCTGGCTGGGGACGAGCGCTCATACCGGGCGGTGGCCCATCAGCTGGTCCTGATTGCCCAGTTTTTCCGATTCGATGGCTGGCTGATCAACATCGAGAACTCTCTGAGTGTGAGCACGCCTGCCCCTGGCGCCTGGTCCGCCAGCCCCTGTGCCCCACGGGGACCCTCCATCGCACTCCTCGGCCTCACCAGGCCGGGTCCCTGCTACAGCAGCACTTCCTGCGTCTCAGTTAGAGCTGGCTCCTACGCCTCTGCCACTTCACACAGAGATGGATGTGTCCAGAAACCTTGCCCGCTGAGCTTTGCTTCTCTGGCTCCTTCAAGGCGGCCCTTTATTCCTCCTCGGTCTCTGCTTTGCTTGGGCCGCATGTGTGGCTTCCTCTTCACGCTGCCCTCCCCTTTCACTGCGTTTTATCTTTTCCTGATTGCTGAGTCCGTGTCCTCCCTGCTTCAGAAAGAACGGAAAGTCGGACCTCTGGCTGGACCCTCTGCTCAGCAGCCGTGGGGCTGAGGGGCTTCCGGGACCAGGACCCATTTGCTCCTGGGGTTAAGTGTCCTCCTGTCTGTCCTGTGCCAGGCGCTTCTCACGACAGACCTCTCTGGGCCTCACGGAAGGTCTGTCTCCTTCCCTGTCTCCAGCTGGCCGCTGTGGGGAACATGCCCCACTTCCTCCGGTACCTGACCACTCAGCTGCATCAACAGGTCCCCAGGGGCCTGGTGCTCTGGTATGACAGCGTGGTGAGCAGCGGGCAACTCACGTGGCAGGATGAGCTCAACGAGCACAACAGGTGAGCCTGCAGGAGGGCGGCCTGGGCCTCTGGACAGGGGCAGGAGCTCCCTCTGCCTTCCGGAGGTGTTGCCGGCATGGCTGCCTTGGGGAAGGTGAGGGACGGGCAGAGTTGTCTGATACCCCGAGCACCACCAGAGAGAATGAGTGCCTGGTCAGCCCGGCCGTGCCCAGCTTTATGGGCCACAGTCTGTGGGCTGGGTCCTGGAGGCAGCCTGCAGTCTGTGGGCTGAGCGGATGCAGGTGCTTGAGGGGAGAAGGCCCGGGCTTTGCAGCCCACCCTTGCCGCCCCCAGGGTCTTCTTCGATTCCTGCGATGGCTTCTTCACCAACTATAACTGGCGAGAGGAGCATCTGGAGCGGATGCTGGGGCAGGCGGGGGAGCGCCTGGCCGACGTGTACGTGGGAGTGGATGTGTTCGCCCGGGGCAATGTCGTCGGGGGCCGGTTCGACACGGACAAGGTGGGTGGTGGCCTTTGAGGCCGGGGAGGTGGTGGCAGTGGCCTGGGTGCTTGGTGTTCTTGTGGACCTTTCATTGCCATCTGCACCTTAAGGGAAAGAGAGGCAGCAGTGATCCTCCCCAGAGTGGGGAAACTGAGGCACCGAGAAACAAGCTCTGCCCTAAAATCCTAACTTCCAGCCCATTTCTACAGTCAGATGGTACCATTTTTACCTAGGTGTTAATGTCCAAAGCACCTCTTCCGACCGCCGGTCTCATCTGTAGCTTTACTTCCTTTTGGACTACGTGCTTTGCAGGGCACTGAGCTAGCATTGTAAAGCAAGACAGGGACTCAGAGGAAAGCCGGGGGGCATATTTTGGTGTTTCCTTAGCCCAGGGCGAAGGACTGAGGTGAAACACCCACCGTTTCGGGAACTGCTGGTTTGATAACTAGTGAGGTTTTTCTGGCAAGGCAGGAGGTGTCAGCAGTGAGAGAAGAGAAGAGGGGCCCTCGGGGGGCTGCTGCACCTGGTGTGCGATAAGTGGGGAATCAGCCTGTCCCGGGGCTGTCAATCCTGCCCTTCCTGGGTGCCGTGGGGACGTTCTCAACTCATTAATTAAGTTTTAAGTGAATAAATTAATCCAATAACTGAAGATTCTCTCCGCCCCCTGTGAGGCTGATAATATAGTGTGAAGTGTAGTGAGAGAGAGAGACGTGTATCCCGTGGGCGCCCCGCGTGCTGGCCCCGGCCCCTCGGACATTCCCCTCTGCGCCTCCCCGCCGCCTGCGCCCTCTTCTGGGCGGCTGCAGAACTGCAGGGATGAGCCCTAAACGCCCGGAGTGGAGCTGGGGCTCCTGCCTCCCTTTCCAGGCTCCCCACTTCCCCACACCCCCCATCCCCATGCGTGGATGCTGGTTGCTGGGACGGGGGCATCTCCCTGACTGCTGTCTCCCTAGTCACTGGAGCTGATCCGGAAGCACGGGTTCTCGGCGGCTCTTTTCGCACCTGGCTGGGTGTACGAGTGTTTGGAGAAGGGGGATTTCTTCCAGAACCAGGACAAGTGAGTCTTGCGCGTCCCGGGTCCTGAGTGTGGCCCATGGCAGGGAGGGTCTCAGGTGATTTCCCCAGCTTTTGGCCTTGCTCCCCTGGGGGTGGGGGTTAAGGCAGGGCAAGGGGTTCAGCTGCCCTGGCTGCTCCTGGGGGTCGTGGAGACCAGTTAGTTACGCAGGAAGGACAAAGTTTGGGGATCCCGAGGGACCACTTCCTGCAGACTTGCAGTGGGGGGCTGCAGTCACTCGGGAAGGGGTGCCGGAAAGACTGGAGTCTTCAGGGCGTCACAGAGCCCTCTGTGGACCTGAGCCTCCACGCGTTCCTCCGCAGGTTCTGGAGTTTGCTGGAACGCTATCTGCCCACGCACAGTATCTGCTCCTTGCCCTTTGTCACTTCCTTCTGCCTGGGCATGGGGACTCGAAGAGTCTGCTATGGCCAGGTGCGTGGGTCCCCTGCTGGGTGGCCGGGGGCGAGGGGCTTCCTGGATGTGCCGCATCTTGGTGAAGGGGCTGCCTTCTCTCTCGTCTTTGGTCCTCACCTGGGACCGGTGGGAGGGGGCCTGGGGCGTGATGGCTCCGTCTGCCCCCTGCCCTCCCTCCACTTCGGTCTCTTTCTTCAGGAGGAGGCTGTGGGGCCCTGGTACCACCTGAGCGCCCAGGAAATCCAGCCCCTGTTTGGAGAGCACAGGCTGCAAGGGGATGGACGGGGCTGGGTGAAGATGCACTGCTGCCTGGCGGACGCCTGGAACGGGGGCAGCTCTCTGGTTATCCGGGGGCTGATTCCGCCCGAGGTTGGAAACGTGTCTGTGAGGTAGGTGAGTGAGTCGGGCTGAGACGTAGGGCCCGTCAGCTTCCCCCATCATCCATGTCAGTCGCCTAACTGGGCAGGTGGGCAGCAGAGGCCAGAGTGAGGACAGAGCCGGGATTTTGTTTTATTGTGTGAAGAACACGCAACACACAGTTTACCATCTTCACCGCTTCTGAGTGTCCAGGAGAGTAGCGTCAGCTACCTGCCCACTCTTGTGTGCATTTTCCGTTCGCAGACCTGCGGCTGGCCTCGCCGGGCAGCCCGCTCCCCCTCCCTGTCCTGGAGGGAGAAGTTGGCGGACGGGACCCGGAACAGTCCCGCTTCCCAGCGGTTTCCCTGTGGCCTCTCACCACAGGACCTCCCTCCTCCAGGTTATTCTCCCTGCAGGTGCCAGTGCCGCCCAAGATTTTCCTGTCCATGGTGTACAAGCTAGAAGGGCCTTCGGCTGTGGGGGTGGCTTTGGAGCTCACCACGGGGGACGCAGGCAGCTGTCATGTGGGAGGCATCTCGGCGCTGAGCGGTGAGGGGACGCGGTTGGCTCCTTCCTTCCTTACAGGCCTCTGCCTTCTCAGGGGACGTGTCGGGGAGGAGGAAGCTAGAGAGCTGCACGGGGTGCGGGGGCAGCCGGGGCTGGGGGCACTGCGGCGGTCCGGCCAGGCCGGGGAGGTGTGCCTTCCCGCTGGAACCCCTGGGCTGTGGCCCTGCGGCGCGGGGTTGGACGTGTGCTCCCACGGTGGGTCTCCTGCCAGCTGCGCCCTGAGAGGGAGGATGTCCACGGGCCAGTCCTGGTCATCCACCCCTGAGTTTTCCTCCTCTCCTCCCTATTCTCCTTCTGAGGCCTCAGCCCATCGGGCCGAGAGCACCTGGGGCCACCAGGGAGTCTTGCTGGGCCCCCGGCTCCCGATTCAGTGACCCCTCCCAGTGCGGTTTCCTTTGGACTCTCCTTGTTAAAGTCTTGTGTCTCCTGCCCCAGCAGAAACGAGCTCAAGGCGCAGTCCCCGACCCCTCCGGGTGCCCCCGACCAAGCTGGCCAAATGGGTGGGCCGCTGCGGCCAGCAGCTCAGCGGGGGCTGGGTCCAGCGGTGAGTCCCTCCCCTTCCTGTTGAATCCCCGGCCGGGGATGGCCACGCTGGGGTGGGGATTGAAGAGTGAGGGGCCGTCCACTGAGAAACCCCAGAACTGGCGGGAATGGAGGGGCCCTGGGCCGACCCCTTGGATTTCAGGCAGCTCAGTGACACAAGACCGCAGGGTCCACTTTGGGACGGAGCTCCCCGTGGCTCGGGGCCTCTGAGCAGCCAGTCTGAAGGTGCCGAGCTGAGGCCCCTTGGGACCGACCTCTGTTTGCCTCTCCCAGCTGCTACGAAGTGAATCTGCGGGGCTGCCTCCTGCAGGCCCTCTTCGTTAATTTCTCCCGGCCTCCGGGCAGCCAGGAGGAGGAGAACTTCATCTGTCGCCTTGGAGAGATCCAGGTGAGGTATCTCTGGGGGCCGGCTGGGGCATCTGTCCGGCTGCAGATGAGGCCGAGCAGCCCCCTGCTGCCTCCGCTGGCCCGGGGGGATTGGCACAGAGGTGCGGGGCGTGGACCTTGCAGGGCCAGGCGCCCTCCAACCAGCCCTGGGCTCTCGGGCCGTGCTGAGCCTTCTCTCTTCTGGCAGGTGGTGGATGCCAGTAGCCTGCTGAGCCCTCTGCCTCAGGTGCAGGCCGTGACCGTCTCGCAGGTGCACTGGCAGCCGGCCACCTCCGAGGGGGAGAGCGGCGCCGCTGGGCTCCGACTCAGCTGTACCCTGCACTGGGCCTACCTCCTCCCTCACGTCCGATGCTTCCGGATCCACTGCTGCCAAGGGTCAGGAGGTGACTCTCCTTGCAGGGGGCCGTCGGAGCCAGAGAGGCCCACGCTCCTGGGCCTGGCTTTTGTCAACCGGTATCGGATAGTGGACCTGGCAGTGGCAGCCGCAGAGCCTGGCCGGGATGGCCGTGTGGAGTTCCTGGTGGAGCCCATCCCCAAGGAGGGGTTTCTGGTGCCGCGGGCCGAGTGGGGCAGGGCGGCCATGCTGTACTCCACGCCCCGCACATGAGCGACCATTAAAGCACAGTCTCCCACCTCAGGGATAAGGTTTCTTCCGCACTGGGGCCTCACACGTGTGCGGGGAAGGCCCGGGTCCCGAGGGCTGGGCCAGAAGATCATGGGCCCCAGAAGGCTGTGGGCTGTGGCTCTTCGTTGGGCCATTGGGATAGAAAAACTGAGAAGTCAGTTTGCTGAGTTGATAATCCCAGGGGTGAATGGACCCCCCCTTTTTGTCTAATCTCTCTCTGTAGTATACAGTTTCCGGGTACAAGTGAAAAGATTTGGGAAAATTTAGTCTAGAAAATTCCATAAAGGGTGTTGCCTAATAGGCTGAAAGACGGTTATGCTGACAATGGTGACCTTTTATTCCTGCAGTTGGGACAATTAGGAACGAGCTTAATTGTGGCGAGAGGGCCTCGGAGTAGGGCCTTGAGACTTCCAAGGGCTTCCAAGGGTGGGAATAAGATAGCGGGGCCCCGATGGAGCAGAGCAGCGGGGTGGGGGGTGGCCAGTAGCTCAGGAACAGTGGCCCCTGCAAGTGCTGAGAGGGTGTCCCGGGGGACCTCTTCCCCAGGAATGGGAGCCCCAGGCCAGGCTGCGCCAGGTCACTCCAGCCCCAGGCAGGGCAGGCACCTGGGCCAGACCACCTCGTGTCCTGGCTTTCCCAGTTTACCGTCCCCCTGAGCCAGAGCCACTTATGGAGCATTCCCATCGGCCCTGTGTCCTGCTTCGTCTCTTCCGGGTCGTAGGTGCAAGCTAGTGAGCCCAGTGAGCTCGGGCAGCAGGAGGCTGGGCAGGGCCCGGGAAGGCCCTCAGGGGGCACCCAGCAGCCCCCCAGTCCTGTGTGCGGGCTCCGGGCCGCCTCCGTCACACCCTCCGGCTCCGCCACTCCCTTGAGCAGGTGTTAGTCCGGAGCATCAGGGCATCGGGACAGCGGCCCTCCCCACTGTGGTCCCTTCCTCCCGCTTCCTTCTCTCTCCCAGCACCTCCCTCCTTCCTCTGCCCAGCGCTCTGCACGGGGAGGAGGCGGGGAGGCGAGCCAGAGATGGCTTCTCCAGCCACACAGCTCCCCTGTTAACACCTGGGCCGCTGCAGTGGCTTCCCGGGCGGGGTCTCTTGATCCCGCAGCCTTGGGTAACCCTGTTCCCCTGCCCTCTCCAGGCCTCAGTGGGTTGTGCCCTGACCCTTTGATGAAGGCCGTCAGCCCCTCGTTCTTGGGGTCTCTCACCCCCAGGCCTCATAGGCCAACGATGGGGGTTACTTTCCTGTTCCTCTTGTCCTCCCCCTGTGCTACTTGATGTGGACGATGCCGAGGGCCAGGACCCTCTGGGGTGACCTCCCAGCTGGAGGGTTGGCCTCTTGTGCCACGCAGGGTCAGCAGACTTGATTTTACGCCGCAGTGAAGGAAGAGGCCGCCAGGCGGCAGTGCAGCCACACAGCATCCATCCTGGTCCTCGGAATTCGGAGAGGACCGCAGGACGCGGAGGGGTTCTCCTTCCGGGGCCGACGTTCGCCTCCGTCTCCACCTGCCCTGCTTCCCGGGTACCCACATGCCCCTTTCCCAGCCTGACGCAGGACCTCTGGTTCTACGTCTTTCCTAATTGGGAACGTTTTACTCTTCATGCCCCACACGTGTGGCTCAGCTCAGTCCCAGGCCAGGAATAGGTTTGTCTGAGAGGGGGGAAGAGGGTTCCTGCGGGCCAGAAAGACACCTCCACTGGCTGACCCTGAACAGGTCTCCCAGCACCCCCGATTCTCCCTGTGAATCTGGAGTGTCAGGAGACTGTCGGGGTTGGGGAACCGCTCCCTTGACTCCCCCTGGAATGCTTTGAGTCCCCCCCATTTGGAACTGGGGGGAACTGGGGTGGGGGCTCCTGGCTCCTCCCACCCCAGTTCCCAGAGGTGGCGGTCGGGTGGGGGGTCAGGACCGGGCACCCGGAAGTGGGCAGCACAGCTGTAATGCCCTGCTGCTCTTATTTCAGGAGGCTTTTTTTTTTTTTAAAGTGCTGGTTTCCCGAATAGTTTATGCAGAGAAGGAGGGAAAATTTATAGTGGCAATTATTTTCTCACGGTCTGGTGAGCAAGCAATTAGAAAAAAGGGGGTTTAGCAGAGCATGGCGTGCTGCGGGATCGCACAGCCCCAGCTTCCCAAGAGCACGGTCCCCAGTCCCACTGACGGTAAAAGGCTCGTATGCAGGAAAATAATATGTCGGCGTTTAAGCCTGTGCCCCTCTGGCGTGTGTAATCGCTCCGAAATAAATGATCCAACGCTGTGAAAAATCAAGAACGCAGGTCTTGGTGAGACGTGGGGCGGACAGCGTGTCTCGGGTTTGGAAGCTGCCCCCATCGCAGCCCCCAGCCCAAGGCTTTCAAGCTCTTGGTTTGGATTCTGCTGCTTCCCTTCCCAGCTCTCCCTCCTCTTCTGGCTGGGGGTTGAGGATGGCGGCCACTCTCCTCCACCCCACTGCGCCGGGGCTGGGGACTCAGGCCGGGGGTGAAGCAGTGGGCTTACCTTCAGGCAGCTCCTTTCCTTGGGACCACGGCTGGGCCCCGGCGCACAGGCAGAGCCAGTGGTGTGGGCAAGATCCCTGAGAGCACCAGCCTCAACTGCCCAGCCGGCCCTCTTGTATTCAGGTGTCTGCCCCGCCGGTCAGCAGGCACACCTGTGGAGCAGCCCCCACTCAGCAGCCGGTGGGGCCGGGGGGGCCCTCCTGCCCCAGACTCTGCCAGTAACGCCACAGACCTTGCCCGCAGGGTAGACAGGGCAAGGCTGCGGGGAGCACGTGTGAGCCCTGCCTCCAGACTCCTGGGACGGGATGGGGAGACGGCAGTCTGGAGGAGAGCATGCAGGGCTCCAGACTCTCTCCCAGAGGGTCTTCTGACTCCCCTCTGGCCATCTGGCTTCCTGGGAGGAGCTGCCCGTCCTGGGGCCACCCACAGTGGGCGTCCTGGTCCTCTGTGCCCTCTACCCTCTGTGCCCGGGAGCTGGCAAATCAAAAAGAGTTGTCCTGGTTTGAAGAAAAATCTTTATTAATAATCTTAATAATAATAATGCGGTTGATTTGAATGGTCACACCTTGGAAGCATACAGAATGGTAAGAAAGGAAGCCTGGGGCCTGGCTGCAGTCCCGGGGGTGAGAGGGGTGGGAGGGCGCAGGGCCGGGGGTGGAGCTGCTGCAAGAAAAGGGTCCAGAACAGCAGAGGGTGGAGGGGCCTGTACAGAGGACGAAGCCGGAGGCAGGGCGGGGCTATGTACACCGGGAATAGAAAAGGAGCCTCATCTCAGTAGCTTCAGGAGCTGATGCTGAATATAAAGTGAGGTGTATTTTTTTTACTTTTTAAGTTTCATGAGACAGTGGAGCCATGTGGGAAGCCTACATCTTTTGTTATTTTTTGCTTCTCCCCCGACTCCAGCTCTCCCTGCCTGGCCAGCGGCTCCTCCCTGCTGCCTGCCGTCTGCTGCCCCCGCGACTCTGGGACCTGAGCCGGGAGCAGGGGAGGGGGCGGCGGACCGCCCAGGCCTTCCCCCACCCCTGGCTCTCCCTGCTCGGACGTGCCGTGCAGACCCATAGCACCGTGACCCGAACCCTCGCCGTGCAGCCAGGCGCCGGCCCGTCCCTCTGTTCCTCTGCAGGACGGGGCCCTGCAGGGCAGGGGCCAGAGGGCTCGACCCAGCTGCAGCGTGAGGCTGGCCTTCCCTCTCCTAGACCAGGCCCAGGGCCTCCTCCAGAAAGGGAACCAGAAACGACCAGTCGGAACAAGACCTCGGCCTCAAGGCCCTCACCCCTTGCTGGGCAGCCAGAGCCCCCTCGTGTGGAGGGAGGGGGCCTGGGTGCCCTGTAGTTCTGGAAACATATCAGCCCTTGGTGTTGAGGTCGGACCCCAGGGCTGCTGGTTGGACAGCCTCCAGTGGCTGCAAACTCCTCCCCAGGTTCGCAGGACACAGGTGTTGGCGGCGCGGCAGGAGGGGTAGCCGGGGCCCAGAGCGCAAGACACAGGGTGACTGGGCACAGCCGAAGCCCCGAGATGAAAAGCAGCCCCCGTCCCCGCGCCCACCCAGCCGTCCCTCCGCTGGCACAGTCGGCAGCCAAGGTCGAGTCCTGCTGGCCACTCTTCCTGCTTGGGCCTGCAGCGCTCGCCACTGGCCCACGCTGCCTCGAGTGGGGCCCGGAAGGAAGACTTGGTAGAAAACGGAGTCCCTCCCCTCCCGCCTCCCTCCTGCCAGCGCGCTGCCGGCGGCCGGGGGCCGCGGACCTGCTCCCTCGCTGCGCTGCGACGGCTCGCGGGCTCGCGGACTCGGACGTGGTGGGTGCTTCTCGGTTTGGTTGGTTGTTTTGTTGCTTGGATCTGAACATCTTTTTTTGTTTTGTTTTTTGTTTTGTGATTTTTTTGTGTTTTTTTGTTTTTGCCCTTCATGGTCCAAGAAGGAAACGGTGGAAGCTTTCACTACAACAGAAACAGAAAGGCGCGACTTGCAGTTCACAGGAGCACCGGCCAGGCGTGCTGCCGGGGCAGCTGGACCCGGGACCCTGGATGCCAGGAGGGCAAGAGAGGAGGCGCCCCCAAACCGGCCCCACTCCCAGCTTCAGGAGCCCCCTCATCTTGCGTAAGGGACTTTAATGCAGACCTCCGGCCTCCAGGGCAGAGAGGGTGCGGCCGGTGGGGGAAGAACAGGGCCGCGGGGATGGAAGCGCCGCAGTGAGCGCGGCTGGCAGACGCAGCTGGTGGACTCCGCTAAGACCTGGGTGGGCAGGGTCTGGCTGCTCAGCGCAGAGGAGGGCAGAGGTCAGGGCGTGGTGGGTGGGTGACGCTGCTTGGGCCACGTGGGGGTCTGGAATGAGGCCGCTGAGAAGGTGCTCTGGGCAGTGGTGGTGAGCTGGCTGGGCACCCTGCGTGTGACCTGCCCACTCCACCAGCCAGGACAGATGTGCTGGTGGAGTCGGCGGAGGCTCACGTCCTGGCTGGCGGGGACCCGCACCCTCTAGCTGGCCGTCCACGCCCCTGGAGGCCCAGCTCTGGCACATAGGAGACCTGGGCCTCCTTGGTCCTTGCCACTGTTTCCTGTCACAGAGGTACCAGGGCCGCATATGAAACTTCCAAACGCTCCCGCGGCTGTCTCAGCTTCACCTGCAGGCCCCAGAGCCCTGCAGCAGAGCTAAGCCCCAGGCCTCTCGGGACGGGAGGTGGACGCAGAGCGCTGTTCCGCCAGGACGTCCGGAGGACGGGCACCACCCTCCCTGCTCTCTCACTCACACTCCCCCTCCGGAAATGCACCTGGATAAGAACGTTTCAGGTTGCGGAAGGGGAGGTGGTGCTGCACTCTGGCGCTGCACAGACCCAGGTGCCAGGCTGGCAGGGACCCCACCTCAAGACTTGGCTGGAGAGGACAGACTGTGGGCCGGTGAGGCAGACGGGCTGAGGGGAGGGTCCTCGGGGGCTGCAGGGCTGGACTGCTTTTGGGCTCTGGGGCAGGGAAATCTCTCCCTACGCTCTCCCTTCTTATAACAGAGGCTAAGGAACCCCTGAGGCTGGTGGGGCTCCCGCACGACTTGTGACAACTTCAGCAGGAAACGTCAATAAAATTTAATCAGAAATGTTAGTTTAGCTGGATGGGGACGAGGAGGGCAGAGACAGCTACTCCTGTGATTAGCTGGGTGACGACGGGGAGGAGTGCTGTCGAGGCTAGGAACCCACCAACTGGGGCAGACAGGCGGGAGCCCCCTGCTTCCTGAACCCCAGGGGAGGGGCCGGGGCTCTGGCCCAGACTGGTTGGGGTGGCTTCCAGGGGAGGCCGGGCTGGCGTCTTCCGTGGCTCTGTAGCCCGGGGGAATGGGGAGTGGGCATGGCCCTCTCGGGCTCTATTGCTAGTTCTTGGGGAGGGGTCTTCTGCCGGCCTAGCCCCTCCCACTGTGTGTATACTGTACCTGAAATGGCTTGGGGGGGCACAACATCAACAGAGTCAAAATAGGAGCCAAGGTTTCAGACATACGGGGGTGACCAGGGTCAAAGACACACACGCCATCGTGGGGGGGGAGACCAGTTGGCCGGAGGTAAAACCTATGGACTTAGAGTCGCAGAGGTCAGCGGCGCGTGTCGCTGACCGGGAGGGGCGCACTGTCCTCCTGGTGGCTGTGCCTGGTTTTGGACTGCTGGGTTTGGTGTGTACTAGGCAGTCAGTGTGAATGCTGTTAGGGGCTGGGCCTCTTGCTAGTAGGGGGTGAAGCGGCTGTACCCTCCTCGGCAGAGGCTAGCCTGCAACATCAAAGATGAAAAACAGCCAATCAGTACCGCCTTTTGGGAGAGGGGGGAAAAAGCAAAAAGAAAAAAAAAAAAATAAGGAAAAACAAAAAGAGAAATAGCTAAATCCCGTTTTCTGCCCCCCTTATGGTCTGCCTTGGGGAGAATGGGCGCTGGTTGTCATGGCAGCAGGAGGGGCCCTGGGCCTATTTCCGATGTGGTGGTCTTGGGGTCAGGGAGGTGCTGGGGTGACCAGCCACAGTGCTTCTGGATAACGAGGCTTGAGATGTCTTTCGGCCACTCTCTTGGCTCAGGCCTGGCCCTTCCCTGCCCGCTTTCTCTGTCATCTGTAATCTGGGGGGCAGGTCTGAGCAAGAGCCCCACCTCCTCAGCGCCCATCGGGGCTGCCGGGGGCAGGACTCAGCCCCTCCAGGCACGGGAGGGTGGAGGGACCTCTTGTCAGGGTTCCCAGGGCCTTGGCTCTACCAGGAGGGGCTGCGTCTGCTCACCCAGCTCCGTGGGGCCGTCTGGGGTCCCTGCGCCTCCTCCATCCTGCTGGGAGGACAGGCCTTTGGCACTCTTGCTCTCCGGTGCCCCTGGGCTCCCCTGGGTCAGGGAGGCCTGCACAGGAACCTCCTGCCCTACCCATCAGTTTCCCCAGAAAAAGGAAGAAAATGGCAAGTGCCAGAGAAGAAAAGTTGGGGGAAAAAACAGAAAATCTTAAAAAAAATCAATAAAAGAAAATGTAAGAGGGAACCCTCTGTGAATTAACTAACCCTTCTAGCTAGCAGCTTTGCAGAGGGCCGGGCGATCCTGGAGCCAAGGGGCCTGCAAGCCACGGTTTCGGGGCCTCCATCCAGGAGTGGGTGTGGGCCCCCCACCCAGAGGCCTGGGCCCCATGGCTGCCAGCAGTCACTGCAGGCTGCTTGGGATGTCTGAGGCTCGTTAAAAATCAAAAAAGACAAAACAAAAATTGGGAGGGAGTAATCAAAAACAAGGGAGATGAAAAAAATTCCATATTGTCTCTGGACCTCGTCCCTCTTTAGCCCCGCAAAAATGTTTTCATCTTTGATGCTGGATGCCAAGCTAGCTAAAAACCGACATTAACACCCCCTGGGGTTGGGGGTGGGATGGGCCTGGGAGGTAGGTGTCCACTGCAAGCAGATCTGGGGGTACAGAGTGAGCTGGGCTGTATGTGTCAACAGCTGGCCATACATACACACACACACGGACACACCGGCCCACACACCTCCGGCCTCAGCAAGCCCATCAGGAGTGCGCCCCTTCCGCCCCACCCCAGGCCTGTGGTCAGAGGCCCCCTCTCCCCAGGACAGGGCCTGCAGACTCAGCCGGAGCCACGGAGGGTCCACGGAGCAGGGACTTGGGTGAGAAACAGAAGGTAGCCCTTGTTCCCCACCTCGATGTGCGAAAAGGTACAGCAAAGGGGGTGACAGAACACAGAGGGACCATTGCACAGACACACCCACATGAGGGGAAGTGGAGGCCCTGCCTGCCTCTGGAGCCTCTGCCGGAGGGTTTTGTTTGGTTTTCCTGGTGAGGGGAATGGAAGGCCCGGACGGGACTTTTGTTACAGGGCTCAGAAAACTGGGCCACACCAGAATGCTTCCCAGACGACCAGACGTCATTACCGGGCAGCCGACTGTCTGGGCAGACCTGCCTCCCTCTAATTCCACGAGGGCACGAAGGGGCAAGTCCTCCCCCAACTCAAATCCAGGCCTCTGTCTTCCAGGCACCAGGCCGAGGGCTGGGTCATTCCCCTAAGGGCCTGCCCGCTCGCCCCCCAACCCGGCTGCAGCGCCAGCCGTCTCGTCCCGGCTCAGGGCAGCCGGGCCCCAGCCTCCTTACCATGGTTCCGATGCTGTAGGTCGCCGCGGGGCCGATGGTGTGATGGTAGGGGTCAGCAGCTGCGTAGACTCTGCCATAACTGGGGAGGTGAGCACAGGGAGTGGGGTGTGGGCAACGGGGCAGGTGAGGGGGGGCAGCAGGTCTCCTGCCTCCTCCCAGACGGCGCCCCAAGGCCCCTCCCTCCCCTGCACGCCCCCTTCTTCTTCCTGCCTGTTTGGAGGGAACACAGCCGGTCCCCCTCTGAACACGTCCAGCGAGCGCTGACCCCGAGCGCTGGCCTGCTGCGCCCCCGACAAGACCCACGGGCCGAGACGCAGTGTGAGGCTGCGAGGAAGGTGTGGGTCCAAGGGTGCCGCCTGCCCCTGAGAGGGAGGGCCGGGCAGTTCCCAGGCCAGAGCCGGCACGCAATGGCTGCCCTCCACGAAGTGCCCACCGCCTGGCTGGTACTGGAGCCCGCACGCTTCCCCAACCTGCAGCTCTGCAGCCAACAGGCCGAGTGCCCACAGGGAAAGGTGACAGGCCAGCCCACCCCCCCAAAGACCTGCCCTCAAAACAAAAGAGAACCCCCCCTGGGCCCCTGGGTGTGCTCTCAGGTGGGCAGAAACCTCTGCTCCCAAGGTGCACACACTCTGCTTCTCCGTCTCGGGGTTGAAGGGTTTCAGGCCTGGGAGCGCTGAGAAGCGTCAGAGGCGTGCCTGAGCAGAAGCAAAGGCTCCTAATTACTTTTCTCACTCGGGCCTCCAGAGCCTGGGGAGGGGGGTTAGGCCTCCAGGGCTGGGCATCAGAGGAGCTGTCCGCTACCCGAGAACCGGGGGGTCCCAAGGCTCCCCTCTCGTGCAGGCAGGAAGTGATTACAGAAGTTTGGGGCTTGCTGGCTTGGGGTCTCCAAGCTCACGTGGACCTGCTAGTCTCCTTTGTCCAGACCCTGTGTCCACCAAGGGGAGGCACCCCCAGGCCCTGAGTGTTGTGGGTGAAGGCTCCTGTCTGTCCCAGCCCAGCCCGACGGCCCATCCATCTTCTCCCCGCCCCCGCCCACCGCGGGTACCTGTCGCTGTAGGCGGCCGCGGCTGCTGCGGGCTGAGCGTATCTGTAGGCGGCATAGCCTCCCTGCAGGGTAAGGGGAGGACACGGCACACGGGCTTAGTGGGCTGGACACAGCATTTCAACCTTCATCTTGGCCAGGTGAGGGGTAGCTGGTGCAGGCCTGGGGGCACCTGGCTTCTGGTTTCGTGGCATGGTTCAAGGTGGGGTTTCTGTTCACCTCATTCATTCATTCATTGATGCGTCCATTTGTGCGTTCAACACACACGGCTGAGCATCAATGCTATGTCTGGCTGTGTTCAAAGCTTTGGCACACGGTAGGTGCTCACAGAGTTGCCACCAGGCCAGCGTACCCCTGACTTTGACGCTGATGGGTATGGAGACTCGGTGCTATCCTGGACACTGGGATGGGACAAGGGCAAAGGGCATTAACTCAGACCACGTCTTAGCCCTGACCAATGGATTGCTGAATTACAGGCGACCACCCAGGATGGAAATGAGGTCTTGTGTGGGGTGGGGGTGGGGTCGTCAGCAAGGGCTCCGAGCTAGAGGAAGCAGTAAGTGCAGCCCCATGAAAGAAGAGAGGAGACAGGACCCCATCAAGGGGTCTGCCCTGGAACCTCTACCTCCTGGTCTCTCTCTGGCCTCTGCAATGGACACAGGGTGCCTATGGGGGCTCACTCAGTGACCCCAATGCTGTTAGGGATATGGAAGATTCACCCACTGCCCCCATCATACAACTGACACCTTGCGAAACGGAGAAGACACGCCTGGCTCATCGGGCTGCTGGGGGATCCATTGCTACTCGCACCCTGAGCACAGATAACCCAGGTTTACCTGTGCTGAGGTTGCCCCCTGGGCTCCCAGGACGGGAGGGGGTGGGGGGAGCCGGGCAGGGAGTGGGAGATACTGTTCACTGAGACATATGAAATGCCAGATTCCACCCTCCCTCCCCCGGGGCTGCACTTACATAAATCTCAGCACCATAAAAGCCATCCTGATACACGACCCTGGAAGCAAACGGACAAGAAAGTGGTGGGAACGCTGGAGAGGTGGGGTAGGCCGGCTCCGGTGTCTGCTGAGGAGGGAGGGGGCAGGGTGCCAGCCCTGCCCATGGGACTGGCATTTTAACAAGCGTTTGCTCCAGTGCCCTGTTTTGGTATAACAATAGAGTAACACCCTTGCTGGTCAGCTCCTTTCTCCCACAAACCCAGGGGCCCATCGGCCCACCTTGCTTACCCTTCCCCTGCTCCACCCCAGGCAGCTGTATCCGCCCCCCATTAGGGTTGGAGGGCACCGGGCCCCGGGGAACGGACCAGGGAGGGCTTAGCGAAGGCCCACTGAGCCCCAGGGCCGACCACCACCCATTAAAGCATTGGGCAAGGTGCTGGGGCTCTAAGCGTCCCTCACATGCCAGCGACCCTGAGATCCGGTGGCAGGGCGGAGGTGGGTGTATTGATACGGAAGCGACTGCAGTGTGAAGGTTGGAGTTCCCACTGCCCCCCACCCCCGCGCCACAGTGCTGGAAAGGCTGCCTAGCCCCTCTGGCTGCACCACGACCCCTCCCCACGCCCCCGGGGCCGTTCTCCAAGCCTCCCTCCCCGTGCGCCCCAGGTACTCACGCTCCGTAAGTAGGGATGGGGGGCGGGGGCGGCGCAGCCCGAAACGTGTTGTACACAGCCCGGCCCCGGCCCCGTAGGTGCGCGCCCCTGTAGGCAACGGCTGTGCCGGTGGTGGGGTACGGGAACCCCGTCACTGCAGGAAAGGGCGTCGGAGAGGAGACAGTGTGAGAGGGAAGGCTAAGGGAAGGAGAGGAGGCAGGAGGGCTGGGGCCTGACCACAGGCGCATCTGGCCACACATCCCGCCTGGCCACACCCACATGGCCACGCCCCACCACGCCTCGGCCTGGCCACGCCCCCGAAAACCGTCCCCGCCTAGCCACGCCCCTTCCTAGCCACGCCCCTGGCCACGTCCTCCCACCCAGGACGACTGGCCAATGACCGCCCAATACCCGGCCAGGCCCGCCCCAGCCCCGCGCCGCAGCTCCAGCCTTTACCTGCATAGAATTCTGGTCCGTAGACTGCCCCTACCACCGGGTTTAGCTTCCAGCCTAGAAGAGAAGCAAAGAAACCCAATCATTGTCTTCCCCATTGTCTCCCCACCTCACACTACGCTTGGGAACCCCAGAGACTCCAGGATGAGCCCCACTGGGACATTCCGAGGCCGTGGCCACTGCAGAGGACGGGCGGGACCCCTCCCTCTGCAGTCGGGGTAGATGGATTAGGCGGGGCACAGGCCCTGGGCCCCTCGTGGGATGCTGCAGCCTCACTGGCTGAGTGCCTTCTGCTTCCTAACAGAGACCCAGTCACTCCGGACGATCCGCCTGGTGTCCTGATTCTTTTCACATTTCGGCCTTCCCCAGCCTGCCCCAGGCCCTCCCTGTCCTGGGGCACGGGCCCCAGCAGCTTGGGGTCTGCAGTGTCTGCAGAAGAGCATTAGGAGGGAAAGTGGAACGCATTATTATGCAACGTCTGTAGGCCCCCAGCTGGGATGGGGGCTGCTGGTGGCCTGGGTACTTTAGTCCCTGACAGCCCAGTCTCATGGGAGCTGTCTCATGTGGGCACCTGGCTGCCTTCCAGGAGGGTCAGAGGCTGCCGTAAAGGTGCTTGGCCTCAGCCACGGCGACCTCCTTCACCTCCTGCCCGTCTCTGTCCTGGGTCGGGGCTCCCGAGGGGCTCCCTTTCTCAGTGCTGAGTCCTGCTTTTGCTATCCTGTGTCTGTTTTCCCCCAAAGCAGCCGGTGGGAGTGCTGCCGGCGGAGGAGGTGGGGAGGAGGGGCCTTGGGATTAGGGATAATGAGAAGGACAGCTAGCATCCCCTGACCACTTTACCATATGCCACACTGTCTTAGACCCATCCAACGAGGACGGTGTCACGCCCTCCCATCTTACAGATGAGCAAATGGAGGCTCAGGGAGGGGCGGCAGCCTTGAATCACAGGGCTGGAGAGTGGCAGAGCCAGACCAGCTGTGGGATGCCAGACCCACGTTCCTGGCCACTCCCTGGCCCCCAGCCTCTCTCTCTCTGCAGGTGGGCAGGCTGGTCATCCTCTCCCACCAGAGACCCAGGTGCACGGGTGAAGGCCTGCTCCCACCTGAGGCTCTGGGGGTAGAAACCAACCAGCTGAGCCTGTACCAGCTCCAGGTGGTCAGGAAGTGAGGGTGGGGCCAGCTCACCTGACCAGGCCCAGCCCCTGGCCCCTCAGCTTATCAGGGTCTTATCTTTGCAGCACACCCCCAGCCCAGCTCCACGTCTCAAGCCCAGATTCTAACAGCCCCACTGCTGGGTTGGCCGGGAGGTGTCCAGGACAGAGTTTCTGGGGCCTTGTTCCTCCTGGGGGCCTGTTCTCCACACTCTCCATGAGACTATGGGGCGCCTTCCATCCCTGGTCCACCATCACACGACCAGCACAGACGTTTGCATCTGAACGTTACTGCTAGGCCTCTGGAATCTTCTATAAATACCAGGTCAGGAGGGAAGAAATGCTTCATCTTCTAGGAAGACCTCCAGTCCCAAGAACTGAGTCTTCTTAGTAAAAATCCGCGATGGAGCAGAGTCCTGAGTCAGTGACCCAAGCCCACCTCCCTTAGGTCCCATCTGGCAGCTCTTCTGGGTGCAGTCTGAAAGGCTGCACTTCTGCTTCGGATGGCCCTGGCACCTCCCTCTGCCAATTCTGGAATCCTGGGTGCCTCCACCTGTTGCTCTGGCCCCAATTCACTGTCTGGGACCCCAGATGACAGAGGCAGTCTGAGACCCACCTGGGTAGATCCTTTGTTTCTTCTGCAAATAGTAACACCTGGTCAAACCTGGTGAGTCTGTTTCCTGAAGCGGAAATTTCTGCCCCTCTGACTGACTGATGAATTTCAGTCCTCTGGAGCGTTGAGCAGAGTCAAGCCTCAGTCAACAGAGCCCATGAACTGGGCTTCACTGCCACCTGCAGGGAACCCAGGGCCGGCCCACTGCAGCCCTTGTCACTCTTGCCCAGGCCAACTAAGATGTTTAAATGAAACCATGTTTGCCACCGAAGTGGGCAGAGGTTTCTCCCTCTCTCCACTCCCCGTCGTTCAACTGGCCTCGGTTCTGTGCCCATTCCGAGCCAAGGGTGCAGTTGTTCAGGGATGGATTCTCTTCTGAATCCCATGTTCCTCAACATCCTCAGGTCTGCCCAGAAAGTGGGGGCGTGCGGCTCTCGCGAGAGGCTGTGCAGCCCCCAGGATCACCCTGGCCCTGTAAAAACGTCTACCTCTTCCCTTCCTGTGCTGAGCGCCAGGCCACTGAAGTCATACACGGCGTGTGCTCAGGACAGGCGCAAAGCCGGGGAGCCCCCAGATTTTTAGAAAGAATTTGAGCTTTGATAGTCCTCGAAAAAGCAGGATGGGAGCGACAATAATCTAGTCTAAATGGGGTCTGGCCAGTGCCCCAGCCCTGCCCCAGGAGGACAGATTGGGGGGTCCGGCTGGTGAGTCAGGCGGCAGATCCGCCCACTATCCTGCCCTAGGTTTTCCGTGCTGGCCGGTCCCCTGACTCCATGTATATCTGATCAGACCGGGACAAGAGAGTCTGGGGGTGGCTCAGTCCACTCTTCCCCGCTAGGCGGGGTGGGAAGCAAAGCCCACGCCCCGCCAGGAGGCTTGTCCTGATGGAGCAGGGCTGCTACTTCCTGGCTAGAGGAACAAAGTCAAAAAGGCCCCAAAGAGTTCCCAGCTACACTCAAACCAGTCCCCGCACCAATCCTTGCCTGGTGGAGTCAAGTCACACAGCGGCTGAGAGCCGTCCCTCCGCTCCTCCCTGCAGCCAGCATTTAGCGTCAGCGAAGACTGGCCACCTCTGCTTACAGCCAGGTCCAGGTGCACACGGGCACACTGCTCAGCTGACGCACACTATGGCCAGCGGGGCCTCAACCTTTCCGTGTTTCCAAGGCCCAGGGGTGGGCGGCGGGGGGCTGTCCCTCTAACTGTCATCATACTCATTAAATACTGAGCGCCTCTAGCCTCGGCACTTAGAAAATAAGGAACGATCCAGGAAGTGGCCACTTCCCCCCTGCGCCTGAAGCCTGTCCTCGGCCTCTGGGTGCGGCCACGCTCGGGAAAGCACGGGGGTCTCACCAGCTGTGTGGGTGGAGGCGGGTGGCCCCAGCTCTCCTCCTGCCTCACTGACCCACCCCCTTCTGACCGCGGCAGAGCCGGGACATGAGGGGGCACTCAGCATCCAGGGAGGCTGGCCTCCAGCAGCCTGGGCTCCTCCTGGACCCTGTCCCCACTGGTGGCCCCTGAAGGCTCCCTGGGGTCTTGGGCCGCTTACCGTTGGTATAGGGGTTGGCAGTCTTCTTGTTGGTCATGACTCGGGCCGTGGCGTTATTGACCTGCCCAGAGAGAGGGAGGGAGAGGCTGAGGGGAACATTAGCCTGTAGGCCACGGGCTGCCTGGTCCTGCTCTGAACTTCTCCGTGGCCGCCTCGGAGGTGGCTGGGGGCTGGGGGCTGGGGAGGAGGCCCTGGGACACCCAGGCGAGGCACAGGACCGCCTCCACTGCTCGCCTGGCCCCCCACCATGGCCTGCCCTCCTCCCTGGCCTCCTGTCTCCGAGTGCTGCCCGCCCCCTCACCCGCCGGCTGAGAAGCTGGGCCATCACTGTTCCCAGAACTGGCTGGTGCCCAGCCTGGCCCAGGCCCCGGGCCCTCGGCTGAAGCATTGTGTCCAGTCCCACTGGCTCTTGCCGTTCACAGGATTGTTCCCACAAACCGCGCCCAGCCTCTCTCTGGCAACCCAAGGCCACTGGAGCAGCTGGCTGGTGAACTTTCCCCAAAGTGCTCTCAGCGCAGCTAACAGAATGGCCCCCAAGACTTCTCTGCCGTGGGTGGCTGCTGAGGCCCTCCTGGTTGTGGGCACCAGGATGGTCACCCCTCCCCGTGGGGGCAGCACCCCTTTCCCTTGAGGCCAGCAGAGAGCTTTCTGTGGGGGCGGGGAGCACACGTGCCCGTGGTGGTGGGGCAAGGCCGATGGGGGAGGAGCAGGTGGGTGCCAGGGGAGTGGGTCCTACTGTGCAGACATCTAAGGCCGTGGTCAGGCTGCCCAGAGGACTGGGCTGGGGTGTAGGAAGGAGGAGGGCCTCGGCGGAGGGAGCAGAAAACAGGGCAGGTGTGGACCTCGAGGGAGGGGTCTGGGCTGTACTGCCTCCCCTCCCTGTCAGTGTGACCCCCTGGGGCCTGGGGCCGCAGCCTGTGCTGCTGGAGGCTGGGCTGGAGCCTGGCTGAGGTCGGTGCCTCTGGCACTCCTGCTTCTGGAAACCCTCCCTCAGGTCCTTCCACCGCTCTTCCAGGGGCTCTGCACCAGCCGTTGACCCCTCCCTCCCTGGCCACCCTCGCTGCCCGCCCTGCTCGGGAAGCCCAGCTCCCAGACACCAGAGCCTCAGCACTGAGCAGGGCACACGCAGCCCCCCGGGAAGGGGTGGTGGAGGGGGGAGTGTCGGGGGACCCCTCGCCTTCTCTCCCCTCTGCGCCTCTGGGCTGGATCCCTTTCTCGGCTCTGGCCGCGTACTGCTGCCCACCCTCTGGGGGATAAAGGCAAGGGGCAAACTGCAGGATGCGGCAGCATGGGGAGGGGGGAACGGGGCAGCTGCCGCTCCTTGGTGAGATTAATGACCTCCTCCCAACTACGGGCAGACTGGGCTGGTTGAGGTCCTTGGAGCCGCCAAGCCTCAGAGACGTGACTTCTGGGGTCCTCCCAGTGTCTGGCTGAGCCCCACAGCTGGGGACCTTTTCCAGGAATGAGAGGGAGGGGGCAGGGTGGGGGGCCCTTGGGTGAGCCTGAGGTCTAGACCCAAAAGAGGTGGCAGGTGGTGGGCTCAGCTCCGGTCTCAGCTTGGCCCTGCCATGGGGCCCTGGCCCGGCTCTCTGCATGGCAGCAGTGGGGCTGGGTAGGGGGGCCAGGGTGACCGGAGGCGGCTCTCAAGGGCGTCCCTGCCGCAACACACTTATCTGAGCACCTCAATTTTCCGTCCCTCTACGATCGTCCCATTCAGCTTCTCCCGGGCTCGGTCAGCATCTGAGCTAGTTTCAAAAGTTACAAACCCAAAACCCTGTGAGCGGAGAAGGACAGACATGGAGAGAAAGACATAGGATGAGAAAAAGGAAAACAAAGGAGGCGTGGGGAGTGGGGCGGGGGGCAGGGCAATGGGGGGCGGGGAGAGAGAGAGAGAGAGAGAGAGAGGGGTTGAGTCAGGTGACTTGAAGGAGAGACTCGGGCAGCCCAGAGGTCTGTCCTGGTGCCACTGGCAGGTCGCCTGGGAGACGTACGGCCCCGGGGGTGGGGCAGCTGCTGGCCTGGCCTGAGCCTGACCTGAGCTGACCGCCTGGCACTTGAGGGGACAGGCCAGAGCTATAAGAGAGATGCTGACCTGAGCAGGGGCCAGGACTGTTGCCCTCACCCCACCTGGGGGGCCAAGGCTGGGCTTCTGGACCCAGAGTGGGGGCAGCCTCACCCATCGTCACCCCAGGAGCCCCAAGTGCGGGGGGGGCATGTCTTCCCGTCCAGGAGCGGGCACCCTCCCGCCTGCCCCCCGCAGGCCCTCCACCGAGTCTCCGGGCAGCTCCAGGAAGGCCGGTGGCCCCGGGGGAGCGGCTCGAAGGCTGGGGACCCAGGCCCAGGGGCCGGGGCTCCGAGTGCAGACAGAGAGGTCCTGGCGACTTAGAGAGAAGGAAGCCTCAGCAGCGGCGGCGACAACACAGACAGCGGGGTGGGGAGGGTGGGGCGGGCGGAGGAGCGGGGAGTACAAGCACCCGTGTCGCTCAGGGGTCCTCAGGCTCGGAGCTCTCCAGGGAGGAAACGCACATTTCACACGTTAGCCTGGCGGGACCTACAGCCGGGCGCTGTAATGGTGGCGGCCTCTGGGCGGCACCCACCTTGGAGCCCCGCTCGTTAAAAATGATCTCCACGTCTAAAATTTTTCCGAATTGCTGCAGAGACAGAGATGGGGGTGGGGGAGACAGGAGAGGGTGTGTTAAGACTGCTGGCCCGGCTCGCCTGCTCCCCATGGGACCCTTGCCCACTGCCTGCGTCTGGTCCTCTGCCCCCGGCCCCCTTTCCGCCTCCTGCAGGGACATGAAGGCACTCTTGGGTAGCCTGGCGGTGGGAGGGGGGCATCCCTCCCCACCTTCCCGTGCAGAGAGCTTTTCCTGCCAGGACGCTGGTCCCATCTGCGGTGTCAACAGCATTCCTCTCCTCTCCCTGCTGGGACTTGGCCACAAGTTGCTGACAGCCAGCCCTAATTCACACACATGGGTTCTGGGTAAGTCCTTCCCAAAAGGTGGGGTGCTGGCGGGGAGAGGAGCCCCCGGAAGAGACAAAGCGCTAGGGAGGGACCCTGCACTGCCTGCTGCCTGTGCTGTTTGGGGCTGGGCTGTGTGTGGGGCAGGGTGCAGTGACCCCAGGCCCCTCTGCCTGACCAGGACATACCAGTCAGCTGGGCCCAGACGCTCTGGCTGCCCCCTTCCTGCCCCATCGCTGGCCTGGAACTCCCAAGGGACAGCCTTGTCTCCCTCACTGGCACGTGAGACCAGGAACCTGTGAACCAGGTCCCCTAAAATCCCAGTTGAGGTCCCGAGGGGCCTGTCCTGAGGTCTCCAGTGCATACAATTGATGAGTTTCCCCTTCACCCTGTAACATTCGGGAGGTGGGTGTCACGTGGGCCAGGAGGGACGTGGAACCAGACAGTGAGGCAATGCCAACCCTGCCAAGTACTGGAGAGGGAGGGTGGTGCTGCTGTGCTGCAGGGGCGAGTGAGCTCATGGGCATCCTGCAGGGGCCATGGGCGCCCCTGGGCAGTCTGTAGGGACTGAGTGTGCTGAGGCCCGTGATGTAGGGACTGGAAGGGCGTCCAAGTGAACTGACCTAATAACATCGCAATACCAGCTGCTTTGAGTGGGGGCCCCGGGCTCAGAGAGGTTTGGCAGCTGCCCAGGCCCAGGGCCAAGACGGGGCAGAATTCTCATCTTCTGATGAGTCTAAATCCTGCCTGCACCCTACTGGGTGTAACCCCAAATCCAATGGGGCCTGGGCCCCAGGAAGGGAAGTGGATATCTGGGGCAAGGGCAGGTGTGGGTACTGAGTCCATCCCGAGGCCACCTCCTGTTTGCCTGACAAATCCCATCTGGGGTGGTGGGTGGCATGAGGGGAGGGCTGGGGTTCAGGGCCCAGAGCCTGCCTGACTTGCGGCAGAAGTGGGGAGTGGGCACAGGGCAGGCGGGGGAGGAGAGTTTGGGGTGGGAGAGGGAAGAAAGGGAGGGAACACGGGCCAGGCGCATGTGTCCTCTGTGGCCGGGGCTGAACCCTGGCTGCTGCCCCCTCACCCGCCCACGGGGCAGCCCTGGCACCCGGTGGGTGTCAGCACCTGCTAGGTGTTCAAATCAAGTGACAGAATAAAGTCACCACGGGACTTAGGGGCCTCCCTGCAGGATCTCACAGTAACCCTGCAACTGGCTGAAATCCTACAGAGCAAAGTCTAGGAACAGACAGGGGGAATCCAGGAACGGAACGCGCACGTGCTTCCCATCGTGTGCTCTCCTGTCGCCCCACCCCTGGGGCCTGGAGGATGCCCAGAGAGGTTGAGTGCCTGGGCCCCAGGCACACAGGACAGGCAGGGCTGCTGGGTGTGAGGCCAGGAGGCTGGGCTGCCACTCTGGGTGCCCTCTGGGGGCACAGGGGTCCCTGGAGCCCTCATCAGAAGGAGGGGCCAGCGGAGTGATAACCTGACTGGCACTGGCCTGGGCCTGAGGGGCAGGTGGTGGAGGTGGCAGCCACGCAGGTCTCTCTACCCCAAGCCTGCATCCCTTCTCCTCCCTCCTACCCCACAGGCTCGGGTCAGAGCAGGGCTGGACCCAGAGGGCAACGGGAGGCAGGAAGCCCAGGGGGCCTCTCTGACACCTGGGCTGTGCGCTGGGGGTGGGAGCGCAGATGGGGGGGCCACACACACTCACCCCGAACATTTGCCGCAGGTCGGGGTCCCTGAACCGGAAGGGGATGTTGGAGACGTGTAGCCGCTTGGGCTGCTGCTTCTCTGTGGGGTCGGAGGGATGGAGCGGCTGGCTGTCCGTCTGTGCCGCCTCGTCTGTCTGCTGCGGGAAGAGGACCCGGGCTGGGAGGTGCCCCCTTCAGCTCCCATCCCACAGCAGGGGACGATCTAAGCACCAGGTCTTCCCCAAGCCCCTTGGACGTCCCCATCCTGGGACTCGCAGGAGACGCGGCACAGCAGAACCTCAGCCTCAGGTCCCACTTCTGGGCCTTTCCCCGGGCTGTGTCTGCAACATCGTCACAGGGCCAGGCCTCCCTGGCCCGGTGCGTCCTCCCACCGTGGCTCGGCCTGTCCACTGAGGCCTGACCTCAGCGGTCCCTTGGCTAACACGGTCCTTGAGGTCATGAGCACACAGCTTCCCTGACAGCCCGAGTTCTGGGACCACGGGCGCCATTTGGGGTTTCCAGCCTGATGGGAAAGCGGAGAAGTTTCAGAAGCCACCGCGGCACACATACCCGTGGCGGTGCTGCCCCCCAGGGAGGCCACCCCGGGGCTGCCTGCCTCTTCTTCTAACCCTGCTCTGGGGCTCTGCATCTTCCAAGGCTCAGGCGTGGCCACGTCCAGTGCTTCAGAGCTGGTCCTCATTTTGGACCCAAATGTTGGTCAACAGAAGGACTCTGAAAGACTCGGGTCTCAGGGAACAAAGCTGCCACAAAGCAAGGAACCCCCTCTCCCACCAGCTCCCCGAGAGGTCAAGGCCGTGAAGAGGCCCCGAGGTGGTGCAGTGCAACAAGCAGGTTGGGCTGGTGGCGTGCGCGAGGTTCCTCCCTGGGCACTTCAACAGGGACGGGCCACCAGCTCACAGCCAGGCTGCCCTTCAGCCTGGTTGGTCCCTGCTGGATCCCCGGAGCCAAAGGCAGGCTGGGCGTGGTGAGTGCGGGGAGGACTGACCGAGGGGCCTGGTTGGCTCATCGTGACCCGGGGGCTGGCACCCACGGCCCTCTGCGTGCTGCTCAGCATTAGTATCCAGGAGCAGAGCCGGTGACGGATGGGGTGGGTGGACAGACACCGGCTCCCTCCCGTGGGGCTCCTCTGACCCCTCGTGCCTCTGCCCCTTGTGGGCATAACGGGCCGAGAAACACCTTTTATTACTTCTTTCCTCTTCCTGTCTCAAGTCCCGGCTCTCCTCCCAGGTCTTCTGGGATCACCAGCCCAATACACTGCTTGAATTTGAATCTTTGTCTGGGGGTCTGCTTCCGGGACAGGACTCCAGACGACGGCCTGGGGGCCTACAGAGAGTGAAGCGGGGAGGGCAGGGTCCTCGAGGCCTGGGTTAGACTTTGCACAAATGGAAGTCCCAGTGGCTGTGGTCTCCCACGTGGCTGGAGGTGCAGAGGCAGCTGGCCGGCGGCGAGAGGCTGGGCCGCAGAGACACGCTACGAGGACAGCTGAGAGGAGAGCTGCCGGAGAGCACTTTCCACGGGTCCCCAGGAACTGCCCGTTTGCTTCTGGTGGGTTCTGTCCACCAGAGGAGTGCTGACCAGTACCACAAGCCTCCTGGAGCCAGGGCAGTGAGCAGGGCGAGGTCACTGTGACCGAGGCCTCGTGCTGTGGCTGAGGAGTGGACCCCGAGGGGCAGAGCCTCACCAAGGCCAGTGGCTGGAGATGTCTCTGGACTCCTGAGTGCCTGCCCTCGATGGCCACCCTCGTCATCCTTTCTGGAAGGAAAGGGCCGCTCCCCCAACTCCTGCACTCAGCGGATGCCATAGGGGAGGGGAAAGGATGTCACCAGCTCCTGGGCACACTTCCAGGTGGTGAGCTGGCAGGGGGCCTGGGGAGGGCTGCAGGGGTGCGGGAGCATCTTGTTCAAAGGCCCCTTAGACTCAGCTCTGTTCCTGTGTTGAGAGGAAGCACAGGGTGTCAGAACCCATTTGTGGGTTTGAAGCTACCATCGTCTCGTGTGCCTGGGGACACGCGTGACCTGGGGCTCAGCAGGTTGGCCATCCCATGCGTGGCAGGCCCAGTTCTGACGAGCGTGTGTTCTCTGAGGCCAAGTGTGGGTCCTGCGCCTGTTCCTGGGGGTTTACCAACAAGTGCCGACCCCCCGCTCCCAGGAGCCCACCTTTAGCAGGGAGGCGTCTGAGGAGGAACAGCTGGTGGGGTAGGAGTGAGGTAGCAAGTCTCCGAGAATCCTGGTCTGGCCTGCACATGACCTCATTCCTGATGGGCAACATGGGGCAGCTGCCTTTGGGCTTTTTGGGGACACTTGTGGGCTCCTCCCCCCAAGCCCAGGACCTGGAGATGCCCAACAGCTCAGCCCCCTCCCCAGCTGTCCTGCTGTCCTCCTCCTCCCTTGGTCCCACTCTTCCTTGCAGAAAATAAGCCTGTGCTTCACTTTCAGAGGGCCCGTCTGTGCCCCTCAATCAAGGCAGAACCGGCAGTGCATCTGCTGATTCTTCTTAAGTCTGAGCCCTGCCCTCTGGCTACAACAAGCTGTGGCTCTTCCGTGCAGTGGTAAGGGTGGGCCCGGTGCCCCCTGTCACCCCCCTCCACCCCGTGCCTCCCACAGACCTGTGCCCTCAGCTGCTCCTGGGTACAGGTGACTAATGGACTCACCCCAGACTTGGAAAACTAGTGGGAGAGGGGCATGCAATGCTGACTCTGGGCCAGCAGAGGGCAGCGGTCAGCGCGACCTAGCGGCCAGGGCCACAGGAAAGGCCCAGCTCGCGCTCAGAGGAGATGGGGAGCCCTGGGCGGGGCAGGGGTTGGGGGGGGGCACCACGGCAGGGTGCTGACAAAGCTGGGGCATCTGGGGCTGGGCTGGGCTGTCCTTTCTGCCCCGCCTTGGGCCCCTCCTAATAGCAGAACTGAGCCCACTGTGTGTCTCCAAGATCCAGGGTCCTCCTGCCTCTGCATCCCACCCCAAAGGCCCTTAGGGGAGCAGCTGAGGGTCAGGTGGGAGAAATGGGGTGGTGGGGGCAGGACACAAGTAAGAAAAGAGCCCCCCTTGCCCCCAAGCGCAGCTGCAGACAGAGGCAGATAAATGGGTTCAATGACTGTGAAATTGTAAGATGTGCAGAGAAACCTCCTAGTGTAACAGCACACTGGCTGCCCCGAGGCGAGATGGAGGCCTTCCCACCATTTATCACAGCGGTCCAGGCAGCCTGCACCGCCTTCCAAGGGAGTTTACTTCCTTTTTCTTTTTTAAAGCAATCTTTGCCTTTGATTCTCAAATGCAGGGAAAAGAGAAACAGCCACAGCAACGCTCCCTTCCCTCCCACAACTGCTCTCGGCCGCTTTGCTTCTGCGTCCTCCCCATCTCTGTGTCACCTTAGCCGTCATGGGTCCCCCTCCACCTTTCAAGGCAGCAGCCGGCCCCTCTGGGTGGGACAGCATATCTCTCACCCTCGCACCCTCCGAGGAGCCTGCAGCTCTCTTCCCCTGGGCCTCCCCAAGCCAGCACAGGGAGAGGCCAAGAGGGCCCTGGGCAGGGGTCATTAGGTCTGGCAGGGCCACAGGCAACAGGCCAGGACCTGGTGGCCGTCACTGGGATGGAGTCAAGGCTTGCTGATGCCGCACAGGAGACTCCTGGAAATGCCCTTTCTCTATGGCCCCATCTCTCCTCATCTTTGGTCCTCCAAGACCTCCTGGGCACTCGTGCAGTGACTGTCAGCTGCCTGCCAGACATGGCTCGCCCCTGGTGGGCGGTGAGCCAGCCTTGGAGGAGGCGTTCTCCGTGTGTGGCCTCAAGCCGTTCACTCATGAAGTTTTCTTCAGACCCTTGAGCGGAGCTGTGTGTCCGCTTTGGACTCTGTGAGTGATGCCACGCCCCAGGAACTCTCTGCCGGCCGCTGCGCTTGTTGCATTGGTGCTGACGGTGCCGTCTGCTCGCACCATGCCTGCGTGGAGGCGGCACGCGGCTGAGTCTCACCCTGCGGTGGTGCACTCCCACCACGGTCCGCCCCTTTCCCTTTTCTTAAGCCCCGAGAGCCAAGAGCACAGGGGACCAAAGGCCGCCGCTCCAGGTGGAGTTTCTGCTGCTGCAGCGCTTGCTGGTGGGGGAGGAGAGAACAGCCATGGGGCAGGCTGTGTGAGGCCCATGGTGCAAAGGTGAGGTGGCCCCAGAGGAAGATTTGGGAGAAGGGGAGGAGTTTCTGAGAGGAGGTCCCTCTGGCTGTCCCACGATGGAGGGTGGGTGGGGAGGACACCTGCAGGGGACCCGCATGACCTTGAGTGAATGAGTGCTCCAGGGAGGTGGTCCCCAACTCGCACCCCTGGGGGGCCCTGCAGGGTCGTGAGGTGGGCCCGCTCCATCCGCAGCCCCAATCGCTCTGCTCCCTCTGCTGCCTTTTGACAAAAGAACGTGGGTGACACCGTGATGACAAACGGAATCCACAGACAGGAGAGGGCAGGTCTGGACAAAAGCTGGAGCCCGTACCGCCTGCTGCCCCGCACCTTCTGATTCTGACATCAGGCTGCCTGGGGAAGGCCAAGAGGAGAGTCAGAGAAGTGACGGAGGCCTGACACAGGAGGGACATAAGACAGCTGGGCAGCAGGGCTGGCAGTGCCAGCAGTTACTTTAGTAGAAGTGGCTCCTGGAATCTTAGAGCAGGACGGCCGGCGGCCACCCTCCCCAGCTCCTCCCAAGGTGGGAAGCCCCTGCTTGAAGAAACACTCCCAGTCAGAGCACTCACGCCAAAATCTTTGCCGGGCAGCTCTGGGTGTCTTCAAGGTCACCTGCTAATCCAGTAACTTTCACCGTGGGGCCTCCGTCTCTGGATCCCGATGGTCGAGCAGCAGACTCTGACCCCCTTGCAGGACCTGAGGAGCCTCAGGTAAAGAAAGGAAGGTCGAGGCTGCCCGTTCACGGGCTCAGTGGCTCTCTCTCTGGCCCAGGCACTTTCCTGGGGAGGCGCTCAGCTGAGCAGGGAGACTCTCATGTCTTAGTTGGCTTCTCTCCGAGACTCCTGGGTCCTCTCCGGGGCCGTGGATTCTCACAGGCACGGAGGTCAACACTGGCCCCCTTCCACTTTATGTCCCTGATTGGTGGGAAGCAACGGCTCCCGCGGGGCAGGGCTGGTCATTTCTCCCGTGTGTCCCCAGTGCTGGCTCAGCGCCTGGCACAAGCAGGTCCCCGCAAATGTCTGCCGAAGGAAGATGACTTTCTTTTTTGAAAATTAATTATTTATTTTTGGCTGTGTTGGATCTTTGTTGCTGTGCGCGGGCTTTCTCTAGTTGCGGCGAGCGGGAGCTACTCTTCGTTGTGGTGGGCGGGCTTCTCATTGCGGGGGCTTCTCTTGTTGCGGAGCACGGGCTCTAGGTGTGCAGGCTTCAGTAGTTGTGGCACGTGGGCTCAGTAGTTGTGGCTCGCGGGCTCTAGAGTGCAGGCTCAGTAGTTGTGGCACAAGGGCTTAGTTGCTCCGCGGCATGTGGGATCCTCCCGGACCAGGGCTCAAACCTGTATGCCCTGCATGGGCAGGCAGATTCTTAACCACTGCGCCACCAGGGAAGCCCCGAAGGAAGACGACTTTGAATTTGTCGTGGTGAGGCTGTGTCAGGGGGTCCAGGAGGCCTCTGTGTGTGCCGTCGAGGTATTAGAGGGTGTTAGCTGTCGGTCTCGGCCCCCTCTGTGTCAGCTGCAAGTCTGATCCTCTTGTCTCCCAGGTTTGCTCCCAGGGCAAACCTCTGGGGGTCAGTATTTGTTCACAAGGAGGTTGTGAGAGGTTTTTCCAGATACACCCCGTCTGCTGTTGTCCATCAGAAAGAGACCAGTTGGCCGGCAGTGACCTGTTCACAGGGAGCCCCTCTGGCTCCCGTGCTCACCTCTCTTTTCTGAGGTGGAAAAGCTAAACCAGGGAAGTATGGTTTGGCTCCCCATTCTAAGGCCCGTGGGCGCTGCCCTTCTCATCCGTGGAACCCTGGGGGCGTCTATGGCAGACATCCTGTACCAGGGACACTGGGATAATGGAAAAGCCTGGTGGCTTTGGTGCTGACTCAGGCTGGGCAGTGCTTCCAGCAGGCAGGAAGGGCACTGGCTGGGGTCTGGTCCAGCCCAGGGGGCAGCTTGGGGTGCTGTCTCCCCAGAGCTTGGATGATGTTGCCTACACAGGGAGGGTAGGTGATATTTGGATCCAGGGGAACACCGTGGGAGCCAGGTTGGGTTAGGGGGCGGAAGGAGCACACAGAGGGGGGCACCCATCAGATGGGTGGTGCAGCTCCCAGTCAGCACAGGGCGTGCCGGCCTCCTGCCAGGCCCCGCCAGCCAGCAATGGGACAGAGGCAGCAGGGCCAACTGGATGAGCGCAAAGCCCCAGAGCTGGGCGGGGCGTCGGCCCACGGAGAATGCAGCGGAGGAGGTCAGGGAGGGGGATGCAGCAGCCTGGTCTCCAGAGGGGCTACCTTCACAGGGCGCCCACCCCAGGTTGGCCAGGGGCGGCGGCCACTCCTGGATGTGATCCTTGCTATCAGGAAATCTCCGAGAAGTGCCAGGCTCAGCACTTTCTCCTTGGGGCTGCATTACAACCACATAATTGAAGCTATCTGATTGGAGGGCAGCCAAGCAGGTAGATTACAAGTGATTAGCAATGATAGGAGTGCCTGCAACCCGAGACAGCCCTGAGGGGCCCTGGGCCTCTCCTCGCTGCCGCCAGCCGCCCCCCGCCACCGCCCCCTGCTTGCCCCCGTGATGCCGCTGGGCCGAGCAAGCCCAGGCCACCGGCCTCGCCCATTTCTCTCACTTCCCATTAACAGGTCACTGACCGCTGAGGACACGCTCCGTCTCCCAGATGAGGTGAGAGTTGGCCTGAAGTTGCGGCTCGGGGAGACCGGGGTGGGGGGCAGCTAGAGGCGGTGGGCCTGGCTGCCCCGCCGTGGCACCTGCCCACCAGGAAGATCCTTGGGGTCGGATGGCGATGAGCTTGGAGGCTAGGCGCTCCTTCCTGGGGGCGGGGAGCCCTGCTATGGGGCTGCCTCTCTGTACACAGGCCCCCAGGCCCCTTCCCCACCGGCAATCCCCCTGAAGTTCTGAAGGTGGGCGGCCCTTACCGGCACTGTCTGGGCCCCTGCAATGGGCTGTGTGCTGGTCTCACTGCTCGGCTGCTCCGGGTGGGTCTGTGCTGGTGTGTACAGGGTCATGCCGTGCTCCGGGGGGACCGGGGTCTGGCCCGAGTAGTCCGGCGTGGGGTGCGGTGGCGGCGGGGCGTACTCGGCGGGGATGCCGTTCTGTGGTGGAGGCGGGTACTGGGCCGGGGGGTAGGGCTGGGCCATCGCTTCAGGCGGAGCCGTGGCGTCCTGATTGCCCTGGGGAAGGAGAGAGCAAGGCTGGTTAGACCTCCGTGCGGCCTGGACACTGCCCCCTTTCACTGCCCCCTCTCCAGAAGGCCCTGTGGTCTCCAACTGTACTTTCCGCAGCATCTTCCATGCCCCCTAGGAGGGGGGCTCTCCCAGCATGGGGTACCAGCTCAGAGCCGGGCTGCAGGGGGAATTCTGGGGAGCCCACGTCTGGGGTGAGACCCCTCTGTGCTTGAGGCCACTTGTGCAAACTCGTCAGGCCTGAGTACACTGAAGATTTTTTTTTTTAATCCACCTAATTTAAAAAAAATAAATATTTTGAGATAACTGTAGACACAACAGTTGTAAGAAATATCTCAGCATGATCCTGTGTACCCTCTACCCAGTGTTCCCCAGTGGTGACATCTTGTGAAACCTTCCCCACTAGGAGAGTGACATGGGTCCAGTCAAGATACAAAACGTCCCAGCAGCACCAGAATCCCTCTTGTGGCCCTTGATAGCCACACCCTCTCCCTCCCGCCTTAGAAAGGCTTTTAAGTCTCGGTTTTCTCATCAGTAAAGCAGGCGTGAGGAAACACGATTCACAGCCTGCAGGGAAGAGGACTGGAGTTGATCGTGCAGACATGGAGCCTGGTACAGCTCGGCCTCACGGTGGCCACCGGGTGAGGTGCTATCAGGGGGGCAAGTAGGGTCCCCGCCTCTGTCTTGAGGATCCCGGAGATGTCCCAAAGACCTCTCCCACCCTCTTGAAGGCCTGCTGCCCCAGGAGGGAAAGTGCTCCCTCGACGCTGACCCCAGCCGTGCGGGGGCTCTTAGAAGCCCTGACCCTTAGCAGGGCCCGGAAACACCCCAGGGCAGTGGTTCTCCAAATGGGGTGCCAGGACCTGCAGCAAGGGCATCACCTGGGAGCAGGTAGCAAGGCAGATTCTCGGCCCCGCCCCAGACCTCCTCCTGCAACTGGGGGGGGCTTGTGAGAGCCACTGACATCAGGCATAAAGAGCAGCCCTGGTAGAAGGTCCCTCAGCCCCAGAGAAGGGACTAGGGTCCCTCGTGGTGCCAGGGGAGGTAGGGGTGGAGCAGGGTTCCGGCTGTCCCTTGCTGTGACACACACTGGGGAGCAGGGGAGGCGGCCCCTGGCCTTCTGAGGGTGTCTCCAGGGAAGAGGGTGCCTCACCACCTGGAAGGACAGGGGCCACCTCTCACTGGAGTAGCCTCCCAGCGTGGAAGGACCCTTGCACACACGGGGACGGCTGACGCTTGTGACTGCTTTCCCGATGCCCTGGGACCTCGTGCGTGCTCCCGCGCTCCCCCATCAACCTCTGCGTGTTTTGACCTCAGTTTTAGTGTCTGTCTCCGTGTCCATCTCCCCTGCGAGACAGGTGCTTCTTGCAGTGGGCAGGCCGGCTCGCTCGATGCTGTTCAACTGGTGACTATTTATTCACCCAAAACTGTTCAGTGGGCAGCTGGGGGTGCCAGGCTTGTGGCTCCGGTGGGGAGCAGGATGGGCAGCCCCTGCCCTGGTGGGGTCTGCTATCCAGTGGGAGAGTAAATCCAACTACCCAGATGTTGAATCAGTTGTTAGGGTGGGAGGTGGCCTGAGGGGACGGGCCACAAGAGGGCAATGGAGATAGAGCACGAGACCTGGTGTTCTGCCTTCAGGCTAGAGCCCTGCCCCTCCACTGTCTGCCTGCTCACCTCCCTTCTAGCCGGAGGCCTGAGGCCCCCAACTCTCTGCCCGGGGCCCAGCCCTGCCCTGCTCCCCAGGCCCCAGTGCCAGCCTTCACTGCCTCACAGCCAACACCCCTCACTTCTGGGGTGACCCGACACCTAATGAGAAGTCCCGTCCTCTTCGTCCTCCTTGGTGAAGCCCCCAGGTCCCTCCCCTCTCTCTGCAGAAACTGGGGCCGAGATCACGCCCCTTACAAGTGGAGGGAAACACGCGTGTACACACGTGCACGCACTCATGAGGGCCCTCTCCTCGCTGGCGGGTCCCACCTCATTGATCCCAAGTAGCCGAAAAGCCCCATTACTCAGTCGGCCAATGTGCTGGCAACATCCCCGGCTCCCGGCCCGAGGGAGAAGGGGTGGGTTCAGGATGAGGGAGGAGGGGGCCAGCAAGGCGGGAGGGAGGCTGGCAGAGGCGGAGGAGCACCCAGGCTCCAGGATGGCGAGGACTGGGAGGGAGGGAGGCGAGCGCAAGGAGCCGAGGGAAGCGGGAGGGCGGAGAGCCAGGGGAGGAGTGCGGACAGGCCAGGGTGAGGGAGAGGGTGCTGTCAGCAGCCTCCGGATATCAATTAACTGATAAATATTTGATTAGAGCCTTCACTAACTTACATCTTCCCAGTGCCCCCTCTTCCCCACCTCCTCCAAGGCTCCAGGAAAGCCGGGCTCCTCTCCCGTCTGCGTCCTTACCACCCCACCCATAACTCTCCCCAGTGCCCTCTTCCCCGGGTCCCGTCCTGGCAGAGGGCCAGCCGCCGATCACTCCCACTGCATGGTTCCCGGGCAGGAGCCCGGAGCCCAGACTGTCAGGGGAAGCTTTGACCCAGTGGGGGTGCTGGGAGGTGTGTTTGGGGTCCTGAGTGCCAGGGTCTGGAGGGGTCTGGGGTGGGCAGGAAGCAGCTGTGGGACGGGGACATCGAGGGACATTTGCGACATAATGAAGTCAGCATATCTGAGCACATGGTGTTCCCTGCTCTGCGGACATGAACTCATCGAATTCCCTCCAGCCTACAAGGTAGACATTATCTCCCCACTTCACAGCTAATAAAGCGGAGGTACGGGGCAAAGTGACTTGGCACTGGCCACCGGCTCCCAAACCTGGCCCTCTGCTCCTCGTGCAGAACTGTGGCCCTTCCTGGGGCGGCGGGGTTTGGAGGGAGGTGAGGTTCCACATCCTAGTGACAGTCTAGACCCTCAAAAGCACAGGGAGGGCTCCAATCCCCCCTCTTGGCCACCGAGTGGCCCCAGGTCACCGTTTATCCTCTCTGTTTCCCCCTCTGCAGTGGTAATCTCTGGCGTGATTCGGTGGGTCCTGGGCAATTCTCGATACCCCCGCCCTGGGTGTCCTCCACGCCCAGGCATGGTGGCTGTCGTCCATGAGTGGCCTTCACCTTGGCTGCACACGCATGCCTGGGCCCCACCCCAGGGCAGCCAAACTTTACAACCAAACTTTCCCATGAGGTTCTGAAGTGTAGCCTGGGCTGAGAGCCGCCAGACCAGACTAGGATGGAAAGGCAGTGAGTAATCAGGTTCATCCTGAGAGGCTGTCTAGTTGCCTGGCACACAGAGGGTCGCAACAGTGAGTGTTTGTCACTTTCCTTTTCTTCCTTCTTCCCTGGTCTGTTGGGGCCACAATGAGGGAGGGGTTGGGCTTGGCGGCCTGAGCTGCACAGAGTCCCCCTGCCAGGCCATGGGGCTCATCTCAGATAGCCTCATGGTTTCAGATGATCTCAGAGCAGCTTGTGAACTTGTCTGGCTCCCCAGGGGATCGTGAATTCCCAGAGAATGGGGGCCACTCACTCAACCTCCATCCCCACATCCCTGTACTCAGCACAACACTGCGGTACTCGGAAGAGTTTCAATGCACACTGGATGGGTGGATGGATGGAAGGATGAGTGGATGGATGGATGAATGGAATGATGGATGGACAGAGGGGTGGATGGGTGGATAGATGGATGGATAAAAAGATGGATGGAAAGACGGATGAAGAGTGAATGGATGAGTAGATGGACAGACGTGTTAAAGCTTAAAGACTACGGTCAGGTCACTTATCCCCACTCCCTCTGCAAATCTGTTCCTCTCTCCTGTCATCACATTGGCCTGGCAAACCAGTAAGATGACCTCTGCCCACTCCACTCCGTGGCCCACAACTGGAGAAAAGCACCAAATCACGCTGATTTCCTTAGATCACTTCCCTCTGCCTGGCACTGCCCCTCACTCTCCATGACCCTTTCACTCTCCCTCCTCAACCCGCCAACCACGCTCCACTAGTCTCACTCTCTGCGGTGACCCTGCTTCTTATTTCCTGTGGCAAATGGAAGACGGCGCCCATGCTCACCTGCTCACCTCCCTGCCTGTGGTCCTACCCTCGGCCTTCCCTCCCGTCCCCGCTCCTGTCTATGACCAATCACTTCAGTGCACACTGGTATCCAGTCCTTCTCACCAGCACGTGCTCACAGCTCTGGCAATTCGTTGACTCTCTGCCATGATAGGAAGAGAAAACCTTCCTTGACCACACGGCTCTGTCAACTACAAAGCCCGTGCACTGCTTCCCGACAGAGCAAAGTCTCTTGAATGAGTTGCCTAGACCTGCAGCTGCAACTCCTTTATTCCCGTTCCCTCGTAATCCCACCCCAAGCCGGTTCTCCCTGGCACCATCCCCTGAAACTGCCTTGGGCAAGGTTCCCACCTCTGCCGTCTGACAATCTAATGGTCAGCGCCCACTCCTTATCCGACTTGACCCCTCAGCTGCGCTGACTGTGCCAACTCCCTAGTCTCTCTCCAGACGCGCTCTCTTTTCTTGGTCCCTACTCACCACTCTCTTTATTGCCCTGGAGGAGTTTCTGGCCCAGCAGGAACTGACCACTCTAAGCCGACAGTAATGGTGGTGGAAGGCAGTAAGTTCTCGAGAGATCAAAGTTTTTTCATCTGGCAAAGGGGAACTGAGGGCAACGGACACAGAGGGTGGACCGATTCGGGAGGAAGGAAGATGTCGGGGGACGGTGTGTGGCTGGCCGTGAGGGTGGGGCCAGGGCTCTGTCCTCTGGCTTCCGGAGCAGGGGAGTGAGTCTGGGGTATTTATTCCCCTACTCTCTCCCTGGGAGGCCGTCTCTGTCCCAGACCAAGGGGGACCTAGACCCCCTCTCGAGGGGCTGCTCCAGGACCCTCCCTCCTTCTCAGTTCCAGTTGCTGCTTCCTCCTCTGACCGTTAGGCCTGGGGTGGTAACAGGTCTGTCACCACCAGCTCTGGGGTCCTGCACTGTTCCTGGTGGTGCCCCTCTGCCCACCCTCCAGACACCTCTGCAGAGTCTCCTTGTAAATAAACTCATGTTATCCTAGAGCCAGCGAGCCACCTGCTCCCTGCTGGATCCTGATGACGTGGCGACGTGGGATGGGAGGGCTTGTCTAGCCCGAGGTACGGGTAGGGAGGGGCTCTGACCAGGGAGGGCCCGGCCAGCCTCTCAGGGAGGCCCTGTGGCTAACGGCCTTGTCTCTGCTCCTGCATCTGGGGTGGCATTGCCTTTGGTACCAGACCCTGAGCGCAGACTCAATGCGTCCACTTCTAGGTGGCCCTGGGCACAGCCCAACCTCTTAGTCCGTGGAAAAGGACTCACCTGCCTAGAGGCAGAGGCTGGGCGGGAGGACCTTCCACCTTCAAGATCTAGAGCTAAGAGCCTCCCAAGTGTCTCTGCCCACATCACTCACCCAGTGGAAATTCCTACACTCAGGCCTCGGCCAGTGAGCTCCCATCTTTCGGGGTGAGGGTCCCCTGTGTGTGTGGTGTGCTGGGCGGGATGCTCAGGGGGCAGGGTGCCGGGGGGAAGGGAAGAGCGGAAGTGGCAGCAGACAGCGCCCCTCCCAGCCCCTCGCTGTGCAGTCCCCTGGGGATCCCTCAGGGCACAGCCCCGCCACGACAATTAGGCTAATTGCTTCCCAGACTCCTCACCCGAGGAGGGAGGGCACCGTAGGCCCCTGGTCCGCAGGCCAGGCTGCAGAGGGGAGGGAGGCTGGCGGCAAAGGCTGGGCACCAAGCCATTTCTCCACCCCCTCTGGGCAAAGCCGGCTTCTAGACAGGGTGGAGGAGGGGAGCACAACATGACCACCAGGCCTGAGGACCAAGCTGTTAGGCGTGTGATCTGCCTGTTTCGCTCTGGACAAGGCTCACCTGCCCTGAGAGGGGAGCAGACCTCCACCCTCACAGCCACCCCGCAAATACTGAGCTGTACCCAAGTCATTGGCGTCTGTTGAGCCTCTGCTGCCTGGCACCGGGGACACACAGGAGGTGAACAGGCTGGATTTACACAGTGCCCGTGTGAGCAGGGACTGCCATCGGTACTCTGCGAACTTGGCCACTTAATCCTCCGGGTGACTTGAAGAGGCAGGTGTCACGAGCTGCATTTCACGGAGGGGGTACGGAGGCCATGGCCACGCGGAGAGTGAGCAGGAAAGCCGCCCCCAGGGTATTCCTGACCACACCCCGCTATGTTCACAGCACGGACAGGGTCCTTACACAGGCATGGTGGAGGGCTGTGGGGAGGAGGGACCTGGGACTGGGTCTTGGAGATGCACCGCCCATGCTCCCAGGACAGGAGGGACAGATGTCAACTTCCTAAGCCCGGAGCAGGGGCCAGGCCAGAGCCTTCATGCCATGTGTGACAATTCACAGGACCAGGAGAATGGGCGGGTCAGTTTCCAGAAGAGGCTGGTTCAGAGGGCTCTCTGTGAGCATCCCTGGCCTGGCCTCTAGGCCTCCCCTGTTCCGTGCCGATCAGTGTCAGAAGAGGGGGCAGCTGACCTAGGGGCTGACTGCTGGCAGGCAGGACGTGTGGGTTCAAGTCCCCAGTGATGGCTGAGCCAGGGGACCTCATGGCTCTGACCTCTCAGCCTGGAAGCAGGATGGTCCTGCCCTCCCCATCCCAGGGCATGCACGAGTGAGGCCTTGCCCCAAATCTCTGAACACTGGGGAATCTGCAACCCGAGCAAACCCGAGACTCCTTCAATCCCCGAGTCTCAGACAGGAGGTGACTGCAGGTGACACCAGACCCGGCCTGCCAGACAAAGTGACTTTCACCTCTGTGTTCTCACCGGCATCCCGCCTGGCTCTGCTTGAGCAAGCCTAGCGATGCACATTCACTACCAGTGTGGCGGCTCCTTCCCTCTCAGAGCAGCTCTGCTGGGAAGCTCTTCCACACGCAGAGCTGAAATCTGCCTTCTGGAAACTTCCACCCCATGCCTGCACTACTGCAGTCTGTGGGCTGTCCTCCACTCGCTGACCCTCTGAGGGCACGAAGAATCCACAACACTGTACCCGTCTTGGTTGTTCCTTGGTGCAGCTCCAGGAACACGTGGGATGGTTGTTCCCATCTTACAGGTGAGGAAACGCAGGTCCACGGCTCCGTGTGAATCCGAATCCAGGCTGCGTTCCGCTTGTCCTCGCGACCGCCGCACCTTTCCTTTCCCAGGGGCCGAGGGCCTGGTCGACACCCACCTGCTCAGAGGGAGGCTCCCTCTGGCTGTGGCTGCCCAGGGAGGTTGGTTCAGGAGCAGAGGGATGGAGTTTCGTGGAGCGAGAGGGCCACCAGCGATAACGTGATGGTAACAGAGGGGCGGATCGGTGCTCACAGAGGGGAAAGGGGAAAGGGCCGGGGGGAGGGGGAGAATACGAGGAACAGGAGAGAAGGGGAGTCACGAGACTAACACATTTGGTTGTTTTCTTGGAGGTGATATTCCTATTTTCTTAATGTGCTGATCACAGGAAAGTGAAGTTTTGGGGAAAAAGAGATGATGAGATTATCGAAAAGGAGTGAAGATGAAGCTGGGACACATGACGATATCAAGGGAAGGGGCCAGAGACCCCCTGACTCCTGTCCGTGCTGGCCCACACATCAGGGCCTGCTCACATTCCTGCTGACACGTGTGGGTGAGTTTGGCTGGTTTTGGCAAGATGTCCCGCTGTGACTCAAGGCGCGCGAGCAGAAATAGCATGGGTCCTCTGACTTTCTCCAAGGAGACCCAGGACAACCGGGATCCCAGAGAGGGACCTCCGAGACCGAGAAGGTTCTGTCCACTCAGTGGAGGAGGAATCAGCACCCTGGGAGGCTGATTTGTCCAGGGTCACCTGCTGCTGAGCGCAGGCAGGGCTGGTGTTCCCACATCCACGCCAGCGGGAGTGTGTGAACTCGCTCGCTGAATACACACCAAGCACCCACTAGGCCAGGTTCTAGGTGCTGGGGTGTGCCCTGCTTCTGGGAGTGGACACCCCGGGGAGGCCCCGTGAGCATCAGCTAAATCTGAAATGCACGACGTGACTTTCGGGGGACAACCAATTAACCTCGCCACTGTGTTTGGCTCACGCTAACATTCCAGTTTCCTGGGCGGCCAACTGACAGCAGGGGCCTGGCGGAAGCGTGTGCGGGCTGGGCACCTCCGTTGCCTCTGAGTGTTTCCTGTGTAACTCATGGAGGGGAGGGAGCTCGTTTTGCTGGGAGCACCGATACGGAAATAAACAGTTACAACTGAGATTTCCAGGACCTGCCGAGACCCAGAGCGAAAGGAAGGGCGGATCCAGGATTCAGCTGGGGCTGCCCCGGGATAGATGTCACACGTGGGAGGGCAGCAGGGGGGCCGGGGCAGCCACGGCACACGGCCTGGCCACAGCCCTCTCCCTCACCGGGTTCTCTCTTGCCTCGGACTCAGTTGCTTCCTCAGCCCAGAAACAGGCCACCTCCATGGCTCACGGGCTCCTGCCCCCAAATTTCGTGGGAGAGTGGCCCTGCCAGACAGGAACAGAGGGCCCAAACAGCCCAGGCACCCGAAGAAAGCCAGGTCCTAGCCTGTGGAGGGTGAGACCCGGAGACCCAGTGCCCATCTCCATTCGAGACCCCTCCTGCCCCTTCCAGCCCGCCACCCCAGATGCACGGCAGGAATATCCCCCTCCTGGAATCTCACACCTCCCTTCCTAGAGTTCTTCAAGATGTTGTTCCAGAGGCGTGCAGGGTGGGTGGATCCCTGCAGGCCAGTACTTCAAGGCAGAGACTTTGGGGCATGGTCTTTGCAAGCCGGGGTGCTGGTACAAATGCCTCAGGGCAGAGCAGGGCTGCCATCATGGTGCAGGGAACTCGAGTGGGAAGGGCAATGCCTTAGCACCTGAGGCCACCCGAACATTTCAGAACCTCAGTAGTGGAGGGTGGAGACCCCCGGGGGCGAGGGCTCACCACTGAGTCCCCAACACCTGACACAGCCCAGGGGTATAGCAGGTGCTCAGTATATGCTGAATGATGCTGACTGCACGAGTGACAGCCATTGGTTGAGGGCTTTTCAGAGCCCACCACTCTGTTAAGCTATAAAAAGGTGTTAGTTCACGTAATCGTCAAACAACCCGTGAACTGGCATTCTCTGTGTGAGGAGAGAAACTCAGAGCCAGAAGTCACTTGCCCATGAGCACACAGCTGGCACGTGGCAGTCCTGGGACGTGAACCCACACTTGTCTGACTCTGGAACCAGCGGATGCTGCATGACGGCTACGGACTCTTGTCCAAATGGCAGTAGAAGAGGGTGGGCCTCCACCCACGGCCCCAGGGGGAGGGTCAGCGGCAGCCCCACGCCCTCACTCCCCTTCCCAAAGATCCCAGGGCTCTGCTGAGCAGGCTTTCCCGGCTTCAAAGAATTCCTTCTAACCCGGCGGCCAATCAGGGTTTCCTGAGCCCGTAGGTGCCCACCTCTGGGCCTGACGCTCTCCTCCAGTGTTCAGAAGACAGGCTGACCTGGGCTCCCCTCCCCTCCCCACCAGAGAGGGAGAGAGTTAAATGTCTGACTAGGGTTCTGTTGGGGGAAAGTCCTGCCTTGTGGTGGCTGCAGATTTCCGTGGTGTAAATACTCCCACTCCGCTGATTTCAAGCTACCAGCTCGGAGTCACTGAACGTGGAGCTGGAAGGGATGTACACAATTCAGGGCTCATAGGAAGGACTCCAGCACATCCCTGGGGAGAGCGGGCGCCGGCCCCAGCCGGGTTCCAATTCACCTTTCCTCATCCAGGCAACTGGAGGTCAGGGAAGGCCAGCAGTGCCGGTGGTAGGCGTGAGGGGGCTCTGGGGGATGGAGGGGAGACCAGGGACCCCCAGAAGACAGCCGGGAGGGCTTGCTGGGAGGGAGATGCAGAGGCTCCAAGGCCGGGGGTGAGAATCCACCTGAGCGATCGCTCCTTCTACCCCATCCAGCCCCCGGCAGCTAGTTTAATATCTTTTATTAATTAGGGCTGTGGGAAGGCCCGTCACACCCTGTACTGCTTCATTCGGGACCCACTGGGTTGTGTATTCTGCAGCCGCCGGCTCCCTCCCTCCCTCCTTCTCCGGGCGGGGTGATGGGGGAGAGTCTGGCAGACGGGATACTCCAGAGAGCACAGGGTGCCTTGCGTGTCTGCTCCCACCCCTGAGACCTAGAGGGACTTCAGGGGAAATCCAAGCAGAGCCCCTAGAGGTAAGCCCCTAGGACCCTGCTCGGCAAGTTTATAATCTGACGCTGCGGCCCCGTGTTCTGCCGTTCCTGGCAGCAATGGCAAAGACGGGTGGGCCCGGGCTGGGTTCCCACTGCCCCTGCCACCTTCCCTCCAGAATCCTGGGTCTCTCCCGCTTTATGTCTCCTTTTCCTCTGGTCCAAAGACCCTCATTTTCCAGTAGGGCCTCATGCCCCTCCTGGCAGCTGCCAGGTGGGTAATGGGCCGGGTCATCCTGGCAAACAGCGAGTCCTGATGGTGGAGCCCCTCCACACGGAGCACACGTGGGGCCCGAGTCTGGGCTCCCACTTAGCGCCCAGCACTGGGGCCAGTCTCCTGACACGGCTCTCTGGGGTGCCCTGGTCACCCAGCCCTCCGCCCAGGCTTGGCACAAGGGTGGGGGAGCCCTGCCACACTCTCTCTCGAGTCTCCCTGCCGGTGGGCCTGGTTTCCACCATCTGCACCACGAAGGCCGACAGTGCCGACCCAGAGCCACCGTGGCTCCAGAACAAAATGCACCGACTTGGCCCAGAGCCTGGAAGCAGCGCGGCCGTGCTCTACGTGTGCTGTGTACTTCGTGTGTGCTTCTGTGCTATTTGGGGAAAGAACTCAGGGCACCTGTGGTCCTGGACCGAAAAACACCCTACATCTCCATCTTATCATCCTCCAACTGAAATGTCAGCACCCATGAACGTGGCTGCAAACCCAGGGCATGAGTACCACCCGAGACCCCGTCACCAACACGAACTGCAGGTCCTTCCTACCGTGCTCTGCTTTACACTCACCCCAACTCCAAAACTAGGGTGTGAGCAGACCCGACCCTGCGCCTGGCTCTTTCACACGTTTGTAAAGAAGCCACAGCTTACGATTTTAAATGTTCTCTCTCTTTCGGAAAGTGTATTTCAATAAAATGGTTTCTTTTGTAATCCTATGTATTTTATGCATTGAAGACCATTTTTTGAGAAGGGGTCCATGTGCTTCAACAGATGCTAAGGGGGTTCAAGGCACAAGAAAGGGTAAGAACCTCCACCCGATGGACCCCAGGGGCTCTCCCGCTCTACTGACTGAGGTGCCACCCCATCCCCCAGAATGGAGCCCGGCCATCCGCCAGAGCCCACCGCTGGTCCCTCAGCCCAGACTCATCCTCTTCCTGCATCAAGTTGGGCCCAGATCTCAGCTGAAAAGCCTCAGGGGAGGGGACGGATTTTTGCAAGATTAAGCCATAATTCCCTCCAAGCTCACTGCATACAAATCATAAACAACGTGGCCCCATAAATCTCCTTCTCCCATCAGCTTCACCTCCACCCCGCCGTCCGTCCTGCCTGGGGAAATCAGCGAGCAGCCGGCAGCCGCCATCTGGCAGGTGAGGGTCCAGGAAAGCAGGGGTGGGGTGAGGGTGCTGTCAATCAAGACCCCCAACAGGTCCCGACTCCCGGGGGCCCTGCCGAGCTTGAGGCTGCTGGGCCAGGCAGGGACCCCCGGGGCCGCGTCTCTGCAGGAGGGCGGGAGGTAGGGGACGAGCACGGCGCTGGGTGTCACAGGCGAGCTGAGGGAGCTGGCGCCGGTCGCTGCCCCTCGATGAGTGGGCTCCTCACCCCGCTCCACAAACCCCCTTGGGTGCTGCCCGGCCCTGAATCTGTAGCCCTGTGTGTGTACGTGTGTGTCCACACATGTGTGTGCAGGCACCATGAAGACCCAGCACCAGGCCCTGGGCTGCTCCCCTCTGGGGACAGATGGGGCCGCGGTTAACAGGAAACGGTGGCTGTCCAGGGATGTGGGAGCCGGTGGGGTCAGAACTGGGGGTGGGACGCTGTCTGTCATCTGATGGGCCCCTTCGCCGAGTCTGGAGGCCACACCCTCTTCTCCCTGCTCCCCGCTGGAGCGCTGGGTGGGGGGAGTCAGTGGCTGCCCAGTTGCCCCCAAGCGTCTCTCAACTGCTGCTCGCAGGCCTCCTGACAAGGGAAGTCAGGAGCGCTGGGAGGAGACATCCTCAGCTCCGAGAGGCAAGGGAGGTGCTTGGGAAAGCAAACCCCTTCTGGACCCTCTTCAAACCAGGTGGGAAGTGAGAGCAAGAAGGGCTGGGAGGCAGCGTGCTGGCCCCTCGGAAGTGCTGTGTCCGGGGACAAGCCCATCCACCTGCTTCCCCCACCTCACAGATGAGTACAGTGAACCTCCTGGGGGTCGAGCACCTTGCCTGGGGCCTCGCAGGTAGGGCTCCGGCGCCAGCGTGGGCAACCCAAGGCCCCCTTCTCACCCTCGGAGCCCGTCTGCCTCTGGGAAGAGGAGGAGCTCATGGCGGTCTCGTACCCCTGCCCCCAGGAGCCCTGGGCTCAACCAGAAGGAAGCTCGGGACAGCTGAGCCATCTGCCCGGGCCCTGGGGGCTGGGGAGCAAAGGTTCTGAGATGCCTGTAGGCTACCAAGGGCAAGGTTGGAGGGAGAAGCCAGAGGACACTGTTGGGGAAGCCTTAGGGAGGAGGGAGAAGGCAAGAGGGTAGGGTCCCTGAGGAGGGCCCCGGCCCAGCCTGCCAACCACAGTCACTTGCCAACTCCTAGCAGCGCCCACTGCAGCTCCCACACAGCTCGTTCTGACCCGTACCTTCACCGCCCAACTCACTCAGTCGATAACTGTTTGCTGAGCACTTCCTAAGTTTGCTGAGCACCTCCTAGGTCTGGAGATGCCAAAGTGAAAAACACCACCCCAGTGCTGTGCTCAAGGACAGGCTTTGTGCAGAGATTCTCTGCTGTGACCCAGGCCTCTTCCCTCCTGCAACCTTATCCCTGCCCTGGAAATGTTCAGACACCTCCTCTGGGAAGCCTTCCAGGTTATTCCCACCCCCTGTGACCTCTATTTTGCTCAGTCCCTCCTCTATCCTTCCCTGAGATGCTTGCTGAGATGCTGCTGTGAATTTATAAGTGGGCGAGCACATGTGGCATCTTTGTGTACACCTGAGAGTGGACCAGCGGACACCAGGCTCCTCCTACTCAGTGGGATGGAGAGGAAGCTCCCTCCCAGGGCCTCGTGAGAACAAAGCTACAGGACAGCGTCAAGGTGATCCCACAAGGAGGAGCGCCACACAGAACCCACTCATTCCGACCACAAATATTAGAGAGCAGCGTGCAGGCCACTCTCCCCCAAGGGTCCGGGGCAGCTGCCTCTGCATCCCCAGGATGAGCCCCCTTGCGTCCACACTGGCAACCTCGTATGTGTTTCCTGCATATTCATTAAGAAATATTAGCACGACATGACATGGGCAGGCGGGGGTGGGAATGGCGGGCGGGGGGTAGGCTGGACCCACCCTTGGGTGCAGCCCGACATCTGCGCCCAGCAGCCTCAGGTCCCAGATGTCCCCACCACCGCCACCACCACGGTGCCCTTCTCCTTGTTACTGTGAGCCCTGGGAAGGCAGACTCAAATGAAAATTCGCGAAATGTAATTAGGAAGGTAAATTTCCTGGCAACAAAGATTACATAATGCACCCCACAGTCAAACACCTGCTGGGGGATCTGGGTTGAGAACCGTTAATTAATTCGTTGGTCGGGTGGCCCTTCTTTTGTGGGGACATTTGTGAGCTGGGGGCAGTGTCCCAGGAGAGTCCCCGGACTCTCCCTGGTGGGGAGCCGTCTTGGCACAGCGGGAGAGTCCACTGTACCCCTGCACTGGGAGGGGCTGGAGGTAGGAGGAGGGAGGAGGGCAGGGTGGGAGGGGAGCCCCCGGCTGGCAGACCTCTCGGTCAGAGGGGCACGACCTGCACCGAGGAGACGGGTCCACCCTGTGCCACCGTGACCGAACTTTCCAGGCACTCAGGCCTCTGCCTCTCACCCAAGCTCTATCCACTGGGGCAGCCGGGCAGAGCACTGCCCGGGCACCAGGAGGCAGGGAAGGTGCCAGGCAGCCTGGTGGACCCCGCAGCGCCGTGGCCTGAGGGCGGCACCCCCAGCCGGGGCCCTGCACGTGCAGTGAGGACCACGGGTGTGGGGCGGCGGCCCACGCGACGGGTGTGCCCTCAGGCAGCCTGTCCTGGGCGGGGGCCCTTCTCCTCACAGCCTTAAACCCCACACGGACAATTCTCTAAACACACATAAAAGCGGGGTCCTCCCAGGGGCCCAGGGATGGCACACACAGCAAGAGGCCTCTGAGCTCGCCTGTCGGGCCTCCTCTAACGGGGTCTCCCCACACCTCAGCAGAGGTGCTCTGTGTTCTGCTCTCAACGCCCAGCCGTCAGCCCACGGGGAGGCACCCTGACACACGCCCACGGTCACACACACACTCCGCGTGCACACATGCTCACGCACATGCATTCGCCATGCACACACACACTTTATTCACATGCCACGCACTCACCCCATCCCCCAGGAGCGTTCACACACACAGCCTGGTGCAGGTATCTCAGCCCCGGCACTACCGACGTTTGGGGCAGCTTGTTCTCCCGTGGGGCCGTCCTGGGCGCCGTAGGGTGTGCGGCAGCGTCCCTGGGCCCTGCCCACTGGATGCCAACAGCAACGCCCTCCCCAGGTGTGACGACGAGCAATGTCTCCTGACACTGCCATGTGTCGCCAGGCGGGGACAGAATCAGCCTCAGTCGAGCACCTTTGACCCAGACGCCCCTACCCTTCCTGGTCACCAGAACGTGCGTCCACGTGGCCTCGCACGGCTGGCCCGGCAGCACCGCCTCTCCCTGCCGGGGCCCTGGCGCCTGGCCTGGCTGCGCGGGCAGGCCGGCTCCGGGCCCCGGTCGGCGCCTGGCTCCTGGAAGAGGCAAGCGTGGATCTAATCTTCAGCTGAGTAAATGTCCCTCATTAATGAGTTTCTTTAATTAATGGAGTTTTGGGGTCTGCTCCACTTGCTTTATTCCAGTCACACTGTGCCTCCTCAGCATAAAGCGGGCCGTCTCCTCCCGGGTAATTGAGGGAGCTGCGGCCGTTCCTGCCGACGCTGCACTTTGCCGATTGCGCCTGTCAACTCGGGGCTGACAACTCCATTTTTAAACATTTCTTCTCCAGAAGCCACGTGCACATGCGTGCTTGCGCACACACACGGGGGCACGGCCCCGGCACCCCTGCTGCCACCGTCCCAGCCGGGCACATGCATGCTCTGTGTACACCCAGAGCATTGCCGGGGCGCCCAGAGGTACACAGGGCAGAGCGTGTGCAAGGCGACACACCGGCACACGCGCGCTCACACCCGTGTCCACACTCGGCCCTCGCACGTGCACGCACCCCGGGACACTCAGAGCCAGTCTAGGCCGGGAGTGCCTGGGAAACAACCAGAGTCAGGCAGACCCTGCCCGCCTGCCCGCCCACCCCTGCCCCAGAAGAAGAGCTTGCAGGGGACACTGGCACGCCAGGCCACACCGTCCCCAGGTCCCCCTGCAGTCCAGTGACCCTGCTTGGCTGCCACCCGGCTCCAGTGGCTGCCCGCCCTGCTGTGACCGGGCGCCAGCTCTGGGCTCCAGGGCCTGGAAGGATGATTTACTCCCTTTCATTGGCTCATGAAAAGCTCCCTGAATTAAAAACATTTATCTTCTGCTGCTGACGAGGACACTGGGCTCTGTACCCATGAGGCTGGGCAGTCAGGGGTCACTGCTCTGCAGCCAAGGAGGGGGACGCGCTGCCCTCTTGACTCCCCTGTGGGTAGGACAGGATGGGACAATTCTTTAGGACTAGGGCTTGGCCCTGACACCCAGGTGAAAGAAGCAGAGCCTCCTTCCTGCAGGGCAGAAATGGGACCTTCTGGCAGCGGGAGACGGCCTGGAGAGGCCATGGCCAGGGCACAACGGAGTGCTCTGCAGTAACGACACTAGAGGGAGGGACAGTCACACTGCCTGTGTCCCGCTGGGACGTCCCGCCAACTTGTCATCCCAGTCGGATGAAGTGGCTGTCATTATCCCCATAGTATCGACGGGGAAACTGTGGCCGAGAGAAGCAGAGGAAGAGTCTCGTGGTCTCGCTACCAGCCAGTGATGGGGCCGGCTCTGAGCACAGCTCTGCCTGGCTCCCCTGCCCACCCTCCCTGGTTCCACGCCCCTGCCAGGCTGCTCCACCTCCGAGGGCAGCCCTGCCTACCCAGCTCCGATGGCCACACGTCCATTTACCATAAGCTTCCTGCCCCTTCTCTTCATAGGCTCCTCCCCACACCTGAGAGGCACGTGCTGTTGTCTCCATTTTACAGAGAAGGAAACTGAGGCTCGGAGAACTTGCCCGGAATCACACAGCTCGTCTGTGACAGAGCTCCCAGTATCTGTGCCCCGAGAGCTGGCCCTGGAGCGTGAAGCCTCAGCAATACCCAGTCCTTGCCAGGGCAGCTCCAGGGAGCCCCAGAGCCAAGGTGCCACTGCCAGCCGGGTGCCAGATGCACATGTGCGTCTCTGGATGCCCGTGTGGGCCAGCGGGGTGGAATGGCGACCTGACGTGTGCTGAGCACCTACCAGGCCCTGGCACTGTCCCCTACATCAGCTGCAAAGCACACGACGACCCTGGGAGTATCAGAGTCCTTGTTTTTGCAGATGGGGAAACTGAAGCTCAAAGAGATCGGGCTAAGGTCCCACAGCTCAGAGAGGCACGGGGAGTTAGATCCCAGCCCACCTGCAGTCCAGGCCACTTTCCCTGGACCAGCACTTCCCAAGGCATGTGCTATAGAACTCTAGTCCTCTGGAATGTTCTAGAAAAGGCCCTGAGAAGTTCTGCAGGAAAGATGTGTTTAACATTGTTTCCCAAACTTCTCAGACCCAGAATTCCTTTTTTTTTTTTCTTCTTCTGTCTAAGGTCTACCAGAAGCTGAGATCTTTGGGAAACAGAGGCAGACACCATGCTGGGTGGGGGTTCGGGGGCAGTTGGCCGCTGCTGGGAGACGCCATGCTGAGCGCCCTTGCTGAAAGGTCTCAGGTCCCCGGGAGTGGAGCTGGGGGCTGCCCCTCCTCTGCACCTCCCACCGGGAGCTGACGGCCAAGAGGGCACAGGGTGGGGACCAAAGCAGTGAAGGAAGAGGCTTTGGAGTGGCTGGCTTCCCAGGGTCAGGTCCTGGACACTGCATGCAGTGACCAGTCCCTAAGGACCCACTGGAGACGAAGCTCTGTACTGGGGGTGGGTGCGGGGGGAACCCCAGGGTCCAGCAACGTGGTTCAAAGCAGCTGTGAACACAAGCAAAAACAGGATGCCAGGCCAGAGAGGACAAGAGAGAGCCCCCAGACTGCTGACCACTGCAGGCTGGGGGTGGGACTGAGAGGGGTCAAAAGACACCTTGTCCTTTCTGTAATAAATAAGAATGAATAGATGTACTCCTAGTGTAACTGGAATCAGTGAAAACCCCCAAAAAACAGGAAGCTGGAGTCAGGTCCAGTGAATGCTTAGAGCACAGGAAAACTGTGTTCATGGCCAGCGGAGCTCCATCTGCCACTAGGAGTTACCTGGAGACCAGAGCAGAGGGGACCGCAGAGCTGGCAGGCAGAAGGCAAAGGACCTGTCTGGGGGGCCGGAGGGTGTTTCCTGAGCATCTGATTCTGAACTTGCAGTTATATCACAAGCGGCCGGGGTTGGACTTCTTTTTTTACAGAGACTCAGACAGGGTGATTATGGGACCTGAGGTCACACAGCAAATCGGCAGGTGAGGGTCGGGAGGCGAGTAGGGTGGGGCTGGGCATTCTGAGGTCCAAACACAGCAGAACCGCAGCCATGTACCCAGGACAAGCGGGTCTGAGCTCCACTCCTGCTTAGCTGAGAGTTCCTCGGCAAATCCCTCACTTCACTGCAGCTCTGTTTTCTCATCTGTAAGGCAGGTATGAGAACAGAGCCCACTTGGGAGGCTGTATGAGACAGGAGGTGTTCATGCAGGTAAGCGGATAGCAGAGCCATGCCCAGTTAAGTGCCCCAAACTGAGCAATGCTGACAAAAATGAGCGTATTTCTAATAGTTCTGCTGCCCAGACACCCCAGGGAGCTTTGGAGAACCTGGCCTCCCCTACCTGATCTCAGGGGAAGAAAGAGAAACAGGTGAGTGAGAAGGGGAGGCACTCCTGAGAAGGGAGCCGGCTTTGCAGGCCCAGGTGTGGGGTTCTTGTCTGGTGTCTTTGAGTTTGTGGGAAGAGAGGGAGGGAAAAAGTTGGAGCTGTTTTCGTTTTATGATGCTTTTGAAACACCATCTGGATCAAGGGAAATTAAATATTGCAGCTTTTAACTAGAGCCACACTGAAAACACAACCTCGCAGTAAATAAAAATACGATTTACCACCATGACGCTTTCATTTAACAAAACCCCCTGTGCACCTCATTTGTAATTATTCCCAAACTCGGTGAAGGATGGCCCCCAGCCCTGGCCCCTCACTCTATCATCTCCCCCCGAAGGACGGGGAGGAGGCCGGGGAGGAGGCCAGGGATCCTGCAGGGCTGGGCCGGGCGGGTGACAGCCACACTGTCCGGGGAGGTGGAAGGGGTCTGAATGTGGTTCATTATGATTGAGATTAAACTGAAAAATCAATTTTTAATTGAATGTATTCTTTGAACAGGCCCTGTTGCCCATGGCTGAGCACTAATGGAATTTCCATTCTAAGCTGCCCCTTCTCTGTGGACGCCCCCTCCTCACCCTGCTGACCCCTGCAGGACTGGCCAAGCCCATGGATCACCCCCGACTGAGGCAGCAACCTGACTCAGCCCGTGGGCTTCCGAGGGCAAGGTGGTCGAGACCACCCCTCTGAGGCTCGTGTGGGTGGGAAGGGGTGAGAGCTGGTGGAGAGCCAGCTGTCTCCGGGCAGACCGGTCGGTAGTGGGCAGGAGGCTTGCCTGGGGTCTTTTGAACAGGCCAAGAGCTGCTGCTTCTTGACCCAGCCTGGGGCTCTCACAAAATGGGGAGAGGGGCAAGGCTTTCACAAAGTGGGGTTCTGTTCTGCCTCCGGATCCTTACCAAGGGGCAAGGCCAAGGACAGGGGACAAGAGGGTCCCAGGGAGCGCTGCTCCCTCCCCCAGCCCTGCAGGCCCTCTCCCCTACACCCTTGTCCTAGGCCTTGGGACAAGAAAACAAGGTGAGGGACCTGGGCGGGGGCCAAGGGGAGACCAGGAGCCAAGGTCTTTGGCTCTGCACCTCCGCCTGCCACTTCCCCGTGTGCCTCTGAGGACTGGCTGACAGGATGTGATCCTTTTATCTTTCTCCTGTAGGGGAGCTGGCTGGATCTGAGATGGAAACGTGGGTCTCTGTGCCTGCGTCTTGGGAGAGTCGCACACCCGGGAGAGGGGACCGGTGCTGACCTTTGCTAGGTCAGCTCGCTGGAAGCTCACCCTGTTCTCTACCCTCGCCAGCCTCCTTCCTGCACAGGCTACCCAGGGGTCATCCCAGCTCGCGGGTACAGCACCTGGGTAACCAGGATGCTGGCTTTCAGCTGTGTTGTCCTGGGGGTGGGTACAAATTGGGTTTCAGGTGTCTCCTTGACCTCCCCCAGGGACCCTCACATTCGACCCTCTTTACCTCACATGTTTCCCTCTACTTCCTGAGGCCCCCAACACCCCCGGGTAGGCTCAGCCACAGCATGGGGGTCTCCGGCCAGGCATGCCGCCACCCTGGGCCACGTGGAGTGGTTTGCAGACCCAGGCTGGGCCTCAGCTGCCAGAGCCAGGGTTCCCTCCCACCAGGGAGACCTCTGCTCTGGCCCACAGGTGACCCACTTAGCCTGTCAGCTGACTCAAACCCATGTGTGGGGCTCACCAGGGATGGGAAATGGGGGGCTAGTCACCCTCCAGCAGAAGCCCCCTGGCCTGAAAGCTATGGCCAGTTTTGCACCCAAGGGCTGGGCATGCTTTTGGTTGGAAGGCAGTGGCCCCCTGAGGCCCTCCTGCAGGAAGCGCTGTTATGAAGACCCTCGCTCTATTCTTAGTCGACAAGGAGCCCGGATACAGGGCTCCCGTGCTCACTGTGAGGACACTCCTCCCGGCACCACGTCCTTGTTTAACCGTCCAGCAACCTGCGCAAACCCAAAGCCCCTGCCTGCCCCATCGTTCCACTCAAGGACGGTCCATGAGGGGAGGCTGGACCACAAGGCAGCCCTCGAGATGGCCTGCTCGGCCCACGCCTGGGGAAGGACGGCAGGCTCCCTGTGGCTAGCTCTGCCCATGATACCCCCTGCAGAGAAGGACAGATCTAAGTGACAGGGCCCAGCACTGGCCGTGAGGAGATGAGCGCTCTCTCTGGACAGGAACCGCTCAGTGTAGGAAGAGGGATGCACTGGGTAGGCACGTGGATTCCAGGCTAATGCAGTCTTTTCTCCACGACCCCTCAGCTAAGGCACCCGGTGAGTCAGTCCCCCCATCTCAGTCACATCAAACCGCATCTGTGGACACCAGTGACTCAGGCATCATTGGCACTGCTCGGACGTAAACTCAGGATCCAGGGTCTGTGCCCCGACCTGCTTTAGGCTCAGGCTTAGCCCCTACTCTTCTCTTCTCCAAGTTGTTCTGGCTCCAAAACCACGCCCCTACGAGACTTTACACGGCTGCCTGCTTCCAAGCAGAGCCCTTTGGTTCCCAGGTGTTTGCAGGACAGATTGGCGTGCCTCTGGCCCAACCGGGGAAGCAGCAGAGGGCTCTCCCCGCCCCCTCCCACCAGCGTGTCACTGTGATCCTCAGGCCCCACTCCCCTGGTCACAAGGGGCAGCAATCCCAGCACTGGCCCACTGCTTGGGCTGGGCTGCACACGGGGTGCCCGTTCTCACCCCACCTGGGGCTGGTTTGTGTGTGACAGCATCCAGTGTCACACTGGGGCACCTCAGCATGTGAACAGGGCCAGGTACAGCTCGTCCCCAAATCCCAGCCCCTCCTGGTGAAGGTTCACAGCCCCCCTTGGATCTGAGGGGGCAGTCCCAGTCCCTGCCTAAGGCCTGGGAAAGCTTGTTCTAAGGGGCCTGCCGCCTGCTGGTCAGGCGGGTCAGCCTGCTGGATGCATCCCTGCGGCAGCTGTCTTGCCCCCTCTTCAGGCTCAATCCCGTCCCGTGGAAGGGGGCAGGTGGGCAAGTGCCCCGGGAGAGTTGGAAGCCCCCTGCTGCCAGCCATCGGGCAGGGTGTCAGCAGCCCTGTCCCTGCCCCCTGTGGCTTAAGCAGAGCACAGTCAAAATCCTGGTGGCTGGACACACCCAGGGGGCCAGATCCTTTGTTTCTGATCCTCCAGAGAAAACAAGACAAAATAAAAACCGGCACATGAGTGTGGTCACCATGGGCCCAGCACCCAGAGGTAGGCTCTGGCCTGCTGTGTAGACTGTGGACACTGGTGCCGGCACCCGTCCAACCTGGACCAAGGCCCTGGCCGTGTTTCCATCCTCAGAGGCAGGAAGGCCTCACGTCAGCAGGAGCTGTGGTCATGGGAAGGGGGTGGCAGCGGTGGTGGCTGTGGGTTTGGTGGAAACGATGAAGTGCTTTGTGGGCCACAAGGGGCAGGGCAGTGCATGGCCTTCCAGGGAAAGAAGGACTCCAGTCCAGTGGCCCCTTCTACGGATGCTTTAAGTGAATTCACAGCCCTACTCAGCCTGTGCAGCCCATTTTACAGACGGGGAAAACGAGGTGCAGAGACAATAAGTAACTTGGGAATGGCAGAGCTGGGATTTGAGCCCAGAGCGCTGGAAGTGGCTGTAAGAGGCAGGAAGACCCCCAACCTGAGTATCCTGGGGGCCGCCGTGCTCCCTGACCAAGAGGGAGGAAGGCTGGCAAGACCCAGGAGAGCAGGGCGCTCAGGGCCACCAGCCAGCCCTCTATACCCCTGGCCCTGCCTCCCACCCCACACGCTCCTCCTGGCTGGGCTCCGTGCCCCCTCGTCCAGGAATCCGGGCGGGCCACCCTCGACTAGGCGGCAGCTCATCCTGAGCTCTGACAAACCCCTTCGATCCGGCCTCTCTCTCATGCTAATGACTGTCAACATGAAACAGAGGCTGTGAAGGGGAAGAAAATTACTCCCTGAAAAGGAATTGACTGATCCCCATCATTTCTCACGGAATCACTGACCTGTGAATATTTCATTACCCAAAATGCTGCACCATCCATACAAAGCAGCCGCCGCTGCGGCACAGCCAGGAGCTCGGTGGGGTCTGGGTGGACATGGGACACCGGGGGCCGGCCTGGGCGTGAGTCTGGGGCCCGGGAGGCGCCGGGCTCAGCGCTCTGCCCGGCTCTTGCACCTCCAGGCTGTGACCTAGATCCACTTCCTCACCCGAGACCCCAGGGCTCATCCTGAGCACCGAAAAAGATGGGGGCCCAAGGATGGGACTTGAAGTCATCGTAGCTGCTCTGGGTCCGGGGAGTGGTGACAGCCGACACTTTTTGCCCTGTGTGCCTGGAGTGGCCACCCGGCATCTCCCGAACGTCCCAGCTCCAGATCTGGAGTCCAGTTTCCCACCAGCGTCCCTCCCAAGCCTCACAGCTGCCTCACTCAGGCCTCACTCAGAAGTTCTTTCCCAGGCTTGGGCGAGTCTGGGTCTAGATGTTTCTAGAAGTTCATGCTGCCCTGCTCTCCAGGGCTATGGCCCGGGGGATGGTGGGAGAAGGGGGGCAGGGCTAACGCTACAGACCCAATGTCAAGATGGCGTCGAGCCGGGGGAGGGGAAAGGAGCGTGTACCCCGCAGCAGGGCTGTGCTTCAAATCCTGCCTCTGCCCTTTGGCTGCTGGACACCTCCCTCAGGCTTTTAACCTCTCTGGACTATCGCTTCCTAGTCCCAAAGCAAGGCTAACAACCAGGGCTACCTGGTAGATGGCTGAGGGTGAAATAAGACACAAAATCTAAACACAGTGCCCGACGTGAACAAGGAGTCAGCCAGCTGGAAGCAATTATTCATGGGAGACTGTTCTGGATGCTCAGACTCAGGACCCCACGGGTGATCCTGGCACCCTCCGAGGGCCTACCAGGGCTGGGCCAGGGCAGCTAAGGTTGAACTCTCCAGAGGATAGGAAAGGCTGGGACCACCCTTCTTGGCATTAAATCGGCTCCTGAGTTTGTAAGATCATGGTGGGTGGAGGAGAACAGTCTGGGGCTTTTCCCGGGAATGTCAAGGGGCTGGAAAAGGATTCACCCAAGAAACAGTAACAATAAACCCCAAGCTGCCCTGAGCTTTGGGTGGGTGGGGCCCAAACACCCAGCCTGAAGCCACCAACCGATGACAGGTCATCCTAAGGCTTAAGATGCCAAAAGAGACCCTCTAGGGGCTCAAGGCTCCTGCAGCCCCCGGAGAGAGACCCCAGCCGGCTGCTGGGGCATGTGATGTCTCTGTTATTATTGCCGGGGTTACACTGGGGATAGTGTTTCCAAATTAGCAAATGCCAGGGAGAAGGTGGAGACATCCATCTGGGGATTAGTAGAGCACGGGAGGCGCATCCCCTGGCACTGTCCAGCTGCAGGGAGCCAGGATGCTTGGTTGGTGGGGGGATATGGGAGGGGAGGAGGAAGCAGACCCCAGTCCAGGCCCCGACGCCCTCCTGGGGGCTACACGGAGGCTACATGGAGGGCTAGTTCAGTCTGGAGATGGGAGGAGTTGTCCTGGGGGAGGTAGGGGGTTGGACAAGGGGACAAGGGCTTGGACGGCAGTTAGAGGGACTTAGGCTGGCTGCACGGAGAAGCTCGAGGCAGCCAGGCGTGTGAGACACTGGGCAGCGTGCCGTGGGGGAGTCTATGGAAAATTCCTCCTGCAGGACCACACACTAGCCTCCTTCCCTGCTGGCCACCTGCCTGGAAGCTGGCCACCCCAATGCACTCCAGCGGGCTGGGCGTGGCCTGTGTGCTCGCTTGAGCCTTCTCCCACTTTGCTGGATCCCCAACTCCAGCTCCCTCCTGGGATGCTGACAAAGGGCCCTGCAGCCCTCCGGGACAGGCCAGTCCCGCAGGGTAATGGGGCAGGCTGGCTGCCGTCTGTCACTGCACTGAGCTTCCATTACGCGTCTTCGTAGGCCAGGGCTAGTGGACAGAGATGGGCAGCCAGCCCCCTCCTCACCGGGATGGGCGGGCATTGCACGCAGACTGTCCGTACCCGCGTTAGGGATTCACATTACGTCCTGGGGGTGGAGGACAGGGTGCATTTATTTGGGGGCAGACAAGGAGGGGCTCTCGGAAGCCTGGTGTCACCTAAAACAGAGGTGGCCAGGACCAGCCCGTATGGTCAGGATAAAGAAGTCTGCAGCACGGTGGGAAGCAGCGGGCACCCCGTCTGCTGGACGTAATTTGGAGTAGCAGCCGTACACCAGGGACACCGAGGCACGAGGTCTGCAGACGGACAGAATGAACTGCTGCGGCTCCACACACCTGGGTATCAAGGACACAAGCCAGGGGGTTAGGGGCGGGGGTAGAGGGGGCGATGTGAGGGAAGGAGAAGTCTGGGGGTGGGGCAGGGAGAGGAGGCAGTGGAGCCCAGCTGTTCCAAGGCAGGAAGTGGTTCAGAACTCGGAGGTGGGGGGGGTCTGAGCAGGGGTGTGGGTTAAGGAAGAAATGATGCCTGCTGGGCCTGGCTCTCTCCACTGGGCCACACGGCATCAACCCCAGCTTGTTCCATCTGCACCCGCATAGCCCGAGGTCGGCTCCCCCAGCCCGATGGCAGTGCCTTCAGTGCCTCGATGACACCCTTGAGTCAGGTGCACCACCTGGGACAGGAGGCGGCTGGTCCTCCTGACCTCACACCCCTGGGGTGGCCAGGCCAGCTGAGGGCTGTGGGGCTGGGGAGGTCCACAGCCACCACTGAATTCAGGACAGCTGGCCACCTCCTGGGGCAGGACCAGGACCCACGGGAGCCTGGGGCAACAGAGACTCACCTCCCCGTCCTCACTTCCCATCAATCCCCCACCTGCCCGGCGTTCTCAGCCAGCCCCCAACCTTCCAGAGCACAGGTGAGGGCAGACAAGAGCCCCGGAGAGGGATGGACTCTCCGAGTAGCTGTGGGATTTTGGGCACATCACTCAGTGTCCCCGTCTGCAGGGTGGGGAGAACAAAGGCTCACTTCCCATGTGGCCGCCCGCTCCCCCCGCCCCAGGGAGACCTGTCCCTGCAAAGTGCCTGGCCACTGCCAGGACTCACTGCCACCCCCTTGTGGCCCCGCTCGTCCCTCTGCTTGGCTGGGCACTTGGATACTCAGGACAAAAATACAGCCTTGATGGGGAGTGGGGGGCGGCAACCATGAGGTCACCCCGCACGGGTCTGGATCTGCTCCTCACGCCGCCCCCACATAGGCAGGCCTTGCTCTCCCAGTAATGCAGACAAGGAAACTGGGGTGAGCAGACTGGGAGCAGCAGAGCCCTGGGCTGCCCGCTCACCTCCTGCCCTGGGAGGGCTCAGGGGGACATGGAGATAGACAAGACATGCACCCCAGGGAGAGTAACAAGACTGGGGCACTGGAAGCCCACCAGGGGCACCACCCCAGAGGAACGGGCAGTCAGAAGAGGCTGGTGGGCAGAGGTGGGACTCGGAGTCACGGAAAGTTGGGGGAGGGTCTTCCTGGCAGAAAGCACAGGCACCAGGAGGGGCGAGGGGAGGCGAGAACAAGCGGAGCTGACGCAGAAATGGGGATGCAGAGGGGCGGGGAAGCAGGGAGTTCGCACCCACCAGCCCCTGAATCTGGGGCAGCTTCCCCCAAACATCTGGTGGGCTACAGCTGGTCTCAGCTGGAAGTCTGGGGGTGCCCACAGGGTTCGGGGTGGCGGGCCATGGGACTGTGGGGACCCCAGACCCAGAGGGCTCTGTCCCTGCAGGGTCCCACTGGGCCTGGACACCCCCGGGGAGACTCCTCCCAGGTACCCCCATTTCAGCCACACTGAAGCTGAGCAGCCGCTGATTCTGTCCAGCAAATACGGACGCTGCCTCCAGATAAATCAAGGTGCTGTGCCAGCCGCCGGCCAGTGAGGAGGAGATGGCCCAGGAAGCTGCAGGAGTGGGGCACTGGCCAGTGACAGTGGCCCAAAATGGTGGGGAAGTGACTTTCTTAGGGGTGGCCAAGGCAGAGAGGGCACTTTCCAGCTGGGCAGGGGACCACCGCCAACTTGGGAGGGAGGGCCTGCACCCCTGCACAGGGTGGCAGGCTGCACACAAAGGGCAGGGTGAGGCCTGTCATGAGAAGGCGCTACTGCCAGACAGAGAGGCCGAGGGACCCCAGAAGGAGATGGAGGGGGAGGAAGGGGAAGGAAAAGTGTGACATCCGAGCCAGAGACAGAGAGGGATTGAGAGTGCGCCAGAGCAGAGGTGAGGCAGGGAGGACTGCAGAAGGAGCAGTGGAAACTATCCAGTAACGAGAGGAGCGAGGCAGAGGGGGCAGAGGCGCTGGGGGCTCATCCCAACCGCTTCTGAGCAAGACAACAGGTCCTGTTTCTGGACTTTGCCTCGTTCTCCCGTTATTTATTTGGTGTGTTTACTGCCCCACGTCTGCAGCCCCGGGCGTGCTCAGGGATGTTCCTGGCCCTTCTCCAGTGAGGGTGCCTGGGGTTGGGTGCGCCTGACATCCAACACACAGCACGCCCCTGCTCACCTCCAGAAGTGCAGGGCAGGGCATCTGCCCCCAAGCCTCTCTCCTCCCTGTCCCAAGTCTGTAAGCAGCTCACACTTCCTGCCTTGCCCTGGTCCCAGCTGTGCCCCGCCCTGCCCTGGAGTCCCTCCCATGCGCAGAACTGTGGATCCAACGGATCCTGGAGCAGGCTTGATGGGGTGTTGGGCACCGTGGGTGAGAGAAGGGACAGAAGCAGCAGTCACCCACTGTCACCCCCTTTCCCTGTGGTCAGGGAGAAGGGGATGGGCCTTCTAGAATGTTTTGAAGGGACTTCATGCCGAATTGAAAGAATTCCAAATCCCCTCATCTGGGAAATCGTCTTTCTCCTCGAGAAGCCCATTTTCAGAGCTGCTGGGGGTGACAGTGGGTGTGAGCCCAGCTAAGCTCCAGGGCCAGGGTGGGGGTTGGGGGCTCCAGAATGACAGAGGTGGCTCAAGCTGACAGGCTCTTGGGAATCACTGTGGACCAGCGCTTCTAAGAGCCCAGAGAGGCAGAGGGGCTTGCCCGAGGACACACAGCAGTTATCAGCAAGAATGCCAGGTGGCCAAATTTCCCTTCCGGTGCTCTTTTCCTTCTGCTTCTTCTCAGTCTTTACTTGTTGCACACACGTTATAGACACAGGAAAAGAAAACAGAAAAGGAAAAGAATCACCTGCAATCCCAGAACCTTAACCCCAGCACGTGGTTTTCCCACCTCTCCACCCTGTCTTTGGCGATGGGCCTACACATTCTTGCCTACTTGGGACTGTGGATGTTGAACTTTTAGCTCCTGCCATGGCAGCCCTGCCCTCTTCCATCACACCCCTGCCCTCAGCAAGAACTCCTCCAGCTGGGCCCAATCTTCTGTGCTGTTGCCTCCGTGAAGCAGTCAACTTCACCCTCCAATGACCACTGCAGACCCTACTGGCCTCACTCCAGCTCCCACAGCAGCCAGGGAGAAGGAGTTAAAATGAGGCCTACACTGAACTGTGCCTCTCCACCACCTAAAACCTCTTAACAATCTCATTTTCCTCTCTGAAGAAAATGCATATTTTTGCCCTCGGGCCCCAGGGCCCTGCTGGTCACCACCCTGCTTCCCTTTCCAACTCTGCCTTGTGCACCTGACTCCAGCTGTTGGGGACTTTTTTTCAGTTCTTTGGACATGCCAAGGTCCCTCTGCCTCAGGGCCTCTGTACATGCCGTTCCCTATGGCTACAATGCTGTTCCCCTCAGTCTCTCCACACCCAGCTTCTGCTAGTCCTTCAGTTTACAAGTCACCCCCCTTGGAGATGTCCTCCATGACCATGCCGTCTCAAGTCTGTCCCACTGTTAGCCTCTATCTCAGGACCCTGTTTTCACAGCGCTGAGGTTGACTTGTAAATATTTTCTCCGTTTCTTGTCTATTGTCTCTGTGCTCCAGGACATTGCAAGTCCATGAGGGCAGGGACCACATATACCTTGTTCTCAGCTGCATACTCAGTGCCATCACGATGCCTGGCACACAGCAGGTGCTCAATAAATGAATGAATCAGTAATCAGATGGGTGGAGGGGACGGTAGGTAGAGGAAGTCCGTCACTTGCATTGAAGGACTCAGGACCTGAGCGAGGAGGCAGACTAAGGCAGGGGCAAAGGGAAAGGACGCTGCAGTATACAGAGCACTGGGGACGATGAGATCGGAGTCGCTGGCACCTGTCCCCTCGGCCTGTCCTTGCCTTGATGAAGATAGGTGAGCCTGTGGGAGGGGGCACTGAGAAGGGGGGGCTTCAGTTGGCAAGAGGCAGAGCCTCTCCCGCATCCTCCTTGGAGCAAGCACCAGTGTCACCTGTGTACTGTGTCACCTGCACGCAGGCGTGCACACACGTACTCATGCACGGGGCCCCCCTCCTGTCCTCCCAGGCGCAGGGTGTCCTGTTCCCCAGCGCTCTGTGGCCCTTGGCCTTGGAGTCTGTGGAAGAGTGAGTTTGCCATGCCTGGCTCACAGAAGGCCAGGTCAGGGAGGTGGCAGTGGGCAGATGAGAAATGGCAGCCTCCCTGCCAGATACTTGGAGCTCTGCCCACTGCACCCCTGAATAGTAGCAGCCAGTGCCAGAGCATGAGGGAAAAGCAGCCAGCGGGTGCCCTGTGGTTCCTGCCCCTCCCCAGGGTTCTCTGCCTTTCTGAGGTTTTATTCTGAATACCCAGCCTACAAAGTGGAGGTGTGGCTGCCACAGAGCAACTCAGGACCCACCCTATGCCCACAAACCCCGATGGTTCCCCCAACCGCCCCTGAACCCCTCAGCGATAGTCTCCTCCCTCCTCCTCGGGCAACCCCAACTCAGCAGAGAAGCTGGCACTGCCCACTCCCAGGCTGGAGGCAAATGGGCAGGGAGGTTCAGGGCAGCAGGCTCCCAGCTCCATCAGACGGACACCTCGGAGCAAAGCCAGCATGAAATATTCATGCAGTAAATGGTGCAATTTTGTCTGCATTCAGCCAACTTCATGTATATTTCAGAGTATTATGAAATGATAATGTTGTCCAACAGAGGCAGTGAGATCAGGAGGCCGGAGCATGGGGGGGCAGGAAAATTCTCTGGGTGGAGACGGAGTCGGGGGGAGGACACCCCCAGACCCTTGTCCCTTGGGAGCACAGAGATGAGGACAACCAAATCTCTGAACAGGGAGAGGAAGAGAATGGGGGTGGAGGGGATGCACCAGCTCCCAGATGGGAGGCAGCAAGGGATGGCTCGTGGGCTGTGGGAGCCCCTGAGGGCTCCAGATCCAGGAAGGAGACAGCCCACCCTCCACCTTCCTGGGCAAAGGCTCCCCAGGCACCCTCCTGACCCGAGAACTCCCCGCTTGCCTCTCCCCTCTGCTGACCACAGGGAGCTTGGGTTTCAGGCCAAGGCCTTGGTGCCCGATTCAGCATTGGCTTTCTCCAGGCACAGGGTAGCCGGCACCTCTGGGGTGGCTCAAGCCGGTCCTGCCAAAGAGGCCCTAAATGCAGGCCCTCTGGGTTTGTGTCACTCAGGGGGCCTCCTCTGTCTGGGCAGGACATCAGAGCCAGGCCTAGCCCTCCTGGCCCTGGGTCTGATTTGGCTGATGCGCTGGGCCTGGCCTGCTCGGGAGCTGCGTGTGCAGTGTCTCAGGAGGGAGGGCACGCCTGGCTTGCTTTCTGGCTCTGAGACATCTCCTGGGATCTCAGATGAGCTCTGGGCTGCAGAGATCACCCAGTGAGAGGAGAAAGTGTTCTCTGGCCTCTGGACACCCAGATGTCTGTCTCCTGGGCCAGGGTTCAAGTTCGAGGTACCATCGTGGCTGCCTCAAGCCTCCATTCTTCATCCACCCAGACTGCCAACCCTGGCTTCTCTGGGCCAGTCTCCCCAGGTCCCACACCAGAGGAAGAGCCCTGGCTGGGAGGCTCCCCTTCCTAAGGGACAGAGACCCCAGAGGCCTGGCAGCCCAGAGTCTTGCCAAGTTGGGGGTGACTGGGCTTCCCTGGCCCCCTCCCCTTTCTCCACTTCTACAGTTGGGCAGGCCTATGGTATCACGGTCCCTGGACCAGGGGCTGACAAACTAGAGACTGTAGGGCAAATCTGGCCCTCTGCTTGTTTATGTAAATAAAGTTTTATCGGAACCCAGCCCCACCCATTCACCTGCACAGTTGATGGCTGCTTTCCTGCTGCAGCAGCAGAGCTAAGGAGCTGAGACAGAGCCTGCATGGCTCACCAGGCCTAACCTATGTACAGCCCGGCCCTTCATGGAGCAAGTTTGCTGACCCTGAGCTAGACAACAGGACTGGGATGCTGGAATCCTCCAGCTTCTGTGATGGGAGCTGGCTCAGCCGTGGGAGTCTGAGAGAACACGGAGACTCTGTGCCCTTGGCTGGTGGCATCTGCCTCCACTGTGGTCACTGCGTGAGAATGACTTTCATCCCTGGTGAACCACAGAGCCACACTGTCTGGTCTGCAGCCTCTCCAGCAAGGGTGGTGGCCCCTCCCCCAAAGCCAGCCTGGGCCAGGAGGCAGGGAGAGGGCTGAAGGGCATGAGTCCCTGTGAGCCCCCAAGTGCCTGGGGAGACCGCCCCTTCTTTCTCTCTCTTCTCTTGTGTCCTGTATGTCCTCGCTCTCTCGGTGTCTCACCCCACACCCCCAGGCTGCCTGTCCTCTCTCTCTCTCGCTTCTTCTGCCCCAGGCTGGGGCCCATCAGGACCTGGGCACGGTCCAGTCTGCAGCTGGCCCTTGTGGCTTGAGGGTCACCCGACTCCTGGCAGAGAGCCTTTCTGCTGGCCCTCGGCTGACAACTGTCCCTCCCTCTGTCACCAGGTCTGTCCCTTCTCCTTTCCAGCCTCCAAGAGGCCACCAAATGCCCACTTGCCAGTTCCACAAACACCGATAGCAATGTTCCTGCCTGTGAGGCCCGAGGAATACTTGCATCAGGAACCCCTGAGGGGACCTGCTAAGAACGCAGATGCCTGGCTCCACCTGGGGGGATGAACCAGAGTGAGAACTGGCCGGTGCCATTTAATAATGTCCCCAAGGGTCTCGGCCTGGTGGAGTGTGAGGACCCAGTGGGTGAGGCTGTGCCAGGGCCAGGTCTCCAGGAGTCCTTAAGAGCTCAGACACGCTGGGCCCTGAGCACGCCCTGCTCCCTAGCCCCAGAGAGCCATCTCTCAGGGGAGGGCATTACGAGGCAAGGCAGAGGCCGGGCGGGGGGCCCTCCCACTCAGTTGTCACAGGTCCAGACTGCCCACCTTCACCACCCCATGCAGCTGTGGTGACCCAGGGCACCCCCCAGCCCTGGCTGTCCGGCTCCCGATGGCTTTAACCATTATTGCTGTTTATGATAATCACATGACTGGGGAAGCAGTACAAAGGGGTGACTCCGAGCTCGGGGTGGGGGGTTGGGGTCAGAGCTACCTCTGCTACATGCAGTACAGACGGTGGCTGCATTTGGAGAGAGGGTCTTTAAAGAGGTGATGAAGGTTAAATGAGGTCATACGGGTGGGCCCTAAGCCAACATGGCTGGTGTCCTTACCAGAAGAGAAGATGAGGACGCAGACACTCGGGGACGGACAACCGAGTGAGGACACAGGGAGAAGACAGCGTCTACGCACCCAGGAGACAGGCCTCAGGCGGAACCACCCTGCCGACGCCCTGATCTCGAACGTCCAGCCTCCAGACTGTGAGTCAATAAATTTCTGTTGTCTAGGCTGCCTGTTTTGTGGCAAATTAACACGGCCACTTACCAGAGGACCCCAGGCGGGTGCCTTGTGCCCTGAGTTTCCTCTACTGTAAAATGGGATAACAATGGGCTATGGTGAGAGTGAGCGAGTTAACAGATGTTAAGAGCTTCGACCAGGTTGGCTCGAGGGGCACCGCACACGTTGCTGTTACTGTCACCACCCTTCACATTTCCCAGGCCAGCCCCTGGAGAGCCGGGCCCTGCCTGTAGCTCTCACACTCACTTGCCCCTAACACCCCCAACCCGGAGCCCCACGACAGCCACGAGGAGAGGGAGCAGGGCACCCTCCCTCCCAGCAACCCCTGTACCCAGGCCTGGGGCCCACTGTTTCCTGGCAGGAGATCAGGATGTAAGTGAATAGATGGCCCCAGGGCTGGGCAGGGGTTGGGGGTTCCAGGGCAGGGGCCCAGCCACAGGCATGGACACCGCCTCTGCGATTACTTAGTTTAGGTGGGAAGGGGTCTGGGCAGGCGTGGCCCAGGGCATGCAGGGGTCCTCTCCTCTAGCATCCCTGGCTGATGGCCTCCGGGTCCTACTCAGGCTCCCAGGGCTGGGCACCCAGGCGTCTAGGGCAGACTGTCGGCACGGGCAGCTCTGACAGTGGAAGGCTCTCCACCCTGTAGACAGTGGCTGTGTGGCACATGCTGAGTTTGTACCCGCCCCACCCCAGGGAGGGGGTATGTGGGCAGATCTGCACGGGACGCAGGCGCGGAGCAGTGGTAGCCCCAGCCCAGTGCCAGCTGGGGCCGCTGAGAGCAAGCAGGCTGGATCCTGCCTTTGAGGGGCTGAAAGAGCCTCTTCTCAAACATTGGTCCAACCTTCCCCTGAGGGCAGATTGTGGGTGATTTGCTGCAGGCAAAACGAACACTCTGAGAAACGGAGAAAGGGTTCAGGTGCAGGCCCTGTTCCCCCTTCTCCAGTGCCGGCTGACAGCTGCCCCATTGCTCAAGTTCAGCACCAACTGCCAGAGGAATAAAGATGCCCAGGAAGTAGAGGGCAGACCCAGGGAGAAGACATCCTCCACCACCCAGGCCCCTGTGTCCCTCCGGATGGGCCTGTGGGACAGGTGGGGGTCTCTTCTTGTCGCTGCTGGGGGACAAGCCTGGCACCCCCTCAGGGCCCGGGGTGTGGCCTGGACAGCTGCAGCCGAAGGGTGCGCTGAATCGAGCCTTGCTCTGTGCCCAAAGACAAGGATCTTTGGCGGGGGACAAAGGAAGGGACAGCAGGGAAGGACAGGGTTAAGTCTGGGGGACACTGCTTGAGCACCTGCTGTATGCAGGCCACATCCAGCTCACAGCTGGGCACCAGGGCACCACCCTAGCTGCAGAGGCCACACGGGAGCAAAAGGGTCATCTCTGCAGCAGGTGGGCAGTGGGAGATGGTGTGTGCGAGTCAGGGTGTAAGACGCAGATGGCTATGCTGGGGGCCAGGGCAGCTCCTGGGTCAATGTCCAGCACCACCTGGGCGAGCTCACCTGGGGGTGCCAGGACACCCGCTGAGAAAAGACCCAGAGGCAGACGCCGCGTGGACAGAGGGTCCAGGAGCAAAGCTGCCCCCAGGCAGCTCCCCATCACCTACTCTGCAGATGTGACGGAAACGAACCACCGGGCCCGCCCCAGGCCCGGACCTCTGAGACCCAACCCTGTGCAGCCACGTCATCCCATGGACAAGCTCTCCCTCCGAGGGAAAGGCTGGGCTCCAGACACTCACGGCAGCAGGCTCCCAGGGCCCTTTTCCTGGTTTTCCCTACAGTCTCACAACAAAATTCCTTCGGGAAAATTCCAGCCTCGTCTCCGCTGACCCAGGGAATTGGCTGCATCTGGGTCAGAGGGGCTGGGCTGTCAGTGTGCACCGGCCACCGGGGTGTTGGCAGGAGCTGTGTGTCCCACACAAAGAGGGGCCCCAGGAAGGAAGCGGCAGGGCCCTGCTCCCCAGACCCTCCCCACCAGCCCCAGCCTCTGGCCCACCCGGGCCAACATCTTCTAACACGACTGCCTTCCAGTGTCCGAAGGCCATGGACATGACCCCCAGCCTCTGCTCTCGGCTGGCCTGGACACCCCCTGGCCCTCAGCACCTGCTCAAAATGGGGCCAGCAGGGCGCCCAAGACTCTGCGATCATGTGCCTGAGGTTGGTTCTAGCATGACGGGAGGACTGGGCTGGGGAGGGATGCCAGGGGCTCCTCCAGGGGTGGGTGGAGGAAGACGGGGAGGGAGGGAAGCATGGTGGGGGTGAGCCAGCAGGAGAGGAGAGCGGCAATGGAGTCCAGCGAGGCAGGGTGACCAGCTGCTCCAGAGTCACCTGGCACAGAGGGCCAGACCAGGCTGCTCTCACCGGCACTCCAGCTCTGGTTTGGCACCTGCCCTTCCCCCTCTGCTCCCAGGCTTGGACCACTCACTGCAGGGAGCTTGGCAGGGGCCCAGGGACGGAGCCGGGGCCAGCTGTGGCTGAGAGAAGTGCGTGGCCACAACGACCCTTGGAGTGGACTGCAGTGACCAGCCCTGACCACCTGCACTGACATGGAGACAAAGGGCAGAGCCTCCCACAACTGCATCCCAGACGCAGCTGCTCCTCCCCTGCCCACTGTGCCTGATGTTCATGTGGACCTGAAAATACTGTGGCAGGGGCTGAGCGCGGGATGGGAAGGGCACAGATCCAGGTGGCTGGGCTCAGAACCTAACCCAAGCTCAGGGGGGTTCAGGCTGAGCGGTGGGGAACCCACCATGTGGAGTCAACTGGGTGCCCAGAGCTGTCAGACTGACGGTGGAGGCTGGGGCATCAAAGAACTTCCCCCAGGCCTCCGTCTGCCCGGCTGTCTAGTGGGGCTAAGACCCCTCCCTGTGCCCCCTCCCACTTGGCCTGTATCCAGGTGTTGGGATGAGGGGATGCTGGGGGAGGGAGGGTGGTAGATCGCTGCCTGAGAAATGCCTGTGAAGGCTGAGCTGTGATACTGCAGAAACACAAGAGCCTCAGGGCCACAGCCTAAGGGGAGAGACCCATCCGGCTGCCCCTGCTGCCCTCCCTCTCCTTCCTCCTGACCCCTACTCCCCTTAGGAAAAGACAGCCAGGACCTGGGGCACCTGTTGGGGAAAAGAGGCAGTGGCCCTGGACCCCAGTACTCCTATATACTCCCCTCCCCTCCCTGGGATGAAACAAGCTCCACGGACGAGGCGGCCTGGTAAGGGCCCCCGAAAAAGGCCTGAGTGGCTGCATGGGGGCCGCTGGGTCTGACCCACCTGCCCAGCCTACTCCACTCCCCACCTGACCCCCCGGCCCAAGAGCAGGGGGCCACAGGGAGCAGGCAGGAGGGGTCAGGAGGGGTCCAGGGAGTGAAGGTGGGGGGAGGGGTGGGGCTTGGGGTCTGCACTCATTTTGGCAAAGTGGCCAGGGCCAGGCGAGCTTCCCCGGGCCAGGTCAGACTCAGCCCCTGTGCCCGGGGGCTGCGCACGCCCTCCTCCGCACTGCTGCAGGCGGGCTTCTGGGGGACAAGAAAACAGATGGACAAATCAGCTGATGGGATGACACACCCCCTGCCCTCCAGCCCCCGGAGCTCATCTGGGGCCCAGCTGCCACGCGCCACAGCCTGGGGGTGCAAGACACTTGGACTCACACTCTTACGCTCACACATGCGTGTGTGACACTCACACCCACTCGTGCTCACATACATTCACATGGGTACACACACACACTTGCACCCTCACCCCCCAGGCTGGTCGCATTCCCACCTCCCTTATGGGACAGCCAAGAAATGGTGCAGAGGCTTCAGGGGAGGGGTACGTATGTGTGTTTTCACACACGTGTGAGCATTCCTGCAACCCCACTCAGCGGCGCCGCCCCCATGCCCTCTCTGAAGTGCGGATGAAACAGAGAACAGATCTGCTCGGCCCCCCAGGCCTGGGGAGGGTGGTGGGCTGGGCTGGGCTGGGCTGGGCTGACTTTCTAGGCACTGTGCTGTGTGTGAGTGATAAGTGAGCATCTAGCTCCTGCTCTGGGGGATTCTCCCGGGATCTGTGGCGAGTAGATAAAGCTGGGGATTAGGGAGCAGATACAGCTACAGGCCCGGAGCAAAGCTCATGCGTGATGCTCTCCAGACAACACGAGAGGCGGGAGGCCTGGAGCCAGGGCAAAGCCCCGGCTTTCCTGGCACTTGTGAGGGGTAGATGCCGGGGCCACGTCGGCACCTGAATCAGCACAGAGGCCGAGCAGGTGAGTGTGCAGTGGGCACACAGACCTTGGGCTGCAGGGATCAGAGCTGGATGGACCCTCCATGCATCTCTGGGCAGGCCAAGGCCTAGGTTCTAACCTCTGGGTGAACAGCAGTAACCAGAGTCTGCCGCTGTCTCTCCTGTCCAAGCACTTCCCCTGGAGCCAGGCCTGGGCTCCCCAGTCACCCCCACCCCGTCCCATCTGCTACTCCTCTTGCAGAGAACTCTCTCAGGAGGACAACGGGAGACCCACGGAGCAGTCAGAGGAGCAGGAGTTGAGATTCACTCTTGAGCTGGGCACTGAATAAGACGCCTATCTGGCCCTGGTTCTCCAGGAAATTACAGCTTAGTCAGATGTACAGGCCCTTCTGCAGAGAATCTGAAGCTGTGGGAGGATGGAGGATACAGCCAGGCAGTGATGAGGTCACTCATCACTGGAGCACCTGGGGGGCTCCCTGGAGGAGGTGGCTCTGCCGGAGCCTTGATGGATGTGTAGGAGGGAGCTGAGGAAGGGTCAAGATAGGGGCCAGCAGAGGTCAAGTCACAGAGGCAAGATGTACAGATATTGGTGCTCCTGGAGCCCAGGTGCAGGGTCAGTTTGGGGGAAGACACTGAGGACCTTCCCTTGATGCCAATGAACCCCCCGACAGAAGCCTGAGAGAGGCCTAGAAGCCCCGCACAGCTCTGGCACGCACCCCAATCCTGTCTCACTGGTCTTTACAGACCAGCCTCATCCATTTTGGACACCGAGAGTCTCCCTGGGCACATGGGGGACAAAGGGCTTTCTCCCCAAAGGTTGAGCTTTGGTCTGAACCCCTCCCCCGCCTTTGCTCTTCCTGTGTGGCCCCTCCCCCACCAGCACACTCTGGGGGACCAGGGCCTCCTGGAGGGCAGGCAGCGGCCACAACATCAAAACCAACTGTCTAAGGAGATCTTGCCACCATCACAGAGAGCCCTTCAGGGGCAGAGATGGGAAGAAATTCCCGGCACTAGGCAGATCAGAAAAGAGCTCCCGGCCATCCTCCCCAGCTGCCCCGCTGAGCACCAGGAGCTGGAGAAGGAGGGCAACCCTGGGCTGACGTTCCCGCCCCCTGGAACCTCCGGTCCCATTAAGCCAGCTGCAGCAGCCCAGCCTCGCCGCGCAGAGCCTGGCATAATGGAGCGTTAGAACAGAACTGAATTTCCCTTTAATTACAATGGCCCACAGATACTGTTTAATTTGTAATCGGGGGGTTAATGCGGTTTTCCCCTCTTGCAGTTGTGGGGTTGCCTGCGCACACGTGTTCTCACCCACATGGCTGCGCTGGGCCGCCCCCCAGGGCGCTGACCGTGAGTGTCCCGCCTCCCCCGACCTCCGCCCGCCTCCGGCCAAGCCCACAGCACACGAGACGTCTGTGTGGCCGTCACATGTCGTACGGCGCACACATGCATGAACCGTCCTAATAGGCAGACAGGAGCATAATTTTTCCTCTAATTACATATTCAGCACTTCTGAGAAAATGAGATTTTAGTAATTCAATTGGACTGAGAAGCAGGGCTATAATAAAATGAAATTTGTAACAATCGTGCAGTTAAATTAGTTAAATGGAGAGGAAGGAGCTGTGGAAAACCGACCCCTCGATCTCCTCAGGACTAATCAGACATTTGAACGGAGTTGTGGTAACAGAGCCCTGGCATGAGGCCGGTGGTACGGGTGGGAACGCAGAGTCAGGCCTGGCGGGCGAGGCCGGGGTCTGCAGGGGGTGGAGGGCGACGGGCAGGCAGGCAGGCAGGCCGAGAGCAGGCCGGGGAGGATCTGTGTGAGGCAGCACAGGAAGGAGAAGCAGAGAACAGAGATGAAGGTGGCCGGGATGGAAAAACCCAGCCATGCTTTCTGGATCTGGTGGTTCCCAAACTGCAGTGTTTCAGAGCATCCCTGGTGCCACCCGGAGCAGGAGGAAGTCGCCAAGGGGATGGAGGTTTGTGCAAGAGAGCTTGAGCAGACATTCCTGAGCAAGTGGTGAGGGCTGCCTGGGGGAGAGAGTCACAGCTGGGGGCTGAAACTGCGGTGTGCCCACGCTACTCCAACCCCATAACGAGAAGCTCAAGCTGGGAGGGAAAAGCAACGTGCCCTCCCGCCCAGCCCAGTGCATGGCTGCCGCTCCCCTTACCCCCGCGCCTCTCTGGCCCTGCGGTCCCTCCTTGGGGCCTGTGCACACGCCTGCTGAACCGAGTCTCAGAGGCACTGCTGAGCCTCTGTGTTAGACACAGAGCTGCAGCCTGTCACTAAACTCTGCGAGGGGACAGCAGCAGGCCCAGGTGGGGCCTTTTGGTGGGAAAGAGGCCACCCGGCCCTGCCCTCTCGGCCAGAGCTGGCCATGGACCCTCAGTGCCTTGGGCGTCAAGACAAGGTGTCGACACCCAGTGTTGGGGGAACCCCAGATCCCAGAAACAAGGGTCTGCGTCTGCTCCACAAGCTGGGGCACGGTTCTGAGAGGGGCCGTGGAGAGGCCCGGGGGCATCCTGCACAGCCTCTTTCTGACTCTGAGCTGGGCCTCCTCTGTCTTCAGGGGCACCATCGTCCAGGAGAACATCCCTCTGGGAAGACCCAGGCAAGATAACAAGTCACTGGAACCCCAGAGCTGGGGGGAAGGATTTGAAAAGGAAGAAGGTGCCCTGCCCAACCCACCCAAGGGGCCTGGGCACCTTCCCTGCCGGTGCCCGTGTACTGCTGGGTTCAAGGCTGTCTGGGTGGGGGAAGGCCCAGATGGAGGCCCCTGATGGTCAGCCGGTGCTGGTCTGCTTCCTGCCCAGCCAAATGCAAAAGGCTGGCAGACAGGGTGCCCCACTTTCACCAGGTCTGCTGCTAGGGGCCACCCCATACAGAACCTGTTTCCCTGCGCTCAGCTCCTCCTTGCCCAGGTGCTGTGGGCGGCTCTGGGCCAGATGGAGTCCAGACAAGCCTGCTGCAGCTCACCCTGCCCGGCCTCCTCGGAGCCTTTGCCAAAGCCCGACCCTTTTGCTGAGCCAGGTAAACAGTCTGGGGCCGCACCGAGGGGGCCCGGCTCCGAGGGTGGGTGGGACCTGCCCCCTGCCCTGCTGCCTGAGCACATTCTAGAACGTCAGCAGAAGTAGTTTTCTGCCCGCCTCTGCTGGCAGGGCCCACCCTGGCCATCACCCTGGCAGCTGGGATAGAGGCAGAGGGGAAATCAGTACGAAAGCTGGAGGTGTTGGCGTCAGGTTCTGGGGAGGTGAGATGAGGTGAGGGAAAGAACCTCCGGGAGGGGTGGGCTTCGCTGCCATCCTCACCTGGGCAGGGGCTGCAGGTGGACAGGCCCTGGGGCAGGATGTCAAAGCTATGTCTGGGGGGGCGGTAGGGAGACAGGCCAGCAGCCCCAGGCCGAGCTCCTTATGGGGCCGTTCCACTTAACCCTCAAATTCCCCCGAGACTCAGGTGCTGGCCTGCCCTGATCCACAGAGAGAAGTGAGCAGCTGGGGGGCCTGCCCTCTGGGGGAAGGAGGGCAGGGCTCCCCCCACCTGGTCAGATCCCCTCCAGGGGGTGGGCACCATTTCACCCCTTCAGTCTGGGGAAGGGAGGTGCTGCAGAATTAACGTCTTGGGCATGGCCACCTTCGCCAAGGAAACTAGCACCACTGGTGGCCTAGCCTGCAGGGCCAGGGATCAAAACACAGACAGCAGGCTCTCCTCGCTAAGGGATGGGAGCCCGTGGTGGGGCAGAGGTCGGGCCAGAGTGAGTGGGGTGGGCAGGGTGAGCCCGAAGCTCTCTTGTCCCCCTTCTCCTGGCATCAGTCTCACCCAGGGGACCTAATGTCTCACGTCTCACTCATCTTCCACTCTTGGCGCCAGGAACAAAATGCACATCATCTGCTAAAGGAGAGACCTGCCACACCTTAATCTTCCTAGAACCAGGATGAAGTATGCCTGTGACATGGGCCCCAGAGCAAAACAGCCAAACCGAGGGGGAGGGGAGGGGGGAGTAGGGAGGGGTGGGAGTGGGGGAGAAGGATTGGGGGGGAGGGGTGGCATGCACTTTCCGCCCTCCAGAACCTTCTGCACCCAGCCCCCTGGGTGGGCTTCCACCTCCCAGGCTGCAGCAAGCCGATCAAATATTTATCCTTGTTTCATTTTCCAAAAGGGGAATGAAGAGAAAGCAAGAGAAAGAGAGAGAGAGAGGAGAAAAAAAATCCAAGTTTCTCATTTGAAAGTTAATTAGTCTAATTAGGTCTAATTAAGAGCCCCCAACACAATGCAGCTCACAGATGAACTGCCGGTCTCCTCATTTCCTCTGGTTCTCATTTCAGACCAAGCGTGGGGAAGCCTGGAGGGGTGCAGGTTCTGACACGGGCACGGGTGGGGTCCCCTCCCTCCTGGGGGGCAGGCAGGAGGCCCACCGAGGCAGAACCCAGGCAAGCAGGGATTCCTCCACAGCAGGCCTTCCCAGGGCGTGCTCAGGAAAGGAGGCCAAGGCAGGTGCCAGGGGAGCCCGCTACAAGGTGTTGGCAGCGGAGGTTCCGACTCCGGAGCTACAGACCCAGCAAAGCAGCGGCGGGAATGGCTGGAGGGGCTGATTTCTGAACCAAGATCAAAAGAATTAAGCAGGCTTAGCTCTGAGCTGAGGATGGAGGGGAGTCCTTGAGCCACCCACGGGGAGGCGAGGCTGTGGAAGGGGTGGGGTGGATTCAGGATGGTCCGGAGGGAGGGCAGAGCCTGGTGACATCGAACACCCTGGCACTGCAGTCCAGGGGGAGGAAGCCCAGTCCCCAAGAGTGTGCACCAGAGCCAGTGAATTGGGGCTTGGCCCTCACCGGCCAGAGGGAAGTCCCGGGCCGCTCGGAGCCCATCACCCCTCCTGCCAGGGCTGCCCCAAGCCACGTCTGGCTAGGGAGTCAAAACAAAGGGAAATCGCCAAGAAAGTTTTCGAATAATGGAAATTCTGCCTCTGCAGAATTTCTCTGTGGCCACATTACTGTTTACATGTATGAAAAGTTACTGCATTGTACACCTTACAGTGGGCGAGTATTATGACATGCAAGTTATACCTCAGCAAAACTGTGAAAAATCGTAAGGGGAAGGGACTGGAATCCCTGGCTTCTGGGAACCTGGAAACACCCTCAAAATAGTGACCATGTGGACACCAAGGGAGCCAAGCTTGGAGGGGGACTCTACTGGCAGGGTCCCAGTTCCTGGCTATGGCTACCTGGGCAAGATGGGCACATCACCCCCCCCCCAACACACCCATTTTCTTATCCTCCCTGTGCCTCAGTTTTTCTCTTCTGTAAAATGGGCTCACAACCTACATTTGGGGCTGCTGGGAAACTCACAAGAGCAGTGCCAGGCACCAGGCAATGCAGTGCTGGCTCCCTCCCGCCCCCGCCCTCTCTGGGGTCTCTATCGAGCACCCTGTAGGGCAGCACTGATCTGGAGGGGTGCGTGTGCCCACGCGCTGCACTGCACCTGGGTCTGGTGGTGACACACGGTCTTCTGACCTCTCACCCTCTCCCCTGCTGGCACCCTCACCCCGAGCCTGCTCACAGCCCAGGGTCTGCCTGCATCCCCAGGGGGAGCGCCCCTTGCTGGGTGCCTCTGTTTCCCCAGCACAGCTGTCCGTCTCTTGCCTGGATTTCTTGTTCTAGACTCTCCCAGTCAGCCCTGGGGCCTCCTCAAGCCCAGCTCCACCCGGGCCACCAGAGCAGAGCCAGAGGTGCCAGAGCAGCCTTGGGAAGCTGCCTCTCTTGGATGCTGGATCCTCTATTCCAGTCCCCGGCCCAGGGACAGCACAGAGCCCACCAAAGGCTCTAGCAATTTCCAAGGAGGAAGGAGGAAGAAAATGCATAGGTAACAGCTCTCTGACTGGAGAAGGGTGGGGGGGATTCCTGGCTGGATGTAAGTCACAGGGCCGGGTTGGGTGGTGGCGGTCAGTGCTTTATTTTTGGGAGCTGGAAAACAGCAGAGCTGGCATTGGGAGACTCAGGAAACCCCAAAGGCTCTGGATGCCCAGGCCCTCTGTGACATCCAGCTCTGAGAGGCACTGACCTGTCCCAGGCACCCTAACACCCACTGGCCCCCGAGGAACTGCACAGGCAGGGAACATTTGGCCAGGCAGGGCCTCCAATGTACGCTTTCAATTCTAAATTAAAATAAATCCCATCATTAACTTGTGAATAGCACAATTACACTTATCTTTGCTCAAGCATGGGTTTAAACTGTTAACTTGCTAAATGGAAATATTTACGATAAACTACATATTTTGTGACCTTATTTTAGCAATTCCTTTTCTGGATTTAATATATCTGGAGCTTTAAACAACAGAAGAGGCCACGTCCACCAGGGCTGACCCTACCCTAGGCCTGGGGCTGGCCACTCGGGCCGCACCATGTCATCTATCCCCCCACTGGATGCAATGCTATCCCCACGGACCCAGGACGAAACTGAGGCCCGGGAAGGAGAAGGGCCAGGGTCACTGAGCAGGGGAGAGGCAGGCCTAGCTCGCTCACTCCTTCCACACCCTGCCAGTTTCCACTTGCCCACCATGACCAGTGCACTGACAGAGGGCAGAGCAGAGCAGAGCACGGACGTGCCCAGGGAGGCCAGGCTTCTGGACAACCAGGGCTCTACAGGAGGCTCTGCCTGCCTTCAGCCCCGGGGACAGGGACAGTGAAGGTGGCCCAGCAGGGACAGCCTGCACCTCCTCTGCCAGCCTGCCCGCACGCTGGTTCATCCTCCCAGCTGCCTTGTCCTAGCGCCCAGCCAGGCCTGGGGCACGCAGGCTGTGTGTTGGCTCATGCATCTGGGGCTGACACTCTAGCCTGAGGAGAGACTCCGTCTCTACCCGCAGTCCCAAATGCTTAACCACACTGCGGAGGTTTCAGACATACACGTGTCACCCTTGGAAACCACGCACGGGCTCCCACCAGGCTACCTGCTAGGCCCCGGAGACCCCTGAAATGGCCACTCCGGCCCTGCCGTGCTGCCGGGACCGTGGGAAATCTGGCGTCACTTTCTCCTTGGGATGTGAGCCCGGAGGAGCTTCACTCTGCACGCGGGGTGGAAGCAGCAGTCACCACTGGCTCTCAGACGTCAGGGATGGACATTCACATTCACTCGAGCCCAAGCACTTGCTCGCGGGGCACCCGTGGCCTGGCTTTCATCCGAAGAAACCAGAGGGTCTGGGTTTTTCTTTACGCACGCCCTAGGCAGGGGCGAGGCTCAGACGAATTGGGAAAGTCAGGGGCCACCCCTCTTTGTCCAGGGGCTCCTCCTCCCAAACTTACCCACTATCACGTGTGGGCAGGCAGCGGGAGAGACTCTCCCCCAAGGCCCCTGGAAGGGCAGCTGGGGAGGACTGCAGGTCACACTCAGCCCAGGACCAGAAAGCCACTGCTTCCACTGTCTGCAAGCCCTCTGAGGGCAGCGCCTGCACCTCCCTGCTGCGGGAGCCCTGCTCCGGTCCCCACGGAACAGCGGCGGCTAGACACAAAGGGCCCCGTCCTGTATGATTCTGTTAATATGAAACGTCCAGAACAGGGAAATCCAGAGACACAGGGCAGATTAGGGGTTGTCAGGGCCCGGAGGGAAGGGCAGCGAGTGCCTAATGCATATGGAGTTTCTTCTGGGGGGAAATGACAAAGTTCTGCAACTAGAGAGTGGTGATGGTTGCACAGCTTTGTGAATATTCTAAAAACCATGGAACTGTACACTTCATGAGGGTATATTTTATGCCATGTGAATTATACCTCAATTAAAAAAGAAACCACAGATATGAACTATACAGTAAGAAAAAAGGAAAGAAAGAAAGAAAGAAAGAAAGGAAAGAAAGAAAGAAAGAAGGAAAGAAAAAGAAAGGAGGGAGAGAGGGAGGGACGGAAGGAGGAAGGAAGAAGTGGGTGGTGGAATAAAAGAGCCAAGTTTCCCTGCCACCCCCCTCGCCCCTGAGCATTCCCGTCCTTTGAGCCTCTAAGCCCCACAGAGGCTGTGACAGAAGACCTGCCCCATCTTTGTCACTTGTGGCCGCTCAGCCACTTGCCAGCTGGCTGCTCAGGTGGCTGGGCCTGGAGGGGCTGCCCGGCTGGGGGTGTTGGAAAGGGCGGTGGGTAAAACAGAAAACAGACCCTTTGCTCCCCGAGGCTGCCCGTGGAGGGAGGGAAGATCTCAACCACATAGTGAATGTTTACTGAGCATCTTCATGTACCCGGCACTGTCCTAGGTGCTTGGGAAACACAGTGAACACAACAGTCCTTCCCCTGGTAGAGGCAAACAAACAAGTAAAATGTGAAGTATGCCAGAAATCCACGAATGTTACAAAGAAAAATATAGCAAAGGGGATGCGAGAGAGAAAGATGAGGAGGGGTGGCTGCACTTCTAAATGGCTTAATAACAATCAAGAAGGGTCTCATGAGAGAGAACAAAGTCTTGGAGGAAATGAGAAGGCATGTCAGGCGAGTGTCTGGGGACTGGCACTCCTGGTGAAAGACACAAGAACAAAGGCCAGGAAGCTGGAACTGCCTGGGGAGAAACACACAACCTCTTGTTCAGGTAGGCAACGCAGCCCCAGCCCATTTCAGGTAACCTCTGCTTCACTCCCTTCCCAATGTGTTTTCCGCACCAGGCTCCATGCCTGGAATCGACCTGGCTTCCTTGTCTGTGGTGGTACAGAGGTGACCTGTGACCTTTCCGTCCCTCCTGGGATGCTCCGATCCCCTCACCTTCCACCCAGGAGGCTGCCTGCCCCCAGCCCCTGGCATGCACCTCCCTGGCCAGGTATTTGTGACAGTGGCTTGGGGACACCGGGGCTGGGGCACGTGGGACCACTGCTCCCTCTGGAGCCAGGGGGCTGTCTTCTCATCTACCTTGCAAATGCACCCTGGAGCGCCTTTATTCTGGGGATGGTAGGACAGGAGGGACTCTCTCGGGCTGCAGCCGGGCTCAGACCGGATGTGAAGGGAGGACATGAGGTGAAGGCGCTAAGTGTCCAGAAGGGCACAGCCAGATGTTCACATCTGTCTGGGGCACTTGCCCTGGTCTGGCCCAACAGACCTGAAAGGAGGCTGGAGGAGAGGGCAGCACCCGAGGGTCCTCTGAGGCATGCAGCCTGCCCTGGCACCCACAGGAGGACTCTTGTGCCAGTGAGGGAGGGGGGAAGACTTTCTCCACCAAGGAGCCAGGGCCTGGGGGCTCACGAGGGCTGAGATCACGTGGTTAAGGCCACGGCCACCAGAGCAACCCACTCACCCCACATCAGTGCCAACCCTAAACCAGAAACCACCAATTCCGCAGGGACCCTCCTTCCCCATGACCCATCTGTTAGCATGTCTGGGGCACACCTCTTCTGCAAAATCTTCCTGTTCACCCCACCTTATCCCTACTGCCTGCTGGGTCAGGCTCCATCATCTCTTGCCCAAGCCTTGGTCCTGGCTGTTGCCTGGTCTGTAGTCTCCTTTCCATCCCAGATTCATCTTCCTTACATATAGAGCTGATCATGTCACTGCCCTGCTCAAAGACCTTCCGTGGCTCCCTATTATCTACTGAAAAAAGTCCAAATTTCTCAGTCTAGACTCGGAACCATTCCCATCGTCATTCTCACCCTCACGCTCCAGGCAGTCCAGGAACCGGCCCTGAACACACTCAACTCTCTGTCTCTCCATATAAACTGCTGGCTCCCTTTGGGATGGTCCTGCCCACAGACTCACCTATTGCAGGTCCCAGCCCCATTGACACCCAGGGAAGAGCCTAGCTCCTCTCAGCCTCCTTCCCAGATGCCCCAGGTGGAACTCACCTCATTCCTTCCAGACCTGCGCTGTCCACTAGGGCAGACACTAGCCACATGTGGCTACTGAGCATTTGAAATCTGGCTGGTCCGATGTGCAACGAGCCGTGAAAGAAAAATATGCAGTGGGGGCTTCCCTGGTGGCGCAGTGGTTGAGAATCTGCCTGCCAATGCAGGGGACACGGGTTCTAGCCCTGGTCTGGGAAGATTCCACATGCAGCGGAGCAACGGGGCCTGTGAGCCACAACTACTGAGCCTGCGCGTCTGGAGCCTATGCTCCGCAACAAGAGAGGCCGCGATAGTGAGAGGCCCGCGCACCGCGATGAAGAGTGGCCCCCGCTTGCCGCAACTAGAGAAAGCCCTCGCACAGAAACGAAGACCCAACACAGCCAAAGATAAAAATTAATTAATTAATTAATTAAAAAAATAAAAATACACAATGAATTTCGAAGATTTAGCATGAAAAAAGAAGGCCAAAAATCTCCATCATATTTCTTTTTTTTTTAAGAATGGATCATTTTATTTTATTTTATGGCCACCTGGCATGTGGGATCTTAGTTCCCCGACCAGGGATCAAACCCGTGTCCCCTGTATTGGAAGTGCGGAATCGTAACCACTGGACCGCCAGGGAAGTCCCTTCATCATATTTAGATTGATTAAATGTTGCAATGAAAATATTTTGGATTGGGTGAAATAAAATATATCATTACAATGAATTTCACCTGTGTCTTTTCATGCTGGTCAACGTGGCTGCTAGAAAACGCAGCATCACGTGGGGTTCCCATTGTACCTCTATGGGCAGCGCTGCTCTGTGCTGGAGCAACCTCCAGCCCAGCAAACTTTTCCAGCAAATATTTTGAGCTTTGCAGGCCATGTGGTCTCTGTTGCATCTGCTCAACTCTGCCGCTGTGGCGTGAAAGCTGCCACAGGCAGCACGTGAACAAACGAACGTGGCCGTGTTCCAACAAAAGTTTTTTTTATAAAAACAGACGGTAGGATGGATTTGGCCCAAGGATTCCTGCTCGAGATCACTGGTTTCCAGACTGTTGAAGAGGGCTACTTAGTAAAATGTATTTTAAAAAGAAGGGTGGTGGAGGATTTGAATTGCCAACCTTTTATTTTACCAAATAAGGACACTGAAAACGTGAACAGCGGGTATCATCGTCACTTAACTAAAACAGTTATTTTACACACAGAAGTCAATAGATTGATCTTTATGAGAAAAGTAACTAAACTTAGATTCCTAGTTATCGCACTTTGCCAGGGGTAGGTGAAGACTTTGTCAAGGACACAGCCTGTTTGTAGACAGGCACTGGGGGCCAGTGGGGCTCTGAGACCTGTAGCCACGAGAGGGATCTGAAGGCCACCCCATCCACATCCCCTGAAATACACCAAGTTCTGGAGCAGTGTGACTCCCCCAGACCCCCCACTCCACGCCGATTCAGACGCAGGAGGTTCAGAGAGCCCGGGGGTCTGCGTTTCTAGCTGGCTCTCTGCGCTGCTGGTCCGCAGACCAGGCTTTGAGCAGCGAGGCCTAGAGCTGACTTCCTGTGATCATGGAAAAGTTCTGGATCTGCCCAGCATGTTAATCACAATACTCCGTGAGCACTGAGCCCTGGAAACGCGGCTAGTCTGAGTGGAGATGTGCCGTACGTGTAAAATCTACACCAGATTTCAAAGACTTAGGACAAAAACAAGAATGCAAACTACCTCATTAATTATTTCATATTGATCATATGTGATGGGTTGATATTTGGGATACATTAGGTTTAAAAAAATGTATTATTGAAATTCATCTGTTTCTTTTCACTTCTTTTAAGTGGCTACTAGAAAATGTAAACTTTCCTGCTGGCTGACACTATATTTTTATCGGACAGCATTGCTCTAGAGCCTCTGAAGTAGAGAACCAGTCAGCCTCTGTTGCATTCCTCTGATGACGGGGAACTTACCACCTCACGTTAACAACCAATGCTAAAGCTGGGAGATGCCAGTTACAAATGTTCTTAGCGATTTTTCTCTAAACCCACTGCCTGTTCCCACCCTCTGCTCCTGTCCAGGGGGGCAGGGTCTGTTCTCCCTTATGTGCCAACCTGCTGACCTCAGCCGAGATCCGGGTTGAATCCCCCGGATACCTTTAGCTGATCCTCCTAATCTCCCTTCTTTGAACACACCATGGTTTGGCAGCAACTTCCCCCCAAAAATACGACAATTGGGATGGAAAAAACCCACACATTCGTTCTCCATTTCGAACCCCACTTCCTGGTCTGGGCAGCCCTGACCTGGTCCTGTTTACTTGCTCACTGATGAGGGAATGAGGCCCAGGAGGAGAACGGCAGGTCAGGCAGAGCTGCAATCAGAACTTGAACGTTCCTGATTCTTAATCCAGGCCTTTCCCCACCGTGCCTCACCCTGCAACTCAAGACAGATTAAGTTTCACACCACCCACCTTCTATGGGGACGGTTTCTGCGGGTGTCTTCTTGGGATCCTTCCCCACACGTGTATCAAGCTCTGCACACACCACACACACAAGCTGAACTGCCCCGAGCTCTCTTCCGGCTTCTCAACACACACAACAACCCCGCACATACACACACACAATACACAACCCACATGCACACAATATACAACCTCACTGACACAAGTGCTCTTGCACACAAACACTCACACACACACTCGGCCCCCTTAGCACAGCACAGGCACAGGTGACATTTGTCTAAGTGAGACTGCGCTCTGGGAGCCGTGATCTGGGCACAGGGTCCTCCCGGGAAGGATGTGGGCACGAGTCCCAGCAGAACACAGCCTGACTCCTGGCGCTGCTGCCTCTGCCTTCCCGGCTCAGCTTAAGTGCTCTCGGCCCTCCTGGGGGGCCCTGCTGCCCCACCACAGCCCCCACTCCGTGTCCTCCACGTCCACCTCTGTCTGTCACCCTTCTTATCTGCCTTTCTGTGGATCCGTCCCCTCCCTTCCAGACTGGAACAAGAGCTCCATGAAAGCAGGGAGGACGCCCGGCCGGGTGACATGCAGGGGGCCCTGGCACTGCTGCTGGATGGTACTTTGGCTCAACCCCCAGCGTCCTGCCATTTGTTGACTGTACCCTCGCTCTGCAGATGAGCCCCAAAGGCCCCAAGAGACCAGAGTGTACTCTAGGCCACAGGGCCGGTTGCTGAGGGGCCAGGACAGGCAGCGTCTGCCTCCACCCGTCCCCCTCCTGGGGTGACACTGTGGGCCCTGCGGCCGCTCTGAGGCTGGTGTGGGACAGCCCCCAGCCCCTCTCAGGACCACCTGGTGTGGGTGACCTTGGGCGTCTGCGTGGGACCAACCCTGCACTGGCTTGGGGAGCAGGACAAAGCAGCCTCCTTCCTGCCTGGGGGGCTCCGGGGGCCAGGCCTCTCCCGCGAGCCCACCCGGGCTCCCCACTGCCCCTGCGGACAAGCTCCCCACGTTCCCCAGACGCGGAGCTGACTCACCACACCCGGGGGCACCCGAGCCGCCCGCTGGAGTGATTAAGAGGCTGGACGCCATGCCTGGGTGGGTGGTGATGGGGTAGGTACAGGCTGGGGGGAGCAAGCAGGGGCCTCTGCAGCCCGAAAAGCCCCCTGGAAGGGAAGGAAAGGTGATGTAAAACCCCAGCTTAGACGCCTGGACACAGAAGCTCTGGCCGGGAAGGGAAGGCGTTGGCTGGCTCCCCTCTCAGACAACACGGCTGGGCTCTGGACGTGCCCTCACAGCCACGGGGGGAGAGACGTGTGCTGCTCTTAGAACCAGTTTACTTTGGTTGAGTTGGGCCTGTGAGCCCCAGGAAGCAGAGCACAGGGGGCTCTTATTCCCAACTCTACACCCAGGGCCCGCTGCAGAGCCTGGCACAAACAGCCACTCCATAAATAATTGTGGCTGCTGACCTCCTTCGCCTCTCCTTCTCTGTCGACTCCCTGAGCGGCTCAAAGATCCCAGGGGGATGAAGACCGTGCCTGCCCGCTGGAGCCCCTGGCTGGGGGCGGTGTATGGGTGGCAGGGACAGGACTAGCCTCCACTGCCTCTCAGAGGCTGCCGGCCCGTCTCTGTTGCGGCTGGTGGGGACCCCACTGTGGCAGGTGGGCTGGCACCAGAGCCACCCAGGGCTCCCCGGAGCAGCCGAGGCCTCCGGCCCAAGCCCAAGTCCCAGCCCCACTCGGTCTCCTTCCAGAACTGGACTCGCTCCCCCTGGGGGGTCCTGGACACCAAGGACCACGCTCAGCTGTGCTGGTGACACAAAAGGCCTGTGACCCCATGGAGATGCAATTTGTAACGCATGCGCAGTCCCTGATGGGACCACATAACAGTCTGGCCAGTGGGTTGGCAGGCCATGGAGGGGGCTGGAGGGGGCTGCACGGGCTGGCCAGAGTCTGGGGGATGAGAAGGGGCTGGAATCCCCTGGGAGGAAGTCGGGGTGAAGGGGAAAACAGAAAATGAATACAAGAGAGGCGAGAAAGTAGGCCGGGGGAAGGGGAGGAGAGGGTGGCAGAGGCCCAGCAGCAGGGAGTATTCTAGGGGCAACCACTGACATGAAGGCAGAAGAGGAAGGCTGAGGACTTGGGGGAGGCACGGAGAGAGGTGCTGGAGGAGAGGCAGGAGGAGGGACAGCAATGAGCGGCCTCAGTGGATCCCCCAGCCGTCCGGGGTGGCCGCAAAGCCCCGCCCTCGGGAAGTACGGGAGCCCCTTCTGCAGGCCCGCGGTGCGCTGCTGCTTCAGGCACCTGGGTGGGACTCAGCCCCGGTCACAGGCAGGCCCCCAGCTGCCGACCTCCCTCCTGACATCTGCCTGCCTGTGGGACCACTGCCTTTGGCCCAGGTTCCAGTTGGGTGCCAGGTGCCACCCCAGGGCTGGCTAGAAGCCCTGCCAGCCTCCCGCCCTCCCCCAGGAACCTGGTACTCGGCTCTGAGCCGCCTGTGGGTGGCCATCCCCAGGACCAAGGACAGGAGACAGAGGGCACTTGGGCTGGGACCTCAGCCTCGCCTCCTCCAAGGATGGCGGCGTTTTGCGACCCCCAAGTTGTGTGGCTCAGTGCCTGCCCGCTGGTCTGGCAGGCTGTGGGCACCTGGCCGTGCCAGGGGGAGAGGACAGGCCGCAGGCACGGTCTGCCCGGCTGCAGTGTTCTTTCCTGCCCTCTGCTGCCCTCCCAGCACGCCAAGTGGCTTAGCCCACGCCCGCCATGCCAGCTCCTCTGCCCCCGTGAAGTCCGTACCCAGCCCCGTGCACCCACATCTCTGGGGCAGGGAGGCCCCACAGCAGAGCTGGGGGTCTGAGGCTGCTCAGCTCTGCCCAGCCTTCACGCTCTGCTGGGTCTGAACATCCTACACTAGGCGACCCTCCGTCCACGCCCGGGGCTGGATCCCCCCTCGGCCACCACTCCTTGCCACGCTTATCGCCCATCCAGCTAGACACAGCTCCTTGCTCCTCGCTCTCCAGAGAAACCCACTCACCCCAAGGAGAAAGATACAACAGGCCAGGACCCTCGGGTTTCGGAGGCAGGCTGCTTCTACTTTCCCCAACTGAAGGCTGCAGCTGACTTATTTCTGTTCTGTGCATGGCGAGGAAAGTGGCTAGAGGGTCCCTGTTCCTCACTAGATGTGTGATGCTGGGGTCCGGTTGCCTGGGCTCGAGCCCAGGCTCTGCCCGTCAGGGGCTTTATTATTTATTTATTTTTGGCTGCGCCCTGCAGCATGTGGGATCTTAGTTCCCTGATTAGGGATCAAACCTGTGCCCCCTGCATCGGAAGCTCGGAGTCTTAACCGCTGGAGCGCCAGGGAAGTCCCTCGTTGGGGGCTTTACGAGTTAGCCGTTACCTAACCTCTCTGTGCCGCAGTTTCCTCAATGACAAAACGTGCACGTGCACTCAGCAGATTCAGGAACCAACACGAGCCGCCAAAGAGCAAAAACTGAGGGGGAACCCGTAGAAATAACCGAGTTACTTCAGCAACCAAACGACACCAGAGTAAGTTGGTTTCACCCTAAGTATGAGTGTCTCAAGCCATGGGCAGCTAGAACAGCGCTATCTCTGCTCCCCAAGGATTCCCTGGGCGGGGGCGGGCAGTGGGCGAGGGCTCCCTGACCAGGTGGCTCAATTTAGAATGAGCATCATGGGACCTCAACTACTGGTTTAGTTAAATTCTCCAGTTCATAGGATAATTTTTAGCATGTGGCTCCGCCCACTGGAACAGACCTCAGTAGCATGTAATTCTGAAGACGCAGGTGAAGCTGCTGTTTTGGGCCGGCCCCTGCCCCCTGGCTGGGGCGTACTCACAGGCGCGTTATGTCACCATGAACATGTGTGTCTCAGACGGGGTTCCCAGAATCACACCACGGTGACATGCCAACAGCCCAGGAACACACACAAGATGCCCAGGCGTGTCAAGAAGGTGTAAGAAGCAGTGCTACCTTTGCTACGGTAATTAATCCTCATTAAAAATTCCTGTGACTAGCAGCATTGCTCCCTCAAAGAGAATGATTATTAATAAGAGCAGAGCTTCCTAACGAATCTCAAAACAGACTCTAGAATTCCCTGGCCTCCCCGAGGAGCCTCTGGGTTCCACACCCTGAAGGAATGCTTTTTGCTACCAACTCCAAGGAACAATCTGTCTCACATCAGGAAGCTGGGTGGAAACACCACATCCTCCACGGAAACTTCCGGTTTCGGGCAATGTTTATGCCAATGACAACTGAGGCCATCTGTGATTTCACCTTGATTAAGAACATAAAGACGATAAGATGGACAGAACTCTAAACACAGCCCTCGGGAAGGCCCCCAGTGCTCCCATCCTCCGGGGCCTGGTCCCTCTCCGACCTGCTGGCGACCTGCCAGCACAGCCCCTCCTGTCACCAATACTCCTTTTTAAAAAACTTAGGGCACTTACATCTCTGTCTTCCCTGGAGGGATTTCCCAGCTTCCCAGCTGGATGTGGTGATAAGATTCTCTTTTATAGGACACTGCAGCTTAATAATAAGTAATTACCGTGACAAAAAATCCCATTTTGTGGGCGTGGGGGTTTTTCTTCCCAATCTCTACAACTTTCTACTGGAGCCCAGACTAGGGCCTCTCAGGGAGTCTTGCTGATATTCTGGATTTCCAGATGAGGTAGGTCTTGCTCTGACAGGTGATCAGTATCGGCTCCACCCCTCGCTGGCCGCAACGCACCAGGACAACAGCCTCTCTGTGGCCCATCCTTGGATCCCTAGCAGGGACCAGATGTGGGGGACCACGGCTCTGGGCTGCCCTGGAGGGGGCTGAGGTACTCACAGAGAGCCAGAGCTCCCAGGTGGCCAGCTGGGCAGGTGGGGAACCAAGGCCAGGCCTCGTGGGGCACAACCTGAGTGAGGCCCGGGGCCGCTCGGGTGAGCTCTGAACAAATACCAGAGCCCAAACCGCAGCTGGATTTCTCCTGGTGTCGGGTGACCTGAAGTCATGCCTTGGATGGTTAGAACTCTGAAAAATGCCAGCACGGCTGAGAGGCTGGGAGGAGGAACGCCTGACAACAAGCTCCTCTAATGAATTATAGAGCTGCTGCGTCTCAGAGGGGACCCGGCCCCATGCTCAGCACACTTGGGGTCCAGCCCATGCAGCGGGGAAAGGTTGATGCTTTAATAGAGAGAACGGAATTCTCTTGGTGGAGGTTTTATTTTCTAATTTCCAGTTCGAAAGACTCTCTGTTTCAAAAGCTTGCCTGTTTAAACCCTGCATCTTAATGCGCCGAAAACCACGTCTCTTGTCTTGCTTGATTTCACGTCTTTTGCTCCTGCTCCTGTTATCAAACGTGTGTTGAGACTGAATACACAGCCTACATATGGCACCAAGGCTCACTCATGCGGAAGACCTGCAAGCCCTCGGTGGGAGCCTGCAGGGGAGGCAAGCTCTGACTCTGGAGGCTGGGCCGGAGCCGCCCTGAGTCCCACTTCCAGGGGATGCGGGAGGCTGTCTCACTGCAAAGGTGGTTTGGAACAAGTGGGGTCTTGAACTAAATGTCATTATTTGTTTGGTATTGGTCCTGGACCACCAGAGCTGCGTGTGCTCCTATAAAAATGTGTCTCCACAAATAGCCAGGAAATGGCTGGCTAGATCTTTCCCAGTCTGCTGAGACACACGGCCATCTCCTGCAGAACAGCTGCGAAGGAAACTGGGTGTTCAAAGCTTGGCCCAAGGTGCACACTCTGGCTTTCCCACAAACAATTCTACCCATGGTTGATGCCCATTTTGGATGGGTCTGGATCGGTTGTGGTCTTTTTGCCATCCCGCTGCCCCTACAGAAAGCTCCAAATGCCACCAGTAGAGGACGCATCCACTCAGCTCTGGAGGAATTGGGTACCTTGGCCCCCCTGGTCTTTTTGATGCATTTATCCCAACTATGAGCACTGGTCTGACTCCATCAAGATAACGCCAAGTGTCTGGCATTTTTCGGAGGCTTGCCGCTACTTTATCTTCACTTGACCCTCCCATTCAACCTGGGGGCATGGTGCTTTTGCCCTGTTTCTCAGAGGAAGAGCCTGAGGATCAGAGAGATGAACTGACTCGCCTAACACAGCCAATAAACTGCGGATTAGTCTCCAATTCTACACTTTACCTATGGAAGCCTCTTCCTGCAGCCCAGAGCATTCTTGCTCTGGCTGAATGGGGCTGGGGGTGGGGCAGATCCTGGCTACTTTGAGTGGTGGGCCCCATGACCACCTGGGAGCTTGTTAGAAATGCAGATTCACAGGCCCAACCTCAGAGATTCCCCAAGGGATTCCTGCGCTCATGGAAGTTTGGGAGGCACTGGGAGGCTGACCTGCGAGGTCCACCCTGATCGTCTGCGACTCAATGACGATGGGGAATTTTGTGAGTCGGCCCTGGCCTGGAATTGGATGCCCGCTGCCTGTGGGTATGGGGGCCCTCTCAGCGGCTCTTGTCACTGGGCTGTGTCCAGGACTGCTCAGACATCACAGGTGGTCCTAGGGAAGGTGCGACCAAGGACCAAGGGCTCCGGGTTGCAGGCTGCTTCCGGCCACCCTCTGCTCCTGACCATGCAGTCAGTCCCTTGTCCCTTCCTCTGCAGTTGCTGACATTTGTCAATTCCTGCTGCGTGGATCTGTGTAAGGGGCCGACCCAGGCACCCAGCAGCCTGGGGACTCAGAGCTGCCCTGGCTCAGCTGAGGACCCCATCTTTGTCCGCCGTGTCCCCAGCTCCTGCTGAGCCACCTCCGATGGCTCTCTCTTTCTTGGCTCCCTGGAGAGCCCAAAGGGGCACTAAAGGACAAGAACCCACCATCCAAAGGCCCAGCTCCACCTGGACCGCTCCTTGTCTCCAAGCAACACACACTTCTGCCATCCTCCCTTCAAACATACCCATGGGGGAGGTGGTGGAGGAACATGTTCACTTAGGCCTGGCCTGACCCTGACCGTCAGCCTTGGGGTGGCACCCCCTGCCCTCTGCCTCCCATCTCCACATCCAGCCCAGGGTGCAGACCTGGTTCTATGGGAGTCCCCACGCCCTCCCCCACCCCCGCCCCCGGGTCAGGCAGGCCCCGGGATGGCCAGCCTGAAGCTCTCCCGGCTTCACTGTCTTCCCCCTTCAAGCCCCAGGCCTCCCCAAGCAGTCACCCCGACCCTGCAGGTCCAAGCAGAGATTGAGGATGCTAAAGATAAAGAAGGCAGCCCCACAGCGCCGCAGAGAAGGGCAGGTCATAAGGTGTAGGTAGCCAGGGTGGGTGAGGCAAGGTACTGCAGCCCCCCAGCTGGCTCTGGCCAAGCTGGCACTGGGAACTGCAGCCCTGAGAGGCCATGGGGCCTGGGGGAAGCGAGGGAGTCCCCCCTCTGTCCCCAATGCAATGTCCCCACTGATTCCGCATTGGGTGGGATCGCAGGACCCCCGCCCTCCACATCACGGCCAGCAGGCAGGCGGCAGCTGATTTTCTGTGCGCACCTCCCCGTGGACAGCCCTGAGGATTTGGGGGCTCAGAGTCGCTTGGCTTCCTGCAGCCCCCCTTGCCAGCCCGAGCTTCCTGCGCAGCCCCGCAGACTGCACAACTCTGGCCCAGCCCCCTCCCCAGTCGGAGCTCCAGGGGCCTCCCTCGTCAGCCCCGTCAGGCGGGTGGCCCGCCTTCCCCGAGGCCGGCGCGCGGTCCCCGCTGCAGCAGAGCTCCGCGCCCCCGCCGCCGCCTCCGCGCGGCCCCCAGGCTTTCCCGACCGGCCAGAGAAAGGCCCCACTCCTCGCCCCCGCGGCCCGGCACGAAGTTCCCCAAAGTGACCAGGGCGCCGAGAACCCCCGCCCCCTCCCCTCCGGCTTCCCCCGAGACTCCGCCCGCCGCCCCCTCCCGCGCCTTCGGAAAAGTTGCGAGCGACACCCCAAACTCCAGCCCCCGGCCCCGCGCCGCGCGCGCCGCAGGCGACCCCGCGCTCGGCCGCCGCGCAGGGGCGCAGTTCCCCGCCTCGGGCCCCGGCGCCATGACGCGGGGAGCGCAGCCGGGCCCCCGCGGCGGCGCGGAGGCGGCCAAGTGCGGGTGTGGGTGGCGGCGCGGAGCGCACGTGCGCCGGCCGGGGGACCGGGGCCGGGGCCGGGGCCGGGGCCGGGCGGGCCGGGGGCCGCTTACCTGTTGGAGGTAGAGGAAGGCGGGCGGGCAGGGCACGGAGTGCGGGAGCATGCTGCCGGAGTTGGACAGCAGGAGGCAGCCCGAGTTCGCCATGGAGCACAGCATGGGGCGGCAGGGGGGCGCCGGGCGGCCGAGGAAGCTCTGCGCTCGCTGCGCGGCTCGTACCCTCCGCGCGTCCCTCGGTGTGTGCGCGCGGCCTGCCTCCCGGGCGCCCTCTCGGTCTCCTCCTCCTCCTCTTCCTCCTCCGGCCCTCCCCTCCCCCTCGTGGCGCTCTTTAAGACGGAGGCATGGAAGGAAAGCGGCACGCCTCTGCCGGGTGCTCCCCTGCCCGGGCGGGGACGCTGGAAAGAGCGCGCGCGAGAATATGGCAAAGGGAGGCTATATGCGCGAGAGAATGGATGAGGGGAGCAGGGGAGAGGGAGTCCGTCACTTTGGAGCCACCGGAGCCCTGTCTGCAAACAGTGGTGCGTGTGCGTGTGTGAGTGTGCGCGTGTGCGCGCGTGTGTAGCGGTGGGAGGGGGAGTCCCTGGCGTACTCCAACATCAAACAGCCCGGCGCGGAGGGAAGAGAATCCGGAACGACAGCACAACAGCGGATCCCACACTTAACCCCTCGCCCGCCGGCGCCCGCGCGGCCAGTCCTCGCACCCTCCCACTGGCCTCCGCTCCTCTCCTCCTCCCCGCATCCAGCGGCCACTCCCGAGTTTGGGGTCTGTGGAATCTCCTTTTGCCCCCGCTCTGTCCACCGGCCGCTGCGGAGAGAAGAAGCCGCTCTGCTGGCTCTGCGGCCCGACCGGAAGGCGCTTCGTCCTGCTTGGCGTTCAGAGAAGCGCCTCTTCTAAGGGAGGCCGGCTCAGTGGCGGGGACGTTGGTGATGTAATGAGGGCATCTACGCAGAGGCTTCCTCGCTAGAGAACGCTTCTCCTGCTGCCCCAGGCTTGGAAGCCCAACTGGAGCCCCTGGGAGCCTCTCCCACCCTCCCGCTGTCCCCCAGGTCCCATTTACACCCCAGGCCTGCCCCAGGCACATGGACTTGTGGACCCTAAATATACAGGGGAGGGGGGCAAGGGGCACTGGCCACAGCCGCGTCCTCCCCTCCCCATACCCAAACGAACACACCGGACTTGGGGTGCACACATCAATGGAGCCGGAGTGCACAGTCGGACCCCTGACCCCAGTCAGCGCCTGACAGAGGTCTTGGCTGTGTCCATACACCACCACTGTGACAGGTGCGTGTGTGTACACACGTGCGTAAGTCTGCAGCTTCACCAGGCACACACCCACGGGCCTGTCACGCGTCCACACTTGCCAGATGCCCCCTGACCAAGCCCAGTTTACCAGGACAAGCCACAGGTGAGCGTGGCTGTAAGAGAGACAGTCTGCCTCTCACTGCTGTTAGAGACAGCAGGGGGACATACCCAAACTCTCGCCCCAACTTATGCATGCTTCCTTCCTTATGCAAATCCCAGACCCCTATTACCAATTCTGGACTCAGCTGTCCTACCTAAAAGGCACCTGTAATTCCTGTGCTCTCACTGTGGAGAGCAAGCCCCACTCTGGAGGAAAGCAGTGCTGGGACCGCCTGGCAGTGGGAAGACCACTGGCTTGGGAGTAAGGTGGAGGCAGCTTCACTTGCTGTGTGATCTTAGGAAAGTTGCTTGTTCTCTCTGGGCTTTGGTTTCTGCACCCAACCTGAAAGTTTGGGTGGATGATGTCTGAGATGTAGCACTTGCTGCAGGATGTGTCCATGAGGGCCATTTAGGAAGAAGCAGCAAGGGGTGGGGACGGCGGATGGGCTGCCTCCAAGCAGTTTGGGAACAAGCTCAGCTTGAACAAGGCTGGCAGGTGTGTGCCCCTTGGATGACCCTCTCTGAGGCACCGCATGTCCCTCGAACGAAACACCTCCTGTTCATCTTCTTCTAAGAAGGAAGGGGGGGCTGTGCAACATCTGGCAGGGAGGCAGACAGAAGAAGAGATGAGGGTCAAAGGAGAGATGGCAGTGGGGAGAGCTGACCCATTGTGTTAGGTAGCCATCCTTGCCTGACCTTTTTTTTGGAATCCCTCACCGTGCTGACCCCAGGGGTGGCGCTGGCACAGAGTGGGGATGGGGTCAGTTGGCTATGGACTTGCAGAGACCACCCCTGCCTTCAGGCTGGACAGGTTATTAACTTAGCATCCCAGAAGAGGTGCCCCTACAGCCTACGACAGTAACAGGGTGGCCCAGTGCTGAGGCCTGGGGCATCTGCGGCAGGAGCACCCGACTGGGTACAGCATTTGCCAGCAGAGACCTTGCTCTTCTGTGGAGGGTGGCACCCCAGAGTGGCCCGGGCCACAGACCCCGGGGCAGCTCTGCAGGCCGCCTGTGTCTGGAGTTGTGCTGCTCTGCCCTCCTGTTTCAGAAGCCTTCCCTCTCCTTCTGTCCTCTCCTAGCACCTGTCAGTTGTCACTCAGGAATCTGGGCAGCCACGTAGCATTCACCCTCAGCCCTGGGCTCCAAGTCCACCCTGCCTGTGACCCGTTCACTAGCTAATTCACTGTTGTTACAGAGCATCTACTGAGATCAACGCTTTATCCTTCCCATAAGAGGACTTGGGAGTGTATCCTAGACAGTGCCTAACACACAGGAGACACCCTTTGAGTCGACTCTCATGCTTTTTCTTATTGTGAATCCACTGCAGACACTGCACCAGATGCTAGAGCTGTAGAAATAAAATTCTTTGTACTGGAGAGAGCACACCGTCTGGTGGGGAAACCAAGCCAGCAAACCAAGGCTGCAACCTACTGTGCTAAGAGCTGTGATAGCCCAGGATAGTGGGAGCTCAGACCTGGCGTGTGGTCAGGGAAGCTTTCGTGGAGGGACTCCTGAGCTCGGTTATTGACCCTTAGAAAACCAGGGTGGTGGCTAATGCCAGCCTCGGTTTCGGTATTGCTTCCAGCAGCCTCGCACCTGGTCATCAGTGGGCATCTCAGCGTAGCCACCTGCCTTCAAGCCTCACCTCCAAAGATTGTCAGGCCTGGAGAGCATGTCTAAACACCCGTCTCCATCAGCCACCTAATCACACTCGGGCTCCAGCAAGACTGAGAACAGCAAAACAGAATAGAAAGAAAACTTCCAGAGAAAGGATCTGAACAACATGTGTGTTTGGCTTATTTCTCAGGACGGGGCTGTGTGCCCATGGCCTCCTGCGCTGTGTCCTGGACTTGTGACTTTCACTAGGAGCCCATGACTAAATGGCAAATTGAAGAGGCCTCGGTGCACTGGGCGGGGGTGGGGGGTGCCTTTTGGGGGAGGTAAGGCCATGGAACAGCTAAATAGCCACCCCCCACCCCCGATCACTTCTCGGTCTCCCCTTCAAGAGTTGAAGTGTCAGGAGGGCAGGGAACTTGCTGGCTGGTTCACAGCCTCATGCCAATGCCTGGAGTAGCTCCTGGCAGGGATGAGTCTGGTTGCCCCTGTTCCCACCCCCACCCCCAGCCCGAGGCTCGGCTCGTCCCAAAGGTGAGTCGACTATAGCTGCTGGAGGACCTAGGAAGCACAGGCACTGAGAGGGCTGGGCCAGGCTGCTGCAGAAAGATCAGTGCCCCTGGGCTGTATGTCTGGATCGTGTCAGGACCATCCCTTGTCTGCGGTCTGGAGGAGAAAGGGGAATAATGCTCTGCACCCCTCCAAGTGCTCCTGGGAGGCCCCCAGTGGCACGGACCACGTCTAATGTGATTGTTTCTGAGTCTGTGCCATCCTCACCCAGAACCTCCAGTGCCTGGTGCAGAGGCAACACATTAGGCTGTGGGGTACAACGTTCTTCAGATCCCCTGGACTCCTCGCAGCCCTCCGGAGCCCCTGGTGTCCCCCGGGCTAGGGTGGGCGGCCCTGAGTGGGAGGGGGATGCCCGGGCGCCCAGTGCTCGGCTGCCCCCGCTTCTGGGGCGAAGGGAGGCTGCGAGCTGGGAAGAGCTGTCAATCCGGTGCTAATATTCACTACTTAAAAAAAGAGCCAAGGAAAAAAATATCCTATTCGCCCTGAATCTGAGAAGGGCCTTGTTAGGGAGGCAGGAACTGAGCTGTAATTATTTCTGTGCTCCTGGGCACCACTATAAATATCAGGCAAGGAGGCACCTCAAAAGGTCCAGATGGTTCCAAGGCTTTGGAGATCTCCTGGCTCCTTCCTGCCCCCACCCTGTGTCACCTTCCCTGGAGGAGGCCTTATTGGGGGTGCAGGCGTTGTCCCCTCTCCCGCACCCACTCTGGGCAAGCCTGCCTGCGAGATCCAGGCCCACAGCCTTACACTCTCAGTCTCTCTGCTGTGCACCTCTGTGAAATGGGGACACGGGGTCTCCCTGGGAGAGCATGTGCCAAAGTGTTTTAAATGGTCTGTGTTTTTAACAAAGGTGGCGGTTTGGTGGCCAAATGATTTGGGAAAGTGTTGCCTAACTCAACACCACCTCCAGTCCTTTGGGAATTCCAAGGCTGCACCTTGGCAGATTCCAGCAAGAAACAGGAAGCCCTGCAAGTGCCTTTAGGGGAGGATAGGTTGGGGGTTAAGTTACTCCTGGGCCTGTGCCTCTTTCCCCTTCTGATCGCCCAGGCTGGCATCCTCAGGCTTCACCCGCACAGGGAGAGCAGCGTGGAACTTGGCAAAGGCTCCCCAAGACAAGGAGTGAGCTCACCGTCTCCGGTGGCAGCCGGGCCATAATCTACAAAGACAGTGTGCTCTGTGCTTCCAGCGGAGCCAGAGCTCTCTGCCCCAGTGGTGGGGTGTTTGGCACAGGCTTGGGCATGAGCGCTGGGGGACCAAGGAGTCGGGAGCAGCAGAATTGTACACGGCACCTCCACGGTGGAGTTGGCGAGGGTGGTCATGGCTCAGGGGGCAGAGGGTGTGCGTGAGGGGGCATGGGGTGACCCAAGAAGCATCTTTTATGTGAGCCAACCAGATGCCCACATCACCAACTGAACACTCTCCCAGGGGAATTCATGCCCCATTTCCACAGATAAGGGAACAGGAGTAGAGTCAGGGGCCAGTTCCAAGCTCGGGGCTGCTCGGGGTGCCTCCAACACCCTGACACCACTGGGGAAACGTCAGGTTGAGCACAAGAAGAAGCTCTTAAGTCATCGTGTAAAATGTAGGGACCCCCCAGATTCCCTGAAGAAGGTGGCTTCCCTAACTTGGGCGTGGGGACCGTTTCTGCTTCATCCTGGTGTGTCCTATTCTCCCAGAAGGGCAGGGGAGTTGCCAGAGAAGCCCCTGCAAGGACAGGATGGGAGTGCGCTCCCCGGGCTGACCAGGCCACGCTGCAGGCATCCAGCAGAGGGCCCACTCACACCAGCCAGAGCCTCCCCTTTGAGGTCAGTCCTCTAAGGAGGGGCCACTGGGGGTGCTCCCCACCCCTGGGCCCCTCTGCACCCCTGAGCCACCAAGTGCCACCAAGTGCTTTCCCAACACAGAGGGAAAGTCAGTCCCAGCCCAGGCTGCCGTGGCCAGCACCCACCGTCCAGCTCAGCAGGGCCACCCCTACCCACTGGTCCTGTCCCCTTGGCCCCAGCAGAGACTGCAGCAAAAGTAAAAATCAGCCTGCAAAGGAAGTTTATTTATCTGTTTAATTAAGAGGCGTTTGCCAGCCACATTCGGGTCCATCCGTCTCACTTACAACCATGTCCCGGCAAAATTAAACATAATAAATATACGGAGACTGAAAGCAAAGGGCACACTTGAGATATATGGGCAAAGCCAGAAGTTGCACAGGGTTGCAGTTATAAGCACATCTTTCTTTGGCAAGTTCCTCTCCCCTCGGGGCCTGGGAGCCAGAGGAATGCTCTCAGAGAAGGGCTGTGGGTGCCATTCCTCCCTGCTTTTTCCACTCAGCACTGTTGCCAAGCTTTATTTATTTTAAATGAGCCCCCAGGACTTCTCCCTTCTGCTCTTCTGGAGAGGCGGGGAGAGCTCAGCACAGAGCAAAAGAACATCTGAAATCAGCCAGCACTGTGATGTTCCACCTCGGGGCTTGGTGGGTAAGAGGCCTCGGCAGCTACAGCCCTGGAAAGCTCTTTGCAGGCTTCTGCTGCATCTGGGCCACAAGCTCCTGGCAAGGAGGCGGCCTGGGCTGAGAGAGACTCAGAAAAACAGATCTGTGCTCTTTGGTGTGGCCCAGCCACCATTCAGGACGCTGGCCCCAGAACCCACAGAAGCCAGAGAAGGGAGAAGGGCAGAATATTTTTTAAAGTCTCAAGAGCCTGACTGTTTGCTTAAACTTCTTGGGAATGAGAGTGTACAAAGGGAAAAAGTGGTGATTTATTATCATTATTGATTGCTAACTGTAACAATACCTTACACTGGCTCAGTGCTTTCCTAACCTTTTCATCTCATTTGATCTTCACATTGTAGACGAGGAAGGTAGAATGATGCCCACTCGGTTTATGGTGACACTTGCAGGATCACAGAGGAGGCCCAAGGTCACACAACTAGGGAGAGGCAGAGTTCAGGCTGGAAAACAAGCCTCCTGGTTCACAAACTCACACGGGCCTTTAGATTCCCTTCCACGACTGTGCTTGGCTCGTGTGCTCCGCTAAGCACCCTCATCACTCGCCTTTGGCTTTCTCTCCTATCAGGATCAACCCCAAACCAAATCTGTTAATGTAATCGTCATTTGCAGTAGCTTGGGCATTTACTACTCACACTGCCTCTCAGTCTGCACGGCAATTATCTTGAATTTCCTCTTTCTCATTAGGCGGGAGGTCGCGAGAACTCAGTAGGGTTGCTGAACTCTATGGTGAAGCCAAGGAGAGAAGCTGCCACTGGACGGAGGAAGCCCTTCTGCCGGGTTCCTAGCTGGTCTGCCATGAGATGCTCGATTTCCTGGATCGTCATCTCACACTCTGAGCCTGGCCCACCACCCGAGCTCTCCAGTCCCACCTAAATCTGGGCGTATCTACTTGGCTCCCTGTGCCAACACTGTGAGTGTCCACAGAAAAGAAAGAGTCCTGAGAGGCACAGGAATTCTGTATATTTGCTTGGAGATGAAGATGCCAGCTCTGGCTGGCTCACCAATGAAATGCCCTTGGATGGCAGAGTCCCCAGTGCAGACATGACGGACGACAGCCTCTGCTCACACTAAGGCAGGGCTCATGTTACAGGTTTATCACCAGCAGAGGCTGTGGGACCAGAGAAACCTACATAACTCACAGCTCCATGCAGAGCCCCCGGGGTGGCCCACCTGAGCACTAAAGTTGCCCTTGGCGCCCCTACCTGCTGCCTTTCAGCACCAGGGACAGCGCCAGCATCGTGTTTCTCTCTGGTCACTACCCCCGCAGCGAAACACAGTCCCTGGAAGGGACAGGCACACTCACAGGCACAGACAATGGAGCTGGAGGGGACATGGGGATCATAGTGTCCAGCCCTCTGCCTTCTAGCTGGCAGTCACTGAAGCTTTCAGGGACTGGTACTTTTTTTCTTTTTTTCTTGAAGTACGCCACGGAGGGAGACCTGGACATCTCTCTGGGGAGCTCGTTCAGATCTTTATCACCTTAGCTGTCAAGAAATTCTGCCTGTGTCTCACACAAACCTTTTCCACCTTAATTTTATTCAAAGGGGAAAAGCCTTGAAGGAATTCCAAGGGGGAGCTTGGACCAGTCAGCTGAAGCCACTGTCACCTCCTCTAACGCCCAAGAGGGACTGGGAATCACCCACCAGAACTTGTAGAACAAGGCTGTGTGCTCCAAGGAAGAGGCCCAACAACAGCCCCGCACACTTCAGGGTGTCGGGAAGGGAAGCCTGTAACCTTGACATTTGGGGATCTCCCGTTGTTGCGACCAGCATGAACTTGTGTCAAGTTCAATTAGAATTGAACTGAAGACACAAAGCATTGAGGGTCCCTAAGCAGAGAGCCATGGAAAGGGGTCAAGGCGTGTTCTTTCATCCATAGTGGATGGGTCAGAGCTGCCTAGGGTAGAGGCAGCAAGGGCCCATTCCGTGCTCCCTGCCTCTTCAGAGACAGCAGCTGAAGTAGTTGGACTCTGCACTTTGCCATCAGTTAAAATAAATCTTACTTAACAGAGAAACCAGTGCCCCTTCCTTCAGCCTTGGCTGAGGAGAGGCAACAAAGGGACAGACCCAGGAAGCCCTGTAGAGAGGGAGTGACGATCAGGGGATAGTCTGGGCCCAAGGACTGTGAAAGTCAGGTCCTCCAAACTCTGAACAAATCTGAAAGATTCTGGGTCAAACATCTGCTTATAGCTTCAACCAGTTAAAAAAGCAACCTCAAGGCTGCAAGGAGCAGAATGTGAGGGGGCTGGCACCGGCTCTTCCTCTGCCCCTTCCTGCCCCATAAAGCCAAAGAAGTATCTCATTAAAAGCTCATTAGGAGCCTGAGGTCACAAAGGCCCAGAGAGGCAGTGCTGTCCTGGCAAGTGCATGGCCTTGGGGAGGTAGGTGCATTGTGTCAGGTGGCCAGTGCCAAGCTGCAGACAGGAATAGAGAGAGGGAACATGGAGGTGGCTGGTGCTGGGAGGTGGGCATTGGGTGCAGGAGGCTCTTCCAATGAAGTTTCATGGGAGCTGAGCTTGTCCCAGGACTCATAGGGGTGGTGACATGCCTGTCTGCCAGGAAGCAGAGGAACAGAATTTACCTGCAGACTCTCTTCCCCTTACCTGCAGGGTGACAGAGGCCAAATATGTGCTCTTTCTCAGGCTTTGAGGAGGTGAGCCAGGGTGAGGAGGGAGGGGAAGGTAGGACCCTGGCTAGCACCAGCCCTGCCTGGCAGCTCAAAACACACCAGGAAAGACTCATGAATTGGTGCCCACTGGAGGATAGTGCAGCAGAGAAAGGGGCCTTGGACGCTGCTTGCTTCTTTAGATTCCCTAAAGTTTGCCAAGAGAAGGGAAGTGGGACATCTCTGGTGGAGCTGAGGGGGTCTTAGACGTGAGGCTATTCTGGGGCCCCTACCCTTGCTGGCTTCCCATCCTTCCGCTGCCTCTCACTCCTGGAGGGGGAAGCCTTCCTCCTTCCTGATCTACTCTAGCAGTGGGGTCCAGTGCTGCTTTGGCATCGACACAACTGTAAAGTTCCAAGGCATGAGGTTTCTGAGAATTCACTGGCAAGGATGTTTGGGGGAAGTTGGCAGCCAGCTGAGGGCCCTGTGCTGCTCTTAGCAGCTCCCAGCCTTTCCTCCCGCTGAGAGTTGCTGCATTAGGATGGGTTGTGTGTGTGTGTGGGGGGGGGGGAGCCGTCTGTTCCTTTTCTTACTTCCCTAGGATGCTGTGACTTTTGATTCCTGCTTGATTAATATACAGCCAACAGAGACTGTATTTAAGGCAGCTTTAATTCTCTCAGGTCACCAAACTCGGAGCAGCAAAGCTGCAAGGAGCCAGCCCTGCAGTAGATCAAACACTGGGACCTTCAAATCGCTCCGTGGCCCAATTTCTCATCGCTGCTGCCGCCTGATAACCCTCCCAGCCTGGAGCCAATATCTCCCTCTTCCAGGGGTGGGGACAGGGACTGAACGTGGAGGTCCATGGCTGCAGCCCTCCTGGAAGCCGGGAAGGAGAGCTGGAAGCACTCAGCACTTCAACCCGGCAAGAGCGAGCCCTTCAGCACCAGGGACAGCTCCGAACCCCCCCACCCCAATCACAACCCCGGGGCGTCCAGTACTGCTTACACCCCTGACTTCCTGAGCCAAATGCAGATGGGTGGGTGTAAAGGACCTCACTGCTTGGCTGCAGGTGGCCAGTGGCTAGCCCTGCTGATGACCACCTTTCACCAAAACATCCACCCCAGCCAAATAAATCTCACCCTGCAAGTTTTCACCCGCACAGTCTACCTTTAAGGCTTCCTCTAGATCCAGCTTTCTTTCTTTCTTCTTCTTCTTCTTTTTTTTTAATAGTGTAAGGTGTTTTTTTTATTAATTTATTTTTATATTTTATTTTATTTTTTTGGCTGCGCTGGGTCTTTGTTGCTGCGCGCGGGCTTTCTCTAGTTGTGGCGAGCAGGGGCTATTCTTCGTTGCGGGGCACGTGCTTCTCATTGCAGTGGCTTCTCTTTGTTGCAGAGCACGGGCTCTAGGCACAAGGGCTTCAGTAGTTGTGGCTCGCGAGCTCTAGAGCGCAGGCTCAGTAGTTGTGGTGCACGGGCTTAGTTGCTCCGCAGCATGTGGGATCTTCGAACCCGTGTCCCATGCATTGGCAGGCGGATTCCTAACCACTGCACCACCAGGGAAGTCCTAGATCCAGCTTTCTTATTCTCTGACCACCTCCCCAAAGAGAAGCAGGCTGTTCTTAATTAGGACTACCTAGCCCATCTCCCTGCTGGTCCCCAGTGCCTGGAGCTTCTGCGGGCCCAACAGTTTCCCTTCTGGCTCTACCTCATGCCCTCCCAACCTGTGTCATTAGCATCTCCTGAAAGGCAGGCTAATTTCTCTGCTTAGCACCTGGGTGTTCACTTGTTTGGTGGGGGTCAGGGGGGAATCCTGTGTGGCTGCCATTTCCTCCAAAACGTCTTTTATAGACCTGGTCTGTGCTGCGATTTGGGGAGGCACACGGAGCAGTGCAATGCGGGAAGATTACGCTCGCTCGGAAGCCGGGCTTGTAAATTACCTCCCAGTGGGGGCAGGGAATGTGCTTGTTCACGGAGAACCCAGTGCGCACAGCCATTCTCATTGAAGAGCAGGATCTTCCTGGATCAGACTCTGATCAATCCTTGCTGCCACCGATACACCACATATTTGGAAGAAATGTTTGCATCGAAGTTGAGGAAGCCCCAGACTTGCCTTCTCATGCTCACCCCACTGCTGTTTTATTAGGATTTTTCTCTAGACCTAGCCCCCATTGGATTTATTCCCCCTACTCCACCTCTATCCACTTAAAAATATCGTCTATAGATTTTCAAATCATTGCTACACTTTCTAAGAGAAGGATGCAGTGGTTAAAAATTAACAGCAGATTTATAGGAATTCTATACGGCAATTACAGAATTATAATGAAGTGGCTGCCACTTGGCCAAGTGTGGGTAATTGGAAATCCACGCTGGGAGACTAGAATCTTTACTGTATTGGAATTGTATTTTTGAGAGTAAATGCTGTGGAGAGGGTCAATGGAGCCTTGAGCTGGCCGGCTTCTCTGGAGAAAAGAGTGGCTGGCTCCCTGGCTGTTTGGGGGCAGTTTAAAAGGAGGATCCCTTAAGCTGGCACACAGGAAGGTAGGTAGGAGTTCTGGGCTAGGGGGGCAGCCCTGATGCCTCCCAGTTTGATCTGGGGAAGGCAGGTGAGAGTATGAAGGAAGGACTGTTGTGGCCAGCAGAGGGAAAGGGATCATTGAGATGGAGACGGATAGAAGGCGGCGCTGGAGAAAGCCGGTGTTCTATCTGTCTGGTGGGCTAATTCTCCTCAAAGAAAATTGGTAAAAAAAAATCAGATGGATCACTTTCTCATGAAGGCGTCAACTTTGCCCAATTGCACACGGTGCAGCCCTTATTCCCGTACTTGCTATGGCAGAAATGGACTTGGGCTACTTTCTCCTCTCTGCGTCTCTTTAAGATCCCAGGCACCCAGATGGTCCAAGGTGGGTTGTAATAAGGAAGCTCTGATTCTGAGAAAGGGAGTTCTACCAGGAATTTAGGTACAAATTGCCTCCTGGTTCTTCAAGAGTTTTCTCTAGACCTGGTGCTGTCCAACACAGGAGCCATTAGCCTCTGTTGGTGCAAAATACAAGCCAGATTTTGAAGAATTGGTACGATAGAAAGAATGAAAAATAATTTGTGTATCCAAATACACATTGAAATGATACTTTGGATATATTGGCTTAAATAAAGTATATTGTTAAAATTAATCTCACAGGTTTCTTTTTACTGTTTAAATGTGGCTGCTGGAAAGTTACACATGGACACGTGGTTTGCACTATAGTTCCACCAGGTGACACTGGTCTTGAGCAGGGGCACGATGTCTTTGCACTCAGCCCCCGCACCGTCCACTCATTGCCTGCAACAGTGCCTGGCCCATGGTGGGATGCCCGCTGGGTCTCTTCTTGTGGTAGTGTCCAGAGAACACAAGTCTGCACTGGCAGAAAGCACGCACTGATCCCCCCTACCCCAAACACAGACGTCCAGCAACAGGGTCTGCTCCATTTAAATCTCTTTGTGTGGCTCGGCTTCCATTTATTGTGTCCTGATGTCTGGGACTGGGTCTTGTCATTATGTCCTGCAAGTGCAGCTGTACAAGCCCAGAGGCCAATGGTGGTGGTAGTGGGCTGGCTTTTCTTCTTATTCTCCCCTCCTGCCCAGGACAGGACAAGGAAACTAGCACTCCAAGACTTCTCAGCTTTGGAGCTTAGCTCGTGGCTGGTGCTTCTGCCTCCTGACCTGCACTGGGAAAAAGCATCTCAGCAGCCAACTCCCATGCGGCTGAACTTGTTTGTATTTGGCTCCTGGGTGAGCATATTGATTTTCCTTTCCAGTGTATTGTGAGAGGCTTCGGAAATTCCATTCCCGTGATACAGGGCAGGGCAATAATTATCATCATCATCAAGTGCTTTGGACAGATCAGATCTCAGGCACCTGGATTACCCTCAGCTTCATTCTATGCCCCAGCCCCCTTGAAGGCAGGGAGAAAGATGCGTATCATTCTTCCCATGTCATCAGATGAATAAGATGAAACACAGAGAGCAGAGGAGTGTCCAGGGTGGAGAGGGGAACCAAAGGCTTGGAGTCACCCCCTCCTACCTGGGGAACAGAAGCAGAGCTGAGCTTCTGGGAAGACTGTAGTCCCAGGTCTCCTGCTTTCCACCACACACGTGGCCTCAGCATTTGCAGAACCCTCCACCAGCAGGAAGTGGTACACACTCAGGCTTGGGAGTCACCCCAACCTGGAAGCAAGCCCATTTCTGCCTTGACCAGCCACGAAACTCGGAGCAAGTGCTTCAACATCTTGAGCTGTACTTTCTGCATCTATAAGAATGGGACACAATACCTCCCCCAAGCACTGTGGGATTCAAAGACATTCTGTATACAAAGGAGCTGGCACATGGTAGATGCTCAATAAATCATGTTAATTAATTCAACAGATATCTATTGAGTGCCTCCAAATGCTGGGCTTTGTTCTGGGTCCCTTGTCTCTGCAGCGGCCAAGTGAGACATCCAGTGAGGTTGCCTTTCTCTCCACCTCAACGGACCGAATTTGCCCTGATCACCTCCCGAGCCTTGGGACAGGAAGAATCGTTAACTCTCAATTATATATGTAAATGGAATGGAATATTCCTCTGATAATTCAGAAAGAGCAGAGAGTCCACAACTAATTCTTATTTGAATTTGAAATGCATTCTGCTTATTTTTGCACTGGATTTACCTTCCTAATTACTGTTTGTTCTGGTTTATGCTCAAACTTGTTTACATTCTCAGAGCTCACATTGGTTGGTGGTGAGAAGTGTGTCCCAGAATTATGCTGGGACCACCAGGCAGAAACCAGTCACAGACTATCCCCCAGGGTGGAATAACACCTACTGAAAATGGAGCAGTGGGTACTGGGGGCTCCTTCCTGGTTTCTGACAAGAGGGATGATGGAGGACACCTTAATTTCTGCTTCAAGTCTTCTGCACATCTGGGTGGCTGGGCATGGTGATGCAGAGGCCTGGGGGCCACACTGAATCCCATGACCTGTGTTTTCTCTCCTGGGGACGTAGAATAGAGATGAAATGCTCCTTCACTTACAGCTCTCCTTTGGGAATGTCCACATCTTGTTCTCTGTCTCTGTCTGGGCTTCTCTCTCTGTGTGTCTTCCCCTTCATGTCTTCCTGTCTCTGTGTGTGCGTCTCTCCATCACTCTCCACACCTTCCTCTACTGGTGCTATTTTGAGCACTCTTCTCCCCAAGGCAAACCAGGAAACAGATATTTCTTTCAATAGACATAACTTCCATGCAGCTGGAAGTGGGGGGACCCGTCTTCCCTTTAGAATCGTGAGCTTTGGTGGCCAAGGGGGTTGTAACTAAATGGACACCCCTTTTTATGGCCACCCCACCTCCCCTTCAGGGCAGGGAGAAAAAGAGAAAACACAATGAGTCCATCATTTCGTGCTATCGCTCTTCCGCCTACCCCTCCCCCTGTCCCACATAGAGTTCCAGGCACGGAAGAGGGGTCCTGCACCTACACGAGGCAACCGAGACAACATGCAACCATAACCTTGGCACCTGCTTCTGATTTTCTCAGCCTGCCGAGTGCTTTCACCATCTGAAGGTCTTGTTCTGTGTCAGGAGAGTGTGGGATGGGCTGTCATCTCACAAGTGCTATGAGGGCAACGCTCGGTCATTCTCTATGCTGGACCAGACCAAAAGGCAAAACTCCCTGAGGGATGGTTGCTTCCTGAAAGCCCTCTGCCCTGGTCATGCCAGCCTCCTCTCCATCCACGCAGGCCCAGGTGCACCAGGCAGGAGGTTGACTCAGACGCCTTTGCAGCTCTCAAGGGCCCAGTGCTAAGGCTGCAGTGAAACACTGACATTTGTGTTCTGCACGCCAGCTCGCAAAGTGCGTTCCCATAAGTCACTTCAATGTGCCTCTCACATCCCTGAGAGACGAACGGGCACAGCGGGGGGAGACTGAGGCTCAGAAAAATGAGACACGCCCGCCTCCATGCATCGTCCAGGCCTCAGGCCACTCTGCTATGATTTTTAGGGATGCCAGAAAGCCCCTCCATACCTATAAGCTTTCCGAAGCTGAATATTGTGCATTTTCCAGTGGTAAGAAGCAAACCCACTCCCACAAAGATGCTGAGAACACGAGGTCTACAGTTCACTCGTGAGACTGTTAACTGAGAGCTGATTCTCAGGGAGAGGAGGAGGAGGCCTGAAAAACACTGGCCAGTAGCAAAGCCAGCGGGGGCTGTCCCCGTGGAGTGAAACTGCACAGAGAAGGAGGCCACCAAGGTAATGGGGTGGGGTCCGGCTGGCTCACCCTATCTTCTCTGGAGACACAGACAGGGTGGCAAGGAGCTGTCAGAAAAGGAAACTAGTGGTCCCTTCTGCAGCCAGGCCCCTTTTGGGGGGGTCTCTGCTAGGCACCATCCCTGGAAGCTGGTGGGAAGCAGGCCATGCCTCTCAGGTGGGCTTCGGCCTCCTCTGCCACACCCTCTCTCTCACCTCGTCCTATAGCTCTCACGCATTCAGCCCTCCCCCAGCAGGTGTGGGAACGAGAATCAGGGCAAGGTCCCGACTCCTCTGCTCTCCACCCCACTGTGATGAGCGGCAGATCTTGGGGTTCTCCCCAGGGAGGGAGATTAGCCGAGGTGAGAGTCAAGGAAGAGGTCAAGGCCAGACATCTGTAGTTCTCAACACAATAGTAGACCTTGAGATGTCCATGACCTCTGTGGTGAGAACGGGTGACCTAGAACAGCCTGGTTTGGTCCCAGTTCTAAAAGTAATTAGATGCTCTTAAGTAAGTCTCTAAAGCTTCAATTAAAATTAAATAAAAGTAAAACTCCAGTTCCTCCATTGCACCATATTTCAAGTGCTCAGTGGTCACATGCAGCTAGTGGCTTCTGTGTTGAATGCTGACATAAAACATTTCCATGGTTGCAGAAAGCTCTATTGGATGGTCCTGTTCTAAAGCTTTCCTTATCTGTAAAACGGGAAGAAAAGTACCCTAACTATTGCCCAAGGCTCGGTGAGATAGCAGATGGCCAAAGCACAGTGTACCAATTGTAAACAAAGTGGCCTCATGGTTTGTACCCAAGCTGCTGGTCTGCTGGGAACGGAGAGAGGCATGGGAAGGCCCTTGGAGAGCGGCAAGCCCACAAGACACATGCTGTTTGCCATGGCCAATCCCAGTGGGTCAAAGGATGAGGTAGCAGGGGAAACTCAAAGCCCTCTCATCAACTGGCAGATGTGGTGGGCACCAGCCATGTCACTCATGCTATCTCCCCATCTAACAGCAAATATAAGGAAACGAAGAAATAAACCCCACAGACAGAGCCACACGACAGGGATTGTCTCCACCCAGAGCCGAGAGGGTAAGAGGTGCCCCTGGGAGGGCGACTGTGTGGGAGGAGAGTCCGGTGGATCCACACATCTGGCTCCTCTCTGTACCAGAGGCGGGGCTGTGGGAGGGATGCCTCGGCAGGAGGGGCCATGAGGTTTCACAGGGCACGTTCCCAGGGAGTCGCTGAAGCCAAGAAAGCTTTGCTGGGCTGGCAGAAACCCACACATCAACTCAGTATAAAAAACAAAAGGGAATGTTGCACAGAGAGCAAACCTTTGCTGGGGAAGGGGACAACACCTGCCCTAAGAAACTGACCCGGTGGATGCGTCTGAGACCCCTGAGCCCCCACCTAACACAGGGACAAGTCCCAGAGGTCCCTTCCTCAGGCCATATCGGGGCGGGGGGGGGGCAAGCAAAGGGAGCCATGCGTCCTTGGGAGTCTCTGGAAGTGGGCAGCTGGGCCAGCCACGTCCCGATGCCCCCAGGATGAGCCCATCCCTCCTCGCCAGTTCTCCGTTGTCCTCAGCTCCTTCTCCATCCATTCCCACACACGTCTGTTTTCCACAAGACCCCTCTTCCCTCTCTTTGTTCTTGTAAAACATCACCTTCTCTTTCCACAAAACAAAAACAGAAAGTGACATGTATTGATAAAACTGTCGGGACCCAAGTCAGCTGTAAGCTGAGCAGCAGAGGTGGCCCAAGTGCTGCCCTAACGAGGAGCTCTTCCTTCCCACGCAGGGGTGTTCTCACCTGTTGTCCAAGTTGGAACAGATCTCCCCATTGGGGCTCCAAAGTTAATGGGCTGAGAGAGGGAATTCTGGACACTTTTATAGGGAATGTGGGGGAGGCGGGTGGAGTGAGAGAGATGGAAAGAGGGAAATCGGGGGATGTCTTGCTTCCTGCAGTGCGAGCGATGGCAAACTTTGCTGGAATACAGAAAGCCAAGCTTCCTACCAGGAGCACAAGTGGGATTTTCAGGGGATTTTGGGCTGAACAGGGAGCCCAGGCTCCCCCAAGCCGCTGTCCCTGGTCCTGAACGTGCCTGCTGGCGAGCGGACGCTTCTCCCAACCCTGGCGAGGCACTGGTGATCTCTGTGCATACTCTCAAGAGATTTTCCCTCATTTCTCTCTCCCCCTCCCTCCCTCTCTCTCCCCCTCCCTCCCTCTCTCTCCCTCTCCCTCCCTCTCTCTCCCTCTCTCTCTCTCTCTCTCTATCTCTCTCGTTCTTTTGGTATTTTCCAGGACGCATACAATGTATCTGCAAGTCTCACAGTTTTTACAACTATAAACCCCTCCCACCCCTTGGAGACACTGGAGGTGGAAGCCCTGCCCTCCATTCCCCGCAGTGCTGTACTCATCTCTCTGCCTCCTCACCCCTGCCCACATGCTTCCTTTCCCCCACACTTTCCCGACTCCACCCGAGGCTGGGTGAGACTGACGAAGAGCCCGGGGCAGACTTGGGCAAAGTTCCTTAAAAGTTGCCTTCAACTTTCAGACCTCCTCTTTCTACACCTCCTTCCCTGCAGCAGACGACCCAAGTGCTTGGCTTATGCCACCTCCTCTCTAGAGCATCTGTCTCATCCTCCTCCTCCTGCCTGCTTCACCGGGAGCTGTCACAATCCTGGGGTGATGACAATGTCTCAGGAATATCAGCAGTCATTACTGGGAGACTACCCTAGGTCCCCTGGGTGCTCTTGGAGGTACTGACAAGGCTTCCTTGGCATGAGGGGTTGAGGGGGCCAGAGCCCAGACGGGGGAGGATTCCGGAGTGGGAAGCACAAACCCTAGGGTGCATCTGAGAGGGACTGTGCTCCCTTCTGCTGTGTAATCTACCGGCACCTCCTGTCCCGGCAAAAGGGGGGAAGCCTGGGGCTCGGAGCACTATTGGGAGGAGAGGCAGCCCCAGGAGACTTCGGGGCTGCGTGCAGGGTGCCAGCCTCATCACAACAACTGCAAAACCCTTACACTGGGGCAGAGCTCTACAGCCTACAAAGCTTTCACTAATACCATCTCACATGACACTCACACCCTGCCTTGCACAGTGGTTTCTGGAGTGGTTACTCCAGTGCTACACACAGGAAGAGGGAGGCCCAGGCAGGGGACTTGCCCAAGATCCCCCAACTTAAGCCCAAGAGTCAGACACGTCTTGTGCCCCACCTCCCACCCACCCTTCACTCCAGCCTTCTCCACAGCAGCCAGCTGTGCACGACTGTAATCTGACAGCGCCGCCCCTCAGCACATCTTTGACTTTCTGCCCTGGGGATTTTCTGCTGCTGGAGAGTGGGCACCTGCGGGAACGCACTCAGCCATTCTGACGCATGGGCCAACCTGGGGCTGTGCAAGGGTAATGGCGCATGGAGCAGTCCTTGGCCGGAGGGGGAGAGGACCTGGCAGGGAATGCTGTCTCTCCACCTCTCATGTGGACTCCTCACGTGGATCCCTCCATGGTCCCTCACAGGCTCCCTCACAGGCCTGAGCTCCGGCTGCCCACAGCGGCGATCAGCTCAGCGACATACCCTTGGACTGGTTCTCCCTCTTTCCCTGTTTTATTCTCCCCAGTGCCCCTCACTCCAAAATACACTCCCTGCCTTTGAACACTTCTCCCAGGGCCTGGTGTCTGGGGGGGAACCAAGCTAAGGCAGCCCCTCAGGATGGGATTCTGGAACCGGGTGATCACCATCAGACATTGCTAGGGACACCATTGCTGCTGTCACATAGGCTTGTGACAATCCCTGGCATGCAGGGCTGTCACAATCACACAGACTCTCACTGGTGGAGGACTGGGAAGAGGGGAAGGTGGAATGTGGAGCGTTTGGTTATGTAGTAGCTGTGGCAATGGTCTGGGGCAGTGGTAATTATAAGGGCTGTGGAGTTGGTTGGCTTTAGAAGCCTTAAAAAAAAAAAAAAGACAAAGACAGTCTCAGGTGAGCTGAATATCAACTCAAGGGACATTGGCCTCCATGGACATATTTAAATAGACCTTATTTTCTCAAGCTCCAGGACTTAATTATAAGGGTAGCAGAGTTACAAAGGAGCCCGAACACACAGATGTGATACAGCTCCTTTGCCAAAATCAGAGCCCTGATAGGAAAGAGTGGGACCCAGAAATGTGAACGCATATGGGGGTGAGCCTGAGGGTACCGCACCCCCTGAGTTCCCTGAACTCTCTGGGCTGGCCAAGGGAGCCCCTTCCTCCTTGCTAGAAGAAAGCTGGCTCTCCTTACCTGGAGAACAAGCGAAGACCTCACTTGAGGAGGTTTCTCACAAGATAATGCTTGTCCCATAGAAAGTTGCCCCTACTAGTGAGACTAGTAGCTAGAGTCAAGGTACAGCAGAGGCCAAGTCGGTGGACATCCCCAGCTCCAGGAGGAGATCTACAGACCCGAAGGAACAAGACCTAGCTGGTACTGGGGAGCAGGAGCCAGAGTATATCTTGAAAGAGTTGGATCAGAATATAAGTCTGGATAGGGGAGAAATTACTGACATAAAAGTAGCTCCCCATGACTCAGGCAAGGACATCTGAGTCAATCCAATAACCAGCTTCAAGCACAGACATGCTGAGGGCTTTCAGTAAATGAGGTAGAGACACTGAAACTACACTGGCAGCGTATTAGAGAAGGGACAGAAGGCCCAGGGTGGTGTGAACCCACCAGCTGACCGTTGCCCAGGAGGGTCCAGGGGATACTCCCTTCAAAGGCAACAAGAAATGCTTTGTTGAGGGGGCACCAATGTCTGTGGAAAGCTAGTAGTGGCTGCCTTCTGCAGGCCGGGTTTTCATTAGGAGATACTGCCACTAACTGGGCTCCTTGGTATCAGTGAGGATGAGAAGATTCCAGAATAGCAGAGGCCAGGTGGCCATGTTTAACCATCACAGGCAAGGTGGATATAAGTACCACTATGATCAGCAAGGCTTGGTAGCAACCGGGGTGCCTCGAACTGCAGGATCTGTGGTCAATTGACCACAGTGTTCCTGGAGGTGAGACGGGTGGGTGGCCAAGTAGGGTGTTGCTTGATTTGTATATCCAGAAAGAAATCAAGATCTGGTGAGCAGAAGACTATTCTCAGCCATTGCAATGGAAACTGGCTGTTCCGGGTCTTAGGTAGTTCTCAGATCAGAGCCTACTGACTGAAGGGGAAACCAGGGAGGGCTTGGCAATGACACAGCACTAAATGCAGTGATAGTCTCCCCATCCTTCCCCAGAGGTGACTGGGGTATTTACCAGAGAACCTGTACCTGGGAAAAGGGGGTATCCAGACTTTGAAGGCTGTGGAACACATGGGCAGGGCTGACACAAGCACTAGTAGAACGGAAACGCCATCACAGTCACAAGTTAGAGGGTAGATTATGGAAAGCCAGAGATACATGACATCCTGATCCAAGTCCATCTTACAGCGGGTCCAACGGGTTCGCAGACCCATCCTGTACTTTGTCTCTCATCTCTGAGTACATCATTTTGGACAAATATACTTAGCATCTGGCATAACGCTCATATGGGTTCTCTGACCTGGAAGGGCCAAGTGGAAGCCCATGAACCTTTCCCCAGCCTGGCCAAGACAGCAAATCAGAAAAAATAACAGCCCCCCCCGCCCCCCCCGGAAAACTGTGGAGATTAGATCCACCATCAAGGACTTGAAGGAGGCAAGGGTGGAGGTCCCCATTGTATCTGTGTTCAATTCACCTATAATGACCAGATGAATCACAGTAGAGGATGGTGGACTCCCATGAACTTAACCAAGCCTCCAAACACAGACTGCAGTGCTTTATTTACTGGAACCAATCAATAGAGCCTCTATTACTTGGTACATGGTTGTTGATATGAAAAATGTGTTCTTTACAATCCCTATCAGTAAAGAGGATTAAAAGCTCTTTGCTTTTATAAAAGAAGGATAGCAATACACATTTACTGTATTTCCACAGGGCTATAATTACCCTCTTGCTCTTTATCACAATGTCTGCAGGTCTTTGGTCATTTTGACATTCCAGAGAACGCCATGCTCATCCACCATGTTGAGGAGATCATGTTCATCGGACCAGGTGGGCAGAAAGTGGTAAGCACCCCAAATGCCCCAGTAGGACACGTGTGTGTCAGAGGGTGAGGGATGAACCCCAGGAAGGTCCAAGGCTTGCCCCATCAATGGAGTATTTAGAGTCTGGAGCATTCCGGAACATTTCCTTGACGTTTACGTAAAGGCAAGCTGTTGTGCCCTATTTCTTTTCCACCAAGAAGGGGGCACAGGATCTCAGTGGCCTCTTTGGGCTTTGGAGGCAGCATATGTTAATGTCTCCAAAGGCTATCAGTTTTGAGTAGGTCCTGCAGAGAGAGCTCTGCAGCAGTTTCAAGACGTGACACAAACCTTCCGATGGTGCTAGAACCACACTGTGGTGGTGAGGAGTCTCTGGAGAGTCTCAACCACAGACACACAGCACTGACTCCAAGGAAGTCACCTTGAAGGCCCTGTGACAGATTGGATACAATATGCGGTGCGAGAGGAGGACTGCATCATACACTTCTTTCATCCCACCCGCCTCCTCTCACCTCCTTTCTACTCCAGGCTTTGCTGCCTGTCTGCTTAGCCCAACTGCACATCTCTGTCTATCTGAGGCCACTATGCATGTGACTCCTGCAGGGACCAATGCAAGAAAAAGTTGGGGATGCCCCCAAGTCAACACCCCATGGCACAGTCCTCCCAATGGGCTACGGGAGCTGGTGGTTAAAACTCTCCCCTCCCTTCCCTCCATGGACCATTTGCAGGTGCCTTCTGCATGGTTCCTCAGGGGTCTGGTGGACTGAGCCCCAGTGGCCCCCTTGCTCATCAACTCAACAGCACACCCTGCAGTGGCTTTCCTCCTTCCCAGCTCCCTTTCCAGCCCTCTTTCTTTTGGATCACTTCCCAAAATAAACCTCCTGCACACAAGCCCTTGTCTCAAGCTTTGCTTTTGAGGGAAAAATCTAGACTAAGACAGGCAAGATTTGAAATCTGGAGTTTCTCATCCTGAGGAAAAAGAGCCACCTGACTTTTTTCTCCTCTCCAGTTTCCCTAATGGTATTAATTGTTTTCAAATATTTATTGGGTTAAAAGTCCTTCTTAATATTATAACTAGCAGGTTTTTTTTTAATTTAGAAAAGAGAGCCAAGTATGAAGATGATCACCTGTGATCAAACGATCTTAGTAGCCTTAAGTGTTGGTCATTAACAAGAAGAACATGGTCCTCCCCTGTCAAAGTGGCAGGCAGGGCTTCTCTGGTGGCACAGTGGTTAAGAATCTGCCTGCCAATGCAGGGGACACGGGTTCGAGCCCTGGTCCGGGAAGATCCCACGTGCTGTGGAGCAACTAAGCCCGTGTGCCACAACTACTGAGCATGCGCTCTACATCCCACGAGCCACAACTACTGAGCCCGCATGCCACAACTACTGAAGCCCGTGCGCCTGGAGCCCGTGCTCCACAACAAGAGAAGCCACCGCAATGAGAAGCCAGCGCACCACAACGAAGAGTAGCCCCCGCTCGCCGCAACTAGAGAAAGCCTGCACACAGCCAAAAATAAAAATAAATAAAATAAATAAATTAAAATTAAGAATAGATTAAAAAAAGAAGTGGTAGGCACAGAAGTAAACCTTTTTCCTGATGTCCCTAAGATCATTGCTGGATCTGAGACCTCAAGGACCACTCGATTCACCCCCTCCTCATGGCCTGAGGCCAGAGTCAGGGAGCTCTGGTCAGAGATGCTCCAGGCACTGCCCTTTCCTGACACTTATCTCTAGGGTGGTGTCATTGCTCCCTACATGGACCCAGTGTCCCTTGCAAGCTCAGCTGGGAAGCTTTCCGGGCCATTCTTGGTAACCAGGTTAGAGCTGGGACTCTGGGCCAATGGGCTGTGAGGTCAGCCCATGGGGCAAAGGGACCTGGGCTCTCTTGGGACGTCACCCAATAGCAGGGTGCTCTGGAAGAAGTCCTCTTCTCACCTGCCTCCTGGGTCCCGCTTCCTTCCAGCCCCAGCTCCTGAGCCGGGCACCTCCTTCTAGGAGGACATCTGTCCAGGCTCAGTGCTGCCCTCTGGGGAGCATTTGCCCTCATGGAAGCTTCTCCTGGGCCACCTGCAGATTCACGTGCATTCGGGGCACCCCGTGACCCCCACATATGTGCTTACTCTCTTTCTCTCCCTGCCCCCTCTCTCCTTACATATCTTCAGCTCCTTTAAATCTAGCCACTCTTGCCCCTGAATCGAGGAAATGATTATTTATTTAGTTATACAATCAATCAACATCTTGCCTCTTTCTTTTAAAACAACATGGGTTACAAGTCAGAGGCTGTGGCAGCCCCAGTGGCTGGCTAAGTGATCAGAAGGTGGTCCGTCTCTGGCCAGTTCCTGGTAGCTCTCTCTGTTCTCATCCCATCATCTCACTCCTGTCTCTTTCCTGCAGCTGCAGGGAAAGGCTTATTTACAGTCACTGCAGAAGCGCCCCTGCTAACCTCTGTTGGTATAACCGGAACCAAGTGGATAGAGTGGAGCTGAGGCACAGCCTGGCAGGCGCGCTCTCTAGCTGTAGATCCTGCCCTGCGGCTCTCAAGGCGGGATTCACGCATAGAACCAAGGCTCTCAGTCCTTTCTGCCAGCCCCGCTACCTCCATCCTATCCACATCAGCCAAGGCCATCCCAGCCAGTAGGCTGAGGTCCTTACACTTGCAAACAGAAGGGACTCCCTTGGGCTCACTGGCAGGCAGCGAGCAGGAGGGGCTGTCAGGAGGGTGAAGACGAAGAGGCAATGGCCCCCTCTCTGTTGGGGTCTCCGACCACTGGCTGACTTCCCCTCTCTTTGGACAATTTCCAGCTTCCGGCTGGTTCCCTGTGTGGTGTCTTTGTCTGAGAAGACAGTCAGCTCTTGGCCTCTCACGGAATGTCGGTCCCATGCAAGCAAGAGTGGGGGAGCCTCAAGTGAGGGGTGCCTGTCTGATGGATGCCCCTTCCTGGTGCCTGAGCGGGAACTGCCTCAGGTCACGTCCCCACGCTTGGGGTTTCTCAAGCTACCCTTGACCTTGCTCTGCTTCTACAGAACAGGTGAGACGTGACACCCCATCTCCCCTCAGGCTGCCCTCTCTCCGCCCCTCCTCTTTCTTCTGCCCAGGCCACTCGTTCCACTGGTGGCTCCTGATGCACTGGGCATCCCTCCTGCAGGGGTCACTCTGGGCTACTCCCCCCTCCCCGGGGGCAGGTCAGCGCCCTCCCTCTGTGTTTGCACCTTGCACTTCCTGCATAGAGATGGGTCTCATTCGTATTCCCAGTGTCCAGCACAAGTGGCTGCACATCATATTTGCTCGATAAAAATAAACAAAAGGAGATTGCCTGCGGAGACACAGTGAGAGGTAGAGCGTGCAGGGCTCATGTTTGCCATAAAAGGACGGCATTTCCCTGTGTGCACGGAGGGTGCTCTAGTGAACCCGGCATCAGAGAGGACAGACAGACGAGGCGCCTCTCTGGCTAAGATAACCCCCAAGGCACATGGGGCAGGGGTCTTGGAGGGAGAATATTCTTTTGCTAAGTTTTAGTTATTTCTCCAGATCTTTTTCAGAATTAGAAAACTTCATCTTAACACCGCCATCCCCATTTCTCTGTGGCCTCATCTGATCTTTATCTATATGTAATTATAGTTTTTACCTAGTTATAATGTGTCCTACTTCTTCACTTAACGGTATTTCAAAGACACCTTCCCTGTATCGAGTCTTCCTTCCCATCATGTTTAAAGGCTGCATAATATCACATTGAGTCGTTGCCACATAATTCACTTACTTGCTACCTGACTGCCGGACAGGTTGGATCTAGCTGGTGCGGTTTCTTCTGCTGCTATAAATATCTTGGTACTTCAAGCTTTTTTCTCCTTTTGAATTATTTCCCAAGGATATGGTCCCAGGAGCGGGATTATGGAGTCAAAGGGTCGGGATGGCTCTTGTTACATTCTGCCAGGTTGCCCTTCAAGAAGACCGGGCTGGGGTACGTGATGCGCGAGTGTCCACCTGCCCCATCACCTGCGCATCTTGTGCCTGGCTGGGGGTGTGTGGGGATGGAGAAAGGAGGTAGCATGCAGTTTGGGCTTCTGGATACCATCAGGGTGCCAAGTTTTGGAGGTTACCCCATCCCTCTCCAGGTCCTGTGGTCTCCAACTGGCCCGCGTGCCCAGTGCCACAGAGCAGACAGAGGGACTTGAGGGCAGGTGACTCTAGCAGGCAGGGCAAAATGGGAAATGAGGGTGTGCTGTCTCCTGGCTGGGGCTATGGCTTCAGCTGTTGGGGAGGGACGGGGCTGAATCAAGATGCTCATCCTAGCACGTTGCGGCCCCCCACTTCTGACCCTGCCAAAGCCAGCCTCTGCCGCATCTCCCCACTCAACTGTCCAGAACCGTGAGCAGGATTTTCCAAAACCCAGCTGCTGACAAGCCACGGCTGGAGGAAGATAAATGGAAGGGTCCTTAATCCCAACTTCTTTCCATAATTAAGTTTTGAAATCACAATTAGCTGAACCTGGTTTCAGCGGAGCAGATGGGACGGGCTCCAGGTGGAGGCCGGCCTGTGGCACCCGGGCGGGGGCTGAGGGGGATTGCCAGCCCTGCCAGTAGATCAGGAGAACTCTGCTCACTGCCCAGCCTTGGGGGTGCCTTGTTCCTAGAGTCAGACTGCCCCGGGGCGGGGGAGCATCGCTGGATGGACAATACCGGCAGCTGCATACGCTCTGTGGTGAGTCCCCAGCTCCGGTCGGTCTCCAGTTTTGAGGACTTGTTCCCAGCACTTACTCCCCACCCTTGGATGGGGCATCTCAAAACACCCTCACCAGAACCAGGGGCAGCTCAAGACGGTCAAGCCCTCCTCGAAATCATTCCACAGTGCTTGCCCGGTTCTTTGTTAAACTCACATCACTCATTCCCTCATTCAGCACCTCTGTAGGGGACCCACGTTGTACTAGGCTCAGGGCTGGGCAGGAGGACACAGAACAGGTGAGGCCCTACTCTCAGGGAGCTCCCTGGCTGGGCCCAGGGGGGCCTGGACATGCAAAGCCCCCTCAAGCTCTGGCTCCCTGGGGCTTTTGGAGACAACCAGCCAGCATCTCTCCGTCTTGAGTCCTGCTGCGTTTGAAAATTGACAAACACCAGAGGGCACGGCCCCACCGCAGGATCCTGGGCCACACCAGGGATGTGACAGGGAAGACCTCCCTCAGCCACCCCAGTTCTCCAAGGCTGGAGCAGGACTCTCTCTCCTCACCCCCTCCTCTTCCATCCATCCAGCCCCCAGCAGAGAGGGGTCCATCCCCCAGGAAGCCCTGCCTGTCCCTTGCCATATCCTGTAGCCTGGCTTCTGTTCCCAACGTCTCCTTCCTCTAGGACCCCTGCCTTTGTCACCCTGCTTTTGGAGGTCACATCTTGCCTCCTGCCCCCAGCAGACCCCTTCCTACTCTCTGTCCCACACTTGCCCACCCGCCTCTCTTCCCTCATTAGCTCCAAGGATTAGACTTCAGAGCAACTTTCTTCTTTCACAAAAATATCCTGACGCCCTCTTCCTTCCCAGCCCTGCGGAACCTTGGCCAAGATTACAACCCTCACCTCCTCTGCTCTTTTGGAAGCTCAAATGTCCCCAGAAGGCCCACATTTTCAGTTGTTTATGGGGGGTGATCAAGGGTGAGCATATGACAGGCTAGAAAGAGGAGTGGGGCCTCACCTGCCCAGGTTCCTGCCATTTTCCTGGGACCTGGACATGGATGTCACCCCAGCTACCTTCTAGACAGAAATAACAGAAAAGGGATTAAATTTCCTGTTTCTCTGGCGACCAGATTAGGGCTGTGGGAATAGCGGGGTGTGTCTCCCCCACCTCGTGCTCTCCTAGGAAGGGGAGAGGGCGTGGCGGGGAGCAAAAGCTCCTGGTTCAAACCCCATCAGACTTGCCCAGCCACACCAGCGTCTCTGTCTTCGTTCGTCACTTTGGACCCTTCCCGAGCCGTGTCAAATCCCCAAATTTTTACCTGCAGCTCCAACTAGAACCCTATGTCTAGCGATTTGCCAGGGTGATCAGAAAATGATGGCGGAAACCAAGGGCCGGGCCCTCCCCAGGACCCTGCAGCCAGCCGGGCATGTCCCCTCGATTGGGTCAGCTCTGCTCAGAGGCACCCTCTCCTCTTCCTCCCTGGTTTATTCATGTCCTGGTTTTGTGAGGGTCCCAGGTCCTTCTACTGCGGAGGCTCTGAGCCTTCAGGGGGACTGCTGGCCCCGAGAGCCACCTCACACCCAAGAGATGGTATCAACCGGGTGTGGCCAACAGGTGCTGATGGGCTGGGGGTGCGATCGCTTCTCTCATCTCTGCCCCCACCAGTTGAGACTCTGGGAACATTCGTGCCCCAGGGATGGCAGGCTGCGGGAATCACAGCCTGACTTTGTAGTTCGTGCCCCACGCACAAGCCAGGGCATCTGCCCAGCCATTCTGTACCCGGCCTTGCCCGGGACATGGAATTGTGGACGTGGAGGAAGCTACGACGCTGTGTGCAGGCGTTGCACGGGCGTGAGCACACAAGGCGCCACCACAGACCAGACCTGCCTGTTTCTGTTTCTGAAAGTGGCACCAGCGGCTGTTGGATGGACGAGTGTCCTGAAGACCCTCCACGGAGAGGGAATGCCCACGACCCACCTGCGGGACCCCACTCAGCCCTGGCACAGCAGGTGCTCGAATTCACGGAATCAAGTGGAGTTGACTGTCCCCTCTGAAGGCCTAGGAAGGGGCTCCCTGGGGACTGCTCCTCACCAGGGCTTTTCGAACTGTGGGTTTTAGGCCCCTGATGAAGTCGCCTCTGGTGGGGGGTACCGGTGGTCCCTCCTACAACTTTCTCACTCACCACGGAAAATGGCTCTGCAGTCATTGTTGGAGTGAATGGACGCTGCATGATGATTTTTTAGTAAAACCAGACATGGCCCTGTAGTGTAGGTGCCTCACCTAGGGACCCCATCCCTCGTTAATCAGACAAGCTGTCCCCCTGGGTGAGGAGAGAGGCCGGTCTGTGGGTCCAGGCGACCTGGAGCTCTTGGCCTTGACAAAATGAGCTGAAAGTGTCAAGGTCTCAAAAGTGATTCAGACCAAGAGAACACTGCTGCTGGCCCTCGCTGGTCGCTGGTGGGAAGATAGGAAGGGTATAAGGAAGGAGAAGCTACGTGGGAACAGGAAGGACCCCTGCATCTACCTGGGGAGAGGGCGGGAGGAACTCAGGGTGGGCAGAGCTCAGTCCGGAGGCTGGGTCCGGCCCAGGGGAGGGTAGGTTTTCTGACTCCCAGGGGCTGCCCGTTCTGAGACGCCCAGGAGAGAGGAGGCCGGAGACCCAGGGGCCCCCAGATCCCAGGCCTTAGGAAAAGAAGGCACTAAATCCTCATTATAAGGCTTTTTAAATGCACAGACAGGATATTAGCGCTTAAACAGCTTCTATTACTCCAGGGCAAACTTTAAAAACATAATATTTATAGAAAGCCTCGTTCAGCTCACCCTGTTTGCTCTTTATTTCTCCTGCAATTATGGCTAATTTGGAGATGGTTTGCTGGCATCTCTGCCTGTTGCTAGTCAATTATGAAGCCACCCGCCAGCTCCCCCAGGCTGCAGGGAGACACGAGCCTGTCTCCGAGCCCATCCCCGCTCCCTGTCCTGCCTCTTCCTGCACAGGAGCAAATGCCCAAGGTGCCCCTCCAGGTGCTCACACATCATGGGCCAGTGCCCTTTCTCCCTGAGCCATCTGTCTGGCCCTTCAGTCTGTCCTGGGAGCCCATTTTCCGAGGTCCGGCTCTGGAGGAAGAGGTGGGGAGGTGTTCGCCCCTGCAGGGCTCCCAGCCGCGGAAGCTCCTGGACCCTGGCCTTGCACATGGCTGCCCTCGTGTGTCTCTGAGCTGAGCCCAGCGATGCTGAGCCTGGGACAAGGCTGGCAGTGGGTCCTCTGTCTGCTCTGGGCTGCAGCCCCATCAATCCCGGAGCCACACTGCCCATCTGGCCCTAGGCCTGGGACCTGTGCAGGAGGCGGCTCTGTAAGTAGCCCTGCTCCTACTCAGACACAGGCGCTCTGCTCCCCAAGGGCATGCCACCACCACCGACCTCCCTCTTTCTTTTATCCATCCCACAAGTATTTGCCAAGACCCTCCTTTTCTAGGGCACAGCTAGAACACCACTCAGACACACCTGCCCACATGGGGTTCCCAGTCTGGGGGGCCAGGCATGAGAAAGGAAGAATGGCAGAGCTCAGGGAAGACCAGGTGGACCCCACCTGGTGCACAGGGCTGGACATCAGACGTGGGCCGGGCAGAGGTGCGTGGGGAGACGCAGCGTGAGCGCACACCCGGAGGTGGCAGGTGCAGGAAAGCATTTGGGGGCCAGAGCAAGAGCTGGTTCCAATCCTGGCTCTGCCAAGGGGAGCTGTGGGACACCGGGCACAGCCTTCCAGCCTGAGCTTCCTCCCTGCCCAGTGGTACCCGCACACCCTGTAGGGGTGGGGAAGAAAGCCCTGTGGACCCTGGCTCCCAACAGCTCAGGCAGACAGCTGTGTGGGCCTCCTCCCACAACAGTGGACCAGAGGAGGGTGCTGCGGTCACAAGCAGAGCCCAGGTGGGTGAGGAAAACAAAATGCCCTCCTATCCCGGGGTCACCCTGTCTCGCTGCTGAATATCCCTTCTCCCCCGGTTCTGGGCACACAACATGCAAACCATCTCTGCTTCTCAACCTGCACAGTGGCGTGGCGATCCATCCTACGGAGAGCCACCTGAGGCTCGGAGAAGTTTGCTGACTCACTGGGGTCACACAGCTGTTGAGCAACAGAGCTGGATTCCAGGCCAGGCCCCAGCATTGGGCCCTCTGCCCAGACCTTGCCCTCCCACCCCAGGCCCTCTGTCTCCCCTCCTCAGAGACAGCCCTTCTCCAGGTGGAGTCACCGGACAGACGATCCAAAGACAGAGATGCCCCCAAAGCAGGAGGGGGGCCTCTCTCACAGAGCAGGGGTGAACTTCCACACTCACCCCACCAAGGGGAACCCTGGTGGCCAGGCTGGAAGGGCCAGGGATAGCAGTCCCTCCTGCACCCAACCCCTGCTTCACCATGGCCGGGCCCTTCACAATGAGGATGGAGACCATGGGCCCCAACTTTGTCAGTTTTAAAATGGGAGCAATGATACATCCAATGCCTCCTTGAAAAGTTGTGTCCAGGCCGTGGGAAGACAGGTGGTCAACTGTGTGACCCTCAGCTCAGAGGAGTGGGGAGCCCTGCGGAGCTTCTGCTTCAGAGGACATCCCCCTGACCAGGCCCCACTCTGCTTCTTGGAAAAAGACTCATTCATTCATTCCAGCATGCAAGGTTCCTGCAGTCCCGGGCAAGTGGTAATTATAGGGTGGGCACCAGAAACAAGAGTTGAGCGAGACGAAGCAGGGTCTTGGAGGGAGCTACTGGTGGAGGGGAGATGGTGGTGTAAATGGGTAATGACAGTGCCCTCAGATGACTGTGTGGGGGCACAGTGGAGGGAACAACACCCCACTGTGGAGTGGTCAGGGAGGGCTTCCTGGAGGTGGTGACTTCTAAGCTGCTTCTCACTTGACATGCTGCAGCCCTTCATGTCTCTGCCCACAGGCTCACCCTGAAGGGAAGGTAGGAGCCAGCTGCGTGGTGGGGAGCATGGAAGAGAGGTGTTTTAGGAGGAACAAGCCTTGTGGGGGGGGGAGCTCAGCAGATGTTCCAGTTAACCTGGAAACAGCTCAGCGTGGCTGGACCACAGGGGGCATGAGAATGTGAAGGAGCTGCAGGGGGTGAGGCTGGGACTAAACAGTCCAAATGTAAAGAACTTTGTGCTCCAGGCTAAGAAAGGAGGTTAGACTTGACCTGGGCGGGTGGCGCTGGGGGCTGGGCCTGGGGGTCTGGGGAAGGGGGTGGATGAAGAGAAGCTGGCAGAGACAGAGCCTGCAGGGCCCAGCCTGTGCTGGGAAGCTGGGGTTGGCAAGAATTAAGGGTGACTCTGAGAGTTCAGGTGGGTGGGAGGGCCCTCCCACGATCCGTAGGAAAAAGAAGGAAAAGCTGGTCAGAAGAGAATGAGCAGTTTCAGTGTGCTGAGTCTGAGGAGTATATGGACACCAGGTGGGCATCAGGTGGACAGTGGGAAATGAGTGGGTGCCAGGTGGGGCTTGGGAGGGGTCCAGGTGGGGGTGCTGACTTGGGAGTTGGCGGTTTGAGTGCCGTCTCCCAAATTGGGGTGGGGACGTGGCTCAAGAGGGAGATCCGGGAGAGAAGACCAAGGGAAGGGGTCTGCCTGCTGTGGCCTCCCCTTTCTACTGTGGCAAATCCCCACCTGGAGGTGAAGGCCAACCAGGGAAGATGAGAGGGGGAGACTCTCCTGATCAGGTTCCAGCCCTGTCCTAAAATAGCCTCAAAAATTCAGGAGGGGATACTCTGGCATGTCCTCCAGGCCTGGCTGGGTGAGTGGACAAGGACTGAGCCCTGGAGGGGAGGGGGTCCTGGGAGGCAAGATCCCCCAAGAGAAGCCACAGCCCCAAAAGCAGCAGAGTGCCTAGGGGGCACGGGCCTCTCCTCTGCATCCACCCAGCCACCTGGGAGCGTCTCCTGGTGGCCAGGCCCAGACCAGGAGAAGTCCCACGAGGATCTCGAGGGACCCCCCCAGGCCACAGGAAGGACGAGGGGCCAGCACACGAATGCCAGCCTGGTGCTGCCGGGAGTCAAGATACAGAAAGGAATCCGTTCTGCTTCCTGGTTGAAGAACAGTGTCCCTGGGGCAGTGTCCCCTCAGGTTGGCCTTGAAGAACAAGGAGGAATTTGCAGAGCAGACAAAGGTTTGGGCAGCTGGGGCGTTCTCGGCAGAGCTAATGGTCTTTGCAAAAGATGGAGGCCCGGAGCATCTAGGCACACGCTGGCCCTAATTCTGCCCTGGGTGGGAATGCGGTCAGCAGGGCTCAATGGAACTCAGCTTGTGACCATAGCTGTGGGGCTGACCATAGCCATCCTGGCTCCCAGTGGCTACTGGTGGCTTCTCTGTGGCTGCCTTGGCCTCTCCTGCTGACTCCGTGCCCAGCCCACTGTCCAGTCACCCAGGTGCCCCACAGGTTCCTGCTCCCTGGCTCAGCCCCTCCCAGTGAGGCCCCAGGGTCTTTGAGAGCTTGCCCTGGAGGTGGGGACCAGCTGCAGCCCTGGCGGTTTGGAGGAGGACACTGCGGGGCAGGCTGCCCCTGGTCCTGGGAGAGAAGCACTTCGCTGTGGAGAAGCCCACGGCCTGGGAGGTGCTGGGGCCACCGTCCAGGCCCCAGGGGAAAGTCCTCCCCCACGAGAAAAGCACAGAATTCATGTAGATTTCCAAACCACCTCCATGGGAGCCCTGAGGCCTGTGATCACGGGAGACCCGAACTTACACTTGTGTGTGCATGCGAGCACACACACACAGGCACATGTCAGGCTTTCCTTCTCCCAGTTCAGCCAGACTGAACGAGAACCACTAGTCCCAGCTAATCCCCCAAGGGGGGCCCTTCCTGCCTCAGTCTCCCCACTGCCTCTTCCCAGGTCTGGCCGAGACCCCTACTCTGATCACTGCCACTGTCATTTTCTTGGCTGAGAGGCACAGGGCTAGCCAGGGAGGAGGGCGGGGGTCTTCGGGTTGGGGTCCTTCCTCTCCCCCAGGCTCCTCCCAGCTTCTGGGGTTTGGGGGCTCAGAGCTCCGGGGGTGTTGGCTCCGGCTCACATTTAGCGTCCCCACCAGTCTCTCTGGGATTCAGTTTCCGTAGCTGGTTTTGCAGCTCAGAGATGGGAGAGGGAAGAAGGGAGCGCATGAGATGTGGGGCTGGGGGCTGTGCACTTGGCCTTGGGAGCCACCTGAAGTTTTCACGGGGAGATCTGAGGGAGGCTCCCCCCAAGGCCAGGCAGGGGTGGGGACAGGACAGCGCACCCCATTCAGGGCATTCTGGAGCCTCCGCCCAGCCCCACGGAGGCCACCGAGGGGAGTCTGGCCTCCTGGCAGGCAGTGCTTCCTGTCTGGGGACGCCCCTGACCCCAGCACCATGCTGGCTGGGCCCTGGGGGAGAGCTGGCGCCAGCTGGGGACAGGCGCGAGGGGGCACTTTAGGGGCCGCGGTGGGCGCGCTGCTTTCTCAACATTTCAACCCCAGATCTGCCCGGAGCCGAAAAAGCAACTCGGCAGTCCACGCTTTTTACACACCCAAAAATACATCATCATTTCGGAACCGTGGCTCCTCGCAGGCTCGGGGAGGAGACCCAGTGGGGCAGCGGCGGTGGCGGGCAGCAGGGTGGGGTTGGAGGCTGTGGTCCCCACGCCGGTGCTCAGTTTAGCTGGCACTTGCAGCTGCCTTAAGTGCCGCTCTGCTCTCTGCTCCTGCTGCTACCCGGTCCTCTCCCCTCCCTGGTCTCTCTGTGTATTTCCCAGGTTGTTAGTCAGCTCAGTGCCTGCTCTGGGCTCGCCCACCTGCTGGGGTCCTGCCTGGCACTCCCCGGTCCGGTCACTCCTGCCGCCCGGCTTTCTGCTCAGAGCTGAGCTTCCCATCCTGACGCCCAGCACTCCCAAGCAGGACCCGGGGGAGGCTCCCACGGTGTGGGAGTAGGGGAGGCAAAATCTCCCAGCCTAACAGATCTCACCATACCGGATGGGGAAGGGGAGACCTCCTCCGAGGTGAGAAGAACAGAGAGAGTGGCAAAAAAGGACCACTGTTTGTTTTCGCGAAAGGTCACTCTTGGCTTCAGAGGTGGGAAGACGGAAGATGGTAGGAACAGAGGGGAGACCTGCCCCCGAGACCCCAGCCCCAAGTCTGGGAGCCGGTGGGGAGGGAGGAGAAGCAGCTGCGGCCGCAGAGGTACAGAGTGGCTGGCTCTGGGCGCTGGACTGAGGCCAAGCCGAGATGAGGCACTGCTGCAGCCGGGCCAGAAGTTGAGTGTAGCGTGGGGGGCGGTGAGAGGGTGGCGGTGCCTGGGACCCCATGTGTGTGTGTCTGTGTCCCACAGCCGGCCTGCCTCAGCGTCTTCCAGGCTGCCCTCCCCATGAGCCGCTGTGCTGCTGGGGGTGCCGCTTGCAGACATGCAGCCCTGCAGAGCGGCCAGCCTTCTGGATTCCTGCTCAGGCCTGCCCAAAGCTGGCTGGCCCAGATGTCTGGCCTCCCTGACCATTGCCTCAGGCCAGGGCTGCCTAAGGTCACCAGCCCACTAGGGATCCAGGCCCCGCCCCAGACCAGGTGGGAGGCAGATCCACCGTCGGCCTGAAGGCAAGACCTGCCCCTCCCCCAAGGCCATTGCCCCCTCTTTGAAGGAACAAAAGATAAAGAAAGGAAGCCATTCTTTCTATGGTTCTTAAGGTTTCTTCCAACGGGGGAAACTGAGGCCCAGAGGCCGGATATGGGGATGCGGGTTCTATGCATGGAGAGTGGCAGTAGGTGGTGGGCCTCCTGTCACCCTTGGGCCTGGGCTGGTGCCTTTAGGCTGGGAGAGGACGGGGACCACCTCTGATAAGCCCAGCCCTTCCCTTGCCTGGAGGGTGGCTTCTGGCCTGCTCAGGTCAGAAGGAGCCCCTCCCACCCCATTACGGCCAGCTGCGGGGGTGGGGGGCACAGGGAGGTTTCATGACTGGCCGCAGTGGGAAGCACCCTATCCATGCCCCGTCATCCCCACCCCAGGGGGACCTGGCTGAGTAGGGAGGAGGGCTGGACAGAGAAGGAGGAGGTGGGGTTCGGGGGCTGGGAGCCCCTGGCTCCCCTCCAAGCCCCAGCCTGTGCTTCCCAGGCTGGACAAGCCCAAAGGAGGCACCAGGACAGAGGCAGTGATGTCAGACTTTAAACCTCTGGAGCTGGCAAGGATGCTGATGGGTATGGGGAAGGGTTGGGGTGCAGGGGGAGGGTCTCAGAGGGCAGGGGTGTTTGTGTGCTCTTGTTGAATGCTCTGTAACTGTGTTACAAAATCCTTCACAAGCCACAAACATTGGAGCATGGAAAAGATGTTCAGAGAAGGCCTGATGCCCTAGAAACCCACTGCCTGATTTCTAGCAGGTCTGATGAGCTCTAGGGCTCCCTGGGGGTGCCAGCACTTATGAGCTGGCCCGTGCCAGGGAGCAAGCCTGGCCAGAGGCTTCGGAGGCCCTAGAGCCTGCAGACCCAGCTCTGCCAGTCACAGTTGTGCTCTGAGCCTCAATTTACTCATTTCTAACTGAGGTGACAAAGCCAGCCATGCTCCTAGGCTGTTTCAGTGATTGGATAAGATTGATCAAATGATCAGTGATCAAACAAGATGCATAAAAAGCCTGTACCCTCGTACCACTTGAGGATGAGTGATGGAGAAACAGGACATCAGAGTGGAGATGGGTCTCCCCGCCTCCCTGAGGCTTGATGAAGGGCCTGGTGCCCTGTGCTTTTCAAAAGCCACCCCCCACCCTGCCCTGACACCCACCCCAGGTCCCTGGGCATCCTCCCCTGGGTCCTTGCCGAGGCGTTGAGCAGCCACGCTTGTCGACACAGTGCTCAGGGCTGGCACCTGGTCACATTTCCTCTGAGTGTGTCCAGAGAGCCCTGTGGAACCAGGCTTTGGACATAGAAAGCTCACTGGGACCAGAGCGCCCACCACTAGTGGTCTTGAGAGCCCGTCCTTACTTTCTGTGGCATCCAGCCCAGTCATGTGGCCTTGCCCCTATACTTGGTGCTGGGCACACAGCAGATGCCTGAACACATGGGCCAGGGGGCTGAATAGAGAACTTAAAGGCTGCAGAGCATGGTTGGGCCGCCCTTTAGGGAGGGCGGGGGCGGGTCAACCCCTCATGGAGAGAAAGAAGCGGTTTCCTCCATGACCTGGGTCAATGTTGACAAGCCAACAGGCTGGAGGCTCAGGTCTGGAGGGTTTGGGCCACACCTATGAGATGTGGGTGGGAGGTCTGCCCTCCCCCACCCCGAGCATTTTGGGAGCTCACCCTTTCTTGCGTGCCTCTCTATCCCCCAGGGACCTGCCCATGCCACCAGCACTGTCCCTGAATAAGTCGCACGTCTCCTGGCATCCTCTGTGCTCTGGGGTGGCCACACTATCACCCTCTCTAGAAAGACTGGTTCAGATGGCAATGTCTCGCGGGCAGCGCCTGCGTCGAATTAAGCTCTAGGGTGTCTGCTATAAAAATGCACGCCTGCGTGCACACACGTGGAAATGCAGGAGCCCGCGACACAGCTGCATGCATTTCTGCACCCACACACATACACAAATGCACAGGTCCCTCCCTGCACACACGTGGGTGCACACACACTCACATCTACATGACGACCCTGCCTCCACAAATGTACGCAGGTGGCACACACATCAGGGTGGCCCCCAGTTGGCAGGCCACATCCTCCACGCCCTGGAGGTCTTCAGTTTGTCAGCCACAGGGGCACGCCGCAGGGCCCCAGCATAGAGACTTGGCTCTGCACCTGGGCTGGGTGGTGACATCTGCCACAGACGCAATCCACAGCCCTGCAGCTGGTGGCATGAGACATGGAGAGGATGCAGCATGCTCCGGTCAGAACGCCAGCAGGTATGAGTAAGAAATGATGAGGCGAGAAGGAAGAGGGTCTGGGAGCAGCTCCCCCAACCAGTGGGGCTGGGGAGGGCATTCTAAGGGCCACCGTCCACACAATCCAAGCTCAGCTGCTCTGCGGCAGTGCCCCTCCAGCACAGCAAGAGAGCAAACAACACTTTCAACAATTCAGCAGCAGGAGGCGGGGCTTGGGAAGGGGAAACCCACCTCAGCTCTGAGAGAGGGGCAAGAGAAGCAAGGGAAAGGTGGGGCGCAAAGGGAAGGCAGGCTTGAATTCACACATGACCCCTCACACACCATCACACCCGGCGGGCTCTCCGTGTGTCCTGATCTAAAGAAGTGCTGCAGAGTCTTCTTCCTGAACAGTAACATGTGGTGGCCAGCCTCCCACAAAGAGCCTGCGGAGTCACCTGGCCCTCCCCTTTCAACAAATGAAACTCCTCTGCAGCCTTCAGGGTTGGAAAGGAACTCATCCATCGCCGGCCAGCTGTCGTCCTTAGAAAGTTCTCCCTTTAGACAGCCCTTAAAAATTGCCCCCTGGACTCCTCCCTCTGACCTGTTGATCTGAGGCCACGTGGAGCAAACCACCTTTCCCTTCGGCAGGCCAGCCCTCGGACACTCCAAGACAGACCGTCTGGCTGCCCAATCTTCCTCCACCAGGCAAACAGCTCTCATCCCTATAGCCGTTTCCCTGGGGATTCCCATGAAACATCATAGTGGTGCCTTCAAAGTGATCCCAATGGTCCAGGGGGGATCCAACAAGCTTCCACCTTCCATAATCTGGGAATGTACCTTCACTCATGTGATCCAAATAACATGAGCTTTCGAGGCAACCACTTACACTCAGGGTGACTGCACCCTCCAGCTTGTCTGGGACACTCTGGGTTTACAGGTAACAGTGTCCCCAGTCTGGATAAGCTATTTCGTCACTATTATAGACTAAATGTTTCCCCCCCTCAAATTCACATGTTGAATCCGTGACCCACAATGTGACGGTATTAGGAGGTGGGGCCTTTGGGAGGTGATTAGGGTCAGATGAGGTCATGATGGTGGGGCCCCTGTGATGGGATAAATGTCCTGATTGCTTCCTGCTTCTGCTTTCCACGTGAGGACACAATGAGAAAACGGCGATCTGCAACCCAAAAGAGGGCCCTCACCAGAACCCGACCCTGCTGGCACCCTGACCTTGGACTCCAGCTTCCAGAATTGTTAGCAATAAATACCTTTTCTTAATAAGCTGCCGGGTCTGTGGTGTTCTGTTACAGCAGCCCGGATGGACTGAGACAGTCCCCCTAACTGTATTGAACTTACTATCAGTTAAAACCCCTGAGTCTTCCCTCTCTTACATTCATCAATTTAGTGTTTTTGGACCTCAGAGCAAGATTTTACATTTATTCTTATTAAATTTAGCTCAGTTTCATCTATGGTCCTAGCTAGTATTAGTTATTCTTCTCAGTTTCAGATTAACCAGAATCTGAGCATCATGCCTATTACGCGCTTACATAAATCACTGATAAAAATCCCGGCTAGGATAGGGTTGAGAGCAGAGCCTTGTGGCATACCACTAGGGACACCCCAGGAGCCAGTGCTCTTTGGAGATAATCATTCAGACAATTGCGAATGCACCTAACTACTGCTATCCAGTCCCCGATTAGAAGAGGGTGTGGTCAGGGTGGGCCTAATTTATGAGGTGATGTTCAGGCCAATCTGGAGGAGCCAAGGGAAGGAGACCTGAGGCTCTTTGGGAGGAATGTTTCAGCAGAAGGAGTACCCCAGGCAAAGGCTGTCATGGGATGTGTCTGGCTATTCAGAGAACAGGCAAAGTGGCCCCATGAGCTGGAGTACGGAGAGTGAAGGGGAGCAGTGGGAGAGGTGGCCAGAGGAATAATGGGGTCAGATCACATGGGGTCTCACATGGGAGGGTGTTGTGATGACTTTGGCTTTTCTTTAAGAGAACTGGCAGCCCTGAGAGGATTTGAGCTGACGAGGGGCAAGTTACAAGGTCCAGCTCATCATTAAAACCCCTGTGCACAGTCCTTAAAAAGGGGGCGGGCCAGGTATCTCAGAAGGAAGACCTTAAGACCATCTCCACTCACCCTAAGGATTTCTTCAGAGCCAGTGCCCACAGAGGAGTGGGGATGGTTTCTCGGCTCAATTACCAGTCCTCTCCTATCTCTCCAACCTTGATCAAGAGAACATGTGTTTGTGGTGTCTTTGATGGCACCAGGCACCTCCTGAGGGTCAAACTGCTGGGGCAGAAGGAGCCTGAATCTGGCATCACTCAGACCTGGGCTAATTCCAGCTCAGCTGCTGACTTGCAGTGTGGCTTTGAGAAAGTTACTTCACCTCTCTGAGCCTCCGTTTCCTTTTTGGCAAAATGGGATAGAATTATTTACTTTCCTGGATGGTTATGAGGTTTAGAAATCACCAAGGTAAAGGGCCTGGAACACAGGTGGTGTTTAATAAATGATCACCACTATAAATTCAATCAAGGGAATTTGCAATTATAAGAATGAAGAGAGAAGCAGGTGTGAAAGTCGGGGTGTGGGGGGGCAAGTGAATTTATTCACCAAGAAACCGGAGAAGGAAAAACTCCCACTCGGCAAGTTGTTCAGGAGTCTGTGGGGCCCGGCCAGCCTCGGGGACCCTCAGCCTTCTGGGCAGTGACTTCCTTCGCGGCTTGACCTGCACAGAAGCAGCTGCAGACGCTCCTCTGACCCCGTCTCGCTCTGCTCCATCCTCATTCCTGCCTCTCCTCTCCTTCCCTCCTTCCCTCTAATGCATCTGCAGATACCAGAGAGTCAGGAGGCTGGACACCCAGCAAAGAAGCCTGGAGATTTCTTGCTGGTTTGGCCGAGACCACCGATTCTATGTGCCGAATCCCGGAAGGCTAAATCCAGCAGAGGAAGAACAGAAGCCCCGAGAGACTGAAGCTGTGAGTTGAGCAGCAGGTGAGAGCACATCCATGGAGGCAAGTTGGACCTCTGCCTCTGAGTGGTTTTCCCTTTATTCCCATAGACTGGCTGGAGGTGCGCCACCCACCCCCCGCCCCCCGCCAGGAAGGGGTGATTATTTGCTCGGGTATCAGTCTGCCTGGTTCAGGGTGGTGTCCTGAGCACCTAGCACAGGCCCTGGAGCACAGTAGGTGCTCATGGCACCGGCGTGGACGGGATCACTGGTGCCGCCCAGGGCCTTCCCAGGAGGATTTCGTGCAGGAGCAGGGACCCTCTCAGTGTCTGCTGGCTGGGCTTCGAGGGGAAGGGTGGTAAGGAGGGCTGACCTGGGGCCAGTACTCATTATTATATACTTTATAACTTTTCAGAAAAACACTTGTTGCTGAAAGTGAGGGTGTGGTCACTCCAGGCTCAGGTGTCTGGCATCCGCCTGCAGCAGCAGTAGACAGGAGCATGCATGTGATGGTAGAAAGGACAAAAGCAAAGTGCCTGGGAAGACCCTGAGCTGCTCAGGGGACATAGGGGGTGACCCTAGTGCTCAGGTGAGGGTGGAGGGACCCAGGGGCAGAGGGAGGGCGGCCCAGTCCTCTGTGCTGGTCTTGCCTTTCTGGTCACCTCACCAAGGCCAGGGAGGTCCCGAATTACAACCTCGTCACATGGGGAGGGACCTCCACTTTGCTAAGTGGTGAGCTGATACGTAACCCTGCTTTTCAGCCACCAAAATGAATAAAACCTGCCTTCTTTGTGGACCACCCCCGTGGATCCCAGAGACCTCTGGCCCTTCTGTTGGCCTTGAGGAAAGGCCTGCAGGATCAGAAGGAATCCGGTGTGGGCAGCCAGCCTGGCTGGCGCCCATGTCTTTCTGCCCGTCCCCCCAACAGGGGCAGACGTCCGAGAGAGACTGGACAGTTTCTCCTTTCAAGCCGCCCGCACAGGCTTTTCCCACGACGGGTTCTGTCTTATGCAGGCCGTGTCAAGGCCTCACTAGCTCCCTTCTCTCCCAGAGTGCTGCCTGCGAGCTCTGCGTGCTCCCTCTGGCACGTGACTTGGGCAAAGCTGTCCGCTCCGGAGCAGGTGGGGTGGCTGTGAATTCTGAGAGAGAGAGATGTGTGTCTTGCTCTCTGCACCGTGACCCGCCTTCCGCTCCTTGAAACCAGATGATAAATTACCCTGCCCAAGCCGAACACGCCCGGACAAGCCTCCTCTCCAACCGTAATTAATACTCGGGGGAAAACACAGACTCGGGGTTTTTATACTTTCGCACATACATGGGTGCGCACACATAGCCTCTTTCTGTTGTCCTCTAATCCCATCTCAAATGTTTCATGTCCTGCTTATTTTATGGGTGGCACAAAGGCACCCAGCTGGATACACCTTGAAAGCCAAGGGAGGCTCTGGGGATACTTGTCAGTCCCTGCAACGCAGAGCTTGACGGTTTGGGAGCTGATTTTCTGGCAAGCAGTGCCCACGTTGCTGGTACAGTGTAGCTTTGGCCTTGGAGTTAGAAATAGCCATGGGTTTGGGTGAACCCTTTGTGATCAACATTTTCAGGCACTTTCCCCCACCCTTTGTTTTTATTCCCACTATGGCAGCCTAACTGATGCACTAGTCCAAACACATGTGTGCATATATATCAAAGAGCTCCTGACATCTGATATTCCTAAAAAAAGCTCTACACTGAGTCAGGAGCTTTGCAGCCCCATGAAGCTAGACTGCTGACAACCCTGATAACGGAAATGCTCTGTCAAAGGTCGGGAGAGCCCTAGTGGGCCAGGCGGGGTCGAGTCCTCTGTGTCCCATGCTGGTCAGTTAGCTCCTTTGGTGTGGCAGGTGGAGCCACGGCTGGGAAGGGGCTCAGAAACCCAAGCTCAAGAAACCCACACTCTCTTACAGGGATCATCAACTTTGCTCAAGGGAAATTCTCGGCATGAAAAGAAGCCCGGGCAGCATGAGCCTGGGCAAATCATTTACCCATCCTAAGCCTCAGTTTGCCCCATCTATAAGATGGACCCTACGGTCAATGGGATAGCATGTTGAATGAGCTGACAGCTGTGTGAGCCCCTCGTAAGCGGGGAGATGCCATGCACAGAAAAAGGACTAAGAGTGCAGCTCCTGCCGTGCCTGGCTCAGCGGAGAGGGTGTGGGGACTGCAATTTGGAGGAGTGAATGGTCTTAGCCTCTGACAGGTCCTCCTCCCTGCTCAGTTACTTGTATTGGGGTCAAGGTGGACGCTGCCCCCGATATGCTTAAACCATGAGGCAGTTGGGGCTGCTGAGGGACTCTCGGTTCCCTTCTCCCCCACCACTGGGGGGTTTCTGACCTCCCCACCACTGAGGTTTTAAGAGGCTTGGAGGTACTGTCCTGCCCCTCCCCCCTTATTCTTTACAATCAAAAATTTCCTGAGAAGAGCCCTTTGTAACGATCTTCTAAGAGCTAAGCTCTTGATACTGCAGATTCCTCTTAATTGAGGTGGGCAGTGGGTGGGCCATTCTCAAGGAAAATGAGACAAGGGTGTTTGTCTCTACACTTGGACCTCTCACTCCCAGGCCCGAGGTGCCTTGACCAGCGCCTCAGCCTGCCTCCTTCTCAGGAGCTCCGCCCCCTTCCACCCCGGTGTCTTGAGCCAAGAGTGGTTCTTAAGACATTGGACACCAGACAATGAAGGACAGTGATCTCTGAGAGATGGGAAACCAGTGAGGCGAGTCCCCACAGCCTGCCATCTAGAGGGTTTTCAGGCCAAAGTGCAGGGACCCCAAGTAGAGCCTGGTGTTGTCCTTGAGCTGAGACAGAGCTGAGAGCTGGGGAGACCAAGTTGGCTGGAGCTGCAAGACTGGATAGCAGAGAGGAGAGAGCTGGAAAGAGCAGGGATCCTGGAGAACTGCAGAGGGTCCCCACTGAGTATTCAGCTGAGTACTCATCAGCACATGCATTTGAGGGAAGAACCATCTGAAAGGCTTAGAGGAAACCGTGCTTGGCACTCACTTGGGGCCAGGAAGAGTGTGTGTCCTCACCAGCCCCAGCCAGACTGGGACACTTCCCGGTTCATGGAGCTCAGAGGGGCTTGCCTTGGTAGCAGGGGACACCGAACCTAGACTAACCATGCCTTGGGGTCTGTCTAACAAATCTTAAAAGCAAGATCTGAGAGGATCAAACTCTCTCTAAATAACTTAATTGCATCCCAGAACAAAGCTCAAGAGTATTTCTACGAATAAAAGTATCCAGCACCCAAGAAGATAAAATTTACAGTATGTAGCATCCAATTAAAGATTACCAGGCATGGGTTTCCCTGGTGGCGCAGTGGTTAAGAATCCGCCTGCCAATGCAGGGAATACGGGGTCGAGCCCTGGTCCGGGAAGATCCCACATGCTGCAGAGCAACTAAGCCAGTGCGCCACAACTACTGAGCCTGCGCTCTTGAGCCCGCGAGCCACGACTACCGAAGCCCGTGCGCCTAGAGCCTGTGCTCTAGGCCACCAGAAGTGGTAACTATATGGATAAATATATGACTTTTTCCTTATTACTTAAATCTCTTTAAAATATAACCATTTAAACAAAAAACAGCATTGTAAGGTTTTGTAAGGTTTATTACACATGCATAAATAAAATGCATGGTAATAATAGCATGAAGGTCAAGGGGGGAGAAATGGAAGTGTACTTATACTTGTGCCAAGTGGGTTAATATCACCTGAAGGTAGACTGTAATTAGCTAAATATATACACTGTAAACTCTAAAGCAACCATCAAAATAACAAAATAAGAGGTATAGCTAATAAGTCAAGAATGGAGATAAAATGGAATAATAAAAAAATACTCAATCCAAAAGAAAGCAATAAAAGAGGGAAAAGGGAATAAAGAACAAATGAGAAAAACAGAAAAAATAGTGAGATGATAGACTTAAGCCTATGCTGGATTAGAGTTTGAAAATCAATGAATATAATTCACCAAGTTTTTAAAGTTTTTTTTTTTAAGGCAGCAATTAGAGGAAAATGATCCTCTTTATTTTTTTTTGAATTTTTGAATTTTATTTATTTTTTTATACAGCAGCTTCTTATTAGTTATCCATTTTATACATATTAGTGTATATATGTAAAAGTTGTTTTTTTAACAAACTAAAAAAGGAAAAGCATATGACCATTTCAGTAGACACAGGAGAGGAATTTAACAAAAGTCAACATCAATTTCTAATAAAAAACTGATAAAACCTTTCAACAAGCTAGCAATAGAAGGGGACTAGGAATAGAAGGGAATCTACGAAAAACCTACAGCTAATATCATACTTGACAGTGAAAGGCTTACTATCTTTTAAGATCAGGTACGAAACAAGAATGTCCATTTTCACCACTTCTATTCATTGTTCTACTGGAGGGTCAGTGGAACAAGGCAAGGAAAAGCAATAAAAGGTCTCCAGATTGGAAAGGAAGGAGTAAAACTGTCTTTATTCAAAGACAGCATGATCATCAATGTAGAAAATCTGATGGAATCTACAAAAAAGCTACTAGAACTAGTCAGTGAGTTTAGCAAGGTTTCAGGATAGAAGAGTGATATCCAAAAACATAATTGTATTTCTATACACTAGCAACAAACAATCAGAAATTGAAAGAAAAATACCATTTAAAATAGCATAAAATATGCAATACCTAGGGATACTCCACAAAAATTCACACATTATTGATTACTAGAAATTCAGTCACATATCTCTATAAATTCTCCTAGTGTGGTAACATGAGTCAGATTAAGAAATCTTGGTTTTCCCTCCAGTTTGAAGCCCAGACAAAATGTGAGCTTAAGAGGCCTCTCTCATGCTTATTGTCTCCTGGGTCCCACTGGGTTGCAACTACCTGGCTTTATAACTCAGAGTTAGTAGAAAGAGGGATGAGAGTAGTATTTTTTCCCAGGTTGGAGGAAATCCTGGACCACATTTCATCACTACCCCCATGGAAGAAGAATGCAATAAAAGATGAAAATCTAAATGGTAAAGAAATCAAAAAGGGACAGGGAAAAGATCTCTTCAAACCACTTTACTTATGAAAGTATAAAAGTCCTATTCATAGTAGGGTTAATTTTTCCACCACATTCCTTTACATGCTTCTTCCTTATGGGTGAAGGAAGGTGGGAAATTTTGCAACCTAGAGGTTATGCTCCAGCTACAATCACCCACTGCTTGGACCCTTGCTTTAAAAATGAATAAAGTGGCCATTATAAAAAAAAATATGCAGTACCTAGGGATAAATCTGACAAGAGACATGTAAGACCTATACACTGAAAATTGCAAACTACAGATGAGAGAAAGGAGCCCCAATTAACTGGGGAGACATACCTTGTTTATGAGTCAGGAGACAATACTGTTAGGATTCAAGTTGATCTATAGACTCAATGCAATCTGGATCAAAATCCCAGTGGGCATTAAAAAAAAAAATTCACGTGTGGATTCTAAATTTAGGGGACCTACAATAGCCAATACAACTTTAAAAAAAAAGAACAAAGCTGGAGGGCTAACATTACCTGATTTTCAGACTTATTATAAAGCTACAATAATCATGACAGTATGGTATGGCATCAAGGTAAACAAATAGATCAATGCAACTAAGTCCAGAAATGGACCCACACATATATGACAACTAATTTTTCACCAGGCTGAAAAGGTAATTCAATGGATAAAGGACAGTTTTTTTTTTTTAAATAAGTAATACTGAAATCATGGGCTATCCATATGCAGAAAAATGAGCTTGAAGCCGTACCTCCCACCGTACACAAAAATGAACTCAACATAAATCATAGACCTAAATGTAACACCTAAAACCTATAAAATGTTTAGAAGAACGGATAGGAGGAAAAAAGTCTTGGTGACTTTGGGTCAGGCTAAGATTTCTTAGATACAGCATGATCTATGAAGAACACATTAGTAAACTAGGCTTTATCCAAATGAAAAAGTCAGCTCTTTGAAAGGACACTATTGAGAGAATGAAAAGTCAGACCAATTAGAAGAAAATATCTGCAAAGCAGGTGTCTGATAAAGGACTTGTATCAAGAATATATAAAGAACTCCCCAAACTCAACAATAAGAAAACAAACCACCCAAAAAATATAGGCAAAGATTTGAACAGACACTTCACCAAAGGAAATTTTGGAACGTCAGACAACCACATGAAAGATGTTCAACATCATTTGTCATCAGGGCAATGCAATGGAAACCACGACCAAATACCATTTCATACTTGTTAGAATGGTTAAAATTATAAAGACCGATAACACCAAGTGTTGGTGAGAATATAGAACTGTGATCCTCACACCTGGCCGGTGGGAATGTGAAATGCTGCAATCACTTTGGAAGACAGTTTGGCATTTACTTAAAAAGTTGAACATATGCCTTCCATAGGATCCAGCCATTTCATTCTTGGTATTTTACCCAAGAGAAAAGCAAGCAGGTGCCTATACAAAGACTTGGACACAAATGCTCATAGCAGCTTTATTTGTAATAGCCCCAAACTGGACACAACCCAGATGTCCTTCAAGGACTAAATGGATAAACAAACTATGGTGCATTCATAGCATGGAATACTACTCGGTAATAAAAAGGATGAACTATGGATGAATACCACCACCTGGTTGAATCTCAACATAATTATCCTGCATGAAAGAGGCTAAACCCCACGCCCCCCAAAAGAGTACATATGGCATGATTCTATTTATATAAAACTCTAGGAAAAACAAACCATTTTATAGTGACAGGAAGCAGATCAGTGCTTGCCTGGGAAGAGGGGATTGGGAAAGGGTGGGAGGAAGAGGTTAAAGGGGCATCAGGAAAGTGTCGGGGGTGGTGAATATGTTCGGTATCTTGACAGTAGCGATGATGTTGTGGGTATAAACATATGTCAAACGTTAAATTGCACACTCTAAATACACGTAGTTGATTGAGTGTGCATTATACTTTGATAAAGCTGATTAAAACACCAAGTCTGCAAAAATTCAAGTCAGCAAATCACCGCATCATTCCTTAGAGCGCAAATGGACTCTTTATCCCACAGACAGATTCACCTGAAGACTCGTTTGTATGCTTCCATGTAAAATGAGACTCATTTTATAAAGACGGCATGGCAAGAAAGCTGCCATATGAAGCCACTATTCTTGTGGTTACAATACTCCGTAAGAGCATGAGACCAAGGCTGACTGCACTTTCTCTGTCCCCTCCTATGGAGAAATGCATCGAACACTCACAGAGACAGGACAGCCACTCCCTGGGGACCCTGTCATGCGTCGCCCAGGGCCACAAGAAGAGGAGCCCTGATGGAAGGCCAGTGAGCGGGGCCCACGCTGTCCTCCCCACATAGCCTCCATGGTCTGCGGTGAGCGGTTTCCAGGACAAAGCTCCCTGGCCAAGTCAAGCTCCATTTGGCCAACGCCCACTTCTGGGCCAAGCAAGGGTGGGCTTGCAGCAAAAACAATACAAAAGCGAACACCAAACTAAATTTCCAGTGTTTGGCTCAGGAAAGCGTCAGACTCCTCCCACTTGACAGCGTTACTTCCGTTTCTGATCTGAGAACACGCTTTGCCATCCTTGTCACCTGCAGCCCAAGACCGAGGACCCCATGACGAGAAGCCCGCTGGGACCCAGGGTTACAAATACACGGCGAACCTGCCTTTTCTAATTTCGTTCACAACAAATATACATTATGTTTATAATAACTTTTCCCCCCAAAGTATAACTCTGAAAATGAATCTACAAAGGAGATCAGCTGCAGGCGGAAGGAACACAGGGACCCAGGGCTCAGGTCACAACTGTCCAGTCCCCCCGTGGGGATCAGCATCGGGAACTGAGCCCCCTCCCCGAGGAGACCAGGCCACAGAGGGGAGTCAGACCACCCTGGACCAGTGAGCCTGAGGTGCCCTTGGTTCAGAAGGCTGTGCAGTTCAGGGGTGCACACCTGGGCCCTGAGTACCTGGGGTGGGGGAAGGGAGGGCAGGGACCAGGAAGGAATCAGCACTGCTTCCCTGGCCACTTAGAGCTGCTAAGCAGTGTCACCTTTAAACAAACTCCTGTCCCCTCATTTCCCTTCTGGCTCCTCTGGCTCCCCAGGCCTGCCTTCCCAGGCATTTTGGACAGGCCCATTGGGGGAAGAGCGCTAAATAAGCCACCCCCACTTCAGCCTCCACAAATCCCCTCCCTCCAGCGCATAGGAAACCCAGAACCCCCAGCAATCATTGTCAGCAGCTCCCAAGATGTTCAACATGGGCATATCTGTCAAAAACTATTCAGGAAAAAAAAGAGAAAGTCTTTATACCTTTTATTCAGCCAATTTTTCCCGAGGCACTGTGGGCTCTCTAAGAAAAAAAAAGAGAGAAAAAGGGGAGAGGATTAGAATCATTGTCGTCATCGCACATCTGGTTGCTGGCTGCGATTTGCTCATTGACTAGCCAAGTCTGGAAGAAGAGGCATTATCTCCCTGGGAGGCCGAGGAAACCTGCCCACATTAAACTGCACGGCCAGTGTGGCTGGGAGTCTACGTCTGATTTAACAGGCAAAGACAAAGGGAAACAGAACACCATGGTCCTGTCGTCCAGATTTTCCAAACTCATTTTCCCTGCCACTCTGGGGTATTCCTTTGTGTTTTTTTCTCTGTCTTCCCTTTGCCCCAAACTCTGAGTTGCCCCCTCCTCTTCTTCCTTACCCCCACCTGGTTTTCAGGTTATTCTCATATGGGGACTTTGTGAATTGTGGATGTGGTGTTTAATCCCAAACTGGGTTCCCCTGCCACCTGCACTGGTTTGTCCCCACCTCCCCAGGTGTCTCTCTGGGTGGGGTCATGGTGCTCACATCTATTTTAATATTCGTCAAAGGATAACACAGGGTGGGACTTCCCTGGTGGCACAGTGGTTAAGAATCTGCCTGCCAATGCAGGGGACACGGGTTCGAGCCCTGGTCTGGGAAGATCCCACATGCCGCGGAGCAACTAAGCCCGTGCGCCACAACTACTGAGCCTGAGCTCTAGAGCCCGCGGGCCACAACTACTGAGCCCACGCGCCACAACTACTGAAGCCCACATGCCTAGAGCCTGTGCTCTGCAACCAGAGAAGCCACAGCAATGAGAAGCTCGCACACTGCAACGAAAAATAGCCCCCGCTCACCGCAACTAGAGAAAGCCTGTGCTCAGCAACAAAGACCCAACGCAGCCAAAAATAAATAACTAAAATAAATAAAAATTAAAAAAGAAAAAAAAGGATAACACAGGGAAAAGTGGAAGGGTTGCTATTGCTTAAAGAGAAGTAAGAGAATTCTAAATCTCACAAATACATGATTTCAGAAGCCACTGTTGTGTGTTGTTTGGAATTAGGTGCAGCTTCCAGGAGCTTCCATTGGCAGGAGCAGCTCAGAGCTAGTGCCAGACTAGCAGGGGCCAGGCGTTAACTCCTTTTATAATCCAGGAACCTGGGGCCAGAGAGATCAAGGTACTTGTCTAGAGTCACAAAGCTGATTCCTGGGGGCCTGAGGACTGCACACATGTGTCTGGACTCTTAATCCTGCCCTTTTCTCATTGGGCACTTCAGAGATTAGAAATGAGGGTGTGTGTGTGTGTGTGTGTGTGTGTGTGTGTGTGTGTGTACTTTTTCTGGACTTAAATTCTCCTTATTTATTTTAGTAATGTTTCATAATTTTATAGGTACATATCCTGCACATCTATTTTTATTGTGGTAAAATACACATAACATAAAATTTACCATTTTAGCCATTTTAAAGTGTACAATTCAGTGGTATTAAGTACATTCACATTGTTGTGCAACCACCACCATACCTGGTTCTAGAACTTTTTCATCACCCCAAAAGGAAACCACGTACCCATTAAGAAGTCACTCCCCATCGCCCTCTCTCAACTGTGTGTGTATTTCTTTTTTTAAACTTAGCATAAACAGGATAAAGACAAGTGGAAAGCTTCTAAAATCAAAAGGCAGTCAGACTGGACCTCTTTCTTAAGATGTAGAAATTCACCATCATTACCATCATCAATATCACCAGGAAGAGCAGGTAGATGCTGTCACTTATTTCGCACATTTTACGTGCCAGGTGCAGGCACTACTCTTACCATCCCCATTTTTCAGGTGAAAAAACTGAGGTGCACTTTGGTTAAGCAACTGCACCACCAGTAACTGGGGCAACCGGGTTTCCCTGGCAGGTTCCCACTGTGCTGCACTCCCTCTCACCCACAAATGGAAAGAGGCACCCTTCTCCGTGGGAAACGAGAATTAAAGGTGGAAGGAGAACATTTAATGTGTGGAGCCTGCTTGGCCTGTGTTAGAGTTTGTGCAAATCACGAAGGCGGTATTTCATGGGAAATCGCACCCCTAACCCCCAACCACAGCAGGGAGGGCCGTGGGCCAAGGTGTGGCTGAACTTGAACCACACAAGGAGAGGCCATCACAGAGGTGGCCCCCCTATAGCCTCTGTTTGTTGCTCGGCATCTCCCCCCACCCCCCAGTCAAATGGCAAAAGCAAGTACTTCTGGCACATGTCTACACGCACCTCACAAAGTGACTCGATGCGATTGGAAGGCACCGTCGAATGAAGGCGTCATTACAAAACGAGATGGATTGAATCAATCAGCTTTCATCAACCGCCGCCTTCAGTTGATTTGGGGGATTTTCTTATTGTTGCCTTTTTTCTTGTTTTTTTTTTTTTCTTAAAGTGAGTTTTCCTCCCAGTGCAATTCAATTTGGTTCCATTTAATTCAATCCATGCAGCCCCAGTGAGCAAACACACACACTCGCTGCAGCACAGGTCTGGGCCAAGCGTGCGGGAGTTGGATGGGAGGGGCCTGCCCTGCTGGGCAGGCGGCTGCAGGGCCAGAGAACGAGGGCTAGTCCAGGATTTGGGGTGGGGCGCTTCCTTCCTCCCTGTCCTTGTCTCTCCTCCACCGAAACAACTCCCAAGATCCCTCTCCTTTATCCACTGTGTCCAACCCACAGATTTCCTCTAAGCGCCAGGGAAGTTCTGGCCCGGAATTCCCAGTCTTTGGGCAACATCAGGGCTGGCAAGGCGTCCCCACCCCCACCCAGCCTCCACTAGTCCTCAGGTCCTGAGTCACTCCTTGAGTTCTCCTAAATGTTTCCCATGGTTACAAGTGTCCTTATTTGGTCAAAATATTTGGTACCTATGCCATTTGAACCCAGGGGTTACACCGACTCGGCCCACGTCAGGAGTCTCAGAGGCTGGGACCCATGTCCATCTCCAAAGAACCTCCATGTTTTGAAAGACCCAGAACCAGAGGGGTGGTCGGGAGGACGTGCTGAGCCTGATGCCTTCATCAGGTGGCACATGACGGTCCAGCCTATTTTCCTAGGCTTCTTCAGGCTGAGCCGCCCTGGCTCTTCCCTTTCCTCTGTCCGGGTACAGAATCTCCAGAGTAATGAAGTTTTCACCTGTGCCTCCCTGGAGGCTCTTGCTACTTGGAAAGGAAGTGGGGCCCGTGTAGACCTGCTTCCTCTGTGGTCTGGCTCTCCTCCTGGCGTGAGCCAGACGGGGATGGGCCGACTCCGACGGGGCTTGTCTTGCATTGTGAGACACACACTGGTTTCTCCCTTCCTCTTCCATGTCTCCAGCATTTCCCATCCTCCCACCCTCTGCCCTCTACTCTCTCACCTCACCCACCCTGTCCCACCACCACATCTGGGAGAGGAGGGAGGGAGGAGCCTGGGGCTTGCCCTGCTCCGTGGGCCTTGCTGACAACGCCCGCCCGTGGGCGGGCTGGCGGGCCGGGAAACGTGCAGCAGACTCTCAGCCTCACAGTTAGCAAACACTGCTCTCGGCCACCCGGCGGGATAATCAATTATGGAGATTTTTGCCTCCGTGATCAGGTTTGTGGAGGAGCACAGATCATCAGCCCAGGCGTGCTGAGTGCCCGAGCACACCCGTGGAAAACCCTTCAGCAGAGTCCAAAGAGAGCAAGACGCATTTACCAAGCTCAGAGGGTCCCCACCTGGCCCAACTCCCACTGCAGCAGCCTCTGCACGAAGTCTGCTGAGCTAGAAACTGCAGACTTCCCAGGGGAGACTTGGTGGGCAAGGAGTTACCCAGAGCGGGGCTGCTCTCCCTTTGCTGGGGCGGGAAGTCCCCACCATCTGGCACTCACCCACTGGCCTGTGACTCCCACCCCCACCCCACAGAGGCCATATCTCACCGGCCCCACGGCCCCAGAGCCTGGTGCAGGGCCAATACAGACGGAGGCAGTGGATGTTTGGTGGACGCATGAATGAATGAACCATCCGGCAAGTGTTTGCCGCGAGGGATCGGGACCAGATGACCATTTTGAGAAGCGGGACTGGGTGCTTCTAGAGTGATATTTGCTCCTGGGGGTCCCGTTGTGTATGGACACTCACCCCCATGGGACCATTCCTCACGGTCTCCCTGCTCAGTCCTCCTTCAACACAGACTTCACCGGCTCACAGCTTAACCTGCCGCCCTCACCCCTGTCCCCCTCTGATGCCGAGTTCCTCTTGGGCTTTTCTCTGCAATTCTCCTCAAGAGCATTAGCATCTGCTTTTATTCAACTCCATCCAAATGACGGAGGTCACCCTCTTTAACCTGTGTTCTCTTCTGTCCATAAACCATTGGATTTTTCAGAAATTAAACCTCAACTTCCTTGTATCACCCTTGGGATAAAAGAACACGCATCCTGCACCCCTATGTTCATAACAGCCCTATTTACAATGTCCAAGACATGGAACCATACTAAATGCCCATTGACAGATGAATGGATAAAGAAGTTGTGGTACATATATACAATGGAATATTACTCAGCCATAAAAAAGAACGAAATTGAGTCATTTGTTGAGACGTGGATGGATCTAGAGACTGTCATACAGAGTGAAGTAAGTCAGAAAGAGAAAAACAAATATCGTATATTAATACATGTATGTGGAACCTAGAAAAATGGTACAGATGAACTGGTCTGCAGGGCAGAAGTTGAGACACAGATATAGAGAGCAAACGTATGGACAACAAGGAGGGAAAGCCGCGGAGGGGTGGGGATGGTGGTGTGCTGAATTGGGCGATTAGGATTGACATGTATACACTGATGTGTATAAAATTGATGACTAATAAGAACCTGTTGTATAAAAAATTAAATAAAATAAAATTCAAAAATTAAAAAAAAAACTCAAAAAAAAAGATGTGGTATATATATATTCAATACACACACACACACACACACACACACACACACACACACACACACACACCCCCAATGGAATATTAGTCAGCTATAAAAAAGAATGAAATAATGCCATTTGCAGCAACATGGATGGACCTAAAGATTATCCTACTAAGCGAAGTAAGTCAGAAAGAGAAAGACAAATACCATATGATATCACTTATATGTGGAATCTAAAATACAATATAAATGAACACATCTACGAAACAGAAACAGACTCACAGACAAAGAGAACAGACTTGTGGTTGCCAAGGGGGATGGGGGGTAGGGGAGGGATGGATTGGGAACACCTGAAACTAACACAACATTGTAAATCAACTATTGGGTTGGCCAAAAAATTTGTTTGGTTAGTAAATACATTGTTCGATAAAATTCTTGGTGAAAATGAAAAATGTATTTTAGTTTTACTTAAAAACGAACGAACTTTTTGGCCAAACCAATATAATTCAATAAAATTGAAAAAAAAAAGAACACTCATCTATTAGTAAAACCAATTTTTAGTGTGGGTCATGCAAAATGACTTGCCAGAAAAACTCCTCTCCCATCATGGCCCAGACGCCCCCTCACTGGTGGCTCTCCCGTGGCACACCCTGGACTTCCTCCCTCCCCTTCCCAGCCAGGTGCCGAGTCACTTGACTGTGGGGCAGGGGTAGAAAGGTATGGAGAAAGTGTATTCGTGACTGGTTGTGACTCCAACTATTTGCTAAAATTATTTACTAGTAGCCATCTTGTCTCTTATTTATTGAGCATCTATTATGTGCCAGACACTGAATATACAAGCCTCAGATCAGCCCATGAGGTAGGCATTATTATCCCTGATTTCCCGATGAGAAAAAGGATGCTCAGATATTCATCCAGGTCCATTTCACTTTAAGTCCCAGTCCACTGCACCACACCCTCCTGCACTTTTGGGGAAGAGGGTTTGGAGAATCCATCATTTTTCAATACCTGTCTTCTTAGCTCCACTGGCAAGAATAACCCAGTCTGCCACAGACGCCTATGTTCCAGGACAAAGAGAAAATGGTCTGTCCTGTCAGGGGTGTTTGGGAGAGGAAGAGCTTGTTGATGCTGAAGGCGCTGAGGAGGCTGCCGGTGACAGCACAGACCCATTTCTGCAGGAGGACGCTTGGGTGTCTGAGTCAGCGCGGGCTGCCATAAAAAAATACTGCAGCCTGGGGGGCTTAAGCAGTTCTGGAGGCTAGAAGACTGAGATGCAGGTGCCGGCGTGGTTGGGTTCTGGTGAGAGCCCACTTCCCTGCTTGCAGACGGCTGCCTTCTTGCTGTGTCCTCACACAGTAGGGAGAGAGCTGTGGCATCTCTTCTAATAAGAAGGGCACTAATCCCATCACGGGACCCTATCCTCATGACCTCATCTAACCCTAATGACCTCCCAAAGACCCCACCTCCTAACACTATCACAGTGGGGGTTAGGGCATCAACCCACGAATTTGGGAGAACACAAATGTTCAGTCCGTGGCACGTTCCCCAGCATTCACTCTTTCCTTTGCTTTTTTCTTTCTGCACCTTCTCAAGAGCCCTGGTGCTGGGCTCTTGTTTAAGATCAGAGCAGATTTATCTGGCGTCGTACAAGTTGCTGCAGTGCAGTCGCCAGCCCAGGAAGGATCTTAGGGGCCCCTTGCCTACCGTGGTCATGCTGTTGATTAGGGTCTCTGCTCAGAGAGCCTGGTGCCCTCCCCCACCTTGACCTTCTGGGGAGGAACAAGGCCAGGTGGATGGTATTGAGGCAGCATTAAAAACCCTGCTTGTCCACTGCTACTCTTGTTGTATTACTTTGGATTTTATTATATAGCCTATTTTGTGCTCTAAGAGGAACTGGAGGTGAACGGTGCAGTTTTATAAATAAAAAATTAACCGTGGGTGGCTTAAACATGACTTTTGATGATGGTCATCACAACTCCAGAGCCATGTCAATTTAAAGGTGTTTTTTTTTTTTCCTTTTTATGAAAAGAAATTCACCTTTGGAGAGAAGAGGAGAGGACAGGAGAGGAGGGGAGTGGAGGGGAGAGGTGGGGAGGGGAGAGGAGGGCTGCTGGCTCCTGGCTCAGAGACCCCGAGGCACTGAAAGGGAGACTGGGGAGTTCTAGCAGGTTCTGGCCATCAGTGGTTGCAGGGCCCACTGGGGTTCTGAGCACACAGCAAACAGGGCCACCAGGGGAAGAGTCACTTCCCGATGGGCCCTCGCAGGGCGTCAGGGCAGGAGCGAGGTTACTCTGTGCTCAGAGCAGCCCAGACCCCTCTCCCAGGAAGGCCAGCCAGGGATTAGGGCCCCCCCAGCCACAGTCCCCACTTCAAGGTCCTCCAAGGCCTTTAGTCCTGCTCCAGGGGGCAGGGAGCAGGTGGGTCCATCTCACCCTCTGCCCGAAGGGCGGCCCTGTGGGCCCTGTGGCAGGAACAGCACAGCTGACACCTGCTGAGTGTGCAGGCAGCGGGTGGGGAAAGCCCAGCAGCCCGTTGTGGGGCCACTGGTCCCAGAACGCACGTGGCTTTGGTGCCCAATGTCTGCCAAACCCTTCTGTCTGTTTGTGACTCCCCAGCAGTCCCTTCTCTGACCTTCTGTGGACAGCTGGCTCTCCCGGCTGTGATGGACTTTGCAAACTCCTGAGCTTCCAGATCCCCACCCGGCCCAGCCCCATGGCCCCTGTGCTGCCTCTGCCTTTGCCAGCAGCCCCGATGCTGTCAATTGCTCATGCTGTGTAGGAGGCTCTGTCTGGTGGGATGAGGTCGGCAGGCAGCTGGTGGGGAGGGCCTTGGGGAAGGTGCTCCTCCACGTTAGCCGAACTCAGCATGGACCTGGGATTTGAGTGAGCTCACTGGTCACAGGACCAGTGGCATTTCCAGCATCTGAGCTGTCTGTCAGCACTACTGCATGTCACCCCTCTGTCCTGGGGTTGGCCAGGAGCAGAAAGTAAGGCCCAGGGAGGGAGTTTTCCCAAGGTGGACACAGCTCCGAAGGACCAAAGCTGGGACAAGAATGTCCAGTGCCACCAAGCAGGTGGCAGATGGTGTGGGGCAGGGACCAGAGAACCCGCTGTGGACGCGGAAACCATCCAGGGGCCAGAGTCACAGAGGAAGTGTGGCAGAGCAGGGGTGGCACCTCCTCCCTGAGGAGCTTTCCAACACACAATCCCTATCGCCAGGAGCCCAGCATTGGGTTATTTCAGCAAGTCTACGGAACCCACTTGGCCATCAGCCCAAGGAGGAGATGCCAGCTGTACTGGGTAGAATGGTACCCCCAGAAATGTGTGTCCCCCTGCAACCTCAGAATGGGAGAGAGGGTCTTTGCAGATGTAGCCAGTTAAGGGTGAAGATGAGATCATCCTGGATTAGGTAGGTCTTAAGTCCAATGAGAGTGTCCCCGTAAGAACCAGAAAAGGAGGAGACACAGGCACAGAGAGGCCATGTGACAACAGAGGCAGGGACTAGGGTGATGTGGCCACAAGCCAAGCAAAGCCTGGGCCTCCAGAAGCTGGAAGAGGCAGGAAGGATCCTCCGCTAGAGCCTTTGGAGGGATCGTGGACCTGCTGACACCTTTATTTCAGGTTTCTGGCTGCCAGGACTGTGAGGGAATAATTTCAGTTGCTGTAAGCCCCATAGTTTGTGGAAATGTGTCACGGCAGCCCCAGGACACTAATCCGCCAGCCTTCTCCAAACGCCTTAGAATGATCATGACATTTGCCCCAACCCACGCTGCACCTCTCTTGTCCTGGCCTGGGCAGCCTGGGTCCAGACCCCAGCAGCCCTTCCTCCTACTCACTGGTCCTCTGTGACGTCATTCTGATGATGCCCACTCTCCGATGCTCACCCCTCCGAGACCTGTTCTTTCGAATGCAAACTAGAGGGACGGGGAGGCCATGGCTGAGCTGTGGTCTGAGGAGAAGGATGCTGCACGGCACGCTGGTGTCTTGCAAACGGATCCTGAGAAACATCTTTCAGGCTGAAAGACCCCAGGAAAACCGTTGTTCCCTTGACGCGTATTTTGTATCCACTTTTTTAAAAAAAATAAATTTATATATTTTTGGCTGTGTTGGGTCTTTGTTGCTGTGTGCTGGCTTTCTCTAGTTGCGGTGAGCGGGGGCTATTCTTCATTGTGGTGCATGGGCTTCTTATTGCGGTGGCTTCTCTTGTTGTGGAGCACGGGCTCTAGGCGCGCGGGCTTCAGTAGTTGTGGCACTCAGGCTCAGTAGTTGTGGCTCGTGGGCTCTAGAGCGCAGGCTCAGTAGTTGTGGCACACAGGCTTAGTTGCTCCGCGGCACGTGGGATCTTCCCAGACCAGGGCTCGAACCCGTGTGCCCTGCCTTGGCAGGCAGATTCTTAACCACTGCGCCACCAGGGAAGCCCTTGAATCCACTTTTTAATTTGTTTGGGGTTTTGGGGGTTTTGTTTGACTTTTTATTGTGGTAAAATATATGTAACAAAAAATTGACCATTTTAACCATTCTTAGGTATACCGTTCAGGGGTAAATACATTCACACTGTTGTGCAATTATCACCACCGTCCATCTCCAGAACTCCTTCATCTTCCCAAACTGAAACTCTGTCCCCATGACGCACTGACTCTCCATCCTCTCCCCCAGCCCCGGCGCCTTCCATCCTCCTTTCTGTCTCTGTGAATTTGACTCCTCCAGGGACCTCACATGAGTGGAATCACACAGCGTTTGTCCTCCCGTGACTGACTCGTTTCACTGAGCACACTGCCCCCACAGCTCCTCCATGTTGCAGCAGGTGTCAGAATTTCATACCTTTTACAGGCTAATATTCCACTATGGATAGACCACATTTTGTTTATTCATCTGTCGATGAACATTTTAAGCCACTTTTGAAGACAGCGAGAAACATACAATCAGCCATGTTTCCCATGTTTCTTTGGCTGCTGGCAAGTTCAGAAAAGAGAAGAAATGGGGCTCAACCTCGCTAGTTGTATTTCAAAGCCCCGACAGGCGTCTTTTCCCTTCCTATTTCTCTTTTTCTGTTCTCTAATCTTGACTTCTACCTACTGACACATTTCTATTTTATTCAGTGTGGTTATGGAAATGGATGCAAAACCGTCTATGGGACACGATGGGGATACCAGGTAGAAGCGTTCGCCATCTGATGTTCTCCAAGTTGTCCTCGGTGCCACACCAGCTTGTGTAGCCCCTGAGGAGTGCTCAGCGTTACAGCTCCTGTCTCCAAGTTCATTCATTCACTCATTCACTCAGCAAACGTGTATCGAGTCCAGGCAGGAGGGGCACGGCAACGCGCACAGCTCGGACTGTGGGGTGTGAACACCTTTGACGGTCTGGTTTCCTGGTCGCGTCCGCGTGCTGGGGTCTGATTTCGCTGAGGAGGCTGGTCTTTCTAATGAAGGTAAAGGGCCCCGTCTGAGCTGTTCCCCGGGGAGCCGGGGGCTGCCACGTTCTCTTCAAAACTCGGCTGAAATGGAGTTCAGTGATGGCCAAGTCTGGGCGGCCGTCCAGTCTCCACTTGGCTCCTGTCCCTTCTGTTTCTTTAAAAGCCGGCGGCCCCTGAGCATGGAGAGTCCGCCAGGGCTGTGTTCAAAATCACAGTTGGGAACGTGTCTCCTTGTAGGTGATCCTTGGAAACCTGACCATGTACTTACAGCCTCTCCTTCGTGGGGCAGGTCTGGCCCGAGGACGCAACCCCTCGGCATAAGCAGCGGGTGGGAGGCTGCCCAGTCGCGCCCTGAGAAGCACGGGTCGGGGGTGGGGAGTGTGGTGGAGACGGGGGAGGGGCTGAGTTAATACGCAGGACAGACAGCACCATTCAGCACGCAGACGGTCTGCTATACTAGCTTCTTAGAAGAGCATGTTTTTCTATCAATAATTTAGACATATCCTTTCTCCTTTGGGAGATGGGCAAAATCTCATTTCCTGAGCAAATCCCCTAAGAAACCAACCTGTTCACTCCTCTAAGATTTTCAGAAATCTGTCTCGATCAACCTACTGATAAAAGTAGAGACTTGGCGGAGAGGGCTGGGAGCTGGGCGCCAGGACAGCTGTCTGCGCAGTCCATGGGAGCCAGGTGGAGTCCAGGCAACGTCCCAGGACCGCGCTGGGAAGTGCAGCCAGCCCCATCCTCCTCCACCAGTGCCTTCTGTAAATGCCGTGAGGAAGATGTGCAGAGCACAGAACCGTACTGTTCGACTTTAACACAACAACCAGATAATCGCTTGAAGAAATAGAGAAAAGCCAGGCAGAGATGTCCATCTTAGGAAAAATCTTGGGATGAGGTATCTGCAGCTTTTTCCCGCTCCCCAAAGGGAAGAGAAGTCCCTGGCTGTGCTGGGCGCTTATGTTGGAGGTTAATCCACAATCCGGTCCCACCTGGGATGACTGGGAAACCTTTGGCGAGTTTCTCAACCTCTGAGTGCCTTAGTTTACTCACCTGTAAAGTGGGATGACAACAGTGCCGCCCCCCTGGTGCCTCTGTGAGGAGTAAAGGAGAACAGGCTTTAGCATGACACCTGGCACATTACTGGGGAGGATTTCACCCCAGTAATGAGGTACTGAGTTTTATTTATTTATTATTTTTATTTATTTTTGGCTGCGTTGGGTCTTCGTTGCTGCGCATAGGCTTTCTCTAGTTGCAGCGAGCAGGGGCTACTCTTTGAGCGGGGGCTACTCTTCGTTGTGGTGCGTGGGCTTCTCATTGCGGTGGTTTCTCTTGTTGTGGAGCACGGGCTCTAGAGTGTGTGGGCTTCGGTAGTTCTGGTGCGCGGGCTCAGTACTTGTGGTGCACGGGCTTAGTTGCTCCACAGCATGTGGGATCTTCTCGGACCAGGGCTCGAACCCGTGTCCCCTGCATTGGCAGGCAGATTCTTAACCACTGCGCCACCAGGGAAGCCCCGAGGTAATGAGTTTTAAAAATGAAACCAAGGCTGCCCTGTCTTTGGCAGGAGGACCCCCTTCCTGCTGGTTCCTATTTCTGAGCTGGGACTTGCCACCACAGGCTGGGGAGGGATCTTCCTGCCAGCATGGCCACGGCAAGGCCCGCTCCCCTGGGTCAGCAACATCGCAGGCCTTCCCCTTCTTTCAGCTGACAAAGGACTCCTGAGACCTCTAAACCACCAAGCCCTGCAAACCCATGGCTGCAACGGCCGTGAAGCCTGGGACCTTGGGCACAGCCAACCACCGCCTGCTGGAGCGCCGGTGGCCAAGGAGTGCTTAGGTCCTCAAAGTCAGGCATTTGTGCTCGGGCTGCAGATTCGGGGGCAGGGGGAGGTACTGAGCTGTGAGTAAAGTCAGAGCCCCCTCTTCACCACCTCCTTCTGTTCAGTGCGTCCTGGGTGGCCCTGCTCCAACCCTGCTGCACAACCATGTCCTTTATCTTCTGTATCCTGATGCTTCGATACCTGGGGCCTCACTGACCCTGGAGGGACCATCTCTCCCAGGGCTGGCTAATTCCTAGAGATGGCAGACAACTCCGCCAGCCCATCCTGCATGTACAAAACAACCAACCCAGAGCCCACACCCACACCTCCTCTACAGGGCTCTCACTCCCAGGCCACTGTCCACCTGCCCTAACCACCCCAGGGCCAGGTATCAGACAACTTGGGAGAGCCCGTATGCCCAGAACCCACTGAAATTACTCAACTAGCCCAACCTAAGCCTGCTCACCCTGCCTCACCTGTCTGTTCCCTTGGAAACTACAATACAGGCTCTTGCCCACATTTTCCTGCTCCTTCTGCCTTCTGACCCATCCTGGTGCTGCCCCATGTTGCCCTGTGTGGCATGCCTCCTGTTTCTAGGGAACTGTGAGTATAAAGTCTTCTCCTGGCATGGCAGGCATTTTCGTGTCTGTGTGTCCTATCCCACCTGATTCAAACACATCCTGGGTCCCCTTAACACCTGCCAGACTCACCCTTCCAGCCGCACCTGCTGGCTTCTCCCTCAGGGTCCTGGCTCTTGCAGGAGGGAGCTGGTTTTAGGGGGTGACACCCAAGTGCTCCCCTGAGGGTGGGGGAAGAGTCGGTTAGCACTTGGCGCAGCTTAGAGGCTGCTGGCTCGACCCGATTGCCACTGCTAGACCTCCTCAAAAAGACTATTACTGCTCAGCAATTACCTTTTGGGATTAACACATCTCTGCCCACTTTATCAATTTCAGAGTCTTCTACTGGAATCGGCCTCAGAAGTAAAAAGTGATCCTGGACTTCTATCAGACCCATGTCCCCGGGAGCGTCTGCCTGCGACTAACCCTTGTTGACAAGCAGCTAATTGGGGATTGTGCCCATATCGACAACTGGGCCTATTTAATAATAGATGGCCGCTGTCTTCTGCTCACCGAAAGCCTTTACTGAGACGGGTGGAGAGCATGGTCATTTGTGTCTTTACGCATACATCCCTGAGGTCCTGAGGCTAATGGTCAGGACTCTAAATAGTAATAACAAAGATGGGGGGACAGCTTCAAGATGGCAGAAGAGTAAGACTCGGAGATCACCTTCCTCCCCACAAATACATCAAAAATACATCTACATGTGGAACAGCTCCTACAGAACACCTACTGAACGCTGGCAGAAGACCTCAGACTTCCCAAAAGGCAAGAAACTCCCCACGTACCTGGGTAGGGCAAAAGAAAAAAGAAAAAACAGAGACAGAAGAACAAGGACGGGACCTGCACCAGTGGGAGGGAGCTGTGAAGGAGGAAAGGTGTCCACACACTAGGAAGCCCCTTTGCGGGTGGAGACTGGGGGTGGCTGAGGGGGGAAGCTTTGGAGCCACGGAGGAGAGCGCAGCCACAGGGGTGTGGAGGGCAAAGCAGAGAGATTCCCGCACAGAGGATCGGTGCCGACCATCACTCACCAGCCTAAGAGGCTTGTCTGCTCACCCACCGGGGCAGGTGGGGGCTGGGAGCTGAGGCTCGGGCTTCAGCGGTCAGATCCCAGGGAGAAGACTGGGGTTGGCTGCGTGAAAGCAGCCTGAAGGGGGCTAGTGCACCACAGCTAGCCGGGAGGGAGTCCGGGAGAAAGTCTGTACCTGCCGAAGAGGCAAGAGACCATTGTTTTGGGGTGCGCGAGGAGAGGGGATTCAGCCTAAACGAGCTCCAGAGATGGGCGTGAGCCGCGGCTATCAGCGCGGACACCAGAGATGGGCATGAGATGCTAAGGCTGCTGCTGCAGCCACCAAGAAGCCTGTGCGCAAGCACAGGTCACTATGCACACCGCCCCTCCCGGGAGCCTGTGCAGCCCCGCCACTACCAAGGTCCTGCGATCCAGGGACAACTTCCCCAGGAGAACACACGGCGCGCCTCAGGCTGTTGCAACATCACGCTGGCCTCTGCCACTGCAGGCTCGCCCCGCATTCCATACCCCTCCTTCCCCCAGGCCTGAGCCAGAGCCCCCTAATCAGCTGCTACTTTAACCCCACCCTGTCAGGGCAAGGAACAGACACCCTCAGGTGACCTACACACAGAGGCGGGGCCAAATCCAAAGCTGAATCCCAGGAGCTGTGCGAACAAAGAAGAGAAGGGAAATCTCTCCCAGCAGCCTCGGGAGCAGCAGATTAAATCTCCACAGTCAACTTGATGTACCTGCATTTGTGGAATACCTGAATAGACAACGAATCATCCTAAAATTGAGGCGGTGGACTTTGGGAGCAACTGTAGACTTGGGGTTTGCTTTCTGCATCTAATTTGTTTCTGGTTTTATGTTTATCTTAGTTTAGTACTTGGAGCTTATTATTGTTGATATATGTGTTTATTGATTTGGTTGCTCTCTTCCTTTTTATATATATATATATATATTTTTTTCCTTTTTCTCCTTTTGTGAGTGTGTATGTGTGTGCTTCTTTGTGTGATTTTGTCTGTATAGCTTTGCTTTTACCATTTGTCCTAGGGTTCTGTCTGTCCTTTTTTTTTTTTTTTAGTATAGTTTTTAGCGCTTGTTATCATTGGTGGATTTGTTTCTTGGTTTGGTTGCTCTCTTCTTTCTTTTTTGTTTTTCTTCCTTTTTAATTTTTAATAATTTATTTTAATTTTTTATTTTAATAACATTATTTTATTTTATTTTGTTCTCTTCCTCCCTCTCTCTCTCTCTCTCTCTTTCTCTCTTTCTCTCTTTCTTTCTCCCTTTTCTTCTGAGCCATATGGCTGACAGGGTCTTGGTGCTCCAGCCGGGTGTCAGGCCTGAGCCTCTGAGGTGGGAGAGCCGAGTTCAGGACATTGGTCCACCAGAGACCTCCTGGCCCCACGTAATATCAAATGGCGAAAGCTCTCTCAGAGATCTCCATCTCAATGCTAAGACCCAGCTCCACTCAACAACCAGCAAGCTACAGTGCTGGACACCCTATGCCAAACAACTAGCAAGACAGGAACACAACCCCACCCATTAGCAGAGAGGCTGCCTAAAATCATAATAAGTTCACAGACACCCCAAAACACACCACCAGCCATGGTCCTGCCCACCAGAAAGACAAGATCCAGTCTCATTCACCAGAACACAGGCACCAGTCCCCTCCACCAGGAAGCCTACACAACCCACTGAACCAACCTTACCCACTGGGGGCAGAGACCAAAAACAACGGGAACTACGAACCTGCAGCCTGCGAAAAGGAGACCCCAAACACACTAAGTTAAGCAAAATGAGAAGACAGAGAAATACACAGCAGATGAAGGAGCAAGGTAAAAACCCACCAGACCAAACAAATGAAGAGGAAATAGGCAGTCTACCTGAAAAAGAATTCAGAGTAATGATAGTAAAGATGATCCAAAATCTTGGAAATAGAATGGAGAAAATATAAGAAACGTTTAACAAGGACCTAGAAGAACTAAAGAGCAAACAAACAATGATAAACAACACAATAAATGAAATTTAAAATTCTCTAGAAGGAATCAATAGCAGAATAACAGAGGCAGAAGAACGGATAAGTGACCTGGAAGATAAAATAGTGGAAATAACTACTGCAGAACAGAATAAAGAAAAAAGAATGAAAAGAATTGAGTACAGTCTCAGAGACCTCTGGGACAACATTAAACGCACCAACATTCGAATTATAGGGGTTCCAGAAGAAGAAGAGAAAAAGAAAGGGATGAGGAAATATTTGAAGAGATTATAGTGGAAAACTTCCCTAATATGGGAAAGGAAATAGTCGATCAAGTCCAGGAAGCACAGAGAGTCCCATACAGGATAAATCCAAGGAGAAACATGCCAAGACACATATTAATCAAGCTATCAAAAATTAAATACATAGAAAAAATATTAAAAGCAGCAAGGGAAAAGCAACAAATAACATACAAAGGAATCCCCATGAGGTTAACAGCTGATCTTTCAGCAGAAACTCTGCAAGTCAGAAGGGAGTGGCAGGACATATTTAAAGTGATGAAAGGGAAAAACCTACAATCAAGATTACTCTACCCAGCAAGGATCTCATTCAGATTTGATGGAGAAATTAAAACCTTTACAGACAAGCACAAGCTAAGAGAATTCAGCACCACCAAACCAGCTTTACAGCAAATCCTAAAGAAACTTCTCTAGGCAGGAAACACAAGAGAAGGAAAAGACCTACAATAACAAACCCAAAACAATTAAGAAAATGGTAATAGGAACACACATATCGATAACTACCTTAAATGTAAATGGATTAAATGCTCCAACCAAAAGACAGACTGGCTGAATGGATACAGAAACAAGACCCATATATATGCTGTCTACAAGAGACCCACTTCAGACCTAGGGACACATACAGACTGAAAGTGAGGGGATGGAAAAAGATATTCCATGCAAATGGAAACCAAAAGAAAGCTGGTGTAGCAATTCTCATATCAGACAAAACAGACTTTAAAATAAAGACTATTACAAGAGACAAAGAAGGACACTATACAATGATCAAGGGATCAATCCAAGAAGAAGATATAACAATTGTAAATATTTATGCACCCAACATAGGAGCACCTCAATACTTAAGGCAAATGCTAACAGCCATAAAAGGGGAAATCGACAGTAACACAATCATAGTAGGGGGCTTTAACACCTCACTTTCACCAAGGGACAGATCATCCAACATGAAAATAAATAAGGAAACACAAGCTCTAAATGATACATTAAACAAGATGGACTTAACTGACATTTATAGGACATTCCATCCAAAAACAACAGAATACACTTTCTTCTCAAGTGCTCATGGAACATTCTCCAGGATATATCATATCTTGGGTCACAAATCAAGCCTTGGTAAATTTAAGAAAATTGAAATCATATCAAGTATCTTTTCCGACCACAACACTATGAGACTAGACATCAATTATGGGGAAAAAATCTGTAAAAAATACAAACACAGGAGGCTAAACAATACACTACCAAATAACTAAGAGATCACCGAAGAAATCAAAGAGGAAATGAAAAAATACCTAGAAACAAATGACAATGAAAACATGACGACCCAAAACATACGGGATGCAGCAGAAGCAGTTCTAAGAGGGAAGTTTATAGCAATACAATCCTACCTCAAGAAACAAGAAATATCTCAAATAAACAACCTAACCTTACACCTAAAGCAATTAGAGAAAGAAGAACAAAAAAACCCCAAAGTTAGCAGAAGGAAAGAAATCATAAAGATCAGATCAGAAATAAATGAAAAAGAAATGAAGGAAACAAGAGCTAAGATCAATAAAACTAAAAGCTGGTTCTTTGAGAAGATAAACAAAATTGATAAACCACTAGCCAGACTCATCAAGGAAAAAATGGAGAAGACTCAAATCAATAGAATTAGAAATGAAAAAGGAGAAGTAACAACTGACACTGCAGAAATACAAAGGATCATGAGAGATTACTACAAGCAACTATATGCCAATAAAATGGACAACCTGGAAGAAATGGACAAATTCTTAGAAAAGCACAACCTCCCGAGACTGAACCAGGAAGAAGTAGAAAATATAAACAGACCAATCACAAGCACTGAAATTGAAACTGTGATTAAAAATCTTTCAACAAACAAAAGCCCAGGACAAGATGGATTCACAGGCGAATTCTATCAAACAGTTAGAGAAGAGCTAACACCTATCCTTCTCAAACTCTTCCAAAATATAGCAGAGGGAGGAACACTCCCAAACTCATTCTAGGAGGCCACCATCACCCTGATACCAAAACCAGACAAAGATGTCACAAAAAAAAGAAAACTACAGACCCGTATCACTGATGAATAGATGCAAAAATCCTCAACAAAATACTAGCAGACAGAATCCAACAGCACATTAAGAGGATCATACACCATGATAAAGTGGGGTTTATCCCAGGAATGCAAGGATTCTTCAATATATGCAAATCAATCAATGTGATAAACCATATTAACAAATTGAAGGAGAAAAACCATATGATCATCTCAATAGATGCAGAAAAATCTTTCGACAAAATTCAACACCCATTTATGATAAAAACTCTCCAGAAAGTAGGCATAGAGAGAACTTACCTCAACATAATAAAGGCCATATATGACAAACTCACAGCCAACATCGTTCTTAATGGTGAAAAACTGAAACCATTTCCACAAAGATCAGGAAAAAGACAAGGTTGCCCACTCTCACCACTATTATTCAACATAGTTAGGGAAATTTTAGCCACAGCAATCAGAGAAGAAAAAGAAATAAAAGGAATCCAAATCAGAAAAGGAGAAGTAAAACTGTCACTGTTTGTAGATGACATGATACTATACATAGAGAATCCCAAAGATGCTACCAGAAAACTACTAGAGCTAACCAATGAATCTGGTAAAGTCGCAGGATATAAAATTAATGCACAGAAATCTCTTGCATTCCTATACACTAATGATGAAAAATCTGAAAGAGAAATTAAGGAAACACTCCCATTTACCATTGCCACAAAAAGAATAAAATACCTAGGAATAAACCTACCTAAGGAGACAAAAGACCTGTATGCAGAAAACTATAAGACGCTGATGAAAGAAATTAAAGATGACACAAACAGATGGAGAGATATACCATGTTCTTGGATTGGAAGAATCAACATTGTGAAAATGATTATACTACCCAAAGCAATATCCACATTCAATGCAATCCCTATCAAACTACCAATGGCATTTTTCACAGAACTAGAACAAAAAATTTCACAATTTGTATGGAAACACAAAAGACCCCGAATAGCCAAAGCAATCTTGAGAAAGAAAAAAGGAGCTGGAGGAATCAGGTTCCCTGACTTCAGACTGCTACAAAGCTAGAGTAATCAAGACGGTATGGTACTGGCACAAAAACAGAAATATAGATCAATGGAACAGGATTGAAAGCCCAGAGATAAACCCACACACATATGGTCAACTTATCTTTGATAAAGGAGGCAAGAATATACAATGGACAAAAGACAGCCTCTTCAATAAATGGTGCTGGGAAAACTGGACAGCTACATGTAAAAGAATGAAATTAGAATGCTCCCTAACACCATACACAAAAATAAACGCAAAATGGATTAAATACCTAAATGTAAGGCCAGACATTATAAAACTCTTAGAGGAAAACATAGGCAGAACACTCTATGACATAAATCACAGCAAGATCCTTTTTGGCCCATCTCCTAGAGAAATGGAAATAAAAACAAAAATAAACAAATGGGACCTAATGAAACTTAAAAGCTTTTGCACAGCAAAGGAAACCATAAACAAGACGAAAAGACAACCCTCAGAATGGGAGAAAATATTTGCAAACGAAGCAACTGACAAAGGATTAATCTCCAAAATACACAGGCAGCTCATGCAGCTCAATATCAAAAAAACAAACAACCCAATCCAAAAATGGGCAGAAGATCTAAATAGACATTTCTCCAAAGAAGATATACAGATTGCCAACAAACACATGAAAGGATGCTCAACATCACTAATCATTAGAGAAATGCAAATCTAAACTACAATGAGGTATCACCTCACACCAGTCAGGCCATCATCAAAAAATCTACAAGCAATAAATGCTGGAGAAAAGGGAACCCTCTTGCACTGTTGGTGGAAATGTAAATTGATACAGCCACTATGGAGAACAGTACAGACGTTGCTTAAAAAACGAAAAATAGAACTACCATACGACCCAGCAATCCCACTACTGGGCATGTACCCTAAGAAAACCATAATTCAAAAAGAGTAATGCACCGCAATGTTCATTGCAGCTCTATTTACAATAGCCAGGACATGGAAGCAACCTAAGTGTCCATCAACAGATGAATGGATAAAGAAGATGTGGCACATATATAAATAGAATATTACTCAGCCATAAAAAGAAACGAAATTGAATTATTTGTAGTGAAGTGGATGGACCTAGAGACTGTCATACAGAGTGAAGTAAGTCAGAAAGAGAAAAACAAATACCGTATGCTAACACATATATATGGAATCTAAAAGAAAAAAAGGTTCTGAAGAACCTAGGGGCAAGACAGGAATAAAGACGCAGATGTAGAGAATGGACTTGAGGACACGGGGAGGGGGAAGGGTAAGCTGGGATGAAGTGAGAGATTGGCATGGACATATATAAACTACCAAATGTAGAATAGATAGCTAGTGGGAAGCAGCTGCATAGCACAGGGAGATCAGCTCGGTGCTTTGTGTCCACCTAGAGGGGTGGGATAGGGAGGGTGGGAGGGAGACGCAAGAGGGAGGCGATATGGGGATATATGTATGTGTATAGCTGATTCACTTTGTTATAAAGCAGAAACTAACACACCATTGTAAAGCAATTATACTCCAATAAAGATGGTAAAAAAAAAAAGTAATAACAAAAGTGACTTTCGTTGTAGGAGGAGGCCCTGATGAGGACTGTTCCACTAGCTGATTCTGAGGTGTGGGCGGATGAGTCATCACGGGCAGACCATGGTTGGTCAGTGCTGAATGAATGTCTGCTTCAGTGGACACACGTGTCGGGTGAGGCTTACACACACCCTGTCTCGCTTGGAGGACGTCCGATTTATAGGAACAAGGGAGCAGAGTTGATGTGCCACAGGAAGTGTTCCCCACAAGGCTCCTTGGACAGACACCCCCTTCCCAGACTCTCCATGCTCCCTAACTGCCCACTCAGCCTCCTTAGCGGCTCCCCAGCTTCCCTCCCATTTGCCCCCTTTCTTCCCAGTGACACGTGCCTGGATCATCTTCTCTGTGCCCTGGCTCCATCCACCATCTGTCCTCCAAGGACTCCGACATCCAGGTGTCCAGCCCAGCATCCCCAGGTCCCTTCTGGACATCACTACCTGGTTATCTATGCCAGGAAACATGCAGACTCAAGGTGTGGGGCAGAGAAGGCGTGATCGCCCCTCCTGAGAAACCCCCCGGCCCCTGCATCTCCTAGTTCAGCCAATGGTGCTGATGCTGATCCAGCGTTCAGACTCGGAACCTCTGGGCATCCTCACTTGTCCCCCTCTGGGCATCCTCATTTGTGCCCCTCTGGGCATCCTCATTTGTGCCCCTCTGGGCATCCTCACTTGTCCCCCTCTGGGCATCCTCATTTGTCCCCCTCTGGGCATCCTCATTTGTCCCCCTCTGGGCATCCTCATTTGTGCCCCTCCCTCGTTCTCCCCCAAATTGTCCTCCTGGGTTCTGTCCATTCTCCCTAGTCAGCACCTTTGTACCTGTTTGTAGCGGCCTCTGGAAGCTGGAAGAGGCAAGGAAACAGATTCTCCCCAGAGCCTCCAGGGGAGCACAGCCCCACTGACACCTTGATTTTGGGCCAGTGAGACCCATCTCAGACTTCTGGCCTCCAGAACTGTGACATAATACATCCGTGTGGCTTTAAGTCGCTAAGTGTGTTACAGCAGCAGTAAGAAACTAACACTCTCCTCTTAGGAGAAAGGCCCCAGACTCGCACCATCTTGGCTCTGTTTACCACTTCCAGCCAATCTCTCTCCCTCTCTCTCTCTCCCTCCCCGGCCCCCCCACCCCCCAGGACACCAGCTGGTGTGAGCCCACCCTGAGCCCTCTCCCACGTCAGCTGGGCTCTCCTTGGAGCCTGGAGCTCAGCAAAATTGCTCCCTGAGCCACCTCTGCCTCTCGGGACGGCGTCTCAAGCTGCCGACCTTCCCATGGGATGCAGTTTGGGAAGGCAGCCGGGAAACGTGAAGCCCAAGCCTGGACAGGCCCAAGTGGATCCTGGTGGCCGATGGATGCCTTAGCGGGAGACGTGGAGTCTCCTCCTGAGCTAACACCCAGCGTTTCCCAAAGAGGGGTTAAAGCCAGGCAGAGTCAACTTCCTTCCTCCCTTAGCACCCCATCTCCCACCACACCCCCGACAAAGCCGGGGGAGGACGCGGATTAATTTAACTTTTTTTTTTAAGATTTTTTTTTTTTGGAATGTGGGCCATTTTTAAAGTCTTTATTGAATTTGTTACAATATTGCTTCTGTTTTATGTTTTGGTTTTTTTTGGCTGTGGGGCATGTGGGATCTTAGCTCCCCGACCAGGGATCTGACCAGCAGCCCCTGCATTGGAAGGCGAAGTCTGAACCACTGGACTGCCAGCGAAGTCCCTAATTTAACTTTTAATTACATTCACTTAACAAGATTATCCAGCTGAGGTTAAAAAAAGTCTGCTTCCCAAATGAAAAAAGCTCTCTCTTTATCTATTTATATCCACTATATACATAACCAGAAACGAATATTTCTTTATGGACCATTAAAGATTTAATGTTTAATTTATAGCCACTTTCTCTGGCAGTGTGTCTAGGCACAATGTCAACATTGTTAATTAAATGAAAAAAAATTTTTTTCATCACAAAGAAAGATATATATATTTTAAAAGCCACATTTGAACTAGTTAGCAATAGTCCGGATTTGCTGCTCTGGGATGCGTTGCTGGTGGGAGGGGGTGCTGGGAACTGGGGGGACATCTCTGGAATTTCAGATCACAGGCCCTGTGGTTTGTGTCCAGCTGGGTAGGTAGCTGCTGCCATAAAAGCCCAGCCGTGTGGCTGAGCACGGGAGGCTCCAGGATGTTCCCTGAATACCTACTGTGTGCCAGGCACTCTCCTAGGTGGTTTACACACTCATACAACTTCAATTCTCCCAACTATGGTACAGGAGGCAGGGAAGGAAAGGGGGGCGGGATTATCATCAACGAAGCTCCGTGAAGTTGAGCAACCTGCCTGAGGTCACACAGCAGAAGTAGGTGGATGAGGAACCCACATGTGGATCCAGACCAGATTCCCAAACCCAAGCTCTTTCTCCTCCCCACAGAGCCCCCTGAGAACAAACTCAGGAAGCAGCCTCCTGCCCACGGTGTGTCCGGACTTCTGCTGAGTCATTAGTAACTAAAGGAAATGTCCCAGGTGCCTGCCGGGTGTAAGCATGCAGCTATGCCATCGGGACTGGGTCACTGTTGGGTTCCTAACACCCAGGCTCAGGGGGCTCCCAGCAATCATTCAGGGAGTTTTAAAGTTCATGAGAGTGAGGGCGACTTTCCAGGAGGGCTCAGGAATCCTGGAGTCAGGGAGCAGGGAGCCCGAGGTCTGGAGAAGGCCAGCTGCTGCCCAGCACCGATCCCTCCTCTTCACAACCCTGTCTCTTGGTGGCAGCAGGTAAGGAGTGCCACTTGCTCTCAGGGGCCCCCTGCCATAGCAGGCCCCTTCCCTCAATCTGGGACACATGGCCCCGGGGTCCAGCTTCACAGCCGACTGGCCGGACTCATGCATGCTGACCTCGGATGTAGATCCAGGGAGGGCCCCCTAGCTGTCCAGCCCACCCCTCGCCCTATCTGAGGGTCCTGGGGATAGAGACGGAACTTCAGGAAGCTGGGCCCTGAAACATCAGTAGTGCCCAGGGCGAGCTCTCAGGGCACTGCCCTCCTGTCCTGGGAAGGCTCATAGCTGCCACCAGGGGCCACTGGTCTGCTGCCACCAGGGGCCACTCCTGAGCCCTTTCAGCAGCTCTAGGACTTGGGGCCCGTGCAGTATCAGTCCAGGCCATGGGCAGCGATGGACCAGCCGTGTCCCTGTGAAGCCAGCCATCCCTGCGTGGTTTCCGCGTACTGACAAGGCCACTGTTTGGCTGGGCCCGATGCTTGGATGTGCCCATTGCCCAGGCAATGTCCACTCTGGGTCTCGCCATGGGCTAGACGTTCTGGGGAAATGGTTGGGCTTACAGGCTGATGCGGTGGAAGGGGTAACACCTGCTCCTGGGCCCTACCTTACCCTGTTTCAGCTCCAGGTAGGGCCTGGACAAGACCTGGGTGCCCAGAGCCTGCCACCCTGGGCAGGGACTGTCCGCCACGCTGGAGGGCAGGTGGCCTTTTCTGAGGGCCCAGAGTGGACTTTGCTGACTTCCCTGTCCCTGTGCTGCATCTGCCTGACCCTCCCCTTCTTAGCTGACCCTTCTGAAACTTGACCTCTTGCCAGGCCTTTCCCTGTAGATCCTTCCCAGGCCCACACGCCTCCCAGCCATTCTGGTCATGGTCCTGTCCCCAGGACAGGAAATGGGCAGTCAGGTGGCTGTGTGGTCACGTGTGTGTGTGTGTGGGTGTGTGTGAGTGTGTGTTGGGGGTGGGTGTAAGGGGAGCACAGAGTAGTCACGGAGGGGGCATCTAGGGTGACAGTGCCCCAGGCCCGCATGGTGAGGCCCCACCCAGCCAGGGCCGGAGGACACTAATGACACCCCGGGGGACACTTGGACACTCAAACATCTATCCGGCGACAGCTGTTCAAAGAAGTAACCTCATAGGGGCAGCCCACACTCCCCCATTTTTCACTCCAGAGTGCTGTCCCTGCCAGCTGGACTCAGGGGTAAGGCCATGTTAATTTGAACCAAGGGTGGAAATTAGAGGCAGCCAGAAGCTGAGGCCGACAGAAGCCAGCAGCCTCTGATGGGGTGCTGCATCTTCCCCTGGTGATGGCACCTCCCGGGGCGGACTAGGGGAGATGCTGAGTCAGCACCTGGATGGGCAGGGGCCGCCCGAGGTCAGCAGCTGGCACTTGGCTTGGCCTCCTAGGCTTGCTGGTTTCCATCCTCAGTGGCACTGCAGCTCAGGGCCAGTGTCCCTCGCTTTCTCCCTCTCCCTTCCTGCAACCCTCTTTCCTAGGACCCTGGGAGAGGGAGACCCTCCTGCACGTCCCAGGACAGCGGTGCTGCTGGGATTGGCACTGAGTCCAAACCAAGCGCAAGACTTTCATCTTCTGCTTCAGGGTAGAGCTCCACGCTATGCTCGCTGGAGCCAAGGACGAGCCCAGCCACCATCCCTGCTGACTCCCCGGCTTCCTCCTGCCTGGGGGGGGGCCTAGGTCCTGTCACCCAACAAACTCCTGGTCTCAGTTCTCTAAGAATTTGGGGAGCTACCTTCCAAAGCCATGAAGTACATGGTCCAGAGGAAATGGGCTTGCTGATGGGCCAGCAATGGTGGTCCACCTTTAGCCCTCCTCAGCCCCCCAGGGATGCTCCCCTCCCCTCCTGCCTCGACCTCCATTAGCTGTTGAGGTCAGACACATACTAGCTCTGTTCTTTCCTGCAGGGAGGCAGGCATGCTCATCTCTGGAGCTCCTATTCCCATAAACCGACCCTCCATTTCTCCTGTGGATCCACTTTAATTACAAAGCTAAATAACAAGAAGAAATATTAAAATTAAAAAAAAAAATCTCTACACAAAGCAAGTTTGCTTGTGCCGGCCACCGGCTCCCAGAGCCAAGGCACAGAGCGAGGATGGCACCACGCCACTCACTAAAAGCATGAGTGTCACTAAATCAATAATTCATTTACTTTAATGAGATAAGTACTTTGAAAACTAATTGCAAACCTGCTCCATTTACTCCGACCCGTTACAGCCCTTAATGTAAATCGCAGAACCATTGCTGCGGGAAGGAGAAAGTCTTTAGGTGGAAGACACCGTGTCATCTTCCCCCCTTTCTTCTAAGAAAGAGAAAGAAGTTCTCAGTGGGGGCGGGAGAAATGTGGGGAACCGATGAACTCCATCTCTCCACCAGCCCAGCAGCGGCCTGCCACCCCCTTCCACCGCCAGAGGGGAAATCACCGGGAAAGCGGATGCAGCAACACTTGTTGATGATGGACGGCAGGAAGTGACTGTCCTAAGGCCTCCAAAGAATGGATAGTCCTAAGCCGGAGCCCTCAGCCCGTGGGAGCTTCAAGCCGCTTCTCCCCAAACCCCGAGCATTCTCAGGCAGAATGCTCGGCCCCAGAGAAACCTGTGCAGGGCTGAGCGTCCTTAGGAGAGTTTTCAGTTCATATTTGGCAAGTGAAGTCCCGAAGGGTTCAAGTGGCTTCCCCAGCACACAAGCCGGGGAGCAGAAAGGTGCTCCAACTAGCAGGTGCTGCCGAGTCAGCTAGCGCAGCCTGTGCTGAGCTGCATGCACCATTAGCAGAACCCTGAGGTTTATCATCTACGGGGGGGAGGGGGCTGGGGGGTGGTGGTGGCTGAAGAGCCACAGAACCCCTGGGGTCGGGAAGAGATACCCAAGTTCTCCTCATTGTCCTTTGCTGTTGTTTTGGGCAAAGAAAAGCAATGATGGCATATTTTTTTTCCAGCTTTTTGTGTTAGGGGAGTCCCATATCCTTCTCTCTCTTTCTGTTTTCTGGCCTTACTGGAAATCGATTCTAATTCCTCAACATAAGTCCAAGGGTACTTCTTGACATTTTCAGGAAGAGCCCATATAGCTTCGAGATTATGTCTCTAAACGGCTTGGAGAATGCAGAAGAACCTACTTTTGCTTTGTGGCTGGGTGCTGGTCTGGTCCAGCTCTTGGAGCTGACCTGGTGCGGGGAAGCACTGTGCCTGCAGGCAAGGTTGAAGCACTGGAGAGCGGCCTGCAATGACACCCCCAGGCTCGAGGAGGAAGAACCCGAAACTGTGCCCCTGAGTCTCACAGCCCACTCAGCCCTTCTGTACCAGAGCAAGAGCAGAGGACAGAATCTCCATCATTCGAAACCACTGTACGTACAGCTGCCGATCACCATCAGGGTTGCTGCCGGTATGACTTTTACGTTTACTGAGCACCAAGAATGTACTAGACCAGCCCTGGCTCCCTGGGGTCCCTGGAAATGGAACATAATTTCCCCAAGCTGCAATGGAGCCAGGAGCACAAATGATACTCGGGGGCAGATCCTGGAAGATTAAAAGGAGCGATAGGTTCTGGGGGCCGAGGGGGACAAGTGGGAACTCAGTTCTTCTCAGCTGTGCCACAGCAGAAGATGGGCGGGGGCTTCCCTGGTGGTGCAGTGGTTGAGAATCCGCCTGCCAATGCAGGGGACACGGGTTCGAGCCCTGGTCCGCGAAGATCCCACGGGCCCCGGAGCAACTAAGCCAGTGAGCCACAACTACTGAGCCTGCGCTCTAGAGCCCACGTGCCACAAATACTAAAGCCCACATGCCTAGAGCCCGTGCTTGAAAGCCCGTGCACAGCAACGAACACCCAACGCAGCCAAAAATAAATAAATAAATAAAATAAATTTAAGATGGGCGGGCCCTTTGGAAGACGAGAGTGTGGTAGCCCAGCGCTATGCGGAGGACACTGCAGCTCCCCGGTGAAGGCTCACCGCTGGCGGTATCCCACCCGCTCATCCTCCTGCTCTGCTGGTTGCAGAGAAGGGGCCGATGCCCAAGATACCTTGAACTTGACCAGCTATCACAACCTACTTGTGGGGGGGAGGGGAGAGCCACTTCTCCATGTCATGTTCAATGACACTGTCCCAGAAAGTGTATCCTCAAAGACTCCCTGTGTCCTCAGCACTGTGGCCCGAGCAAAGGCTGCTCTTTCTAAGTGGCTGCAACTGGTTTTGCAATTCTAGCTCTACAGTCATTGCTCACAACCAGAAATGTCAAAATTCTTTCCCTTGTCAATTTTGCACATCAGGCTGAACTGTGTGTAGGAGCGGAGAGAGCAGGGTGTGTGCCGAATGCTGCTTCTCTATAGTTGCATTTTCCTCCTCCCCAAAACACTGACCTTACACCCAGAGTAAGCCATGACACAATCTGACATCTACGGACTCTACCCCAGAGGCTGCACTCTCCCTGGGGTGAGGGCGGTGTGGGAGGTACGGGTGTGGGAGGTACGGGTGCAATACTGATCCCAGGCGGAATTGGCCCCGCAGGACCTGCCATCCATACGGTGAGATGTCCTGGGTGCCCAGCCCCTCTGGGTCGAGAGCAGCTGCCCACAACGCAGAGGCTAATGAGAAAGGTCCTGGGGTAGGGCTACAGAGAAGGGTCATCACCTAGAAAGATCCTCTTCTATTTTTCCCTTCCAAGTTGCAAATCAGTCTTGCTTGGGAGGCACTGTGTGAGGGGAAGGGCAGGGGATGGACCTTTTGGGGGCCGAGGAAGGACTGCTTTGCAACCTGGAAGGGAAGTGTGCTCAGCTGACACAGGAGGAGTGGGAGGGGCAGAGCAGGGGCACAGTAGCAGCAGACACGCTTCCCTTTGCTGAAGTGGCAATCCTGCGCCCCCCTCGGAAGTGAGCGATCCCAAGCCTGGACCATCTGTGTACACTGGCAACAGGGCATTCACACGTAACCCAGCCCGGACGGCTCCACACATGTCAGTCTGGGCCCTCGGGGGCCCTTCTTGCAGCCTGCCAGCTCTTTCTGCAGCTGCAGCTGCCCCAAGCTGGGGCCAAGGGTCAACGAGGCAGGTAGCCTGAGTGGCCACAGGCTTTGGGAGGGGAGAGCAAACCTTCCCAGCTGGGCAGTGCTGGGGTCAACCCACAGGGGCCTTGGCTAATGGCTGCCACTCTGAGGAACTCATTAGGAAGAGGAAGGCTGCCAGCTATACAAGCAGCCACTGGAGATGGCGAGGGAGCCAGCAGGATTATCCCGCCTTCAACCCTTTGGCTGAACTGTGAGTGCCAGTGGCTGGGAGATCTGAGCAAGCAGGTGAGGCAGACCCATCGCCCATCCCATTCTGCCAGTGCCCTGGGGCAGGGTTCATCCCCAGACATTGACCCAGGCCTGCCGCTCAGTGAGGCCTCTGGATAGAACTCCAGAGCCAGGGGCTCGAACCCAGGCCCCCCCAACACTGGCTGCACGACCCTGAGCAAATAACAGCCTCTCCTGAACGTCAAGGCACGTGGTGACCTTGGCACCAGCTGCCGTTCTAAGCGCTTTGCCCCCTTCTCTCTCATTCAGTCCATGGGAAGGCCCCAAAGGCTGGTCCGAGCATCGTCCTCATTTTACAGATGAGGAAACTGAGGCTCAGAAATGCTAAGTCAACTGTGAGGACAAGGCGAGCGTGAGCCCAGGTGGGCGTGCCTCAGCCCCCGCATACCCTGTACCCCAGATGGAACCCCCCCGTGAGCTCTTCCCCGAGATGAGCCCCAGGAAGAGCACCCAGGGTGGGCGATAAATAGAGCTACGGGGGCCCACAGGCCACCCCCAAGGGCCAGAGGTCAGCTGCATGGCCGGGCCTGAGACCCCGACTCAGAGGGAATGGCCACCTGCCGCGGCCGGAGGCAGTGCCCCAGGATCCAGTCCTCTGCCTAGACAGGCTTGATCAGGCCAGGCTGCAGTTAAGGAGGCAGCCAAGGTGGAGCCAGCATCTGGACCTGAGGGGTGTCCCATGCCCCCTCCACTGGGAAGGGAAGAACTGGCCCGTCAGGAAGTCGAGTAGGGAAAGCCTGGACGTGAGAGAGGATTTTCAGTCTAGATCACAGATTCAAACAG